>NC_051322.1:27683042-28933042 GCF_015220235.1 Choloepus didactylus | reverse complement strand
GAGAAGTCCCTGGAGCTCTCAGAGAAGGGGAGGCTGGCTTTGGGGCTCAGATGAGAGATGGGACTCTGTTCAAGGGGAGAAAGCAGGAGCCAGAAAGGAGAGTCTGCTGTGCTGAGGAAATCGAGCTCATTTCCACGGCCTGCCCTTTGCGTTTGCTCTCCATGGAATGGGCTTTCCTCCTAAATCTACAGGGCTTCCTCTTTCCATTCAGGTCTTACCCAAAGGACACCTTGTCAGTAAATCCTTCCTTAAAACCCTCCCTCCTAATAGCAAGTGGTCTACCCCCCCACACTAACTAGCTCCTATGGTGTCTCTCAGGTTCCAAGTCACTACTGGGCAAATAAAAGGATGATTTTTATCCCAGAGATTCTCCAATTGATGAATGTATCTGCTTTGTAACTAAGTTCCAGAAAGCAGGCTCACTGATGAATTCAGAATAAGCTGTAATGACTAAGCAGCTACTTGGCTGGTAATTTTTGTTGGCCAAAAGAATGATGCCCAGACATACCTGTTAGGTCTGTCCTCTTCTTGTTGGGATCTGATGTTGTTTATCTTCAGGTGTTTTAGGAATTTCCCCCTCAAGGCAAATCTGTGTAGTTAAACAAAGGCTGTTTTCATAAAATCATTATTAATTTAGTGTGAAAGGAGTCACAATTTATGTTTTTCCTTTTACTTGAAACCTCCTTCCCCAAACAAAATGATAAAGCCCGTTATTAGTGGGGGTCCGAATTCACTTAGTTTCACTAGAAACATATGGCAAGCTTGGGTGGTGTGAAAACTTTGTTTTAACTGCCCTTGTGTAATTTTAATAAAAATTTTTTTTTAAAAGGAATGCTTTAGAAATGTTAATTTCTGTGTCAGTAGGTCTTACCAGACAAGGGTGATTACTGAGTAATTGAATTGATCTGAGAGATGGTTCCAGCTTGGTAGACAGGAAAAGAAGAGCAAGCAGACCAGCTACATCTAGTGCTTTCCTGGTTCCAAATGCATTAAGTCTTGATTGACTGGGACACAGAACTAAGCACATGGTAGGCTCCTTCATTCACTCACAAAATATTTATTGACCACTCACTGTGTGGCAAGCATTGCTCCTAGAGGTTGGGGATTCAGCAGTGACCAAGGAGACAAACGTCCTGCCTCATGGAGCTTTATTCTAGTTGGGGAAATAGATAATACCAAAACACATACATTTATAGTATGCTAGAATGTGACATGCTGTGAGGGAAAAAAGCAAGGTGGGGGATGGGGAATGGAGTTTAGCTCTCAGGGTAGCTCTCTGATGACATTTGGGCAAAGATTAAAGGAGGTCTGTGGATAACTGGAGGAAGAGCATGCTGAGCAGGGGGAGTGGCTACTGAGCCTCAGCGAACAGGGGCCAAGAGAGGCGACGAGGCAGAGAGGGAAGGGGGCGCAGAACACGTAGGGTCTACAGGGCCTGGGAAGGACCTCTGTGATGTACACTGAGTGAAATGAAGCCAATCTAGGGTTTCACAGATGAGTGGCATGACCTGACTCTAGGTTTAAAAGGATTTCTAAATCGAATCATTTCACAGCCTGCATTAGTTGGACCAAAATACCCAAATCTGAACAAAAAAAAGGGGGTTGCAGGCAAGGTCATCCCTAGCTGTAGTGGGGATTCTGAAGCAAATCCCTATTCATGCTCCTAACAACCATTGTCCCGAGAAAAGCCTCTGTGTTTAACTCTCAGGAATGCTGTTCCGGTTTGCTAAAGCTGCCAAAATACAATATACTAGAAATGGATTGGCTTTTATAAGGGCATTTAATAGGTTTCAGACTTACTGTTCTAAGTCCATAAAAGTGTCCAAACTAAGGCATCAACAAGAGGATACATCCTTCACTGAAGAAAGGCCAATGGCATCTGGAACACCTCTTTCAGCTGGGAAGGCACACGACTAGCGTCTGCTGGTTCCTTGCTCCCAGGTTGCATTGCTTTTCAGCTTCTGATTCCAGTGGCTTTCTTTTTAAGTGTCTGTGGGATCCCATTTAGCTTCTCTGGGGCAAACTCTTGGCCTCATCTCTTAGCTTAGCATCTCCAAACGTCTTTTTGTCTGCATCTCCAAGCATCTGGGTCTGTGTCAGCTCTGAGCTCTCTCTCTTCCTGAGCTCTCTTAAGGACTCTAGGAAACTAATTAACACCCATCTTGAATGGGTGGGGTCACATCTCCATGGAAACAACCTAATCAAAAGATTCCACTCACAACAGGTCTGCACACACAGGAGTGGATTAAAAGGACATAGTCTTTCATGGGGTACATAACAGATTCAAACCAGCACAAGTGCCAAAGGCCCAAACCATGGGACAAAGGGCATAGGAGCCTAGAACCATTTTGACTCTAAGCAGTCAAGACTCGTAATCTTCCTTTCTTTTGGCTTCCATGATTGAAGAGGGAGGGTGGCAGTGGGAAATGGGGCAGGATCCCTCAGCCTAGGGCATTCATGCTAATTCTCCACTCTGATGTCCTGATCACAAGAGACCTTGTCCTATAGAATCTTAGGCTAGAGTTGCTTGAATCACTCTTCTCTTCTGCTCAGCCAAGGGTGATGATGCAGACTACAGCAGGCAGCAAAGGCAGGCAAGAGAAAACTGATCCCCTTCTATTTTACCTCCCTTTGTGTCCCTGGACACATCTTTGTCTTTCTGAACCTTAGTTTTCTCATTTGTAAGAATAAAGTTTGGGCTAGAAGTCAGTGATTGCTCAGTGATCTTAAAAAACAAACAAACAAACAACAAAGAAACAACATTAATACCCAGGCCCTACCGCAGAGGTTTTGATTTAATTTGTCTAGGCTGGGGGCAAAGACTGATGTTTCTAATGCCTCCTCCAGTGACTCAAAACATGCAGTCAGGGATGAGCCCCACTGAACAAGCCCTGAGATCCCTTCCAGCTCTGACAGCCTGAGTCTTCCAAAAGTTTCTCACTGAGAGAGAGAGAGAGAGAGAGAGCGAGAGAGAGAGAGAGTCTGACACATTTGAAATATTTGAAATTAAAGCTCCAAAGGGCCTTTGGAAGAGAAAATCTGAAAAATCAAACATTAAAATCTGCAGTATTTCTCCTTTGAAAGAGACGTTTGATTGGCCAGACCACAGAGCAAGCTGGGTTGAGGAATAGCCACAAAACTTATCCAGCCATATCAATGACATTGTGGAGGGCCCTTCCAAGATTTGTCTTAGACACAGGCCCAAATCTACCCTTGCGTTTGGTCTGAACCTTGTTATTATATTATGGATTCATAAAGAAACTCATACCTTCAGCTTACTGATGGATACTCTCACCTTTCCTTTGCCTCTATCTAGATTGTGAAAAATAGCTGTTTTCCTTCTGGGAATAGTAGGATTGGTTCTGGTTTCTGAGCCTGACTCAACTACTAACTAGCTGCGTGACCTTGAAGAGGTCATTTTTTTTTTCTCCCTGGGCCTCAGTTTCCTCATCTCTTAAGTGTGTAGCTACAAGGTGCCTTCTGGATGAAATGCTCTATTCTAATGTAATTTTGTGAAAACCTGCTGATCCATCCTGAGTATTAAATGGGGTAGTTTTCTTGAAGTGAAATGAACTCCAAATATTGTAAACCTAGTGTGCTCATTGATAGCTGAGATGGATTTGCAGGGAACTTCTTTTCAACTTGGTCCAACCAAAAAGAAATGGTCTGCTTTTTACACCTGACACTGTCAACAATAAACCCAGCCTGTAAGCACTTAGCATAAGGGCTGCTAGATGGTGCTGTTTCCCCAGATTTCTAAGGAATCCACCTTTTAGCAGATGGCTGTTGGAGGAGAGCTAACAATTAATGTCCACTGTTATCAGCTAAAGCCATGGAAAATATCCAGAACCTGCAGAGGGCTGAGATTACTCAGATGGTCTACTGTCAGCTTGGTCCTCTGCTGGCCAAAAATGTAATCATATGTATCCTGGTCCATCCCAAATTGGTCCTCAAAATAAGGGAAATTAATAACAAAGATAAATAATGATTATTATAATAAATGCTGCATATGTTTATCTTCTTGGCCTTACTGTATTTTCTTCTTGAAATTTTACTGCATATAAAAGAAGACAATCGCCCCTAGGCTGGAGGATGATTATAAGGTAAAATAAATTCTGATGTGAGTTCATTTTGCAACAGCTTAAAAAGGAAGCTACAAAATGAGATACATGGGCTGATTCTGTGAACCCATATGGATGCTCATAGGGCATCAAAATTGGAGGTGCAAGGGCTGTGATGGCAGGCAGAGAAGATTTCTCGTGCTTTCCCGACCTTCACTTTTCTAGAACAAGGCTATTTGAGTCAACAACTTAAACACTGCTGATGTCATTCTTTAATCAAAAGGCCAAGATGTTCTCTGTCATACAAGGCGAGTTAGAGAAGTCAGTATAAGGAAAGCAAAGAGGTACTCTGCTTCTTGCATTTTTTTTCTTAATGCTTGTAACCTTCATTATGATATTCCTATTTATGCCCAGCTGGAGTACTGAAAAGTCAGTTCCTCCTAATGACAGTAGCCATTGAGGGAGCAGAACCTCAAGGTTGTGCTTCCCTGCCTATCCCCATATGAACAATTTATTTTTGTAGTTATGGCCTTTTTTATGGTTAGTGAGTGGTGCAGTGTAGGGTTGATTTGGAGATCCATGAGTCAGCCTTCTCTTGCAAGCACTGGCCACTTTGTAAAATATAAAACCCACACCTTCCACAGCATTGCCTTTCCTTTATTTTTTTGGATTCTGACTTATCCTTTACCCAGATACAGCAATCTGTCAAAATTACATCAACTGCTTCACCCTCTGTCATGCCATTTGCACTCCCTCTTGTAGGCTGGGGAAACTCAAAGAATGAAACCCTTGCATTTCTTTCATGTTTCCCTTTCTAGTTTAAGTTTGCCTTTCGTGAATTCATGCATTGTTTAGATTTAAAAAAATGTTCCCAATGCCAACTCCTCTGGAGTGCATCTAAAAAAATTCATTTTCAAGCAACAGCATCAGCAACTCAGATTCTGGGCTGGCTGAGGAGGGGGAGCGGGGTGCTGCCTGTATGGGGAGGGCAAAGCCAATGACTGGAGGTGCCAATTACTATTTTAACCATGCTCCCTCATAGCCTGAGAGGCAGCTGGAAGGGAAACAGCACACACTGGGGGTTCCCCCAGCATCTTACTGGCTCCCCAAGGCTCCCAGCCATTTGTCCATCTGGTGAGGCCTCCGGAGCAGGGGGCCTAATTAGGCATCATCTGGCCACCTGAGAAGGCTCTGTGGGTCTCCCCAGGCTTCCCCCTCCTCCAGGCAGGACTCCACTCTCCCAGCTGCGGGATCTCTGGAGTTTATTTGGCTTAGCAGCTGCCCTGAATAATTATTGCATGGCAGGGTCTCCAGGTGGCTGCTCAGGCTGGGGGTGAGGCAGGCAGAGGGCTGGGGAACAAAAAGGGGCTGGAATGGGGGTGGGAGGTGGGGGAGAGACAATATGAGGATATAAGACAGGCATCTGAGGGCACAAGAAACAGCAGAGCTGGATGGGTGTTGCAATTCAAATCCCCTGATCTGAAAGATGAGGAGGAGGGGGTTTCTTGACCCGTAGCAGAACAGTTGATCCACGAGGTGGGCCCGTCCATGGGAGAACAGCCCCCTACATATCCACACTCACCTCCTATCACACTACAATATTCCATATTCTTGCTCGTTTCTCCCCTTTTAGCACACTTGCTCCTTCAGTCCAGGAACTAACCCACAGTTTTTCATTAAGAGAACATGGACTTAGAGCCGTAATTTTCAAAGGATGTTGTTTAACTCAAAATAATGATTTGCTGTTGTTTTAATTTTAGGTATTGAGGCATGTATGTTTTTAAGTGTTTTGCCACCATAAGGGCCCTAAATCAGGCAGGTATCTGGGGAGATATGTAGTTGCCTATGTGCAAGTCAGTCTCCACCCAGCACTTCTGGGGTATTTTCCCCTGGCCTCTAGAAATAGCTTCAGGTATAAGACTTATGGGATGAATATTGGGAAAAATGAAGGGGGTTGTGTTGACAGAGACTGCAGCTGAAGACCTACTGTCAGTTTGAACCCTTATTGGCTAGAAAGCTTGGCTAAGCTACTGAAACTCCTAATTCTGTGGTTTTCTTTCTTGTAATACAGGATCACTTGAATCAACAAGGTGCAAGGCAGCATCCCTGGACTAGGTAAAAATGAATTCTAATGTAATTTCTGGTTCTGTTTTATCTGGGGTATATGACAACTGGGATAAGCCATTGTATTTCCTATCTTGGCATGGAAATTGTAGGAGGATATGTCTTTTAGTGTAATAGAAGTGCCGTTTTCTGAGACTACTAGAGATGATAATTATTTATTTCTATATTTGGTTTACCTTGACTTTAGAGGGAATGGCTTTCTCCCCCATTTACCCCAAAACTGCCATAGTACAGTTGGAGGGCCCAAGGTTGGGGATTGCACCAGGAAAGGAAAACTTGTGGATGGAGAACAGCTGTTCTGAGACCTGTCATTTGTGCCCCAAACCTCATCAGGGTTGGAGCTTGACAGCTGTGCGCTAGCTGTTGATAGCCAAGATTGCAACGGTGCTGGGATGTTCAGCGTGGCAGAAAGATAGTCTCATTAAGGTGCTGAAGTCCTGTTTCCTTGAAAATTGGCTCCCCATCCATTATGAATCCAGTGATGAGTTGGGACTCCTCAGCCTGGGATACAAGAATTCAGAAATTTGGTTCCATCAAGCAAGATTCCCAAGGATCAATAATTCTCTGTAGAACACTGGAATCCTTTGACTCCATTAGCTTTAGACCTTGGTCATCTCTGGCTCCTCCCAGGGGCATCTGGTCCTAAGCCCCAGGCACACAGAATGGACCACATGAAAGAAGAGACAGGAACAAGTGGGGGAAATCTTCTACTGATGGGTGTCAGCTTTCAGCTGGTTGTAAAATGGTGTGAGGCTGAGTTTCTTCAGTCTTAGGGTCAGGGCCATTGTTTTAAATTACTCTGGAGCAAAGATAGATCCCTGAAGATAATAATTTTAGAAATAAACAGGACAACGGTAACTATTTGCTGCAAGCCACTAAGCATTCTAGTTCTTGTCAGACAGCTCTGATAGAGAATGGTGCACTCTCTAATGAAAGCCTGTAGTCTCTGCAAGGGCCTCTCTGCAGGGGCCTCTGAGGATTGATGTGACCCTGCATCTTACTCCTGTGGGCTCCTTGCCAGTGCCTCTCAAGGGTGGCAACCCATCCTCCGCTTGACTCTACCCGCAGCAAAAGGATCCCAGTAGATTCTGTAGTGGGCAGTTTAAGTACTTAGAGGACAGTTTATTATTTTGAGCTGAAACCTGCTTCCTTGAGACTTATGCTCACTAATCCTATTTCTGCCCCCTGGAACTACACAGGATAAATATAATCCCCCTTTTCAGATGAAAGCTCTTGAGATAGTTGAAGCTGGTTATCATGTTCCCTAAGTCATCCTTTATACTGGATACACAGTCCACAGTCCAATTATGACTTGGTTCACATGCCACCATCTTACTCTGCACAGAATCTGGGTTTTCAGCATTTGCATCATCAGGATCCAGAAAGGAAGACAGAAAGAAACACTCTCAATTTTTCCAATAGAGAGAAATTAATATAAAATAGATGAGCTTTTTATATAGGTGATGGAAGGAACGAGAGAGCCAAGAGTCAACAGTGAGATGTTACTAAGCATAGCTTAGTAACTACAAGGAAGCAGTTACTACTGCTAGAGCTGAGAAATGGGTGAGAAGTGTCACCAGAGCTGTGAGCCATGACAGAGGCACCACAGGCAGTGTTGGCCCTGCAGAAGGGTGCTGAGCTGCTGGTGCTGGGACCTGGCAAGGGGCACCACCTGGCTGATGCTGGGGCCACCAGGACTGCTTTGGGGACCACTAATATATTGCAGCTCAGCAGGAGAGCCTGGTGGTAGGTCCAAGGAAGAAGCTTATCCAAGTAGGCATGGAAACTGCCAAAGACACTGGATGTATAACTGTCCCCTGCTGCTGGAGGGATGCAGAGAGAGCTGCTTCTCCCCTCCTCCAAACATCCCAGTCTCCTGTCAGCATTTTCCATTGCCAGAGCCTCACTGGAAGCCAGTTGGCAATACACTTTAGGAAATTGAGTTTCCAGGGTCCTGGGTCCTCTAGATTACTGAGCAGAGGACAAAAGGAGGGAATAGGGGCTGAATATGCTGCCACATGACCCTCCTAAAATGTAAAACCAAGAACTGAACACTATACATGTGCTGGGGATAAGGCTGAGAAGTATAGCTATTCTTTGCCTGGTCTTTGGCAGTAGAGTCTTATTAAATAGTCAAATATATGTGGCACAGCACATTGTGGATCTTAATTGAGTTCATAGTTAACTAAACTCCTTATTTACATGAAGCAGGTGAAGCAAAACCTGTATTTTTGTAAATGAGAGTTTGAAGTTCAGGTCGCTAGCAGAGCTCTCTTTTCTTTTTTTTTTCCCTTTCTTTCCTTGCCAGCACACAGCCTCCTTCTTTTGATATTGGTACCCTGTTCTTTTCCCTGAGGAAACTGCCTTCCTCCGTACATGTGGTCTTGACTGGACTGTCAGTCACATGATCCAACAGCTCTAAACTGGAAGGGATAGCAGCCAAGCTTTGAAATGTGAGCCGAGGCCCCAAGGGAGACAGAGCTGCTGGAGCTGCTGGAGCTGAAGAGATCTCTGGGGTCTCTCTACTGACATTCCTGGAGCAACTCTGCTTGTTCATCTTTTCTACTCTTCCATGCACTGCCCCATTTCTTTCCTATAAAGTTCTATCCTGCTTAGGTTAGCCGGACTGATTCTATTGCTCACAACCAAAGAACCCGGAATGATACAGTGTTTGCCTGCATTCCTTATAGTTTCGTGCCATCACCTGGCTTGACGGAGATCTATCAGATGACTCTAAGGCCAGCTCATTAGCTATCCCTCCATCTTTCTGTCCTCACAAATTTTATACACATAATGAATTACCATCAACCTGGAAAGGAAATTCCCGGTGATGTGCTGAAGAGATGAATCCTCATTGTTATGGAGTCCCAGAATGTGTGTGCATGTGAATACATGGAAATCAGAGCTATACTATTTTCTGTATATGTTTTAGATATTTTCTTTGTGGTTACCATAGGGCAGATCTATAATATTTTGATGTGGCTATTTTGATGTAGCGTTTTAGATTTGGTCATATCAAAATAGGTGCATCAAAATACAAAACATCATTTTTTATTTCCATGTAGTGTGAACAGCAGACATTTCAGAGCTTTGCCCCATCCCTGAGTTTGACCTCACTGCACCTCTAAAATTCACCCAGAAATGTGATGAAGAACAGGAATTGAATGTGTATAATTATGCTAATTGGTATTTAACAAAATTCCTTAAAATTAAATGGCTTATTTTCCAGGGCTGGCAAAATGTCTTTTGGGGCTATATAAAAATGTTATTTATATGATTTCTATATATTCTTATGTGTCATTAAGTAAAAGGGAAACTCCAGAGTAAGAAGTTCACACATCTTTACGCTCTACTTTCCAGGTAGAAAGAATCAACAGCCTATATATTCAATATTCCACTAGTTAAACCTCCTTACTGTTTAACTGTCATTCGATCCATGATTATTCATTAATAATGAATTCTTTAAATCTAGAATCAGGAAAATAGGTTGACATCCCATGATTGACTTCACTAGTAACTCCTCAACCACAGAAACAAGGCTAGGTTGAGAAAGCTTGTTTTCAGGAACCATGTTGGCACAAATAATTATATTTAATAATCATCTTTTAATTATTAAAATTAAGTCTTTTAACATTTTGTCAGATGTGGCTGTTTTTCACCTTTTTATAATTTACCCATTACCTGTTTTTTAAAATTGGAGCACTTTCAATTTCAAAATCCTCCAAAATTCTTCCAGGCTCCCTGCAGCTGCTCCCCATTCCCCACCTTCCTTTGGTGGAGAGGGGTGTCCTCCTCCTGGGCCTGCAGGCTTGAACTCATTTAGAGAGCTAGATGCTTTCTTATTGTCTTCTGGCCTATCTCAAGTTTCAATTTCCTTCTAACCATATTTGTTCTGGCCTTCACAATTTGAAGATCACTTTCTTTGATAGAGGAAGCAATACTGTAGTTGAATTGTCCTGTTTTTCTCTGTTAGCTTTCGACATGACACGATTTGCCCCCAAGCAGTGGACCTTTCCATTCTTTGCTCTTCTTCCTTCTTCCTGCTCTGAAGCCAGCTCAAAGCCCCTTTTAATTGCCCTTACACTGTCTTTTTAAGCCTCAGTGCAGTTTGGCTCTATTTTTCTTAGTATTTTTATGCCTGGCTTGTATTCCTTGGTTATATGACCCTCTTTCCATATTTCAGGCATTTCTGAATCTGAGACCTCTCTGTACAGTTCTTTTTTTTTTTAAGATGCTTCTTTTTCTTCTTGATCAATGTCATTTGTGATGTTCAGATAGAATTCTTTTCTGTGAAATTTCCTACCTTGTTTAGCCATTTTGAATTTTATAGTATTGCCAAGAAATCATATCTACCTTTTTTCTCTGCACTTTTAGGAATATTTTTCTCTTAAAGCCTAGAATTTGTATAATTTTGGTCAATGCTCCCTTCTTTAGCTGTTTAAAGCTCTCAAATGGGACATAGTCACTTTATCCCAATATTTCTTTGACTTTACTAGGCTGGTTGTACCCAGTGTTAATATGAAGATTCTGAGTCATAGTTAAAGGTTAACGGCTTCTGGTTTGGGCAGATCTGGGTTCAAATCTCCACCGACCTGCTGATGATTTTGAGTAAACTTCTTGACCTGTCTGACTAAAGGTTAGAAAAATTGGGTCAATTATACAACTGCAGGGTTGCTGTTAAAACCTTAAGGTATGCAAAATGCCTTTAGCTCAAAACAGTAGCCATTATTGTTACCAGATGTTTTTGATTTTTTGAGAAACTTTCTTGCTCCAACAAACCTGCTAATATGCCTGTGTATGTTGGTAGCTAGTGTGAATAAAATAACACCACAATAGGTAACGCTAGGGCTGAAATACAGACATCTTGGGGACAGCATCTCAGTTGAGCACATAGATTCTGAAACTAGACCACATAATTCAAAGTCCTGCTATGCCACATATTAGCTGTGTGACTTTGGGTAAATGACTAGAACATTTTATGCTCTTTATCTATTAAAACAATCACAATTCATGGGGTTGTTACTAAGATCTAAATGAATGCATGAATATTGTTGCTTAGAACATCACCTGGCACATAGCACTTAATAAATGTTAACTCTTATTATCTTGCTGAAGACTGCATTAAACGAACACAGGACTAAGAATGCCGAATGAACCAGCATTCCCCTGCAAGCCAGAATATCCCAAATGAAGCTGAGAAACCCTTAGAGGTAAACAAGGCTACAACAGATGAATAAAAGAAAGTTACTATAGAATGTTGACAAGAAAGCTTAATTTGATAAGTCATTCCATTGGGAGGCATATGAACACTTTAGGAGGGAATGTTTCCAGAGCCATGACACTATAGAAAGTAGGTTATAAGGGCAGCTGAGCATTTACCAGCAATTTTGGAGTGCATCTTGCTGAATCACTAGAGCCCTACTCTTAAAAATCCTTCTCTTCCCCTTTTTAATTTTTTGTCAGTCAGATCAATCCAAGTTTTAAAATATGAGCCCTCAGAGGTTAAATTGTGGAATTAAAGTGAGGAGAAGTTGCGAAGAGGGGAAGATCTTAAGACCTGATCAGCACCTACAGGTCTACTCCCTAGACTGTAAGGAGGCAACACACAGCTCAAGGCTGGAATCAACAATCTTTTCAAGTGAGAGAAGCCCCTTCTAAAGGAGACAAGGTTGTTTGCCAAATGGAAAGGGACAAACAGATTTCCCTCCTATCTCCGAGTCACTCTGGTAATTTATACAAATACTGATAATGTGATACTCTTTACTTTCAAAACATGGTCATTTACGCATCCCAATGAGTACCAAGCCCATTGTCACTATGACCCTTTCTAGCTCTCCCTTGGCCCTGTTAATGTGGTGGATGGAGCCAGATTCCCCAAATCTGCCAGCACATCTTTCACCAGAGCCTAGGGTTAGAGGAAGCAGTCTAGTGCTGGACTGTAGGTTCTAAATCCTATCTCTATCAGCTCCTGCTTGTTACCTCTTGGCCAAAGTTTCTGTCATTTTTAAACTGGTGAGCTACTAATAATACCTATGTCAAAATGTTTTCTTGAGGATTAAATGAGTTAACATAGTGCCTGCCGCACAGTAAGCTCTCAACCAAGCTAGCCAATGTAACTTTTCTTGGTTCAAGAATTCTCCTTTCTGCTCTCCATAAACATTCTTGTTTATTGAAAGTGATATTTGAGGTGATTTTTTTTAGAAGAATCTGGTCTACTTAAATTCCAAGCACTATATGAGGCTGGGTTAATTCAAAATTCCACTGACTCTTCAGAACAGGCTCAAAGCCCCATTTCCTCTTGGAAGCCTGCCCATTCTGCATTTCCTGGGACGCCGTCTTCCTGGTTGCCCATTTCACACATGGCCCAAACATTTCTAATTAATTTATGTCACATTTCATACTTCTCTCTCCTTGATTCATCTGAGTACATCTTTTATTCCTAAGTGTATTATCAGATCCTTGAAGGCAATATATACTTGCTATATATTTTTTTTTAATAATGAATGGATTTAATTTTCTTGCACAATCCAGTTTTGACATATAAAGGCAAGCTGTGTGGTATAATTCTAAAAAGTGCACAAACATTGAAGTCAGATAGCCTACATTTAAGGCATGGCTTTTCCCCTTATTTTCCTCTGTGACTTGGGAAAGCTCTCTAAACTCTCTGAGCCTCCATTTATTAATCTATATTATGGGAATCATTAAGAGGAATTAAATGATAAACACACTGCTCAAGTTTCTTGATTAAAATAGGTATTTGATAAATGTCGACATACAAGATGTAGTCATTGGACCCTCCCTCTCGCTATCAGTTGGACAATTTTGAGCTCTATCTACCCCCTTGGATCCTTAATTTATTAACAGCCCTATCTAGTGATCAAGTTCTGATAGCTGTTTGAACCAGCTTTGGGTTTAGGTTGGACTTCTGAGACCTTCTTTATCGTCATTCTCAGCTCTCAGGGATTCTTAAGCTGTATAAATACTATTAAGTATTTATTAAAAAAAATATAAAACCCAGGATCCCACACTAAACAATATTGTTCTTTCATTCTGAGGGTCTAGGAATCTGCATATTAGGCATATACCCCAGGGGATTCCAATGCAGGTGTTGTAGGAACCACACTTTGAGAAACTGCTATTGAGATGACCAGATCCTATAAATAAACTCATCTCTCCTATCCAGAAATGCCTCTAAGCAGGAGTTCTTAACCTTGGGTGCATGCACAAACTTCAAGGCCCCTATGGGATCCCCAAATTTGAAGGCAAATCACATATATATGTATTTCTTTGGGGGAGAAGTTAGGCCCATATCTTTTATTTTAAATGGTTCCATGACCCTTTCCCTCATCCCCCATCCCTGCCCAAACCAAATCAAAACCAAGCAAAACTTAAGAATTCTATCTCCATACTCCAGGCTCATTATTTCACTCAGCATCTCTGGATCTATCTTTCTCCAATAACCATACTGACAGAGCTGTATTATCACCTAGTCTGTGTCCTCGCAGGCTGAGCTCACACTAAAATCTCCTTGATTTTTATTGCTAAGGGTGGTTCTTCCTCTCCAGGCATAGCTACACACCACGGACAGGAGCAGAGGGTGCAGATGTGCCTGTCTAGACAATTTGTAACTCTTCTCCAATTGACTTAGGTCCCTGCTGAGCACAGGTCTGGGAGAAATCCTGCTACTGCCCCTGTGGGGGGCCTATGAGGTGCTCAAAGATCATGGTCAGTCAGGCCTTCTCTGGGTTAAATTCTGTCTGCCAAGGTCTGCTTTTAGGAGTTCTGTTTTGCCTGGGGAGCTCCAGGAGCATCTTTAAAGGCATCCAAACACCTTCCCTGGGGAAGACATGAGACTGCCTGTCAACCTGGGGAATCTGGCCACTTTGCAGCTCTCTTGGGCACTTATCCTAATACGACAAGGTAGGTTCCTATGTCATAGGATTTCCCTTTCACCTTATCAGGGAACACAGTCCAAACAATCAGCTCCCTGGGGAATTGTGGAGAGAACTTGCTTGGTGTCCTGTACTCACAGACTCCTTAATTCCTCTTTCCTGTCCATCAGGTTGTGGGGTGGGACCCAGCTGGACCCATAATCATTTAAGTACTTTGTCTCCTAAGCTGTTCTCTTGATCACACCCCTCCTCCAGCACCATCACAAATACCTGGTTCTCCATTTCTGAGAATCCTGTTTCCCCTCTATCATCCTACACTGTCCAGAAGGTTGTTAGGCTTTGGGACATCTATAAATACCTCCAGGATATTTGCTGATGATGCTTCTGTACATGTGTTCTTCCTTTGGTGGGTCCTCTCTGTCACAGTCCTTAGACCTAATTACCTCTGGATTTCACGTTGCATGGTACTAGGTGGGCAGTAGGATAGTGGTGTGGACAATCAGGTGTGGCTCCACCTGATTGCCTCTGTAATCTCTGAGCCCATCTTAGTCTCCACTTCTTTGATCCCTTTTTGTCCTTCACTCTGATGACTACAGCTTTCCTAGAAAAGTTGAGCACTGAGTCCTATGGTGCTGGTAGAAATGGCACACTGGGTTTGGAGATGAAGTACCTTTTGTACTCATTTCTCATCTCTTTGACTACTCTGTTCGGCCTAGTAGCTTATTCAGTATGAACAACTTAGTGCTAGGCTCTAGATGAGAGCAGGCAAATATGGAGGTATAAAATACCAACAACAGCAGATGGCAGGAAGTTTCTTTTAAATTCAGATGAGCAGTTTGTTCTGGTGGATTTTTATTGTTAAATTTGTTGTACTTGTGCTTGTTTATCATGTGCTGGAATAAACTTGCTTTTAGTGTTTGAAACAAGGAGCTGTTCATTATGCCAATTATAAAGATGTCCATATGGTCTAATGTGGCAATTGTCAACTCAGTTACATGGATGTAGCCTTCATGTTTGGTGGGAGTGAAAGCTCACTATATCCTAAAGAAAATCATTAGGATCTTAAAAACTCAGCAACTTACAAGAAATAATCTTTTTCTCTGCCTCTTACTTAGGAGTAGGATGTGGTTAAGGGAGTCCACTTTCTTCTAAAAATATTGGTCCTTTAATTGATTTCAAATATATTATCCATATCTTTTAGGTGTGGAAGTCCTAAATCTAATCCCATTTACAACCATTGGAAAATAGCACCCTTATCTTAAGCCATCTCTGCTCCTCTTGTGAATTTGTAACTTTTTATTTCCACCTTCCAATAAGAGGAAGCAGAGTCTAACAAGTTCTTTGGAAATTGAATTTAAATGATTCGTGTACACTATGCCCTCCCCACCCAAAGTAGAATTCTTTAGTACCCCTATTATCAGGAGCAGCATCTCCATCATCACCGTTATCACCCTTGCCACCATCTTCCTTCTCTAAGATTATTGCCATCAATGTTGATTAATTTTGTATGTGGCAGGAATGGCGTCATACATATTTTGACAAGTTCCAGATCAGAAACCCTAGAGTCATAGAATTTTGAGGGCATAAAGGGACTTCAGGAGGTCACTTAAGCCAATACCCTGCTTTGCTGAAGAGAAATTTTCAAATCATCAAGAGAGGATTTATTTTCAATCAAAATATCCTTTGTGATGAGATAATGAGAAAGGATAATGGATATCCTTTATCCATTTATCCTTTAAGATGAAGTTAAAACGAAATGTCTCCTCTTTTTTCATAGGATCTCTAGTTAGTAGTGAAGGACCTTCTATGCTGGGGGAGGCCATCGTAAGTAATTTTGTGAACCTAGTGATAATCTTCCTATTGAAGAGAGATGTCCCGTGAACCTGATTATTTCTCAAGGAACTGACATTTTACTAAAAGCTGGCATTTATCACAGCTCTACCTTGAGCAATCAATCAGGGGTTTGAAACATTAAACTGAAATATATAATTTGAAAGGGGATAATTTTTGCAAAACTTGCTCTGGGCGGAAACAGCTTAAGTCAGTAATTCTGCAAAAAGAGGGTCACTGCCTGCTCCTCCTTGCAGTGACAATTTCCTCCCTACACCCACTCAGCCTTCCTCCTCAGGAAGAGGAAGTAAGGTCCCAGACCATGAATATATAAGATTTTGGAGGGGCTGGGCTTGGCTGGTTTACCAGAAGGCAGTTCAATGCCCAAGATGGTGGCATAAAAAACGCAGATTTGCATTCTGTATATCTTCCTATGCACCTGCTCATGGTAGAATTTTTCTTACATAGATAAAATACTGGTTCTATTGGAAGGCAAATCAAATGTTTGTAAGCACATTCTGTGAAGTCAAAATTTTCACTCCAGTCTTTCTACAAATATGTAGCATTTTCCCATTTTAGTTTCTCCTCCCCTGCTAATATAGTATATTCTTGAGGATATGTCCTTTCTTGAGCAAGGTGCTACTAAAAATGCTGGCCCAGCTGCTCCAATATCACTGCATTCACCAGGAAGCTCTTGTCTGACTAGGTTGACAATCAGAAACTGCTTACTTTTTGTTTCCTGGTGATGATGGTGGTGATGAAAATAATATTGAAAATAAGGATGATATTAAATGACAAAGGTCATTGTTTTAAGGCAGCACACTGCATTAACTCATGAAGGCAAGCTGGTTTTAAGGTTTTAACATACTCATACCAATTTAGGATTTTCTTAGAGAATCAGGGTCTGGTTAAAAATGAGTCTTGACTCTTGAAGACGATTGTATGGCAATGTAGCTTACAAGGGGTGACAGTGTGATTGTGAAAGTCTTGTGGATCACACTCCCTTTATCCATTATATGGATGGATGAGTAGAAAAATGAGGACAAAAACTGGGTTAAAAATAGGGTGGGGGAGATGATTCGGATGTTCTTTTTTACTTTTATTTTTTATTCTTACTCTTGCTTTTTCTGGTATGAGGAAAATGTTAAAAAAATAGATTGTGGTGATGAATGCACAACTATATGATGGTACTGTGAACAGCTGATTTCACACCATGGATGGATTGTTTGATATGTGAATATATCTCAATAAAACTGAATTTAAAAAAATGAGTCTTGTTTGGTAATAGCAGGAAACAGTGGATTGAAGTCATTTGAAGTAGGTTGAAAGAAAGGAAGGGTGGGAAAGTGAACCAATATTTATTTAGTATCTACCATGTGTCAAGTTCTCTCTCTCACTCATGCCAGTGGGAGCCATCTCATCTCCTTTACTTTAGCCACAGAGGGTTTAGGAAGGGGCATATGGCCCATTTAAGCAAAAAGATACAAGGAGAGGTCTGTTCGGGGGTTCTCAGAAAGAAACATTCTCTCTCTTCTGCAAGTACTCTGGATGGTGTAGGAGGCAGTTGAGAAGCTTGGAACTAATGCCGCCATTTGCAACCACCATGCAAACCACCCTGGGGTGAAGCTGACATTGCAGAAGGCAGGGAAAAGAGACCTAAAGACAGAGTTTTAAATGAAATCTTTATGCTTTCGATTAAATTCTCTGAAATTAAATGCTTACCCTGCCTCTGGAATTTCATTACATGAATTGAATATCTCCTGTATAGTTTAACCCAAAGGTCATATAACTTGTAAGTGATAAAAACTGAGATTGTAAGTCATGTCTTTGACTCTAGCATCCATTCCCTTTCAATGACAGCAGTTAAAGTAGTTAAATTTTACATACAATGTGATAGAAGGTTACCCTTAGTTCCTTCTCAGGGAAATAATCTGATCAAAGCAATGGGTGTGAGAGAGATCCCTGAGTTGGGGTTCTGAGTACACTGGAGAGGGACAGGAAGGGTGGCAGGGAAACTGTCTTAGAGTCATTGTTGCAGTGTTCTTTGAATTTGGGTTTGTTTGGTACGACCAATTCATGCATAACTTCCACAGATATTTGTTTGAGAATTTACTCTGGGATAGGTACTAGGAATTTAATTAAATGGACATCCTCTCTGCCTACATGGAGTTTATAGCAGGTCTAGAGCAAGCTAGGAATCATGGGCCAAGTTCTGCCTGCCACTTATTTTTGTAAATAAAGCTTTTTGGAAACATAGCACACTCAATTCATTTCTGTATTACCTATGATTGCTTTAGTGCTATAAGGGCAGAATTGAGTAGTTGTGCCTAAAATATTTACTATCTGGCTTTTTACAGAAAAAGTTTGCCAACCTCTAGAGGGAGGAAACAGACATCATCAAATGAAATCACACAATTTGTAAATCTTGTGTCATAGATAAGGTCTATGAGATAACGTAGTATAAGTTGTTATAGGTGAGGTCTAATTGTGATAACTGAGGTACATGACTTGAAGGAACTTGGATTGAGAGGTCCTGGGAGGCCTCTGGAAGGAAGTGAGTAGGAAATCAATAGTGTAAATACTAGGGGAAGAGTATTTATGATGGGTTGGTGAAGCCCTGAGATGGAAAAGAGCAAGCATGAATAGTTTGAAGAATTGAGAGGAGGCTGTTGTGGCTAGAGCATAGCGAGTGAGGAGAAGTATGTCAGGGGGTGGGATGGAGAAAGGCCAGGCAAGCTCATAGAGGACCCTGTAGACTGTGCTATGGAGTCTGGATTTTATCCTAAGTGTAATGGAAAGCCCTTTCACTCATGGGATGCTCAACTTCGTCATTTACCTTTAAGGAAGAAAGACTTATCTTTTTTTTTTTTTTTTTATTTTTATTTTTTTATAGTCAGTGTTTTTGGCCTAATATCTCTTCCAAAAGTTTTGGCTTAGTAAATCAGAGTGAAATAAACAAAACTTTTATCATTTATAATTTATATACCTTCATTTATTTCTTGAAAATGAGGGAAATATATTATGATGGTCATTTCGTTTATTATGGGTAGATTACGATGGAAAAGAGTTTACAGATAGGAAGGGGTGCTGAAGAAGCAATGTTGCAGCAGTAGCTATGGAAACCATGCACACATCATGTCCATGAAAAGCGGAGTGCCTGTACTTAGCAGTGCTGTCTCTAGATTCAACTGTGTTTATTCAACCAACAAAGGGAGTGTAGAAGCTTAGGGTCCAGGGAGGATCTCTGCCTTCTAAGGAACAGCAACCCTGTGTGTGTGCTCAGAGTCTCAGTGACTTCTTACAAAGCCTAAAGTATTGGCTAGTCTATCTGGCAAAAGGAAATCTACTGTGGGCCCAGGAAATCTACTGTGGTAGAACAGAGAGCATTGGGATTGGCAGACTATAGTTCTCTCCGTTTTCTTTTAAGACTCTCTCAGATGAGCTCCATGGTTCCATTCAATATCTGTGGGGAGATGATTCATAAATTTATATCTCTAGCCCAGACTCTTCTTTTATCTTCTGTCCTACACATCCAATTAGTTGCTTGGTATAATGTCTTGGGTATCTGAAAAGCATCTCAAACCCAACTTAAGCCAAGATGACAGAATAAGTTGTTGCCTGCAGAGGTGGAGAGCTTCCACCAGGATGATAAAACAAGACTGGTTTTCTGATTCTTTAACAGAATTTTCCTTTCCCTTTTCTCTACCTTATAATCTTGCCTATTATTGTACTTTGATACCCTCTATTAACTGATCAAAAGTTTTCTTAATATAATCTCCTTTATTTTCATCTTGTTACTCTTGACTCCCTACGGTCTTCTGCCATTTAAGAAAAATCAAAGTGCTCTGGTGTGTTTTTCTCAGACCATAGCCCACTGCTCTGAATATAACTGATTACTGTGAAAACTTTAATAACTATTCTTTTAAACACTTCAGGAGATAGATTTCCTTCTACAGGTATTCCAGTACTTGAGTCACGCTAACATAATTAATCTCATATCTCAGTCTTATAAAAATTGAACTTTGACTCCACTTCAACACAGTATTTCTGCTGGTCATGACATCCTTATCAGCAAAACCTACGCTTTAGGAATGACAACAAATATTGGAGTGTCCCTTACTACAGTGGTTAGTTTGTTCTCTTCAGAAATACATGTTTGCTTTTCAGGAACTGTTTAGTGCCACTCAAGGAACCTTCCTATTAGTAGAAGAAAAATCACACTTCTGTTGTGATAAATGATCCTTATACTCCAATACATTTTGTGACCCTTGGAATATCAGTTTTTATGTGGGTGTCAGACTTATAGTCCCCCACCTTCGGTCACATACTAACTTATCCTGTACATTGAAAATAATAGCTATAGACTTTTCAGGTTCTTAAAATTACCGCCCCTCCAGTGGGTAATGCGTCCCTGAAAAGAATATCCAGAAACCTCCAAAACCAGGTATTCTGGTTTGCTAATGCTGCCATTATGCAAAATACCAGAAATGGATTGGCTTGTATAAAGCGGGCTTGTTTGGTTACAAATTCATAGTCTGAAGGCCATGAAAATGTCCAAATTAAGGCATCAACACGAGTATACCTTCACTGAAGGAAGGTCAATGGCGTCCGGAAAACCTGTGTTAGCTGGGAAGGCATGTGGCTGGTGTCTGCTGATCCCATGTTGTGTTCCAGATCCTGTGCATTCTTAAAAATGTTGCTCTTGGGGCATTTTGTCCTCTCTTGGCTTCTCTGGAGCAAACTCTGGGCTAGCATTTCCAAAGTGTCAGTAGAAGTCTACTTTCATTGGCCATCTTCAAAATGTCACTCTCAGCTGCTCTCTAAAATGTCACTCTCAGCTGCTCTGAGTTCCTTCTATTTGTCAGTTCTTTTATATGGCTCCAGTGATTTAATTAAGACCCACCTTAAATGGGTGGGGTAACACACCCATGGAAATTATTCAATCAAAGGTCTTGCCCACAGCTGATTGAGTCACATCTCTATGGAAACACTCAATCAGTAGGTTCCAGCCTAATCAACACTAATACGTCTGTCCCTGCAAGATTGCATTAAAGAACATGGCGTTTTCAGGGGCGTATTACATCGAAACTGGCACACCAGGCAAATACAGAGTCCTTGGGTGGACTCTAAAGGGGCCAGCTGATTCCCTCTTCGTGCATGCTGTGTGAGCTGCAGTTCTCGGAGGAGGGATAATACAAACTGGAAAAGATGGTCTGGACCTTATCTCTGACCTGATTAGATGTCATAAATGACATAACTTCTGCTCTGGAAGTGCAACAAACCAGTTTAAATTTAAATTCATTAGCTAATGTCATAGATAATCACATAGCCCTTAATTTATTCTTATCTAGCCAAAGGGAAATTTATGCTGTAGCAAATAACTTTTTGCTGCACCTAAGCAGAACAGTCCATAATTAGGCTTAAACAAACAAACAAACACACACACAAACAAAAACACTTGGATCTCTAGAAGAGACTGTGTAGAAGTCAGGACACGTTTTCATTGTCTGGTTTTGGCAATCTAGGTCCCTGTCTTTGGGGTCCATTACAAGGACTAATAACCATTTTTGTTTCTGGTAATTGCCTGTGTTGCAGTTGTCTGATGCATCCTTTTCAGAGCTGTAAATGTGGCTGTGCAGCCATTGTCTTGTCAGATGATACAGCACCTCATCCTGCAAGATAGGAACAGGAGAGCCGAGTCCTAGCTTCACTACAGACTTCATTCTCTGAACAATCACCTAATCAGCACTATCTCAGCAATGGTGAAAATCTGCATGTCCTAAATTAATGACCTATGGTCTGCCTTGACCAAAAGGGAGTACTGAGAAAAGAGAAAAGGAGCCCTGACTCCCAGGCACTGCCTGGCCCTAGCAGTTAGGCTGTGGTGTTGTTAGGTGCTTCCTATTATTTACAGCTAGGCTGTGGTGTTCTTCTGATGAAGGTAAACAATTTCAAAGAATAACAGATAAGACAAAAAGTTCACTCTGCAATCATGTCTGAATATAGACAAAATGTAAACATTTTGCAGATCCCGGAAGTGATCAAACATTCCCCCATCTAGCTGGCTAATCAACCTGCCTTGTATTTACTAATGACAGCTTTAGCCTTGTTCCATTCTTCAGTCCTTTAGGTAAAAATTAAGACACCAAAGATAGAATTATCCTCACTTCTTGACAGTATCCAAAAGAGAGCAAAGCTCCACTTCCTTGAATCCTGCCCCAAATCACCTACAGAAGCCCAAAATCTATAATATTTCCTTTCTAACACCCTCTTACTGAGATGCCCAATTTCCCATTGTGTGTGTTTTGTCTTGTTGCAACAAGTTAACACAATGAACTTTGTTCAATAGCGGGTGTGTTCCTGATGGTCTTTAGCCGAAGGACACTGATACCCTTTTGTTCTATTTCATGTCTCAATAAATGTCACCCTCATCCTGTTCATCCTATTGAATGCATAGAAATCAAAAAGTCTTACTTGACATCTTCCTCTCAACTCCATATTCTATAAGCCATAAGTCCAGATGATTTTACCTCATAAATAGCTCTCATAACCATTTCCTTCTCTACGTATTCATAGCAACTGCTGTGGTCCAGCTACAAGCACCTCTTGTTCTGTCTATTGCAATCATTTCTTACTGGTCTTCCTGCACTCTCCTTGACTTTCTCCAAGCTTTTCCACACTGCAGCCAGAGTAATCCTTTCTAACTGCAAAATTTATCAAGTCATTTCCATGTTTAAAGTACTTAATGCTTCCTAATGCTCTTAAAATAAAGACCCAATTACTTAATATGGCTGACAAGATCATAAGAAGTCTGGCTAATTTTCCTCTTTAGTCTCATTTTTATGCTATTCCCTACTTCTTTCTATTCCAGCTACATTGGCCTTCTCTCATTTCTTTGAACACCGCATGCTTCCTGTTACCACAGAGATGTCACACATGCCCTCTGTCCGGAATTTCATTCCTCTCCCCCTTCATTTAGTAAATTCCTCTTTACCTTTCAGGTCTCAGTTTAGTTGTGTCTTCCTTAGGGTAGGCTCCTTTCACTATCCTTATTAAGTCAGTTCACCTTCTTTATATCTCACTGAGATAGCACTTACCACATTTGTACTTTTATTTGTATTGACTTATGTGGTGGTTTGTAGCTGTTACGTACTCCAGAAAAGGCCATGTTCTTTTAATCCATTCCTGTGGGTGCAGACCTTTTGTGTGTGTGTTGGGGTGGGTGTGGGGGACCTTTTAATTAAGTTATTTTAATAGAGATGTGACCCATCCCATTCAAGGTGGGTCTTAACCCCTTACTGGAGTCCTTTATAGGAGGATAAATGACACACAGAAAAAGCCCAGAGAGCTCAGAGAAACTCCCAGAGAAGCTGAGACAAGGACACACCCACAGAAGCTGAGAGACGAAGCCACTGAAGCCAGAAGCTGAAAGCAAGAAATCCTGGGAGAGAAGGACCAGCAGACGCTGGTCATGGGCCTTCCCATGTGACAGAGGTGTCCCAGATGCCAGCAGCCTTTCTTCAGAGAAGGTATCATCCTGTTGATGCCTTAATTTGGACATTTTCATGACCTTAGAACCATAAATTTGTAAGCTAATAAATCCCCATTGTGAAAGCCAACCCATTTCTGGTATGCTGCATTCCTGCAGCTTTAGCAAACTGAAACAGCAAGACTCGTCAATTTAAAACATTTCTCATCCATGAGACCACACACTCCTTGCACTTAGTAGGTATGTAATAAATTTTTTGTAGGATAAATGTGTGACTAATCTCTGCTTTCCCATTGATGAGTTGCCTCATTGTTTTTGATTTAGGTGAAATTCACATAACATAAAACATTTTAAAATGAACAATTCAATGGCATTTAGTACAGATGCAGTGCTGTGCAACTACCTCTATTTAGTTCCAAAACCTTTTCATCACTCCAAAATAAAACGCCATACCCATTAAGCAGTTACTCGCTATTCCTCTCTCCTCTCTCCCTCAACCCCTGGCAACTAGCAATCTGCTTTCTGTCTCTATAGATATAGCTATTCTGGATATTTCATGTAAATGGAATTACATAGTATGCAACCTTTTGTCTGGCTTATTTCACTTAGCATAATGTTTTCAAAGTTCATCCATGCTCTAGCACATATCAGAACTTCATTCCTTTTTAGAGCTGAAACATACACCATTGTATGGATATACTGCATTTTGTTTATTCCTCTGTTGATGGGCACTTGAGTTACTTCCACCTTTTGGCAATTGTGAATAGTGGTGCTATGAACATTTATGTACTAGTTTTTGTTTGAGTACCTGTTTTCATTTCTTTTGGGTATATACCTAGGAGTGGATTTGCTGAGTCTTATGATGATTCTATGTTTAACTTTTTGAGGAACTGGTAAACTGTTTTCCACAGTGGCTACACAATTTACATTCCTATCAACAATGTATGAGGATTCCAATTACTCTACATTCCCATCATTTGTTATTTTCTTTTTTCCTTTCTTTTGTTTTTTTGAAATGTAGTCATCCTAGTGAATGTGAAGTAGTATTTCATTGTGGGTATTATTTGCATTTAAGGACTAATGATGTTGAACATAGTTTCATGTACTTCTTAGTTATTTATATATCTTCTTTGGATACATGGCTATTCAAGTCCTTTGTCCATTTTTTTTTTAAATTGGGTTGTCTTTTGTTGTCGAGTTGTAAGAGTTCTTTATATATTCTGGATACTAGACTCTTATCAGATATATGATTTGCAAATATTTTCTCCCATTCTGTAGGTTGTCTTTTCATTTTCTTGAAAATGGCCTGTGATGCACAAAAGTTTTTAGTTTTCATGAAATCCAATTTATGTACTTTTTCTTTTGTGGCTTATGCTTGAGACTGCCTCATTATTAACAGTCATTTAACCTTGCTAACCCTCAGGTTCTTCACTTGTAGCAGTGATAATTATGCAGGCCTGCTTGCTCAGAGATATTGTGAGGGCAGAATAAGCTATGGATATCAAAGCCCTTTGAGACATGGGAGATGGTATGAGTTCACTTTTTTGGTAAGAGTGGGTTGTGGTTAATACCCTCTCAGAGCATAAATGTCAATATATAAGAAAGCTCCTACTGGGGTAGAGGTAAAAAATTGTTTTAGTTCAATGAAAAAAAAATTCTCTAATAGATAGAGTAGAAGTGAGTAGAAGTATCTGATAATGGGCTGGGCTGCTTGGAAATCATGAGTCCCCACGCCTGGATGGTTCTTACAAGGCATCTTTGGGATAGGAGGCTGGACCAGGGGTCTTCTAAATTCCTGTCCAACTTTAAGCTTTGTGCCGTGTACTGTGTTATAGCGATGATGGGTCCTGAGTTAATCTTTGACCACGTTTATTAAGGATCAGCAAACTCCTTCTGAAAAGGACTGGGTGGTAAATATTTTAGGCTTTGCAGGCCATGTGGTCTCTGTTGCAACCATGCAACTCTGCCATTGCAGCATGAAATCAGCCATAGACACTATGCAAACAAATGCGTGTGGCTGTGTTCCAGTGAAACTTTATTGTGGACATGGAAATTCAAATTGTGTATAATTTTCATGTGTCACGAAAAAGTCTTCTTTTGATTTTTTTCCCAACTGCTTACAAGTATAAAAACCATTCTTCTCTTGTGAGCTTACAAAAATGGGCGGTGAGCTAGATTTGGCCTGGGGACCGTAGTTTGCCAAACTCTGATGTATATTATTAACTCAGAACTTAAAAATGCCATTAACTTTTTGCCTATCCTTAGACCACCAAACTGTATTGATTTTCAGGCCAGGTTGGAAAAATCTACTCTTCTCTGATTTGACCCACTGGCTAGACAGAACATTTACTTTATTTTTTCCATAAGTTTCATTTTACTGCTAGCTGTGAAAAAATTACTTATCCACTTGCCAGGTTATAGCAGATGACGCTAAGGCTCTTAAGCCAAAACCAGCCTTTTTATACATTCCCTCTGCCACTGGCCAGCTTAATCCTGCCATATTCTCTAAGACCCTTAACTGCTGCCAATGCCAAGCCCCCAACCTCTAAACCAACCTCTTCCAATAAGTATTTCCAATCTCTCGATTTTAAAAATACCCCAGTGTCATATTTAAATTCAATTACAAAGCACAGACATCCATGTAAAAGAGAAGGGTAAAAAGTGACTGATTTACTACCAGAAGCTCTTAAGCCACTTGGTAAGAATAACTCCATCCTACTTAAGGACTGTGGATTCCAAAGATCCTTAAATTTAGAGCATACAAAGGTTTCTTCACAAGCCCTATCAGACATAATTCCATGGTTGTTTTTAGTGCTGGAAAATTATTTGGTGATCAGGTCAAGTGATGGATGGAAACTTAAGCTCTGAATTTACTCTTGGCTACTGAATGGTTAGCTCTGCACTCAAGCCTTCCTTCTCTTGATAGATGTGGGACTGGTTAGAAGAATGTTGTAGGGTCCTACAAGTGACCATCCATGGCTCATGAAGTGCATTCGTCATGGAAAGAAGTGCGCAATTACTTTTGGCTGGTCAAGGACAGATGGATTATTCCGCCAATAGAGATTAAGCCTTTCAATTTCAGTCTTGAGATTATTCTGAGAAAGACTATCAAGCTCAATTACTGATCAATTTTTATTGATCATTTCCTATATCCAATGTCTTGGTAAACTTCCAATCAGATGGTTGTACATGTAAGTCCTGATTTTAAAGGTGTTAATTTGTGTTAGGAATGTGTGCCTCCATCTCAGTTATTAGAGTCACCTGGAAAGCTTCTCAGGCAATTCATTTCCAGCCACAATTCATTCATTCATTCATTCATTCCAACCACTATTAATTCTTACATGTTGTTTTCATTCTTTCAACAAATGTTATCAATCATCCACTAAGTATGAGGCAAGTACTAGATATCGAGAATGAAAAGGATAAACCAGAGATGGGCCCTTTTTAAATAGAATGCTCATTTAAAAATTATAGGGGAGTCAGGCATTTAAAAAATATGTCAATCCAGTGTGGAAAATGGTGTAACAGCAGTTATGGACAGGTGCAAACAGCTCAATACCCTTCCTATCACTAGAACATGGTTTTTTTTTCCCACACCCAAGTTGAATCATGTCTCCACTTCACTCCTAACATTCTTGTCCGTTCTGTTGCTCTCCATCCTTTGTGTAGCCTTTTCTCGCTAGCCTGGCAAACAATGAACTTGCATGAGTAACTAGTGGGTAACAGGGTCTTATATAGAGGGAGGGGCTTGAAAGCCAAGCCAACCATTTCTAACTTGTGGAAATAGATAGCCTTCTGAGCAGAGAAGTAAGTCACGGTAAGCAATATTGTAGAATGATACGTGAGTTGTAGGAGGGGGCTGGAGGTTGGAATGTCACCCCTATGATGATGTACTCTTTGCCTCCTACAGCACAGTACAGGTCACAGGTTGAGTGAATGACCAGCCCAGTGATGGGCTGTCTGACTTCTCTTGGAAGAAGTGCAACCCCATATTCTACTATAGCTCTGATAGAGACTGAGAACAAGATAGGACCTTGGAGGATGGGCTTCACACACAGCTCACTGAGCACTCTGGGAAAGAGCCTGGAATTACTTAGCAATCAGGGAAATTTGGCCAACAAGGCAGATGGGCAGGAACAACACTTCCACGTGGCCTGCAATTGAAAATGAGGTAGGCTGCCATCATGCTGAGCAGGGACCTAGAAACACAGAGGCCCCTGGAAGGATCCAGCTCAAGCTGCCAAGGTGCATGTCAAGCAGGACTAACAGAGTTCCAGAAGCCAGGGCCGGGAGGAGAAGTGATAAATAGATACAAGGTTCCCTGCAGAACTCTGGCAGGTAGAAGAGTTATCAGGAAATACTGTTTTCTCACCAGAGGAGAATTTGTTACTTGCCTGGTTCAGATATTTCAAAGGCTGCTTACCTTGTAGATATAATCAAAATTAAGATGTCAAGTGATGGCAACTCTGCTATACTTCTGTTGAGCATATAAATAGATTGTAAAATTGTTTTTAGATCCCTGGGAGACAACGTGTAGAAGTAGAGGTCGGCAGATTGGCTCCAGCCCTGTTCATCCTGAAAAATTCCCATGATCTTGGGCAAGCCAGCGAACTGGCTGTACCTCCATTTCCTAACTTATAAAACAGGGAGGGAGAGGAGTTAACTAAATGGTCTCTAAAATTTCTTTCATATTGCAATTCTAAACATTGCGATTATGTGTGTGTGCATTTTGAAGAAATTATCAAATTTAAATGATGGGATTATACAAATCACTGTTAGTGGGAACAAAATTTAGCACAATTCACTTAGAAAGGCATTTGGCAAACTATGCCAAGAGCCTTGAAAATGTTAAATTTCTCTCCTAGAAAACTATTCTAAAAACTGTTCTGAAATTCAGGGAAAAAATATATTCACTGTAGTATTATTTTTAAGAGTAAAAAATTGTCCAGCAATAGGGGGTGTTTAACTGATAGTCCATGCAATCATTTTTAGTCATTAAAAAATGATTATTAAAGCATATAAATGATTTTAAGTCATTTAAATAGTAAATAGGGAAATTATTAAAGTAAATAGGAAACTGTTTATGTTAAAATATTAGGTTTTAAAAAAAAACAGGATCCCAAATTATATATAGACTACAATCTCAATTATGTAAAAAGGCATAAACAGACTGGAAGAAAATATTCATTTTAAATGTTTTGGGATTATTGGTCTAATGTCTTTTTTCTTTGTCTCTTCTAATATTCTGTAATAAGACTCCATTTCTTTCACTAAAAACTGAAATAACTCAAGCTTATGATTCTTAGTTGGTAGTATATATTAAGAAACAATCAGAAAAAAATGGAAATAACTACAATTAGCGAACTTCATTTGTTGTATAATATGAAATGATGTAGCATGTGTCTCAATGCCAGATGGTTTAGTGGAAAGATCCTTGAACTTACAGTTAAAAGCTCTAGGTTCAAGTTGTGGTTCTTATATTTGGTAGATATATATGACCTTGAGTAGAGTAAGATAGTCCCATTTCTGAATCTCAGAGGTGTTATCTATAAAATAGAAATTCAACAAATATTGATTGAATACCTGCCATGTATTAGGTATTTGTGATATGCAGAGGTGGTACAGAGTTAAAGAAAACATGATTAACACCAATAAAAGATTCATAATTTAATGGGCACCCTTATTGAGGCTTTAAGCTTGAGGAATGGGTGAGAGTTAGTAAAGCAAGGGCACTCTAGGTAGAGAAAGAAGCAAACCTGCTATTGGGGGCCTACTGAAGTGTTGTGTACAGAGACGTGACCCAGTAGCATGGCATAACAGAAAGACCACAGACTTGGTCACAGGTCTGTGTTCAAATACTGGCTCCATTTCCTACTAGCTGTGTGATCTTGGTCAAGTTACTCAACCTCTCTGTTTCTCAATTTTCTTCACCCTAAAGCAAGAATGATATTATCTATTTCTCATGACTTCTGTGGTG
Organism: Choloepus didactylus; assembly: GCF_015220235.1. Lineage (NCBI taxonomy): Eukaryota > Metazoa > Chordata > Mammalia > Pilosa > Megalonychidae > Choloepus > Choloepus didactylus. Next base: position 28,903,669 of record NC_051322.1, on the reverse strand, counting down.
TTCAGGTATTTTACGTAAAGTACAGGACAAAGCAATGATCCATGTATTCAACACATAGGTATCAAATGTCCAATATGTGCCGCAGATGGTGATAGATGCAGAGAATAAACAATAAATCTAAAAGCACCATCGCTTGCCTTCTATCTAGGATAAATGCCATTATTATTATTACTATTATTAATTTTAATAATATTATTATTGGAAAGCATTTCTCAGCATTTTCTGTTTTTCAAGTTGTAGTCTCATCAATTTTCATTACTGCAGTGATTTTCAACCTTTGGGTCTATCAGATCATGGGGGTGGGAGGTGGGAGTCATATGTGGGTGAAAAATTTCCCTCCTAGATACCCTGATATGCCCCTTTCTCCTTTCTGCCCCATTGAGTCTCACGGAGGAGAACAGATGTTTTGGCGATGGGGGAGGATGGGGTGCCCCAGTGGCCTCTGGGAAATGTGATGCTCCCAACCCCCTCTAGCCAGGGACGGTTGTTACCCTGCCCAGAATGGGGGATGGCAGACTCCTTCCAGAGGGCTCTTTGGAGACACAGGGAATAATTATGGCAAATGTTCCAGCAACCACAGAAGGAAGTGAAGGGGGAGGAGGTGGGTGTGGAAGGGAGAGCCTGGTTAATTACTGAACAGATGCCCAGCAGCACCTTGGGGTGAATTCATTAAGGATGGGGAGCTGTCATTTCACTCGCTCACTCCTACTTATTCACAGGCTCCTGCGGAACCCAGCTGGGGCTTGTGTAGTGTGGGTTTTGCCTCAGTTGGAGAGATCTGCTAGTTCAAAGACTTCTCCTTATTTCCAAATGGGATTTCTCTCCGCTTTCTCTCCCTTCCTTCCCCTTGCCACCTCCTATTCCTGATCCTTCCTACACCCTATGTTCCTGCCTTGAACAGCAACAGACAGCTTTGTTTTGCCAACTGTTTCAAGAAAGCATCCTTCAGACCTTGGGGGAACGGAGGGCGTGTAGGGCTTCCAGGTTTCCTCTGTGTCCCCAGCCCACCCTCCCTCCTCTCTGTGGCCTGCCATGGACAGGAGCCAAGTCCACTCACAGACAATGCACCTAAGGGACGTCTTCAAAGCCCGGCTCTGTCCACCTGGTGCTCCTGCGCTGCAGCCCAGAGATATGGAAATTAGGCAGCAGTGACACAAAGAATAGAGGCCCAAGGGCTTTTGCCCAGTCCTGCTACTGATGCCCAGGTATTGTGTGGTATTGTGTGTGGCTTCTGTCCTGGCCACGATGGGTTTTGACCTTAGACAAAAAGGTGTCAGGGCCCCTGTGGGGCTGAAGAACTAGGTCTGAGGCCCCGAGGGCATGTCCTGGTTCACCTCTACCTCCTTCCTTGCTTTTCCACACACACTTGCCTGCTGTGTTGTCCCAGGCTGCTGATGGAGTTAAAAGCTGGAAATCAAAAGGGGGGAATGACTTGAATTTCACCTTCTCTGCTTCTCCAAGATTTTCAAAATCTGATTCACCTCCACAAGGCTCAATTCAATCCAAGTCTGCTATGAAAAATATTCCAACCCCTCAGCACCTCTCATCCCGCTTCCTGCTGAGTTCAGCCCTGAATGAACACTTGCTTTTCTGCCAATATTTTTGTGGACAGAACGTTTCTCCCTCTGCCTGGATTGTAAATTTCTGGAGAAACTATGCCCACTTCGGAGCCTCCCTGATTTAACCTGATGAAGCCCATGGGGGGAGGTCATCTTTTCATCTGTCCTGCCCCATTTTATGTGTGTTCCCTATTGGGGAACATTTATGGTCACTAAGGCCAAATGCCCTTAATAGACAGGCATGTCTATAATCTCTAGCACATGCATCCAATAATGGGTAGAGATGGCGAGAGAGGCAGATACAGCTTTTACTTCATCCATAGTGCCTAATTCAGTGTTAATTTTTCTTACATGAGTGAGTAACTTAAGCCAGATAGCACAAATGAACTCATTGGAAATGAAGCACTTAATGCATTATTGGCTTTATCATTGCTGTGCTGTCATTATTCACATATGTCAAGATCTGGGTTGTCAGTTACATTCAGAAGTGACCTTTGAGGACACCTAGTCCAATGCCCTACCCCAAAGACAGATCTTCAGCTTAGCAAAAGCAGAGATAAAATTAGAAGTCAATTCCTAAGGAAGAGCCTTTGGCCTGCCATGGAGAAAGCCCAGAGTCTGAAATAATGGGATCTATCTGGCATAGCACTTTGAGATCTATAACTTTCTGTAAAGTTGCAAATTGGCTCCTCAAGGGCTGACTCTCACCTGGAGAAGTGTTTGCTTTGGCCTTTGTGCCAGTTTGAATGTATTATGTCCTCCAAACGCCATTATCTTTGATGTAATCTTGTATGGGCAGACGTTATCAGGGTTGATCAGATTGTAATTCTTTGAGTGCTTCTATTGAATGCGCCCCACCCAGCTGTGGGTGATGACTCTGATTGGATAATTTTCATGGAGGTGTTGCTCCACCCATCCAGGGTGGGTTTAAGTTGATCAGTGGAGCCATATAAATGAGCTGACATAACAGAAGGAACTCAGTGCAGCTGTGAGTGACGTTTTGAAGAGGAGCAAGCTTGCTAGAGAGGAACGTCCTGGGAGAAAGCCATTTTGAAACCAGAACTTTGGAGCAGACTCCAGCCACGTGCCTTCCCAGCTAACAGAGGTTTTCCGGACGCCATTGGCCATCCTCCAGTGAAGGTACCCAATTACTGATGTGTTACCTTGGACACTTTATGGCCTTAAGACTGTAACTGTGTAGCCAAATAAACCCCCTTTTTATAAAAGCCAATCCATCTCTGGTGTTTTGCATTCTGCAGCATTAGCAAACTAGAACAGCCTTCATTTAATTTATTAATTTTTTTATGTGAGTCATTTAAAAATCAGGAGTGTTCACGTTTTTAAAAAGTCAGAATATTTTGCATTTCTTTTAAAATCTGGCAACAATGGCCTTGTAATTGCATTTGCAAGCAATTAGGTGGAGTTAGTTTCCTATAGACCTAGAGTGAGCTCTAAGTTTACCACAGTCCTCTCCACTCCCTATTACCTCCCTGCCACTAAGGCCAGGTGCCAGTTGTCATTTACTCTTATGCTGTTTTTAATTTTCTTCTCTGCCCTCTCTCCCTTCCACCCTTATTTCCTTCTTCTTTCCTTCCCCCCCTTTTTCTTTTTTCCATTCCCTTCCCTCCTTTCCCATTCCCTTTCTTTCTGTTCCCTTCCCTCCTTTATTTCCTTAGTAAAAGCAGGACAGCAAAAGGTAAATTAATATTACTTATCCTTCCAAATGCTACCCCATAATCTTTATGCTTTTGCTTCTGTAAAACTTGTATGCATGTTTCTTGTTTCTTGTTTGTCTCCCCTCTGTACTGTGAATTCTAAGATGTTGGGGACTGCCTGTCATTCTTATGATAGTACCTAGTACTGGGCCTGACAAAGTCCACAGTTGATATATATTTTTGGACTGATACCAAATTTCTTTTACAAAATACCTCATCAGTCAGAACATTGCTAAGTCCTGGTCATAACAACAATCAGTGGGGCCTAAAAAATTCAGTGTTATAAAATGCGAGCCACATCACTGAGAGGTGATAAAAATAGTATTTTTCAGTTGTCACAAGGAGCTGAACTAAAGTCTAAATGGTCACAAATCAGTCACTTCCTCACTGCCTCTCTCCACCAGAAGATAATAAGTTAACATATCCCTGTTGAGAATGGGGGCTGGGCACAGCAAGGGAGCAATCATCAATTCAAATGTTGGAATACTCATTATCACAGCAGATGCTTTCTTGGGGCCCCAAATCCAGGTGTTTTAGTGAATACTGGAAGGTCTTGCTAATAGCTGTGCAATAAAAGTCTTGTGTCTTGAATGGTAACTGAGGTGCTCATCTATCTAGCTAATACTTTGCAAACATGGATGTCATTTTTCTTGTTGTCTCCTTCACTTATTTATACATCCTGAGAATCAGTGCTTTATCCCCAGCCCCTAGCAGAGTGCTAGCCCACAACAAGCTCTCAGAAACATTTGCGTCCTGTGTCATTGTCTGCCTGGCCCTCAGCTCCAGGTTTGGGGATCGAGACGTTCTGTCTTTCTCCAGGAGCCTCAGGACACAGTGACTGGGAGCCTAAGTAGGGGAGAGAGTGGCCAGCCTTCTCTCAGTCTCCGTGTCAAAACCTTTGTACATGTCAGGGGTCCCACTCCTTTGTTTGAAGTTTGGGAGTGGGGATAGGGGTGCGTGACTCCGCGGAAGGCTTGTTTTAGAATCTACTCCCATTGTTATTCCTTCCCTGAAATGAACTTCTGGTTTCTTCTTGCTCAATCTCTCCTCCCTTTGGTCTATGCTAAACTCCTGGGCAAGGAACCTGGTCTGAGGAATCACTTCCTACCCATCCTGGTGCTTGGTTGCATCCTAGGTCCTGGCAAAGGAGCTTCCCTACTTGTAGACACTCTATCAGCTCAGCTCCCAACCCTGTCTTCTTTGACTGGTCGCAGGTGACAATTCAAAGCTGGATGGTCCATTATAGAAAACTAAGTAGAAAGTGACTTAATCCTTTTTTTGCTATTTGCTTTACTACTTAAAATTTTTTTTTCCCCATTTGCTTATCCTCTATGCTCTTCTTACAGAGTGTTCCCAAACATAGTATCTGGGTGGTATTTGAGCACGTAAAGTAGCTGAGCTTTCACAGGGGTGGCAGTGTGGTGGTTGTGGTGGCCTGCGGGAAGGCATGGCAAATGGCTGTCAGGGCAAAAGCAGGGACTATAGGGTATAGCACCCCACTTTAGTGATTTTGATGATCCTATATACTTTCCTTCCACCAGAAGCAGTAACTATACATCCAGAGAGAGAAAGTGAACTAGTTTTGATAATCTTAGCATAGTTAGAAGGCTACTACAAGCAATCAGTAGAAATCCTAGGATGTTACGTTGCTGGCAGGCTTTTCCCAGGATTCAAAAGTTGCCTGTGGGCTATCCCTAATCCTTTCTGATATAGCACATGCCTTCCATGCCCACCCCCCACCTCCCCACAGATCCTGCCTTGTCACGATCTGCCTGTTTCAATCGTGGCTTTAGCAAACCTCACACTGATGCAGTTAGTACCTTATTCTTGTCAAAACCTTTCACAAAACTACTGCCTCAGCTACCTTGAGCCTGTTCCCACTGAGCACATCCCTTCATCAATGACCCATTTCTCTAATGAGTTCCCCCTCTGCCATGCTTTCTTCATGTTTAATTTGTTTTCAGTGCACTTTGAACCCTTCCCCTGGAAGACATGACATAACACCGTCTATTTCTACTTAAACTGTTGTTCAGGACATGTTTGAAATGTGCATTATTCATGTATTATTCATGGGTATTATTGAAGATCAGTGTGCAAATCAGCTTCATTGGGTACCCCAGAGACTGCAGCAGAGTCATGTGTACTTATAAATTGGACAGTATCATTTCCTGAAAAACAGGCTTGCTCTGCCTTCTGGGGGAAAACGACAGTTTCATGGAAATGCCAAGAACAGTCGTGCCTCTGAAAGAGATCGTGTGGCTGTTTCATTTGCCATTGGATGCATGTACTTTATCAAGGCCAGGGTATTCCTCAGCTGGGTTTGATTCATGTGGTTTTGAAATCTTATTCAGATCCAGACTTTGGCCAGGACACTGGAGAAGGTGTAAGACAGTTGAGGGGTTCAAGAAAACTTCAGTCTTTTTTGCTTAGAGATGAAAAGGCCAGAGTAGAGAACTTCCCTAATCTAAGGACACATACCATTAACAAAAGTAGGCGTCCCAGGGAACTGGGACAGGCTTAGTTGTGAAAAGTCGAGTGTAACTCTGCTGCCCTATTCCCCTTTCTAAGTCTTCTCTATTCTGTTCCCTTCATATCCTTGTATCACTTCTAACACTTCTTGTCCTGGAGAAATTGATTCATGCGCTGGTTGGTAGAAGTTTACCAGATTATTCCTCCTAGGGATACTTGTTGTGAGAAAGAAAACAACGAGTTGAGACTAACGTGGAGCCCAAAGAGGGATATTTCTGTTGATGGATATCAAAGATTGTGGTCCATGGGTGATATTTGAGGACAGGAAGGCCTTCCCAGAGACTCTCTAAATCACACTAATCAGGTAACCACTTCTCAGTCCTTGCATAGTGCAGACTCTGTGCCAAAGTGAACAAGACTGAACAATCGGACACTATGACCTAGCCAAGTTGAGAAATGAACTTAATTTAACCATCAAGGTCCACCCCTTGTCAACTTGGCACTCAAAAACATCTCCTTAAACCATATTTAATTTATAAATGAAAACAATAACTGTCATATTTTCATCTAATATAATTCAATTGTCCAACATACAATTGGAAACACACTAACTCTTTCCCTAGAAGAGGGTAATATCCACTCTTAAACTTGATACCCTGTAACTTAAATACTATGACATAAAGTTAATACAACTTATGTTATATGATACGGGGATAAGATATGGAAGAAAGCAAAGATATTTGCTTTATGTGTGTGTGTGTGTGTGTGTGTGTGTGTACATGTACACACACACATATAATATACGTAAACATATTCATAACAAAACAAGGAAGAAATTTTCATAACAGTCCTCATTTCTGTAACTGTTCACATGGTCATAGATGGTATGTATAACTATCTTCTTCCACTACCTATTCCATATTCCCTTTATCTTCAGCAGACACCTCAGCTGGTTGTGGTTTCTTGCATGTTGGGTGACTCATACCTTCATTCTGGAAGCTTCAGGGCCATTAGTAGTCCTGCCTGGATTGGGTTGTTGCAGTTTTCCATTGACGTTAATCACAGGGCATGGTAGTACTAAGAGACACCTTAATGAATCTCCTGGCCAGATGGCAGTCTTAACTTCCAGTTCAGTGGAATCATTGCTGTGTCTATTGGTGGAAGCACTCTTCCTTTTGGAACTAAGACATGTAGACCAGCAGATCTTAAGGTCATGGGGATAGGAAGCAAAAATTTTTTCTAGTGGATCACCAGGGGTAATAGTGAGTGATGCCATTCTCATTTCCATCCCTTGATTCCTGGATCCAGGAATCCTAGCTATGGGAGAAACAGCACCATAGAATGGACACTGATTTAGAAGGAGAACAATGTCCCAGACCTGCAAGGTATTACTACCCAGTTAATGCCTTAAATGAGTCTATAAAAGGCCATTCCACCATTCTATCAGTATAGCTGCTTCAGGATGATAGGGAATATGGTAAGACCACGAATTCCATGAGCTTGTGCCCATTTCCACACTTCATTTGCTTTGAAGTGAGTTTCTTAGTCAGAAACAATGCTATTGGAATACCATGATGGTGGAAAGGCATTTTATAAGTCCATGGATGGCAGTTTTGGCAGAAGCATTTCATGTAGGGAAGGCAAACCTACACCGGAGTATGTGTCTGTTCTAGCTACAACAAAAGCTGCCCCTTTCATGATAGAAATGGTCCAATGTAATTAACCTGCCACCATGTAAAAGGATGATCAGCTCTGGGAATGGTGCCAGATCTTGGACTGAGTCTTAGTCTTTGCTGCTGGCAGATTGGGCACCCACCAGTGGCTCTAGCTAGGTCAGATTTGAAGACTGGAAGTCCATGTTCCTCAGACCTTGCATAACCTCCATCTCTACCACCATGGCTACTTTGTTCATGATCCCATTGGGCAATGACAGGAGTAGCTGGAGAAGGAGGCTGACTGGTATCCACAGAATGGGTCATTCTGTCTTTGTGACTCTGCTGAAGTCACCCTCTGATGAGTACTCATGTGGAACACAAATATCCTCAGTTTTTTTGCCCACTCAGAAAGGTCTATCCACATACCTCTCCCACAGACCTCTTTATCAACAATTTTCCTATCATGTTCCTTCCAAGTCACTGACCATCCGGCTAAATCATTGGCAAAAGTTCATGAATCAGTATTCAAACATTATCTCCGGCCATTTCTCCTTCCAAGCAAAATTAACTACCAGGTGCACTGCCCACTGGGAGGATTTTCCTTCACTGCTGTCCTTCAGGGATATCCCAGAAAGGGTCCGTAGTGCTACAGGTATCCATTTTTGAGTGGTACCTGTATATCATGCAGAACTATCCATAAACCAGGTCTGAGTTCTCTCTCCCTCAGTAACTGATCATAGGGAACGTCCCAAGATGCCATAGCTGTGGACTAGGAAAGAGAAGATAATATGGCAAGAGTGGGGACCATTGGCATTTGGTTCATTTCCTCAAATAGCTTACTTTTGCCTTCAGGGCCTGTTAAAGTCTGATTTAATATGTGTGTATATATATATATATATATCTTCCATTTGATTATGCAATGCTGTTATACATGACCATCTTTATAGTTTGGTGGGTCAGAAAACATCCAGTTCATGATAGGCCACTCAGGTCTCATGATAACTTGGTGGTCTATAATTAAGCATTCAGTCTCTACCAAGGCCCAGCAGCAGGCCAAAAGCTGTTTCTCAAAAGAAAAGTAGTTATCTGCAGAAGGATAGCAGGGCCTTCCTCTAAAATCCTAAGGGTCTGTGCTGTGATTCTTCTGCAGGGGCCTGCCAAAGGCTCCAGACAGCACCTCTATTTGTCACTGACACCTCCAGCACCACTGCATCTGCTAGATCATATGACCCAAGTGGCAGAGTAGCATGCACAGCAGCCTAGACCTGTTGCAGAGTCTCCTTTTGTTCTGGTACCCGCTCAAAACTAGCAGCTTTTTGGGTCACTCAGTAAATGGGCTGGAGTAGCATGCCCAAATGAGGAATGTATGGTCTCCAAAATCCATAGAGGGCAACTATACATTGTGCCTAATTTTTGGTTGTAAGAGGGGCCAGACGCAACAACTTATCCTTCTTCTTTGAAGGGACACCATGACATGCTACACACCCTGAATGCCTCAAAATTTCACTGAGGTGGAAAGCCCCTGAATTTTTGTTGGAATTATCTCCCACCCTCTGACATTCAGAAGTCTAGAGTAGTTACTGCTGCTTGGTAACTAGGTCTAATCAACATAATATCATCAATATAGAGGACCAATGTGATGCCTTGTGGAAGGGAAAGGAGATCAGGGTCCCCGCAGACTAGATTATGACATAGGGCTGAAGAGTTGATATACTGCTGAGATAGGACAGTGAAGGTGTATTGCTAGCCAAGCCAGCTTAAAGCAAACTGTTTCTGGTGGTCTTTACTAGTAGGTACTGAGAAAAAAGCATTTGCCAGATTGATAGCTGCATACCAAGTACCAGGGGATGTGTTAATCTGCTCAAGCAATGATGCTGTTTCTGGAACAGCAGATGCAATGTAGTCATCACCTGGTTAATGTTATGATAATCCATGATCATACTCCAAGATTCATCTGTTTTCTGCATGGGCCAAATAGGAGAAATGAATGAGGTTGTGGTGGGAAACACCACCCCTGCATCCTTCAAGTCCTTGATTGCACTAATCTCTGCAATTCCTCCAGGAATATGGTGTTGCTTTTGCTTTACTGTTTCACTAGGTATAGGCAGTTTTAGCGGCTACTACTTGGCCTTACCTATAGTAATAGCTCCCACCCCACAAGTCAGGAAACTAATGTAGGATTCTTCTAGTTACTGAATATGTCTATTCCAGTTTTACATTCTGGAACTGGGGAAATAACCACAGAACAGGTCCAGGGATCCAATGGGCCTACTGTGAGACAGACTTGAACTAAAACTCCATTGGTCACCTGACCTCCATAAGCCCCTACTCTGATGGACCACAGTGATATTTTGGCTTTTATGTAATTAATATCATTTCCAAGCCAATGCCTAAGAATCCCTGAATTATTTCCTTTCCCCCAATGCACAGTCACCATGGTAAAAGGCCATAGGTCCTTTTGGGGAAGGCTGGAATGAAGACTAACAATATACATTTTTGGCAGACATGGCCATCCGTTCATTCAAGGGTATATAAACTGTCTCAAGTCTGGGAATTGATTGAAGGGCTGTGACTTGGTTTTTGTGATTCAAGTTAGACTTTTTTTCACTTAAGGTAAACTCGTCTGCTTACACCGATCAAGAAAGCATTTAGTAGACTCTTCATCTGTTTTACTTCTATATATCCCATAATCAACTAGTCAATGCTGAAGGTCTGTGAGAGTCAGACAATTCTGATTACTGTTTTGACTCTGCTCTCCATTATGGTAGCCACACCAACCTTGTCTTTGGTAATTAAGTGTTGCGACTTGGCTTCTGCCAACCCAGGATCTGATCATCTCCATTGTGTTTAAGGACCCAACTTCAGTGGCAGAGGTTCCCATGGTAATATCTGACCTAAAGAGAAGAGCAACCACAGAGTACTTTAGAGATCATGGAGTTAGTCTCATAAATTTATTCCTAACCGTCCTGGTGAAAGATGTGTCTTCTGGACATTTCTTGGGGATGGGGGATGAGCAAGTCATAGGATAATCCACTCTAGCATTCCAATCACTCTAAGCCTTTGGATCCCCTCATCTACATTACACCAGGGTAGTTCTTGCAGTTCGACTTTATGCAATTTAGGCTACCTTTTGGTCCATGCTTCAGCTGACCACCAGATCCAACTGTTAGATTCCTCTCTAACCCCCTGAGCTACAAAATTGAATTGACAGTCTCTGTTTAGTGGGCCCATATCAATAAATTCAGCCTGATCCAACTTTATGTTCCTTCTACCATTATCCCACATGCTTAGTATCCATTCCCACACAGTACCCTGATGTCTGTCTATAAAAATTGGGAAAATCATGAAGTTCTTTTGGACTGTAATGCACCTCCTTATGGGTCACATTTTGTATGTCCCCTGTCAGGGCCTGATGGGACTTCAGTGTAGTTTATATGTCTGGAAGAAAAGGGGGTAGTGGGGGATGGAATTCCTCAGGGAACTCCATTGCAGTTTCATCTGGTGAAATGGGATTAATCTCTTCATACAGAGGTGTGAAGGCTGTTTCCTCAGGGGAAAAGATGACAGGCTTATCAGGCACCCCAGGTTTAATCTCTTCAGGTGGAGGTTGGGTGGCTGATTATTCAGGGTAGACCATTACAGGTTTATCTGACAATGAAGACTCAGCAGAATCTAGGGTTTCAACATCCCATCATCATCAGCCCATATGTCTCCATTCCAATTTTCAGGATCCCATTCCTTTCCAATCACTGCCCTAGCTTTAACAGTAGTTACCTCACATGGTTGGGAATTCAGTTTATCTTGTAATTTAGCCACTCACACAATGAGACTCTGGTTCTTGTTTTCAGAAATCTCAAGTCTGTGGCTACGTGAAATAAGAGTTTCTTTCAGGGCACACATAGCAACTTTCATGCCCTTCATGTGGTACTTAAACTGGGAGTTTGAAGCCTTGGGCTCTTCCCTATCTTTAACAGCTGTATCCAGCATGTTTAGGAACAACCAGCCAACATGATTATACTTTTTAGCTCCACAAAACTCTGTTAAGATATCAAGTACACTCTCACCCAAAGGTCTTGCCTCTTGTGAACATCTGAGCAGCAGTATCCATAGGTGATATTTTGCATATCTCTATTGTCAATTCACACATAGACTGTAAGTGCCATCTTGATCATTGGAAATACAGTCATAAATGCCTTTGAATCTAGTCAGATTAGAGAACCAATTCTAAAGACCTTAGAACCAACTCAGAAATCTCATGTTAAGATTCTGTTTCTCAAGAACCACTCCTGGTACCAAATCTGTATTAGTCAGGGTTCTTCAGGGGAAAAGATGACAGTTCAGCTCAAGCTCACTTCCTCCACAAAGACTTCCTTGGTATCCAATTATCTTACTTTTTGTCAAAACCCTATATTATTTTTTGACCATTGTGCTATCTCCTCACTCATGAGGAAGGCCTCATACTCTCATTTGAGTGATGCAGCTGAATTGGTACAAGCTAGTCCAGGGGATGATAACTTCACTGAGGTGAAGGACCATTTCTTTAGTTTTTATCTCCTAAAAAGCCTCAGTATCGCATACTTATAAATAAACCTATTTTGTATTCTGTTAAACCATTTGCATTTGAGTCTATATCCAGCTAGGAAAGGGGGTGCAGGAGAACTGATGGATATGTCTCTTAAAATAGTTCTGATAGCTACTCAGCAATGACAATGAACCAACTAGTGATATACACAAAAAGCATTCACGAATCCAAATGCATTATGTTAAATGAAAGAAGCCACACCCAAAATGCAACATGGTGCATAATTTCATTTATATGACATTCTGAAAAAGGCAAAATTATAGGAATGGAAGACAGATTGGTGGTTGTCAGGGGCTGAATGTGGAGAAGGGGGTTACTACAAAGGGACATTGTGAATTTTAGGAGGGTATGCAACTGTTCTGTATCAGATGTGGAGGTAGATAAATGACTTTATGCATTTATCAACACTCATAGATATGTTCACCAATAAAAGTGGATTTTACTGTGTGTATATTATAAACAGAACTAAACAGAACACTGCTAATATATTTTAAGTGCTTAATAAATGTTTCTATTGCTAAGAAAAAAAGTGCCTTCCTTGCTGGGAATGAGATTTGTATCAATGGCAAATTGATTTCTATCAATGCAAATTATTGAGTTTTATCTGGGCAAAATATGAAACACTGCAGAAATATTTTCTGGTTTGTGAAATAACCAATTTTGTTTCCATTTTATAGGAATAACATATAGTATCTTTAAAATAATAGAAAATTATGAAAACATTGCAACTATGTGCCAATTGATTTTTAAAAATACCAAAATAAAACAAGTTATATGTTTTAATTAAAAGATGATGTACAGAAATACATTTTCATTGTTGTAATGCATGTTCAAAAAATAAATAAATCAGAAACACACACATATACAAATATAAATAGCAATTATCTCATTTTCTAGAGGTAATAACTATAAAGGAAACTAATATTGAGTCCTACTGTGCCAGGCACATTCACTTTCATTAGTTATTATAATAATCCCATGAGGGAAGCAACAGTATCCTGTCCTTTATGGATGCAAACTGTGATAACCAGAGAGGTCATGTAATGTAACAGAGATTATAGGACTGGTTAGTGGCTGGGACAGGTTCCAATCCAGGTCTATCTGACTCAAATGATGCTCTTTCCAAGGACACATGCTCCTTCTAGCAGGACAGATGGAAGGCAACGACAGTCCCAGCTCACATAGAGGAGGCTCCAGCTTGAACTACGTGCTGTTCTCTGAAGTCTGGCCTCTGCTGTGGACCCCTGTCCTGGAGTGGGACTGTAACCCCAAGCCTCCCGCCACGTTAGTGGCCTCAGTTTGGTCAATAAGGCAAGGAAAATCTGTCTCTTTGCACAGTCATTGAGGTGGGGCTGGGATCTCAGTCATTTCTTCCTGAGCTGCAGTGCAAGCACAAAACAAACAGACTCTTAGGGGGCCGTTCTGTCAGGAGGATAAATGCTGTCTCATTGATTCCCTCGCCAAGGAGCTTGTCCAAAACGGCAGCTGCTAGACTGAAACACTTTGAAGATTGAACCTAAGAGTCCAGTTCCAGCCTTTCTTGCCATTTTGCCTAACAATTCAAGTTCTCATGACAAATTTAAGTCCCTGTCACTGTCTAGGCTAGAAAGTAAAATGTAGGAATTACACAACTTTGCCAGGGAGATCCTGAGTGGGTTGCCAGTACCAGGATAGATCGCACTAGATACTCCCTCCCCTTGGTGCCACCCCAGGATTTACACATGTTGAACTGAACTACAAGGGAAAAGGGAAATCCTGAAAGGCAATGAAGTCAGAGAGAGGGAGGGTGTTGTTTTCCCTTTGCTTGATGGTGAGAGGTGAAGAGTTGCTTAGGATTTTATGTATGTAGGCATGAATGTATATATACATACAAGTATGAGCATCAGGGTTTTGGTTTTAATTATACCAGCTAATGGCATCACCCCTTCCCTCTCACCAGTTGCCTATCTGTGTCACTGCTCTGCCTCACCTGCTCCTCATAGCAAAAATCCTCAGAGGGCAGGGACTAGGGCAACTGCCCGCAATCTCCATGTGCTAAAGAAGTGGCGTATATAATGAATAATATGGGGGAAGGACAGGGGCAGATGATCCTGTCCAGCCTCTACATTCCACCTGGCCTCTCACATTGGAGGAGCCACATGCAGTGGCAGATCTTTCCACTAGGTGGCACTCATGTTTAGCTTTATCTTTATTTCTTACTTGATGGAAAGTTTTGCGCTACTATCACAGGTGAACTCATGACTTATGCATCCCAAATCATGAACCTGGTTTTTGGGTACTACCATGTTTTAAATGTTATTGTGTTTAGTGCAATTACCATTTATTCTTTTTTTCTGGGACCTTGGCAGAAAGTGTAAGAGGATAGACATTATAATTTGAGTGGGGAGGTAATTTCATCACACACACACACATACACACACACACATGCACACATTTCCCTAGGAAATTTGCTATGTTTTTCTTTTCCAGTTTTTCTGATCTCTTGACACCCTGACCTTTTGCTGAGATTACTAGTTGGCACACTTTGGCTTCCGAGAAACTGACACAGAACAACTTGTCAGTATTCTCATCCATTTTATAGTGACCAAGGCTTGGATTGGCAGCTTCAAAAAATGCTCACCCCTATGTACAAGGAGATAGAGGAAATAACAGAGGAAGAACTAAAGGATATCAGGAAAACAGTGAATGAACTATAGAAGAATCTCAGTAAAGAGATAAAAGGAACCATATAGAATCCATGGAGTTGAAGACCACAATAACTGAAATGAAAAATTTCCTAGATGGTTTCAACAGCAGATTAGAGCTGACAGAAGAAACAATCAGTTTCTCAAAGACAAGACAATGAAAATGATTTGGGCCAAGGAAAAGAATGAAAAAAATAATAAAATGGACAGAGGCTGAGATTTATGGGTTACTGCCAAGCTTACCAATATATGCATATGGGAGTCCCAGAAGGAGAAGAAAGAGAGAAGTGTCAGAAGGAATATTCAAAGAAAACTTAACAAAAACACTTGCCAAGTTTAATGACAGCCATAAATATGCAAATTCAGGAGCTCCAACAAACCCCAAACAGGCAAAACTTGAAGACATGACAAAGCACAAAGTAGTCAAACTGCTGAATGCCAAGGACAAGGAGAAAGTTCTGAAAGCTGCAAGAGAAAAGCAGCATATTATGTACAAGGAAGTCTTTATAAGTTTAAGTGCCATCAGAAACCTTAGAGGGAAGAAGACAGTGGGGCAAAATATTTAAAGTGCTGAAAGAAAACAACTGCCAGCCTAGGATTTTATATACTGTGAGACTGTCTTTTTAAAATGAAGAAGAGATTAAGACATTCCCAGATAATGAAAAGTTGAGGGAGTTCATCACCAATAGACCTGCCCTACAAGCAATGCTAATGGGGCTTCTTCAGACTGAAAAGAAAGGACACTAGATAGGGGATTGAAGTGGCATGAAGAAATAAAGTCTTCTTGGAAAATTAACTATATGGGTAATTATAAATGCCAGTGATATTGTATTGAGGTTTTTGTTATGTAACTCCACTTTTTACTTCCTATAGGTTCTAAAATGCAAATACATAAAAATTAATGATAAATCTATTGTTTAGTACATACACTGTAAAAATATATAATTTGTAACAAGTGTAACGAAAAGGTGGGTGGGCAGAGGGGTACAGGAACAATATATGTATATGTTATTGAAGTTAAGTTGGTGTCAAATGAAACGTTGTTATAGATTTAGGGTGTCAAATATAAGCCTCATGGTAGCTATAACTAAAACATATGAAAAATATATGCAGAAAGAAATGAAAAGGGGCTGAAAATGGTACAATACAAAAAAACAAAAAAAACCAAAATAAAAACACCCCACAACAAATGTGAAAGGAGGCCAAATGGAAGAAATAAGGGGCCAAAAAGATTTAAGACTTACAAGGATCAAGTAGCAAAATGGCAGAAGACTGTTCTGCATTATCAGTAGTTACTTTAAATGTAAATGGATTAAACTCTTCAGTCAAAGGCAAAGATTGGCAAAATGAATAAAAAAGCATGCCCCAACTCTATGCTGTTTACAAGAGACTCACCTTAAATTTGAAGATAAAAGGAAGTAGGAAAAAATAGACCATGCAAATAGTAACCAAAAGAGAATTGGGGTAGCTGTGCAAATATCAGATAAAATCAACTTTGTCAAAAACTTTTATGAGGAACAAAAAAGGTCACTATCTACTGATAATTGGGTCAATTCAACAAAAAAGATTTAATAATTATAAATACATATGTACCTAATGGCATTAACAGTAGGAGACTTCAATACTCCACTTTCAGTAATGGATAAAACATCTAGACACAAGATCAATAAGGAAACAGAAGACTTGAATGATATTATAAGCCAACTAGACCTAACAGATGTATATAGAACACTTCACCAATAGCAGCTGAATGCATATTCCTCTCTAGTACGCATGCATCACTCTCCAGGATAGACCATATGTGAGTTTGCAAAACAAGTTTCAGTAAATTAAAAAAAATGATTAAGTCATGCAATGGATCTACCCCAAACACAGTGGAATGAAGCTAGCATCAATAATAGAGGGAGAATTGGAAAATTCACAAATATGTTGAAATTAATGTACTCTTAACCAATTGGTCAAAGAAGAAATCACAAGGAAAATTAGAAGATATCTTGAGGTGAATGAAAATGGAAACACAATGTATCAAACCTTATGAGATGCAGCAAAGGCAATGCTGAGAAGGAAATTTATAGCTATAAATGCTTACATCAAATCAGAGACCTAACCTCACAACTGGAGGATCTAGAAAAAGAAGAGCAAACTAAACCCAAAGCCTACAGAAGGAAGAAAATAACAAAGATTAGAGATAAGTGAAAGCAATAGAATTAATGAAACTAAAACCTTGTCCTTTGAAAAGATCAATAAAATTGACAAACTCTAGCTAGACTGACAGTAAAAAAGAGAGAGGGCCCCCCAAAACAAAATCAGGAATTAAAGGGGGACATAATTACTGACTCTATAGGACTAAAAAGGATTATAAGAGGACACTATGTAAAATTGTATGCCAACAAATTAGATAATGAACAATTTGAAGAGGAAATCAAGAAAAAAAATTCCAATTTCAATAGTAATTAAAAGAACCAAATATCTAGGAATAAATCTAACCAAGGATGTAAAGGACTTACACATGGAAAAGTACAAAATATTGTTAAAAGAAATCAAAGACCTAAATAAATGGAGGAACATTCTGTGTTCATGGATTGGGATATTAACTCTTGTTAAGATGTCAATCCTGCCCAAAGCGATTTTCAAATTCAACATAATCCCAATCAAAATCCCAACAGCCTTCTTTGCAGAAATGTAAAAGTCAATCATAAAATTTATATAGAAGGATAAGGAGCCCTGAATAACCAAAACATCTTGAAAAAGAAGAGTAAGTTGGATGACTCACACTTCCTGATCTTAAAACTTACTAAAAAGCCACAGTAGTCAAAATAGCATGCTACTGGCACAGAGACAGACATATAGACCAATGGTATCAAATTGAGAAACAGACCTTCACATCTATGGCCAACTAATTTTTGACATGGGCCCAAGTCCACTCAATTGGGAAAGAACAATCTCTTCAACAAATGGGCTGCAAAAACTGGATATCCATATGCAAAAGAGTGAAAGAGGACTCCTAACTAACACTATATACAAAAATTAACTCAAAAGATCAAAAACATAAATAAATATAAGAATCAGAATTATAAAACTCCTAGAAGAAAACATAGGGAAGCATCTTCAGGATATTGTGTTATGCAGTGGTTTCTTAGACATTATACCAAGAACACAAGTAACAAAAGGAAAAAAAAATGGATAAATGGGACTTCACCATGAAAGTAAACAGACATCATAGAGAATGGGAGAATATATTTGGTAACCACATGTGTAATATTGGTTTAATATCCACAATATATAAAGAACTACAGCTTAACAAGGAAAAGACAAACATCCTAATTAAGAAATTGGCAAAACACTTGGATAGATATTTCTCTAAAGAAAACATATAAATGGCCAAAAAAAACCATTTAAAAAAAACAAAAAAAAAACCCACATGAAAAATGCTCTGCATCCTTAGCCATTAGGGAAATGCAAATCAAAACCACAATGAGATACCATTTCACACTCACTAAAATGACTACTACTCAAAAGGTGACAAATAATTGCTGGAGAGGATGTGGAGAAATAGGAACATTTGTTCATTGTTGGTGGGAATGTAAAATGGTGCAGCCATTGTGGAAAACTGGTGGTTCCTCAGATGTTTAAGTATAGAATTCCACTTCTAGGTATATACCCAAAAGAATTGAAAGCAGTGACTTGAACAGATATATCCACACTGATGCTCACAGCAGCATTATTCACAATTGTCAAATGATGGTAACAACCCAAGTGTCAATCAGCAGATGAATGGATAAACAAAATTTGGAATATTATTCAGCCATAACAAGAATGAAGTTCTGATGCATGTGACAACATGGATGAACCTTGAAGACATCACGTTGAGTGAAATAAGCCAGACAGAAAAGGACAAATATTTTATGATCTCACTGATAGGAAATAATTAGAAAAAACAAATCCATGGAGTCAGAAATTGGAATATGATTTCTAGGAACCAGTGTGGGGGTAGGGAATGGGGAGATATTACTCAATTTTTGTAGACCTTCTGTATGGTGTGATGTAGAAGTTTTGGTAATGTGTGTTAGCACAACATTGTGAATGCAATTAACACCATTGAATTATATACTTGCATGTGGTTAAAAGGGGGAAATTTGAGGTTGTATATACATTAGTAGAATAAAAATTGTAAAACATTCTGTAGGACTATACAACAGAAACTGTGAACCCTAACATACATTATGGACTACAGTTAATACTATACAGACATACCTCGGAGGTATTGCAAGTTTGGTTCCAGAGCACTCCAATAAAGTAAATATTGCAATAAAGCAAATCACATGAGTATTTTTGTTTTTCAGTGCATATAAAAGTATGCTTATACTACACTGTAGTCTAAGTTGAGTGTGCAATAGCATTATGTCTAAAAAGACAATGGACATGCCTTAATTAAAAAATACTTTATTGCTAAATAATGATAACCATCTTCTGAGCCTTCAGGAATTTGTGATCTTTTTGCTGGTGTAGGGTCTTTTTTGATGTTGATGGCTGTTAATCGATCAGGCTGGTGGTTGTTGAAGATTGGAGTGGCTGTGTTATTTTCTTAAAATAAGACAATAATGAAGTTTGATGCATTGATTGACTCGTCCTTTCATGAATGATTTCTCTGTAGCATGTGATGCTGTTCCACAGTAGAAGTTCTTTCAAAATTGGATTCAATCCTCTCAAACCAGGCTACTGCTTTATCACCTAAGTTAATGTACTTTCTAAAGCCTTTGTTGTCATTTCAGCAGTGTTCACAGCATCTTTATCAGGAGTAGAATCCATCTCAAGTAACCAGTTTCTTTGCTCATCCATAAGAAGGAACTCCTCATCCACTGAGTCATGAGATTGCAGTAATTCAGTCACATCTTCAGCTCCATTTCTAATTCTACTTCTCTTGCTTTTTCCACCACATTTCAGTTACTTCCTCCACTGAAGTCTTGAACCTCTCAAAGTCATCCGTGAGGGTTGGAATCAACTTCTTTTAAACTTCTGTTAATGTTGATATTTTGACCTCCTACCATGACTCATGAATGTCCTTAATGGTGTCTAGAATAGTGAATCCTTTCCAGAAGATTTTCAGTTGACTTTGCCCAGCTGCATTAGTGGAATCATTATCTATGGAAGCTGTATCCTTATGAAATATGTTTCTTTAACTATAAGTCTTGAAAGTGAACTTACTCCTTGATCCATGGGCTGCAGAAAGGATGTTGTGTAAGGAGGCATGAAAACTCATTAATTTCATTGTACATCTCCATCAGAGCTCCTGGGTGACCAGATGCATTGCCAATCAGCAGTCATTTTGACAGGAATCTTTTTCTGAGTGGTAGTTCTCAACAGTGGGACTAAATATTTAGTACACCATGTCTTAAATAGTTGTGCTCTCATCCAGGGCTTTGTTGTTCCATTTATAGCACAGGCAGAGTATATTTAGCATATTCTTAAGGGCCCTAGTATTTTTGGAATGGTAAATGAGCATTGGCTTCAACTTAGTTACCAGCAGCATGAGCCCCTATCAAGAGAGTCAGCCTGTCCTTTGAAGCAGTGAAGCCAATCATTGACTTTTCCTCTCTAGCAGTGAAAGTCCTGGAGAGCATCTTCTTCCAATAGAAGGATGTTTCATCTACATTGAAAATCTGTTGTTTAATATAGCTACCTTCATCAATTAGCTAGATCTTCTGGATAACTTGCTGCAGTGCCTATATCAGCACTTGCTGTTTCACCTTGCACTTTCATGCTATGGAGGCAGCTTCTTTCCTTAAACCTCAAGAACTAACCTCTGCTTCAAATTTTTCTTCTTCAGCATCCTCATCTCTCTCAGTCTTCATAGAAATGAAGAGAGTTAGGGCCTTTCTCTGGATTAAGCTTTAGCTTAAGGGAATGTTTTGACTTGTTTGATCTTCTATCCAGATCACTAAAACTTTCTCCATATCAGCAACAAGGCTGTTGTGCTTTCTTATCAATCATATGTTCTCTGGCATAGTACTTTTAATTTCTTTCAAGAACTTTTCCTTTCATTCACAACTTGGCTAATTGTTTGGCACAAGAAGCCTAACTTTCAGCCTATCCCGGTTTTCTACATGCCTTCCTCTCTAAGCTTAATCATTTCTAGTTTTTGATTTAAAGTGAGAGACTTGGGACACTGCCTTTCACTTGAACATTTATAGGCCATTGTAAGATTATTAACTGACTTAATTTCAATATTGTGTCTCAGAGAATAGGAAGGTCTGAGGAGAGGTAGAGCTAGAAGAGAATGGCCAGTCAGTGGAGCAGTCAGAACACGTATGTTTATTGAATAAATTTCCCTTCTTATTTGGGTATGGTTTGTGCACAATTACAAAACATTTACAATATTAACATCAGAGATCATGGATCACCATAGCAGATATAATAATAATGAAAATGTTTGAAATATTGTGAGAATTACCAAAATGTGACATAGATACACAAAGTATGCTGTTGGAAAAATGGTACAGATAGACTTGCTCAGTGCAGGGTTGCCACAAACCATCAATTTGTAAAAAATGCAATATTTGCAAAGTGCAATAAAGAGAAGCACAATAAAATGAGGTATGCCTGTAATTATAATAATATTGTTTCATCAATTGTAACAAAGGTGCCGCACTAATACAAAGTATTAATAATAGGGAAAGCTGCATTTGTGAGTGGAGTATATGGGAGCTCTATATTTTCTGCATGATTTTTCTGTAACCCTACAACATCTCTAATAATATTTAAAAAAAAAAACTTAAAAAATATGCTCACCCCTGGGTCATAGCTATCAAAGGCCAGAGGAAAAAAGATGATGGTAGTCTTATCTTCGAGGGATGACATCTGAAATGGTATGTGTCTGAGAGGTTATGGCTGGATTTTATATGGAGGTTTTCCCAGAGAAAGCCGTTTCTAGGGCTAAACTGCCTAAGATTCTTGGAAGTCTCACAGTATTATTGGACACAATCCAGTTATTAGAGTTTAAGACAAAAGATGTAAGTTACTGTCCCTATCATCAAAGAAACCACAGTCTACTTGGGAAGATAATATATTTAATCACTCTAATAACATGCAAGGTAACTATACTAAGAACTTCATATCAACAAAATTGCTCTGAGAATTCATAAGAAAACCTGCCTCCAAGTCTTACAGGGTTGAGGAAGCTTCCAGGGAAGGATAGGATTAGGGCTGTAGAGAGATTGGGAGAGAGCATATCCAGGGAAACTGGGAAGAATTCTGCAAGATAAGCATAGAGATAGATCTGCAAAAACACAGATAGCTGGAACTCAATTAGTTTATGCTCTCAATGATAAATGGTTCCTTTTAAAATTCTACTTCATGAGAAGACCAAATGACAGTGAGATCACAATCTCCTATACCTTTTCCAGCTAGTATAAGGAATGATGGTGCCCCTGAGGCACAACAAAATTATTAATCTTTAAAGCAATATTTATTTCTATTCTCATTAAGTACTGAGAGTGGCCTCATTCATTCAACACATATTTATGGAGTATTCTCATTGTCTGGGTATTTTGTGGGAAACTCTGGGCTTGTTCTTTCTGGAACTTTTATGTTAGGAGGGAAGACAAGAAATGTGACTTTAAGAACTATGATATCAGAGAAAAAGACAAAGGCTTTAAGGTATGTACAGAAAAATATCACAGGATCAAGGGTAAGACAGTATTCTTTTCAGTTAGGGGTTGAGTGGTGGGATGAGTTCTAGTGAAGATGATAAGGATAAGGGGAGGGGAGGGACATTTTGTATGGAGGAAATGGAATGCACAAAATAAGGTGGGCAGAAAGAAAAGACTGAGTGGGAATCAGAGAACAGGAGCAGGAATGGTGATTTTGAATGTTTAGGTTAGAACCAGAGGACAGCCAGCCTTGCAAGGCAGGCTAAGAAGTTCAAGTTCAGTAGGATGTTATTGTATGCTTTTGCAAAGACAGATAACTGATCTTCAAAAGCCCTGTGTTTCAAAAGATTAGCACATAACACCAACGTATAAGATGGATTAGCAAGGAGAGAGAAGAGAATTGGGAAAAGGGAAATGTCAGCTCTGGAATGAATATGATTTAATAAGTTGGCATTTATTCTTATACTTCTGGAAATTCAAAATCCCAAAAGGAAAAATAAAAGAAACAAAGTCCTGAAAATTAAGGTTTGGGGAAATTTTGAGACATATAATCCATGGATTTTAAAATACAAAAAGTAGCTGAGAACAGGAAGAAATGATACAAGAGGAAATAAAGAGAAGCAGTGTGGAGAAGGATGAGACGGCTTCATGGCAGCTGATTTTAAAAAAGCACCAGTCAGGGATACCCCTGAGGTGTAGAAACTATATCCTTTATTTAGAACAACGAATGTGGGAATTGAGTTAAAGATGGTAGCAGAAGCTGTCACAGAATGGAATGGATAGAGAAGAGGATGGGGGCTCCACAAAGAATTGTACCAACCAGCCACATAGGCAAGAATTTGTCTTTCTCTGTGGGAGCACAGATTAGTTTGTTAATGTCTTCTCACCTGGAAGAGTATCCTGCCTTACCCTCCCTAAAGGACCCTACTCTCCTCAATAAAGAAACTCCTTGAAAATAGCCATCCTAAAGAAACCCAATGCAATCAGTGATGACTAAGACAAAAATGATTAGATATTGCATCAATAGAAAGGTACTTTAAGAATAAAAGAAACAGAAAAGCATCAAAACTTACTAACAAAGAACAGTCATAATAAAATGTTGCCATGAAGTAGAAGAAAATTGTGGACCAAAGCAAACACATCTACAAATAAAGGACTGAAAAAAAAAAGTAAGAATTTAGGAAAATATGGTAAGAAAATAAGAGATGACAGAATGGGAGAGACCAGATCTCAGGAAAGAAGTAGAAAATAAAGAAAACCATCACAGAAATGAAGACAAAACTGGAAGAATCACAATGGAGAACTGACACCATGAAAAACACAGTAAAGGAAATAGGGGAAGACATGAGAGAAGTCACAAAAATGAATGCAATTTTAAAAAATATGTACAGGCTTAGATAGAACATTTTAACGAGAAGAGAATGGCAAAGGTGATTCAACATTTGCATAATTGGATTATCTGATGTTGAACAGCATTGAAATTTGCAAAAATATATAACTAAAGTATAACAAGAAAATTTTATTTAAATTAAAAGAAAATATATATGTAAAAAGTTCACACCATGTGATAGGAGACATTGACCAAGAAAGATCAACACAGAGACATACCCAAGTAATTTTGTTAGATGTAAAGATTTTAAAACATTCTCTAGGCATCCAGGCAGAAACATTAAAGCACATACATAAAAAAGAAAAATAATTAGGCAGGTCTCAAATTCCTCTACAGCAAAATTCAAATTCAATACCAAAATATAAAGAAACTCAAAGAAAGAATGTCATGAATTTTCTCAGTAACCAAAGTGTCTTTTAAGTATAAAGGCTACATAGAAAAGTTACAAATATGCAAAAATAAGAGAATATAGTCTTCATAAGCCCTTTTTGAGGAAATTAGTAGAGGTCAAGAGGTGACTAGGGAGATTACAACAAAAGCAGGGAGCATTGAATGTATTTTCCTACAGAATTAACATTAGCACAAAATTGGAGATTAGAACAATGAAACATAGTATAATGTTCATGTTCTGACAATGTAGAAATACTACAACTAAAAAAAATTCTAGAGAAAGGTTGAAAGAAGGTGGGCAGTAGAATAACTTTGCTGATTGTTTCATTAAAAATGATCAATAGCTTTATCGCAATGGGTTTGCTGCCAGAACACCGGTGTTGTGAAAACCATCACTGATTCTTAAGCCAAAATGGGAAAGGAAAAGACTCATATCAACATTGTTGTTATTGGACATGTAGATTTTGGCAAATCCACCACTACTGGCCACCTGATCTACAAATGTGGTGGAATCGACAAAAGAACCATTGAAAAATTTGAGGAGGAGGCTGCTGAGATGGGAAAGGGGTCCTTCAAGTATGCCTGGGACTTGGATAAACTGAAAGCTGAACATGAGTGTGGTATCACCATTGATATCTCCCTGTGGAAATCTGAGACCAGTAAGTACTATGTGACCATCACTGATGCCCCAGGACACAGAGACTGTATTAAAAACATGGTTACAGCCACATCTCAGGCTGACTGTGCTGTCCTGATTGTTGCTGCTGGTATTGAGACATTTGAAGCTGGTACCTCCAAGAATGGCCAGACCCGTGAGCGTGCCCTTCTGGCTTACACAGTAGGTGTGAAACAACTAATTGTTGGTATTAACAAAATGGATTCCACTGAGCCACCTGCAGCCAGAAGAGATGTGAGGAAATCGTTATGGAAGTCAGCACCTACATTAAGAAAATTGGCTACAACCCTGACACAGTAGCATTTGTGCCAATCTCTGGTTGGAATGATGACAACATGCTGGAGCCAAGTGCTAACATGCCTTGGTTCAAGGGATGGAAAGTCACCCGTAAGGATGGCAATGCCAGTGGAACCACACTGCTTGAAGATCTGGATTGCATCCTGCCACCCACTCTTCCAACTGACAAACCCTTGCATATGCCTCTCAGGATGTCTACAAAATTGGTGGTATTGGTACTGTCCCAAACTGGAGACTGGTGTTCTCAAACTGGGCATGGTGGTCATCTTTGCTCCAGTCAACGTTACAACTGAAGTAAAGTCTGTTGAGATGGAGCTTTGAGTGAAGCTCTTCCTGGGGACAATGTGGGCTTCAATGTCAAGAATGTGTCTGTAAAAGATGTTTGTCGTGGCAATGTGGCTGATGACAGCAAAAATGAGCCACCAATGGAAGCAGCTGGCTTCACTGCTCAGGTGATTATCTTGAACCATCCAGGCCAAATGAATGCTGGCTGTGCACCTGTGCTGGATTGTCACACAGCTCACATTGCTTGCAAGTTTGCTGAGCTGAAGGAGAAGATTGATCATCTTTCTGGTAAGAAGCTGGAAGCTGGCCCCAAATTTCTGAAATCTGGTGATGCTGCCATCATTGATAAGGTTCCTGGCAAGCCCGTGTGTGTTGAGAGCTTCTCTGATTATCCTCCTCTGGTTTGTTTTGCTGTTTGGGATATGAGAAAGACAGTTGCTGTGGGTGTCATCAAGGCAGTGGACAAGAAGGCTGCTGGAGCTGGCAAGGTCACCAAGTCTGCCCAGAAAGCTTAGAAGGCTAAATGAATATTACCTATAACACCTGCCAGCCCAGTCTTAATCAGTGGTGGAAGAATGATTTCAGAACTGTTTGTTTCAATTGGCCATTTAAGTTTAATAGTAAAGGACTGGTTAATGATAACAATGCATTATAAAACTTTCAGAAGGAAAGGAATGTTTTGTGCACCATTTGTTTTTGTGTGGCAGTTTTAAGTTATTAGTTTTTAAAATCAGTACTTTTTAAATGGAAACAATGACCAAAAATCTGTCATAGAATTTTGAGACCCATTAAAACAGAATTTAATGAGGAAAAAAAAAAGATTAATGCCTATTATTTAAAGGTGGCAGTAATAGAAGAAAAAGCATATTTAATTGTATTAGGAAAGAAAATATTATTAGCTAAAAACAGGTTGTCAGGAAAGTAAAATGTCCTGGTTTTATCATTAGTCATAGTAAGAAATTAATCAGTACTATATAAAGAAACATTGGATAAAGGGATTATATAAAATTGTAAATAAAATTCTTATGCATCAGAATAACTACACCCAAAAATCCAAGCTAAGAAAACACACTATGTAGTAAAAATCTTTTTAAAAAATTCACTGCATAAAATAGAAAACATAAGATAAAATGGCAGATCTAAGATAAATTAACTCCTAATTAAATTAATATAAATAGGCTTAACTCACCTATTAAAAAATAAAAAAAATTCAGATTAGATTAAAAAAAACTTAACTGTATGATATTTAGGAAACATACCAAAACAAAGTAACTCAGTAAAGCTGAAAATGAGAGGTGAGCAAAGGTATATCAAACAAATGCAAAAAAAGAAAAATAAGCAAGCAAAAGTCATATTAGAAATAGAATTCAGGTAAAAATGAATTAAATGAGGCAAAGAAGGAGTTTTCTCATAATTCGCAATGAGTCTTCAACATTTTGCTTACCTACACATCAAATAACTTGGCACCCAAGTTTATGAAACAGAAATTACAAGAGATACAAGGAAAAGGAGAAACAGTAGTGGTAAGAGACTTTAGTTTACTTCTTTCTGTCCTTGATAGAGCACAGAAACAAAAACATGGAAAAAATGGAATAATATGATTCAAAAGATAGATCAGATGGATATATCTCAAACTCTACAAGCTGAAAATAGAGAATACACATTTTTTTTTCATTTGCCTAGGGAATATTCACAAAAATTGACCATATATATACTACATCACAGAGAAAATCTTAACACATTCCAGGAAGTATAAATAATACATTCATTTTTCACAATGCAATAAAAATAAAAATTAAGAACAAAATAAGGAAAAAAGTGACTTCCAACTAGGGAATTAAAAAAAAATCACTCTCCTGTATAACTTCTGGGTCAGTGATGACATATGATCAAATTACCTAATTTTTTACAAGTAATAATTGCAACATACTCTATTGAGTTGTTTGCATATAAAATACTGCCAAATGAGTGACCATAGGAAAATTCATAGTTTTAAATATTTACATCAATTAAGGAATTAATAAACAGATTAGGTATCCAATTCAAAAAGTTAGTGGAACAGCAAAAAAAAAAAAAAAAAAAAAAAACTGAGGAAAAGTATACAGAAGAAATTATTATAAATAAACTCAGAAATTAATGAGTTGGAAAACTAATATTAACAGACTAGAATGACATCCAAACGCTGGCTGTTTTTTTTAAAAATAAATGAATAAAATAAATAAAGCAGTCAAATCTAAGGAAGGGGCACAATATGTGTTTCCTGGGACAGACAGGGAAGTCCAAATATATAACATAAGAAAATAATAGAGAAAAGTGAGGACGGAATTATAGAACATTTTAGTATCTAGCAACTATTTGTCTAACCCTATGTAAATAATTTTGAAAACTTGGTTAAAGTAGATCATTTTCTAGGAAAATATAGTTTATCAAAATATCCCAGAGATAGAAAATATAGTTATGCTAATTTAAACAGAATAAATAGGTAAAAGCCACTTGATTTAGTTTGTTTACATAGAAGAGACATTAAAGAACATATTTCAACTATTCAAGAACAGAGAATAAGAGGAATAAATGGACATATTTTTATGAAGTGAATAAATTATAGATATCAAAGCCTGATAAAGATTGCACAGAAAGCGATACATGCCATATATGGTAGTAATATGAATATCCTAAACAAATCATTAAACAGAATTCAGTCCCACATTAAGAGACTCCCATACATGAGCAAGTGGGTTTTATTCCAGAAGTGCAAGGTGCTCAGTATTAGAACACATATTAATAATCTTCCAAAATAATTAACCCAAGGAGACAAATAGACACTGAAAAATATTTGATAAAACTTAACATTTATTATTGCTCAAAACAATAAAAATGAATCAGTGGTTTTCCTCAACATAATAAAATGTATCTACTTAGCCCAGAGCCAACGTCATGCTTAATGAGGGAATCCCTGGAGCTATTTCCACTGTCCATATTTTCACATGGATGTCCACTGTGATAATTATGTAACATTATGCAGGAGGTACTAGCTAAAGCTACTAGATAAAAGAAAGAAATTAGAAATCTGAAAACTGGGGGAAATGAGCCTATAAAAATTTGCAGTTGTTATGATGAATAATCTAAGGTAATTAACAGAAAATCTACAGGAAACAATAAGAACATTCACTTAGGTAGTAGAGTAAAAACGTAATGTCCAGAGAGCCATAGCATTCATGGAGACAAACAACTGCCAGTTAGAAGATATAATGGAAGATATACCTTGTTTACAAGGTCAACTAAAAAGATGAAATGTCTGTTAATAAAATTCATAAGAAACGTACATTACCTATAGGAAGAAAACTTTTAAACAGCCCTAGAAGACAACAATGAGAATTGGACAAATGGAAAGACATGTGATATTAGATTTGTGCTACCTAGTGTAAAAAAATTGAGTCTACAATATATAATGTATTAAGTACATTAAAGCTGATTTTTTACTCACAAGTCTCAGGCAAATATCTTTTGTTGGAGGGTGGCCATCAACGAGTGATTTAGGGATCCAGGCTCCTTCCATTCCTTATTTCCCACCTGCCTCTGACTGCAGAAAGGGCAAGAGAGTGTGGCAAAGACACATTCTTCTTAAAGGTGTTGTCCTGGACATAACACAATGCTTCTGCTCACTGTCTATTGATAAAAACTTATCACATGACCACACCTAGATATAAGGGTGGCTGAAATATTTAGTTCCTAGCTGGCAACCACTTTTCAGCCTTGGAACTGTTTTTGTGCACAGCTAACCAAATTTGTCACACACATTTCCTTGGATAGGCAGACTCAACATTATAAAAATACCAATTCTCCCAAGTTAATTTTTAAATTTAACATAATTTCACATAATAAATTGGTGTTCTGAAATAGACAAGGTGCTTTTAAAGCTCATATGAGAAATTTAAAAATAAGTATAGCTAGCAAAACTCTAAAAAAGGAAGATAAATGAAGGTTAAATAGCTTTGCCGTGTATTAAAACATAATTTTAAATCCCAGTGATTAATATAGTGAGATACTAGTATGTGAGTTGATGAAAATAATTGAAAACCCAGAAATAGTTTTAAATGGATATGAGCAAATTTAACATACACTAACTGGGTAAAAAGATAGAATACCAAGATAAACTCCAAATAGTTCAAAGATTTATGGGTAAGAAATAAGAAAAAATAAGCAATAAAATGTGGGAAGGTTTTTTTTTTTTTTTTAATCTTAGTTTGAGGAAGACCTTTCTAATTGTAATTCCAAATTTGTAAAGAAATTGTAAAAATAATTTGGTAAATTGGGCCACACAGAAATTAAAGAAAAAGTTCTGCCTGCCTTTTGATCTTCTTTTGCTACTGCATCGCCTTTCATTTCGGGCATATGCAAATTATTGAATTTAATTGAAGCAATAATAATAGAACATTTATGACCAAGTTCATGAATGAGTAGGCAATAACAGCTACAATCTGGTTGATAGCTCAACCATTGATTCTAAGATCAGAGTTGCAAAAAAATTTTAAATGCTAGTGTCAATATAAATGACATACAGTACAATATATGAAAGTAAAGCAAGCCTGCTTTACCAGCTTGACCAGCCTGATCAAGCTTTACCAGCTTGAGTATGTTTTACCAGCTTGAATCCAGGATGAGTAACTTGCTAATAATTGATCATTGACAACAGTGATCTTGGTCTCAAAGATTGCTATCCTAATTTCTGCTTCACTTGGAAAATAATTATATCAGTAATCTAAAGACTATCTCAGTATTAATCTTAACCCTAGTTTAAAATTTTCAATAACATTTGTCCTGCTTATTTGCTAAACATTTACTAGATGCCATTATTTGGTATTTAGTAAAAAGGAATGAGTGGAGTTACGTTTTATTGACTATTTACACTCACACATACATGTGCATGTACACAACACTCTTTCTTAATATATTCCAGGGCTGAAAAGGGCTAATAATGTCCACAGCAGGGAAAAATAAATAAGAGCATATTCATGAATCAGATTTCTGTTTTTAGTCCTATTATGAAGGATAATTGTTTGTTACCATAAATAATAGCTTATGTCTTGGTCATAGTTTGCAGCATGGGAAAATATTAACTGTCTCCATTCCTGTGAAATGCAAGCTTATCCTGATTTACTTCTGAATAAAGCAAACACAGTATCACTTAATACCAGACACTGTTTAATTAAATAAACACAGAAAACTATTTCATCCAAATAAATAGCAAATTTTGTCAACAGAAAGAACACAGTGGCCCAAACCACTGGTTCTGTCAGCTGGAAACTCATCAAATACAATCACAAAAGATGAGCCTGTTTTGAAGTTCCAACTGCTGTTTTTTTCAAGATAGCTAATTGACCCGCAAATCCAATTCAAGGTGTTTTCTTGTGTCCTTCGGGGTTACAAATTTGGTCCTGATCAGTCAATTGTTTTGACATTTATTTTGGAGCAACCAGGCTGTCATGGGCAGAATACCAAATAATCCTGTTTATACCAAAAGAGCACTTTGTTTGGTCATTGAATAATTGTGTTCATTGTTCTTTTCTGCCATAGTTTTGAGTCCAGAGTTTGTTCCTCACTCTGGTATATATGAAATGCTAATTATAAAGCTGAAGAACTAGGCACATGGAGCTAATGGCAGTAATCTCAAGTTTGTAGTATCTCATACTAAGAACATAGGGCTTCCTAAATGGGTTTATTCATATGGATTTTAAAACAGAGATCAGAGAGCATAATAAAATCATTTCAAACACAAAATCTTCTAGAGTTTTTATTTTTATTTGTTGTTGTTGTTGTTTTTAATTTGAGGACTCAATGCAATCTATTCTGAGTGTAACTGACCTCCTCATTGCCTTTGTTCAGTGCCGGTGGCCTTCTGGTCTGCTGGCATGGCCTGCGCT
This sequence comes from Choloepus didactylus, assembly GCF_015220235.1. Taxonomy (NCBI): domain Eukaryota; kingdom Metazoa; phylum Chordata; class Mammalia; order Pilosa; family Megalonychidae; genus Choloepus; species Choloepus didactylus. Next base: position 28,872,397 of record NC_051322.1, on the reverse strand, counting down.
AAAGAGTTAAACCTATTGGCATGTTTGTCATACTTCTGCTTAACAGTCCCTCGAGCATACCACAAATCTTTCTTGCTCTTGATGACAGTTAATGAACTGTAAAAGTCTTGCACCAATATTTCTACTTCTTCTGGAAGCTAAAAGGCGGCAAGTTTGTTTTTCACCCTCGAAAAGAACCAAACTGTTTCTTAGGAAGGCAAGGATGATTTGTTTGCATGCTGCTCTTTGTATTTAGGAGGACATCTTTTGATCTTGGGAATTTGATTCAGAAAAGCACAAGCTATTAATTCTTTCCAGGATGTTTTATGTGTCTGGATGTTTTATTAGCCTAATTATATTGCAAGCTCATGTAACTAACTCTGTGACCTTGAGCAAGTCACTTGACCTTTCTGGGCCTGTTTCCTCATCTGCAAAATGATGATTATAATACCTGGTGTGACTTCCTCCCAGAATTCCTCAGAAGATGAGATGAGATAATGACTATTATGTTTTTTTTGAAGATTATTAAAAATTACTTGGTTAAACATATTCTTAAAAGCTTTAAATCATATTCATCCTAATACTATATATGCATATACCTTTAGATACATATGTATTTAAATACATTATATGTATGTATATTTAGATAAATATATATGCCTATACCCATTGTGCAGTTTCTAGAAGGTGCAACTGTTTTTGAAAACTAACCAAAAGGAAACATAATTGGAGATGATAAAATAACTGATTAGAAGCAAGAGTAACAATACATTTTAATAAATTTTAGTTGCATTTTCTGAAATAATTGTTTTAGGCATGTCCTTAGTCATGCTTTGCTTTATATTTTTACTGGAACTGCTTCACAAATTCTAATGTCCTTCCAAACTGCTGTTTCAGTTGGGCTCTATTTAATATTTACCAACGTGTCATCATTAGAAATGTTGCTTTCTCTTCCATTTCTCATTTCCTGTGATTTTAGAAAGATTGCTCTTTGCTTCAGTTTCTCTTCCATTTTCCGGCTGGCATCTTCTGCCTTACTCAGATGGGATTAGGCCACACAAGAGTCTTGAACCAAGAGTTCAAGTTGATTGCTGATGCATTTTTTCTCAGCTGTTGATCTTTTTCAGGGCCCTATTAATTTCATTATGAAATTTATCAAAAAAAAAAAAAAATCCTGGTTTTCCTTTAAATAAGATTCAGCTCCACTTTTGTGGGGGAGAATTTGGTAAACATGGATTTTTTTTAGGCCTATTGCCAGACCGAATCACAACTTGCAGTTGTGGTAGAACGTGGTCCACCACCAGATGTGATCCTGCACATCTGCTGTGGATTCTAAAAGAGCTTCTTGTTTGGCAGGGCTGTCCATTCCAGTTGCTGGGTCTGTAACTTTGAACTATTGATAACAATAAGGCTTTTGTCATTTTCTCCTTTTCCAAAATTTTTTTCATCCTCTTTCTTTTAAATTAATGAACTAAACAAACTTTATTCAGATTTCCTTAGTTTTTGCCTAATGTCCTTTTTCTATCCTAGGATTCAACATTGAGGATACCACATTACAGTTAGTCTTCATGCCTCCTAAGGCTCTCCTACAATGTGACAGTTTCTCAGAATTTCCTTGTTGCTGATGACCTTGACAATTTTGATGCATAGGGTCAGGGATTTTGTAGAATGTCCCTCAGTTTGGATTTGTCTTATGTTTTCTAATGATTAGACTAGGGTCACAGGTATTTGAGAGGAGAAGACCACAGAGGTCCAGGCTCATCTTGTACATTCCCTGCCCCAGGCCCAGAATCCGTTATTTCTCAAAGGAGCCCTGTTTCCTTTTATCAGAGAATGGTATTAGAAAACAAGATCTGGGTGACAGTTGTGCTCATGCTACTGGAGTATTTTTGCTTCTAGTCCTACTCAGCTGACAGAGCAAAGGAATATGTACGTATACTAACCTGTGTATTTATGGGTGTCTATAAATATTTCTGTATTTAACCATCTGTATCAATATTAAGCAAAACATGAGTTTATCCTGATGTCTCCAACTCGAATGTAGTACCACATGGATAGTTCTAGCCTCTCTAGCTTATCTGTAACCTCTCACTCCAACAGTGAGAAACCCACCTTGTACCATCGGACATTCATGTGCTTAATTGTTCAATTTCAGTATATGTGTATAGCAATCAGAATTGCTAACCCATATCTCCATGGGAAACAGTTTTATCAGCTAGAACACAGTGCTTATGTACAGTTTCTTTTGCATTTAGTCCTACCAACTGTTCATTCCCAAAGTTACTGAAGTCAGCACCTTTTTCCTCATTTCCTTGCTCAGGTTGTTCCATACACTTGTAATACAGTTAGATTGTTCTGTCACATTCTGCATTCCATCTTGTGATCTGATCACCTCTTAAAGATTTTTAAACATTTGCCTTTATCTACTTTTATATTCTAAATACTCTATCAAAATACTTGTTTTGCCCCTGCTAATTTGTCTCCTAGGTTTGTTAGCCATTTTTGGCAGAAACCAATATATATATTAATACTTATTTACCCAAAAAATCAAGTACAAAATATGCCCTGTCTGAATTTATCAGCATTCTTAATCACAGACAACAGAATCTACTCTACTTAGAGATTTTATAATAATAATGATGATGATAATAACAGCAACAATAGTTTACTACAACAACAAATATTTATATTGTTATTTCTATATGCCAGGCTGCATTCTAAATGTGTTACATATATTAACTCCTTTAAACCTTCCTGTGAGGTAGTTGCCATTTTTTTGCCCTACTTTTCAAGTGCAGAAACAAAGTCATAAAATATTCAGATAACTTGCCTCACATCACACAGTTAGTAGGTGGTGGTGCTGGGAATGGAGCCCAGGGTGCTTTCTCTGGTTCACTGAGTCATTGGAAGGGCAAGTGGGTTAATTCTAGGCTTATTTCCATGTCAGCTGCTGGACACACCCTGCAGAGTTGACTTAGTAAAGGAGCTGCTGCCTCTGTTGATCCCAGGACTACTGCCCTGCCCCAACATGATTGGAAAGTGGCCCTGCTGCTGCCACCCCCCACATCCAACCTCAGAATCATGTGGCTTCTGCCACTACCCAGGCAGCAAAATGGAAGACCCATACCTGACTCTTTCCCTGCTTCCAGATCCCAGGCTCTTGCAGGCAGTTCTAATTGGAGAAACCTAAATCAAATCACAGAACTGAACCTCAGGAGACCAAGACTCTATTTATTGTATCAGGACCATCATATTCTTGGTGCTGCTCAGAGGGATGATTACCTTTGTAGGCAGAAAGCAGGAAGAACAGAAAACATAATGCTTTTAATTCCCATAACAACCCTATGAGGACAATGCTATTATTTTCTAGATGAAGAAACTGGAGCACACAGAGGAAAGATATCTTTTCCCCTGCCACACAGCTCCCAAGTGGAGAAGCCAGGTTTTGAACCCACACAATTTGTTGCCAGTGTTTAAGCTCTTAACCACTCAGCACTCCCGCTTCTGGAGAATGATTTTCCTAGATAGTAGGGTAATGCAACATAGAGTCTGGACAGGGGATTTGCTGTTTTCTGTAAGATTTGTTCTTGAAAGCTTAGCCTCTTCAGCCAAGTACTGTCTCCTAAACCCTTAAGCCCACAGACATCACCCTGTAGGCCCAGCACAGTTGGCCTGGGGTGTGTCACCTTACAAACTCGAGTGCATGGCCAATTGCCCTGAGGACAGATGGAGAGACAGAGGAGGGGGCTCAGCACTTCCTTGACCACAACGATCTTTGCTTCTACAGATATGACCAACCACTATGAAGCACCTCAAAACATGCAATGTACTTTGAAATTGTCAAATGTTATCACCATAGAAATATTTGGGGGTGGGGGGGCAGGATGTTGTCTGTCTCTTTACTTTTGACTCCCCCTGCAGCATCTGCACATTTGCAACCAGGAGATTTGCAATCTTTATTGCACAAGGAAACAAAAGAAAAAGAATTCATGAACACACACAGCTCAGGGGCTGCAGCCTGCTGCAGGTTGTAATTTGCCTGAGTTCCAGTCCTCTCCTGGCCAATCTTGAGTTTGCATCCTGGGAGGTGAGGCCACTGCAGAGTCAATAACTGGGGGAGGGTGTGAACCATCTCATAAGAACTGCCCCTCTGTTCCTGTGCGGGGCTTGAAATTCAGCTGGGACTAAGCAGTTACTCAGTTGTCCCTATGTGAATTATTCACTTCTGTGGACCAATCTCATCTTATTTAGCTGGTTTCTACCTAGATCTGCTTTGCACTGCTTTCTTCCATCAGCTGTTGTGTGCCTAGGGAATGCTAACCAAGCTCCATATTGATCTCTGTGAAGTGCAATCAGGATGGGAACTTTGCTGACTGCAAAAATCAGAAACAGCATTAAAGAGGCAAATATAAATGAGTTTTGGATTATCCTGTTTTGGATTATTCACACCACTGCACACCCGTATTCCCTTCCTTCCCTGTACGAATAGCCTGCAAGACATTTAGAGCCCTCGGGGTAGAGGACTCCGCACTGTCATAGGGCTGCCCTCCTCCGTCCGACACTACTTCCCCCTCCCTTTCCTCTGCAGCCTTCTCTGTGCTCTTCTAATTCCAGGGGAGGATTCTTCAGAGTGTGGTGATAGATTCTTGCTTCCAGGACAGGGCTAGATTAAGGCTTTTACAGACTCTGCACACTAAAAGTTCACTCCGTGGTGGATTGCACTATTGTTCCCCAGGACTTGCTCCCTCCACCCCTATAAAAGGGTTCTGCATGCCCCATCATTGCCAGGGGACTTGCAGTCCTCCTGTGGGAGTCGCATACTTGCTCCTGGCTTGGCCAGGAGTGTGTGTTAGCCAGTGGAAAATGAGCGGAAGGCCTGATGCCTTGTGCTGGCAGAAGCTGTAGGAAGCACCCGGATTCCAACAGCGCTGTCTTGCTCTTTTCCCTTTTCCAAAAGGGTGGCATGTCCCAAATAAGGGCTCTTTCTTCACCCTGGGTCCTGGAATAATACCAGGGAAGCAGGGCAGTCAGAGCAAGAGAACTGTATTGTCAACAAGTAACACGAGTGAGAAATTAATGCTTTTTATCATGAGCCTCTGGAATTTTGGGGTTGTTATCGCAGTAACGCTGACTGATATTCCCATGCGTAACTTGAAATAAGAACTATACTAAAGGTTAAGGATAGGCAGCAATTGTGATTTTTTCCCCCTCACAATTATTACTTTCATGGTTTATTTGGCATCAATTATTATCAATTTATTTCTAAAACTTGTTTCCTCACTTTGTTATGTTCTCCTTTGCTGCTGGTGCACCAAGCAGGAGCTTTGTGTGCCCCTTAAGTGATCTTGAAAAACACCATGGTAAGTGGACAAAAGGAAACCTTTGCTAGGAATCAGGACACCCCGCTGCTTGTCTGTTAATCAGCTCAGCATGATTTTTGTCAAGTAATAAAACCAGACTGTTAATCAGATTCCTCATCCTTAGAAGAAGCAGTTTAGACTAAATAACTTAGTTGGATTCACCTATAAAATTTGATAATGTATGAAGGGACCAATAAATAATGGCCTGTTCCCCCAGCCATGCCTGGAACCTATTGTAAAAGACCCACTTTCAGGAATCATAGATGAGGGAGAGCAGAATAGGATTTATTGTGATAAAAACTCGACTGAAGGACATGACTCAGCATGCAGCTAAGGGATCTGCTAACCCTCCTCTGAATTCAACTTCCTTCCCCAAATTATCTCCTAATCTTGCCAGAGGGCCAGAGCAGGTGAGAAGTGTGCTGCATGCCTTCTTGGCAGATGCCCCTGGGGGAGCTCAGAACCCGCTAAGCCCAGGGCCTCCTCCCCTTAAACTCTCCAATCAGCTAAGTCGCTCTTTCCTCTCTCTGTGGGAGACAGTGAGTTAGTGGAGACAGACTCTGTGGGGTCTCTTCACATGGGAACATGCATCCCTGTGAAAGGAGCCCTCCCACCCCCACTGAGAGAATTCTGTGACTCTGTGGCTCTCAGGCAGGTTAGGGAGCACAGTGGACACAACACGTGATGAGAAGCCCTCTATCCTCAAACTGGATGCATCACTTACGGCTCCTGGAAGCCCTGACCGGTCAATTCACCTTTCTAGGTCGAGTTTTCTCCTCTGAAGATAGGAATAGCCATACTGTACCACTCATCAGGCAGGATTGTTCTGCAAAGCCAGTGAGACAGTAAGTGTGAAAAGTTTTGAAAATTGTAAAGCAATATGTAAATTGGTTGATGTGGAAAGCATATACCACTGATTTATGGAAATTGGGGATTACAGATGATTTCTAGCCCCCATTTGAGGTTTGCTAATAAGAAAACCATATCAGAGAGTTGAGGCAGTTTTCTGAATGTCATACTTGGGGTGCTGGACACCCCATCCAGGCTCTTTTTACCGCATCATACCGATGTTTCCTGAGTCATAGCTGTTCCTAGAAACCAAGAAGTCAGGTTCCAAAAGACATTTTATTATGTTCCAACTTTTGGAGGAGCCTGAAGCTGAGTCTGCCACAATCTCTCGAGCCTATCTTTGTCTCCTTGGACAGGCACATGCAGTGTCCCTTTTGGGGGCTCTCGTTCTCAGCATTGTGGGTCAGGGCAACTTGGCCTTGTCCCTGCCTTCAGCCCTAACTGCTTTGGGCATTGCTATTAATTTAGTGTTTTCCAAAGTGTGTTCCTCAGATTGCCAGGTCCACAAGATATTTCACACTCAAGAAGTTTCTGTAGTAAAATTATTGGGAAGATGCTGTACATGCAATCCCCCTCTTGAAGAGTGACAATGACCACACTGAAGGCCCTTAAAAGTCCTGCAGCAAGCAAATGCTTTTACTTAATATTGTTTAGCCCAGGATTCTCAAAATGTCTTTAGCATTGAAACTTTTTGTTTCAAAGAGCACCTACTGCTTAACCTCTTGGTTTCTTGTGGTGGGTGAGTCTAATCTTCAAATGCCACCCCTACCTCACCCCCATACACAGAGTTCTGAGGAAAGTTCTCAACCTTGGCTATGCATTAGAACTATGTGGGAAGATTCCAAAATCCTAGGCTGTCTGTACTGAAACCAATTAAATCAGCATCTCTGAGAGTGGGTGGCAGGCATCAGGACTTTGTCAGGCTCCCTAGGTGGTTCCAATTCATGCAAGCCAAGGTTGAGAACCTCTGGGTTAGAGAGAAGCACTTTGGCTATGATCTCATTCATTGCCAGTTGATAAGACAGGGCTTTAATGTCAACAAGGTTGAGTGAATTCGTCTTTAGCATAATAAAATGAGGCTTATTATTTCACAAAAAATAGAACATAAAATTTTCATGTCAACTAAGTGGAAGTATCTATTGAAAGAAACGAATAATTGTAAACCCTTATATAGTACATAAATATGTTCCAAATACTTTACCTATATTATCACATTTAATTCTCTTAACAACTCTATGGGGTAAGCATTTTAATTACCATTTTACAGATAAGGAAACTGAAGCAGTGGGTTGGGGGTTAGGTCACTTACTGAACAGCCAGCCCCTCTAATCACTGGGCACTCTTGCTTTTAAACCCCTAGTGTATGCTGTGCTTCCCTCTATGAATCTCCAGGAACTAGACACAGCACAGCCTCCCTTCCCTCCCTTTCACCCCATGAAGCCAGCACAGTCCAGACCTCATCACTCCTCTCTGAGAGATCAGCAGAAAACTAGGCAGGGATATTCAGCCAATGCCTGAAGCTGAAGCATTTGTAGGATACCAGGGGTCAGGGGTTCTGGAAGGACGTGATTAATTTGTACAGAGAGGTAAGGGAATGGGCAGTCATTTAATCAGTAAGGGCTAAAAAAGACAGAGGACTCCAGGAGGAAGAGTGAAAAAGGAAGAGTTGCAAGCTATACGGGGTAATGTGTCAGAATGACTTGGCAAGATGATTGAACCCTTCCATAGTGAACTGTTCAACTCTTCCTGGCAGAAGAGGTGGAGGAATTAGTTATGTAGCAGGGACAGAAAAGCAGGTCCCATAGCCTTCTGGTGAGCTTCAAAGGACCTACAATTAACTTATCAGAGAAAAAGTAAAGCCAGTTCTCTAACTTCCCTCCTGCTCCTGGAGATAATTATGCTGTGCCTCTGAATCATCTGTCAGGCTTGTTAAAATGCAGATCACTGGGCCCACCCCTAGGGTTTTAGATTTAGTTGATTTGCATGGGGCCAGAGATTTTGTGATTCTAACAAGCTCCCAGGTGATGCCCGTGCAGCTGGTTTGAGAACCACCCTTGGAGAACCACTGAGCTGGAGATATCCCTGTGTGGTGGAGAGGAGGACTCTGCCACTGGCCCAACCCTGCTCTGTCCCTCTTGGGACCTTGCTCTGAAGAGAGTCTCTCTTCACTACTTCAAGGCTGCTGTGACACCCCCACCCCCCACCCCTCAACCTCAGTAACTCCCAAGTCATCCTGCTCATTAGAGGTCTTAATGTCTCCTTTCCTTCAACTGAAACCTTTCCATTCTCTAAGGAAGTACTTACTACAGGAAGGAAGCTGATCAGTGGGACTCAGCTTTACAGTCAGGTATTACTGCTCTACAAGATCCTTGTCCCAGGCTAGAGCCAGCCACTGGGTCACTGACTGTACCAACTCAGGCCAGTTCCCTTTGCCAAAGGGGTCTTCTCTGAGGGTTGCAATTTAGGAAGCAGCAACGCTTTTCAAGGAGAATTTTAGCCTGAACCTAAGGAATGTGACAAAACCCCCAAAGTCCTTTTTTCAGTCCCACTCCATGAAGCTTAGAGGGATTTATGCAAACCAGGCCCCAGGTCTGCCCTGAGCACTTCAGAGTCCCCGCAGGCAAGTATGAAAATGAGACCCAAATAGTGACCCTAGCTTACAAAAATAGGCAGCTTCATTTATTCTGTTTTGCTTTTCTCTGCCTCTCTTCTTACCTCATTGTCCTCACCTGGAAAAGACATATGCATGGTTTTATGCACCAAGTAACTATAATGATGCTCACTTAGGCAGCTGCTGGTTAAGAATCATGTTGTATTATTGTTCCCTACACTGTATTATACACAAAACCTGTATGCCAGTGGGGTTTGAGAGTAGGCAGGAGGCCTAAAGGGGAGAGCCTCAAATAGGGGAGGCAGAATGGTAAATCTGCACCCTCACTCATCTTAGAATTCATAATTTGTAGTTTATCATCCAGTACACTCCACCTTTCAGATGCAATTTATAGCAGGCATCCTTAAGTTAAAACAAAAAAAGAAACAACTGAAGGGGGTATTCTTTGCCTTTCCTGGTGTGTAAGTCTGAAATTGATGGCTTTTGCCCCCACAAAGTCTTCCTGGTATTTAGGAATATGAGGGAAGGAGGTGGGTGATGCGAGGTTGGAGGCTCATTTGCATATTTGCAGCCACATCTCTACCATTCAAGTGCTGCACAGGGAGGAGCAGGTGTTTGCTTCCATCAGTACTCTTGGTCCTTTCTACAAAAGGAGAAATACAAGAGTACATACACAAGGGAGGAGCTAAGATGGTGGCATAGAGAGGAGTGGAAGCTAGTTACTCCCCCCTGGAACAATTCATAAATGACAGGAAAATTAGTAAATAACCTGGAATAACTGCATGGAAACAAATGTGACTGTCTACTCATCATACACCAACCTGAATTGGGAGGAATGCCTGAGATCGCAGTATAAAATCTGTAAATAAAAACTGCGGACAAGAGCTGAGAGCCCCTCCCTCATGGAAGCCTTGCGGTGCTAGAGAGCAGAACTCTCTGAACAAGCGAATGTACCTCAGCCCAGTTCCAACTGAGGTTTTAATATTAACCGCTCAATACAGACTGCGAATCCCCAAAAAGCAGACAGAGGCTTTTGGTGATGACTGACCTTGGGAGAGTCAGGGGACATATCTGTCTCAGGACGGGGAACACAGAGGATCGGGTGCTATCTCTGGCCGATGGGTGAATCTTGGAGCTTTCTGTCCATTTCTCTCTCTGTCAACCTGGGTGGCTCAGTGGAGAAAGCCTCAGCCATTTTAAAATTGCAGTACTCTGACCCAGACAAGGGTGGAGATAGCAGAGCCAGAGAAACAAAGAATCTATTTATATGCAAATGACCTCTCTCTAGAGGGGCAGAGCCTCCCAAGAGGAAAGAGGAGGGGCCCAGCTCTACTACCTGCCTTACATTCAGAACCAGACCCCAGAGCCTGGGGGAGGAGTTGGGGGCCACACTCCCTTACACCAGCCCGAGACAGGCTGATAGGTGCCATCTGCTGGCGGGGTGTGCCAATCCTCTAAGACACACCATCAGGGAAACCAGATACTGAATATTTCCTCCTTCTGGGACCTGAGCTTGTTTTCGTCTGGGAAAACCTGATTGAGCTGGCCTAGGAGGTCAGATGCCTAGACAACAGAAAACTAAAACCTACACTAAGAAAAATGAAGTTATGGCCCAAAGGAACAAACTTACACTTCAACTGAGATACAGGGATTTAAACAACTAATGCTAAATCAATTAAAAAAGTTTAGAGAAGATATGGCAAAAGAGATAAAGGTATAAAGAAAACACTGGGCGTACATAAGGCAGAAATCGAAAGTTCAAAAAAACAACTATCTATGGAAATGAAAGGCACAACACAAGAGATGAAAGACACAATGGAAACATACAACAGCAGATCTCGAGAGGCAGAAGAAAACACTCAGGAACTGGAGAAAAAAACACCTGAAAGCCTACACACAAAGGAGCAGATGGAGAAAAGAATGAAAAAATATGAGCAACGTCTCCGGGAACTTAAGGACGAAACAAAGTATAAGAATGTACGTGTCATTGGTGTCCCAGAATGAGAAGAGAGGGGTAAAGGGGCAGAAGCAATAATAGAGGAAATAATCAATGAAAATTTCCCATCTCTTATGAAAGACATAAAATTACAGATCCAAGAAACACAGCATACTCCAAACAGAATAGATCTGAATAGGCCTATGCCAAGACACTTAATAATCAGATTATCAAATGTCAAAGACAAAGAGAGAATCCTGAAAGCAGCAAGAGAAAAGTGATCCATTACATACAAAGGAAGCTTAGTAAGACTATGTGTGGATCTCTCAGCCAAAGCCATGGAGGCAAGAAGGAAGTGGCATGATATATTTAAGATACTGAAAGAGAAAAACCACCAACCAAGAATCCTATATCCAGCAAAACTGTCCTTCATATATGAGGGAGAGCTCAAAATATTTTCCAACAGACAATGAGAGACTTTGTGAACAAGAAACCTGCCCTACAGAGTGATAGGAGAAGACAGAAGTGAGAGGTTTGGAACACAATTTTGGAAGATGGTAGCACAGCAATGTAAGTACACTGAACAAAGATATATGAATATGGATGAGAGAGGAGGGTTGGGAACATGTGGGACTCCAGAAGAAAGGAGGAAAGATAAAGACTGGTACTGTGTAACTCGGTGAAACCTAGAGTGTTCAACAATTGTGATAAAATGTACAAATATGTTCTTTCATGAGGGAGAACAAGCAAATGTCAACCTTGCAAGGTGTTAAAAATGGAAGCATTCGGGGAGGGATGCAATCAATGTAAACTAGAGACTATAATTAATAGAATCATTGTATTATGCTCCCTTTAATGTAACAAAGGTGATATACCAAGGTAAATGCAGATAAGAGTGGGGAATAGGGGAAGGGTGTGAGACACTTGACATTGGTGGTGTTGTCTGACTCTTTATTCTACTTTGATTTAAGGTTATCTTTCCTTTTGCTCCTTCCTAGCTGTCATTTTCTTTCTTCCCTCTTTCTTTTTTCTTTTTCTTTTGCCTCTCTACCTTCTTTGACTCTTCCTCCTGCTTTGTGGAAGAAATGTAGATGCCCTTATATAGATAGTGGTGAGGGTGCTGAACACATAAATATGTGACTGCACAGGGAGCCATCGATTGTTTACTTAGGATGGAATGTATAGCATGTGAACAAAACCATCTTAAAAAAAAATGAGTTGATGACGAAAACTTGAGGGCAATATACTGAGTGAAATAAGCCAGACACTTAAGACAAATATTGCAGGGTCTCACTGATGGGAACTAATTATAACATGTAAACTCATAGACATGAAATATAAGTTACCAAGATATAGAATGAGGCTAAAGATGGGGAGCAGTTGCTTAGTATGAGCAGAATGTTCAACTAGGATGAACTTAAACATTTGGAAATGAACAGAGGTGATGGTAGCACATTGTGAGAATAACTAACAGTGCTGAATGGTGCATGAATGAGGTGGAAAGGGGAAGCTTAGAGTCATGTATGTCACCAGAAGGAAAGTTGGAGGTCAAAAGATGGCAATGTATAAAACTGAATCCTATGGTGGGCAGTATCCATGATTAGCTGTACAAATATTAGAAATCTCTTCCATGAACCAGAACAAATGTATGACAATCCAACTAGAAGTTAATAATAGAGGGACATATAGGGAAAAAATATATACCTATTGCAAACTGTATACTACAGTCAGTAGTATTTCAATGTTCTTGCATAAACAATAACAAATGTACTATACCAATACTATGAGTCAACAATGGAGGTAGGGTGGTTAGGGATATGGGAGGATTTGAGTTTCCTTTTCTTTTTCTTTCTTTCTTTTTATTTTTTTGCTTCTTTGTCTTTATTTCTTGTCTGGAGTAATGAAAAGTTCTAAAAATTGAAAAAAAATTAATTGTGGTGATGGATGCACAGCTGTATGAGGGTACCAGGGCCAATTGATTGTACACTTTGGATCTTTGGATGATTGTATGGTATGTGAACAATCTCAATAAAAATTAAAATTCAAAGGAAAAAAAAAAGGGTACATACACAGGGTTCAACTCTGCATCAGGCACTGCATAAGGTGTTATTAGTTCCTTTTTCCAGCTTAAGCAGCAGTGGTTTAGAGAGGGCAGGGAACTTACTCAAGGTCACAGCTAGTGAGTTGCGAGCTGGGACTTGAGGTCGGCTTCACCTCAGGCCCTTTCCTGCTGCACCTCCTCTAAATTGCCTTTAGTGTATTTCCAGGTCCTTGAACCTGGTTGCATCTGCCCAGTCGGCTCCAGTTTCCTTAAGCTGTCTTGGCCTCTCCAGAAATCCCCCAAACCCCATATATGTTAAGATTAAGAATTATTGAAGTGGGATCTTGCTGAGTTTGTAGAATTGTCAGGAAACCCAAATTCAAATCCAAGGTAATTTCAGGTACAATGTATACCTCTCTCTCTCTTTTTTTTTAAATTAAATTCAGTTTTATTGAAATACATTCACACACCATGCAATCATCCATGGTATACAATCCACTGTCCACAGTATGATAACATAGTTATGCGTTCATCACCACAATCTATCTCTGAACATTTTCCTTACATCAGAAAGAACCAGAACAAGAATAAAAAATAAAAGTGAAAAAAGAACACCCAAATCATCCCCCCATCCCACCCCATTTGTCCTTTAGTTTTTATCCCCATTCCTCCATTCATCCATACACTAGATAAAGGGGGTGTGATCCACAAGGTCTTCACAATCACACTGTCACCCCTTGTAATCTACATTATTATATAATTGTCTTCAGGAGTCCAGACTGCTGGGTTGGAGTTTGGTAGTTTCAGGTATTTACTTCTAGCTATTCCAATACATTCTATATAGTGCATAAGAATGTCAACCAGAGTGACCTCTCGACTCCATTTGAAATCTCTCAGCCACTGAAACTATTTCGTCTCATTTTGCATCCCCCTTTTGGTCAAGAAGATACTCTCAGTCCCACGATGCTGGGTCCACATTCATCCCCGGGAGTCATATACTCTGCATTGCCAGGGAGATTCACACCCCTGGGAGTCGGGTCCCACGTAGGGTGGAGGGCAGCGGGTTCACCTGTTGAGATGGGTCAGTTAAAGAGAGAGGGCCACATCTGAGCAACAAAGAGGTACTCAGGGGGAGACTCTTAGGCACCATTACTTGCAAGTTTAGACTCTCCTTTGTTGTATACCTTTCTTTTGAATTGCATGTTGAAGGACAGGTAGGATTTTCACAAAGATGGTTGAATATTGGGGCAGTGGAGGTGGCTGGGGATATTTCAGCCAGATGGAAAATTACCTTTAAGATTTTGAAAGACACATTGGAAGAAACTTTGGCTTTTAGATCCCTCCCTCCCCACAAGAAATATGTCCTGTGTAAATACAGAGTTTTAGGAAAATCATGTTGTAAATCTTTCTATTGCATTTGTGTTGGAATTTATTTCCCCCAAATATTTGGGCCTTTGCAGGCTTTGTGTTCCTGTTTTGCTACTTTGAGAATGAATCTTATGAATGAGGGACTAATTCTATTTCTACCTTTACTTCAAAGGAAGACACACTGTTGATTTGTAAATTGCTCATAATAAGGGATCAGAAGCTCCTGATACGTTTTAATGCAGGCAGAGATTTTATGCACTTGGTCTTCAGTTAGTGGAAATCAGAGATAAATTTGAGCCAATTCCAGGCAGATTGAGGTAGGGATTGCCAACATCCTTGGGGATAGTCCACTGCTTTATGTTACATGTAGAACACTGAGGTCCTTCTGGACTTCTTGACGACTGATCCAACTTCCCAGCTTGAGGTTTTGATAGTCAGGACAAATATTCTCCAAAGTAGAGCCTTAAAAAAGGCTCACTTTACAGGAACACTGATAATATAAGATAAAATGTTGCCTGATTTAAGTTTTCAAACTGAAAGCTGCATATTGATTTTGCCTGAACCAACTGTTTTAATAGATTTAAAAAAAAATTTATTTCATAATACTTTCAGACTTAAAGGACAGTTGAAAAATAATACAAACCCCATACAGAAATTTAAACATACACCGAACCCCATCTCTAGATTCATCAATTTCAACATTTTGCCTCCTTTGCTGTATGTATCATTCTGTCTTATCTATCCATCTGTCTTCTATCATCTATCATCCATCTATTTTCTGAACATTTGAGAGCAGGTTGCATGCATCATACTCCTTGAACACATAATACTTCCATTTATATTCCCTACAAAGAAGGATATTTACTTATGTAATCACCTTAAGTGCAATTATCAAGTTCAGGAAATTTAACATTCATATAGAACTTATATGCTGTATTCCAATTTCTTATGTCCCAATAGTCTTTTTGAGCCTTTTCTCTTCCATTCTTAGATCCTATTTAGTATCATATATTGCATTTGATTGTCATGATCTCTCCAGCTTCTCTCTCTTTTTCTTAAAATTGTAGAAACGCATATAAAACATAATTCTTCCCATCCCAACTCCTCCCAATCCCATTCAGTGGGATTAATCACATTCAAAATGTTGCAGTACCCTCACCACCATCCATTAATAGAATCTACCTTCACCCCAAACAGAAACCCTACCCTCATTTTGCATTAACTCTCTATTTCCACTTCCCCCACCCCTGGTAACCTGTACTCTACTTCTGTCTCTATGAGTTTGCATTACCCTCTGATATTTTCTTTGTAGTTACTATGGTTGAAATTTAACATTCTAAATCTATAACAATCTCATTTGCTTTGATACTAACTTAACTTCAATAGCATATATATAATTTGTTCCTATATGCCTCAGTACTGTAACCCTCTGTACCCCCCAATCTTTATGTAATTCTTGTCACAAATCACGTATTTATTTATTAAGAGTTCAAAACATAGGTTTATCATATTTTATGCATTTGCCTTTTAGATCCTGTGGGAAGTAAGTTAAAATCAAAACCAAAATAATACAAGTATTTATATTTACCCATGTCATTTTCTTTACCGGAGATAGAGATGTCATGTGGCTTTAGTCAATGGTCTAGTGTGCTTTCAACTTGTAGAACTTACTTCAGTATCTCTTATAGGGCTGTTCTAGTGGTGATGAAGTCCCTCAGCTTATGTTTATTTGGGAACGTCTTAATCCTTCCCTCATTTTTGAAAGACAGTTTTGGCAGATATAGAATTCTTCTTTGGCTGTGTTTTGCTTTTAGTACTTTAAATATATCATCTGTTTTAGTTTTCTAAAGCTGCCAAAATGCAATATACCAGAAATAGATTGGGTTTTATAACGGGGGTTCACAAATTTACAGTTCTGAGGCCAAGAAAATGTCTCAATTCAGGCATCAACAGGACGATACCTTCTCTGAAGAAAGGCTGATGGCATCTGGGGTTCCTCTGTCACATGGGAAGGCACATGGCTGGAATCTGCTGGTCCTCTTCTGGGTTTAGCTTCTGGTTTCCATGGCTTTCTCCAAAATGTCTCTGGGCTTCTGTCTCTCCTAACTTCTCTCAGCTCTCTGCTTGTTTCTCCTGGGACGTTTTTGCCTAAGCATCTCTTTTAGCTTATCTTGGCTCCTGTGGGTCCTCCTTGCTTCTCCTGGGGGCAAACTCTAGATTATTTGTCTTAGCTTCTCTCAAAAATGTTTCTCTCAACTTCTCTCAGCTCTCTTTCTCTGTGAGCTCTCTTAAAGGACTCCAGTAAAGGATTAAGACCCATCTTAAATAGGCAGGTTCACATCTCCATGGAAACAATCTAATCAAAAGGTCTCATCCACAATGGGTCTGCCCCCACAAGATTGGGTTAAGAAAACATGGCCTTTTATGGGGTACATCACAGATCCAGACCAGCACATCATCCCACTGCCCTCTTGCCTCCATGGTTTCCAGTAAACAATCAGCACGTACTCTCTTGAGACTCCCTTTGAATGTGACACATTGCTTCACTCTTGTGGCCTTTAGAATTTCCTCCTTTTCTTTGGCATTTGACAGTTTGACTGTAGCATGGCATGCTGTGGGTCTATTTGGCTTTATCCCATTTGGAGTTTGTTAAGTGTTTTGGATGTGTATGTTCATGTTTTTTGCTAAATTTTGAAAGTTTTCAGCCATTATCTCTTTGAATATTTTCTCTGCCCCTTTCTCTCTTTCTTCTCTGGGACTGCCACAATGCATATATTGGTACACTTGATGGTGTCCCACAGGTTCCTCAGGCTCTGTTCACTTTTCTCTATTCTTTCCTCATTTTGCCTCTCAGATTGGATGATCTTAATTGTCTTATCTTCAAGTTCACTGATTCTTTCTTCTGCTAGCTCCAATCTGTTGTTGAATCCTTCTAAGGGATATTTAATTTCTGTTACTATGGTCTTCAGCTATGTTTGTTTCCTTTCATAATTCTGTTTCTCTACTGATAATCTCTTAGTGTTCATATTTTGTTTTCCTGATTTCCTTGACTTCTATGTCCATATTTTCCTTTAGCTTGTATATTTAGGACCATTTTTAAAAAAGTCTTTGCTTGGAGTGTCCCAGGTCTGAGTATCCTCATTGATGGTTTATTATGCTTTAATTTTCTCCTTTTCCTAGACCAGTGCTTCCTGTTTCTTTGTATATTTTGTAATTATTTAGTGAAATATGGAAATTTTGAAATTTTAGTTTATTACCACTGGAATTTAGACTCTGAGGTGTCTTTTCCTTAGCTTATATCCAGTTAGTTATGACAGAGCTTTCCTTTGCTAGGAGGTAAGCAAAAAAGAAAGAGAGAGAGAGAGAGAGAGAGAGAGAAAGGAAGAAAAAAAGAAAAAGAAAGAAAGAGAAAGAAAAGGAGGAAGAAAAGAAAACCCCTTTCCTAGTCTTTGCCTATTGTCATGTGTAAGTGCTCTCCTTCAGGATTTATCCGTAAGGGTTATCCATAGGGTTAGGGTTAGGGTTAGGGTTAGGGTTAGGGTTAGGGTTAGGGGTTAGGGCAATGAGTTTAGAGAAACGCTCCAGGCTGAAGTGTAGAGGCCTCCTTGGCCCTTTCTGTGCATGCATCTTTTCCTTTATAAGGTACAAATGTCCCATCTTCCCTAGGAAACAGTTTCCTCACAGTCATGGGCACCTCGGTCTATGTCCTATAGCCAGCAATCCCTTGCTGTGGGCAGTGAGACTAGACTGCTCTCCCACAGTGTCTGTAAGGAGAGCTCCGTGAACTGCTTTTCACATGCAGTCCCTCAGGCTACCACCAGACAGATTGTGTCAGACATAAATGCTCCCAGTATGTGCATGAGGGTTACTCTGCTCCCTGCAGACCTGGGACAGGGGATCTGCATGGGGTGTGTGGACTGGATCTGTGCTGAGCTGGTGAGAAGAGGTGGGGCCAGCCAGGGCACCAGGAGATCCGACTGCTTTTAAATAGCCTTTGTCTTGATTTGGCGCTTGCTTTTATAGTCCTTTAACTATTTTCTGGAGTTTTCAGAAAGTTATTTCTGCCAGTTTTTGCTGGTTATTCAAAGGTTCTATGAGTCAGGGTAGGGAGGCCTTAATAAATTTTAAAACCTTGCTTTACTTTATCTGCTTTTTAAAACATATAGTAAAATTAACTTTTTGTGGTATGTAGTTCTGTGAGTTTTGATAAATTCATATAGTTGTGCAAGCACTTCCAAATCAAGATATAGAACAATTCTATCATCTTGAAATATTCCTTCACACTGTCCCTTTGTAGTCAACTCTTTGTTCCATCCCAGTTCCTGAGGACTGTATTCTGTTCCTTTAATTTTGCCCTTTCTAGACAGTCACATGAATGGAATCATACAGAATGTAGTCTTTTGAGTCTGACTTCTTTCACTTACATAATGTGTTTCAGAGTCATCCACTTTGCTCTGTGTATCCATATTCTTTTTATTTCTGTCAGGAGTATCCCATTGTATGGATATACCACAGTTAATCTAGTCATGGGTTGATGGACACTTGGATGTTTCAGTTTTAGGCAACTATAAATAAAGTTGCTCTAAATATTTATGTACAGTTTTTATGTGAACCTAAATTTTCATTTTTTTCTTAGGTAAATACCTAGGTGTTCTGTATACCTGAGACATATGGTAAGTTTATGATTAATTTTATAAGAAACTGTCAAAGTATTTTCTAAAGTGGCTGTACCATTTTGCATTCCTGCCAGCAATATATGAGAATTCCTGATGCTTCGCATCCTTGGCAGCATTTGGTATTTTCTTCTAAAACTGTTTTTATAATTTTAGCTATTCTAATAAGGTTGTAGTGGTGTCTCTTGTGGTTTTTATTTGCATTTCTTTAAATACTTAATAATTTTGGGCATCTTTCCATGTGCTTATTTGCCATTTGTATGTATCTTCTTTGGTGAAGTGTCTGTTCAAAATGTTTGTCTGAATTTTACTGTTGGGTTTTTTTTCTTATTATTGAGTTTTGAGGGTTTCATATATTCTGGAAACATGTCCCTTTTCAGATACTTTTTTTTTTTTTTTTGCAAATAATGTCAATAGATTTTTGAAGACAATGCATTTCTCTCTCCCTTGCTCTGAGACACTATAGGAACCTTTTGTCTAGTCCTGAGCTGCTACACTATTGCATCATCTGCTTCATGGCAGCATCATGATATGATCTCCAAGAGGCCATCTCTCCCCCTGTGAACCCTTGGGAGAGTATGTGCTTCCATGTTGCAGACAGGAATTCAAGACCCTAGATATATCATAAAAAGTGGTGTCAGGGGTTTGGAGTAACAGAAAGGCTGGAAACAGGGGGAGAGAGTTACATTGCTCCTGAACATATTGAGAAGTGATTTGACATCATCAATTTGTGAGCTGTAAGCTGTCTCTGATATAGTGTTACAAAATACCATTGGTGCAGTTGATGGAATTTCTCATTTGGTGTTATACATAATGGTACAAATAACAATAGAGATACCGGTGACTGTATTAACTTCTCAATACTATCATTGTACAGAAATTCTGTTAGGCACTAACTTTCTTTCTCTCTTTCTTTCTTTCTTTTCTTTTCTTTCTTTCTTTCTTCTTATTGTCTTACCCTCATTTAATAATAATTTAGAATGCTAGAGTTCTAAAATCTCTATGACTTGAACCTCGTCATCATTACTCATTTGAAAGATACTGATGATAATGTGGGGTAATGAAAAGTGATGCTTTCTTTGTGAATAGTAAATGTTTCCACTTATAATGACTATTTATATACCTGTCTCCCATGTCTATAACTCTAGTTGAGTTATGTTCGACCATATTTTGGGAATAACTGGAGTTAAGGCTGCAGTGTGGTGCTCTCAGTGGGTACTGTAAGCACCAATCTCAAGGCTTGAGAGTCTTGTATTTGTTCTTCCCCAGCTACACCCAGCTATACTGATGCCTTCAACTGCCATGTACATTAGCCAACCCTCTGAAAGGCTGGTTTCCTGTAAAAGCAACGAGAAGGGCTCCACCTGCTGGTCTTGTCTGGCCCCTGCCTGGTTGTGCTCTCTGGGCACCTGCATGTTCTTCCAATTCAGCCCTTAACCCACTCCCTGTCCTGTGTAGATTACTGGACTCTTTTTCTGTGTCTCTGTCTTGCTCTAAATTGAAGCTGGCTGGGGATTGAACCTGCTGTCTAAGTCATTGCACCTCATCCCCTCAGTCCCTGGCTTTGTTCTTGCTCCCAAATTAGCGGGCTCATAATGTTTCTTTGCCCTGCAGAGGCTCTGGAGCCTTCAGAGGGGTTTTCATTCAGACCATGATCACCTCCCCCCACTTAATGTCTGCCATGTGTAGAAGGTAATTTCTACACATTAGTGTTTGAACAGTTTCTTCCTTTTCCATGGGCCACCTATGGTGACTTTTTCTCTTTAAACCTTTGCCAAAAGCAAACCATTTATCACTTACATAAGAGGAGATTTATTATTTTTAACCCTAAAGATAAACTGTTTTCTACAGAAAACAGGAATACTTTATGCATCAGTGGAGGTGCAGTTCCAGCTTTGGCTGGAACTTTCTTCTTCCACTGGTGTACAGTGATTATGGGTCCAGCTTTCACCCTCCAGAATATAACCAAGAAAGAGAAGTTGGGTGTCAGTATTCCTGGGATGAGGTGACATCCTGCAGCTCCAGTCAAGTTCCCTGTGGAGGTTTTATGTTTTTGCTGTCACTCGAACTGGCTTTGGGCCATTTATTTATCAGTCAGTCTAAGCATGTGCTCCAGATGGTCCTCCAGTCATTAGAAATTAAGGAGGGAGAAGGAAGGACAGATACTGGTTGTATTTCAGGCAGCACTTTACACCTGGGATTACTTACAAGACAAGTAAGGCTATTTGCATCATCCAAAGATCAGGAAGTCTGGCATTTTCCTCTCATTCTTTTTTTAAAAAAATCTTTTATTGAGACACCTGCCCAGTGTCTCCCCATTTGAGAACAATATTGATTTTTCTGTTCTCAAAAGTCCATTCTGAAGGGGGGTGGGGAATGGTGGATCTACCAACATAGCCAGGCAGAATGGAAAATTCATGTCTCTGTGTGTGTCCATGTGTGGGGTGTGTATGTGCATGTGTGTCTGTGTTACATGTTAGAAAGAGGCCTTGAAGTCTGCTACACAATCTTAACATCTACTGTTGTGATTGTCTGGAGAATACTGCTGCTTTATGCTCTTCATACAGAGCCTCACTGGATGAAGCTATTGGCTAGGCTCAAGCCAGGTGCCAACACCTCTGAACAACCTGATTGGAACCATTCATTGGACACTCTCGCAGCAATCAGAGTTGGGTTGGGGTTCCCTCGCCTGCCTCTTCGTGCCTTCTCTTCTCTCTCCGTAAGCCTGTATTGAGAAGGTCCTGGCAGACCTTGAAGCCGGAGACAGAACCAATCCAGTCATTACTCAGCACGTGGGAGGGGAACACCCACACTCGCCTGATTGTCTGTTAAGAACTTCCTGGGATTGAGGTTAACAGAGGTCATTTTGCCACCAGATTTGAATTCTATTTCATCTCTTCCGTATCTTCCTCCTTACCCTTTTCTTCTAGGGAAAAAAATAACCACTTGTATTTTTGCATAAGAGCCAAACAAAGTTAAAATGCTTACAGACTGCTTTTTTTTTTCTCTCTCTCATTTGAAATGTAACAGATTTATTGAATTCCCCGGACAAATTCAGAGATTCACTACTCTATTCAACAGGGTAATAACGATGAGTAAAATGGCTCAGCTCTTCAAGTCCTCAAATGCTGATATCTGGGCCTATTAGAGAAATAGGATACAGACACAGCTTTCTACTTTTCATTCTGAAGTTAGATGAAAGCCCAAGTCTTGTTGCTAGGTGGGGTAATGGGGACTTAGGATGGCTAGTTACCCATCACTGATCTACAGCAGTGTCACCTGAATCTCTTGTTAAAAATTTAGTTTCCCTGGCACCTGCCCTGAAGATTTTGGGATCAAGAGCAACAATTTGTAGTTTTTTTTTTTTTAAAGCCAGCACACCAGATGATTCTTAGGCTCTGTCACATTAGGGAAACACTGTCTTCCTGGAACCAAGCCTGAATCTTACAGGGTCATGCCGTGTGGGAGTTGCTTAGAGATCATCCCTTCATTTCTCAGATGCAGGTGTGGGGGTCCAGGGAGCTGGGGTGCTGGTGGGAGGTTGAGGTGTGCTTTGTACCTTGCCATGTTCTTACCTAAACATCACCAGGATGGACTCCTAGGCCTGGTACCTTCATGGGGGTCAGAGGAGGGCCAATGGCCATGCTTTGCTCTGAGAGAAACTTCCTTCTTGGGGATATCCAACAGGAGAATGCTCTGTCCCCAAACAGGGCTGCCCTGTCTCAGGGCTGGACAAAGGGCACTGAATTAATCTTTCCTGCCTGCACAGGGAGGGGTGGTGCTGCCGTGTTCAGACCCAGCGACATCTTTCTCCTGGGGGCTTCTTGCTCTTTTCTTTATGTTTGCATCAAGGCTATTTGTCAAATTTATATTATGAATCCTTTGGGCAAAACTGTATCTGATTTTATGTTCTGTACACAGCCAAGGATGGGTCCTCAGGATATGGGGAAAATGAAAGAAAATTAGTTTTTTTCTCTTCTTGACTTCATGGAATCTTACTGTATGCTCTTTAACAGAGACTCTAGTGTCTGTAAATTATTGCAGGGTTATTTGGCTTCTTTACTGAAGAAAGCTGTTTACTTTAGGGATGTGGATGAAATTAAGGGAAAAGGTAATTTCCTGCCCGTGGTGGTGGGGGGAGTCTGTTTATGTTTCTTGAATACATATACTATTATATGCATGGTATAAATATCAAGTAATGGTGCTCTTCGTATTTTATTTTTAACAAATGAACCCAAATTGCTGTCCCCTTAAAAGTAGTACTCTCAGAAATGAAGCTCAGAGCTTGCTTGTAAGTTATATTAAAAACAAGACAAAAACAACTAGTCCATTGGTGTAGAATCCCACCTTTATAATCGCAAACTCTATAATCCTATAGGCTTATGCTACTACTCAAATTCCAGGTGATTTCTGAGGGGGTTCTAAGAATCAAATTTGGCTGTGAACATGCAAGTTTAACATATTTAAATGGATGTGTCAGATGTGTTGGGGGAAACAATACAATTCTGCCAACAAAAGGCCCCGTGTACCAATAAAAAGTAAAGAGAAAAAACATTTATTCCTGGGTAAGCATGACCAGATTTCCATGCGTAAGGCAGTGAGGAACTGACCACAGAGTCTGGACAGAATTGTACACGACCTTACACAGTCAAGCAGGAGACAAAACAATGGACCCTTCTCGTCTCTAAGAGAGACAAATGGATATACCTTGTGATGGTCTCCTCTGTGCCTTAGGAGAAACTCTTGAGTTAATTTTGCAGGTATGTTTCTATAGTTCCAATGGTCAGAAGGTCCAAAACATGACTTTGTAAAATCAAAAGGTCCAATTTCTTATATTCCAGAAGATGCCTAAGGATGAGAGAGGGGGAAGGCAGCCACATCTCTCTTCAGATAAATTTTTATCATTTTATCCTTACAAGTGCTTTAAAGCCAGTTCCCTAAGGAATGTTCTAACAGGGATTTGAGCGATGGCTGTACATTTAGAAGTATGTTACCTGCTAGGGTGACTACTTTGAATAAAAGCACTAATTTGGATATTATAGTCTTAGTATGTTTACTTAAAAAATCAGTTCCAGTCACAGTTTTCATGTGGGCTGAATTGCTAAATGATAAAGCTCATTTAAAAAGTCATTTTGCTGAGTCACTCATTCAGTGAAAACCCGAGGGAAGTAATTAAAGTGGTGGGTGAGAGCAGATGACTCGATTAGCTCCCTGAAAGGAGACAGAAGTGAGGCTTGGCCTGAGAGCTGCCTGGGCATAAGCTGGGTTTCCTGAAGGCAAGAGGGAATCTGAACACTTCCTCAACAGTAAAGAGGTGCTACTATTATGTTTCACTGCTGTGACTTTGATTATTTAACTGAGTATAAACTGTGAGGTGAAGTGCCAAAGCTAAAGAAAACAAGCGGCACAGGATTAGCCAACAAATAGGAAAAATTAAAACTATCCCAAGTAAAAGGTGACACGGGAGATAGCCTCATTGGTGTTACATGTGTTTTGTTCTTTGTTCTATTTAGCTTTTTAGACCAGCTCTGAAGGATGGAATTTTCTGTGTTGATTGTGATGTTCTGTTCTGCACTGTCCAAAATGGTAGCCAGAGCCACATGTTCCTAGAGAGTGCTAGAAATGTAGCTAGTGTGGCTGAGGAACTCAAGTCTTAATTTTATTTAATTATAATTAGTTTAAATGTTACTAGTCCCGTGTGCTCTGGGGCTACTATGATAACTTCTGACACCAACTGCAGTGTAGTTATAGTTCAGGCCCTAAGGATTAGGAGGCAGTGCCCACAAGATTGCCCCCACTTCAGATACCAACTTCATGTTCTGGGGTTCCCAAGGCACCCTCATTTCTGACCAACTGGATATAAATTTGAGGATTCCCACTACTCCCTCAGGCTTTATAATTTGCTAGAATGACTCATAGAACTCAAGAAAGTGCTTTGCTTATGCTTGCAGTTTTTTTTTTTTTTAATCATTTTATTGAGATATATTCACATACCACTCAGTCATACAAAACAAATCGTACTTTCGATTGTTTACAGTACCATTACATAGTTGTACATTCATCACCTAAATCAATCCCTGACACCTTCATTAGCACACACACAAAAATAACAAGAATAATAATTAGAGTGAAAAAGAGCAATTGAAGTAAAAAAGAACATTGGGTACCTTTGTCTGTTTGTTTCCTTCCCCTATTTTTCTACTCATCCATCCATAAACTAGACAAAGTGGAGTGTGGTCCTTATGGCTTTCCCAATCCCATTGTCACCCCTCATAAGCTACATTTTTATACATCTGTCTTCGAGATTCATGGGTTCTGGGTTGTAGTTTGATAGTTTCATGTATCCACCACCAGCTACCCCAATTCTTTAGAACCTAAAAAGGGTTGTCTAAAGTGTGCGTAAGAGTGCCCACCAGAGTGACCTCTCGGCTCGTTTTGGAATCTCTCTGCCACTGAAGCTTATTTCATTTCCTTTCACATCCCCCTTTTGGTCAAGAAGATGTTCTCCGTCCCACGATGCTGGGTCTACATTCCTCCCCGGGAGTCATATTCCACGTTGCCAGGGAGATTCACTCCCCTGGGTGTCTGATCCCACGTAGGGGGGAGGGCAGTGATTTCACCTTTCAAGTTGGCTTAGCCAGAGAGAGAGGGCCACATCTGAGCAACAAAGAGGCATTCAGGAGGAGACTCTTAGGCACAAATATAGGGAGGCCTAGCCTCTCCTTTGCAGCAACCGTCTTCCCAAGGGTAAAACTTATGGTAGAGGGCTCAACCCATCAAACCACCAGTCCCCTATGTCTGTGGTCATGTTAGCAACCATGGAGGTGGGGTAGGCCAATACCCCTGCATTCTCCACAGGCTCCTCAAGGGGGCACTACATCATTTTTTTTCCTTGTTTTTCTTTCTTTCTTTTTTTTTTTTTTTTAACTTTCCCTTCTTTTTTAAATCAACTGTATGAAAAGAAAAAGTTAAAAAGAAAACAAACATACAATAAAAGAACATTTCAAAGAGACCATAACAAGGGAGTAAGAAAAAGACAACTAACCTAAGATAACTGCTTAACTTCCAACATGTTCCTACTTTACCCCAAGAAAGTTACATAATATAGCAACCTTTCTGTGAACTTGTTCCTACTACATCCATCAGAAATTAACAGACCATAGTCATTTCTGGGCATCCCCAGAACGTTAAAGAGCTTATCTGTTCTTCTTGGATTATTGTTCCCCCTTCCTTAATTACTCTCTACTGCTAGTTCCCCTACATTCTACATTATAAACCATTTGTTTTACATTTTTGAAAGTTCACATTAGTGGTAGCATATAATATTTCTCTTTTTGTGCCTGGCTTATTTTGCTCAGCATTATGTCTTCAAGGTTCATCTATGTTGTCATATGTTTCATGAGATCGTTCCTTCTTACTGCTGCGTAGTATTCCATCGTGTGTATATACCACATTTTATTTATCCACTCATCTGTTGAAGGACATTTGGGTTGTTTCCATCTCTTGGCAATTGTGAATAATGCTGCTATGAACATTGGCGTGCAGATATCTGTTCGTGTCACTGCTTTCCGATCTTCTGGGTATATACCGAGAAGTGCAATCGCCGGATCGAATGGTAGCTCTATATCTAGTTTTCTAAGGAACTGCCAGACTGACTTCCAGAGTGGCTGAACCATTATACAGTCCCACCAACAGTGAATAAGGGTTCCAATTTCTCCACATCCCCTCCAGCATTTGTAGTTTCCTGTTTGTTTAATGGCAGCCATTCTAACCGGTGTTAGATGGTATCTCATTGTGGTCTTAATTTGCATCTCTCTAATCGCTAGTGAAGCTGAACATTTTTTCATGTGTTTCTTGGCCATTTGTATTTCCTCTTCAGAGAACTGTCTTTTCATATCTTTTGCCCATTTTATAATTGGGCTGTCTGTACTATTGTCATTGAGTTGTAGGATTTCTTTGTATATGCAAGATATCAGTCTTTTGTCAGATACATGGTTTCCAAAAATTTTTTCCCATTGAGTTGGCTGCCTCTTTACCTTTTTGAGAAATTCCTTTGAGGTGCAGAAACTTCTAAGCTTGAGGAGTTCCCATTTATCTATTTTCTCTTTTGTTGCTTGTGCTTTGGTGTAAAGTCTAGGAAGTGGCCGCCTAATACAAGGTCTTGAAGATGTTTTCCTACATTATCTTCTAGGAGTTTTATGGTACTTTCTTTTATATTGAGATCTTTGGTCCATTTTGAGTTAATTTTTGTGTAGGGGGTGAGGTAGGGGTCCTCTTTCATTCTTTGGATATGGATATCCAACTCTCCCAGCCCCATTTGTTGAAAAGACCATTATGACTCAGTTCAGTGACTTTGGGGGCCTTATCAAAGATCAGTCGGCCATAGATCTGAGGGTCTATCTCTGAATTCTCAATTCGATTCCATTGATCTATATGTCTATCTTTGTGCCAGTACCATGCTGTTTTGGCAACTGTGGCTTTATAATAAGCTTCAAAGTCAGGGAGTGTAAGTCCTCCCACTTCGTTTTTCTTTTTTAGAGTGTCTTTAGCAATTCGAGGCATCTTCCCTTTCCAAATAAATTTGATAACTAGCTTTTCCAAGTCTGCAAAGTAGGTTGTTGGAATTTTGATTGGGATTGCATTGAATCTGTAGATGAGTTTGGGTAGAATTGACATCTTAATGACATTTAGCCTTCCTATCCATGAACATGGAATATTTTTCCATCTTTTAAGGTCCCCTTCTATTTCTTTTAGTAGAGTTATGTAGTTTTCTTTGTATAGGTCTTTTACATCTTTGGTTAAGTTTATTCCTAGGTACTTGATTTTTTTAGTTGCTATTGAAAATGGTATCTTTTTCTTGAGTGTCTCTTCAGTTTGTTCATTTCTAGCATATAGAAACATTACTGACTTATGTGCATTAATCTTGTATCCCGCTACTTTGCTAAATTTGTTATTAGCTCTAGTAGCTGTATCGTCGATTTCTCAGGGTTTTCTACATATAAGATCATATCGTCTGCAAACAATGACAGTTTTACTTCTTCTTTTCCAATTTGGATGCCTTTTATTTCTTTGTCTTGCCGGATTGCCCTGGCTGGCACTTCCAGCACAATGTTGAATAACAGTGGTGACAGCGGGCATCCTTGTCTTGTTCCTGATCTTAGAGGGAAGGCTTTCAGTCTCTCACCATTGAGTACTATGCTGGCTGTGGGTTTTTCATATATGCTCTTTATCATGTTGAGGAAGTTTCCTTCAATTCCTACCTTTTGAAGTGTTTTTATCAAAAAGGGATGTTGGATTTTGTCAAATGCTTTTTCAGCATCTATTGAGATGATCAATTGATTTTTCCCTTTCGAGTTTTTAATGTGTTGTAATACATTGATTGATTTTCTTATGTTGAACCATCCTTGCATGCCTGGAATGAACCCCACTTGGTCATGGTGTATGATTTTTTTAATGTGTCTTTGGATTCGAATTGCAAGTATTTTGTTGAGGATTTTTGCATCTATATTCATTAGGGAGATTGGCCGGTAGTTTTCCTTTTTTGTAGCATCTTTGCCTGATTTTGGTATTAGATTGATGTTAGCTTCATAAAATGAGTTAGGTAGTGTTCCATTTTCTTCAATGTTTTGAAAGAGTTTGAGTAAGATTGGTGTCAGTTCTTTCTGGAAAGTTTGGTAGAATTCCCCTGTGAAGCCATCTGGCCCTGGGCATTTATTTGTGGGAAGATTTTTGATGACTGATTGGATCTCTTTGCTTGTGATGGGTTGGTTGAGGTCTTCTATTTCTTCTCTGGTCAGTCTAGGTTGTTCATATGTTTCCAGGAAATTGTCCATTTCTTCTACATTGTCCAGTTTATTGCCATACAGTTGTTCATAATATCCTCTTATAATTTTTTTAATTTCTTCAGGATCTGCAGTTATGTCACCTTTTTCATTTATTATTTTGTTTATATGGGTCTTCTCTCTTTTTGATTTTGTCAGTCTAGCTAGGGGCTTGTCAATCTTGTTGATCTTCTCAAAGAACCAACTTTTGGTGATATTTATCCTCTATTGTTTTTTTGTTCTCTATGTCATTTATTTCTGCTTTAATCCTTGTTATTTCTTTTCTTCTACTTGGTTTAGGATTGGTTTGCTGTTCATTTTCTAGCTTCTTCAGTTGATCCATTAGTTCTTTGATTTTGGCTCTTTCTTCCTTTTTAATATATGCGTTTAGTGCTATAAATTTCCCCCTTAGCACTGCTTTTGCTGCATCCCATAGGTTTTGGTATGTTGTGTTCTCATTTTCATTTGTGTCTATATATTTAGCAATTTCTCTTGCTATTTCTTCTTTAACCCACTGAATTTTTAGGAGTGTGTTGTTTAACCTCCAGGTATTTGTGAATTTTCTAAGTCTCTGATGGTTATTGACTTCTAATTGTATTCGATTGTGGTCAGAGAATGTGCTTTGAATAATGTCAATCTTTTTAAATTTATTGAGGCTTGTTTTATGTCCCAGCATATGATCTATTCTGGAGAAAGTTCCGTGAGCACTAGAAAAGTATGTGTATCCTGGTGATTTGGGATGTAATGTCCTGTATATGTCTGTTAAATCTAATTCATTTATCAGATTGTTTAGGTTTTCAATTTCCTTATTGGTCTTCTGTCTGGTTGATCTATCTATAGGAGAGAGTGATGTGTTGAAGTCTCCCACAATTACTGTGGAAACATCCATTGCTTCCTTTAGTTTTGCCAGTGTTTCTCTCATGTATTTTGTGGCACCTTGATTGGTTGCATAGACATTTACGATTGTTATTTCTTCTTGCTGAATTGCCCCTTTTATTAGTATGTAGTGGCCTTCTTTGTCTCTCAAAACATCCCTGCATTTGAAGACTATTTTATCTGAGATTAATATTGCTACACCTGCTTTCTTTTGGCTGTAGCTTGCATGAAATATTTTTTTCCATCCTTTCACTTTCAGTTTCTTTGTGTCCCTATGTCTAAGATGAGTCTCTTGTATGCAACATATTGATGGTTCATTTTTTTTTGATCCATTCTGCAAATCTATATCTTTTAATTGGGGAGTTTAATCCATTTACATTCAACGTTATAACCGTGAAGGCATTTCTTGAATCAGCCATCTTATCCTTTGGTTTATGTTTGCCATATTTATCCCCTCTCTCTATTAATATCCTTTATTGTACCCATACCGAATCTCTTTAGTACTGAACCTTTCTCCAAGTCTCTCTGTCCTGTCTTTGTTTCTCTGTCTGTAGGGCTCCCTTTAGTATCTCCAGTAGGGCAGGTCTCTTGTTAGCAAATTCTCTCAGCATTTGTTTGTCTGTGAAAAATTTAAGCTCTCCCTCAAATTTGAAGGAGAGCTTTGCTGGATAAAGTATTCTTGGCTGGAAATTTTTCTCACTCAGAATTTTAAATATATCGTGCCACTGCCTTCTCGCCTCCATGGTGGCTGCTGAGTAGTCACTACTTAGTCTTATGCTGTTTCCTTTGTATGTGGTGAATTGCTTTTCTCTTGCTGCTTTCAGAACTTGCTCCTTCTCTTCTGTGTTTGACAGTGTGATCAGTATATGTCTTGGAGTGGGTTTATTTGGATTTATTCTATTTGGAGTTCGCTGAGCATTTATGATTTGTGTATTTATGTTGTTTAGAAGATTTGGGAAGTTTTCCCCAACAATTTCTTTGAATACTCTTCCTAGACCTTTACCCTTTTCTTCCCCTTCTGGGACACCAATGAGTCTTATATTTGGATGTTTCATATTATCTATCATATCCCTGAGGTCCATTTCGATTTTTTCAATTTTTTTCCCCATTCTTTCTTTTATGCTTTCATTTTCCATTCTGTCATCTTCCTGGTCACTGATTCGTTGTTCAACTTCCTCTAGTCTTGTACTATGAGTGTCCAGAATCTTTTTAATTTGGTCAACAGTTTCTTTAATTTCCATAAGATCATCCATTTTTTTATTTAGTCTTGCAATGTCTTCTTTACGCTCTTCTAGAGTCTTCTTGATTTCCTTCATATCCCGTACTATGGTCTCATTGTTCATCTTTAGTTCTTTGAGTAGCTGCTCTAGGTGCTGTGTCTCTTCTGGTCTTTTGATTTGGGTGCTTGTCCGGCGCTGCCCCGCTCGGTCCCCGGTTCCCGGCCGGCGAGGGGAAACAGGGAAGGAGAGAGAGAGATGCAGACTGCGCGAACTAACCTGGTCATGAATCACGACTCGAACCACACGGCAGTTGTGAAAGCAAGCCCTTTACTACAGCTAGATGAACATTCTGTGTTACTGGTTCCCACACGGGGCACGGCGCCTCGTGGGAGAGCAGCCTCGATGTGGCCGTCAGGCACGGCTCCTTGTGGGCTGTCTCACCCTACCCCGTCCGGGTAAGACCTTTTATACACAATTAACAACCAATAAGCTTCTAGGCTAGTATCGCGTATACAGGATTTCGATTGGTAGGAGCGGGTGGCGGATACATGCGTCACTATGCGGAAACAGGATGCAGGCGCCATCTTGGCTCACTCGATGGGCGGGGGTAACTCTAGAGCAGGCTGCAGCGCGTACGCTAAGCCCGATTCGGGAGGCGGCTTTCCACATCTCCCCCTTTCTTATTTATTTTTGACCCAGTGTCTCCAGTGATGAGCGTGCTCCCGTGAACCCAAATGGTTCACAACCTCTTTGGTGCTTTGGGGAGTCTGGACTAGGCCTCAGCCATCCAGCGGCGGAGCCTCTAGCACCAACCAGAATGCTCACGTCATATGGAGACCGGAGAGTCCGTAAGCTGGAAACAACGTGACTCTCCCTGCAGTGCTTTGCCTGGCAACTGGGGAACAACGACGGGGGCAGGAACAGCAGTAACCAGAGTCGGGGGTGTCACTAGGTGTCTCTGTGCAATGGCTAGGGTCCAGTCTGGCCACAACTAGGACTCTGCCCTAGAGACCCACCTGAGACAAAATTATGACTACTGGTGTCGCCTTTTACACCCGAGAAACAGCCATGCGATTCGCTACAAATTTTGCTCCAAAGCGCCCCACCTGAGGCGACCAGGAAGGGGTATGGTTAATAAATCGGTCACTATCGGGGGTAACAGAGGTGGGAGTCATAGCCATCATAGTGGTAACACGCAATTGCTGCTGCGCTTGAAACAGGCGTTCTAGCAAACATTTAACAACGACTAATCCCACCAATAATCCCACTGCAATGAGGATCCAATTAGTTAAATTGGGCCAAGAGAACCAGGAAGAAACACTGTGCAATAGTTTCTGTAGAACCTCGCCTAACCCGGAGAGATCGACTTTAACGGGTTTTAACTTGATCCCCCCAATTGTGTCTAAACTAGATTCCACCTGTTGGGAGAGATTAACAAATTCAGGAAAATATGACCTTTTCAGCCAATCAGAGACTCTGGAAATGCTTCCGGTCACGTTGGCCCTGACAGGAGTGACACAGAGTTTAACCGTAAGCCACCGGGTGTCACATGTTTGCTGAAGCACTCTCCAGAGTCCATCTATTTCCAGTCCAAGTTCATCTATCTCCGCTTGGAGTTTCTGAATGGCCTGGAAATTTAAGTTCAGCATCTGATTGTGGCGGCGTAGCACGTCTCGGGTAAGGTTGACCAAGCCATTTACCGTTTCCATCGTTATGGCGAGCTGCCGATCTGTCCATGCTTGTAGCACAGCCTGCCCGATCGTTGGGACAAACAAAGAGGAAGCTACACTGGCAGCATTCGATAGCCATTCTTTTATGCCTCTTGGACGCCTAGACTTAGAGAAGGGGATATTGTTAAGTGAAACAACTTGAGAAACAGGGCCAACCCAGTCGGTTGCCTTGACGGGGAGCCAGACATAACTTGGGCGATACACTAGGATAGCGGGGGCGGCGAGGCATCCGGGTCTTTGGAACGGTTGCAGACTGTAGGAGCAAGCCCTGGAAGGAAAAGGCACCTTTGAGTCTCCTTTTTACTCAAGATCCCTTCACAAGACTGGCGGCTCTTCCCTGTAACGTTAAGAAATTCAAGCAAGACTCCCTTACTTAACTCGCCATTACCAGTTTCACAAGTAGCATTCGCCGCAACTGTGGTGTTGACAACCTTGACAGAGAGGTTAGCAAAAGAGAGGATCAGTGTGTCATTGGTGAGGGGGAAGGACTCGTTGAAGCTTGTGGAGGAAATATAGTTCCACTAAAAAGAAAAAGGCAGATTAGAAGGATTGCTATAGGAGAGCAAAGAACAGAGTTACCGATCCTCTTTTTGGGCAACCGCGGGGTGGTCAGTCCTACTATTATCGTCTTGTCGGTCGTCGCCATCATCAGCAGGGTCGGAGGCTTGGTCTAATGGTTCAGGTTGTATATTCGTTGGCGTTTCTGACAGCTGTTCCTTGGCTTCTTCAGGTGATGTCACGGTTCTCACCAGTCTTTCCGGAACCCACACTGGTTGACGTCCTGGTTCCTGGGGAAAAACACAAACAGAGCCTCTGGCCCAGCTGAGCACCGGGTCAGGGCCTTTCCACTGCCCCGACAGGACATCCTTCCAACGGACTAGACCTCTATGCGGAGGACTCGGGGTGGTGTGTTGCAGGGCAGGTGTCATTCCTTGTGAATTTTCGTTTAAAAAATTATATGTGAGCAAGGCTACAGACAGTCGAGCTTTTGGGGACAGGCCGTGGCCTATACCCTCTTTCTGTTTTTTAAGCAAGTCTTTGAGAGATCTGTGCGCTCTTTCAATGATTCCTTGCCCCTGAGGGTTATAGGGGATGCCATGTTTTAATTGGACATCCATGTTGTCACAAAATTTTTGGAAGGATTTACTAGTGTAGGCAGGCCCGTTATCCGTCTTTAACGTCTTTGGCTTACCCCAAGCTGCCCATGCAGCAAGGCAGTGTGCAATGACGTGGGAGACTCTTTCTCCTGGTTCAGCAGAGGCAAATAAAACTTGGGAGCATGTGTCCACCGACACATGTAAGTACTTGATCTTACCATACTCTGAATGATGAGTGACATCCATCTGCCAAGTATCCCCTGGGGTGAGACCCCTAGGGTTGACCCCAACCGAGGGGACTGCTCTCTGCTCTGCACAATTGTTGCAGGCTCGGACAATATCTCGAGCAGCTGCACGTGGTATGCTGAACCGCTTAGCTAGGGTACCTGCATTGATGTGAAACTTGGCATGGAATTCTCGGGCTTGTTGATACGGTACCAGCGTCGGAAAGATGTGCAGCTGTCGAGTGGCTACATCTGCGCTATGGTTCCCCTGGGCCATAGGGCCAGGCAAACCTGTGTGGGCTCTAATATGGGTTATGTAAAAAGGGTGTTACCTGGTCCATATAACCTCCTGTAGTTTGGCAAAGAACGTCCTTACTGTAGAGGAATGTTTAACAATGCCCACCGTTTCTAAAATTTGTACAGAGTTCACAACATAAGCAGAATCCGAGACGACATTTAAGGGCTCGGAAAGGCTTTCCAGGACTGCAATGATAACCTGCAGTTCTACCCATTGAGGCTTTTGTGGTTGGAAGAGCACTGTTTTAGGAGTGTCCCCCTCCACACAATACGCCCCTGTTCCAGAGCTGGAGCCGTCCGTGTATACGGTGGGGGCGCCTGCTAGTGGCCTAGGAGAGGTTACTTTGGGAAAAATCACTGGGTGCCGGGTGACAAACTGCAAGAGAGGAGCCTTAGGGAACTGATTGTTAATGGGACCAAGAAATGTACACCGGAGAATGGCCCATTGATCTATGCATCCGGTGAGTATCTCAAGCTGCTGGGAAGAATAAGGCACCCTGAGATTTTTGGGCTGCTGACCGAAATGCTGCACAGCCCTTTTAATGCATTCTAGGGCCAAGTCTGCAACCGCTGTAGGATAGTGCTCTAGGACTTTTTTTGGGGGAAACTCCAGGGTGGACCCAGAGCAGCGGCCCCCGCTGCCACAGTACCGCAGTGGGCTGTAATTCTGTCGGCAGCACGCAGGCTTCAAAAGGCTCATCAGGGTCTATTCTCTTCAATGCAGCGCCACTGAGCGCCTGTTCCACCTGGCATAGTGCTCGCCTTGCCTCTGGAGTGAAGCTTCGAGGTGAGTTTATATTAGAATCCCCCTTCAACAGGTCGAACAAAGGTGTTAGTTTGACATTGGGTATTTTTAGGTATGGACGGATCCAATTGATATCCCCCATGAGTTTTTGTAGATCATTGAGAGTGTGTATATTGTCTAGCCTGAGAGACACCTTTTGGGGGGAAACATGAGTGGGTGCGACTTTCGCCCCCAGGAAAGTGGTAATGTCAGTCATTTGGATTTTTTCAGGGGCAATCTCTAGGTCTTTAAGGGAGCTAAGAGAGGTGAACTTCCGGACTGCCCCATGATTGCAGTCGGCACTATACTTCAGTCACTCGGAGAGCTCTTCCGAGTCCCCCGGGGTCACCTGAAAACCCACGGGCCCTAACTATCATGTAATAAGACGCACTCACCTTCTCGCGTTGATCAGGCGCGGGAAGTCCGCCGTAAGCTCGACGCGCAGCGCTGCTCTCCTCACAGAGGGACCGTCGAGAGCGAGGCAGGAGGAGGAGCTTCCCCGTACGGGCCACCACTTGTCCGGCGCTGCCCCGCTCGGTCCCCGGTTCCCGGCCGGCGAGGGGAAACAGGGAAGGAGAGAGAGAGATGCAGACTGCGCGAACTAACCTGGTCATGAATCACGACTCGAACCACACGGCAGTTGTGAAAGCAAGCCCTTTACTACAGCTAGATGAACATTCTGTGTTACTGGTTCCCACACGGGGCACGGCGCCTCGTGGGAGAGCAGCCTCGATGTGGCCGTCAGGCATGGCTCCTTGTGGGCTGTCTCACCCTACCCCATCCGGGTAAGACCTTTTATACACAATTAACAACCAATAAGCTTCTAGGCTAGTATCGCGTATACAGGATTTCGATTGGTAGGAGCGGGTGGCGGATACATGCGTCACTATGCGGAAACAGGATGCAGGCGCCATCTTGGCTCACTCGATGGGCGGGGGTAACTCTAGAGCAGGCTGCAGCGCATACGCTAGGCCCGATTCGGGAGGCGGCTTTCCACAGGTGCTTGGGCTTGGGTTATCCATATCGTCTGGTTTTTTCATATGCTTTATAATTTTCTGTTGTTTTTGGCCTCGTGGCATTTGCTGAACTTGATAGGGTTCTTTTAGGATTTGTAGACCAATTGAAGTCCTTATCTCTAATTTATCAGATCTACAGCTTCGTGGAGTACACTTTCTCTAACTAACCAGCAGGTGGCGTCCACGAGCCACCTGTTCTCCACAAGCCAGTTCTCCCCTGCTTAGCCTTTTTGGTGAGTGGGGGAGTGAGTCTTGTGGGGCTCAATTGGTGTACCAAGCTTGCGTGTGTAGTTGGTGTTGCCTGCCCTGTATGTGGGGCGTGTTTCTGGGCAGTTGGGGAGGGGGGGTGGCCCTAACAATCAAATCTCCCTGGTGATCCTAGAGTTTTAAAGCTGGTGCAATAGTCTAATCCTTCAGTTCAGTCCTGCCACAGTTTGTCTCTGCCACTGACCCACAAGTCCTTGGTATTGGCGTATGGCTCCTGAGACTTGCAAGTGGGCCCCTCTTCCAGGCTGTGCACCCCGGGTCCTCTGTTGAGGGATGACTGTGCTATGTCACAGGTGAGTGCCGTCCCCTCAGGGCAGTTCTGGGCTGCTGGGCTGTGTAGGGAGGCTCCCAGTCTGCTCAAATGATGGCTGAATGGGGCTTTGTTAATTCACACTGCTCCACCTTCCCAACTCTGGGACAATCAACTGAGGTTGCAGGGAAGGCTAATGTCCACGCCCAGTTTTGTGGTGTGTGCCTGTTATTTGAAGCCCTTCCGTCACACTGGGTTGTCTGGGGCAGCTCTGGGCTATGGGGCTGGTGATGGGCAGGAGTGTTTCCTTTCCACCAGGATGGTGGCTGTGAGCGGACACCCCCGTTTTCTTGGGAAGTTGTGGTGTTTAGTGAATTTTCTCAGCCACTGAATTATTGCCTTTTGTCTCAGAGCTCTCTTAGTTCTGCTCTTGACTTGACGTGCCCAAATTGAAAGTCTTTGAAGCTTTCTGTATTGGACTTCTTAGAGTAATTGTTTTAGAAAAAGAAAAAAGGATTTAAAAAAAAAAAAAAAAAAAGGCCCTCGTCAGAGATCTAATGGGTTATTGAAATGCTAAGAGACAAAGCAACCAGGGCCATTAAGGAAAGGTCCACAGGGCAGAGAGATCAGCTTTTCTTCGGGATTTGCATATGCGCCTCAAGGCCTGAGCTCCGCCCTTCCCCTTTCTGTGTTCACCAGAACTCCAAAAATCCTCTGCTTTTATTTTGGAGTTTTTCGTGTTGTTTTTTTTTTTCTGTGCCTGTCTCCTCTCTGCTGGGCTGGCTGCTCTCAGATTCTCTGGTGTCTGGTCTCAGTCTATCTATGGTTGTAGTTTGGATCAGTAGAATGAGTTTCCGATAAGGGCTGCCACTGCAGTTCTCCCTTCTCCTTCCTGGAGCTGACAGCCCCTCCTCCCACGGGACTGAGCCTGGCAGGGAGGGGCGCGGGTCCCCTGGCCGCAAAAACTTACAGATTTCGCTGATCTCAGCAGTTCGACATTTTCATGAGTGTTGTATGAAGCATGCCCAAAGACAGATTGCTCTGTGGTGTCCAGTCCACGCAGTTCCTGGCTTTCTACCTACTTTCCTGGAGGAGTAACTAAAACATACAGCTCACCAGTCTTCCATCTTGCCCCGCCTCCGCTGTGGGATTTTAATGAGTGGGTGAGACAATGTCTGGGGAGCCCTGGCAAGCTGCTGGTGCTCAGGTAAAAATCTTATGCTTGCAGTTTTATCATAGCAAAAAAGATTCAGATCAGGACCAGCCCAAAGAAGAGACTCACAGGATTAGGTCTGGGAGGGTCTCAAACATAAAGCTCCACATCCTCTCTGTCCTCTCTTGGTGGAGTTAAGATGTGTCACCCTTCTGGCACATAGATGTGTAGTGCCAATCAGGGAGCTCACCCAAACTTTAGTGCCCAGAGCTTTTCCTGGGGTCTTAGTATGTAGGATGGTTGACTGAATCAGTGCCCACCTGGTTGAACTGCATCTCCAGTCTCTCCCACCTCCCAGCAGGTTGGGCTTACATGACCTGGCCCAAAGCCCCACCCCTGTATTCACATGGGTGCTCTCTCTGGTGCTGTCAGCCCCACCCTGGGTCATCTTATTAGCATAAACCATCAGATATGGTTCTGAGGTCACCATGAATTATAAAGACCATCCTATAACAGGAAATTCTAAAGATTTAAAGGGTGTCCTCCCAGGAACTAAGGACAAAGTTCAGCCAAATTCTTTATTATTCAGCAGCTACCATATTGGACAATACTTTAGAAAGCACTTAGTACTTTGATAGTACTTGGAAAGGATATATATTTTTTTCTTAAAAGCAGATTTTGCTATTTTCTTATTCTACACAGCTATATTATTTTCTGAGAGCACAAAAAATATGAGTGCCTTAGACATTTTCTCCATGTGCCAAGTGACTTATCCCTGTGTCTGCAGCCCTGCATGCAACAAAGGCGAGGCTAACCCCCCAGGACTGTGCTGAGAGGTCAGTCTGAGTGCCTGGGGTAACAGACTGCCATTTCAGGACTTGAGGGTGCAAGATATGATCAAGGGCTGTTACAGCAGATGCATCTTCTCCAGCTGACAAAGAAATCAGCAAGTCACCTTTGTTCTGGCTGTTTCCTCTTATGATCTCTATCCATTTTCAGAGAAGGCATTGGGTGAGTGAGAAGTTGCTCTGTTCCCATGACGTTCTGGCACAAAACTTTCACTGTTGCAAGGCAGCAGCTGTGTGGTGGGAACTCTCTTTCAAGGAACCACATATGGACTATGGCTGGAGGAGGACTTGTCTTTTCAGACATGCCTGATTCTTTACCCTGCCACAAAAATGCTGGCTCTCCTCTCTATAATTTGCTTGTAAGGTTTAACATCTCTTCCAATACAGGGCCATGTGTTCAGCATATACAGATTGAATGAGGGAGTAAAATATAATTGCCTTCATTTCAAATCCTGCCAGCTTTATTTGTATTCCTTAAACAAACTAGAAGGACACTTGGCAATGTTGTGATATAAGTTCTTCATTTTACAGACACTTTGTCTGAGACTAACAGAGTGGGAAATGCCTTTTCCAAGGTCAGGACCAGTCAACAGGTCCCTACCAAGCCTGGATTTAGTTGATTAATTCTCGAGATTTATTTGACCTTTGATTAATTTTCTTAATCATTAAAAATGTTACATAATTGATTGAGGGATAGAATCTTAATAATTATCTTTATCTCCTTGAGAGTTTGGAAACACTTTTGCTTAAATTTTTTTTTTTTCAGGTTGCCAATCTGATACTAAGCATCTGCTTATATAAACAATTTGCTAGGGCTGCAATCCCCTGCCTGGGGCCTATACCCTGATTGGCATTAATTAGAGTCTTGGTCAAATACTCCAGTGCCAGGATGCCTAGCCCAATGTTGGGAAATAAATTAAGCAGCTAGAACCTTAGTGATCCAGAGAGTCCACCCATCCCAAAGATAGCTTGTATTCAGTGAGAACTTCTGAACCAAAGGAAAGGTTTCTGCCCCTGGAACAGGTCCTCTCTGATGATTAATTTGCTCTTTAGGACTGAGTTGAGTTTCTCAGGGAATCCCATGGCATTCTGCTAGGAAGAGAGGTGTAAGCAGTGGGAACAATAAACCTTGTGAAGGCTGCTTCTGATCTGAGCAGAGCTGCCCTTTACCTACTACTTCTGTGGGTTTACTAACAACCTGAGCCTGACTTCTATTAGTGATTTTATCCTCTAAGTCTGTTCTACCAAAGTCCCCAATTCTTTGGTTTCTTGCCTTGTACTTTGTCACATCCCTTGTTTCATGTTCTGGCCTAGCCTGTGCTACTGACAATACCGTCTTATGTCCTGACCCAGGACAGGGTCAACTTATTTCAAGACCTTTCTCTGACCTCCTGCCTGCCCCTAAGCAGCCTGCTCTACACAGGAAGCAGATTTGATTCCCTCTCCTCAGGACCAGTGCATGTAAGTCTCAATAAATTAAAAAAAGAATTGAAATCATAAAATGCATATTTTCCAGCCACAATGGAATGAAACTAGAAATGAATAGCAGAGGGAGAAATGGAAAATTCACAAATATGTGAAAATTATACAAGGTACACTTAAACAACCAATGGGTAAAGGAGGAAATCAGAAACAAAATTAGGAAATATCTTGATGTGAATGAAAATGAAAATGCAACATACCAAAACTTGTGAGATGCAGTGAAGTCAGTGCTGAGAGGGAAATTTATAACTCTAAATACTTACATTAAAAAAGAAGAAAGACCTAACCTCAAAACTGGAAGAACTAGAAAAAGAAAAGCAAACTAAACCCAAAATTAGCAGAAGGAAGGAAATAACAAGGATTAGAGTGGAGATAAATGAAATAGAAAACAACAACAAAGCAACAGAGAGAATCAACAAAACCAAAAGTTGATTCTTTGAAAAGATCAACAAAATTGACAAACCTTTAGCTAGACTAATAAAGAAAAAAAGAGAGAGGATACAAATAATGAAAATCAGAAATGAAAAGGGGGACATTACTAGTGAACCTGCTGAAATAAAAAGGACTATAAGAGCATAGTATGAACAAATATATGCCAATAAATTATATAATCTAGACGAAATGGACAAATTCTTAGAAACACACAAACTACCTATGTTGACTCACAAAAAAATAGAAGATCTCAACAAACCAATGACTAGTAAAGAGATTGAATCAGTCATCAAAAATCTCCCAACAAAGAAAAACGCAGGACCAGATGGCTTCACAGGGGAATTCTACCAAACTTCCAAGAAGACTTAACTCCAATTCTGCTCAAACTCTTCTAAAAAATTGACAAAGAGGGAACACTCCCTAATTCATTCTACAAGTCCAACATCACCCTCATACCAAAGCCAAATAAAGATACTGTGAGAAAAGAAAACTACAGACCAATATCTGTTAAGAATATAGATGCAAAAATCCTCCCAAAAATATTGGCAAACTGAATCCAACAGCATAT
Source organism: Choloepus didactylus (assembly GCF_015220235.1). Classification (NCBI taxonomy): domain Eukaryota; kingdom Metazoa; phylum Chordata; class Mammalia; order Pilosa; family Megalonychidae; genus Choloepus; species Choloepus didactylus. Next base: position 28,831,515 of record NC_051322.1, on the reverse strand, counting down.
TAAAAGAATTATACACCATGGTCCAATGAGATTTATCCCTGGTATGCAAGTCTAGTTCAACATAAGAAAATCAAGTAATGTAATACACCACATTAACAGACTGAAGGGCAAAGATCACATGATCATCTCAATTGATGCAGAAAAGGCATTTGACAAAATACAGCACCGCTTCATGATAAAAACACTTAGAACACCAGGAATAGAAGGAAACTTCCTCAACATGATAAAAAGCATATGTGAGAAGCTCACAGCTAATATCCTACCTAATGGTGAAAGACTGAAAGTTTTCCCTGTAGGATTAGGATCAAGACAATGATGCCCACCTTGACTGCTGATATTCAGCTTGTACTGAAAGTTCTTGACAGAGCAATAATGAGCAAGGAAAAGAAATAAAAGGAATCCAAGTTGGAAAGGAAGAAGTAATACTTTCCCTGTTTGTAGATGATATGATCCTATGTACTGAAAATACTGAAAAATCCAGAGAAGCTTCCAGATCTAATAAATGAATTCAGCTAAGTGGTGGGGTACAAGATCAACACCCAGAAATCAGTAGTGTTTCTATACACAAGCGATGAATAATTGGAAGAAGAAATCAAGAAAAAAATTCCATTCACAACAGCAACTAACATAGTCAAATATTTAGGAATAAATCTAACCAAGGATGTAAAGGACTTTTACACAGATAACAAGAAAACAGTGCTAAAAGAAATCAAAGAACATCTAAATATGTGGAAGGACATTCCATGTTCCTGGATTGGAAGACTAAATATCACTAAGAAGTTAATACTACAAAAGAGCTTTATGGATTCAGTGCAATCCCAATAAGAATTCCAACAATATTCTTTGCAGAAATGGAAAAGCCAATCATCAAATTTATGTGGAAGGGTAAAGGGCCCTGAATCGTTAAAGCCATCATGAAAAAGAAGAATTAAGTTGGAGAACTCTCACTTTCCAATCTTAAAACTTATTACAAAGTCACAGTAATCACAAGCATGGCACTGGTACAAGGACAGACATATAGACCAATGGAATAGAATTGAGAGCTCAGAAATCAACTCTTAGATTTGTGACCAATTGATTTTTGACAAGGTGGCAAAGACCACTTAATTGAGAAAGAATGGTCTCTTTAACAGGTGGTGCTTGGAAAACTTGATGTCCATTTTCAGAAAAATGAGGACCCCCCTACCTCACCTATATGTAAAAATCAACTCAAAATGGATCAAAGACCTAAATGTAAGAGCTAGAACTAACAAACTCCTAGAAGGGAAGCATCTTTAGGACCTTGTGTTAGGCAATGGTTTCTTAGCCTTTACACTGAAAGTACAAGCACCAAGAGAAAAAGTAGGTAAATGGGACCTCACCAAAATTAAAAACATTTTTGCCTTGAAGGACTTTATCATGAAAGTAAAATGACACCCTACAAAATGGAAGAAAATATTTGGAAACCACATATCTGATAAAGAATATATAAAGAAATCCTTCAACTTAACAACAAAAAAGAAACAACCCAATTAAGAAATGGGCAGCAGAGGCGGGGCAAGATGGTGGCATAGAGAGGAGTGGAAGCTAAGTAGTCCCCCTGGAACAACTACAAAAAACCAGAAACTACTAGTAAATAATCCAGAATAACTGCTGGGGGACAAACGAGACCATCCACTCATCATACACCAACCTGAATTCGGAGGAATGCCCGAGAACACAGCATAAAATCTGTAAGTAAAACCTGCGGATCCAAGTCGCGAGACCCCCTCCCCCATAGCCCGAGCTGCAAAGCCTCGTGGTGCCAGAGAGAAGCTCTCTCCCAGCAAGCGAATATGGCTCAGCTGAGCTCCAACTGGGGTTTTAAGTAGCGAGTGTGAACTGCTCACTACAGGTACAAATCCCCAAAAAACAGACAGAGGCTTTGGGTGACGACTGACCTTGGAGAGCCGGAGGGTCGTCTTGGACTGGGTCTGAAGGGGACTATCTGTTTCTTTTTCGGCTCAGTGGAGAAAGCCCCAGTCATTTTCAGTTTCCAGGGCTGTGACTCTGGGAAGGGTGGAGACAGCACAAGCAGAGAGCGAGACCATTGAAATGCTAATGACCTCCACCTGGGGGATTTGTCTTCTCTAGGAGGAACCATTCAGAACCAGAGCCCAGAGCCTGGGGAAACACCACCATACCTCCTCACACCAGTCAAGAATTATAGGCTAACAGGCATCACCTGCTGGGCAGAAAAGCACAGTGACCTGAGGCATCACAGGGTGGAGCAATTTTCTAAGACACACCCACAGGGAAACCAGATACTGAATATTTCTTCCCTCTGGGACCTGAGCCTGTTCTGGTCTGGGAAAACCTGATTTGGATAACCAAGGAAACCATGCCTAGACAACAGAAAATTACAACCTACACTAAGAAAAACAAAGTTATGGCCCAGTCAAAGGAACAAACGTACACTTCAACTGAGATACAGGAATTTAAACAACTAATGCTAAATCAAATCAAAAAGTTTAGAGAAGATATTGCAAAAGAGATAGAGGCTGTAAAGGAATCACTGGGCATATATACGGCAGAAATCAAAAGTTCAAAAAAAGCAACTAGTAGAATCTATGGAAATGAAGGGCGCAACACAGGAGATGAAAGACACAATGGAAACATACAACAGCAGATCTCAAGAGGCAGAAGAAAACACTCAAGAACTAGAGAACAAAACACCTGAAAACCTACACGCAAAGGAGCAGATGGAGAAAAGAATGAAAAAATATGAGCAACGTCTCCAGGAACTCAAGGATGAAACAAAGTACAATAATGTACGTATCATTGGTGTCCCAGAAGGAGAAGAGAAGGAAAAGGGGGCAGAAGCAATAATAGAGGAAATAATTAATGAAAATTTCCCATCTCTTATTAAAGACATAAAATTACAGATCCAAGAAGCGCAGCGTACTCCAAACAGAAGAGATGAGTAGGCCTACGCCAAGACACTTAATAATCAGATTATCAAATGTCAAAGACAAAGAGAGAATCCTGAAAGCAGCAAGAGAAAAGCGATCCACTACATACAAAGGAAGCTTAATAAGACTATGTGCGGATCTCTCAGCAGAAACCATGGGGGCAAGAAGGAAGTGGTGTGATATATTTAAGATACTGAAAGAGAAAAACCGCCAACCAAGAATCCTATATCCAGCAAAGCTGTCCTTCAAATATGAGGGAGAGCTCAAAATATGTTGGTAGCAAGATGTGAGAATAACTAACAGCGCCGAATGGTGTGTGAATGAGGTGGAAAGGGGAATCTCAGAAGGAAAGTTGGATGTCAAAAGATGGGAATGTATAAAACTGAATCCTGTGGTGGGCAATGTCCGTGATCAACTGTACAAATACTAGAAATCGCTTCCATGAGCCAGAACAAATGTATGACAATACAATTAGAAGTTAATAATAGAGGGGCATATAGGGAAGAACTATATACCTATTACAAACGATATACTACAGTTAGTAGCATTTCAACATTTTTTCATAAACAGTAACAAATGTACTATATCAATACCATGAGTCAACACTTGAGGGGGGTTGGTTAGGGATAGGGGAGGATTAGAGTTTTCTGTTTTTCTTTTTTCATCTTTCACTTTATTTCTTGTCTGGAGTAATGAAAAGTTTCTAAAAATTGAACAAAAATTAAGTGTGATGGATGGACAGCTGTATGAGGGTACCCAGGGGCAAGTGATTGTACACTTTGGATCTTTGGATAATTGTATGGTATCTGAACAATCTCAATAAAAATGAAAAAAAAAAACTTTTTAAAACATAAAAAAAAAAAAGAAATGGGCAAAAGACTTGAATAGACATTTCTCTAAAGAAGATATACAAATTACCAGAAAGCACATGAAAGGATGTGCGACATCATTAGACATCAGGAAAATGCAAATCAAAACCACCATGAGATACCATTTCACACCCATTAGAATGACTGCTTTTAATAAAACGGAAAACAAGTGTTGGAGAGGATGCAAAGGAATAGGAACCCCATTCATTGCTGGCGGTAATGTAAAATGGTGCAGCCACTGTGGAGGACAGTTCAGCAGTTCCTCAGAAAGCTGAGTATAGAAGTACCACATGACTTGGCAGTACCCTACTAGAAATATATCCAAAAGTTTTGAAAGCGGGTACTCAAATAGATATTTGTACACCAAACTTCATACCGGCATTATTCACAATTTCCAAAAGATGGAAGCAACCCAAATGCCCATCCATTGATGAATGGATAAATAAAATGTGGTATATACGAACAATGGAATATTGTTCATCCATAAAAAGGAATGAAGTCCTGATACATTAGACAACATGGATGAACCTTGGAGACATCATGTTGAGTGAAATAAGCCACACTCAAAAGGACAAATATTGTATGATCTCACTGATTTGAAACAGTTAGAATAATCTAACTCATAGAGTCTGAATCTAGAATATAGGTTACCAGGGAATGGAGAGGGGATGGGGAATGGGAAGTTAAGGCTTTAAATGTTCAGGGCTCCTATTTGGAATGATGGGAATGTTTTGGTAATGGATGGTGGTGATAGTAGCACAATGTTGTGAACACAGTTAGCAGCACTAAAATATATCTCTGAATATGAAGGAAATGTTAACTTGTATAAAAACCAAATAAAAAATTTTAAATCCATGGAACTACCCTACACAACAGTGAACCCTAAGCTAAACCGTGGACTTTAATTAATAGCATGATTATAAAAATATGCTATCATCAGTTGTAATAAATGTATACCAATGCAATGTGTCAGTGGTGGGGTGGTGTATGGGAATCCTGTATTTTATGCATGATTGTTCTGTAAACCCACAATTTCCAAAGAAAAGGGAAAAAAGATGAACACTCAAAGCTCAGCACTTCCTAATTATTGTACTTCATTTTACTGTTATCTTTATTCTTGAGTTTATTTACATCTGTCATATCTGTATGGTGAAAAAAACTATATAATGGTTCACTACTGTACATCTCTTCCGAACTCTGTGTTTAGTGACATCACATTGCTAGCTTAAAATTGGCTTTGATGGGAGTATTTACACCATAAGTATTGGCAAACAGTACAAATCAGGGCTTCTCTTCCCTTGCCTGCCCTTTAAGCTGGTTGTTAAACATTTACCAGAACACCATATATAGTCAGAGATGGTATTCTGCCAATGTAGACCCTCATTGCCATAATGATTGTTAAATCATTGAAATATCTTCATATTTGGTTGGCAGAAAAACTAACTGCTAGTCTGAGACCCTTAAGAGCCCTGCCTGAGACCTGCCTGTGATCTAGAAATTAAATGATCAATGCCTGGACCAACAGCAGGCCTCCCAGACCCTGATTCTGCACCAGCCCATTTTAGTTCTTCACTATTTTGGGCAAAGTGTGGGGACAGAGAAAGAAATCATTATAAATTTGGGAGTATCCTTGATTGGTTGTTGAATTATGCCACATAGGCTGTCACTTTGTCATCAGACATATAGCCCCATCTGAAAACATCAGTCTTTATCCTCCTCTGATGAGAAAGGGCCCTGGTGTCGTGGATCAGCTTGGTCAGCACATTACACACTACAGTGGGTGATCATTTCCATTTAACACAGTGATTATCAGCCTCAGCTTCACATTTGAGTCTACTGAGGAACTCTTAGAAAAAAGCAACTACTTCCAGACTCCAATTAAACCAGCAGAATCATCGGGGCCAGCAGGTGGTGAGGGTTGGCATTCTGGTATCAGTATTTTAAAAATTTCTCTGGGTAATTCTAATGAGCAGTCTCTGATCCAACATGAAGGATGAGACCAGAGATTAGTAGTTCACACATTTCAGTTGGAGTTAGAGCTCTGTCGTTTGCCTGCTGTGTGATACTGGACAAGTCAGTTAAATTCTCTGAGCCTTGGATTCCATATCTGTGCTATAGGCATAGTAATATTCCATACCTATGTAACAGGTATAATAAAACCTTGGTTTTCCAAGATGAGGATCAGAGGTTATTATGGGCATAATAATAACTTGCCTCAGGGTGCTGCAGAAATTACTTGAAAATGTATGTGAGACCATTTCCCAAGTGGCAAAGTGCTAAACAATACAAGAGACTTTGTTACTACTCTATCCATGTTTTGTCCAAGAAATAAGCTTGTAGCCAAGTTGCAGATATCAGTTTTGCGTGTTTTCTTTGTACTAGCCAAAATTCCTTTGCCCATGTCTGGGAAGGTGGATAGTTCTAATAATTTTAAGTACATCTGGTATAATGGTGAAATTTGGTTTGAACGTACATTGCCTTCTAACATTATTATTGAAATCCAACTAAGATACTGGCCTTGGTAACATCATGGGGCAGGGCGCTCCAGAGGTTAATTGCCATTGGGCACTCCTATCCCATTTCTAATGCCCTGCCATAATATGTCACCCGGTGTCATCTTGTTCTTTTTTATGGAAAGGAAAGCCAATCACCTCCATGACCTCTCATTCTCCTCTCTTATTTGGAAGCAAATACATTTTAGCTTCCAGTATTACACAAGTAGAGAATTCTAAACAGAATGTTCCAATTCCTTTGTTTACTGAAACCGGCAGGATCATGGCTAGATGCTTATATGTCTGAGAGGAACAGATGATAAGGCTCATTGTTTGATTTCAAGTACTCCTGTCCAGAGGCTGGGTCCTGAGTGTTTTTATCACAGAAGAAAACTTCAAGAGGGTAGAAGAAAGGAGGTAGCCTGACTCAGTAACCCAGGAAAGCCAGAGCTGGTATTCAAGGACAACCTGGTGCATACAGGAGCACCAGGTGTCATAGCTTCAGAAAGTGATGTCACAGATCCAGAAGAGCTGTAGCAAGAGAGCCAATAGACAATATTTATTTCATTCTTCCAATTAATTCTCCTTTACTGATTAATGCAGGCTTTTAGGAAAGAAAATCATCAATATAGAAATGATAATACATCTCAAATACCCATAATTATACCTCACATATCATTAATGTTTAAACTTTAGAGTCTATTCCTTTGAGTATTTTTCTGCAGAAATTCGGTTTATAACATGATTTTCTCCAAATAACAAAATATAATGGACGCCTTTATAATATAAACATGTTAATCTCTCTCTTTTTCTCTCTTTACCTTTCTACACACAAACATACACACACACAGGGTGTGGTAGGCATTGTGCTATTTGCTAATTTTGAATGAGTATCATTTTGAAAAAGGGTGTCTGGTTATAAGTATTAAAACAGAGTTACTGGGCTGACAGGGATAGCCAGAGTTGATCTAAAAGCTCTTCTGTGCCAGGCAGGTTTCAGGTTTGCACCTGTAACAATCCCACAAAACATACATTGTGGTGTCTATTCAACCTTTGATACTTACCATGGAAGACTAAGCATGGTTAAAAATATCTTCACTCCAAATTGTGTTGAGCCAGGTTTACCAGCTGTTGTGCCTTCCCTGGTCTGCCCTATCCAGCTGTGAAAGGGGCTGATGTGCAGGACCTGGGTGGGGACTGCTGGGCTAGAGCCCCTGGTGTCCACCCACTAACAGCTGTTCATCAGCAGATCGGAGGAAGGTCAGTTTCCCTTGTAACTGTAGGCACAGTAAAGGGCCTACTAAACAGCTGGGTCTGGGTTGAAATAGATTTCCATACTGGAAGTGTCAAGTCAGCTTATCGGTCCATAGGTGATAGAGGAGACTATCAATTTGCCAAATTGTTAAGGTACAGAAGTCTAAGTGGGGCTTTCCCAAAAGTCTAGGTGGGTTTGCATCAGCCCATGCACATATCCCAACGTTGCATCCCCCCTCTCACTAACAGCGCCTGGCGTGGTTGCCCTTGGAGGGTTCTGTATGCTCCTGCAGCAGGCTGACTCCCAGACTCCACTCTGTTGCACACACTCATTATTTGTCTCCAGTGACCAGTGAGCATCCTTGGGACATGGAAAGTTATTGATTTTATTTTCAGCTTGAGGTCTTGTGCACTTATGATTTCTTACTAGCCCAGGGTATATATTTATTTTTCATCCATTAAATCACACCTTCAAAAGATATTTACAAAACACTCATTAAATATGTTCGGGATTACAGAGAACTAAAGGACATGGCCCTCAAGAAGTTGGATGTATAAAATGGACACACATTAAGTATATCAAAGTGGCTGGGGCAGAATATGATTGAAAATAACTTTATATACTCTGTACTAAAACATGCCAGAACAGAGAGGAAGTGATGAAAGCTGAAGGGGTCTGGAAGGCTTTCTCCCAGTAGTGGAGCCTTAGGTCAGCCATGATGAATGGATGAAAAAGATTTGGATGGACTGAGGGAGGCAGGAGGATGTGTGTTCGTCACACAGAACTGAGTAATGAACGTGCTGGATTCAGGAGACAAGAAGAAATTGGGTAACCAGTGTTAATTGTAACAGAAAGCTAATATTTTGGCTGTTATCTATATAAAGCACAGATTGAACTTAAATTCTGAAGGAGGAAAGGAAGACATACAAAGGAAAGGGGAAGCTACATTCATTGAGAGGAGTTCCTAGGGCAGAAATGAGTAAAGCTGGATGTCCCCAGTTGCCCTCAAGCACTGTTAAATTAGCAAATGCCATTCCAAAATTAAATGGTTCTCCTTGACTTGACTTTTTCCCTGTTGAAATCTTCTACCACCTGAGGTCAGTGATTCCAGGTCATGAGTAGAAATGGTAAAGAGCTGTGAAGCCTCATGCAGTTATTTGGTAACATGATATAGTTTTTTTTTATTTTTTTTTATTTTGGAAGGTTGATGAAGACACTTATCTTTTTATTTAATTTTCCAGTAATGGTCCTGGGTTTTGGGGAATCAACCCATTCTCTCTCCTGTAATCAGCTGCGTATCTTTTTAAGATGGCTGGTCATGGAATTGAATAGGCTCACTAGGATTTTCAGCTAGATCCTTACGCTCATCATCACTCTGTGCCCAGTAGTTCAATTCACTAGCCCATAGAAAGATAAACTTAAGAGAATATTAGTGATTCAATCCAGAGCTAGTCATGGTTCCCAAAGCAAAATGGTCCCATCCTCACTAAACCTTCAAGTTGAAGACAGAAGTCCAGCAATATGCATGTGGGCCCAATCAACCATGATCTTGACTAATCATGGTGCCTCTCCTCTATATTATTTGGCCAATTTTTCTTTAAAATTAAGATGAGAGGAGCCCCCCCCCCCCACACACACATACCCACACCCCTAACTTGTGTTTCTTATGTTGTGTTTCAAGGTCAAAGAGCTGAGGTAGTGTGATGTGGTGAAAAGGACATTGGATAGAGTCAGGAGGCCAGGGTTTTGGTCCTAGCTCTTCCAAAATAACTCTGTGGTCATGAAAAAAGTCAAGTCAACTCACCTCTTTGTTCCTTAAGTTCCTCCTTTGCAAAATGAGAAGGACAAGACCAAGGTTGGAAAGAAAATATGCTTTCCACTACTTTCTCTCTACCATGCCTACAACAGGAATCATGAATGGATTATGACTCCAGTTATCTGAACTGGTGGTGCATGGTGCTGATGAGACTAAAGACCTGGGTGCAATCATTGGAGGTAGCTCCTCAACACATCTTTTTTCCAGACAACCAGTTAATCGTGGTTGGCCTTGAATATGAAATATTTTATCTATCCCTATATTGGATGATCTCTTGTATGCTAGGTGCTAGAGAGTCAAAAGACACTAGAAATTTCCCTGCTCTTAAACATCTACCATCGAGTTGAGGGAGCAGACATATAAACAGATAAGGGCCACAGAATGCTGTAGGGTTTATTGTACAATAAACTGGGAAGCCAAAGAGGGTGTGGCCAATTCTACCTAGGTTGGAGAAGGACCAAGGACAAGAAAGAGCTTCATAGATAATTTGATGTCTGAGCTGACTCTTGAGAGACAAGTGGATCACTGTGGGGCACATAGATAAGCAGGAAGAGGAGAAGCATGGAGCAAAGGCCTGGAGGTGAGTGGTTATATTGTGATAACCATTCTAAATCTCCTGGGCCTGGAATGGTCTAGAATAGGGTTAGGGAATCTCTAGTTAACACTGTTCATACAACATATGAGAAAACTGAGGAACCAATGACTTTCTCCATTTCATTAAGGAATGCCAGACTTGGGCCAATTCACTCGTTTCTACTCTACTGTGGTGCTTTGGCCTTCAACAAAAGCCCCGTTTGTCTGCCCACCCCTCCTGTTCTCACTTAAAATATAAGTGTGTAAAAATAAAAATATTTAAATTAAAAAAATTAAATCACCAAGAATCTCTCTACAATAATAGAACTATGGATAATATTTTGGTTTATAAATCTTCAGACTTTTTCTTTTCTGCATATGGTTTGGGCTTAACAGAATACATTTTACTCAGATGGAATCACAGTTACATTTGTTCTGTAAGCTATTTTTCTTACCTGCATTTATCATGAACACCTTTTCATGCCACAAAATGTAGGCTAGCATCTGCATTTTTAAAGATGGCTTTACATTCCACTTCATGGATGAACTATAATGAATAGAATACTCTACTGCTGTATGGTCAAATTTTTTTCCAGTTTTCAGCACTTCTCCATTTATTTCTTTAGGTTGTATTCCAACAAGTGGAATCACTGGGTCAAAAGACACATGCATGTTTTCAGACTTTTGATACATATTGCCAAAATACACTCTGGAAAGGCTGGAAAAATTTACAGTCCTACCAGAAGTCTAGGAAAATGTCCTTTCCTCATGCCCTCATAAACAGTGGACATTATTTTCATCAATCTTTTACAATGTGATACGTAAACCATTTTATGCTCTCTTTCTTTTAATTAATTTTCATCTCTGATAACTGAAGAGGTTAAGCTTTCTTTCTTTTTTTTTTTTTTTTTTAAAGTTCACTGGCCATTTGTAGAATAGAAATATTTTCTTGGGGCTAATAGGTTCAGATTTTCTGCATCACAATGACCTTCATGGATCCAATTAAAAGGGTATTGAAAGGATGAACTAACTATCTGGTTTAGTAGACCCAGAACACATGAGCTAGATATCATGTACTGCATTGCCCTTCAAGATTCTCTGCTACCAAAAAATAAGCAGAAGCAAAAGAACACACATGGATCACAAAGTGCCTTTCTATTCCTAAAGCTGCACTGGCTTACACACACAATTTAAGTGGGCTAGATTGATACTTTCCTTTTTCCACTGTTGCCAGGACATTGAAACCATTATCTTAAAACTTGTCCAAATCTTATGGCAGCCCCTTTGTTACTGTTTTTTCTGTGACAGCAACACCTTATTGGACCAGTGACTTTTTCCAGTTGTCCTAAGTCTACAATCACCTAATGGTACCCTCTTTGCCAACTCTAGCCACTTGCAGCTGATCAACATTACCCTATAAGCTTACAAAATAATAGCTAAACAGCCTGGTCCAGGCAGACTTTTCTCATTTAACCTAAATTTCTTTCTCTATCACATAGTCACTATGGAGATGAGTGTGTGTACAAGTGTAACTATTTATGCCCACATGTTTATTCTAGTGATACAAACCTCTCTCAAAAGCTTTTGTAACTTTTTGTTGGAATACAATTTCCATTCTCTCCAGGGATCCTTTCTCAGACATCAGGGCCCTCCTCTGTGGGAATCCAGCACCCAGTAGAATGATCCACTCCTCCCTGTCCTCATAACTCTCTGTTCCTCTGGTGTAGCTCTAAGATTTTCCTATGATTTATTTCATAGGTGCTGGTCTTCCTCATTAAGGTGTACACATTTTGAGAAGTATTTTATTCCTTTTTGAAGTTAAGTACCTGTGATGGTTAATTTTATGTGTCAACTTGGCTAGGATATGTTCAATATTTGGTGAAGTACTAACCTACTTGTTACTGTGGAGGTATTTTGTAAATAAGTAAATGAGAGTACCATCGGTAATGTGGGTGAGCCTCATCCACTCTATTGGAGATCTTTACAGCAATAATTGAGGGTTCCAGAGATCAGAAGTCATTCTGTCTCGAGACTAGACCCTCCATTCTTTCCTGAGTTTCCAACCTAAGGAATCCAGGCTCAAGAATTCAATATCACTCTCACCAGAATTTCTAGCTTCTGGCCTTGCCTATGAATTCGTACTCTGCAGCCCCCACAAGTGTGTGAGCCCATTCCTCATAATAAGTAAGTAGTAAGTAAAGTTCCATTTCTCTGGAGAACCCTGACTGATACAGTATCTACCACAGCAGTTGGCTCTTAGTAGCTGATCAATAAATGTGACTTGAAAAATTCAACTGGGTTCTCAGTGGGAGTTGGGAAAGAGATAAGTATAGGTTTTCAGAATGATAGCTTCAGGATGCATTGAGGAATTAGAGGGAAATCTGAAGCAGTCAGAAGAAAGTAACCAATGGATATGGGGGTGGTGGGTGGGAAGGAGGGGAAGATGCCCTGAAAAGGGATGTCCTCTGGAAAGGGAGTGATAGGGTCAAAATTTGACTACTCTGAAATTTGGCCTTAAGCTAGTTTTATGGGCTTCTGGTTCCTAAACTCTTGGATGTCACGTATCAATAAAATTTCAAAAGTGATACTCAACCAAATAGCAAAAAAAAAAAAAAAAAAAAAAGAGAGAGAGAGAGAGAATAGTCATCACCAACTTTTATCATTATTTCATCTAAGAAATTTGAGAAATTTTGATACCCTAAAAGGAGGAGATGTTTAAGGATAAGGAAAAGTTTCTTTTTTAAAATGAATACCTTAAGTGTTACGAAAAATCCTCTGCATTGTCTTATATTGTTCTGTGTTCCTGTTAGACTTATGAAGACTTCATTACACAGCAGCACCAGTGGGCAGTTGGGCATTTTGAAAATACTAGTTGGCCCAATATTTGGGACCAGCAAGGACATACTAGCTTGAGTTCAGAGCGATCTCCTATGACATGTGGACCATGGATCCTCTTTCTGGTCATGAAAGTGAATGCCAAGGAGAAGAGTACGTTCAGATGAAGATCACATTCCTCTACTTTATAAAATAAGAAGAGAGGCTTGGTGTGACAGCTGTGGTGTTTGATTTTAAAGAGAAATGAAGAGCAACATTTGGGTTCCACACTGGATGGGCCTGTAGACAACAAGCAATCCCTCTGCGCTACTCCCTGGCTTTGTAATTTCAGTCTTGACTGGACAAGAACCTGGAAATGTGTTGCAGCAATGGCATTAGAGTTTGTTGTTAGGAGCTGAAAACAAAACAAAACAAAAGGTTCTATCTTCTCTACTTCTTCCCACCCAGAGGAGGCAGTGTATCATATTTTGGAACATTAAATTTGAGTCAAGTGGAAGTCTCATGGGCTATAGCCAGTCATTGTTGGCAGTTTTCCTCGCCTCCAAAATGCTCTAACTCAGAGTTTGTGGGGACTAGGGATCCTGACAGGAAGGAAACAGTTGAGTAAAGAATAGCTCTGTGGTGCAGCCATAGAAACGGCTCTGTACAGAGTATTCCTGATCTCTCTTTTCTTTTTCCTTGTATTGACTTTGATTCTCCAATATCCAGACCCTGATTCAAGGAATCAAGTGTAAGCAGTTTAGTGGGGGGTGCCAGGAGCACACCCCATGCAAGAAGTACACTTGCAGGGTGAGGAGTGACGTAGGACAGGGAAGGTAGCCAGTAAAGGGTGCAGTAAGCCAATTACCACACATACAGACAAGGCCTTAAAACCATAGAGGAACTCTGGAAAATGGTACAAAGCATATACCTCAGAATTATCCAAGTCAAGGGGTGAGAGATGGGGTAACCCCCACCTTAATTAGTCATTGGTTAAGGACTACCTTGTGAGGGGGGGATACTAATTCTCAGATAATTTTGGTCTACACTGCCTACATGCAAAATGGGTCTGGCAGCCCAAAGGCAGCCCTCTGTCAGTGCTGGCCATAGGGAGTTAGGCCAACATACCCACAAACGGTAAGGAATACAAGGGAATATGGGCATACTCTCCCAGGAATTGGCTATCCTCTCATATTTTACCTTGGAATTAAAATATTGTAAAAAGCTAATAGGCTATGTGATGACAGAACCAAGTCAAACACAAAGGATCCCCAGGTGTGAATGAGTCAAGCACAGAGCAAAGGCCACAATATTTGCCAGTGCAGACCGTGAAGGAACTGGGATAAGCTGAAAATGAAGGAAAAGGAACCCTTGCTAATTGTATCTGTCTCCACTTGTTACGTTTATTTTGTCCAAAGGATTAAGTGTGTTCTTTGAAAGAAATTGCAGTATTTCTTTTTACTGGTCTGGAGTAAGCTAAATGTCAAGTTTGGGAGTTTTAATCACTGCTGTCTATGTAACACTGTAATAATTGCATCTCCTCAGTTAGCTGTTCCTAAGTCCTTAATTCTGAAAATCATGTTCACTGGCACAGAACTATCCAACATTAAATGTTTTTTTTTTTCATAGTAGGTAATAAACAAAATGCAAGAACTGATTATAGATATTCAACCATCTGTTTATCTAGCAGTCATTTATTCTGTGTGCTGTGTGCCAAGCAATGTGTTGGGCATTAGGAATGAGGAGCGATAAAGACCTTAAGAACTCATCTGGAATCTAGTTCTGTTCTAACAGAAGACTGAGAAGTAGAGCTGTTGATTCCAAATGCTCATTTTGCATGGACTAGAGCATTTCCTGGATATGAGGAGGGTGATGACACCTTTCTCCATTTTCTGTGGGATTCTCCCTTCCAAGCCACACTCTCAGTTGGAGAGCAGAATTCCTTCCAGTCCACCCACTGGTACTACACTGGTTTGTACTAGACTACAGAAGGATGGAAAGAAGGAAACATAGATTTACCATATGCTATCCCATGTGCTTTCACATACATACTATAGCTTAAAACCTCATATGCCTGGGAGTAAATTTTATTATGACCATTTTATGGATGAACAAACTGAAGTCCAGGGAGGATATGTAAATAACCCAAAGTCTAAAAACAAATTTGGAAGTCAAATATAGGTGTCTGATGCTAAGCCCAGGACTCTGCTGACTATGACATGAATCTGATTGCTTTAACTAGGGAATATTATTATTTTATTTCTGACTCTTCATTAATTAGGCACATAACCTCAAGTTAGCAATTTTTAACCCCTCAGTCACACTTTGTTAGTTTTAAAGAGGGAATACTGGTATCTGCAGTGTATATTTCACATATGTGGAGGCCTTTATTTCTTCTCCTTACACTACTTCTCTTGGAGTCCAATACAAATCAGACTAAGATAACAAACAAACAGACAGACAAATAAATAAACACCCCTTTACCCCCAGAGTAGACACTCTTCAGTCATGGTATCGTATAAGAAGTGCCCATAAAATTGTTATTTGGTCTCTGTGCAAGGCCTGATTATTCACAGGTCTCACATACTGAGGACAGAGTGCCCCCCCCCCCTCCCCAGGATCTTTTGCCCAAGGACCTTCCAACAGTTTCCAGCAGCTGCTGACATGCCTGCTGGTGGTTTAAGAGAAGAGGCCTGGGGATGGGGTAAAGGTGACAGAAAGATCCAGACACTGCAGAAGGGAGGAAATAAAGAAGTAGACCCAGAGAAAAAATTCTCTTCCCACTGAGGTGGTGGCCAAAGGAACTGTCACCAGGGATGAGAGTGTGGAAGGGGAAACTGGAGCCACAGAACCCAAGAGCTCTGCCTCCTATCTCCACACCGTCCCACACTCTGCAGAGGGTTCGGGACTTGTTAACTGTGAGACCTCTAGGGCCATGGACTTGGTTGGTTCCTGTCCTGTCTTCCATGGCATACTCTGAGTTGGCTCTTTTATTTTAATTTTTTTCTTTTTGCAAGGGGAGAGACTCAGGTCTAAATGTAATAAAAACCCCACAAGCCCAGTTTGCCGGGGGGCTTTGGAGGGTTTTGCCACTGATCACTCTTTCCCTTTTTGGTCAGGTTTACTGAGGCATAATTTACATAACAGTAAAATTTATTCTTTTTGTTGCATGGTTTTGTGAGTTTTGACAGACACACACAGTCATGTGTATGTGTGTAACCACTGCTACAATCAGGATACAGAACAGTTCTATCACCCCCAAAAGTTCCCTGTGTCTTTTGCAGTCAATCATTGAACTGTTTTCTATCCCCATAGTTTTGCCTTTTCTAGAATGTCATAAAATGGAATAATAGGGTGCGTAGTCATTTGGGTCTGCCTTCTTTCACTTGGCATAATGCATGGGGGATGTTTACTCATGTTGCCTGTATCAGTAATTCATTCCTTTTCATTGCTGAGTGGTAGTATTCCATTGAGTGACTGCATTGCAGTTTGTTCATCCATTCAGGGTCGTATTCTGTATTAGTTTCCTGAGGCTGCCATAACAAACTACCACATACTTGGGAGCTTAAAACAACCGAAATTTATTCTCTCACAGTTCTGGAAGCCAGAAGTCTACAATCAAGGTGGCAGCAGAGCCACCCTCTCTTGGAAGGCTCTGGGGATGGGGAGTGAAGAGGATCCTTCCTTATCTCTTCCAGTTTCTGGTGACTCCAGGAGCTTCTTGGCTTGTGGCAGCATGACTCCAATCTCTGTTTGCATCTTCGCATGGCTGCCTCCTCCATGTCCTCTCCTCTTATAAGGACAGCAGTCACTGGATTTAGGGCTCACCCTAAATCCAGGATGATTTTAACTTGTGATCCTTAATTTTTGCTTCAAAGACCCTGTTTCCAAATAAGATCACCTCCTGAGGTTCTGGGTGAACATAAACTTTGGAGGGCACCATTCAACCTGCTTAAATATACTTTAAAAAATGAAATGTTGCAGGTCAAAGCTTTGGAACTATGAAGTCTACACAAACTATGGAGGGTGGCTTGTTTGTTTATTTGCTTGTTTTTGTGGGAGTGCAACAGTCCAGGACAAACCTTTCATGAAAATCTGTCTCACCCAAGAAGTAGGTTCTGTTGGACACTTTAGGGAAGAAAAGAGACTGGCAGCACTGTAGGAGAAGGTTTGACTGAAGTTTGACCTGAAACCTTAAAGATGACAATCCCGAGGGGATGACACATTGCATTGTCCAATGGCTCTGTGTTTCCATCTGCTCCATTCCCACGCTCAACCTGGGTCTCAAGGGTACCACTCAAGGGCCCCTTCTCTGAGCCCCCAGCGTCAAATCATCACTTGTGACTCTGCCTCTAAAACCCAACTGTCTCATGTTGCTGGCACTTTATTTTAGATTTAGTTTTGCTCCATGACTATGTGATTTCAAAGTCTCCCTAGCTCCCAACAACTGCTGAGTTGTATTAAACTTTTATTTCCTACTGACTGTGTCCACTGCTACAGGTTACCTCTGCCCCCTCTTCCTACGCGGTTGGAACAATGTGTTCCCAGCACGTATTTGTTAAACAAGTATATATTGATAAAACCTACATGCCAGGTCCTATACTAGTTTCTGGAGTCAAAACAGTGAATCAGCACAGATATGGTTTCTGTCTCATCAAGTTTATAAGCTAATGGGGGAGGGGATTAGGATAAGAAAACTGGCAAATGTTAGGGCTACATTTCAAGAAGTTAACGTGCAATGAAAACAGACAAGAAAGGTCTCTGTTTTGACTTTGAAGGATGGTAATGGAAAGTTTTCTAAGTTGAAGCAACATCAAAACAGAGGTCTAAGAGATAGCTCACCTGAACAGAGTTTTACCAGGTAGAAGGGATGGGGCAGATAGGAGAATAATCCATTGGGGGGGAATAATAGATCCAAAGGCCTGGAAGTGTGAGAGAACATGGTGAGCTCTAGGAACCAAGTGGTGGGAGATGATGCTACAAAAATAACCACGAGACAAACCCCCTTGTGTTTTGTGAGTCATGTTAATGACTTTGCCCTCTGTCCTGAGATCCCTGGAAACCTATTGTATTATTTGGGGATGGAATGTGGAGAAATGGCATGAGTAGATTTACATTTTTGAAAGATCACTCTGGCTATTGGGTGGAGATTGAGGTGGAGTGAGGAGAAAATGGAGACAAAAGACTGTTTTTGTGCTTATAGGTGTTTGTTTTTGTTTTCTAAGCAGATGCCTACATGCTCATGGCCTAGAATAGGGTAATATGAATGAGAATAGAGAGAAATACTAGAATTCTGTATTTAGAAGAGAGAAATCTAATGGGCAAATTTGCTTATTTGTTGCAGTAATGAATTATTACTTGGCAAATGTTTTTAGTGCCACTCTCTACTCTGCTCTCTACTTCTTAGAGAAGGTGACAGTTGAGCTAACTTATCAATGCATTATAGCATTTCAGGGAATTTTGCTAAAATTAGTACCAGTATTATTAAAATTTAAAGTTCTATTACAAAAGGCATGTCTTGTTCAACATAGATGTTGTCTGCTAGTCACGATCCACATAGATGTTTTCCTCAGTACACAAATGGGTGTACACACACACAGACACACACACACACCCACACACATCTGCACCCATTTTGCTTCAGTGAGAGATTTTGGAAGGTGAGGAGAGAGAAAACATGTAATGTTTTGGAACAACTATAATGACCCTAGGACCAGGGAAAGATCTGCTCACTTGTCCTACTGATATATTTGCTCTTGACTTGTGATGTTCTATTAAGGATCACTTGTGACTTTGCAAAATGCCACACACTGGAAACAATAAGGCAGAGTTTCAAAACCTGGATAGTTTATCTGTTAATAGAAGTCTTTTGTAGACAACAGTATTTGAGGCAGTCCATGACTGAAAGCTAGCTGTAAAAAAGATAGCTTGGTCAGGGACAGCAAAAGAATAACTGTATGTACATTTCATTTTGTGGTTCCATCATCAGAAAACAAAAAAACCTGAAGGAAGTAGAAATTATTTTGATCCTCTGATGTTTTAGGAGTCAAGGAAGAGTGATACATGGACAAAGTTTTATAATTTTGAAAATTTTTCCTTTTTGAAAAAAAAAACTGCTTATGTCCCTCATACTGGGGGACAATCTAAGTAGGGGTTAAGTGCCATGTTGAGAAAGTTCTCTTTTATAACGTCTCAATCATGAAGTTAGGGATTAGTTAGTGCACACCTAGTGTGTAATGGATGTTTTGTAAATGAATAAAATGGCACCTCCTTTCATTTGCCCTGTAATTTCTTTCAAGTTCTATGGTATTTTCTAGTTCTAACCTTCTACTTTATGGTGAAGCTATTGGATCAAATAAGCCTGAGCTATAACTAATGTTGTTTTATTGTCCTTGACATTAACCCTTTTTAGTTTTTAATTTTTCCCCCAAACTAAAAAATTCTAACTGTTTTAGCAGTGCAGTTGCCTATCTCCACTCTGGTTATAATTCTTGATGTGATGTGATATATAGTATCTGTCATGGTTTGTTTTAATTTCCTGGCTGCTAAAACAATGAGAATTTATTTGCTCACAGTTTTGAGGGTAGGAGAAGTCCAAAATCAAGGCATCAGCAGAAGACTGTGGCATTCTGGGGCTGGCTAGTGGCAATCCTCAGTTTTTGGCTTTTCTATCATGTGACAGTGCACACAGTGATGTCTTATTCCCTTCTCCTCCAGGTTCCATTGATTTCTGGCTTCTGACTACTCCCTATGGCTTCTCTCTCTGACCTTCACTTTGCTGGACGAGAGTCCAGTAATCTGGATTAAAGCCCAACCTGATTTAGTTGGCCAACCTTAACTAAAGTTAACATCTTGAAGAGCTCTTATTACTGTGGGTCCACACCCATCAGAATGTGGACCAGGATCAACAACAAGTCCAAACTGGGGTACACAGTTCAATCCACAGCAGTTTACCAGGGATGCTATAACAAATAACACACACTGATTGACTTAACCATAGGAATTTATTTTCTCGTGGTTTTGGAGGCTAGAAGTCCAGCCTCAAGCCATCTACAAAGCCATGCTTTCTCCTTGAACCCTGTGATGTTCTGATGCTCTCTTGGCACAATCCTTGGGGTTTCTTGGATTGTATATTTGCCTCCTATGGGAATAAAAATTTCTGTTCTGTTTCTCCTTTTCCATTTGAGGCTACACAGGGGGTAGATTGAGTTATTATTACCAGTTTTCTCTGTCCTCCCTATAACTTGTCCATGTAACATTCATTGTCTCCCAGTGGAAGGAGAATACTTCAGTTGACATCAGATGTGGCCTCATGACTTGATTTGGCCAGTGAAACATGAGCAGTTATGACATAACCATGTCCAAGCAGAACCTCTAAAACCCATTTCGTGGTTTGCCCATCACTGTTTCCTCTTTTCCATAACAACAGAAGGGGGCTACTTGTTCAACCTAAATCATCCTTTCTCAGTGGTGGAGATACTGTCCCCTATGGGTAAAATTGATGCTTGGGGAGCAAAAATATATTCTTTTAATACAGAGAGCGCAGATAGACATATATGATCTAGTATATGAACAAATATGCAATATATCTGTGGTATTAATATTTCATGGGGGTGATGATTAGGGGAAAAGGGTCAAAAAAGTTTTCTTAGGAGGACAGTAATAGTTTTTTTAAAAAGGAAAAGGTTAAGGGACACTGCTGTAGATCCTCAGGATGGGGAGGATACGTGCAGCAAAGTCACAGAACTGCAGTCAACCCATAGCTGACATGTGACAAGGGTTTGTGTAGGTTAGGGAAAGCTGACTGCCGCAGCCAGCCATCTTCTGGCCTTTATGGCCCAAACATTACTCTGGGTGGTTGTCATGGTTCAGAAGATCTGGTATGGAATCCAGTCATACCTATTTTAGAAAAGCTCCCCTGGTAATTCTGATAAACCTCTAGGCATGAAACCAATGATGTTGAACCGAGCCAAAGTTCTACGATTCACTGGCAGACTCTAGCCATCTAGGTAATTTGTCTTGAATATAGCATTTTCTGTTTTGAGCTATTTCAGAATTCTCATCGGAGAGCTATAGTGACAAACAAGTATCTTTAGCCAAGAGATACTTCTCAAAACCCATCTGAAAGCTGCTGCTCCATTTCCTCAAATCTATGGGGTTTTGTTTGATTTTTATTTACGTCACCTTTTGTGTGCATGTGTGCCAGTTTGGGAACTTGATTGCACAGCATTTGGTGCTTGATTTCTGCCCCACCCTCAGCTGCCCACTCTCTGCTTTACATCCTATCTGTGGAGACTGCGGTCTGGGAATGGGAGCCTTGGCTCAGTGATTGGTAACCTACTCAACTCTTGCCCTCTTCTTTGCTAATTGACTCCTGATGTGGTTCTGTTACCTGTGGTCCCAGAATCCTCCAGGAGCAACTCCCTCGAGGCACCATGCCTGGTCAAAGTCTTTAATGGCAGTCCTGATTTCTGATTCCCTCCATTAGTGACCACTTCAAGGGGTGAGCACAGGACCAGTTTTAGCCAATGAGATGTGAGGGGAAATCAGTTGGGAGCTGTGGGAATTTCTTTTCTCCTCCTTTCGAAGAAGGGCTTAGAAGAAGAAATTTCTTTTATTCCCACCATCTAACCTTCTACCAGGGATGCCTGTGGATGAGGCTGAGATTCTTAGAGCTGCAGCAGCCATCTAGCAACCACAATGGGTCATAGTACCAACAGTTTGAAGATGGCCGAGAGGAATGACAGAAAACAGCATTGTGGGTCTTTGATGACACCATTGAACTGCTGCGCCAATCTTAGAATTGCTTAACTTCAAACCTCTTTATGTGTGAGATATTTCGTTGTTTCACTATTAAAGCCACTGTTAGGTAGACATTCTATAATTGAATGCAAAAGCATCCCTTCAGACTTCCTTCTCCATAAAGACTTCTCCATCTATTCCTGTCCACATTTCCTTTCTTCCAATTTTCATATTGTTTCTACTATATATTTGGTTCTTGTGTCTTGCCAGCTATTTCATATTTATACATATTGCCTCCCTAATGACTTTTGTAAGCCTCTTGTAGACAGGAACGAGATTGTCTATTTGTTATTCTTGTGTCTTGCCAGCTATTTCGTATTTATATATATTGCCTCCCTAATGACTTTTGTAAGCCTCTTTAGACAGGAACGAGATTGTCTATTTACTATTTTAAGTGTTCCACACAATGACTTTGTTAGGGTGAACCAAATAAAATTCTTGTTAAATACTTGAATGATGCTTATCCTACTATAAAGTTAAGCATCTCATGCTCCAAATATTAGTCTGTTGCTTTCCCATGTTAAGTGTATTCAAATCCAGCTGAAATCAGCCTCAATTTTAGGAGCTATGAATTAATGGAACCACACTCTGATATACACAACAAAATTTCTGTGAAGGGAAAACAAATGCCCTTGGGTAAAAGTATATTTCGCTTCATATGTTTGCCCCTTTTAACCTCTAAGTTGCATGTTTTTAATGACTTCTTTGGTCTGTAGATATTTGAAACATTAACATAATTATCTATGTTAACATATTGTATTTACCACCTGCTGGGGACGAAACACTGAAACTATCACTAGTAGCTCATTAACAATAACACTAGTTGCTCATTAACAGTGTTGACCCAATTACATATTGTATATCACAGAGACAAATAACTGTAATTGCAACTCAAAAATGATTTCATAAACACGAGGATTCTTTTTTGAACTGCAAAGTGGATTGCATTATTTGAATTTTCCACATAAATACAGGTTTAAATGCAACAGAGTCATTCAACCAAATAAAATAAAAATTCAATCTAAAGAGAGGCCACTTGGAATCAATTGGTATAGCACACATTCTGCTTTGAAGGATCAAAACACTTTCATTGCTGGGTGCAGAAATTAAACAAGTTAGCAACAATGAAAGCCAGACATCTGGTAAGTGATATCTACTCTGGCTATCAGCAGGTAGTGATTTTCTTTTGGAACCATTCAGAGTATTGTCTGTTGCCTGGACAATGGAAGTCTGATGAAGCATTGATATAATCTGCCTGGAGGTTTTAAAGCTCTATTTGAGAGATGGGAAACCAGGGAGATTTGTGTGGAAAGAAAAAAAAAAAAAACAACCCTCAGTATACATACATATATATGTAGACAAAAGTAACTATGCCTCCACCTCTCATGTGGGAAAGACCTGTATAAATAGAAGTAAATGTGCTGTGATATATTTGCTGAGCTAGGGAATGTTTTTTTTTTACAGAGACAATTACTATGATATAAAATTAGGCTGAAATAGCCCAGAGAAACTGGGAAGAGACAACTCAGAGAAAGAAAATCTCTGCTAAAGTCAAGATGTTAAAAGCTGAGACATTTCCTTCAATGTAAGTGGAATGCTCCACAGCCTTACCCTGAACTGAAAAATGCCTGTTAGAGGAATGAGGAGCTGAGCAGTGGAGAAGGAAGGAAAACAGAGCAGAGGGGAGGATGGGACTTTGAAATTTTCTGCCTAGAAAAGCAGCTTCTAAGATTTTGTACGTCTCAGACCAACAGATGTTCAGTGCCATGGTGGTGCCTGTTCTTGTTTTCTTATTTAACATGGCGATGCTACTGAGAAAGTGTCTTTACAGTTTAAAATGTTAAAATAACCAATCATATCTTGGGTTCCAAAGGTCTCCCAAGGCACTGTCAGGAATGCTGAAGAGGGGACTCTATGAGGAACATGACTGGGGCCTAACTTTTGGGGAGACATAACCTCTCATGTGTCAAGAATGTAAGGCACTGATAGGAAGGTGTCATTGGTACACGCTAGAACAGGGAAACAAAGTTCTGCAACCTCCCTTATAGGCTAAAAGAACATGAGAAATACAGTTAAAAATTGGAGATCTGGCTCTGACACTTACAAACTGGAAGATCTAGGGCTAAACGTTTGCTCTGACTCACCTTTTCCTTCCCTGCCTTTCCTACATGGTAGTTGTGAGAATCAAATGAGGCAACGTTCATGAAAAGCTCTTCTAAGGCCGCGGCACATGCCCTGAAGGCTGTGATGCCACCTGGGAGAGAGCAGGCAAAGTGGGGATTGGTTCTGGTGGAGGGTGTGCTCTGGGAGACCGTGGAATGCTGCAATGCATCTGGGGGTGTTTGCCTGCTCAGAATGTGCTGAGTTGGGGAGTTTAACCTGATCCCATGGATCAATTATAATTGACTTTTGTCACACAGATTTTGCCAATTTTGTGGAAGACTTTGACAGAAAGTCATTGAGATGTTATGTAGTTTCTTAATGTACAGAGTTAAGGAGCATATTTCTTTGCTTAATATTATTACTCTCTTTGTGCTTGCTTTCTAGAATGGGCTCCCTTTGGTCTTTCTTGTGAATTGCTGAGGTATCTTCAATATATTTGTAGAAAAGTATGTGATATCCCTTCCTCATGTCTTAGGCCTCTGTAATTTTGAACATATGTCATTTATTAGCTTACCAAGTTTTTTGTCTGTTTCACCGAGGAATCAAACAAGGCACAGAGATTGGCTGTCTCAGTGCTTACCAGGCACAGAGTAAAAAAAAGTTGAGTTTTCTGAGTTCCACTTTTTTTATGACACTGTTCTTTCTTCTCTGAACTCTGCGCATATCTGGGCATTTTTATACCCCGAAGGAAGTGCAGGGTCATCTAGCTAGTTTCCTCCATCATACCCCCCACCCCCATGTTGCATCATGCCTCTTTATAGTGAAAACCTATTTCTTTTTCTGCAATGAGGTTTATTTTCATTTTTGTTTCTCAGAGTTGGAAATTTGATAACTACCTATACTTTCTACACAATAAGCTAAATGTCAATAAGGTAACTGAAACACAACACTTATCTTTAAAGTCCTTCATGTACTGGTCCTAATAGCAAGACAATGCCAACCATTTGTTATATTCTGACATTGGTTAAATTAATTCTCTTTCTCTTTATCCACCCCCCCCCCCCCCCCACACACACAAATCTGAACAGGCCACTCTGTCGACTGTGAGGTGATGTCAGTTTTCTTGATTTGACTATAAAAGTTTTCCTCTCCAGGGGTAAAAACAGCAAAGAGATCAAGTTCCAAACTCAGATTTCTGATGGATCATAGATCCATAGGTATAGGACGAAAGGGGGCTTCCTATACACAATTTGAGCCTTGAATTCAGGGTCAGGATTTCTTGACTTCATTTCTGCAATCTGTTCAAAGGAATATCGGATAGCATGGGACTCCTTAATACAGCAACATCCAGTTTAGTTTTTCTGAATATATTGGGAAAGCAATTAAAAACAAGGTTGGAAAACAGAGTAAAATCATTCTAGAGTATTAATCATTGCTTTTCCCCCAAAATCAATCTTAAAATTGACCCATAGGATTTTGTTTCATCCACAAAAATGCCTGACTTAGTTTGAAATACAAAAACAAGGCTTTCAGGATAAACCAAAAGAAAAAAAATCTCACAAATTTCATTTAATAAATGAAGTTCTCTTAGCAGAATTTTTTAGGAATGTAATTTTATTGAGATAAATTCATGTACCATGCAATCCATCCAAAGTGTACAATCAGTGGTTCACAGAATTATCACATATTTATGTATTCATCACCATGATCATTTTTAGAAAATTTGCATTACTGCAGAAAAAGAAATAAAAAACAAAAGAAGACCCCAAGCATCCTATACCCCTTACTCCTCCCTCTTTTTTATCACTAGTATTGCACTCTACCCAATTTTAAGACTTACAGTAGAGGTAGGTTAATTAAGACAGTGCAGTATTGTCAGAGATAGAGATACAGATCAGTGGAACAGAACAAAACATCCAGAAGTAGACTCATACGTACACAGGCAACTGCCTTTATTTCATTTATTTATTTATTTAGCTATATAGTTCTACAATCATTGTCAAAGATCAAGGCTGCTGGATTACATTTTCAACATCTTCAGGTATTTCCTTCTGGCTACTCTAAAACACCAGACCCTAAAATGAAATATCCACACAAAGAGTCAGTATTGGCAGTCATTTGTTAAATCCAAATTTCTCGGTTACACCTCCTCCCCCCCATCCAATCCCCTCTCAGTCTTCAGGGACATCTGGGCAATGAGCATTCCAGCCTCCCCACTTTGGAAAGGGGTGCTGACCCTATGGGGCGGAGGCATGAAACTGGATGATGTTCTTGGAGAGACTGGCACCCCCAGGCCCCAGGGCCCATCTGGCACAGGATCAATTCGGAGGTCTTGGCAGGGTTTTGATTATCTGCAGTAGAAGGAGAAGCTGGCAGCATTTTAACATTGTATGTGAAGAAATGTTAAACCAAACCAAAATACCAGAATGGAACTGATCTTTCTGTACTTGGCCATGGAGAGTATCAAGGTGTGTGTGTGTAAAGTTTGTAGTGCCAACAATCTTTTATATCTGTTCATAGGTCTGCTACAAAGCATTGTTTTGCAGGATATCTTATTTGATCTTCCCTTAACTCAGTAAGGAAAACCAGCTGACAAAGTGGTATGCAAATGTAAGGTAATATGATAATGGTTTTGGTGATTAATAAAAAAAAAGGAAGAGTATCTGTAAGATTTCTTATCTAACAGATACCGGCATCCTTATTTTTCATTGAGTACCTCCTTTTCCCATCTGAGTCTATATGATTCTGGGGCTACTAACAGAGATAACATGATGTAGGATTAACCAATGAGACTCTGTCAAGGGACTTTTTATAGAACTATCAGGAAAAGGCCTCCTTACCTTTTTGGATTTCTGGCACCAAGGACAAATTAGGCTTGGGATTGCCCAGCATCATCTTGACCAACTACATAGACAGTCTCTGTGTGAATAAAACCATCACAGAAGGCAGCAAAATTGGAGATGGAGACTGAATCCTGAGAGGATGGCTCTGACCTGCCCATAAGGTGATTTTTTTGCTAATTAGAAAAAGTTGTCTCCTTTAGGTAGATGCCAAGCTTGGCAAATAAATGGCACCTTGGTTCAAAGGAAAAGAAGCCTATTCCTCTGGGTAGATGCAGCCCATGACAGAGTCTGGGCTGAGTGCACGTGTGCAATGCACAAACCATTTATCTATACGTGGTAGCCCAATCTGTTGCCATTTCTTGCATCCCTGGATCCAGCCATTTCTACAGCTTCTATGTCCCTGGACTTTGCCATTGCATGAGTCAATAATTTCCCTTTCTGTTCAAGGTAGTTGGAAATCACCTGTAATCAAATGGTAAATGGAAGTGGAATGCTGCAAGCGTCAGATCTCAAAATGTGAAATTGATCGAGTCAAGATGGGACACAGGCTGGAAATATGTCAATTTTGTTAAGCTGTAACAAAGTAAATGGATAAATTATGGCTTATTGAATCTTGGGACTTTTTGCTTTTATCATTATAATTACCTTCTTTCTACTCTTCTTAGCTCTGTTTTGTAGGAATTTTTGGGGTTTCTTGCATTGATTTTAATCTTTCTTTTATAATAATGAAAGTATTTAAGGCTGTGGAAATTTTGCTGAGTACAGCATTTGTCATATTGTCTAAGTTTTGGTATGTTGCATTCTCAATATTGTTGCTTTCTAAATAGTCTGCATTTGTAGTTTAGATTCATTCTTTGAGCCTGAAGAAATTAAAGAGTATGAATTTGCTGTGTGTTTGTATATTTTTGTGTGTTTATATCCATGTTACCTGCTTTGTTTTTGTTAACCTTTTCTTATAGTCAAATAATTTAATACATTGTGCTCATGACCTGTAAGAGTTCCAATACAAAAAAAAGAAGTCAGAGAATAGTCTGAGTCACATAACCTTAGGGATTTTACTGACTTCAAGGTGTTTTGAGTTAACATGGGAGACAACTCTACCTGATTTCAACATTGATTGAAAAAAAGAAGCTCTCCCCAGGTTTTATAAATGTAATTGCCTACCCAATATTCCCTAATCTCTTTCTGACCTCCATTGCCAACCTCCGTCTCATTGTCATAGGTACCTAAAATCCACAATAAACTAGGGTCACTAAAAAATAAGGACCCAGGGGACACTTCTGAGGTTTGCCTTTTGGAGGATTTATCTTTTTCTTTTTGATTGTCCATATTCTATAACACCACTAATTTGGATTATTTCAATCATTCCACACTTTTTTGGACCCTATAATAATTTGATTCCATGTGGACCCTCCTCAAATCCTCCACCCAAATATAAGACTATTCTAAGTTGTTGGTATTTATGTATCAAGTAAAGAATGAGTTGGTTAAGATCATTTTGTCTGGAAATGAAACAAAAATGTGGTTGAAATAATAAGAAAAAATGTATTATCTTATAATAAGCCCCCAAATATGGCTGCTCTAGGAGTTATTCATTTGTGGCCCCAAATCATCAAGGACCCAGTTTTTTCTTGTATTCCTGCTTTGCTCCACCTAATCTCAACTTGCCATCTATATATTCCCCTTCTCTTGTTTGTAAGATTGTTCTACCAGCTCTGGGTGCATCATATATTACACAACATTATTCAAAGGGCAGAAGACCTGCTTTTACAAAGAAAAAATTTCTGGAATATTCTTAGATTTCCCATCAAGTCTCTTTGACCAGAATTCTGTTACATGTCCTTTCCTAAACCAGTCTCTGGTGAAGTATTAGGTTACATTGATCGGCTTCCAATAGTCAGGATTCACTTCCTTAGCTAAGGAGGATGGTCCTGACCTCCCCTGAGCACATGGCTGGCTGATATCTTAACAAAATCAGAGGTGTGTTATCAAGGAAGGAGGAAGAATGGTTGTTGTTTAAGCAGCCAATAGTTCCTGCCACAAGGAAGATTAATTTCCCATCAGCGGGTCTAGAATGCATAATAGATAAGGAAGAGACAGTGTTTGAAAGCAAGGATAACTCAGGGAATGGAATGAAGATTTCTTATTGGAATCAATAAAAAGAGGGAGATGAAATAGATTTTAAAATCCTCTATTCTTCAGTGAAGTCTTCTTCATTTCAACTTGAATGTTAGGTCCTATAATTGCAACCAATATATGATTGGGTTTTGACTTGAATTAGTTTGAGACTTTTTGTCTTACAGTGGAGGGATTGAAACAACTTAAATTTATTATGATCCCTAGTATAATTATTTATTTATTTTAAAAATGTTTTTTCTTTTTCTAGTTTTGGAACAAGTTTTCTATATTTTTCTATACTGCCATTTTTTTTGCCTTTGTCGTCTTATTGTTTTATGTTTTTTAATAGATATCATTATTTCTTCAAATGTCAAAATCAAAAGGGAAATGCTAACATGGGAAGTTTAATAAAATTTGACCTCATTTACCCCACAAATATATTAGTCTTTTGGTGGTTTTGTTTCTTTGATCAAAGTTCTGCTTAATGTCTTCTGTACTTTTTATAACAGCTTTATACCATAAATATATCATAAAGTTCAACCTTTTAAAGTATACAATACAGTGGTTTTTGTGTATTCACAAAGGTGTGCAACTATCACCATACCTAATTCCAGAACATTTTTATCACCTCAAAAAAAAAACAAAAAACAAATTCCCATTAGAGCCACACCCTATTTCTTCTCTCCCTCAGCCCTTGGCAGCCATTTTCTGTCTCTATAGATTTGCATATTCTGGACATTTCCTATAAATAGAATCATACAATATGTGACCTTTTGTGGTATCTTTCATTTAGCATAACATTTTCAAGATTCATCCATGTTGTAGCATGTGTCAGAACACCATTCCTTTTTATGACTAAATAATATTCCATTGTATTTATTTACTACAATTTGTGTATCCATTCATCTGTTTATGGAAACTTGGGTGGTTTCCAATTTTGGCAACTATACATAATGCTGCAACAAACAGTCATGTGTATAGTTTTTGTGTGGATATATGTGTACATTCTCTTGAGTATATCCTAGGAGTGGAAAAACTGGATCATATGGTAATTATGTATTTGGCATTTTGAGAAACTGCCAGACTGTTTTGCAAAAAGGCAGTACCATTTTATATTCCTACCAGCAATGTATGATGGTTCTAATATCTCCACAACTTACCAACACTTGTTATTATCGTTTTTATGATATTGGTGCCATGTGGCATCTCGTGATTTTGACTAGTATTTCTCTAACACTGTTGAACATCTTTTCATGTGCTTATTGGCCATTTGTATATTTTCTTTGGAGAATAGCCTATCAAAATATATTGTCCATTTTTATTTGGATAGTTTGTCTTTTTTATTGTTGAGTTGTAATAGTTCTTTACATATTCTGGATACTAGACCCTTATGGTAGATTGAGTTATGTACCACAGAAAACACATATTCTTAATCTTAATCCCATTCCTGTGGGAGAATACATAGGTTGTTTTTATTTGTTAAGATGTGGCCAACTGAATCAGGATAGGTCTTAGTTCTATTAATGGATAGGCCTTATAAGGAGAAAACCATGTGGAGTAGCTGGCAAAGGAAGCCTGAAGAAACCCAGAAGAGAAAGGAGAGGACATCACCATATGATGGGAGAGCCAGGTGACCCAAGGATTGGCCAGCCAGAATGCTACCAACCACAGGAGGAAGGAAGCCTTTTAGCCAATGCTGTGATTTGGACTTCTGGCCTCTGAAACTGTGAGGCAATACATTTCCATTGTTGAAGCCAAAATCTGTCTGTAGTATTTGTGATTGAAACCTAGCAAAACCAAGACAATGCTTATTCAATATATGACTTACAAATAGTTTGTCCTACACTGTGGGTTGTCTTTTCACTTTCTTGATATTGTCCTTTGCAGTAAAAAATTTTTAATTCTGATTAGGAATCATGCTTTTGATGTAATATCTAAGAAATCATTGTCAAATCCGAGGTCACAAAGATTTATCCCTATGTTTTCTTTTAATATGCTAATAGTTTTAGCTCTTACTTTGAGGCAGTGGTATGTATAAGTTTGAAGGGGTCTCAACATTAATTATTCATTAAATATTCACTTAAGTCACCTGTTTTCAGTATGGTAACCTCATCCTCAACTCTGTCTGACTTTCTTGAAGACTGTCTGCTTTTAGTGTCTCTAGAGAATAAATCTTCCCTCTCTGCCAGGATTGGGAGGGAAAGGTATCCGGCTGCATGGAGAATGAGATGAGGATTGGGGCACTAACAGCTTCCTTTTTTTTTTTCAACTCAGTTTTATTGAGATATTTTCACATGCCATACAATCATCCACAGTGTACAATCAATTGTTCACAGTACCATCATATAATTGTTCATTCATCACCACAATCAATTTTTGAACATTTTCCTTACTCCAAAAAAAAAACCAATAAAAATAAAAGTAAAAAAGAACACACAAAGCATTCCATCCCCCCATCCCACCCTATTATTCATTTATTTTTTATCCCCATTTTTCTACTCATCACTAACAGCTTTTTAAAATAACTTAACTAATTCTCCTTTTTGTAGCCCCACCTCCACGTCTACGTCCAGGGGCACCAGGTGCCACCAATACCTAAAATTTTCAGGTCTTCACTTCTGTGGTATAAACCAGGCTGTTTCTAAGCTTGGTCTACAACTACGTTGGGATTCGGAGCTCTAGGGTCTGGTAAGTAAATTGCCTCTTGTCTATTTACATTTCAGTTTTAAAAATTGTGCTGTTATTTCATTCTTTCCTCTTTTCTTCATCCTTGTGGCCTTAAGTCTTAAATAAAATCTACACTGTGGTTTCAGTAAAGATTTAAAAGTGAGCAAAAGAGATGCTTATATTCATTCTGCCATCTTTATTCAGAAACCTGAAGAAGCATCTTTTATCAAGTTATCTCTTTCCTGAAGGAAAGTTGAGCTGTGTTATGTTAATTCCACCTTCCCACCCCCACCTCCCTGGCTCTGTGTAATAATTGGTGTCAATTCCTCTTACATTCTGGTTTTATGTTTTCTGATAGTCTTGGTTTCTGACGTTGTGGTGAATTCTTTTAAACTTTTTTTTTTTAATTGTCTTTATGGATACCTTAGTGATAGGATGAGAGAGGTTGGCTGTGTAAGAGTTTATAGTTAGAGACCATTTTGAACTAGAAACCATTGATTTTGTTTAAAAAATTGTTGGATATGATTGAGTAAAAAACTGAAACTGGGGATGCTGACTTTGAACGTTATATTCTTTGAGAGAAAAGCCTTCTCATTACAGTTTTAAAAATGACTTTTCCCTTCACCTGAGGACTGTTTCAGTTTATCCGGGTCATTACACATCACAGGTGCTTAGGCAGCTACTTTTCTGAGAGCTTCTCCTGTGGAAAAATTCATCAAAATAGATGTCTGTAGACACTGTATCATGCTCCCTCCATGGGTAAAGCATTTCCAGACTCTAAAATACTATCTATAAGATGATGGGTTCAAATTGATAACTCTGTCTCTAACATCTTCTTTAAGTTTGAACTCATTTATCGAACTACCTCTTGGATGCCCAGTGAGCATTTCAAACAAGAAGTCTCAATTTTCTCCCACTGCCTGTTCCTTCCTAGGATTTTTTCTGTCACAGTAAATGACTCTACCACTTATCCTGTTGCTCAGGCTCAAATCCTAAGAGTGATTCTTATAGCGTGACAATCGTCCTGGTTTGCTTGGGACTGAAAAGTTTTCCCAGACATAGGTCTTGGAGAGCTAAAACCAGGCAAGTATCAGGCACACTGGGATGAGTTGGTTACTCTAAATTATTGATTCCTCCTTTCCTACCCTCATATCCTGCATCCAAGTTATTAAATATGTGTTGAATAAATGAATGGTAGTTCTCTGACAATCTTGTATCCTGGGAAATCACAATAAGTGGCCAATTTAAACTGTGTGGTGAAACAATCTGATGCCTTTGTGCCTCTTTTTAAATTAAAAGTCAAAAGTACATATTTGGAAAACTAAAGCCTCATATTGAGAAATATCAAGCAATTGTATCATGCAGAGAGTTTGAATTTGAAAGTGCTTATATTTTTTTCATTCCCTTAAAAGTACTTGAAATTTTGATTCATGTATTCATTTCACATTGAATAGAGTCTGGAGGAGATGCCCCAGAACTCTCCCCTCCAAAGTGTGTTTTTGGTGCTACGATTGAATTAGGGTTATCCCTTCTTCATGTGATTAAGTAAAACAATGACAACAACAAATACACATTTTAGGTCCAATCTTTTGTTTTCTAGTGACAGAAATACAACTCCAATTGACTTAAGCCAAAAAGGGAAATTATTGGTAAATATTCATTAATAAATAGTAAGTGACTTCTGGGTTCCAGGGTTTGTTTCAGACATTGAGGATAAAACTCTGAATAAGATAACTTATAATGCATTTAGAGAATCAGTAAGATGCATAACAAATGCTTAAGTGGATAAGTACCATGAAGAAAAGAAATCAAGGTAATAGTGAGTGAAAAGTGCAAATTAAGTAATTTAAGGGGAGATGAAAGAGAGTGAAGGGAGCTGTTAGAGAATATCAGAAGAGCCTCTCTGAGGAAGTAATAGTTGACCAAAGACTGGAATTTGTGAGGAATGAACCATGTAAAAGTCTCAGGGAGGAACATTCTAAGCAGAGGGAAAAATATGGGAAAAAGCCTTCTTGAGAAACAGCAGGTCAGTCAGAGCGAGTCAGGGGGAAGGAGCAGAGAATGAGGCCAGGGAGATAATTGGATCAGGTCACTGCGGGCCTTGTTGGATGTACAAAGGACTTTGGATACATTTTATGTATGATAGGAAGCCAACAGAGAATTTTGACCCCTCTGGCTGCTCTGTGGTGTTGGGGTCCATAGAAAGGCAAGGATGGAAGAGGGAAGACCAGTTAGAAGGCTTTTTCACTTATCTAGATGTTAACTTGGACTAGGATGGCAGCAGTGAAGGTGAAGAGAAGTGTCAGATTCTAGAACTGTTTTGAACATAGATCCAAGAGGATATGCTGATGAATCAGGTATGCGTTAAGAGAGAAGGGAGTTATATATGACTGCAATATTTTGTCCTGAGAATCTTAGAATGAATTGAAATTTGTCTAGTAGCAGGAGACTGGAGCACATATCTGGGCATGGAAAGAGTTTGATTTTGGGCATGTTGAATTGTAGAATCCTATTAGATGTGCATGGGTAAATGATGAGCAGAAATATGGCTAAACAAATCTTGAATTCCAGGAAACATTAGAGGTGGAGACATGAATTGGGAACTTTGAGAGAGTAGGTTGGTATTTAAGGCTATGAGATTGGGGGAGAGAACCTAGGAAGTGAAAATAGGGAAAAGGTCTAAGAATTGAAACTGGGGCATTAATGAGGTATTATCTGTAAGTCACTGAGAACAAGTATTGTTTAGCAAGTATTAACAGTAAATGTTATAAGTGTTTATAAAAGTCAACAAATAAAAAAATAATCCCAACACTGAGAGACCAGGCAAAGGAGACTGGAAAGAAGCAGCCAGCAAGGTAAAAGGATAACCAGGATAGTGTGGCATCAGTGAAGCCAAAAGGAAAAAGTGATTCAAGTAAAAGGACATGATCAACTTTTGCTAAAAGGTGCTGAGAGGTTAAGTAAGATCAGGCCAAAACTGAAAAGTCTAGTGTGACTAAACTGACTCGTCTAAGAGGGAGAAGGAAATGGAAGCATGTGCTTCCAGTTGAAGAAAAGAGCAACTCAGTCACCAGGTATTTAAGGCCATGCAATTATAGCCAGGGGATGAGGGTTGTGGACTACGGATGTGAGGAGGACAGGTTCCATTTCTGAGCCCTTGAAAGGCTGTGCCTCAGAGGTAGGGATGGCCACCAGCATGGTGCCTGCAGGAGTCACACATTAAGCACAGTGGTCTCCATGAAGTGGTCTCCAAGCCATCTGAGAAGTGCTCAGTTCCAAGTGGACAACATTGGCTTTGGCCATGAATTGGGCAAATAAGATTCCACTCAAGATGGAACAACTCAAGCTGGACGGATGGTATAACTTAGAGCTACATCTTAGAGCTACAGCTACAATAAGTGCCACTTTAATTGTGAGCTGAAAGACCTCTTTTGGAAAATTGGATTAATGCTGGGGACTCTTGTATGATATCAGGTTGAGAGTTTAGCAAGATTTAATTTGATTGTTCCAAATAAGGACATGTACATTATTTGTACCTTAAGTGTATGACAGAGAATTCATACCTATGAGAATTCATACCTATTCCACTGACATTTCTGCTTCTGTAATTTTGTCTTTTTGTGAGAGCTCCAGCATTGCTTCTGTGTGTCTGGATATGAGTGATATAGTAAATCTTCTCCATATTGGAGTGGCCTCAGTTTCAGGGGCTGCTGCCTTTAAGACAACTGAGAATAAATGGGGGTAGCCTGCAATTAGTAGGACCCTTCATTATAGATGCACACATTGCAGATCTGCCTTTAATGATTCTGTCTCTTGCCAACACAACCTTTCTATAGCATTTTGGAAATAATGTTTGCAAGCTGTCCCCTACAATCTATTTTCCCTGGCACTGGATGAGGTCTCATGCTCACTGAACAAGCAATTTCCCCATGAAACTACTCTGGACATTCCCAACACTAGAGGCAAGAGTGTATCAAAGCATGGTTTAGTTATGTTACCTTGAATAGCCCCAGGATTTAGTCATGAAGTTCCCCTGAATTCCAGCAGCATAGAATTTCTGATCTTAAAACTGCTGGGAATGACTGCCAAACATCTGACAACATCAAAAAGTCACTTGGCTGAATAATTCAGAATGCAGTTATAAAACATGATATAGAAATTATATTTTAAGCTTTTAGTTAATTTAAACTGTGTGTGTATGTGTGTTTGTGTATAAATGGTGTGTGTGTATAAAAATGGTGTTCTGGTATCTGCTTTTTATTTTGGTACCTAAAAGAACAAAGTGTTTTAAGAGCAGGGAAGAAGTCCTTCCCAGTAGCTTTGATCACATCTGTTGATGGCCAACCTGCTGTGCTGACACATGTGGTGGTGCTGGGATAAGGTAGCAGATGCAGGACCGGACAGATATGTGAGCTAGACCTGAATATTGCCCCAAACCAGTGGCTGAGCAGCAGCTGCTCTGGAAGGAAGTGAGGTATCTGAAGCAAGGGCATGTCGAGATCAGAGCAGAAGAATAAGTACATGTTTGTCTGGCAAGGGTAGGTCAGGGCAAATAGAGGGTTGGAGCAAGCCACAGGAGCAGAGCCTAGAGCTTCAAGCAAGCTTTGAATGACCATTTGCGGCTCAAAGGCCAGGAATCAACACAGATAATGGAGGCAGCAGGGTCAGGAATCCAGGCAAATAGACCAGATATTTGTTCAGGGAACCAGCAGCAGGTAAGGCCTTTTTTTTTTTTTTTCTGAGCCAAGCCTTAGTGTCAAGTAGGGGCCTTTCATATCCTCCTCATCAGTGCAGGAGCCAGTCCTCATGTATATCCAGCCAGGTGGAAATTTATTCATTTACTCAATAGATATTATCCCAGCTCTCACAAAGCTTACAGCATACTGGGTAAGACAGACATTAAATATATATTTCAATATTGACTAGTGAAGGTGATAGTAAAAACAAGTTCCAGGCTAGAAATGGAAGTGGGGCTGAAAAAGAAAGGCCAGTACTGGCTAGTAGTTTGGGCTGTTGATTAACATAAAGCCATGTCTGGGATAAAATGCTGGGCTATTCTCCCTGCCCCTATCATCCTCTAACACTCCTAGTTGAGGTCACTTCAACTTGGTAAGCTCAGCCCGCTCCAAACCTGCTTGACGGTGGCTGAAGTTGAAGGACCCAGGGACGTCCTTGGACCTGTCTTTGCACTCATCATGTGTGCTCTGACTTGGTGGTTCTGTGGGAACAGAGACCCAGCCTATGGCCCTTGGGACAGAGTCTCTCTGGTATCTAGGTCACATCTCATTCCCAGCAAAGTGTTCCCTGCCTTTAATGTCTATTCTTGAGGAATAAAATTCCCTGCCCCTAGGTTAGACCCTGTAAATAGGTCCATGGCACCTGCTATTGCATCTTTCTCATGCAAACCACAGACCTGCCTGAACTGTGGCCTTCTGGGCTGGTTTGAGCTCCTGCATCTTCCTGCGTTATGTTAACACTTTCCATCTTTACACTGGTGTAGTCATTTTGCAAACCTTTCTGTCCTGATTGTTCTCTCCTTTTGATCAGTTTCCAGGCATTGGAATAATGCTGAGCTGATGTTTGTTTCTTCTTGTATTTCAAATTTTAACCTTTAGTATAAAATCCACTTTCTGTTACTGAGCCCTTGACCAGCGCCACATGTTTCCCTGGAGTGGGTCCTTTCCTGGTCTGGACCATGTGTATACCTTCTTGGACCCTAGTTCTGAGAGCGACATTTAACTCAAATCATTTATGAAAGAAATGCATATGTATGAGTAGAATTCTAGCTTGTCATTTTCAATTGTATAGTTACTCGGTACAGGATGTTGTCTCTTCCACCTTGGGCAGGATAACTAGCTTTTGTTTATTTTGCTGCAGATCAGGTATCTCCAGAGCAATAAATTTCAGAAAACACACTCCAAAAAAGTCTTCTGAAATAAAGGAATTACTGTATTTCCCTGACCAAGTCTCTGATTCTTAATAATATAATTTTCATGTTTTAGATTTCTAGTTTAAAAAGTATGTGCATATTGGAAAAATAACAAACAAGGACAAAGACCTAAAAGATTAATGAGAAGGATGAAGACTATATGCTTGTTTTCATACAGGATTTTTCTTTTTGATTGAAGTGATACAGCTCTAAGATTTTGCTTTAGGAGGAGGTGCATTGGATTCTTCATCATCAGTATTGATGATTAGCACTGCCACAAAAATGATCTAGTACTTGTTTATTGGAAAGAATAGGTTTTCTTAGTATACCTGAATATTAAGGATAAATAAACAGGTTCTGGTCTAGAAAGTAATCTTTCTTTTTCTTTGACTGCTGGATTTTGAAATAATATTTATTAAGGGAAAATTGCTGCAGTGTTGTTCAGCAAAATGTATTTGAAATCAAACCAGGGCTTTCTAATATTAAAAATAAACATAAGAATGTGAACTATTCCTTTGAGGACATACCTAGCTACACACACACACACACACACATACACACACATATGCTTAATTTTATAAAAATAACTTTAAAGTAGCACATGTGGTTGAATAGGCTTGTCAGACTGCTGATGGGTAGGAAGCCATGCATGGGAGGGCCAAGGCAGAGGCAATTATTATGTCATGGCGGAGTCCACAGGCGATTTGGGTTTATTGATCCAAGATGGACAAAACCTTCAAAACCAAAGGTTGTAGAACCACTAAAGGTTATTCTCTGAAAACAACCTTAGTAACATTTATCTAGATCATTTGAAAAAAATGAAGATCTGGTTGGGGAGATATTTATACATGTAAATGATATGTATCTGTTAAGGATTAAATTATGTCCCTCAAAAGATATGTTCAAGTTTTAACCCCCAGTCTCATGAAAGTGATCCTATTTGGAAATAGGATCTTTAAAGATGTTATTAGTTAAGATGAAGCCAAATTGGATTAGGGTGGTCCTGATCTGATATGACAGGTATCCTTTTGAAGGGAGGAAATTTAGACACAGGTAGATTAAGTTACATACCCCAGGAAAGACATGTCCTTAATCTTAACTCATTCCTGTGGCTGTGAACCTGTTGTAAATAGAACCTTTTGAAGATGCTTTTCTGTTTTAATTAAGGTGTTGCCAACTGAGTCAGCATGGATCTTAATCACATTTTTGGAGGCATGATAAACAGAAAGCCACAGGGATAAGCCAGAGGTCTGAGAATCCAGAAGAAAAAAAAGGAGAGGACATCACCATGTGACAGAAAAGCCCGGGAACACCAAGGATTGCCAGATTGCTGGAATGCTACAGATCTGGGAGGAAGCAAGCCTTCCAGTCCCTGAAACCATGAGCCAATAGATTCCCATTGTTTAAGCCAACCCATTGTGTGGTATTTGTCATAGCAGCCTGGAAACTAAGACAGACAGAGAAGACAGCCCTATGATGGTGGCAGAGATTAAATTATATCACAAGCCAAAGAGTGCCAAGGATTGCCTGCTGGCCTCTGCCAGAACCCACAGACTTCAGAGGAAACATGGCCTGGGCCCCACCTGGATTCAGACTTCTAGCCTCTGGAACTGAGGGAGAAGACATTTCTGTTGTTTTCAGCCACCCAGTTTGTGGTACTTTGTTGCAGCAGCCCTAGGAAACGTAGACAGTACACATGCCATTATTGTAAATAACAATATAAGATGCTAGAACATAAAACAAGTGATAGTCCAACTCAATGAATGTTTATTGAGACCCTGCTTTGTGTCACACAGTGTGCTTGAAGTTAGGGATATAATCACAGATACTACAAGTATTTGCTCTGGTGGACAGAACAGAATATTTGAAAAAGCATGATATTATGCTGGGTAAAAGTATGGACTTTGAAGCAGAGCTTCAGCTGGGTTCAACTTCTGGTTCTAGTATGTATTAGTTCATGGTTCAGACTAAGTTACTTAATGTTTCTGTATCTCAGATCCCCCCTGGAGTAAAACTGTTACCTACCCCACAGAACTGCCATTTAAAGAATTGCATATAAAGCTGTTGGAATAGTACACAACACTGAGTAAGAAATAGGATTCCCTGTTACTATTACTGCATGATTTTAGAATCCGGATGTTCAAAGTGGGCTTTGAGCTGAGCTTATACAAAACAAAAAATATGAGAAACTAGTAAAACGTTTAATTAGCTTTTAACCTCAAAATAAGAAAGTAAGCCTCATGAATGTTAGCATATAGATTCAAACTGTTCCCAGATTTAGAAGTGTTGCAGATAGTGGGTGTCACAGAGAATGAAGGAGCTCAGAAGTACACAGAGGACATTGGAAGTGCATCCTTACTCATTTGTTTGCCTTCAGTGTATTGAAATATGTTACATATGACATATGCTTAGGTTAAGAGATCTAGTTTTTGAATTTTTATTTTGATATTTCCAACTTACAGAAGTTGCAAGAATAGTATAAGGATTTCCTGTATACGCTTGACCCAGCTCCATCAATTGTTTACATTTTTCCCCAGTTTACTTTATCATTTTCTGTATGTGTGTGTGTATAAGTGTATGTATTTTTTCTGAACCGCTTGAAATAAGTTGTTGACATTGTGCCATATTCCTAAGTATGTCACCATGTATTGCAGAAGAACAAAGACATTCTCTTAAATGACTGCATTATGATTATCAAAATCAGGAAAACTGATATAAGACTGCATTTAATTTTAACGTTATGGATTAGGAAATGGTGACAGTAAAATACTATATATTTACTTTTTCCTCACTCCAGGATCCAGGAGAAAAACAGATTAGTCTCCTTTAATCTGAAATAGTTTTTCAGTAAGACTTACTTTATTAAATTTTTTTTTTTTTTTTTTTTACATTGACAGTCTTGATAACTACAGGCTGGTTATCTTGTAGGCTGTCCCTCAGTTTGGATTTGTCTATTTCCTCATGGTTGGATTCAGGTTCTGTATTTTAGGGCAGGAATAGCACAGAAATAACATTATGAATGTCTGTGCACCTTGACTAGAGGAATTTTATATTAGTTTGTTGCATTACTAGTGGTAAATTTGATCTCTTGGCTAAGGTGCTGTTTTATTTTCCCAAGCTGCTAAAACAAATACCATATGGAAGAACTGACTTAACAACGAGAACTTACTGGCTCATGGTTTCAGAGACTAGAAGGCTTGCTTCCTCCCGGGGTTGGTATCTTCTGGCTAGCCGACGACTTTGGGGTTCCTTGGTTCTTCTATCACATGGCAAAGCACATGGCAGTATTGTCGTCTTTCGCTTGCAGGTTCCATTCACTTCCAACTTCTTGCTGCTTCCTGTAGTTTCCTCTCCTTTTGTGTCCAATTTCCTTTACTTTTCTACTATGCCCAACACAATTTTTCCAAGCTTTCCTTACTACTTATGAAGTATGACTTAACTATTTGTTCTGGCTTGCCAGTGCTGCCGATATGCAAAATACCAGAAATGGATTGGCTTTTATAAAGGGGGTTTATTTGGTTACAAAGCTACAGTTTGAAGGCCATGAAAATGTGCAAATTAAGGCATCAACACATGTATACCTTCACCGAAGGAAGGCCAATGGCCTCTGGAAAACCTCTATTAGCTGGGAAGGAATGTGGCTGGCATCTGCTGATCCCGGGTTGTGTTCCAGCTCCTCTCTCAGCTCCTGTGCATTCTTCAAAATGTTGCTGTTGGGGCGTTTTGTCCTCTATTAGCTTCTCCGGAGCAAACTTTGGGCTAGGGTAAGTCTGCTTTCAATGGCCATCTCCAAAATGTCTCTCTCAGTTGCTCTCCAAAATGTCATTCACAGCTGCTCTGAGCTCCTTCTATTTGTAAGCTCTTTTATAGGACTTCAGTGATTAAATGAATACCCACCCTGAATAGGCAGGGTCCGTATCTCCATGGAAATAATTTAATCGTTTCACCCACAGTTGATTGAGTCGCATCTCCATGGAAACATTCAGTCAAAGGATGCCAACCTAATCAACACTAACACATTTACCCCAACAAGACTGCATTAAAGAACATGGCATTTTGGGGGACATAATACATCCAAATTGGCACACTATTCATCTTAAGATGAAATTTTAATTCTCATCTTTAAACTCCTTGATCAAAAAGTATAGGACATCACTACCACATGAGTTAAACAAGCAATGGAATAAAAAACAAAAGTGGTATCTATAATAAGAAATTATCTGATGTGAATTTTAGCTATCTTACATTTCTGTTTAGCACAAGCAGAAATAAAGAGGTTGCAAGGTACTACAATGTTTGGCATTTATACTGCAAGCTTTAAATTATAATTTTATTCTGTTCAACAAGTCATCTCTATGAAAATGGCTATGCTCATAAATACAAAAATTGTTATATCTAGCAGGTGGTATTCTACTAGTCAAGACAAGAGACCTCTTTATAAAATTAGGTTAAAAACTCAGAATGTCTGATGATTATATTACCAGTATAAAGGCTAAAAATCAGATAAACTATACAGAAAATAAAGAATTAAATGATTAAAGTTTTGCTTTAAGAAAACCACAAATGATTATATTCCAAGAAATAAGTAATAATGACAAAGGATGTGATTAATATACTGTATCTTTTTTAAGCTCAAACATACTTTTCATCTTAAAGAGGACAATTCAGACTTTTACTTTCTTTGTCCAGAATAGGACCCAGATTTAAGCTATTATTTGAACAGAGTTCATGATCTAGAGTCATTTTTTTCACCATAGGATATTTTTATTTTTGTAGATAGGCTACAAAATGCAAATGACTAAGTCAGTTATAAAGATTTTGTGACATAATAAATGCTAATTTACCCAACAACTGTCACAGATACCAATATACTTCTACATCCAAGCCTAAAAGTTACTATAGTACTGAGGTCATAACTAGCATGATTCTTCCACATGGTCAGACTTTGCTTACTATATAATAGTGTCATAAAATCCAAAGAAGAAACCTTAGTGAGTCCTTCCAAAGTGGCAAAAATTTTCAAATGCTTTTCCTCTGGTTTTGGAGCCTGTTCTTTTCCTCAGTCTTTTTTTAGTCGTTTGTCTTTTGCAATATTTTCTTGACATTTTTGTTTCTTCTTCTGCTCCTTTTCCCTGGCCTCGGTCATCACTCATCTTGGCCTATTTCCAGGACAGTTCAGCAGTTGGCATAAAGGCCAAAATCACTGTCATGAGGAAGACATATGGGTCCTTTGCAGCCCATTCCACAACATACTCAGCCCAAGCCTTTGTATCAGACATCTTTGTAGAGGTCTTATGAAAACTTATTCTTAAGTTGTCATCTCTAACTTTGTCCTGGGATTATTAGAGAGCCAATCACAATTTCATATGACCTTTGGTTGTCTTTTTCTTTAGTTCCACCATACATTTCTGAGAGAAGGTTTAAATTCATCAGACTGGAAGCAGGAAGGCGTCCCGCTCACCCCATTGACTTTTAAAGTACAGATGAGGGGAATTAGTCAACTGAAAGACACATCTGAAGAACTTAACATGTTATGCCTCCTTAGATAACAATGTGAAAGATCAGGAGGCATGGAAACAAGAAGGTCCAATACTTATTAATAAGAGTTATAAAAGGAAAGACTGGAAAGAATGGGAGAGAAACAATATTCAAAGAGATAGTGCCAGTGATGTTCCAGAATTAAAGACATAAATCTAATCTAGATTTATATATCTTAGTGAAACTGCAGAAACCAAGAACAAAGAGAAGATCTTAGAAGCAACTAGAGAGGAGATATTGGTTAATTATAGTATGTAGCCATAATAATTATCAAGTTGTTTAAAAATTAATTGATCAGAAAATAGACATGTCATGATTTTGTTCAGCCAACTTTAAAGTTATATACTCTGTCTAATATTTTGCAAAATTTTGTAAAATCAAATGATACATGTCAGGAACCTCATTTGAGATGAATTAGTAAATAGCAAAGGCAAAATTCACATGCCGGTAGAGAATTGCTCATTATTTCTCCTATGGCAAAAATGCCTGCCTTAATCCAAAGAAGATAATCACAACCTAAAATCATGTTTTGAATCACTGAACACTTGGGCAACACATTTTAGAAACCATTGCTGAGAGTTTGAAGAGATAAATATTAAAATAAACTGTAGTGTAAAGGTTTGCTTGCTACACAGTTGAAGGAAAACAGTTGTTTTAAACAAGTTTCAATTTTTATAGTATTTGCTAGATTAGGTTTAAATAATGAAGTAGATGTACTATTTAGTGATTCACAAAAGGAAAGCTATACTTGAGAAGACATATTTCTCACAGTAAGTGACAGTATCTTATGAGAAAACCAAGTGTTACCAGTGATGGAACAGCTGTTTTGAATGGAATAAGAATAGTAATTTAAATTGTAGGTTAGGTTTACAGAGAACTGCACATGTGAAATTTACTTACTGCACCATTTATAGGCAAGATATTTTAGTAAACAAGTTGAAGCTTGAGGTGCACAGTTATAGGATGTCATCAATATAGTTAATTTTAAATCATCTTTTAAAATTGTTTTGTAATACCATGTAACGAGATATATGATTAACATGAAAATCTTTTTTATCCAGCAGTCATTCTTGGGTTACTTTAGAGTAAAATTCTTGGAATTATCCCATTTACAAATATTATGTGGGTTTTATTTCTTTATTTGTAATTTTTTTAGAAAGACGTGTTCTGGTTTGCTAACGC
The DNA here is from genome assembly GCF_015220235.1 of Choloepus didactylus. Classification (NCBI taxonomy): domain Eukaryota; kingdom Metazoa; phylum Chordata; class Mammalia; order Pilosa; family Megalonychidae; genus Choloepus; species Choloepus didactylus. The sequence goes on along the minus strand of NC_051322.1, from coordinate 28,787,584 downwards.
TGCTGGAATGCAAAACACCAGAAATGGATTGGCTTTTATAAAGGGGGTTTATTTGGTTACACAGTTACAGTCTTAAGGCCATAAAGTTTCCAAGGTAATGCATCAGCAATCGGGTACCTTCACTGGAGGATGGCCAATGGTGTCCAGAAAACCTCTGTTAGCTGGGAAGGCACGTGGCTGTCATCTGCTCCAAAATTCTGGTTTCAAAATGGCTTTCTCCCAGGATGTTCCTCTCTAGGCTGCAGTTCCTCAAAAATGTCACTCTTAGTTGCTCTTGGGGTGTTTGTCTTCTCTTAGCTTCTCTGGAGTAAGAGTATAGTTTCAACGGCCGTCTTCAAAGTGTCTCTCATCTGCAGCTCCTCTCTCAGCTCCTGTGCATTCTTCAAAGTGTCCCTGTAAACTAATCAAGGCCCATGCTGTATGGGGCAGGGCAACATGTGCATGGAAATTATCCAATGAAAGATCTCGCCCACAGTTCAGTGGTCACATCTCCATGGAAACATCCAATCAAAAGTCTGCAACCCAATCAACGCCAATAAGTTTCCTGCCCATACAAGACTGCATCAAAGATAATGGCGTTTTGGGGGATGTGATACATCCAAACCAGCACAACATGTGACCTACATTTGCTGACATTTTCTGTGATGATGAATGGCTGTTTTCAGTGGTACTGAATAGTGTGCTGTCAAGTACATAAAATACAAATTATAATGAAAATTGCTTCTATCCCTTCAAGATAAGGGTGATCATTAACAATGAATAAGAAAGCAACAGAATACCACCCCCCCCCAAATTCCAAAAACCTACCACCACCACCACAAACAACAGCAGACCTATAGATGAGAGAGTTGAAAATGTTTCAAAATGTTTTCATTATGTGGGTTTCCCCATAAATTATGTCACATTTAAATTTATATTCTTGAACTTAGAAACAATTTTCTAATACATTTAAAAATGACATAGTTGCATGTTTCAGGGTGTCTTGAACCTGTTTGTTTAAATATAGAAAAATTCCGGACTTCTTGATTAACTTGCAAGAGCAACTGATTCACATTAGAAGAAATAGAAATCTATTAATTGAATAGTTGGTGAATAGCATTGGAAAAAAATATTGATTTAATGCAGCCAATAATATATTTCTTCCATCTAAACGTATGTATTCCTGAGGTATAATTTTTCAGCTGAGAGCCATTAAAGCAGGTTTTGAAATAAACTAAAGTTAGACCCACACTTTAAGGTCACTGTATTACAAAGTATTTAACTGAGTTCTTGAAAATTGAATGAAGCATATTGAATCACATTGCTTTCTCTCTGGAGTAAAATGCTTTGATTTTTTATAATGTAATAATAAATTTAAAATATTGTATTAGATATATACCTCTCCCATTCAATTCATTTTTTCAATATTTTCTAAGAAAATGAAATACACTAGAACAGTTAAATGTTCATATGACTTGAGTATGTACTAAACAGTTTTTACTGATAGGGCTTCATCTCCAGAAAGATTGGACACCAGTCAAACAGAGCAGGGAGAAATCAGCTTAAGTCTGGTTGCCAGGGGAGACTTCACAGATGGCTGCAACAGTACAGAAAGGAATAAGATTTGGAAGACAGCAAGTGTAATCCTGTCAGGGTTATAGGGGCTGCAAATACATCAGTTTTCCCAGAGTGAACGATATGTTTTAGGAGGAATCAATCAGTCAGAAAACTTTTAGTGAGTATCTACCACATGCTTGGCTCTGTCCTGTGAGCATGGACTATAGAAAGCCTTTAGTCTTTTATTCAACCATTGGATACATGGGCGGGCTTTATTTGCTGGTGAGTGCTGGGATAAAAGGCATAGTGCTTGCTCTCATGGAACTTGCTGTGTAAGTTAGTACATAAGATTAAAAAGAAGTGACAATCTTAGACAGTTTATGTCAAGGAATCTATAAATGGTGAAGGTGGTTAGAAATGAGTTCAAAGAAAAGGTAGAATTTTGCCTCCAAGAAAGGTTTTGGGATATCCAACCTACTCTCCTACCACTCTCACCCTTGTTCCAGGTCCTTTACCGTCTAAAGTTTTTGCACATCCTCTTATCCTGGTCCTCTAGTTTGCTAATGCTGCCAGAATGCAAAACACCAGAGATGCATTCATTTTTATAAAGGGGGTTTATTTGGTTACACAGTTACAATCTTAAGGCCATAAAGTGTCCAAGGTAACACATCCTCCACTGGAGGATGGCCAATGGTGTCCGGAAAACCTCTTTTAGCTGGAAGGTATGTGGCTGTCATCTGCTCCAAAGTTCTGGTTTTAAAATGGCTTTCTCCTAGGACGTTCCTCCCTAAGCTGCAGTTCTTCAAAAATGTCACTCTTAGTTGCTCTTGGGGTGTTTGTCCTCTTTTAGCTTCTCTGGAGCAAGAGTATAGTTTCAATGGCTGTCTTCAAACTGTCTACCATCTGCAGGTACTCTCTCAGCTTCTGTGGATTCTTCAAAGTGTCCCTCTTGGCTGTAGCTTCTGGGGTTTCACCCCCTGGAAGCCCAGAGTTTTTCAGTTCATCAATTTCTGGTTTTTTGAAGCCAAGAGTTCATTTCTCAGCTTATCTCTGTCCTCTCGCATTTTACTATAAGCTGCAAGTAAAAGCCAGGCTACTTCTTCTGTATTTTGCTTGGAGATCTCATCAGCTAAATATTCCAGGTCATTGCCATCAAATTCTGCCTTCCATCCAACAACAGGACTCAATTTTGCCAAATTCTCTGCCACTTTAAAACAAGGATTGCTTTCCTTCCAGTTGGCAACAACACATTCGTTATTTCTGCTCAAAGCCTCATCAGAAGTATCTTTCCCACAAATAGTCTCTTCAGAGCACTTTAGGCCTTTTCTAGCAAGCTACTCACAAGTCTTCTGGAATCTTCCCCTTATCCATTTAAAAAGCCATTCCAGCATGTTTGGTATTTGCAAACTCTGCAGCATCAGCATTCTACTTCTCTTGTACTAAAATCTGTTCTAATTTGCTAATACTGCCAGAATGCAAAACACCAGAAATGGATTGGCTTTTATAAAAAGGGGTTTACTTGGTTACACAGTTATAGCCTTAACACCATAAAGTGTCCATCAACAAAGGGTATCTTCACTGGAGATGGCCAATGGTGTCTGGAAAACCTCTGTTAGCTGGAAGGCACGTGGCTGTCATCTGCTCCAAAGTTCTGGTTTCAAAATGGCTTTCTCCCAGGATGTTCCTCTCTAAGCTGCAGTTCCTCAAAAATGTCACTCTTATTTGCTCTTGGGGTGTTTGTCCTCTCATAACTTCTCCGGAGTAAGCGTCTGCTTTCAATGGCTGTCTTCAAACTGTCTCTCATCTGCAGCTACTCTCTCAGCTTCTGTGCATTCTTCCAAGTATCCCTCTTGGCTGTAGCAAGCTCGCTTCTTCTGTCTGACCTTATATAGTGCTCCAGTGAACTAATTCAGACCCACTCTGAATGGGTGGGGTCACACCTCCATGGAAACTATCCAATCAGAGTCATCACCCACAGTTGGGTGGGTCACATCTCCATGGAAACACTCAAAGAATTACAATCTAATCAACACTGATATGTCTGCCCACACAAGATTACATTAAAGATAATGGCATTTGGGGGGACATAGTACATTCAAACTGGCACACCTGGCCTGGCATGCTTTTGGGACTTCTGGCTCTTTTCATCCTTCAGTCACAGCTCAAATGAGAGCAATCACTCCATTGAAACCCTTTATTGTCTTATCTTAGATGGTTTCCCTTTGTAGTAATATTTGTAGTCTGTAGTTGTGTATTAATTTTTGTTCCTTCTTTCTTCTTCCCACTATACCCTCAAGCAGGATGAGCTTCATAAAGATTGCAAGCATATTTTGTTTTGTGTTGTTTTGTCTGTCATTGTATACCTACCTACAGACAAAAAAGCAGTGATTATATGTTGAACAAATGAAGGAAGTAAGAATCAGAGTTGGATGTTAGAGGATGGGTAGGATCTGGACAAACAATAAAAGAGAGGAAGAGGCATCTGAAAATGGGGAAACAATGGCCTCAGCAAAATGTGGAGTAATGTAAGATACATTTGGAAGACAGATGAGACCAATTTAGCTTGAGTAGAAGGCTTGGAAAATGTATTGGCTGAGCAGAACTTTCAATATAAAGTTCTAGCCAGAGTGTGGGAGGCTTTGAATACCAGCCTAAGCATATCACAAGGCAATTTGGACTTTATCCTTTATTTTGTCAAGAGAGAGTCGCTAAACTTTGATGGAAGTTGTAAATTAGATAGCTTAACCTGCCATGTCTCTTAGCATTCAATAACTAAACACATTACAGCTCCCTTTTGGTTAAGTCTCATTAGAGGCTTATGTCCAGCCAATGCAGCAAAGAGTGTTTCTTGAATGCATGTGGTAGGGGAGAAGAGACATGATTAGATAGAACTATAATTTCAGTGAGTAATCAAATCTCCCTGGATGCTGAGCCAGTGGGTGGCCTACTTTGAAATTCAGGACCGTGGTCTCCATCTTCCCTTCTTCTCAATGTATCCTGCTTTAAATGGCTTTGCATGTGACATGGTCTCTAGATCACTAAGTTATAGATTAACGACTAATCTCTTTACAAATTCAGGCTCTGCCACTTAACTTTTGATGAAGGGCAAGTTTAGAGTATTGTTCTACTCTAAACTTCAAAAATTGTAGAATGGGTAGGATAATATCCTCTTTGTGATGATAAGAAATAATGTATGTTCAGCATTGGCATGTAAGAATACAATACATTTTATACTGAATACTTACATCTATCCCACTGCAAAGGCAATTAAATAAGGGATAGGAGTGTCCCCTATTTGGCACTTTATCACCTAGCTAGGAAATCTATTGCAAAATTCTTCTACAATGATGATAGTACTATCCATACTACCAAGGCTTTTGGTTAACTTTTCCTATTACGTGAATATTTCTGAACCTGTCAAAAGCCAGAAATATTTTCCTAGGATCAGGATACATGGTTACCTAGCTCTGGAGACAGGTGGTGGGTAGCTCTGAATGTGTCTCTTAGACTGTATCTGTCAGTTGGAGGGGATGGATTAGATGACTTCTAGCATAACTTCCCCTTTGAGATTCTAGGGTTTTGGGGGATTTGTGTCCCCTAAATTCTTTGACAATTGATGCAAAAGGAGTCTTCTATGTGGTGTGGGAGGTGAAACCATATGACCTCTAAGGTCCTTTTAAATTCCAAATTCTGTGATTAAATGGATTCTACAGATCCTCACAGATAATAGCTACTCAAAGACATTGACATCATCCACTTATCCATGTTAGTAAATCTGTTCATTTCAAAGCTTATAAATATTTCAGAAAATGCACCAGAATACCATCTCTCCATCTCTGCTTAGATCATCCTTAGGTAATGGTCCTCTTATAGTCCCCATGACCTCCGTGCAAAGAAAGTTATCCAGGATGCAGATAGTAGTGTCCTGCAAACCTAATCCCATACCCTTTTAATTCAAATCTTTACTGGCTTTGTGTCATTGGACAAAATGACTTAACTTCTTGAACTTTCATGACCTCATCAGTTACCAAGTACTAGTGAGTACTTTACTAATATGACAACATAAAACATAAAATGCTATTCACCTGTTAAATGATAGGGGGCAATACCTGGATTGGAGGAAATGACAAGAATCTGAACATCAGCACCTTCCTGACATGAGTAATACTACCCGAAGACCAGACCTGCTCCCCAAATCGCATGCAAGTTGGAGGAAGTGAAGTCGTGTCCTAATTGTCACAGAAGCACTGACCATGGCTAGGCAGTAGTTAGGCCCTGGTGAGTTATTTGTAATCATTGCCTTTTTTGTCCATTAAATGTGTCATTCAAAATTTGTGCTGTTTTCCTCCTATTTTCCACTAAATAGTGAGCATCTTCACTAGAAGGTGAGCAAGCTCTTTGTGGGAATTGTAGTAATTTGTTTATTTTTGCATCATCATTACATTGCCTAGCTCATTACTGTCATATAGCAGCATCTCAATATATGCATACTTGTTGAGTTAAACTTTAATGATGTGATAAAAATAAAATGAGCTATCATTTAAAAACCACTTACTATATGCCAGTTACATTGCTAAGTATCGTTATACTAAATCTCATTCACTGCAATGTGGTAGGCACTATTGTTGCTGACATCTTAAAAGATGAGGAAACAGAGAGAAATTAATTAGAATTTCCAAAGTCCACAGCTGGTAGGTTTGGTTTGGCGTAGGTAATTTAATAAAGCCTTGCTGTCTTAACTACACTATACCCACTTCTGTGCAATTTGGTCGAAGCCAGATGGTATGAATGTAGTAATAAATGGCAAATACAAGTCACCTGTGACACTCACAGCTGGCATTGATACATGATCATGAATTTCTTTCCTACTAAGCTCTTATGTGGCTTCAAAATCAGACTTTAATAGAGCCACAGTAGTAACTGCCTATCTCTTGGAACTGCCATGAAAATTGAAGACCATTTGCCAACTGTGCGACACTGAAATTGTTCTTCTTTATTTAGTCTCTCTCAGTTGATGACAACACCATCCATCCAGTTGCTTTGAAAGAAAAAAAAGTAATGTGTGGCCCTTTTCTCTTCTTCAACCCTTGATGACCACTCAGCCACTGAGTCCCATCAACTCTCCCCACTAAAATGCTGTCATATTGGGTCCTTTCTTCCCATTCCTTACGGTTATGTATCATTCAAATCTTTATCAGCTATTGTGATGGATTGAATTGTGTGCTCCAAAATGATATGTTGATGTTCTAATCTCTAGTACTTCAGACTGTGACCTTAGCTGAGGCTTACAGATGGAATTAGGCAAGTTAAAATCAGGTTGCTCCCTAGAGTAGGATAGGCCATTAATCCGATATGACTGGCTTCCTTATAAGGAGAGGAAATTTGGAAAGAGACGGGGGAGAGTATACCATAGATTGCCATGAACCACCAAAAGCTAGGAGAGGAATGGAACAGATTCTTCCCTATAGACTTTGATTGAAGCATGTCCCTACCAATCATTTGATTTCAGACTTCTAGACTCCAGAACTGTGAGACAACAAATTTCTGCTGTTTAAGTCGTCCAGTTTATGGTGCTTTCTTATAGCAGCTCTAGGAACCAGGAGAACAACCTATATGGTCTCTTGTCTGCAAGATCTACTCCTTCCAACCCTTTCTCTCCTTTGTGTATTGGATAAGTTGTCTCCTTGGTTAGCACCATTGACTCTCCATCACCCACAGGATAAAGTCCAAACTTCCCCTTGTGATTCTCACTGCCTCTCACCAACTGACCCAAGTCTAATCTTATATCAACATCTCTAGCCACTGTTCCCCATTCACTGTCCATGCCACTTTTGGCAGATGACACGTGTCTGAAATGCATCACACATTTTCACAAGCTTTTCTCAGGCAACTTCTTCCTGAAATTCCCTTTTCATTATTTCTCCCCCTAATAAACTCCCACTCATTTTTAAGACCCAACTCAAAGGCTGTTTCTATAAAGCTGTTTGTACCAGTTTGTATGTATATGTCCCCCAGAAAAAGCCATGTTCTTTGATGCAATTTTGTGGAGGCAAACATATTAGTGGGGATTAAGCTGGAATGTTTGGATTAGGTCATGTCCATGGAAATGCACCCCATCCAACTGTGGGTGATAACTCTGATTGGATAGTTTCCATGGAGGTGTGGCCCCACCCATTCAACATGGGCCTTGATTAGTTTACTAGAGCACTATATAAGCTCAGACAGAAGGAGCAAACTAGCTACAGCCAAGAGGGATATTTTGAAGAATGCACAGGAGCTGAGAAAAAAGGAGCTGCAGATGAGAGACAGTTTGAAGACAGCTGTTGAAAGCAGACTTTTGCTTCAGAGACGCTAAGAGAGGAAAAACAACCCAAGAGCAACTAAGAGTGACATTTTTGAGGAACTGCAGCCTAGAGAGGAATGTCCTGGGAGAAAGCCATTTTGAAACCACAACTCTGGAGCAGATGCCAGCCACGTGCCTTCCCAGCTAACAGAGGTTTTCCAGACACCATTGGCCATCCTTCAGTGAAGGTAACCGATTGTTGATGACTCACCTTGGACACTTTACGGCCTTAAGACTGTAACTTTGTAATGAAATAAATCCCCCTTTATAAAAGCTGGTCCATTTCTGGTGTTGTGCGAAAAGGCAGCATTAGCAAACTAGAGCAGATTTTGGTACTGGAAGTAGGGCATTTTGGGGGACATGATACATTCAAATTGGCACACTGTTTTTGGTCACTTTGATTTATAAGTCCCAGTTTGCAATCCCATTTTAATTTGTTTATTCATTTAGTAATCCGTTTATTCATGCAAGAAATATGTTAATGCTTAGTAGATGTCAAGTACCACACTAGTTTCATCAGAAAGAGAGATGCTAAATAATCACATCAACAAATGTAAAATTGTACCTACTGGGGGTGGGGTGGGCAGAGATGCATAAAAGAGGATGTAATATTTGATCAGCTTTCTGAAGGTTGAGTAAGGGCTAATGAAGTGAAGAGCATTGGGAAAGGGCAAAAAGCCCAGCATGTTTAAAAGCCCTTGGCAGGAGGGAGCATGGCCCTTTCAAGGGCTCGGACAATGAAGTGGCGGTGAGTCCTTGCCTATGGTGAGGCTGCAGGGGTCAGCAGTGACCTGACCATGCATGTCTTTGTAGGCCAGGTAAGGACACTTGGAATTTATCTGAAGAATGAAAATATTTGAGGGGTTTTATGCAGAGTATACACACAAAGATTTGTGTTTTGGAAAGATCACTGTGGCTCCAGTTCCTAAAGCAATGAGAGGGGTGCCAGAGTTGATCTGGGTAGAATAGTAAGAAGGTGTTTTAGTCATCAGCATAGTGATGGCAATTCAAGAGCTGCTGCTGCTGGTGGTGATAGTAGTGGCTGCTCCAGAAGGGTGGACAGATTTGAGATAGAAGGTGGTCACATCAGCAGACTTGGTGATGGATTATATTTTGGTAAGGGTTTGCCCATTAAGTTTCTGGTTTGTGTAATTGGATAAATGGTGAGATAGAGAACACTAGAAAAGAAACTTATCTTTTCTATTTTTATTTTTTATGATGTGCAAAGGGGAAGAATATCATTAGTTGACTTACCACATTCATTAGGGTTATATGTATGTATGTTGGTATTTCTGCATTTAGCTTGTGAACTCTTTGGGTCCAGGGAACACTTTTTATTTTTGCTTGTAAACCTAGAGCTTAACTTAAGACTTTTTTGACTGTTTATTTTTAAATGAAAAGCATTAATAGCATGGTTCACCTTAAATTAATAAATAAGAAACTTTTAAATAAAATTAAGCACAACCGTTAAACTAACATTTTCTCTCAGTGTGTATAACTCATACATACTACAGGGTTCAAAGAAATATTTACAGAGGTATTATTGACATCTTTTTGCTAATTTGGGACAGTCAAAACTTAATTCAAGCTTGAACTTAGAACTAATTGCTAGGGTTGGAGTTTGTCTCCCACTACCTTCCTCCACCCCCTAATTTCAGTTTTGCCCTTCCAGGCCCTCTGGACATGAAGATGTCTAAAGATTGCATTTTCCAGCCCTACAACTTCTCTGGTGAGTGAAGTTTTCATTTCTGCATGTTCTTTACAGCCCCTTCACTACTACAATGTCTAAATGCTATTTTAGTCTTTCTCTACCAGCCATGGATGAACTGAAGACCTCATTTCTTCCTCACTTCCCACTCTATGTGTGGTCCCTTCCATTTTCCCATGAGGAAGATAAAGAGGGAGAAAACTTGTGGAGACAGATACCACAAACCCCCAGGAGTGAATTTTCCCTATCAGAATGTGTTTTGGTCCCCTGGTTCTTCTTTTTGTAAAGATATCACTTTTGCCTCCTCCCATTAGAAAATAAGCTTTTAGTTTCCCGTCCATTATCTTCTCTTCCTAAGATGTGCATCTTTTCATGAAGTATTATATAAATGTGATCAGTATCCCATTCTAATCTTTAGAATCCATTTGGTAATTTATCCTGTCCAGTAAAGGTCAGTCAAATACAGCTCTTCCTCCTGGGCATGTGTTCATTCAAAGCACCTGTCAATATTGATGGAGGGAAAGGGTCTTTCAGAAGAATGAAACCGATTTTGAGAATCATTGAGGGTAATCAGTGGGACAGTGCGGTGGTTAGAAATGGCTTTTTATGCCTGAAGGAGATGAGAAAATCTTTCTGAGAGCTGTCAGATGATGGATAATTTGAAACCCCTTGAAATTATTTATTGGAAACAGCCACTAAAAACTCAGCCACAGTTTTCAGCGTGACAAGATGGGGTTGTTTCATATTTTAAACATTCAAAGGAAACCGCAGGAAAGCTGTCATTAAGAGATCAGTGAATCAAGCCAATGAGTGAGATAATTGTTCACTAAAGAAGAGGCAGTTGAATTTTTAATGCCTCTTCAGTGATAGAGGGATGAGAAGGGGATGTATTGTTGGTTTGTTCTTGAGTGAGCTGCCTGGTGAAAGCAAGGCTTGGATGATATAAACCAGAAGAAAAATAACTTTGGGTATTGGAAAATTTAAAACAAAACAAGCCTGGATTACTTTGGCATATGTTTGTGCCAAATACAGCTGTGATAATCTGTTGCTGTTTGTTTTTCTGTACCAATCAAAACGAAGAGCTATTTGGGGTGAGATTCCATTTAAGTAGCTGCCTTGGAGAAACAACCAGCATTGAGCACCCCTAATTGAAGGAGCTGTGGTAGTTTGAGTGGAACCAGGGCAACTCAGAATGGAAAAATAATAAAACAAAGCATCAGCAGCAAAACTACCAAGGAGAAGTAATAACAGGAGCAGACTCAGGGGCTGTCAATCCAATGCCACAAAATCTACTGTAAAAAAAATCTCCCATCCTTGTATCTGCTGAGGCATTTATGCAGCTGAGTTGAGGGGGCTTTGAGGGAGTTTTCAGGGTAGCAGTCCTATTTAGTTCAGAACCAATTGACAAATAGAGCAGGAATCAGATGGAGACAAAAAAATTAATTAATTTTATTTCAGGTAAGTCTCTTTGGAGAACATGCTTTTGATGATAGAAGGCTTGCTTATACTGTATCCCAGAAGGAAATTTACCCTCAGTTAGAGCTGGAGAATTGTAGGCCTGACTTCTAGGGGATGAACCATTACTGCAAAACTTACTGCAGGCAGCACAAGACCACAGCCCAAAAAGAGATGGGGAGGACTAGCCGAGCTCTGCTCATTTCTATAAAACTGTCAGCTAAGTTGCTGAATGAAGGACCTTAGAGTCCAGGAGTGTTCCTGTAATGGCAGAAATTTGAGGAGAGGAGGCACATATTCCTTAAAAGTAGTTCAGTCCACAGGTCAGGCTACATGATATGTCATTAAGTAAAATTATATGTTCTCCATTTTTATTCCATGAATTTTAGCACAGCCATCACACTGTATCTAGAAAATTGTGGATTGATTTCATATGTACTGGTTAGTTGGACAGAGAAATCCTTGAGGGTAAAAACAATTATCATGCAACATTGGTTCACATCATAGCACATTGCAGCTTGGGGTGTATGGTGGGTTCTCTGTAAGCTCTTAGCTGGGCAAGGGAAAAGGGGTTCAGACTCTGCTGGGGACAGCTTCAGATTAGGGGCATTGTTGGTTATGTAGAATTTGCACATAGTTGGCCAGGTAAACAAAGGGGCTGTGGAAATGCCCCTAACTGCATTTCTATTTGTAGCCAGAAATTTACCTAAGGGTCTCAGAGGAGATGTCTTGGAGAAAAAGACTGGGTCTGCAGGCATTTCATTTTGAGGTTCAAAAATAATAAAAATGTTTGATTGGGGCAGTCAACCTATTGGGAATGGTAGTCTTTGAGGGAAACTTAAGGAAACGGAAGTTTAGCCTGGTGCCCCAGGTTCAAGAGCAGGATTTTAGTCATGGGCAGGGAACACTGATGATGGGTTCAGCATGTAGTTAAGCCTCAAAGTCCAGTTTTGGGTGTGTCTTGTGAAAGAGGTCTGTGTGGGAAGTGATGCAAACTCATTTGGTCCCTCACTGAGCATAGTACTGAGCGAGAGCCTCTCCCATGTTTTGAAGAACCACTGGCTCTAGCTTATTCAGCAGAGACTTTCATGGCCTGGGGACAGTGAGTGGGAGAGTAGGGGCACTTCTCTGGACTTTCAGGGCATCAGCCCATGACCAAATGAGAGGAAACAGAATTCCTCTCCTCTTTTGGAGACAGCAAAATGCAGTAGTTACGAATACAGAGTCTGGAGCCAGGTTGCTGTGTTTGATTCCCACCTTCTCCATTTATTCTCAGTGGCAGGGTATGTGATCTTTCTTTGCAGTTTCTGCATATGTGAAAGGGAGATAATAAGAGCACCTCCTTTGTGGGATTTGTTGGGGAAACCAAATGAGTTAGTTGCGAAGCACCTAGAGCCTGGTGGCCACCTAGCACCAGAGTAGTGTTAGCTGTTACCACCATTCTATCCATATTGGCACTTTTGAGATATGTGTTTCCTGTCAGTGGAGCTTCCACTAAAGTCTGAGAAGCATTTATTTGGAGGGACTCTTGCAACAGATGAGGATTTGTGTTGGGAGGTCTTGCCTGCGCAGTCTTAGTGCCTGGAGCACGTGTCATGATTATTGCAGCAGGGTATAAAAGTCTGGTCTTCACCAAGGACAACCGTTTATCCCATTAACTACTGATTGGTATCATGGTCACTCAAAGGACTGGAACTCCTGGTCAAATCTTTACTTATCTCCTTTATAGACTAGAGTGATAAGAAAAGGAGTGTGCACCCAGAGGAGGAACAAATTTCCTTTGCATCTTCTCAGATTGATGTCAGTGTAAGCATAGGCTGGAAGCAGCATAACCCTGGTGTCAGGTTAAAGGGAGCAGATTAGGGGGATACAAAAGGGATCAGAGTGTGCAGAGAGTCTGGGAAGGCTGGTGGCAGTGGTCCACCTGTTTCCTAGATGGGGAGGGGATGAAGCATCTGACAGGTGAGTGGTGAAGGATAAGGACCTACTCTAAGGGCTCAGGGTTGCCAGACTGCTGAAAACTTCCTAGGATTTCCTCATAGCCTGCTGTTTATGTCCCACTTAATTCTGAAATGTTCCCAGGGATTATTTGGTAACCACTCACAAATTACCCCATTTTAACAGCCATAGAAAATGTTAATAGTGGTTCTCCTCTCTTTATAAGAAATCTGTAGTAAAAAGATGTCTATAATGTATGTACAGAAAAGTGCTCAATGCATAAGTGTACAGTGTGATGCATTCTTATATAGTGAAACCTCATGAAACTACAACACAGATTAAGAAACAGAGCACAACAGGCACCCCAGGAGGCTCCTCCATAGCTCTTCCCACTTACTCCCCCACCTACCAAAAGAAACCACTATTTTAATTCTACCCCCATAGATTAGTGCTGTTGTTTTTGCGCTTCATAAAAGTGGAATCACAAAATTTGTCTTCTCTGGTGTCCAGTTTCTTTGGTTCAGTCTCCCATTTACCTATGTGGTTGCATGTAGCAGTAGTTTGCTTATTTTCATTGCTGCCTTGTATTCCATTATGTGAAAAACCTACAGTTTATCGATTCTGCTGATGGTTACCAGTATGGGGATACTATGAAAAGGACTGCTCTATCCATCTTTGTGCATGTCTTTTGATGCAGATGTATTTGCTGAATCATAGGTCAGGCATAATTTCAGCCTTGGTTAGAAGCTACCAGTTTTCCAAAGTGCGTGTAATAATATATAGTCTCCCTCAGCTATACATTAGGGTTCCAGTTCTTTAACCTCCTGGCCATCATTGTCCTGCCAGTCTTTTTTGTTTTGTTAAAAATTTTAGCTAGTGTAACACTGGTGGCTCAGGTCCCAGTCTCCAGGTGACTTGTTATTAAGATGCAGGGAGTTAATGAGATACTATGGTTGCAGTTGTTGTTTTTATTGGAGAAATTTAGACACATTGGTCAAGTATGTAAAATGAAGTTGCCTAAGCACAACTAAAGATACATTCTCATGTAGCAGAGCTCTTAACCCAATTTGTTTCTTAGAGCACAAGTTACTTTATTAGTATAAATTAGGGTCCTTATCTAGGTGCTATGATGGATCAGAAAGATTTGGAGAGCTTTTGTGAAAAGAATTATGCTCTGATAATACCCTAGATCCACTGACCCAGAATCTCTGGTTATATATTTTTTTAACTTTAGTTGTTGTTACTGCTACTTACTGCGGCTAGTACTACATCTGCTAGTACTACTACTATGATCGATTGTTATTGTCTATGGTGGATTCCTAAGTAAATAATAGCACAGCTACCCTCCCTGTGAAATAGGGTCTTTCATTAGAAAATTTGGGGGCATAAACCTCTATTAAAAAAGAGGAGTAATGCCAAAATTTGGGAGAGTCTAAGCTGAAAATGGGGAGGAGGGGTGATGTGAGGTTGCGCTCTTAGAGATGGGAAAGCAGGTCACTTAAGGGTAAGATAAAGTAATGGCAGTCTGCAGCTGTTGTGATTTGGGTCTCTGGCCAGAGAACCATCCTATGAGGGGAAGGAGAAAGCTCCATATCTTCCTCTATCAGCGAGTGGTGCAGCCAGTAGTCAAAGAAAGGGAAACATCCTCTTGGAAATGTGTCCTGGAGAGGAAATTTGTTTTTTTGCAAAACATCTCAGTGCCTTCTCTACCGTACAGGCCTTTGGTTATGAAGCTTCTGCCAAGGCCTTGTGCCTTGGAAAGGCAACTTCACCTTTAAAAGGCGGCTTTGCTCTATGAAGGTCATACCTAGGTTGGGTTCAGCTACTCCAAGTTCTCTGCAATCCATTGATATTTTGACTTCTTCAGAGATCTGAAAACTAAAATAAACATTTTAGATTCACTAAGGGGTAAAGCAAATGGCCATGTTTGGGGAGATGTACATTGTTTTAAATTTGTATTTTCCTGTCCAGAAGATACAGTTTAGGAGTATGCTGTTCATACATTTCCTCTCTCCTGAGTAACTGAATCTTAGAACTCTGAAAGTGGTTCCACATGGAGGAAGAATTTTCCCTCTTTACTTTCTAATTACTTGATTATCATTACATGTTTTTGGCCAAAGAATAACTCTCTCCCATTTAGGGACCCATCTGCTTCTGCTAGAGTCCACTGCTCACAGTCCTCTAGTTAGAAAATGTGTTACAAATTGTAGAATATTAGGGTAGAACCTCCTCAATTTCTGATGCAGTCTGGGATGTGCCCAGAGACTATATTCAATCCATTTCAGTCAAACTAATCACTTATTATGTCAGAAGTTCTTTTCTACTGGATGGATTATGGCAAAGTCTGTATTTTCAAGGAATTTTACAATTTGTCCCAGGATAGAAGGTGAAAACCAATATGAGATTAATAAATTCAAGCCAGTTTGGGGATTAAAATGAAGAGAAGAGAGATTATATCAGGTTAGAAGGTCTACCTTCAGGGACATTGAATTTGATTTCTTGAAGGAGTAGGAATTAAGATTATTTTATGCTGAAGTCATTCAAAAAATCATAGAATATGAATGCCAGAAATAACCTTAGAAGGCATCCAACCCAGTGGTTTTCAAAATGTGTTTTGTAGCTATAACTCAAGTTTGCCTTGAAGGGTATGTGGAAGGTTGGAGGCTCCCCAAACCTGATAGCCTAACAATACAATTTGTGTGGGGACATTAAGTCAGGTGGTATCAGCTCAACCATCAGAAAGGCTAGCAACTGAGGTCACACTGGGTAGCCAACCATGTCTATCCAATTAAATCTGTGGACACCAAGTTTTAGGTGAGCTTTCCTGAACGATAATATGCAGTGAGTATTGTCACGTATCATAGCCAGCAGGAGTTGATGCTGTTCCATGTCTCCTGAGAGAAGACAACTGGAAGCTTCACATTTGGAACCCTCCTGAACTTTAATCCATGCGTCTCTTCCCTTGGCTTATTTTAATCTGTATCTCTCCACTGTCTAACAGCTTTCAGTGAAGCTGTCAAATCTGAGGGTGGTTTTGGGCATCCCTGAACTTGCAATTGGTGTCAAAAGTAAGAGTGGTGGTGCTGTGGGCTGTTTCCCACTGTTAAAAAGACATATATCTAGACATGTAGATCTAGCAACCCATTCATCTTGCAGACTTTGTGAGTAATGTGGAACCGGTGATTAATTTTAAAAGGGATGTGACATTTTCAAGGCTGTGCCTTGGAGAGAAGATCTGTCACTGATGCACATAACCAGTTATAAGGGAGTGTGTGGGGCATATCTGATGATTACCTAACGCTGAGTGAGGGCAGTGAATGGAGAGGAGGGTATTAATGTGACTGACATCTCGGATATAAGGTAAACTGGTTGGGTGTAGGCAGCTAGAGAAAGGAAGGGAGAGTGGAAAGTTACTCTGAGGTGATTGGAAAGCCTAGTCATAGACATGGAGGGCAAGAAACTCCTCTTCATGAGGGATAACAAGGTTAGTATTATTCAGTCTGAAGATAAGATGCCAAGAATACCAGTCAGCAGCTGGAAATAGAGACTCAAAGAGTCCATGCCAGAATCCATTAGGGAGACCAATCTCATTAAAAAATGACAAAAATCCACCCCAGTAGACAGACACTTTAAATTACTACAATATTTGCTTGAAAGATGTGTTTTAAATGCATTGATTTGTGCTATACCATGAAAGATGACTCACTGACTCAGAAATATTTAAAAGTCTCAAGTTGCTTTGTAAGAATGTTAGCATGGTTGGCTTTTTCTTATCTAGGTAAGATTAATCTTTATAAAGTGTATTGATCATGCCAATCCTCTGATCAATATCTTTAGTGGCTTCCTGTTTTCAGGTCTGCTAGAATCAGGGAATTTTCTTCTCTTTAGATCAGATTCTATTTCAGTTATTTTAATTGCAATGAGTGTAAATCTCAGGAAACCTAGCAACCAGACCCAGGTCCCATATTTCCATTCTTAATATCAAATGCAATGTGAATCAATATCAAGATTCCATGCACACCACACCTGGCTTTCCTTCTGAGGGCATGAACCTTCACTCATTGGAATGGTCCTAGGACTCCCCCCAACCCCCACCCCTCCACTCTTCCCAGCCAGGGATGCCCAATAAGGATATTGGGGTGAGAGGCTGTGCTGATGACAAAGGAGGTTTCCTTGTAGCCTGTGTGAGAATATCAAACACCACCAGAAAGGGTTGTTAGTTTCCTTGAGGCAAAAGAGAAAATTTACTGCAACTTCTGCCCAGGTGTCATTATAAACTTTGTTTTGGAAGTATACAATATGTGAAAACTCATTATAAACTTTGTTTTGGAAGTATACAATATGTGGAAAAAAAAAAAAAAAACAACATATATCAAAAAGAGGCCTTTTCAGAATCATTTATCCTCTCCCGCTGAAGATATGCCAATGTCTTACAGGAAAAGGCACAGACCTTGTATTTCCTGTGTGTTCTCACAAAATTCTCTGTTTACTTTAAGATAAAGCCCAGATTCTTTAGCCTGTTGTGAGAACCAAATAATATATTTTAAAATATATTTTTAAATGTTAACCAATGTGCCCCCACCACAACTCCCTTTCCGATCATTTGACTATCTGGGGCCTTTCCATGGCTTTAGGGCAAGGGTGTCTGAGGAAGGAATGAAGGCATCAGTGCTCAGCTTTGGTATGTCAAAACAGTTTCCTTAAGTAGTTATGAGAGTCAAGGTTTTTGATTTGTAAGAGCCAGACCTCTAAGTATCAAAAATGAGAGAGTGAAGGTCTCAGAGCATATGGTTTTATCATTAATAAAGATTTGAGAAGTTTTGATGAAATGCCACTCCGCCTTAATCCAGTTCTAGGAAACATGTTAAGATTAAGAGGCATTCATTTTGAGAAAAAGACAATTCTCTACTTATTTTGGGGCGTAGACACTAGTTTACTGTGCTGTTTCTTTCCATCAATGTATTTTTTCCAAAGTGTTATGCCCCTAATTAAGTAGGAGGGTATTCGCAATAAATGTCTTTATAATTAAATTAATTTAAATAATAAAATAATTATAATAATGTAATTGAATTAATTATAACTACATTGTTTTAAATTACACCAATAAATGAATGCATTTGATAAATCATATCATTGAAGTAGCTTACCTTTACCTAAAATATACTTAGCAGAGATTTCAACTTACGGATAACTTCTTAAAAAATGTTTTGTACATGTATTTTGAATTTAAGTCTTCTAGACAGGTTTTAGTAGGAACATTTATTTATAGTTAATTTACTTCTTTACCATTTATAAATTGTGCAGTTTATGTATCCTTTATCTGTTCTTTGTTAAAAAATAATGTTTATTATTGTCAAAGAGAAAATTTGGAAAATAAGAAAAATATGAAGAAGAAAAAAAGTTTTTAATTCTGCTACCCAGTGTCACTGATAGCAGTTCAGTATAGTTCCTTCCAGTTTGTTTTCAATTTGTGTGCATTTTAAAAAATTAGTCATATTTATGTGATTTTTTCATTTTTCTACTTTTTTTTACCTAAGCATAAATAGCGATCTTAAGTTAACCTTAAATAACCTTAAACTCTTTTCTGATATTCTTATAATACAGGAAGACATTTGAGAACATGATATCTGTGGCTGCATTATATTTCTGTATAGAAGAACATATTTTATATGCCACTTTCTGTTTGCCTGGACAGTGTATCCAACATATAGCTGTAATGTTAAATGGTAAACCAGGCTGTGATGAACATCTTTATATGTACATCATCCTTTTGCACATCCCTGATTATGAATATGAGGTAAATTACCTATGTTTGTGAATTAGTGTTAATGGATTGCTGACCAACTGCCCTCCAGAAAGTTTGTATCTGGTTACTTCACACAACACACTTATACACACACACACACACACACACACACCCCACCTGGATACTTCATACATATTTTACTCATTGCCAGTTGTTTGACAAAGATGGTATTTTTTTGGAAATATAGTTTTAAAATCCTAAAAAAAAAAGATTAAGAGGCATTAGAAAGAAATCCAGGAATCAGAGTCACAAAAGGGCCAGGCCTCATGAAGACTTTTCTTGATGTTGATTCTGAATTGTGGCAGAAATTCATGGACTCTATTCTCTCGTCTTCTGGTTGTGTGGTTGTGCTGCAGTTGTTATTAGGATAGAAGATGCACAAAACAATTAAAGAGACAAGATAAGGAAGTCACATTTATTGGTTAACAAATGGTCATCAAGAACTGTTGGGGATTGAATCATCTCCCACACAAAAGGCATGTTCAGGTCCCAACCCTTTGTCCTGTTGGTGTGAACCCATTTGTAGATAGGATCTTTGAACATATCCTAACTGAATGAGGGGGGCCTAAATCCAATATGGCTGAAGTCCTTATAAGCAAAGAAAATTGGACACAGAGAGGAAGCTAAAGGGAGCAGCCAGAAGTTAGAAGTTAACAGAACGTAGAAGAGAAAGGGGAAGATGCTACCGTGTGCATTGCTTTGTGATGGAAAAGCCAAGGACCAAGGGTTGCCAGATGCCAGCCTCAAAATGCAAAAGTTTTTGGCAAGAAAGCATTGCCTTGCTGATGCCTCAATTTTGGACTTCTAGCTTCAAAACCATGAGTCAATAAATTCCCATTAAGTCAACTCATTGTATGATATTTGTTTTAGCACCTGGGAAACTAAAACAAGAATTTTCCTGTAATGTCACATTTAACTAGAAGGAAAAACTAAAACATATGGAACTTTCTGTTATAGTAGGCATATGATCCCTCAGAATATAACCTAAATTTCCAAGCTTCCCTTGAAGCTGGCTGGGGCTATGTACCTAAGTTCTGGTCAATGAAAGTAATTGAAAGTGGAGAGTTCAACTCTTGGAAGAGTCCTTAAGGGAAAGGGGGCATGCTTTGTCTTAAGTTGACTGATTTTATCACCCCTTTTCCTCCTTGGACACCAAGATTCCCAATAAGGAGTAGAGTCCAATCAGAGATCTTGGGTCTGTTAGGGGTCAAGATAGGCACCTACCATTTCATTTTCGGGATTGCTGTACTTAAAAAAAAAAAAAAAAAAAAATCAAATACTAAAGAGGATTATAAAATAAAACTGTAGTAAATTTAAAATATTAACATTCACAACATTGTAACTTTTATCACTTAAAAATACAGGACAATAAGTTTGTTCCACTTAAAAGACTAGATTTTTATTTCATAATGCATTCTAGGAGGTGTGATAGAATACGAATTTAAAAGTGTAAAACAAGTATCTTCTTTTTCAACCTTGAAAGCATGTATCTTTGTTGAGATTGGTAACCTCATTTGGAAACAGTTTTAAAGTTTAAATTGGAGTCACTTATGAATTGGAGGTAAGCACTATATGCCTTTTTATTTCTTACCATTTATGGGCTCTGTTAATGTAACTTTAGACCTCATGGGGAACACTACCTTCCTTCATTGTCAACCTCCACAGTGTTGTACCTCTATCAGTTAGGAATGCTTTTGATCATAAATGACAGAGCAGCTACTAAAAGTGCTTAAGCAATAGGTTTTCTTCCCCAGGAACTCCCGCTAGAGTTGCATAGATTCCAACATTGGATCTGGGGTTTGGGGGGTCAGAACTCTGGATTAGGTCACTGTTGATAGAGACCCTTATGAGAAAGTTGAAACATTTCTAAATACTGTATTCAAAATCAGGGATTGCAGAGTAGCACAAGGAAGACTCTACTCTTTTTCATATGTTCATTTCCTTTTATTGGGGAGTGAAATCTTTAAGACCTTCTTAAAGAACGTCTTGTGATATTTGCCATAACTTAGTTTTGTATCCAATAATATTCTTGTGGTGAGAAGGGCCTTCTTTCCAAGACACATTGTCAAGGAATGGGTCTTCTGGAATGGCAGGTAAGGATCTCTGAAAAAAGCTTCTCTTCCATACAAGCAATGAGAAATTTGGTAAAAACTATTAAAATCAACTTTTTCTGAACTCTGAAAATTAACCATAAGCTTGATACTATCAAGGAGCATTTACTTAAGAAAAGTGGCTGAATCTTAGTAAGAACAGCAAGCTTAGTGGCATTTTAATTTGCCCTATGCCTATCCTCTTCCCAGATTTGTGGTGGCTTTGAAAATAGCAGACTTGCAATCATGGTTGTTGTAAAAACCAGCAGTCTAACAGTCACTGGAGGGGCAGACTGAGTTTGAAGCTTGTCAAAAGTCCCATTCCCAATTGTGACTATTTGACCTTTCTGTCAGCAACCTGGAAAAACCCCATTCAAAAGGCTTGTTTTTTGTTTGTTTGTTTTAATCCAGTTTAGCGCTTTCTCAGTGGGTAAAGTCCTATCATCCCAAGGGTGTTTACCAAAAACAATCTGGGGCAATTTCTTAACATCTCAACTGCTTGAGGTAGAGATGCCAGTTGGGGCAAGCAAAAGGCTAGCCAAAAAACTTTAAAGGAAAATCTAGGGAATTAGATTTCCATGGAAAGTTTTGGAAAGTTCCAACACGTCCCTGAGAATTGAGCTGGCCACATGCATGTGTAGGGCTGTGTGTGTTCCCATAAAAGATATAAGAAGGCCCTAATTGCTGACCACTGGCTGATCTTGAGACCCTGCTCAAGCAGGAAGTAAAGGCTAAAGCAATTGTAAACTGCCGTAGTGCTGAAGGTGTGCTCCAATACACACGCTGACCCTTTGGCAAAGGATGCAAGACTTATTTGTTCAAGACATTTAAGAAATCTCTGTCCAATCATTAACTTAACACTAAGTTAACTGAACAAAGATGTCTCATAATTAGTCCAAGAAAGTCATTATAAAAATTAACAGCATCAGAAGCCAGAATAAAAAATAGCAACAATAACAAATTCTAGGAAGGGAGACAATCTATTTTCAAGAATTTCTACATTATATTATTTAAGTTGTCCAGTTTTCAATAAAAACTATAATGCATGCAAAGGAAGATGAAGTTATAGCCCTTATATAGGCAATAAAAAAGCAATCACTAGAAACTGTCTCTGAGAAAGCCCAGGTGTTGAACTTATTATCCAAAGAGTTTAAATCAACTATTAAAAATATATTCAAAGAACTAATGAAACCAAGTCTTCAGGATTAAAGGAAAGCATGAGAATGTAATCTCACCAACTAGATAATATATCAATTGAGGTAAAAATTATTTAAAAATTAGAAATTATGATGTTGAAAAGTATAACTGAAATTAAAATTTCACCAGGGGCGCTCCTCAGGAGATTTGAGGTGGTAGAAGAAAGAATCCACATACCTGAAGATAGGTCAATTGAGATTATCTAGTCTGAGAAACAGAAAGAAAAAAAGATGATGACAATGAACTAAGAAGCCCATGGGTCACCGTCAAGTTTACTGACATATTCATAATAGGATTTCAAGGAGGAGAAAAGAAAAAGAAGGGACATACAGAATATTTGAAGAAATAATGGCCAAAAACTTCCCAAATTTAATGAAAAACAATATATATACACACTCCCTAAAACCCCAACAAACTCCAAGTAGAATAAACTCAAGACACATTATAATCAAAATGCCAAAAGGCTGAGGAAAAGAAAATCTTGAATGCAGCAAGAGAGAAGCAGTTTATCACAATCAAGGGAACCTCAGTAGCAGTCAGCAGTTGATTTCTCATCAGAAACCATGGAGACCAGACGGCAATCTTATGACATATTCAAAGTGCTGAAATAAAAGACTGTCCACTATGAATTTTGTATCTGGCAAAACTATCCTTTAAAACTGGAGGAGAAATTAGGACATTCACAGATAAAAACTCAGAGTTTGTCTCTAGCAGATAATGCCCTTCTGTAACTACTGAAGGGAATCCTTCAGGCTGAGAGGAAAGGACACTAGACAGAAGCCTGAATCCACTTGAAGAAATAAAGAGCACTGATAAAGGTATCTACTTTGGTAAATATTCAGGTAATATAAATGTATTTTTGGTTGTTAGTCTTTTATTCCACCAGATTTAAAAGACAACTGCATAAAGCAATATGTAGAGAACCGCATTGATAGGCTTATAATGTATACAGATTTAATTTGTATGACAATAAAAACACTAAGGAAGGGGCAGGTAAATACTATATTGAAGCAAAGTTTTTGTGCAATATTGAAATTAAGTTAGTGTTAATCAAACTAGATTGTTTTAAGTTATGCTGTTGATTGTAATTCCCAGGGTAACCATTAAAAAACAAATGTAAACAACAAGTACACACATGGTTGCCCTGGGGTTTACAATCAACTACATAACTTAAAATAATCTAGTTTAATTAATGCCAACTTTATTTCAATAATATTCAAAAGCTAGCTTGCTGCCAGTTCTGCTTCTGTCTCATTTTAGAATTGAGATGCCAATTCACATGACATCAAATTAACTGTTTTAAAGTGTACAGTTCAGTGTCATTCAGTACATTCACAACCTCTATCTAGTTCCCAAGCATTTTCATCACCTGAAAGAAACCCCCATACCCATTAAGCAGTCACTCCCTCATCTCCCCTCCCCCACCCTACCTAAAGTGAGGAGGGGGAAAAACTCACCAAAAACCCTGGTAACTTAATTAAATGACAAATTTAACCAAGTATTCTTCCCAACCTTCCCAATCCCCTGATTGCTTTTAATAGCATTTTGATTAGCTATGTGAATGAAATGTATTTGCACTGAAAGGATACTTTGCTGGTTCTATATAACCTTACATAAAAAATTTAAATTACGCCTTATCGCCATTGACGTGTAGCAGTGGCACCAGCTAGCTTCTCCATCTTGGAAATCACAGGCTGAGACCCCTGTAATCCTCTGAGGCACAGCACTGTGTATGTATATGTATATGTATATGTGTATATATATATATACATATATGTATATATATACACACACTCCCTAGAAAGAGGGGCTACAGGGAATTTTGCAGTTCATTTGGCCAGCTACCTATTTGCATTAGATTGCCTGACTGAATTCTAAATTCAGGGTAGTTCCTTCAAGGAGCTGGGTCTGTAGGTCACTGCTTATATTCACAGTTGGGCTCTGACCCTACGTATATAATTTCTTTTGTCATAGGTCTAAATATCAAATAAGTAAGCAGTTCAGCCACCATTCCTTGGGGTCTCTCTTGGGATTTCTCTGAATCAGGACAGGGTGTTTATCTTTCTGCTTTGGACAGTCTGGCCTTTGTGTGTCAGCAATTATTCAGAGGGTAGACTGTGGTGATGGAGTGGGGCTGCAGCAGGAGGCATCATTCAGAGATGCCAATAAATTGGCCTTATTTAATGGGAAGAGGGGTCGATGGAGATGTGATATTTCCCTTCCTGCAAATGCTGCCCAGGGTTCCCTTAAGAGAGAGGAAAAAATAACTCTCAAAGGGGCCTTCCCTTGTTTAGACTGAGATGATACTTAGAGATCACTATGAAGCAGGTAAAGTATCAAACACTGAGTCAGAAACAAGAACTAGATAGATCCCATCCTTTCTCTACTGTTGACTGGGTTCAACCCCTTAAGGAAATAGATTTTTCTTTCTGGGCTTATCTCTTCTTGTAAAATTAGGCACTTGGATTGGATATTTTCTAGGTTGCTTCTAACTCTAAGAGTCAGTTATCTCATCCCGGATTGCATGGTTCTATGTCATCTTTAAAACATCATAGAGAAATATACCTTAGATTTTTAAGATACAGCTACCTAAAATGATTGGAATATTTGATGGGTTTTACTTGCTTATTTATATAAGCTTTTATTTATTCATTAATCCATCCAGCCATTGACTAATTTTTAAAAAAAAAAATGTGTGACAGCCATCAAGGAAGATGGCTTCTCTTTAAGAGGAGAGATTTCACTGGGATTCATTAATTATGTAGCACTATTCCAATATGAATATCCTTGTACTTCGCTTTCAGAGTAATTAAACATTCTGTTTCCCCCCAATATCTTATATGAAATATCTTATAATGATGTAATTCTTTGTAAGGATAAGATGTAGAAGAGAATGGGAAACGTAGGAAAACACTGGGTGAGGAGTGGTAGTAAGAAATAGAATGGTAACTACAGGTATTTTTTAATGTCTCATCACTCTGTACATAATTCTGTAATGAGAGAATTATGTTAAATAAGAAAGAGATATAAGAAGTACATTATTGTCTATTTTCAAAAACGTTGCTCATATTGCTTACCGTGGTGTATGTGTGTGTGAGAGAGAAAGACTGAGACTGAGAGAGGAGAGAGAGAGAGACCATATGTGCAAGTGACATTTATTTCTTAGCTCTTCATCTGTTAAGGAGCTCTTCTGTTTAGAGATAAGGTTGATTTTGGAGGAGTCTGTGTGAGATTTTGCTTCTTAGATATGACTCCCTACATAAGGAGAATTAGGATAAAAATATTCATTCTATTAATGATCTTTAGCTGTCTATTCTAAGACAAACTCAGCAGATCTTCAAATTAGCTGTCATAATAAAAATATTTTACTTTGGAGACAATTAGCACCATCATGTCAAAACAGATTTCTCTTTGCAACTCTCCCACATGGATGTTTGGAGATAACAGAACAATAGCACAAGCCATATATTATAGAGCAATGCTCTGGAGTCTGGCTGGCTGATGTCCAGTGCCTTCCAGCCATGGGGATGGATAGCCAGAGAATGTGGTGGCCCTTTAAGAGTGACTTTCTTTGACAGGTGATGTTTATAGCAGTTCTGGATGTGATACTCAAGGAAGAAGCATCATTTATATTTTAATGTGTTGTGCAGGAGATGAAAGACAGATTGCGTGTGGACATCGATGCTGATGGGAGCTGTTCTTAGGACTCTGGACAGCCTCAGGATTTAGGGCCTGAATTCTTGGCAAAATGAACAATACGCTTGCAATTTAATAAGTTCAGAATCTCTGAATACACTATGTTTTCTCTTCTCTTACTAATGTAGAAAGTGCATGCCAAGCTTTTGACAGGGTAGAACTAGGGAGGAGAAAAACCCCAAACAACTCTAATAATTCCCTTGTGCCTGTCATGGCTGTTTAATGTTGTTGTTTTCTTAAATTTCATTTCCTGAAGTCAATAGTTGTACTTTAATTTATTGTAATGCGCCATAGGACCCAGGGTGCTCCATGGTAGAAGGGGTATTCATAAATTTGGGGTCACTTGTGAGAATGGCTTTCTTGTACAGCCTTATGCCTCTAACATTTCAATTTCAGTGAGAATATGAAAGAAAGTTGCAATGTTCCCCATCCCCTCAAAAACGAAAAGTTCCAATGTCTTTTTGTTGTTGTAATTAAAGGTGACAAGGTAAAATTATGAAAGAACTATTTTCAAATATCTTGCTGCACTTTTTACATTTTTTTCCTTCCTTTGTTTAAAACTCAAAGTAGATTATCCAAAGCTCGCTGTCCAGCCATCAGTGAAAAATTATTTATATCTTGATGTAATTTCTTATGGCATTTTAAACTTCATCATTTTAACAGTACCTTTAAATTATTTATTGGCAAAGAGGCAGTGTTTTCTTTAACTTCCTCTCAGAGGATCTGGAAACTCAACAAGTCATTATTTATGACCTTCTAATATGATCTCCTTCAAGATTCTGGCACACTAAAAGTAGAATTTGGCTGTTTTTACATGTGTATGATAAGATAGATAGCTAATAAAAGTATTGAGGTATTTTAAAGATAAAGTGACTTCTTAATGAGTGTTATGTAAGTTGTTTAGAGATGATGATTTGTTAGAAGCTTGATCTTCCCCTTATTTCATTAATGCTTTCAAAATGTCTCCTTAAAAAAGAAAAACAAAAACAAAAAATTCTCCAATTCTGAGTAAATATGACGGATCAAACACAAGCATTTATCTCTTTGCCCTCTGAGAATCTTACTAAAAGACAGTGAAAGGATAAAAAGTTTTGAAACCTCAAGGACAGAGAACATGAAAAGAGAAAAACATCAAAAAATTCAAGGCAGAGTAGTATATGGAGATGTGGTAAATGATGTAGAGGAACTTAGGTGAATCAAGCTCCACAGTGGGATAACTGTGGGGGGATAAATGTGATTGTCCACTCATCATACACCAACCTGAATTGGGAGGAATGCCTGAGATTGCAGCATGAAATCTGTAAGTAAAAACTGCTGACCTGAGCCAGGAGCCCTCTCCCCCCATGACCCCAACTGCAGCACCTGAGAGCCCCCTCCCCAATGGCAAACTGCGAAGACTAGCTGTGTTAGAGAGCAGCACTCTCTGAGCAAGTGAATATAGCTCAGCTGAACTCCAATTGGGGTTTTAATTAACAAGTGTGGAGTGCTCAATTCAAGCTATGAATCCCCAACAAGCAGACAGAGGCTTTTGGTGACAACTGAACTTGGAGAGCCAGAGGACCTCTCTGGAGGGAGGGGGAGCCCAGAGGACTGGGTGCTATCTCTGGCTGAGGCATGCAACTGAGGGTGGCAGTGGACTTGGCCCTGAAGGCAGGATTTCTGTCCCTTTTTTGGCAGTGGAGAAAGTCTCAGCCATTTTCAGTTCCAAGTGCTCTGACCCAGACAAGGATGGAGACAGCACAGGCAGAGAGACTATTTGAATGTAAATGTCCTCTCCCCAGGGGGTGTATTTTCCCTAAGAGGAGAAAGGTGGTAACAAGCACTACTACCTGCCTTCCATTCAGAACCAGACCCCAGAGTCTGGGGGAAAACAGCCACAGGCCACACCTCCTTACACAAGTCTGGAGCTACAGGCTGACAGATGCCACATGCTGGGCAGAAAAGCACAGTGACTTGAGGCATCACAGGGTGTATCAATCTAAGACATCCTCAGGGAAACTGGATACTATTGCCTCCTTCTGGACCTGAGCCCATTCTGGTCTGGGAAAACCTGATTGGGGTAACCAAGGAAACCAGTTGCCTAGACAACAGAAAACTACAACCTACACTAAGAAAAACCAAGTTATGGCCCAGTCAAAGGAAGAAATTTACACTTCAACTGAGATACAGGAATTGAAACAACTAATACTAAATCAATTCAAAACGTTTAGGGAAGATATGGCAAAAGAGTTGAAGTGTATAATGAAAGCACTGGGCAAACATAAGGTAGAAATTGAAAGTTTGAAAAAACAACTGGCAGAATCTATGGAAATGAAAGGCACAACACAAGAGATGAAAGACACAATGGAGACATACAATAGCAGATTTCAAGAGGCAGAAAAAAACAATCAGGAACTAGAGAACAAGAAACCTGAAAGTCTACACACAAAGGAAAAGATAGAGAAAAGAATGGAAAAATATGAGCAATGTCTCTGGGAACTGAATGACTACATGAAACACAGGAATGTATGTGTCATAAGTGTCCTAGAAGGAGAAGAAAAGGGAAAAGGGGCAGAAGCAATAATAGAGGAAATAGTCAATGAAAATTTCCCATCTCCTATGAAAGACATAAAATTACGGATCCAAGAAGTGCAGCGTACCCCAAACAGAAAAGATCTGAATAGGCCTACACCAAGACACTTAATAATCAGATTATCAAATGTCAACAATAAAGAGAGAATCCTGAAAGCAGCAAGAGAAAAGTGATCCATCATATACAAAGGAAGCTTGATAAGACTATGTGCAGATTTCTCAAGAGAAACCATGGAGGCAAGAAGGAAGTGGTGTGATATATTTAAGATACTGAAAGGGAAAAACCACCAATCAAGAATCCTATATCCAACAAAACTATCCTTCAAATATGAGGGATAGTTTAAAATATTCTCTGACAAACAGACAATGACAGAGTTTGTGAACAAGATACCTGCTCTACAGGAAACACTACAGGGAGCACTACAGACAGAAAGGAAAAGACAGGAGTGAGAGGTTTAGAACACAATTTTGGGAGATAGTAGCACAGCAATGTGGGTACACTGAACAAAGATGACTGTGAGTATGGTTGAAGGAGGAATGTTAGGAGCATGTGGGACACCGGAAGGAAAGAGGAAAGATAGAGACTGGGAATGTGTAACTCAGTGAAACCTCGGGTGCTCAACGACTGTGATAAAAGGTATAAATATGTTTTTACGTAAGGTAGAACAAATGAATGTCAACATTGCAAGGTGTGCAATTGGGGGGAAAATACAATCAATGCAAACTTCAGACTATAATTGACAGAAACATTGTATTATGTTTCCTTTAATGTAATGGAGGCAATATACCAAAGCTAAATGCATATGGAGGGGGACATGGGGGAAAGGTATGGGACTCTTGGCAACAGTGATGTTGTCTGACTTTATTTTACTTTAGTTTAATGCTGTCTTTCCTTTTGGTGCTTCCTAGCTGTTATGTTTTTTCTCTCTCTCTTTCTCTTTCTCTTTCTTTTTTCTTTCTGTTTTGTCTCTCTGCCTTCTTTGACTCTTCCTCCTTCTTTGTGGAAGAAAT
Organism: Choloepus didactylus; assembly: GCF_015220235.1. Classification (NCBI taxonomy): domain Eukaryota; kingdom Metazoa; phylum Chordata; class Mammalia; order Pilosa; family Megalonychidae; genus Choloepus; species Choloepus didactylus. The sequence goes on along the minus strand of NC_051322.1, from coordinate 28,758,233 downwards.
GGAGATGTCCTTATATAGATAGTGGTGATGGTGGTGAACACATAAATATGAGACTATACAGGGAACCAGCGATTGTATGGTGTGTGAACAAAACTGTTAAAAAAAATGGGTTGATGAAGAAAACTTGAGGACACTATATAAAGTGAAATAAGACAGACACATAAGGACAAATATTGCAGGGTCTCACTGATATGAACTAATTATAATATATAAACTCATAGACATGAAATATAAGTTACCAGGATATAGAATGAGGCTAAAGAATGGGGAGCAGTTGCTTATTATGAGCAGAATGTTCAACTAGGGTGAACTTAAATGTTTGGAAATGGACAGAGGTGATGGTAGCACGTTGTGAAAATAACTGACAGTGCTGAATGGTGTGTGAAGGTGGTGGAAACGGGAAGCTCAGAATCACGTATTTCACCAGAAGGAAAGTTGGAGGTTAAAAGATGGGAATGTATAAAACAGTGAATCTTGTGGTGGACAATGTCCACAATTAACAGTACAAATATGAGAAATCTCTCTCATGAACTAGAACAAATGTATGGCACTATAACAAGAAGTTAATAAGAAAGGGGCATATAGGAAAAAAATATACCTATTGCAAACTATATACTACAGTTAGTAGTATTTTAATGTTCTTTCATCAATAGTAACAAATGTACTATACCAATACTATGAATCAATAATAGAGGGGAGGAGGTATGGAAAGATTTGAATTTCCTTTTTTTGTCTCTATTTCTTTTCTGGAGTAATGAAAATGTTCTAAAAATTGAAAAAAAATTGTGGTGATGGATACACAACTATATGATGGCACCATGGGCAATTGATTGTACACTTTGGATCTCTGGATAATTGTATGGTATGTGAACAATCTCAATAAAAAAATACAGTAGCAGGAATGAAAAAAATCAATAGTAAAAAGTTTAAGTTGAGAATATCCCTTAGGAAGTAGGACAACATTAACAAGAATGCTAAAATAGTTAACAGCACTGAATTATATCTTTCAATGGGACTTAAAGGGGGAGTTTTACGTGGTATATGTGTTACTAGAATAAAAATTTAGAGACACATAGGACAGTACAACCCCACCTGTGAACCCCAATGTAAACTATGGACTATAGTTAATAGTATAGTTATAAAATATTTTTTAGTCAATTGTAATAAATGTACCACACTAATGCAAAATGTCAATAAGAGGGTGATAAATAGGAGCTCTGTATTTTATGCATGATTTTTCTGTAAACTTACAACTTCTCTAATAAAAAAATAAGAAAAATAGATCAAAAGGGAGAGGAAAGGTGAGAAAAGTATAGGCTCATTCTAATAGTTCTATTGTATGACTAATAGGATTCAGGAAGGGAGAAGAGGAAAAACTGAAGGGGGAAGCTATCAAAGAAAGAAATTTAAAATATTCTTCAGAGCTGAGAAACATGAGTTTTCAGATTTATGGTATCCACCAAGTACCTAGCAAAATTCTGTGCAAATATATGCATATCAAGGCACATCATAGTGTAGTTTGAGAACACAGATTATGCTAAGATCCTAAAATTCTCAAGACATTAAAAAACAGCTACAAATACAAAAACAACTCAACAAAAGCAACTGTGTATGAACAGTCAGAAATTAGAATGGCAGTGAACTTTTCTATCACAAGAATGGAGCCCAAATCAGGAAGAAAAGCATTCAAATGATTATCAGATTAGACTTCTGTACTCCCAAATCATTGAGTAAGTGAGAGGGTAGGAAAAAAAGAAAGAAATTTTTCAAACATACAACGTCTAAAAAAATTGTGTATGATAAATAAATGAAACCCAACCTATATCTAGTTAATTCTAGGGCAATGAATTTGGGTTTTGTTTCCTCAGGTGTAACCAAAGATTTATAAAGGTGGCTGGTGAATTAATTACAATGGAGTTCTTGCCTCCAATTCTAAAATTTGCCTTCTGCGGGTTCAAGAGAGGCCATGTGTAGGTTGGGGAGCATCACTTTGCACCCTTCTTAGAGGGATACTAACAACACTGAGGACTGAAGAATGTAGGCCCTCCAAACCTGAGAAGATGCCTAGATAGCCAGCTGAGTAAGAGTGCCCTGCGCTGGTCTATAATGTTAGAGCACTTAGTGAGCTTGCTCTCTATTGTCCTTTCTTTGTGTGCTGTCTATGGCACTGTTATGGTTTGACTCATGTCCCAACCCCCACCCCCCATCCCCCCGCCACACGTACACACAAAAAGACATGTTCAAGTCCTAACTCCCAGTCCTGTGGTTGTGAACCCATTTGTAAATAGGATCTTTGAAGATGTTATTGGCTAAGCAGAGGCTAAACTCAATCTCAGTGGGATTTAATCCAATATGTCTGGAATCCTTATAAGCAGAGGGAATTTGGACATAGGAGGAAGAGACAGATGGGGAGAGAGGACATGTAGTGGAGGCAGAGGCTGAGTTCCAGACTGCTGGCAGGCCACCACTGGAATGAGGCATACCTTCAGAGAAAGCATGTTCCTGCTGACATCTTGATTTTGGATTTCTAGCCTCCAAAATTGTGAGGAAACTAAATTCTTGTGTATTTTAAGGCAGTTAGTTTGTGGCAATTTGTTACAGCAGCCCTGGAAAACTAGGTCAGGCACCAAAGGCAAAAAGTCTTCCCAAGGTTTGTATATTCTGTGTATACACTATTTACAAAAACAAGACGCCTTTGTGTGCTATTTAAATGATGCTGCTTATTAAAGGCAACCCATGACTAGGAAAGAAAGCTAGTCAATGACAATAATACTTTACACTTGAATAATCCCTTGGATTTTGTAAAGTACTTCAACAAATTTTTCATTTGACTCTCAAAATTGCACTGTGAAGTAAAAAGTAATCTCTTACTCAAGAGTTAGAGGACAAAAAACACCAAAGCTGATCAGGAGTCAAGAAGGAACTAGGTCCTGGGACTCTAGAGTCTCCTGCTAGCGCTCGTTATGCTCTATCACAGGACTTCTGAAGAAGAAAAGGAAAATAATTAGGAACACACCTTTGAGGCGTCCATCCCTAATTTGGACATGTTCATAGTCTTAGCTCACATTGTGGTGGGTGTGGACCCATTGTAAATAAGATCTCTTCAAGGTGTTACTTTAGTTGAGGCATGGCCCACCTGAATCAGATTGGGCTTTAATCCAGATTACTGGAGTTATTTATAAGCAAAGTGAAAGATAGAGAAACCTCATGGAGCAGCCAGAAGTCAACAGATACTGGAGGAGAAGGGAGAAGATAACTGCCATGGGATGGAGAAGCCAAGGACCGAGGATCACTGGCAGCCAGCCCCAGAATGCAGCCATCTTTTGGGAGAAAGGATCACCTTGCTGATGCCTCGATTTTGGACTTCTCCTAGGTGCAAAACTGTGAACCAATGAATTTCTGTTGTTTATTGTTGCATGGTATTTGTTTTAGCTGCTGGGAAACTTCAACAGTTTTAACCAACTTTTGCTTTTGACCCTCACAACCTGACTGTAGGGTAAGTAGGGTCACCTCTTATCCAGTTAATTGACTAAGAAAATGCTAAAGCTACTTAGGAGTCAAGAAGGAACTAGGTCCTGGGAATCATTCCAGTGCTCTTTACACCCTGTTATGGGAATTCTAAAGAAGAAAAGAAAAATAATTAGGAACATACCTTTGAGGCTTCAGTTGCCTTCCTCTTTATTCATCTCCACCTCCTAATGAGCACTTCCTATGGGCTCCGCAGGTTGATTGTGCTTACTCGGCGGCTACTGTCATTTCAGAACTAGTGCACAGTACTTGTAATGGATATGTATTTCTTTTCATTTGTCCCTGCTTCCCCATGAAAAAGTTAACCTCCTCTACTTTTAAGAATCTTCTTCAAAACTTTTAGGCATTTCCCTTGAACTAAATACTTCACTGGTGTATATTCTGGCCCTGCCTAGCCTTAGAAAGCTGGGGCCTTATTAATTAAGTCAGTCACTTCCCCTCCCTGGGAATTATGTTCACTGTTTTATTTATTTATTTAAAAATAAGAGTTAACTAGCTATTCTCTAAGATTCTTTCAGCTCTAGTGCTTTCTATTTCATAATCCTGTTCATCTTCCAGGTTTGATGGCATTTCATTGCTTAGGTAAGGAAAATGGATTGATGGATTTGCAAAATGGTTGCCTAAAAAAAAGATAGTAAACAAAGGAGAGTGGGGAATAAAAGCTAGAATGTTTCTTTTTCACAAATAAAACATATATTGATAAAAGTCATACTTTTTTTTTAACATTTACTGTGTGCCAAGCAACATTCTAGGCACATTGTGTATGTTATCACTTTTCTTCATAACGTCTCTTTAACGTGGGTAGTAGTGTTTTATTTTCATTAACAAGTTTTCTTTTATATTTTTATATCAAAGCAGTCATATTTGCACATGACAAAAATAGACACACATTCACATACACATGCACCAACACAAAAGAAAAAGCAACTATCCAATATACATTTGAACAGATAATGAACATATAACGAACATTATAAAGTTGAAAAGTAAAATTGCCGCAACTACCTCTCTTCATCTCTGCAACCATTCATAAAAGCTAAATTAGTTAATGGTTTCCTCAATGTCCTTTCCAATACAGTGGGAGTGCATGACTAGAAGTAGAATTGTTGGGAAGAAGAATCACATTTTAATAGTGTTTACTGGCAACAAATTGTTCTCATAAAAGTTTGTACTACTTTACATTTCCACCAATATACAAGAATTATTTTCTGAGAATCCTTTCTCCCTGTGTGGTTTATGTCTCACAATCTAGCCAATACTTGGTATTATGAAATCTTTAAATCTTCACCAAGCTAATAGGTTAAAAAATGTATCTCATTTAAATAAAAAAAAATGATGGTGAACACATTTTTCTTGTATTTATTGGCCAATTGCATTTCTTTTTGTGAAATGCCTCCTCGTATACTTTCTTCTTTCTGCTGAGTTATCCATTTCTGTCTTCCTGATTTTGTGACAGCTCTTTATATATTTAAAATCTTAGTCCGTTTTCTGTCATGTGTTAGAAATATTTCTCAACTTTTTATGGCATTTTCCCTTAATCCTTTGATACTGTTCATGGCATCTGTTTGAATGATTTAAAAGATGTTCCTCTCACCAAAACTCTAAAAAATTTCGATGTTTATTTCTTATAATACTCTTTTTGTTACTATTTATATGTTTGCATCTTCTGATTTATTAAAGAAATTTTATGTACTTTCATATTAAGGAATGAGGTCAGGATCCAACTGCAGTTCTTCTAATCCCACCTCCTATTGGGAGATAGACAGTTGTTTTAACATCATGTATTTAAGTGACTTCTTCTCATTGATTTAAGAATTACCTTTATGATACAATACATTCCTGCATGTATTTTGGACAATTTCTGTACTATCTATTCTGTTCAGCTTATTTATTTTCCTAATCAGCACCAAATTCTTTTTATTTATTTTAGCTTTAAGGGGTTTTATTATTGGATAAAGTTAGTCCCACTCACTCATATTTTTTCCTTATGATTTTCTGACTTGCTTCACATACTTATTTTACCAAATGAACTTGGTCATTGCATTTTATATTTTTGCTGTACTGTAGAATTAATATTTTTAATCTCTCCTTTGTGTCTTTATGCATATGTAAAATTGGTTGATAAGGGTTTTTTTTGAGGGTGGATGGTGAGTTGTATTTGTCAGGTTTTGTATCAATCTGAAGCTACCTTCACAAAACGGATTTCAACCTTTTCCATGGTAGGTATAATTAATTCCTGTTTTAGTAATAATGAAATGGAAGCTTCAAGTGGTTAAGTAACTTGCCCAAGGTTACACGTCTCTTAAAGAAAAGATATGAGCTTTTCACCCACTGCCTATGGAAATATTTATCCCGCTTGGATAAGAAGACTGGATCATTTACTCCAGAATAAGATACTAGATGTTAGTAACTACCACTTAAACTTCTAAAATTTATATTATGTATAATTTTATAGTTTTTTGAATAATTATATTTATAAAATATCATCATGTTTTTCAAATAATGCTTATGATCATTACTTCATTTTGTCTTCAATTCTCCCTCTAATACAAGAAAGGAAACTAAAACCCAGAGAAATTTCATGATTGATCAAGGTCACACAGCACCTTGGTGATCAGACCAGAGCGAGAAACCAAGAATGATGACGATCCAAGCAAGTCCTCTTTCTTTGACACTACTTAGTCCTCCTAATAACAATTACCTATAGTCTCTCCTCACTCAGAGGAATAAGACAAGTTTTTCCACAGTAAGAGTCAACATATTTTGCCTAAAACTTCACCCTGCCAGAGAGGCTGCTTTGCTACATTAGAGCTTTTAAGCAAGGGTGAGATAATCACAATAATTATCTTTCATTAGCAGAATGATCTGGCACCAGATTCTTCCTCCAGTTCTCACAGCCTCCCTTCTGTGACAGAGAGCATCTAAAATGGGCTCCCAGAACACTGCAGTTGAAAATAATCAGATGTATAAAACTGAGCTGGAGGAGGGTGAATTAATCAAAGAGCCATGAGTGTTTAAGGGCCCCTGATCAGGAAATTATGATAATTTGGGTTAATATAGTTTCTTTTTTGTCTTTCCAATGGATTCAGTACAGAGCAGCCTCCTAATTAGCATGCTTGCATCATAGCATCAATAAGGCACAAAGCATTTCAATGTATCAATTCAATGTTTATCCATCTAATTAATTCCCCTTAAAAGGCAGTAAGTAAAGCTTATAAAATTATACAGATTGCTTTAATTCAAGGTTTAAAGCAAACTGGAGGAATCTCTATTTCTCTGGGGAATTCAAAAGGAATTCACAACCTATTGGCTGCATCTCTTCCCTCTTAATGCCCACATCCTATTAGAAACTGAAATTTAAAACACTTTCTAAATTTGGTGTTCTTTTCTCATCACCACTTCCATCAAACCACAATCATAATCAATGTCATCATCATTGTCGTCATCTCATCCTCTTTATCATTACTTTCTACTGTGTGTGTGTGGGGAAATGCTGTTCTGTGTTTTTTTTTGAGGATATTGGAAAGCAAGTCAGAACCCACGCTTGCCCAAGAGTGTTTACAAAAAAGAGGAAAGTGCATCATTAAACTGATAAAACTATTGTTAGTAAATGTAAATGATATATACACCCAAATGGCCAGCCTGAGCAGAACATGGTAAAGAAGTGCTAACAAGAGAAAGGGCTGCAGACTCACTGTATCGTATGCCTCAGGAGGGCAGGCATCATGTCTAGTTCATTTACCACTATATACCCAGCGCCAAATGCAAGATCTAGCACTTGGGGCTCTGTAATTATTAATTGAAATGAACATTAGCACAGAGTCAACTGGGGTGTCTAGTTTTAGCAGTTGCATTTAATGTGCATGTTCCCAAACTTTAGTACAAATTGGACTCACCTAAGGATCTTTAAAAAATACTGTTCCTGGTTCCTACTCTTGGACGTTCAGATTTAATTGATATTGGGTACAACCTTTGTCATCTGAATTTTTAAAAGTTCCTTGGGTGATTTTAATGCTCGACAACATTTGGGAATCACTGTATTAATACATTTAAAAGCAGTCTAACTTTGCACATAAGGCAGTCCTACTAGCTTCTGAGCTCATTAAGCAATCCATCAAGTCAGCAAATGTGCACTTAGCACCTGTTAGGTGAGAGGCATTCTGTTTGGTTGTGGGGAATAATGAGGACATGAGACCTGGCTTTTGGAGCTCTCTATTGATATAGGAGACAAAAGAATCATTTAATAATGTTGCAAGTTAAATAATATAAGGTGACAATGTAAGATATTGTGGAATATCATTGGTATATGACTTAAAGGTGAATAAAGAAATATCAAGAGGCTTATGGGAAGGATAAATCTTCCCTTCTGAGGTTGCCAGAGAAAGTTAACTTTCAAGCTGCATCTTCAAGAAGGTGTATGTGAGAAAAGATATTCTAGGATAGAAGACAACCTAAAGTAAAGGCACTCCAAAAAGCGATACAGTCTCTGAAATGAGAGAGTTTCAAAACATTGTTAGACATATTATTTAAGAGTTTCCTTATAGGTTCTTGAGGATCACCGAAAGGTTTCCAGGGCTGTGTAAATGCTGATAATAAACAATATGGTGTCTCTCAAAAGGTTTGAATACTTAGTTGAGGACTTACTTTCAGACACAGCCTCATACTAGTCAGGTGAGCCTTAATAGTGCAGTGAAAAAAGGAAGGGTTCAACAGAGTGAAGGATAGAGGCCAATTCTGTCCGAGTGAGGGGGGTGAACAAGTTGGGAATGGTTGAGATGAGGTCAGGGCCATGGGAACAGATTTTTTTGGTGGGAAATAAATGGGGGTAGAGTGGCTCCAATTGGAGTAGCTTAGTAACTTAGGCCATATGTTTGTGTCTCCTCCCTTTTCAGATGTCTGCTAAAATTTAAGCCCAAGGTCAATGTGGCTTACTTATTGCCTTTGTTGAAGTCTTGATGACTTGCTGTTTGTTTATTTATTTATTTTCACATTGTTATTCTAGAAACATACAACCTAAAACTTCCACTTTTAACCATATTCAAATATATAATTCAGTGCTGTTAGTTACATTCACAATGTTGTTTTTAAAATGTCTTTGTTTAGTATGTCAAAATTCTGTTCCTCTTTTTTGGTGTTTTCTGGATTTTTATCCTCTTCCTTAGAGTGGGCCATTATTTCCCATTTCTTTGTTTGTTCTGTACTGTGTTTTGCACACTGTACACTTCAATATTTTAAAATGTTAATCTGAGATCTATTCCTTGAAATGCCTGTTTCTTGAATTTATCATCAACTGGTGATATGACAGAGATTTTCTTCAGTGTCATAGCTGACCAAATCAAAAAACCTAAGCAAAAAACAACTTTCACCATCTTTGCAAATTGACTCTGTGTTGGCTGGTGCTCTCCCTCAGAGTTCAACCCTCTTGTCGGGAAGGTCAGCCCAGGAAAATGCAAAGAATGTTCAGGGGCCTCTTGTCTTTTCTGGGCTTGTGTCTTTTCCTGGGTTGTGGTTGCTAGTGGTCTTAGGAGTTCCCCTGATTACAGGAGTTTGCCCCCTCTGCTTCCCATGAAACAGACCTTCTTCCTCTCCTGGGTGTTTCACTGCAGGATTTAGAGCAGGTAATCCTTTGCCCCAGGTCACCTGTCTCAATCACTGCTTTCATTGTCTCAAGCTGCTTTTGCCTAGAGGGCAAATGCCACTGGAGAGAAGTTTCACAAGTAAATCTTTCCCAGGAGGAATAAGGCCAGAAGCTCACGAAGGGGGTGTCAGCAGCTCCCAAGTGCGCTAGGGTGGGGGTGATGGAAGGGCCAGTGAGGGCACCATGAACTTCTATGTGGCTCCCCAAAGCTGCCCTTTCTTGACTTGGCACCTGCCCAGCAAATGCAGCCCTTCAACTGTCCTCCGCGGTTCAGAGGAAGTGTACCACCCTTCAGTCTCCTCTGCCACCTTTATCCAGGTTGGGTTGGAACAATGGCCACCACCAGAATAGGGCCCCCATGATCTGAGGTAGCTGCTCAAAATCAGGGATCAGTGATCAGCCTATGTCCCCTAGATCTCAGTCATGTGGATTTTTATGTCCCTCTCTGGAACCAGCAGGCTGAGCCAGAGGCCAGACCCCATTCCTGCCTGCTGTGAGAATAGGGGATGGGGGTGGTAATTACCACTCTGAGAGAGCAATTTACTGGTATTTACTGTAATTTACCAGCCTCTTTCTCCTCCTCTTACCTGAATGCTGAACCTCCAGAGTTTTGAAATATTCAATCCAGGCAGTTCCTGCCTGTTTAATAGTTGTTCTGGTGGAGGGACTGATTTCTGGAGCTTCTTACTCTACCATCTTACCACAATTCCTCTAAAGGGCTATTGTTATTTAATATTAATTAGCTTGTCATTCACTGTGTTTCTTATTTAAATATCAAGCTGGTGAGGAAAAGAGAGGGAGCTTGCCTTAGTTCTCTCACCTGTCATGACGGTCAGCTGGACATTACTGGAACCCTGTTTCTTGTCCACTGCTTTTGACAATCTATTCTAGGTGAAAGAAAAAAAATGCTTTCCTAGGGAATAGAAAGGACTTTAATACCAGTGGTTTATAATCCCAGTTTAATAAAGAATGAATTGAAAAGAAATCACAAAAATGGGGGTGGGGCTATCTGTAGGGTCTGCTAATTTAGGCACTTGCCTTCAGGGGACCCTGAGAGAATTTAACAGATGGGAGAAAAGGGTGGATTAACTAATTAGTACCAAAAAAGACCCAGCCTTTTTTACATAAAAAGTTCAGTAAAAATCTTCCATGATTTTCCCTACAAATAAGAAGATGGTACTGCTTCTCTCTTTTACCTTACTCTTTGCTTAGGCAGCCCTTTAGAAAGGCTTTTCCCTTCAAATTCATGGGTTTAATTAGCATAGTAGATTGAAAGTGGGGAGAGGAGAAGATGATTGGAAAGGGTTGGAGATGATACAAAGTCCCAGCCCCTCAGTTCCTTCACAAGAGTTGGGCTGTAAGGTTGGGACTGGGGTGTTCACGTTACTGCAGTGTTGGTAACCTTTTTATGTAAAGGGCCAAGTAGTAAACATTTTAGGCCATGTGGGTCAGGCAGTCTCTGTCACATAGTTTCTTTGTTTTTGTTGTTTTTTTATAGCTCTTGAAAACCATTAAAAAAATAAAATTCTTGTAGGCTGTACAAAAACAGGCCATGTGTCTACATTAGGGGGTTATCCTCCACGTTGTTTTCTTTGCTGTAGGGAAAGGGCCTTCATTTGCAATGCTCCACGGGACTGAGTGAAGGAGAGAGCGAGAGCAGTTGTCAAGAGGTGAAGAACATCTTCCCTTTCACTCTCTGAACTGCGCATTCCCTTTCCTCTACTAAAGGAGAAATGAGAAGTTCCTTTGTGATTTTTGTTGGGGACACACTTGTAAGACTTTTATCATTAGTCTGTTTTTGGCTGACTTTCTGTGTTAAATGGAATTGAAGTCAATTCAGTATGTACTAAAAATAACTAATATTCATTGTGTGACTACAATGTGCCAGCCTTTGTTCTAAATCCTGTAAATGTATTAACTCATTTGGTTCTCCTCAACCCTCTATGGAGTAGATAATGCTATTTCTACTTGACAGATGAGGAAACTGCAGCTTCCACAGAAGCCTCAGAAATAGAGTGAATTACTTGTCAAGGTCATAACGTTTATGGATGGCAGTTCTTGGACTTGAATCCATGCATTCTGGCTCCATGTCCCACACTCTTAACCTCAATGCCATCTTATATTACCAACTACATGTTGAATGTTGACATGTAACAACCATTTTCCATATTTTCTTGGCACTTATGTCAATCAAGCAGGATAATACTGCAGTAACAAACCACCCTAAATTGTTTAATATGAGAAAGGTTTATTTCTACACTCATGCTATACATTTCACATGGTGGAAAAGTCGCTCTGCACATTCTTTCAGGATCCAGTCAGATGGGGTGTCCACTTTCTTGCATCTGCACCTTCTGGAACAAGTGGCCTCCTCAGTCTCTGCAGCAGGGCAAGGTAGAGCTTGGAGAGTCTCATGATTTTCTCCCTACCTCTGTCTGGAAGTGATACATGCCAATTGACACATTTATTGTGTTTTTTTTCCCCCCTTTTCCCACCTAACTGAATAGAGGCTGGTAAATGTGTATTAATTTCTCTGCTGTGGCACTTAATAATTTTCAATGCATCTACATATACAGTAACTTTAGACCTTTTTTAACCCTTTCGAGGTGCCAAAACAGATAGTCTTATCTCTATTTTACAGATGAGGAAGCTGAGGTTCAAAGAGGTTCAGTGAACTCCCAAAGAATGACTAAACAATGGAAAGAACAAAGAATTTGGTTTAAAACAGATTTTGGTTTAAAACTTGTCTCTGTTGCTAACTTGTGGCAAATTACTTAACTTTTCTGAACCTCACTTTCCTAATCTCCGTAATGGGAAGACTTATCCCTACCTTACTGATAAAGTGCTTTGCATTATGCTTGACCCATGGAATAGAATCAGTTAAATCCTAGCTCACTTTGGCATTTTTCTCAAGTTGTATGTCTTATTGGGACAGAACTAGGAGAGGAATTCAGGTCTCTAGATTTTAAGCTGAGGGTATCCCCCTCCATCATTCATTGTTTCATGTATAAAATATCATCTAAAGGAAGTATAGACACAGAGTCTACATAAGGCAGAGGTGAGACTTTCATGTATGAAACAATTTGAGAATAATATATGACTGTTCCTTGTGCAGAAAACCAAATATTGTGACTGCCATGGCAATTTAGAAAGAAGTGTATGTGGCTTGGGAAAATTAATGAACTTGCTTAGTCTGTCATAGATTCTTCTGCTATTTGTCCTCTAAAGTATGGTGTTATCCAGGGCCTCATCCTTTCTCCTTGACTCCTCCCACTCTGCATGCATTATCACCAAATGTCTACTGTTGTTTGATTTCTGTATGAAGATACATCCTAAATCAAAACTAAGAGCACACATCTTTTCGCTGAGATCCCAGTCCATATTCTGACATTTCTGCCTGACTGTCTCACAGATATACTGATGTTACCATCTCCTAACCAAGCCTCTTATCTTCAGTACAACTGCTCATTCTGTTGTATGATTAGTTTGGTAATTGGTATAACATCCCTCCAGAGGACAACCCAGAACTGTGGGTTCATGTTAGGTGTCTCCCTCTCACCTACTCAATCTGTCACCAAATTCTACCTCGTTAATATATTGCTCCCCACCCCCTCCTTTTTTTTTTGTTTCCCCTCCTCTGTTACCCATTTGGCTAAGCTACTCACTACTTTGAGCCTAGGGAACAGCATTTTTCTTCAAGCTAGTCTCCATGCTTTCATTCTGGCCACACTCTGATCCATTCTTGCAAAACAGCCAAAAGGAACTTTCTCAAATGCAAATCTGATTGTTTCCTTCCTTCATTTAAAGTCCTTCAATGGCTCTCCACAGTTTCGGGGATAAAAAATGAGCACTTTATCTTAGACACAAGGCTGTTGACGTCAGCTCGTTGACTGCCCCCTAACCTCATCTCTGGCAGGCTCACAATTTCAGCATTCACTCCAGCCAGGGCAACACACTTGCGGTTCCCTGAACCCAAAACACTATTTCATGCCTCAGTGCCTTCATATCAAATATTCCCTTTGCCTCAAATGTCCTTCCCCTGGTTGTCAATTCCTGATTGACCTTCAAGACTCATCCAAAGAAATAATTCATCCCTGGTTTGATTTAAAGAACCTCCTCTCTGCTCCTGTAAGGCCCACTTATGACCTGGACTGTAACTTTTGGCATATTTGTCTTTTTCTCCCTTTTACTGAAGTTTAGATGGACTCTACCTCCTGGTTCAGAGTAGAGAGGAACACTCTAATTTCTTTAGGGTTTTAGGAATACCAAGGGAAGAAAGGAGGATAAAAAGTATTTATTTCATTGGTTGTGTAGGCAGGCCTACTGGAGAAGTGGAGTGTCATTTATCATCATGTAGGTTATAATAACTCAGGTTGTTGGGTAGCTTCACCTGTGAATTAATAGTAATTTTCTAGACTGCCTTGCTTGTGACTCAGCAGCAGCCCCATCTTTGCTTCTTTTCCTTGCCTGCCTATTCTCCTTACTTTACTCACAACTCTAAATATATCATGGCTTGTCAAAGCTGCTGTTAGGGTGTGGCTTGTAATGTCTTGTGATTTCTGATGTCTTTCCAGTTTGGTTTCTTTTCTTTTACTTTTTTTCCCCCCATATATATCTGTATATCTTGCATTCAAACTCCCTTAGAAAGAGAATGTGATGGGGCTCACAAGTTACTATTCAGTACTGAGAATCCCTGTTTCATCTCAGATCACTGCAGAGAACACTCCAGCTCAATCAGTGATGGACAACGTGCTGACGTCCATGGGAACCTGTCCGTAAGGCATCCTTTAGTGTGAGCCTGCAGGCATGGCAGAACTCTGAGACATCTCAGAAGGGGAGATTTTGAGCTAATTAAGGATGCCATGTTCCAAATGATTAGAATTATGCCTGTGTGATCAGTAAATGAATAAATGAATTAAAGCTGATGAAAAATAGAACTTGACTGAAAGGGAGGAGGAGAAGGCATTGCTAGATGGTGGGGGGAGGGGACAACCATAAGACAAATCACGTGTCTTAATTCGTTATACAGAAGGATTTCAAAATCTTCAGTTTTACAGAGCCCTGTGTTAGTTGACAGAACTTGTTGATAGCTTCTGGACAGAAGCCTATAAAAGTCTTATCCTCCCTAATGCCATTAATTTAGAAAACTTGTCTCAATGACTGTAAAGCTGGTGATGTATGTTTGTGTGTGCATGTGAGAGAGAATTATGATATAACAACAGTAATATTAATCTAACAATTTCATTGTCATTATCCAGTTGTCATTATCTTCCAATTCCTGCTTGAGTAGCTTGAATCCCTTAGCTGTTCTATATATAGTACTAATCTGAGGAGAGAAAAGGGAGGCTCACTCACAGGAGTGCGTTGGAGGGCTGCTGCAGGGGTGAGGAGGCTGTGTGACCCAGCCATCACTAATGGGTCACCCACTTGGGGATGTCTAAGACTTTTAGGTCCCTTAAAACAGGTGAACATAGTTGCACAATTGAGCCAATTATCTGAGGCTAAAAATAACTTGTCTGCTTCAATTTTCCAGGCATTTTAGACAAAATATATTTATATTTTTCTAATGGATGAGGCTAATTAATAGGCAAAGGGAATTGCCCACAATATGGAGAAATAGTTGAGTTCTAACCTGAAAACTGCTGATCACTGTTTGTTGTTTTAGGATGTGCATCAGGATTCTTATCCATATCATCCAGATACCTGAAACCAATAGATATGTGGTAGGGATTCCCATCATTTCCTGAAACTCGGGCCCCACTGAGGTATTCGTAGAAGGAATATGGGAAGGTTGTGCTGATGGGAAGTCTCCTTGGAAAGGGGAGCCTTGCCACCACATGCCTGAGTTCTACCTGAGAGGGCTCTGAACTGCAAGAGTTGCAGATGGGATACTGAATTTCTCCCATTACAAGGGCTCAGGCATTATATATATAAAGGAAATATGTGTGATGGGAAAAAACAATCAGGGAAGTTGATTCATTACTGTTTAGCTGTGCAATCTTGAGAAAGTCACTTATTTGGTCTGGGCACTTTACCCTCACATGTAAAGAGAAGAGATCTGGATTGGAAGGTCTCCAAGAGAGACTTTCACCTCCAAATGCCACTATCTTACTTAAGTCAGCATAACAGTTCTTTCTTGGCTGATATGGAAAATAGTTCCATTCTCAGCATACACTTAATCAATGACTGTTTTCCCCCCCTTCATTTGCATTCATTGGAGTTTTGCTTTTCTAATAGGGTAAGGGTTGAGTTTTGGTGGAGAGAAGGAAGAAAACAAGGGTATGGGGAATAGAAAGGCTTTTGTCTCCCAGACCATGTCCCTTGAACTGGCTTTGATTCCCTATGGAATGAAGCACTAAAGAGGAAGGTCTTCCTATTTTTCAAGAGAGGTGCTGTGATGCTATTGGCCCGATCAAAGCAGGTGCAGAATGGGGCACATGGTTAGGACTAAGGTCCTGTTCCCTGGCTCCCATAGCATCGGGAGCTCCAAAGTCTGGGACTTTCAGGGCTTCCAGCTTCAACATTACTTATATGGGCATTTACGTACTTCCATCCTGGTCAGTGGCCATAGCTCATCATCTTAAGGGGCTTAGCAGGAAGCATCCAATCTGGACAAGTGGGAGCAATAGATGGAGTAGAAAATGAGACAAGGTATTGATAAAGAGGTACATGTAGGCATACCTTGGGGACTCCAGAAGCACTTTGGACTCTTTTTGTTGGGTGATGCTGTGCTCTCAAGAGGGTGTTGGTTCTTAAGCCAATGGACATTTGGGCCACAGAGTATCATATCATTTCTTTAATATATTTCCCGAACATGCAAGCCCAAATTTGGAAAACCTTGCATAATCCTTTAGTATGTGTCTCTTCCTTGGTTACTGTTTCAGTTTGCTAAAGCTGCCAGAATGCAATATACCAAAAATGGGTTGGCTTTTACAATGGGGATTTATTGACTTACAAATCTACAGTTCTAAGGCTGTGAAAACGTCCAAATTAAGGCATCAGCAAGACAGTGCCTTCTCTGAAGAAAGGCTGCTGGCATCTGGGGTTTCCTTGCTTTCAGCTTCTGCCTTCAGTGGCTCTCAGCTTCTCTTTGTGTGTCCTTGTCTCGCAGCTTCTCTGAGTCTCTGGGTTTCATCTCTTTGCTTCTCTATGTGTTTTATCCTCTCATAAAGGACTCCAATAAAAGGATTAAGACTCGTCTTGAATGGGGTGGGTCACATCTCAATTAAAGTAACCTAATCAAAAAGTCCCACCTACAACAAGTCTGTACCCATTGGAATGGATTAAAAGAACATGGTCTTTTCTGGGGTACATAACATCTTCAAACCACCACACTAAGGTTTCCCCAAATCCAAATTAAACATTTCCAATAATTGATCTTCAAACTATCATAATCTTTTTACATAACATAATTGTTCTTCTCTTAAATCAGATTTCATGTACTTTAACAATTAGTTCTTTTCACCCCCTTTAAATTATAACCAAAATTGATTCTTCAGATCAGTATTCCCATGGGCACCAGAATCTGGTTTCCTGGTAGAGTCTGAATGTTTATTGTTGCTTCTGATGTCTCCTAGGGCAGATATACCACTCTCATTTTCAGGGCCAAACTCTGGCTATATGTCAAAATCTATAGCAAAACACCAGATTCATTTTTCTCCAAACCCTGAATAAAAGGAGATTAATCACATTTGTCTCCCTTACTACCTTTTAGTGAGAGTGTATTTATTTTAAAAAGCCTCTTGTTGACTTAACTTTTGAAAGACTTAGAGCATAGCAGAAGATGATGGAAGGGTTTGAAAAGGCCTGTGAAAATGGTCTATTTAGGACTCTCCCCAGTCCGTGTTCAGTTCCCTTACTCAGGTGTTCATCAGCAGAGCCAACTGGGAAACTGAGGCAGTTATTTACAGCAGTGATTGTCGAGGTGTGGCTACTAGACCAGCTGCACCAGAAGCATCACCTGTGAACTTGTTAGAAATGCAAGTCCGTGGGCCCCATCCTAGTCCTGCTGCATCAGAAACACTGGGGTGGGGCCCTGCCCTCTGCTTTTTAATAAAGCCCAGTCCTGATTCTGATGCACGCTCCAGTTTGCAAACCACTGCTCTTGAGGATTCAATTGTGGAAGTTTATTTTAATGAAATTTCTGAGAAAAAATCATTTCCATGGATCTTTCTTCCCCTTTCCTAAACCTTACCCATGCAGAAAAGATTCAGAACATAGCCCACTTCCTCCTTATAGGCTCTTTCTCAGAAAGATTCCTTTCCCTAACTTAAAACACTTATTTCTATCACGCCAGTCCCTCATCTAATTAACTCCCTTCTAATGTTCAAGACAACTCAGATTTTGTACCATATAAATTCAGCAATTAGTTGTTGTACTCTTGTGGTGTATGTGATTTCTGTCCCTAGTTTTATTGGAACTCCACAGTGCTTACCAATAAGGGTTGAACACACAACAAGGCTTGACATATCAATGGTAATAGTTATTTTAAAGTGCTTTTAAATGTCAGGCACTAGGCTAACCAATTTGCATCCTTATCTACTTGGAGCTGAAAACACCCATTTTATAGACAAAGAAGCTATGGCAGAGAGAAGGTAAATAACTTTACCCAGGTCATCCAGGGAGAGAGTTGTATTACTAACATAGTCCCTATTCTGTACTGCCACTTAGAATTAGTGAACAAATACCTGTTGATTAAATTAGAACTGCTCACCTTGAATGATCTGATTGTTGTCACGCTTCCCTACTGTATAGCTGAGAATGAAAACAGTGCTTTGGCATATGGTAGCTATACTTGCCACCTACCTCAGCAGGGCATTTGCCTTAAATTGTCTCTAGTACAGATGCTGGCTTGGCAACAAGAGGTCCATAGTCTCTTGCCTGATGTTTTGGGAAACAAGGCACACAGTCAGATAACCAATGTGGAGATTTTAGTCTCTTGCAGGGAAAGCATTTATTTGATCCTTATGGGGCTTGAATTTATGACAGGGCTTCATTAATAATATTCATTAAATAAACCAGCTAATTTATGTCAATGTGGTCTGTTCCTGTATTGTATTGAGAGACGGTCACTCAATATCTTCTTGTTTTCAGCTTCTCATTACTCTCATGTAGGAACAGTGAACAGTTGTTGGATGTGTTAGAAATTAAATGGCTTTGGGATTGGGACATGAATTTGAACCAACATTTATGTATAAGGGCAACACATAGGCATGTGAAGAAAACTTGACTGAGGCATGACTTGTGTGGGTCAATGGACTGAGCTCCAGGAGACCCCATGATTCACTATGTCCAGTGCAAGAAGAATTCTCAAATCTCTTCTAAACAAGAAAATGCTGTCCCCTCTCTATCTGTCAGCTTCCACTTCTTTTCCCCAGTCTAGTGTGGTCCTGAAATAACTCTTCCAAATCCTGGATGGCAGGGCCCCATGGAATAATAGGGAATAAGGCTGAGTACTGTAGGAAACTCTGGAGTGGGAGTAGCTTCTAGGTCCTTTTCTATACTGTTGGGCTCTGTGACTAGGAAAAAATGATTAAAAACCTCCCTGGATCTTCCTTCCTCATCTGTCAAATGAGATTTCACCAGATATTGTCTAGGACTAAGATATCTGATTTGAGGGATAGGCCAAATTCTTAAGAATGCCATTAGAAGAAGCAAATCAAAGACTCCAATGTCACTATCAGGATTCATCATGACAAAGTGGATTTTTGTCTGATCTAAGGTAACCTTCTTTATCATTTGTAAGTAGAGCTGTTCTCTCTGTGTTTCTGTGATTACTTAGGCTGTCATAGTGGGTAAAGTTAGCAGGAGGGTTCCATTTATTTTATTTTTTGTTATTTAATTTTGGTTTCCAATTTTAATCTGTATACTTTTACTTAAATACGTAAATGTAATCATATTCAAACTTCATTAATTGTCATTTTTTTTCAGGTTTGTTTCCTTGATTTCTTCTTCCCAACCCCAAGCCGAAACATCAACATTTCCCCCTCATTTTTTAGTAATCCACATAACCATCTTATGTGTGTCTTCTCATATTTTCCCTCTGCTTATATGAGGAGCGTATATGCACACCATATACATAAACACCCATATTGGGCTTTTTTTTCTTTTTATGAGCCATTGTTTGGATTTTAAAAATATGAGGAACATTTTTCTATGTCTTACTTTTCTGACTAAACAATATGTCATCAAGATCTTTTATCTAGTGGGTTAATTCATTCTTTTAAATGGCTACATATTATTCCATGGTGTGACTATACTATACATTATTTAGTCATTCCTTTACTGATGGACAAATAATTGGCTTTCAGTTTCTGGACATTCCTAACAATTTTGCAGAAGGCTTCCAGGAAGAATTAGGAAGTGCTGAGTTAAAGACTTTATTAAATTTTATAGCTATTTAATTATATTGTTTTCTATGGGAGCCATAGCACTTTCGGTTCTATCAATAAATTACGCTAACAACTTTGTCTCACATCTCTAGCAACATTAGGTGCTATAGCACCTTTTAGTTTTTATGAGTCTGATGTAAAATGATAATTCATTGTTACTAAAAGGAACATTTACCTAAATGTTCATGAATATATGCATCTTTTCATCTATTTGGCCATTTTGACTTTTGTTCAAAAATTGTCTGGTTGTTCCTCTTGGCTTATATGTCTTTTTCCTTGGCAATTTATAAGTACCCTTGGTATGTTAAGAAAACTATCCCTCTGTCTTACATCTGTGTTGCATTCTCCCCAACTTCCAGATACATAATATTAACTTTATTTATGGTATATTTCTTGATGTAAATTTTATTTTTAATTTTTGAAAAATTTTTCAGCTTTTCTAATTTTCAGTTTCCAAGTGTCCAGTCTTCATTAGAAAAACTTGCCCAAACCCCATAAAGTATCATAGTGTCCTACATTTTGTTTGAAGGTGTTTATTAAATATTTAGATTTTCATATATAAGCCTTTAATACATAAAAAATTTTAAAGATGAGATGGGGCTTGTTTTTGTTTTCTTCCAGATGGTTGCCTAGCTGGGCCAGCAGCATTTGTGCTACAGTGGATCCTTTGCTCACTGACTTGAATTACTGGTTTTGCCACATATTAACATTTCTGAACATACCAGGATCTAATGCTGGATTTTCTGTTCTGGTCATGTGTCTAATTGTTTAATTCTTTATCTGGAAAGACAAATCCCCTTTCATGCTGCTGCTTTCCCATAGCTTTCCTTGTCTCTTTTCAGGCATTTATCCTTTCATATTAATATTTTCTAATTGAAATTGAATTAATTGCATACTAATATGGGGAGAAATAATGTTTCTATTATATGGAATCTTCCATATAAAAGCCATTGTATTCTTGTCATTCTTATTTTAATAATATTCTTGCACTTTTATATTTTAGTAATATTCTTTAATTTTATTCATATAGATTCTATGCCTTTCTTTTTAAACTCTGTTCCTAAGTATATATTAGTTTTGTTCAGATTGAAAATAATTTTTTCCATTTCTATTTATGGTTACTTACTGCTAAAATAGGAAAAAAATATTGTTTTTTTTATATATATATGTATGTGTGTGTGTGTCCTACATCCATCCATCTTATCAAATTCTCTTCTTAGTTCAATGAGGTTTTTTCTCCCCCCACTAGCATCTCACGGATTTTCTAGCTATAAAATCATAATATCAGCTACAGATTGTATCTTTTCTTTTTCAATGTTTTTATAAGTTAATTTTCTTACCTTATGGCATTTACTGAAGCTAAGTCAATTTTAGATAATGGTGATCATGGATTTCTCTTTCTAATTCTTGATTTTTAGTTGTAATTGTTTTTGTGCCTAGGATATTTGGGTTTGCTTGTGATAAGTGAACTTAATTAAATATAACTAGTTCCTTTTAAATTATATTAGACTTAATATCTGTATTAGGAATGCCTGCTGAATTTTAAAAAAAATGTTTTTTCATCATCCATAGGTAGAATAATTTATTTTTTCAATTTTTATTTTTTGATGAAGTACATTATGTTAATGAATTTCCTGATATTGATACACTTATGCATCCCTGGAATAAATTCAGGTGCTTCATCATGTATGATATTTCATGTATTTTGTTTTATAAAGTTGTATTCAGAATTTTTATTTCTATATTGATAAGTGAGATGGTTCCATAGTTTTCCCTTTTTTTATACTGTCTTTTTCAACTTTAGATAAAAAAGTTATGCTGGTTTCCAAAATGAAGTAGAAGTGACTTTTGCAACCCTGCCTGCTGGCTGCGCTGTGCCGAGCAGGCAGCCAGGTGTCCGGCTGTGAGGCCAAGGCCACTGTAGGGTGGGTGGGCGCATATGCATTTCAGAGACATTTTCCTCCCAGTGCCCTTCTGGGTTTCCCTTCCTGCTTTGGCTCTTGTTGCCTGAACCATGTCCACAAGAGTGGCCCACACACTCCAGACTCTCACTACCACTCAGAGAAGCCTGTCTTTCACTGCCAGAAATGTGGGGAATCAGGCAAAGGTGAAGTGCTTCAGGTTCAGACCAGACATTTCCACATCAAATGCTTCACCTGCAAAGTGTGTGGCTGTGACCCGGCCCAAGGGGCCTTCTTCATAAAGAATGGGGAGTATCTCGGCACCCTGGACCACCAGCAAATGAATGGGACATGTTGCCATGGCTGTGGGACGTTGGTGGAAGGAGAGGTAAATACCACTCTGGGCAAGAACTGCCATCCCAACTGCTTTGCTTTGTATCATCTGCAAGCGCCCGTTTTCACCTCATAACTGAGTCATGTTATGAGGGACTGCCTTTGTCAACTGTGTGTATAGCTGTTGTCTTCCAGCCCTAAGGAAGCCTCCTGCTCCAGCAATTGTGCTGGTTGCAGAAGAGATATCAAGAATGGGCAGGTGCTGCTTGTGTTGGATAAGCAGTGGCACTTGGGGTGCTTTAAATGCAAGTTCTGCAGGAAGGTCGTCACCAGGGAGTACATTAGCAAGGATGGTACTCCTTATTGCAGGAAGGATTACCAGGGGCTCTTTGGGGGTGAAATGTGAAGTGTGTCAATAGTTTATCACTGGAAAAGTCCTGGAGGCAGGTGACAGACTTTACCACCATAGCTGTGCATGATGCAGCAGATGCAACCAGATGTTCACAGAAGGAGAAGAAATGTGTCTTCAAGGTTCTACTCTTCTGGCATCCCAACTGTAAGCAACCTACTAAGAGGAAAAACTGCGTCCAACCAGGACTTTCTTCCAAAGTACTAATTCTAGACCAGCCTCCAGTATCGGTTCACTGTGTCATACTTTCTATGCACAAGTAGACAGCGAAATCCTGGATTACAAGGATTTAGCAGCCACTCCCAAGGTGAAGGCAATTTATGGTATTCAGTCTCCAGATCTTATTACCTATAATCCTTTCTACACTTTGGGCTATGATGACAAACAGGGGAGGCAAAGTCTCGGAGACTCTCCAAGGATTTTATCTCTTACTCCAACAGCAGAAGCGTGCCAGAATGTTCGGGATCAGATGATCCACCGATCCACCAGCCAGGGCTCCATCAACTCCCTTGTATACAGCCACCACAGGTAAACTCCAACCTCTTCTCATTCTTCCCAGCACTTTCACAGGCCTGATCAAGGGATCAGCATTTATTGAAAACCACCCATCTACAGTCAGCATGGTGCCTTGGTGGCTGAGAGCAAGTGTGCAGAAGGTATCAACTTTTCCAAGTTCCCAGCAGCCCAGGCTCCAGACCCCAGCAAGATACCAATGATTGAGATGGACCACTGGCCTGGATCCCCATCATTTGTCACCACAGGAACTGATATCAGACACAGATCTAGTGGCAGAGAGGAAGATGATGAAGGAATTCTGGACATCGGCAGCTTCACAAAGAGCAATTTATGAATCTCAACTCAGTTCTGGGGCAGTTGATACTGAAAGAAGAGGGGGAGAAGGAGAGCCGGGAAAGTTCACCCCTGTCAGCCAGTCGCTCTTCATTCTCCTATCCACTCAGTTGCACATGCTCCACCATCTAAAACCTCATGTCTTCCAGGCTATGGAAGAAACGGGCTTCACTGGCCTGTTTCTACAGACTTTGCTCAGTGTACCTGCTATGCGGAAGTCAGTGATGGAGTGTGAGGCTACCAGATACCCCCAGATGGTCACATGCCTGGACAGAAGAGTGTCTATACCTAACATATTGGAAACAAAGAGATTTCGCTATGAAATGCTCATGGTGACCAACAGAGAGCTCAACAGAATCCTAAGAGGAGTGGACAGAACCAGGTTGGAGCACCATTTAGCCCCTGAAGTGTTTTGGGAAATCTTCAGAATTTTGAATGACACAAAGGAAAAAGCAAAATTCTTCTAAGTCCCACACATTGACAATTACAGAAAGGAATGACAGTGGTGACACATAGAATGTTGTACTAAAGTCCAGACTTGATTGGAGAATTTGAAAACTATCATCCCTCAGTATCAACAAAAATGGAAAATCTGATTAAAAGCTTATGAGCAAACTATTGGCCAACCAACAGCAACATTTGCCAAGAAGCAAAGGGGTAGAGGTTTCTGTGTTCTCAAACTCTGCAGTAGTGTTCACATGTGACCTTTTTATGATACCTTTTGCCTACAACAGGAGCTCCTTTCTTCTTCTGTTTTTCTCTAACTGTTGTTCAACAACAGTGCTTAGTATAAGGATAAGAGACAGCAAGTGCCCTTAGGATGCCGCATGGAAAAAAAATTCTGTTAATTCTAAAGTACAAATATATTTATTCTGTAGCACTGTGGCTAAAAAGAAGAGTCTGAGGAACATATGCACGGGGCAGCAGCCATTTTGCACCAGCCTTTCCTTACTGGCCTCCGGAATCTTTGCCCTTGCTCTAGGGGGAATGGAAATCGGCTTCAGTAGGGCCAGCAGGCAGCTCTGTTTGAGTGGGCTGACCACTAGCAAAAATACTCTTTACCAAGCTCCTTGTTCTCTACTGTTAGCTAGGACTTGGTTGGCAGATGATTTAGCGATTGTTAAAATTGTTTAAAAAGAGGAAGAGAAGGAAAAGGAATGAAAGGAAACCTTAATTCTTTTTTCTGCTTAGGATAATGTGTTTAATTCTTCCTCTCATCTAAGGACAAGGGTTGTCTTGGTCCCCACCTTTGCCAAGAAAGGAAAGGAAAAGGTTGTCTCCAGCTTGGCCAGGTTGGGTGCTGTAAGGTGATTCTCACAACCATTTTTTTTGCCCAGATACCAAAGCACTCTAGGCAAAACAAAACAAAAACAACCCACAAAAAACCCCCCAAAAACAAAAATACTGTGTCCTACCAGTACAACTTCTACAACTTGGTGCCCTCTGAATCTGGCATCCCATAAAAAACATCAAGCCCTGTGCTGATTTTGTTTTTTAAGGTCATTTCAGTAATAGTTTAAGGAAAGGCATGTTTTCCTTTTTTAAATCTCTGTAACTCCAAAGTAAGTTGCCTCAAACAGATTTAATTTGGCCTTTTCTCTTCTTGCCTAGCACTGTTGACTTCATGGCTTACCTAAGGTAGTTTTGGGAGGCTGCCTGAGCTTTTTAGTCTCACTTCCGCTTGAGTGTTTGTCCCACGGTGCTGCAGCTTCTCAGGGATATTTGCACTGGTGTACATAACTCAAAGATCAGGAGTGAGGTCAAACTGGCCATCACAGCGTCACCTTCGTCACGGAAGGGTGTTGGTGCTTAGAATCTGGCGTACTTTATGCACCGTTTAGCCCATGTCAGCATCAGAGTGTGAAGACACAGACATGGGATCAGGCTGTGTGTGGAGATGGGAGCCTCTCACCAGAGTCCTCAGGCTCTTCAATGTGAGATTTAAAACTGAGCCTTGGATTTCACCAAAACTTGTACGTAAGACAATGTGATTCCTCAAAGCCTCTTGCTATGACTCAAATGGGTACAAGTCAGATGAGGGATGGTCTCCAATTCCACACACGGGGTTAAGTCACATTTATTCTCATGCTCTGGGGCTCTGCTTAGGAATTTAAGCTCCATTTTAAGCCAATTCACCTACACAGACCACTGATAATAAAAGCTCAGAAATTTCTCACTAGCTGTCTGACACTGACAGTAAAAAGGAAGTAGAATATTTCCTTAACCTGGGCTGCAGTCTGATATCCTGCAACACACTTTCATGAACTGGATACTGTAGTGTACATTGTAGTTGCTTTACAAAAGTCTCCTTATCTCTTACAGAAGGAACCTACATTTGCTTGTCCTTTCTATGCATTGAATGAGAACAGTTCTCACAAATGTATGTGTGTGTGTGGTGTGAGTGTGTTGGTCCTGATATATTTATCAAATGACTATGAAAGGGTGGGGCTGAGGAGCTGAGAGGAGATCTTGGTTGGTCTGGAGCCAGCCTGCAGATTACAGTTTTACCCCTTCACATATCACTTGTCTCTTGCTTATTTGGTATGTTCTGTCCCATCTTCTCTCTGACCTCTCCTGCATTGGCAGCCTTGGCCCAAAGTCCTGGTGTCCCGGTCCTTGCTTGACTCTGACAAGACAAGGGATCCATCCTACTCTTCAAGCTCCTTGAGTGTGTGTGAGGTGGGGTAGTGGTATATTCACAGTATTTCCCTACCTCAATCAATAACAAAGATGGATTGGTGGGTTCCACACTTGGCTGGCAGAGAAAATTTTTTTTAATTATGAAGTTAATAAAGGACCCTGATGATTTTCATCAGTTAATGGGTTGACCAAAGCACACACTTGCAGATCAGATGCCAGTATAATAAAAAATAAAGGCATTGGGAAAACATGGGCACAATCTGGTGGTTTTGCTAAAATTCCTACCTAGTGGTCTAAGTAAGGAGAACATGGTCCTGTTATAGAATGGGGCCATTAGACTGATAAAAGGGATGACTCTCCTTATGTTACAGCAACCCAGAGCTAAGGAGCCTGCAGTGATAATTAAAGAACTATGCCCTAAATTTGGTCCTACTAATGAAACTTTAATTTTTCTGTTTCTTTTGAACTCACATCTGCATCCAACTCACGGGTGTGGGATGGGAAGCTTGCTTTCATATCAAGTATATTAGCTAATTTACCCCATGCAAAAATGCGTCGTGAGCCCCTGAGTGACGTATGTGTTTTTTGACCCATAGAAGAGAAAACAATTGTCCACAAAACTGATGTTCTATTTGGTTTTTATGTACAGACCTGTCCAGTAATAAACATGTGTGATTTCTGTGAGTTGGTGATAATTTGGCCTCAAGTTCTCACGGTTCTTTAAAAAAAAAAAAATGAATTAGAGAGCCTTCTGTTTTTTTTCCCATTATTTAGAATAGTTTAAATTTTTATTTTCTAAAGGTTAGATAGATATCTAGTAACCTTTCTAATCTTCTCTGTGGTTATCGGTATATTCTCAGTAATTTATATTTGGCTAAGAAATAATTCATTTTCTCTAGGACCCCCAAATTTGCTGCCCCAGAATTACAGATAGAATTCTTTTCTTGTCTCCTGTATTTCTGCTTGTAACCTTATTATCATGGTTAGACTTCTTGATTTTTGCTTCTTTTGTCATGATCAGGACTGCAAAAGTCTTTTTCTAATGTGCTCGTCTTTTCTAAAATGAGGTTTGGAAGTATTTATTCTTTTCACTAATTATTTGTTTTCTCTTGCTGAAATTTTAGCTTTTACCTTATTTCCCTGTTTTTGGAGTCAATCTCTCTCTCTCTTTCTCCCCAAATTTCTTAAGATAAGGACTTAGTTCTAGTTTAGTTTTTCTTCTTTAATTGTGAAGATTTTAAAGGCTGTACATTTTCTTCTAAATACTGTTTTCAGTTTGTCCTTAAGTTTTGGTATAATGTATTTTCTTTTTATTTGTTTTATAGATAAATTGTAATTTCCATTTTAATTTTCTATTGTACCCAGAGCTATATATTATATGTTGCGTATTGTGAGTATGTGTGTGTGTGTGTGTGTGTTTTATAATTTTGAAGCAGCTAATATTTTTTGGGCACTTGAATTGTTTTGCTAATTTTATTGCCTTATGATCAGAGGATATAGCCTATGAAGTATCTATTAGTATTTTTAAAATTTCCTTAAAATATTTGTGATCAAATATTTGATTATAAGGACACAAAAATATGGTCTCTATTTAAAAAATTTAAGGCTTTTTGTATGATTTAGTTCCTCTTTATTTTTACTTTTGCTTATGTTTTTTATTTTTGTTCTACTACAATTGACCATTTTGGAGGGGGTGTACTTAAGTTTCCCACTATAATTATATGCTTTATCAAATTCTTCCTGAATTAATAGATTTTGGTTTATGTAGTTAGCTGATATGTTATTTGTGTTACACAATTTAAATTTAGGACATTTTTAAGTTGTTGCTTTTTATCACTCAAGTCTCTTTATCTTGTTTAGTGTTTTTAATCTTTGAACTAAATTGTTTGCTATTAATTTTGCCTCTTCTGTTTTCATTGTATTTTCCCTGGACTGGAATCCCTTTGCCCATTCCTTTACATCAAACTTCTTTATCACTTTATTTTATGAGTGTTTTCTATAAATAGTCTATAGTTAGGGTCTGCTTTTAATCTAATCTGACAGTTTCTGTCTTTTAATGGGATAATTGAGTGTATCTCCATTTAATCTTATAACTTTTATGTATTATGTTTTATTTTGTTCTCTCTTTATTACAGAGTTATTGCATTCCCTCTTTTACTTTTTCTATTTCTTCCATGTTGCTATTTTTTCTGTTTTTTTTTCCTTTGCTAGTTTGGGAGTACTTTTCCATCCATTAAGAAGTACACACCTTTTACTGCTCTTTTAATAAGATACGTTTGACTCTATTATAATTTGTAAACAGTGTACCAACCATTTCCTCCATCAATGTGTACGCTCTTTCTCCGCCCTCCCCCCCGCCAAATATTCTGTGTATCCACTAACCCCCTGCCACAGGATAAGATATTTAGAATATTTTTATTCCTTTTCTGCCTTCCCCTCATTTCTTCTCCTCCCACCCCAGGAGAACTTGGGAGCACTTTCACCTCTCCTCTCTCCACCTTCCCCATTTCCAGCTGCCAAACTGTTCCTGGATTAGATCATCTCTTATAGTGTTGGTTCTCAAGTGTTTTTAAAAATTTATTTTTAAGCACTTCTATTACATAGTCCCAGAGACTCTTTCCTCATGCATTATAGGATAACTGTTGACACATCTTAGTCAACATTGGCCTTGATTGATGGGAAGACTAGATATAGACGCCACTTGAGTAATTAAGACAATTTCTTATGTAAAAAGTAGAGAAAGAAGCCAAAACAATTATTATTTGTAATGGAAATCTCAGAAATATTTTCCAGAAGAGACAGAACTTTTTCTGGATCTCTAATTTTCTGACCAGGATGCAACTGGGTCACTTTAAATCAGGGTTTCTCAAGTTGGCACTGGTAACATTTTGTACCAGATAATTATTTGTCATAAGGGAGCTATTTTGTCCGGTACAGGATGCTTTGCAGGCCATCCTTGTTCTCTACACAGTAGATGCCAATAACATCCCTCCCCCATGTTGTGGCAATCAAAAATATTTCCAGACATTGTCAAATGTCCCTTAGTGGGAAAAAACACCCCCAGCTGAGATCTGATCCTTATGATATTTTAGAGTTCAATTTAGATATTTTAGAGTTCACACCAGGTCTGACAGTTCTGCCTATAGAATGTTGTAGTTATGTGCTAGAGGCAACTTTATCCGGGTCAGATGGCACCTGGAGTGACCAACCATCTGATTTGCCCAGATTCCTGGGATACCAGAAAGTCCTGGGAAAACTGGTGCACCTTCTTAATCCTGTTGTTTTTCAATATAGAATTGATGAAGAGGACAGTAGAGTAAGGTGCACACAGCCACAAAAACAGTACTCATTTTTCACCCTCAGCTTCCCCATCCTGGTCTAGGAATCTTCCTGATCTCATAGTTTTGAAACCATATTAAACATCTTTTGACAGTTATCTCTGGGAGCCATACTAACATGCTCCTAGAGAGCTATAAGGCCCATCTTATACTCCTTTAGATGTAGTCATAGCTGTGGGTTACCATATTTATTCCTCACCATTATTTCCCAATCTTGAAATCCTTGTTCTATTTGTTGTTTCATTAGTTTTTTTAAAAATTTTTCCCTAAGTACTTTCCTCAGGTGAGACATTTGCATAAAATACCTTCTGAGTTCTTGCTTATCTTTGAATATATTTATTTTACCCTCATAGTCAAATGGTAACTTAGTTAAGTGTGGAATTCTTGGGTTTCAATTCTTTTCTCTCATGAGTCCTTTTCTCATAGGATCTTCAGGCTGGGTTGCTTATGAGGCAAATTGATGCCAGTTTGATTTCTTTTGATTTGTGCTTCTAAATTTTTTCTCTTGTCTTTGTTTTATTTTTTAAGCACGTATTATTCTTCCATGCTTATTATTTCTTTATTGTTATTACCAAAGATTTAATCTTGTGATGGTGGAGAGACAGAGTATTAGGGGATGAAAAGAATTGCCTTGTACTTTCGTTAGCCTAAGATTGAGTATCCATATAAAAAAAAAAAAACACATCTTTTGTTTAGTTTTAAAGAATTCTCTATTTGTTCACTTAAAAGTCCATTTGGTGTTTTTCTGGGAGCTCTTTAGTCTCCAAGCAGCATTTTGGCTGCTTCCTAAGTCCCTCCTTAGGGGAGGTAGATATGAGGGGATAGGAAGGTAGGACCAATGGGGGTGTGTGGTATCTTCATGTCACCCAGACTCTGACAATTCTGAAGAATCTGAGATGCCCTGATTGGGATCCCTAGACTTTCAGAGTCAAGATGTCACCTGGAGGGTGTTTTAAAACAAATGTGACATTTGGAAGGATTGTCTAGACAATTCAGATCCTGAGTCTAGTGTCTAAGCCACTTTGGTAGACACACCCTAAATGCAGAGGGGATTCTTCCTCTCTGAGAGCTGAGCTCTTCTTGCTTTCTATCAAAGGAATTTTTAAAAGCATTTTTGATAACTCACCTTCCAAGGAAACTAGAAAGGGTGAGACAGAAATCAGGGAAATACCATTTGAAACCTCTATTTCCTCACTGCTGGAAATAGAAGGGAAAACAGGCCAATTACGATACTTCCAAAATGCTGGGAGCCATCAAGAATGTATGGATGGCTTCTTTACAATGTTCTCAGGTCCCCTAATTTTAGGTGCTTGACTTTGAAGGTGAACCCATCCCATAAGTTCCCACTCTTATGCTACCTTCACTGTGTAGCACTTTAGCAGGAAATGATTTCTCCCTGCTGACAAAACCCTGACAAAATTTAGGTCTCTCAAATGGCACTCATGATGCTTTGGGTCTTGAGTTATTTTTGTTCACAGCTTCATTTTTCCTTCTAGGAGGTAGCCGTTATGGGCAGTGTCTGTATTCCCTTCAGCCTCTAGCTCAGTGTCTGAAGCTCAATAGTGACAAAGAGATGGGAAGATGACTGAAAGAAAGAAACCTGATGTCTCCTATCTGATAATTTTTTGTGGGACCAACTCTCTTCATCTATTTGACTAATGTTAGTTTTAGGTCTACATTCCATTCCATTGCTATGTGCCTTCAAGCCATCCATTGTTTTTCTTCTGCTAATTTAGTTTGGTGCTTATTTAAATCCAGATCAGTAAGATCTTGCATTAAATAAGCCTCCAGGGTGTCAATAAACATCAGGTAGCTATAAAATATCTTCTAAGTGTTCATTTGCATTCTGAAAGTCTTCCAATTTCCCTTTTTCCTTTCTCTTATGGTTCCTACCCCTGCGTCTTCTTTACCACCCCTCGGCCATCCTCTCTTGCCCACCTCCATAACAAATGCATACTCTACTATTTTTTTTTTAATGGATGAATACTTCATTTCTCCCCATTTCTGTTGTGAATTTCTTCAGATTTTGTTTTGGTTAAGATTAAAGGTACTTCTTCCTTTGGTAAATAAAACATCTTAATAGGATATGGATTTTAACGTGGGCACAGAGACTAGGAGAGAATAGGGATTTTATAACATTCCACTATATCACAGGCCTTTGAATATACATCTGTGAATTACAACAGAAAACATTGTCTGGACTATTGGTCTTTAGCCTCTTCTTATTTTCAAGATATTTCCAAAAATCCTTTATTCTGATCCAGATTTAAAAGTAAATAAAAAACATTTTTTTCAAGTTCCAATGATTTCCACCAAGAATAGTCCCTTAGCCATGGGACTTAGTTTCTGAGCTTACATTATGCTTGCATCTACATATTGACAAGGTTCTCCATAAACTCTTAGAAAAGAAGGGCAACCAAATGCATGGCGGGGGTGGGGGTGGGGTGTTGGGAGAATTATGGTCTGTGTACAACAGGACATTGGCTACTAGTTATGTTTATATTCCCTGTTGCTTAGTGCATTTCTTTTGTTTGCAAGAAAGAGAAATCAGCCCAAACTAGATAAGACACAGAAAGAACTTACTGGCTTTGCTGTATCTTTTGGAAGGACAAAAGTCTAATCCTGCCTCAGCATATCTGCATACAGTGTTTGGATACCACCAGCTCTTCTTTCTTCTCTGCTTCTCTCTGTATTTTGGCGTCATTGATCCAGCTTGCCTTCCTTCGTAAGGAAGCTCTCATGCCCTACATCTTTAAACTTTGCCTCCAGTGACACACTGAAATGAATTTATTTCCAAATTTTAATAACTCCTAAAAATACCTCTGGTTGACTCATCTCAGGTGAGATACTAGACCTGGCTCCATCTGGTCATCCCAGGACAGTGCTAGTAAGTCCAGTGCTGCCCATGTGCTTGAACCCCCTGGTTAATATAGGGAAGGGATCATTTCCCAGAAGATTGGAGTTGCTTCCCTGAGAAGACTTAATATTAGAAGTCTATTTTTCCTGTGAAAGACAAAGAACAGGCTTTCAAGAAAAGAAACTTTGAGAAAGAATTTGTAAGGTGTGAGAACTTCTCCTTGCTGCTTGGTGAGGAGGGAGTTCCCCCAAGGCTGAGAATTCTATGGGCTTTTCTCTGAAGGTTAATTTACTATGTCTCTTCTGTTGAACTCCAAAACTGCAATGCCAGGTGTAAAGTGGGAAATCAGTAAACCCTTGAAGACTTGACTTAGAGATGTCAGCATTTGAACTCCAGAGTTCCACGCATAATCATGTAAAGAGGCTTCAACTTTTGTGGAGTATGATTTTTAGTTTCTAATGTCTGTTGAGTCATCTTGTGTATAAGATGCATTATGGGAGGAGATGGGAAGAAAGGATGAGGGATGTCGGGCTCAGTTTCTACAGGGCTTTGTATGTTTAACTGAAAAGAGAGTATGACTTGGTCAGGATAAGTCTGACCCTCCCAGTGTATTTAACTAGGTGCATCCCCAAAGGTCTATAAATAGTCAGCTTTGCTATCATACAGATTTAAATTAATGTTTTTTGGTCCAAGAAGGCAAATGAGCATTTGCCAATAGTAGCAATACTTGGTGTGTTTTGTTTGGAATGATGCTGGGAACATGTCCATACAAGGTGTGAAGGAGGGTATCCCAGCTTGTCTGAATCACTGGAAACCATGCCAAGGGAACTAGCACTAGAGAAAGCTCCATGGATTCTGTTGTAGAAAGAAGCAAATCCTTCATTGAATATTAGGTTATCATGCTCCAAAGCTTGCAATGTCTTGCCATTTAAAATATCTTAGTAGCACTGAACTGAATTAATTCTTACGGGGAAACCGAGACTCTTGATCATAGACTCTTAGCATCAGAAAGACCTTTATGTTCATCTAGTTTAATGGTTTTCAAAATTTTGTGTGTATCCCAGGAATCTGAGGAACTCATTGAAAATGAAAATCCTTGGGTACATCCCAGACATTCTGGTGCAGGAGATTGGTGGGGGAGGTGAGTGAGAAATCTGTATTTTTGACACACAAGCCATGTAATTTGGAGACAGCCTGCCACCAGTATGTCTGGCTCAAACTTCCTCCCAAAGGGTTGCCTTTTCTGCCACTGGGCATGTACAGTTCTAGGCTGAGTGACCACTTGGCAGGGAATTTGTGGAGAGGATTCAAGGGCAAGAAGTAAAGCTTGAACTACATGAATTTCCTTGAGTTTTGATACTCTTGTGTTTTGATCTTTTCTATAGCATCAATGACTGGTGAATACCCAGCCTCTCTTGAAATATTTCTAGTGAAACAATGCTCCCCACATTACACAATTGTCTATTTTATTAGATTACTCAAGTTATTAGTTACTTATTAAATCAAAGTTGTCTCCACATTGCCTTGGTCCTAATTTTCATTCCATAAGAGAAATCTACTAACTTTTTTCATGTCCCCTAAGGGTTTCGTTTTTCAATTATTTGGTTATTCCTTGTAGGATATGCTTTCCATGTTTCTGATCTGCAGGTTCATCCTCTGGACTTGTTCTAATTATTCAAATATGCATTTAAATAAGCCCAGTAAGCTAGATATAGTCTGACTCGGCAGAAAACTCGGGGCTGGGTTTGAGGGATGGTGTGTGTTGAGAGTGGGGGAGGGAATGGGGACAGATTAAAGCCATTACCATGGACACTGTTCTTCTTTTGACTCTTTATAATATGGCATTTGACTTAAGGAAAAAAGGTCACATTTTTGGCTCCCATGTGGTCAGTGGTAAATAAAAATCCCTAGATCATTTTTTCTGTGAACTACTGTCAAGAATTTCTCTCTCATTTGACTTGAGTATTTGTTTTTCCAAACCTAAACGAAGTAATGGAAATGGAAATCATGAACTTATTTTGGCCAGTAGGGCATCTTTTCCCTCATTCTTTCCTTCCCCAGCAATAATTGTCTTGGTTGTGACCTGGACACAAAATACTTGCTAGTCCCTGACAAGGTAGGGAACATTTAGGTCATTTATCCTCCAATACCCATCTTTCCTATATCAGATCATTAAAGGTCTTTTTATATACTCATTTTATGGTAGTTTAAATGAAACTTGTATTTTCCTCCTGTATTATTTAGGGTTCTCTAGGGAAAAAGAACCAACAAGAGATATCTGTAAATATAAGATTTTATAAAAGTATCTCAGGCAACTATGTGGATGCACGAGTCCAAATTCCATAGGGTAGGATGC
Source organism: Choloepus didactylus (assembly GCF_015220235.1). Classification (NCBI taxonomy): domain Eukaryota; kingdom Metazoa; phylum Chordata; class Mammalia; order Pilosa; family Megalonychidae; genus Choloepus; species Choloepus didactylus. The sequence continues at coordinate 28,723,993 of NC_051322.1, read as the reverse complement.
AGGAGTCCAAATTCCATAGGGCAGGCAGCAAACTGGCAACTCTGATGAAGGTGTTTGATGAACTCCTCAGGAGACGCTGGCTAGCTGAAGAAGAAGTGAAGGTTCTCTCTCTTCTCCCTTAAAAATCTTCAACTGATTGAATTAAATCCAGCTGATTGAATTACCTCATTGTGGAAGACACGCCCTTCATTGATGAAATCAGCCACAGATACAGTGAATTGACTGAAGATTCGATAAACCAGCCTTCTGGTTTATTAACCAGCCACAAATGTCCTTGTAGTAATAGTTAGGCCAGTGTTTGCTTGACCAGACACCTGGGCACCATCGCCTGTCCAAGTTGACACATAAACCTAACCATCACCCTCCTCATCACTAAGCTTCAAGGGCCCTGCTTTGTATTTGGTGTGGAGTGCAAATGCCATTCCAAACAGGGCAGATGACTTGCAATTAAATAACAATTTATGGAAAGGTGCGCATGAGATTAATATAAATATTTGTTGCTATGTATTTTTTGTTTACCCTACTCAAACTGTTTGTTTCAAATGAACCTATGATTATTTTAAATTAGTAGGTCTACCAAAAGAATTGAAAGCTAAGACTTAAACAGATATTTGTACACCAGTGTTCTTAGCAGCATTATTCATAATTGCCGAAACATGGAAGCAACAGAAGTGGCCATCACCTGATGAATAGATGAACAAAATGTGGTACATATACATTGTTTTAGTTTTCTAGGCTGGTCAAGCAAATACTATGAAATGGGTTGGACTGAACTTTGGGAATTTATTAGCTCATGGTTCTGAGGCCAAGACAGAAGTCCAAATCAAGCATCATCAAGGTGATGCTTTCTCCAGGAAGACGGGGGTGTTCTGGGGCTGGCCGCCAGCAATCCTTGGTCCTTAGCTTGTCATATGGCGAGGCATATGGTGGCATTTCCTGGTCTCTCCATTCTCTTCTGGGTTCCACTGATGTTCTCCTTCTGGCTGCTTCTTCTGTGGCTTGCTTTCTGTCTGAATTTATTCTGCTTGTAAGGGACTCCAGTATAATTGAGGTGGGTCATACCTTAACTGAAGTAACCTAATCAAAAGGTCCTACTTTCAATGGGTTCACACCCACAAGAATGGATTAAGTGTAAGACCATGTTTTTCTGGGGTACATACAGCTCCAATTCACTACATATACAATGGAATATTATTCAGCAGTAAAAAAGGAATGAAGTTCTAATAAATGTAACGTGTACGAACCATGAAGACATCATGTTGAGTGAAATAAGGTAGACAGAGAAGGACAAATATTGTATGCTCTCACTGATAGGAAATAATGAGAATGAGCAAATTGGTAGAGCCAGAAACTAGAACATGGGTTACCAGGAGCCAGGGTGGGAGTAGGGAATGGGGAGTTAATGCTTAAATTGTACAGGGTCTCTATTTGGGGTGATGTAAAAGTTTTGGTAATGGATGGTGGTGATGGTAGCACAGCATTAGGAATGTCATTAACAGCAATAAATTATATATTTGAATGTGGTTAAAGGGAGAAATTTTAGGTGGCATATATGTAACTAGAATAAAAAACTTTTAAATCCATAGGACTATACAATTCAAACAGTGAATGCTAAAGTAAACCATGGACTATAGTTTATAGTACAATTATGAAAATAATGTTTCATCTATTGCAACAGACTTACCACAGTAATGCAAGGTGTTAAGGGTACTCTGTTTTTTATATGTGATTTTTCTGTATACCTACAACTTCTCTAATAAAATAGTAGGTCCATGTAACACACTTGGAGATTATAGCATACTCTTCTATTTGTGTCTATATAAAAATCATTTATATATAGTTTATATATGTGATATATAACAAATGTGTGTCTATCCATCCATCCCTCTCACTCTCTTCCTCTGTCATGTGTACATATGTGTATGCATGTACATACGTATGTATATAAATTTGACTTATGTTAATTAAACCTACTTTAGTTTAGAGGGAGAATACAGTCAAGGATATTGGTGTCTTTATTAATTTCAGGTGTGATTAGTACTAGAGCTCCACTCTAAATTAAACATCTAAAGAAGGTTGCATAACAGATTTAGTCTTTTTAAAATGCAGGTCCATCTAAGATATAAGAGCAAGACTAAGTAAGGGAGAAAATATGTCTTTTCTTCAAACTTAGCATCCTGATCACTGAATTCCCTTCTGATAGGCTAATAGCTCTCCTCCCTCATCCCGATTTAGAATGCCATATACCTCAAATATGTATTTTTTTCCACTCTAAGAATAAAAGCATTAGGGAACCAAAGACTCATTTTCGGTTTTGGGATATTCTTCTAAATATTTGGTGGGGAGAGGGCATTTTGGCAATACAAATGCCTTCCTGAATTTTTCACAGTACCACTATGAACTTTTTGTAAGGAAAAAATGCCTTCTTTTTTCTATTAACTATTCAGTGGGAAAATACTAATGTGAAGAAAATTGAAATTCTGGTGCAAACTCATTAAATGATGGTTTAGGTTATATTAGAAATATAATTCTCTTCAGGTCAGTTAACGGAGTTAAAAATGGAAACCTAAAATGAAGGTAAAAAATTGTATTGGGTATGACAATGCGTGCCTCCATTCTTAGACAGTGTGGGGTGGTGTACAGGTGAAGGCTTGGGAGCCAGGACAGACTTGAGTGTGAATCTAACGCACAGAGCTGAGTGGCCATCATTTGACAATATTCCTTGGGAGTCAGTTTTTTCGTCCGAATCCAATTGTCTCTGGACCTTCCACCAAGCAAAGGCTCTGGCAAAATATTTCAAAGTTCAGATTAAATCTCGGGGACTCTGGAGCAGGCTTGGGCTTCCCCAGGGCAGTAGACTTCCTGCCCTGCCCAGGACAGGTGCTCACTGGTGGTGCAGAAGCCTCTGCTGCCTCCGTGGAAACTCGTGGGCTCTGGCTGGCTGTTCTGTACCATTTGGGGCCTGGAACACGTTCTCCAAAAAATGCTAAGATGCTTCATTGAGCAGCCTTCTTGTTCTGGGATAATTGATTTCTTTCATTTCTTTATCAATCCAGGTAAGACATTCTTTAGGGCTATTTATTATTTCAAAGAGGTATTTGTTCTGCTTATTTTCTTATCCATTGTTTGCTTGTAAGTGCCTGTGTTGAGGTGCAGTGATTCCACAGTACTGCTAATTGTTTGCTTCAGGCTCACCTTTCTCCTGCTGCCCTGGTGGCTGGCCCCTGATTGGGTTCTCTTATCCACAGCAACCCCTCCATCCAAGCACCTGGGGCCACATTCTGCACCTGGGTCTAGGCTTCCTTTCATTTTTTGAACAAGTACCTAAAGAGACCTGAAGCAGAACCACTCAGCTTCAGACTGAGGGTGTGAGCTCAAGGGTGCCTGGAGTTAAGGTAATTGGCCAAGGATGCAGTCATTCATTCATTCAGACCCCACCCTACTCCGTACTCCCTCCGTGAGGGACGCTGTGTTCTCAAACTTAAAAATTTATTGGTGGCCCAGTGACCTCCCTATCCCTCTTTTAAGGCCCCCATTTAAGCCCTTTCTACCTAAAAAAGGATTCAGACCCTCCTCTCCTTGTCTTCCTCAGGGTCCCTGAGTGTGATCAAGTTAGCCTAAGGATCCCAAACTGTGGTCCGCAGGCTGAAAAATTCATTGAAATACAACCAAGTTCATTCCTTTAGCCATTGTCTTTGACTACTTTTGTACTACAATGGCTGAGTGGAGTTGTTGCAATGGAGACTGTGTGGCCCATAGAGCTGAGAAAATTTACCATCTGGCTCTTTAAGAAAATGTGTGCTGACCTCTGAGCTAATGTCATGAAAAAATGTCTAAGATAAAGTGTCATTGATGATTATGGCTCCTGGAGTTAATCATCACTGATAAAATATTTTCACCTTAGGACCCTTGCTGTTTAAATCCGAAGATGTGACTTCAGCAAAGAAAAGAAACAAAGGAATAAATGTGTGGGGAGCAGCAGGGCCATCCAGGGCACCCCCCGTAATTACTGGGAGGTAGCTGCCTGCTGCCTTACTGCACAGTCTTGAAAGATATATGTTAGGGGTTCTCTAAGGGTGCCCCCGGGACCATTGGTATCTCCTGTGAACTTAATAAAAGTGCAAATTCTCAGACCCTACCCATGACCTATTGAATCAGAAACTGTAGGGGTGGGGAAGCAGCAATCTGCTTTTACAAGCCATCTGGGCAATTCTGAAGGACTCCAACATTAGGGAACAACAGGTGTAGGTAGAAGGGTTTTATAAGCTTAAGGTGTTAGAAAAATATAAGGTTTAAGTTAATTTTATTGTATGTTGAACCAGTCTTGATGCCGTAGAAGGAAGAAGGAGGATGGAAATTATTGGGCTAGGCTTCTTATCCCCTTATGGTATCCAAGGAGAGACGTGCCATGATTGCTGTAACGGGAAGCACAGAGCCAGGTTCCTGGGTTCCAACTCTATCCCAGGCTTGCATTGTAGCCTGGGGAAATTTTATTTCATGTAGCCTTAATGTACTCATTTGGTGGACTAGAGAGTCTCAATTACCATGCCCACCGCACCCAGAGGGTGTCTATCAGAATTATTGTGGAGGTGGGGAGGGTGAGTTTTGGAAAAACATTAACAAATTCAGTATTCCTATTGGTTTTCTAAAACAAATTGCTGAAATTATCACTTGACAAAATCTTCCTGGGGATATGCAAACCATTTGCTCTAAAAGCATGTAGAGAGAAGGAATTTAAAAATAAAAATTTAGGAAGCACTGCAGTGGACTGCGACCTCCTGGAGGAATTCTCCAGGCTCTGCCAGGAGACTCTCCATAGCCCAGTGCCGGGCACAGGACCTCGAGCATAGAATGTGCTCACAGTGTATTCACAGAATGAGAGAATGATAATCTGTCAAGAGACATTATCATACTGATGCTGGAAAGAGATTCCGAAGCATAGGAGGTCTATTTTTAAAACTATTTTAACACATGTCAAGGTTATTCACTATTATGATGGACTTTAATAAATGGGCATGCTACATTGCTGACAGGGTCTTTGACTCTTGCCTGTAATCCATTACCTTGTAAACAAGTCTCTTTTTCCCTTTTATTACATTGCAGCCACCAAATCATGGTAACCTTTGAAATGCGTGTCACTTCTGCAATTTGATAGGCAGCTGATCTTTGTTAAGTAAGGCCTCCTGCCAGTGCTCTCTGGTCCATATGTACTCACAGTGCAGCAGGGAAAGACGGTGTGGGTGAGCAGGGTCATGCGGTGCCAGCTTCTAGCCTAGGCCTGTCCTGGCCACTCGTAGCACAGAACCAAAGCAGAGGTAGTAAAAAACTACATTATTCCTTCTGAGCTGTGGTTGTGGGTGAGAACTTGAAGGAGAATCATAAAGAGGCTTAAAGGAGGGAGAAGGAGAGGAAGAGGGAGAGGATCTTAAGCTCTGCTGGATACCAGAAACTTTGGAAATAGTCCAAGTCAGTTTGGGGTAGATTGAGCTGCTACTAAAATAATTTCAGTGAAAATCTAGAACTGCAGAAAACAGATATAAGTAAAAATGAATCCAAATAAGGCATCCATCTTATTTCCCACCAACCTCTCTTCTGATGATAAATCACCCTCATCTCAGAAATTGCAGCTGCCCCTTGATGAAGAGAACCTTATTCTTTGACTGTGAAATTTACCACTAGGGTCCCATCCATTGTGTTAAAGGGGAAGGGCCTTTTCTGTGATTGGCATAGAGTAGCCAAGGGCAGGGCAGGGACATCTTGTGGGGCCCCATGTGATGGCAGCAGTGGGGAGCCTCCAAGAGAACAGCTGGGTTCCTGTGAGAAGTTACGACACTGGCACGGCCACAGCAGAGGTGGACACATGGGGCATGAAGAGACTGGAGACTGTGCTGAGCGCAAGGGGACCGACACTGCCGCCTGCTTACCTAACAGCTCTTAGACCCTTCTGCCTTGTCCACAAAGTCTTATTTTGACTAGACAGCAATGCACTCAGGAAAGGTGGCCTTCCCAGTGCCCTCCTGGGTCCCCAGGTGATGCACCATGATCAACTTAAGCTAATCGTGGTTTTCCTGCTCTGTCCTTGCAATTGGTTTAGTATGTGAGCTAATTCTGGCCATTGAGACCTACGCAGAAATTTGCTAGAGGCACCTAGGCAATTTCTTTTTTTTTTTTTTAAAGGAAGCGGGGATTTGTTGATGCATGATAAAAGGTGTCCCCTCTCTTGTTCCAGAATTATTAGACGTGTGGCAGCCATTTTGTGACTGTATTGGTTTCCTGGGGCTGCTGTAACAAATTAAACTTGGTGGCTTAAAACAATAGAAATTTATTCTGTCATGGTTCTGGAGGCCAGAAGCAAAAAATCAGTGTTACTGGGCCAAAATCACAGTGTCAGCAGAGCCCTGCTCCCTCTAAAGGCTTTAAGGCTTTAGTGGAGGAAACTTGCCTCTTCCAGCTTCCTGTAGCTGCTGGCCTGACTGGGTCACTGGCCATGTCATTTCAGTCTTTAAGGAGAGCATTTTCAAATCTGTGCTCCATCTTTACAGCCCTTCTCCCCTGTGTTGTCAAATCTCCCTTTGCCTTGCTTTTATGAGGATACAAATGATTGCATTTAGGGCCCACTTGGATAATCAAGGATAATCTTCCCATCTCAAGATCCTTAATTAAATCATCTGTAAAGACAAAGAAGCCCCCCAGCTTTTCAATTTTTTTTTTTTTTTTGCATATAAAGTAATAGTCACAGGTTCCAGGGATTAGGACTTGGCTATATTTTGGGAGCCATTTTCAGCCTACCATGAAGAGAAAATCCAGAAGAGTGACTCCAAAGTTGATCTGGAAACTTAATATCACTGAACTTCTGAGTTAAGTAACCTGGGAGATACCTATCTTTAGATTTCCTTTTACGTGAGATAACTTATTCTTGTGTTTTTTAAGCCGTGGTTGGTCTTGTTACTTGGATGTAAAATACTCAGCTGGAAATAACATTAGAAATAACCTCTTGGAAAATTCTTAATCCTGGCAACGTGGAATATGACTCCTGGGAAGGAATGTAGACCCGGCGTCGTGGGATGGAGAACATCTTCTTGACCAAAAGGGGGATGTGAAAGGAAATGAAATAAGCTTCAGTGGAGAGAGATTCCAAAAGGAGCTGAGAGGTCACTCTGGTGGGCACTCTTATGCACAATATAGACAACCCTTTTTAGGTTCTAATGAATTGGGGTAGCTGGTGGTAGATACATGAAACTATCAAACTACAACCCAGAACCCATGAATCTCGAAGACAATTGTGTAAAGGCGTAGCTTATGAGGGGTGACAATGGGATTGGGAAGGCCATGAGGAACACACTCCACTTTGTCTAGTTTATGGATGGATGAGTAGAAAAATAGGGGAAGGAAACAAACAAACAAACAAAGGCACCCAGTGTTCTTTTTTACTTTAATTGCTCTTTTTCACTTTAATTATTATTCTTGTTACTTTTGAGTGTGTACTAATGACGGTGTCAGGGATTGGTTTAGGTGATGAATGTACAACTATGTAATGATACTGTGAACAATCGAATGTACGATTTGTTTTGTATGACTGCGTGGTATGTGAATATATCTCAATAAAATGAAGATTTAAAATAAAATAAAAAAAAATATCTGGAGTGTAGGAAAGGGAGAGGGTTACATTTTGAAGCTTGCTGATTTTTAGCACATAAACTGGTAAGGGCTGAGCAGGGTTTCTCAATCCTGGCACAACCAAAAATGTCTCCGGACATTCCCAAATATCTTCTGGAGCGGGGGTTGCAAAATTCCTCCTATCTCAGAGCCACTAGGCTGATGGTATCATACTGGAGGTATTAAACAGAAAAATGACTTTATTTTGTAGTAAGGTGCATGAGTTGAAGACATTCAGGTTGTATCTGGCTGGAGAATACAACTTCTGATCCTTCTGCCCCCTGTTGAAGTGCTAAAGTAGATTTATGTGGAGAATATGCCTGGACCATAAACGCCACAAGGACAGCCACCCACAGGTATAAATAAATTGAATGTTTTCAGGTATTCTCAGTTAGAAGTAACTGCATGTCTTGCTATGTAGAACATATTCATTCAGATGTTTTATTACTTCAGCCAGAGTTGATTGTGCCTAACACACCTGGAAGACAGGGAAAGTACCCAAGAACTGTTGTATTTTTACCATCCTTTTCTTTTTTTCTTTTTTTTTTTTTTTCCCAGACTTTCACTCCATAGCCTTGCCAACTCCCATGGCCAGGTATTCCACTCTTCTGATTGTGGAATAATTTTCAAGCTAAGTTTTTACACCTGCTATGCTTGTTTTGCTTATGGTAAGTAAAACTTGTGCTTGCTTTGATTATGATAAAATGTGTGTGAACTTGACCATCTGCAAGTACTTCACCAAATCCCATCTGTACACGTCCGTTCAATATCCCCATTTTTGCAATTTTGCTCATGTTTGCTTTGAACTGTCCTTCTGTGTAACTGAATTCCATTCATCTTTGTGCCTATGGTCACCATAATATATTTTCTTGATAATCCTAGCCAAATACTAAGCTCATGATGACTCACAGTATTCACTTCTTGGTATTTAACATTTGATTGGAGATTTGGGATTGATCGATACCTGTATTTTTCCCTAATTTTTTCAAGTGTCTAAGCCTTGTTTCCTAAGATCATCAGCTCCTTGAAGGAAGGACTGCCTGTCTTTGCTATAATAATCCTTAACCCCCAACCCAAGCAACCCATGTTTATAAAAGACCTGGGCATACAGAAGTTATTCCATAGGCAAAGTACTTGTTGCACTGATTTGAATAAAATAATATTGTACAGGGCAGCAGCCTGGACTTTCACTGCTGGAAAAGGCTGCCTTCCCAGTGTGGTGACTGGGGGCCCTGCTGGAAATAAACTGGATTGAGTAGTTTTACTCCAACTAGAGACACGCTCAGTTTGTACTGTGGAAAAAGAAATTGACAAATGGATATTATATGGTACATGAGAAATAAATCTAATAGCTTTGAAAGGCTTGGTTTGCTGAGCCTTGTGCACAGTTTATTAAAATCATCTGTGTCAGTGACTATACCAGAGGCAGCAGTTGCTAAAAGTAGCTCAGGATTTCAATGTATGGTGAATTGAGCTCAGAAGCTCAGGAGAGTTTCCTTCAAAAGAAGGAGGGTTTTTATCTCACAAAGAAGCTTTGTTACATTAGAGAAGGGCACCTTTCTGTAAAGAAAAACTGTTTTTTCTGAAACTGAGGATCATTGCTTCTCTGTGAGCTTTTAGCAGAATTAAAATGAATTTCCCTATTTCATTAACTCTAAGACACATTTAACAAATTTTTAACATCTGAGAACTCAGGATTCATCTTGTAATCATACAAGATGAATGGTACTGGGCTATAGTGGACATTTTTGGACATGGACATGAAAATTTACAGAATGCATATTGGGGGCCTGGAAGAAAATCCTAGAGACAATAGTACAGCATTCTTTTTAAAAAGCTCCATCGTCATTAGAGATGAACTAAGGCATGATACTAAGCGGGGAAAGGCAGGTATCATGGAGGAGTCATAAAGTGATTGACAAGTGTCAGGCATGAATATGAAGCAGTGATAGGATGAACTTATTTTTCCTTTTTATGGATTCACAGAGTGATAATATGGGAACAGTCTAAGTCTAAGAGTTTTTGAAAGAGCCTCTTCTGTAGCTTAGTATTTCTCTTTTAAATGATAAGAAAACATTGAGCTCATATATATTTTTTGGCAGAATTTCTTGGTGATGCATCCAGTAATGGTACATCAAACATACAATGTTTCCTTAGCTTCAGTGAAATCAGCATCAAGGGGATTTTTTTTTTTTTTTATTAGGGAAGTTGTGTGTTTACAGAAATTTGCATAAAAATAGAGGGTTCCCATATACCACCCTGTTACTAAGAGCCTGTATTAGTGTGGTATATTTGTTACACATGAGGAAAGCACATTTTTATAATCGTACTAGTAATAAGAACTAGAAACATGGTTTAATTTAGGGTGCACTATTTGTGTTGTGCAGTTCCATGGATTTTTTTTTTTAAATTTAATTCTAATGACTTATATACAAAATAAAATTTCCCCTTTTAACCTCATTCAAATATATATGCAGTGCTATAAATTAGGTTCACAATGTTGTCCTACCATTACCACCATCCATTACCAAAACTTTGCCATCATCCCAAGTACAAGCTCTATACATTTTAACCTTAATTCCCTATTCACTATCCCTCCACTCCCCCTTGTAACCTACATTCTAGATTCTGATTCTATGGGTTTGCTTATTATAATTAGTTCATATTAGTGAGATCATACAATATTTGTCCTTTTGTGTCTGGCTTATTTCACTCAACATGATATCTTCAGGGTTCATCCATGTTGTCTCGTGTCAGATTCATTCCTTTTTATGGGTGAGTAATAGTCTATCGGGTGTGTAAACCACATTTTGTTTATCCATTCATTGGTTGATGCGCACTTGGGTTGCTTCCATCTTTTGACAATTGTGAATAATGCCGCTATAAATGTCATTGTGTAAATACCTGTTTGAACACCGACTTTAAATTCTTTTGGGTATATGCGTAGAAGTGGAATCTCTGGGCCGTATAGTAATTCTATACTTAAATTCCTAAAGAACTGCCAAAATGTCCCACAAGCAGTGACTGAATGTTCTCATTTCTCCATATCCTCTCCAACATTTGTAATTTTCTGTTTGATTAATACTAGTGGGTGTGAAATGGTATCTCATTGTGGTTTTGATTTTCATTTCCCTAATGGTTAATGATGTTAAGCATCTTTTCCTCAGATCGTTGGCCATTTGTATATATTCTTTGGAGAAATGTCTATTCAAGTCTTTTGCCCATTTTTAAAATACGTTGTCTTTTTGTTGTCAAGATGTAAGATTTGTTTGTATATTCTGGATAGAAAACCCTTGTCAGATATGTGGTTTCCAAATTTTTTCTCTCATTGTCTAGGTTGTTTTATTTTCAGAGAAAGTTGTTTGATATGCAAAAATTTTTAATTTTGATGAGGTGCCATTTATCTATTTGTTCTTTTGTTCCTGGTGCTTTGGGTATAAAGTATAAGAAATCACCGCTTAACACAAGGTACCAAAGAAGTTTCCCTTTGTTTTCTTCTAGGATTCTTATCTTCTGGCTTTTACATTTAGATACATGAATTGATTTTTGTATGTGGTATGAGGTAGGGGTCCACTTGCATTCTGTTGCATGTGAACATCCAGTTGTACCATCACCAGTTGTTGAAGAGACTATTCTTTCCCAATTGAGTGGACTTGGCACCTTGTCAAATATTAGTTGGCCATTAACATGAGGGTTGATTTCTGAACTCTCAATTCTATTCCATCAGTCTATATGTCTGTCCTTGTGCCAGTGCTATGCTGTTTTGATTACTAGGGATTTGTAATAAGATTTAAAATCAGGAAGTGTGAGTTTTCCAATATTCAAGATGATTTTGGCTATTCAGCACCCCTTACCCTTCAATATAAATTTAATTATTGGCTTTTCCATTTCTGCACTAAAGGCTGTTGGAATTTTGATTGGTATTGCATTGAATCTGTAAATGGCTTTGGGTAGAATTGACATCTTAACAATATTTAGTCTTCCAATTCAGGAGCACAAAATGTCCTTCCATTTATTTAGGTCTTCTCTGATTTTTTTAACAGAGTTTTGCAGTTTTCTGTGTACAGGTCCTTTACATCCTTTGTTATATTTATTCCTAGATATTTGATTATTTTAGTTGCTACTGTAAATGGACTTTTATCTTGAATTCTTCTTCCAAATGTTCATGACTATATCCTACCACATTGCTGAATTCATTCATTAGCTTTAGGAGTTCCATTGTGGATTTTTGTTAACTGAAGTAGCCTAGTCAAAAGGTCCTACTTAAAATGGGTCCACACTCACAGGAATGGATTAAAGTTCAGAACATGCCTTCATAGGGTGCATATGTCTTCAAACCAACACAAGTTACATGGGTTTTTTTTTTTTTTTTTTACCTTTTTATTTTGTTACCATATTCTCCTTCATTTTAAAAAAATTAATTTTATTGAGCTTGTTCACATACCATACAATTATCCAAAGAGACCAAAGTGTACAATCAGTTGTCCATGGTACTATCATACAGCTGTGCTCCATCACAATTAATGCTTTTTTCAATTTTTAGAATATTCTCATTACTCCAGAAAAGAAATAAAAACAAAAAAAAAGAAACTCAAATCCTCCCATACCCCTAACCACCCCACCTCCATTATTGACTCACAGTTTTGGTATAGTACATTTGTTACTATTGATGAAAGAATGTTAAAATATTATTAACTGTAGTATATAGTTTGCAATGGGTTTATTTTCCCCCTATATACCCCTCTATTATTAACTTCTAGTTATAGTGTCATGCATTTGTTCTAGTTCATGAAAAAGATTTCTAATATTTGTACAGTTAATCACAGACATTGTCCACCACAAGATTCACTGTTTTACACATTCCCATCTTTTAACCTCCAACTTTCCTTCTGGTGACATATGTGACTCTAAGCTTCCCCTTTCCACCATATTCACATGCCATTCAGCATTGTTAATTATTCTTACAATAACATGCTACGGTCACCTCTGTCCACTTCCAAACACATAAGTTCAACCTAGTTGAACATTCTGCTCGTAATAAGCAACTACTCCCCATGCTTTAGCCTCATTCTATATCCTGGTAACTTATATTTCATGTCTATGGGTTTACATATTACAATTAGTTCATATCAGTGACCATGCAATATTTGTCCTTATGTGTCTGACTTACGTCACCCGGTATGGTGACCTCAAGGTTTAATCAACTCAATTTTTTTTGTTAAGATGGTTTTGTTCACCCACCATACTTTTCATCCTAAGTAAACAGTTAATGGTTTCCTGTATAGTCACATATTTCTGTATTCACCACCATCACCACTATCTATATAAGGACATCTCCATTTCGTCCACAAAGGAGGAAGAGTTAAAGAAGGTAGAGAGACAAAAGAAAAAGAAAAGGAAAGAAAGAAAAAGAATGTAACAGCTGAAAAGCAACAAAAGGAAAGATAAAAATAAATTAAAGTAGAATAAAAAAGTCAGACAATGTCACCAATGCCAAGAGTCCCATACACTTCCCTTATGTCCCCCTCTTATATGCATTTAGCTTTTGTATCTTGCCTTTGTTACATTCAAGGAAGCATAATACAGTGTTTCTGTTAACTATAGTCTGTAGTTTGCATTGATTGTATTTTTCCCCAATACCACCCTATTTTTAACACCTTGCAAGGCTGACAATCATTTGTTCTCCCTCATGTAAAAACATATTTGTATCTTTTATCACAATCGTTGAACACCCTAGGTTTCATGGAGTTATACAGTCCCAGTCTTTATCTTTCCTCTTTCCTTCTGGTGTCCCACATGCTCCTAACATTCCTCTTTCAACCATACTCACAGTTATCTTTGTTCAGTGTACTTACATTGCTGTGCTACTATCTCCCAAAATTGTTTTCCAAACCTCTCACTTCTGTCTTCCTTTCTGTCTATAGTGCTTCCTTTAGTGTTTCCTGTAGAGCAGGTATCTTGTTCACAAACTCTGTCATTGTCTGTTAGTCAGAGAAAATTACAAACTCTCCCTCATATTTGAAGGACAGTTTTGCTGGATATAGGATTCTTGGTTGGTGGTTTTTCTCTTTCAGTCTCTTAATATATCACACCACTTCCTTCTTGCCTCCATGGTTTCTACTGAGAAATCTGCACATAGTCTTATCAAGCTTCCTTTATATGTGATGGGTTGCTTTTCTCTTGCTGGTTTCAGGATTCTCCCTTTGTGTTTGATGTTTGATAATCTGATTATTAAGTGTCTTGGCATAGGACTATTCAGATCTATTGTGTTTGGGGTATGCTGTACTTATTGGATCTGTAATTTTATGTCTTTCATAAAAGATGGGAAATTTTCATTGATCATTTCCTCTAATATTGCCTCTGGCCCTTTTCCCTTCTCCTCTTCCTCTGGGATAACCATGACATGTATATTCATGTGCTTCATATTGTCATTCAGTTCCCTGAGATGTTGCTCGTATTTTTCCATTCTTTTCCCTATCTGTTCTTTTGTGTGTAGGATTTTAGGTGTCTTGTTCTCCAGTTCCTGAGTGTTTTCTTCTGCCTCTTGAGATCTGCTGTTGTATGTCTCCACTGTGTTTTTTTTTAAATATTTATTTTATTGAGATATATTCACATACCACGCAGTCATACAAAACAAATCGTACATTTGATTGTTCACAGTACCATTACATAGTTGTACATTCATCACCAAAATCAATCCCCGACACCCTCATTACCACACACACAAAAATAACCAGAATAATAATTAAAGTGAAAAAAAGCAACTAAAGTAAAAAAGAACACTGGGTGCCCTTGTCTGTCTGTTTGTTTCTTTGTTTCCTTCCTCCACCTTTCCACTCATCCATCCACAACCTAGACAAAGGGGAGTGTGATCCACATGGCCCCCCCAATCCCACTGTCCTCCCTCATAAGCCACATTTTTATACAATTGTCTTCGAAATTCATGGGTTCTGGGTTGTAGTTTAATAGTTTCAGGTATCCACCACCAGCTATCCCAATTCATTAGAACCTAAAAAGGGTTGTCTATATTGTGTGTAAGAGTGCCCTCCAGAGTGACCTCTCGGCTCCTTTTGGAATGTCTCTGCCTCTGAAGCTTATTTCATTTCCTTTCACATCCCCCTTTTGGTCAAGAAGATGTTCTCCGTCCCACGATGCCGGGTCTACATTCCTCCCCGGGAGTCATATTCCATGTTGCCAGGGAGATTCACTCCCCTGGGTGTCTGATCCCATGTAGGGGAGAGGGCAGTGATTTCACTTTTCAAGTTGGCTTCGCTAGAGAGAGAGGGCCACATCTGAGCAACAAAGAGGCATTCGGGAGGAGGCTCTTAGGCACAATTATAGGGAGGCCTAGCCTCTCCTTTGCAGCAACAGTCTTTCCAAGGGCAAATCCTGTGGTAGAGGGCTCAATTCATCAGACCACCAGTCCCCTATGTCTGTGGGCATGTTAGCAACCACTGAGGTTGGGCAGGCCAATACCCCTGCATTATCCACCAGCTCCTCAAGGGGGGTTCTGCATGTTTTTTCCTTTTTTTTTTTTTTTTTTTAAACTTTTTTTTTTCTAAATCAACTGTATGAAAAATAAAAAAAAGTTAAAAAAATTAAAACAACATACAATAAAAGAACATTTCAAAGAGACCTTAACAAGGGAGTAAGAAAAAGACAACTAACGTAAGATAACTACTTTACTTTCAACATGTTCCTACTCTACCCCAAGAAAGTAACCTAATATAGCAACATTTCTGTGAACTTGTTCCTACTATACCCATCAGAAACTAACATACCATAGTCATTCCTGGGCATTCACAGAATGTTAAATTTACCCATGACAGTTTATCTGTTCTTATTGCATTATTGTTCCCCCTTCCTTAATTGCTCTCTATCACTAGTTCCCCTACATTTTACATTATAAACCATTTGTTTCACATTTTTCAAAGTTCACATTAGTGGTAGTATATAATATTTCTCTTTTTGTGCCTGGCTTATTTCCCTCAGCATGATGTCTTCAAGGTTCATCCAAGTTGTCACATGTTTCACGACATTGTTCCTTCTTACTGCCGTGTAGTATTCCATCGTGTGTATATGCTACATTTTATTTATCCACTCATCTGTTGAAGGACATTTGGGTTGTTTCCATCTCTTGGCAATTGTGAATAATGCTGCTATGAACATTGGTGTGCAGATATCTGTTCGTGTCACTGCATTCCGATCTTCTGGGTATATACCGAGAAGTGCAATCGCTGTATCTAAGGGTAACTCTATATCTAGTTTTCTAAGAAACTGCCAGACTGACTTCCAGAGTGGCTGAACCAGTATACAGTCCCACCAACAATGAATAAGACTTCCAATTTCTCCACATCCCCTCCAGCATTTGTAGTTTCCTGTTTGTTTAATGGTAGCCATTCTAATTGGTGTGAGATGATATCTCATTGTGGTCTTAATTTGCATCTCTCTAATAGCTAGTGAAGCTGAACATTTTTTCTTGCCCATTTGTATTTCCTCTCCAGAGAACTGTCTTTTCATATCTTTTGCCCATTTTATAATTGGGCTGTCTGAACTATCATCGAGTTGTAGGATTTCTTTATATATGCAAGATATCAGTCTTTTGTCAGATATGTGGTTTCCAAAAATTTTTTCCCATTGAGTTGGCTGCCTCTTTACCTTTTTGAGAAATTCCTTTCGGGTACAGATACTTCTAAGCTTGAGGAGTTCCCATTTATCTATTTTTTCTTTTGTTGCTTGTGCTTTGGGTGTAAAGTCTAGGAAGTGGCCGCCTAACACAAAGCCTTGAAGATGTTTTCCTACATTATCTTCTAGGAGTTTTATGGTACTTTCTTTTATATTAGATCTTTCATCCATTTTGAGTTAATTTTTGTGTAGGGTGTGAGGTAAGGGTCCTCATTCATTCTTTTGGATATGGATATCCAACTCTCCCAGCCTCATTTGTTGAAAAGACCATTATGACCCAGTTCAGTGACTTTGAGGGCCTTATCAAAGATCAGTTGGCCATAGATCTGGGGGTCTATCTCTGAATTCTCAGTTTGATTCCATTGATCTATATGTCTGTCTTTGTGCCAGTACCATGCTGTTTGGACAACTGTGGCTTTATAATAAGCGTCAAAGTCAGGGAGTGTAAGTCCTCCCACTTCGTTTTTCTTTTTTAGAGTGTCTTTAGCAATTCGAGGCATCTTCCCTTCCCAAATAAATTTGATAACTAGCTTTTCCAAGTCTGCAAAGTAGGTTGTTGGAATTTTGATTGGGATTGCATTAAATCTATAGATGAGTTTGGGTAGAATTGACATCTTAATGACATTTAGCCTTCCTATCCATGAACATGGAATATTTTTCCATCTTTTAAGGTCCCCTTCTATTTAGTAGAAGTAGAAATTTCTCTTTAGTAGAGTTATGTAGTTTTCTTTGTATAGGTTTTTTACATCTTTGGTTAAGTTTATTTCTAGGTACTTGATTTTTTTAGTTGCTATTGAAAATGGTATCTTTTTCTTGAGTGTCTCTTCAGTTTGTTCATTTCTAGCATATAGAAACATCACTGACTTATGTGCATTAAGCTTGTGTCGTGCTACTTTGCTAAATTTATTAGCTCTAGTAGCTGTATCGTCAATTTCTCAGGGTTTTCCAGATATGAGATCATATCGTCTGCAAACAATGACAGTTTTACTTCTTCCTTTCCAATTTGGATGCCTTTTATTTCTTTGTCTTGCTGGATTGCCCTGGCTAGCACTTCCAGCACAATGTTGAAATACAGTGGTGATAGTGGGCATCCTTGTCTTGTTCGTGATCTTAGAGGGAAGGCTTTCAGTCTCTTACCATTGAGTACTGTGCTGGCTGTGGGTTTTTCATGTATGCTCTTTATCATATTGAGGAAGTTTCCTTCAATTCCTACCTTTTGAAGTGTTTTTATCAAAAAGGGATGTTGGATTTTGTCTAATGCTTTTGAGCATCTATTGAGATGATCATTTGATTTTTCCCTTTCGAATTGTTAATGTGTTGTAATATATTGATTGATTTTATTATGTTGAACCATCCTTGCATGCCTGGAATGAACCCCACTTGGTCATGGTGTATGATTTTTTTAATGTGTCTTTGGATTTGATTTGCAAGTATTTTGTTGAGGATTTTTGCATCTATATTCATTAGAGGGATTGGCTGGTAGGTTTCCTTTTTTGTAGCATCTTTGCCTGGTTTTGGAATCAGATTGATGTTAGCTTCATAAAATGAGTTAGGTAGTGTTCCATTTTCTTCAATGTTTTGAAAGAGTTTCAGTAAGATTGGTGTCAGTTCTTTCTGGAAAGTTTGGTAGAATTCCCCTGTGAAGCCATCTGGCCCTAGGCATTTATTTGTGGGAATCTTTTTGATGACTGATTGGATCTCTTTGCTTGTGATGGGTTGGTTGAGGTCTTCTATTTCTTCTCTGGTCAGTCTACGTTGTTCATATGTTTCCAGGAAATTGTTCATTTCCTCTACATTATCCAGTTTGTTGCCATACAGTTGTTCATAGTATCCTCTTATAATTTTTTTAATTTCCTCGGGATCTGCAGTAATGTCACCTTTCTCATTCATTATTTTGTTTATATGGTTCTTCTCTCTTTTTGATTTTGTCAGTCTAGCTAGGGGCTTGTCAATCTTGTTGATCTCAAAAAACCAACTTTTGGTGTTATTTATCCTCTATATTGTTTTTTTTTTTGTTTGTTCTCTATGTCATTTATTTCCGCTTTAATCCTTGTTATTTCTTTTCTTCTACTTGGTTTAGGATTGGTTTGCTGTTCCTTTTCTAGCTTCTTCAGTTGATCCATTAGTTCTTTGATTTTGGCTCCTTCTTCCTTTTTAATATATGCATTTAGTGCTGTAAATTTCCCCCTCAGTACCGCTTTTGCTGCATCCTATAGGTTTTGGTATGTTGTGTTCTCATTTTCATTCGTCTCTATATATTTAGCAATTTCTCTTGCTATTTCTTCTTTAACCCACTGATTGTTTAGGAGTGTGTTGTTTAACCTCCAGATATTTGTGAATTTTCTAAGTCTCTGATGGTTATTGACTTCTAATTGTATTCCATTGCAGTCAGTGAATGTGCTTTGAATAATTTGAATCTTTTTAAATTTATTGAACCTTGTTTTATGTCCCAGCATATGACCTATTCTGGAGAAAGTTCCATGAGCACTAGAGAAGTATGTGTATCCTGGTGTTTTGGGATTTAATGTTCTATATATGTCTGTTAAATCCAATTCATTTATCAGATTGTTTAGGCTTTCAATTTTCTTATTGGTCTTCTGTCTGGTTGATCTATCTATAGGAGAGGGTGATGTGTTGAAGTCTCCCACAATTACTGTGGAAACATCAATTGTTTCCTTTAGTTTTGCCAGTGTTTCTCTCATGTATTTTGTGGCACCTTGATTAGGTGCATAAACATTTATGATTGTTATTTCTTCTTGTTGAATTGCCCCTTTTATTAGTATGTAGTGACCTTCTTTGTCTCTCAAAACATCCCTGCATTTAAAGTCTATTTTATGTGAGATTAATATTGCTACACCTGCTTTCTTTTGGCTGTAGCTTGCATGAAATATTTTTTTCCATCCTTTCACTTTCAGTTTCTTTGTGTCCCTGTGTCTAAGATGAGTCTCTTGTATGCAGCAAATTGATGGTTCATTTTTTTTTATCCATTCTGCAAATCTATGTCTTTTAATTGGTGAGTTTAATCCATTTACATTCAACATTATAACCGTGAAGGCATTTCTTGAATCAGCCATCTTATCCTTTGGTTTATGTTTGTCGTATATATTTTTCCCTCTCTCTATTAATATCCTTTAATGTACCCATACCAAATCTCTTTAGTACTGAACCTTTCTCCATGTCTCTCTCTCCTTTCTTTGTTTCTCTGTCTGTAGGGCCCCCTTTAGTATCTCCAGTAGGGCAGGTCTCTTGTTAGCAAATTCTCTCAGCATTTGTTTTTCTGTGAAAAATTTAAGCTCTCCCTCAAATTTGAAGGAGAGCTTTGCTGGATACAGTATTCCTGGTTGGAAATTTTTCTCACTTAGAATTTTAAATATGTTGTGGCACTGCCTTCTTGCCTCCATGGTGGCTGCTGAGTAGTCACTACTTAGTCTTACACTGTTTCCTTTGTATATGGTGAATTGCTTTTCTCTTGCTGCTTTCATAACTTGCTCCTTCTCTTCCGTATTTGACAGTGTGATCGGAATATGTCTTGGAGTGGGTTTATTTGGATTTATTCTATTTGGAGTTCACCGGGCATTTATGATTTGTGTATTTATGGTGTTTAGAAGATTTGGGAAGTTTTCCCGAACAATTTCTTTGAATACTCTTCCTAGGCCTTTACCCTTTTCTTCTCCTTCTGGAACACCAATGATTCTTATATTTGGGCATTTTATATTATCTATCATATCCCTGAGGTCCATTTCGATTTTTTCGATTTTTTTCCCCATTCTTTCTTTTGTGCTTTCATTTTCTGTTCTATCGTCTTCCAGGTCACTGATTCATTGTTAAACTTCCTCTAGTCTTGTACTATGAGTATCCAGAATCTTTTCAATTTGGTCAACAGTTTTTTTAATTTCCATAAGATCATCTGTTTTTTTATTTAGTCTTTCAATGTCTTCTTTATGCTCTCCTAGGATCTTCTTGATGTCCTTTATATCCTGTTCCATGCTCTTCTTGATGTCCTTTATATCCCTTGTCATGGTCTCATTGTTCATCTTTAGTTCTTTGATTATTTGCTCTAGGAACTGTGTCTCTTCTGATCTTTTTATGTGGGTGCTTGGGCTTGGGTTATCCATATCGTCTGGTTTTTTCATATGCTTTAAAATTTTCTGTTGTTTTGGCCTCTTGGCATTTCCTTAACTTAATAGGGTTCTTTTAAGATTTGTAGACCAATTGAAATCCTTATCTCTAATTTGTCAGATCTACAGCTTCGTGGAGTACACTTTCTCTGACTAACCAGCAGGTGGCATTCACGAGCCACCTGTTACCCTCAAGCCAGTTCTCCCCTGCTTTGCCTCTGTGGTAAGTGGGGGAGTAAGTCTTGTGGGGTCCAGTTGGTGTACCAAGCTTGCGTGTGTAGTTGGTGTTGCCCGCCCTGTATAAGGGGCATGTGTCTGGGCTGTCAGGGAGGGGGGGGCGGCTCTAACAATCAAATCTTCCTGGTGTTCCTGGAGTTTTAAAGCTGCTGCAATAGTCTAATCCTTCAGTTCAGTCCTGCCACAGTTTGTCTCTGCCATTGACCCACAAGTCCTTGGTATTGGCGTGTGGCCCCTGAGACTTGCGAGTGGGTCCCTCTTCCAGGTCTTGCACCTCCTGGTCCTCTGTTGAGGGATGACTGTGCTATGTCACAGGTGAGTGTCGTCCCCCTAGGGCGGTTCTGGGCTGCTGGGCTGTGTAGGGAGGCTCCCAGTCTGCTGAAATGATGTCTGAATGTGGCTTGTTAATTCCCACTGCTCCACCTTCCTAACTCTGGGACAACCAGCTGAGGGTGCAGGGAAGGCTAATGTCCATGCCCAGTTTTGTGGTGTGTGTGTGTTATTTGAAGCACTTCCGTCACGCTGGGTTGTCTGGGGCAGCTCTGGGCTATGGGGACGGTGACGGGCAGGATTGTTTCCTGTCCCCTAGGATGATGACTGTGAGAGGATGTCCCCCTTTTCTTGGGAAGTTGTGGTGTTTAGTGAATTTTCTCAGCCACTGGATTATTGCCTTTTGTCTCAGAGCTCTCTTAGTTCTGCTCTTGTCTTGACTTTCCCAAATTGCAAGTCTTTTGAGGCTTTCTGTATTGGGCTTCTTAGAGTAATTGTTTTAGAAAAAGAAAAAAAGATAAAAAAAAAAAAAAGGGCCCTCCTGGCATATCTAATGGGTTATTGAAATGCTAAGAGACAAAGCAATTAGGGCTATTAAGGAAAGATCCAGGGGGTAGAGAGATCAGTTTTTCTTTGGGATTTGCAAATGAGCCTCAGGGCCTGAGCTCTGCCCTTTCCTTTTCTATGTTCACCAGAACTCCAAAAAGCCTTTGCTTTTATTTTTGAGTTTTTCTTGCTGTTTTTTGCTATGCCTTTCTCCTCTCTCCTGGGTTCACTGCTCTCAGATTCTCTGGTGTCTTGTCTCAGTCTATCTATGGTTGGATTTTGGATCAGTAGAATGAGTTTCCCGTAAGAGCTGCCACTGCAGATCTCCCTTCTCCTTCCCGGCGCTGATGGCCCCTCCTCCCACGGGACTGAACCTGGCAGGGAGGGGCACGGGTCCCCTGGCCGCAAAAACTTACAGATTTTGCTGATTTCAGCAGTTTCACATTTTCATGAGTGTTGTATGAAGTATGCCCAAAGTCAGATTGCTCTGCGGTGTCCAGTCCACACAGTTCCTGGCTTTCTACCTACTTCCTGGAGGAGTAACTAAAACATACACCTCACCAATCCACCATCTTGCCCCACCCCCTCCACTGTGTTTTTCATCTCTTTTTTGTGCCTTTCATTTCCATAGATTCTGCCATTTGTTTTTTTCAAACTTTCGATTTCTACCTTATGTTCTCCCAGTGTTTTCATTATACCGTTCATCTCTTTTGCCGTATCTTCCCTGAACTTGTTGATTTGGGTTTTTTTTTAATATAAAATTCTAGCAATCATTATTAAAAATTTTAAAATTCCTAAATATGAAATTCAAGGAATCAGAATAAAGTCAGTATCACCCTTGACCACCCCTTATCCAATCCCAGAGAACTTCCACCGCTGCCACCAATACCCTTTTTCTATACAACAGATGCTTATGTAAAAATATATCTGAAACATATGTTTTGTAGAGTTTATTTTATTTCTAGTTTTAGAATTATGCTTTAACTTTTTTAAAAATTAAATTCAGTTTTATTGAGATATAGTCACATACCATTCAGTCATCCATGGTGTACAATCAGCTGTTCACAGTACCATCATATAGTTATGCATTCGTCACCCCAGTCTATTTTTGAACATTTTCCTTACACCAGAAAGAATCAGAATAAGAATAAAAAATAAAATAAAAAAGAACAAGTAAATCATCCTCCCATCCCCCCCTATTTTTCATTTAGTTTTTGCCCCCATTTTTCTACTCATCCATACATACACTGGAAAAAGGGAGTGTGACCCACAAGGTTTTCACAATCACACTATCACTCCTTATAAGCTACATTGTTATATGAGACTCCAAGCTACTTGTTTGGAGTTTGATAGTTTCAGCTATTTACTTCTAGCTATTCCAACACAATAAAACCTAAAGAGGGTTATCTATATAGTGCATAAGAATGTCCACCAGAGTGACCTCTCGACTCCATTTGAAATCTCTCAGCCACCGAAGCTTCACTTTGTTTCATCTCACATCCCCCTTTTGGTCAAGAAGATGTTTTCAGTCTCACGATGCCAGGTTCAGACTCATCCCTGGGATTCATATCCTGCATTGCCAGGGAGATTTACACCCCTGAGAGTCAGGTCCCATGTAGGGGAGAAGGCAGTGAGTTCATCTGCCAAGGTGGCTTAGCTAGAGAGAGAGGGCCATATCTGAGCAACAAAGAGGCATTCAGGGGGAGACTCTTAGGCACAGTTAAAAGCAGGTTTAGCCTCTCATTTGCATTAACAAGCTTCATGAGGGCAGGCCACACTATAGAGGGCTCAGCATACCAAGCTGTCAGTCCCCTGTGTTTGTGAGAACATCAGCAACAATGCAGATGAGGAAGTCCAACACTTCTGCATTTCCCCTCAGCTCCTCAGGGGTACCCTGCATGTATATTTTTAGCTTCCGCCCAGATTACTTCGGGATGTGTTGCTGTTTCTCTCTAACCTATACAAACCTACGATATCTCACTTCTTATTCAAAGTTCCATGTATTTGTGGTGTTTGAACAAACTGACTGTAGAAGTTATATTGTTTAGAAAATATAGATCTTACACCAAATGAACATCTCTTCCCTTGGTCTCACATGGAAGTTGAAGTTTTAACACAAAGTCAGTTTCAACCTTCATCCTTTGGCCCAATTTGCCCTAGTTTTAACCAGATCTGCTTCATTCATATCTCTAATTGAAGTCTGGGCTCTTGTTAGCTTTTTTTTTTTTTTTTTTTTTAACAGTTGCTGTATGCACTAATACTGACATTCATATCTGCTGAGCTCTAGCTCTGAGTTTCAGGTGTCACACAGATTCCCAATGTTCCAGATACCAATCAGGTTGAACACAAAGTGATCAGCATCTGAGAGTTTGGAGATAGTGATTATAATTCAGGAATAGATTTGACTGCTGTAAGAACTTGCAATCTAGGGACCATTACAATAGTGTTTTACCTGTTAAGGTATGCTCTAAGATTAAATTCTGAGTTTACACATTGTAGTTAGTCCATATTGGTGAGTCATTATAGTGTTTACCTTTGTTTCTGATGTACTTCACTCAAAATGCTGTTTACAGGATCCATTCACCTTGTTGTGTGTCTCACAGCTTCAGTCCTTATTGTAGTTGCTCAGCATTCTATTGTATGCATACACCAGCATTCACCATTCTGTTCCTCAGTCGATGTACCCTTAGGCCACCTCCACCCATTGCAAATCATGAATACTGCCTCTATAAACACCAGTGTGCAAATGTCCATTCATGTCTCTGCTCTCAGATCCTCCAAGTACATACCCCATAATGAGGTTGCCGGACCTTATGGCCCCCAAATACTTAGCTTCTTGTAAAACCACCACACTGACCTCCAGAAAGGCTATACCATTCTGCCTCCACATCAACTGTAACTACATACATCCCTTTCTCTGTGTTTTCTCCAGCACTTTTACCTCTATTTATATTTTTTCCTACAATTTTATAGAGATATATTCATATGCCGTACAATTATCCACAGTGTATAGTCAGTTGTTCATTGTATCGTCATATAGTTTTACATTTATCACCTAGTCAGCACTTGAACATATTGATTAGTATGAAAAAGTTTTTTTAGTGAATAATAAAAAAGATAATTAAAAGAAAAATAAAATGTCACACAATAAAATATAATAGTAAGGACACAAATCAACACTACTACCAAGAATCCCATGTCTCTCCCTTATATCCTCCTCTCATACACAATTAGCTTTGATATATTGCCTTTGTTATATTTAATGGAAGCATATTGCAATGTTACTGTTGCTCCAGTTTGCTTTGACTATGTTTTTTTCCCAAATACCATCCCCTTTTCAACACTCTGCATGGTTGACATTCATTTGTTCTCCCACACATAAAAACATTTTTATATTTGTACATTTAGTAACAGTCATTGGTCATTCCAGTTTTTGCCAAGTTATATACAGTCGGAGTGATTTGATTTAGCATATTTCTTTGAAAATCTTTAATAGATTGTTTCATTAAAGTGAAACAATATCTCAACTGTATCTTGATTGAGGTGTAAGTTTGTTCCTTTGATTGAGACATATCATTGTTTTTCCTAGTGTAGATTGTAGTTTTCTGTTGTCTAGGCATCTGGTTTCCTTGGTTACTCCAATTAGGTTTTCCAAGACCAGAAAGGGTTCAGATCTCAGAACGAGGTTATTTTCACTTTCAAGTCTCCCTGCAGGTGTGTCTTAGAGATTGACAGGAATTTTTCATTTCAGTTATTGTTTACTCCAGTAGTTTTCTTTGATGGCTTTTTTTTTTAATTCATTTTATTGAGATATATTCACATACCACGCAGTCATACAAAACAAAGCGTACATTCAGTTGTTCACAGTACCATTACATAATTGTGCATTCATCACCAAAATCAATCCCTGACGCCTTCATTACCACACACACACAAATAACAAGAATAATAATTAAGTGAAAAAGAGCAATTAAAGTAAAAAAGAACACTGGTTGCCTTTGTTTGTTTGTTTTCCTTCCCCCATTTTTCTACTCATCCATCCATAAACTAGACAAAGGGGAGTGTGGTCCATATGGCTTTCCCAATCACATTGTCACCCCTCATAAGCTACATTTTTATACAATCATCTTCAAGATTCATGGGTTCTGGGTTGTAGTTTGATAGTTTCAGGTATTTACTGCTAGCTACTCCAATTCACTAGAATCTAAAAAGGGTGGTATATATTATGCGTAAGAGTGTCCACCAGAGTGACCTCTTGGCTCCTTTTGGAATCTCTCTGCCACTGCAGCTTATTTCATTTCCTTTCACATCACCCTTTTGGTCCAGAAGATGTTCTCCATCCCACAATGCCGGGTCTAGATTCCTCCCCAGGAGTCATATTCCACGTTGCCAGAGAGATTCACTTCCCTGGGTGTCTGATCCCTTGTATCGGGGAGGGCAGTGATTTCACCTGCCAAGCTGGCTTAGCTAGAGAGAAAGGGCCACATTTGATGACTTTTTAAAATTTCTATCTTTGTTGAGATTTTCATATTGTTCACTATTTTCCTGATATCTTTTCATTCTTTCTCTGTATTTTCCTTGATCTATTTTAGCATATTGATTGTTTCCTTTTTGTTCTTTTTTCTGTATTTTCCTTCTTCCCCTTAAGCATACTGAAGATCATTTTTAAAAAAAGATTTTTCCTGTGTATCCATAGTCTGGTCTTCTTTATATTTTCTGGATTTTTATCCTCTTCCTTTGGATTGTCCATTATTTCCATTTTTTTCTTGTAATCTTTTGTTCTGCACTGTTACTAAAAAAGCATTTTAAAATGTTAACTGTGGAATTTATTTCCTCAGATGTTTGTTTCTTGAGTTTATGTCCAGCTGGTGTTAGGAAACAGATTTTCTTCAGTGTCACAAGCTAAACAAAACAAAATCAAAAAACAAGCACACCTAAGTGCAAAAGCAAACAAACAAGCAAAAACCCAATAACCTTTCACTGTCTGCAAATTGGCTTTGCATTGGCTTGTCCTCTCTGTAAATGTTCAGCCCATCAAGGTAGAGTGCAAGTGCCTGTGTCTTGTCCTGGGTGTGTGCTTTCTAGTGGCCTTAGGTGTTCCTCTGTTTATAGAAGTTTGATGCCTCATCTACTTCCCAGGAAACAGGCCCTCTCCCTCTTCTAAGTTTTCCACTCTGTCTTCCACTGCAGGACTTAAAGCAAGTAATCCTTTTCCTCAAGTTGTTTGCTTCAATTTTTTCTTGCAGTGCTTGCATTGTCTCAAGCTGCTTTTGCCTGGAAGGCAAATTCTTGGAGGTGGGTCATACTTGAGAAGAGTTTCCCAAATCATGGTTTCCCAGCTGGAACAAGGCCAGGGACCCACAAAGGCAGCACAGACTTGGTTCAAACTGCTCTGGAGAGGGAATAAGGGAGGATTATGAAAGGGCATCAGAATCTTCTTCTGTGGTTCTCCAAAGCCACATTTTCTGGCCTCAGCACCTGCCTTGCAAGATCAACCCTTCAACTCTCCTCTGCAGCTCTGAGGAAGTATGCTGTCTGTAAGTCTCCTCCACCACCTTTGTCCAGGGTGGTTTGCAACAATAGCCACCCTCAGAGCCAGGCTCCCTCAAACCGAAAACACTAATCAAAAGTAGTGATCCATGATCAGACCAACCCCCCAACCCCCATCCTGGGGAACTGGATTTTAATGTCCCTTTCTGGCTCCAGCAAGCTAGGCCAGGGGCTGGACCTCACTGTTCTCTGCTGCAAGAGTAGGGTATAGGTAACCGTAATCACCTAGTGGAGAGAGCAATTTACTGGTATTAATTGTAATTTACCGGACTCTTCCTCCTGTTCTTCCCTGGATGCTGTACAGTATTCTACTGGACTCCACAGTTTTGAAATTGTTGGTTGAGATAGTTCTTGCCTGTTTGATAATTGTTGTAGTGGAGGGACTGATTCCTGAAGCGTCTTACTCTGCCATATTCCCCACTAAGCTCTCATGGAGATTTTGATGATATGAAAAAGTGAGTTAAATACAATTTCTATACAATAAAATCAGCAGTACCTTAAGAATGAGGCATAGAATTTAAGAACTAGAAAGGAATCCTGAGTTCTGGTATCCTTGATTACTACATAGTCAAGCTGTTTACTCCTAGAAGTGTTTTTTGTTTTTTTTTTCTCCTTGCTTAAGATTTTAGTGTCCTAATTACATTTGACCATTAAAATTCTATTGCTATTATTAGTAAACCAGAAATTGATAATATTGGTGGATATTTGATGTTTAGCAGCTCTACTTTTAGCATTGAAGCTTCAGATTCTCCACCAGCTATGGTTCAGTAACAGAGCCAACCATGCACCGTTAATATTCTTTCCCAACTGAGTGGACTTGGCACCCTTGTCAAATGTCAGCTGGCCATCAATGAGAGGGTTTGATGAAACCATTAATCTCCTGAGCCATGTGAGCCCCCATTTTTATTCCCATGTTGTAAGAATATTATCCTTTTCTATGTATACAGACAAGGTTGACGTGGTAAACTTTGGGAAGCACTGCTCTGGTAGACTGATTTCCATTGTCTGCTCTAAGTGAATATAGGATAGACAAAATTAAGGACCCCAGAGCTCCCAAGGTCTTGCCACTCTTTTCACTGCTTATGTCCAAAGTTCACCAGTTCATCAATGCCTCAAGCAAGAATCCATGTCACTATTAGACCTGACCAGGGGTATTTCTTTCCACATTTGCAGTTACGCCCAAGGAAGCCTGATTGGAACTTATATTCATTTTCCCAAAAGATTGGAAGGAAGAACTTTGATTCTAAAACAGATTTAATGCACTGAAATAAACATCAAATTGACAAAAGTGTTCTTAAAATGTAGGCTACAGACCAGCATGATTGGCATCACTGGGGACTTGTTAGAAAGGCAAAATCTTGGGTACTACCCCAGATGTATGAATGAGAAAAGTCTAGGATGGGGCCTCTTCATTTATCCTGTAACAAGACCTCCATAAGATTCTGATGATTTAGGTTTGAGAAGCAGTGAGCCCTGAACAGAAAAGGTTATAGACCAAATAGAAGCCGCGATCTCTTGCCCAACAGGCTCTGCATATGAACCCTGAAATGAGGAGTCATATTTCTTCTATTTTCTTGTTGTGTGACTTTGGGCAAATTACTTAGCTTTGCTGGATCTTCTAATGTAAGATGAAGGCATTGGGTTAGTTCTTCTCTTTGTTCCTTATATGACTTTTTTTCATGGCCTTTTTGTGTTTTTAAATTGTATCCAGTGCTGTGGAGCATCTTTCAGCAAAGTAACTTAGGTGGGATATGAGTGGGCGTTGTCATCTTTTCAGGATTCTTTAAGCTGAGGAAGGAAGGAAATATCTCTGTACTGGTGCAGCAAGAATTAGCCTAAAAGGACATTTCCTGCTTGATGGGCAGGAGATTACTGTGAAAAGCATGAGAGCTAAGGACTTCATTATTATTCTCTGGATTATAATCCTTGTCCTGATATTAGCTCTTACTGTGATATCATGCAAGTCTGAAGTAACTCTCTGGCTCTCAGCTTTTCCACCTGTGATATGGGAAATCAAGTAAGGTAACAAGGTTTTATGTTTCTAGTACCATAATCATCAGATAGCAGGTGTCTAATGAGTGCTCCGTTTTCTTTCCATTTTAATTCAAATATTCTATTCTGGAGAATTCTTGATGGTAAAGATTGCTTTGCAGACATTGAACCTTCCATATTATTACGAAGGTTCCTCAGGTTTTCTCTGGAAGGGAAACATTTGTTGACAGCCTGTTAGTGTTCTTGCCAGCTTGTACCATTACCCTTATTCTGTGAAGCCTGACTACCTGCCTTCAAGCCATTACTTAATGA
Source organism: Choloepus didactylus (assembly GCF_015220235.1). Taxonomy (NCBI): domain Eukaryota; kingdom Metazoa; phylum Chordata; class Mammalia; order Pilosa; family Megalonychidae; genus Choloepus; species Choloepus didactylus. The sequence continues at coordinate 28,694,627 of NC_051322.1, read as the reverse complement.
CAGTGCCAGACACTTTTGAGCATTTGTTGTTTATATGCACCAGCAGTTGGTATCGCATAGCCCCAGACTTCCTCTCTAAAGCTGTTGGGCATATTACACAGTGTACTCTTGTTCAAATGGGAGCAACATGAACCTGTAGATATCCATCAAATGTCTTCCTGAAATTAAAATTGTCCTATCAATGGGGTATTATAAGCAGCTTTTTATTTTTAGTATTTACGCATTATTTTCTTTATTCACATTGTCATTTTTTTCATAGGCTCTTGCAAGTCTTAACAGCACCTATGTGCCAGACGCTTTCCAGAAGGTCATCCTTCTTAATTCTTATGATGGTCTCAGGAAATTCCCAGGGCTGCCATAGGAAAGTACCACAAACTTTGTGGCCTAAAACAACAGAAATTCATTGTGTCACCTTTCTGGAGGCCAGAGGTCTGAAGTCAAGGAGTCAGGAGACTTTCCAAGTCTGTGGGAAAGAATCTGTTCCATGCCTCTTGCAGCTTCGGGTGGTTGCTGGCAGTCCTTGGTGTTCCTTGGCTTGTGGTTGCATAGCTCAATCTCATGACTACCCTCTCTCTGCTTGTGTCCAAATTTCCTCTCCTTATAAAGATACCAGTCATATTGGATGAGGGCCCACACTAATTCAGTTTGGACTTATCTTAACTAATAGCATCATCAAAGATCCTATTTCCAACTAGGGTCTCATGCACAGGACTGGGTTTAGGACTGGAACATATCTTTTTGGAGGGCATCTTTCAATCCATAACAGCTGGTATTGACTCCATTTAAGATGAAAAACCTAAGGCTCAATTTTGGTAACTTGCCTAAGATCACTCAGTATGTGACATAAACAGAATTTGAACCCAAGCGTTTTCTTTGCAGGGCCAGTATTCTTTCTGCAGAAGCAAAGCTCTCCTGAAACTTACTTTTACTGGGTAAATAGCTTTAGTGTTTGCATAAGGGTTTCTCTGATTCAGGAAGTTGCTGAGATAGTGTTAAAATTCAAGTTTAATCAATCAACCAATTAGTGTTTATTGAATGGCTGCTGGGTACAAACATTGCACTTGGTGCTATGGGAAATAAACAACTACAAAAAAGGATCAAACTGAACAAAATGTAGTGAAAGAAGAAACAAACAAGTAAAATAATGGCTCATCCTATGAGGCATCAGTAAATATTCCAGATGAGAGTTAGAGGCAGAGTCTGACCTGAGAGCAGGGTCAGGCAGCTCCCTTGCAATTAGGTTCCACAGGAAAAAATTCATACCTGTGATGGCCTTTCCAGGTTCAGCATTGGGTGTGTCTATCAAGTTTCTACCACATATCTGGCATAATGTAATTTCCACTAAAGTCCTGCCCCCATTTTATAGTTGGGTAAACCAAGTCCCAGAGAGGTGAAATGAGCATCCCAAATATGTACACTTGGCAAGAAGCAGGGCTGGGAATCAAACCTGGGTCTTTTGAGTGCAAGTGTGATGTTCTTTTCATGACATCGTTTATTAGATCTATCTCTATAAAGGGTTTGTTAACAGGAACACTCAACCAGAATGTATAAAGAGCTTTGCTTCTGTGGAAAGAGCACTGGCCCTGCAAAGAATACGCTTAGGTTCAAATTCTGGTTATGTCACATACCGAGTAACCTTAGGCAAGTTACCAAAATTGAGCCTTAGTTTTTTCATCTTAAATGGAGGCAATACCAGCTGTTATGGATTGAAAGACGCCTTCCAAAAAGATATGTTCCAGTCTTAAAACTCAGTCCTGTGCATGAGACCCTATTTGGAAATAGGATCTTTGAAGATGCTATTAGTTAAGATGAGTCCAAACTGAATTTTTATACTTTATGTGAAGTAGTCCTGTATTTATTTGTACTACATCAATTAGTGTCTCCCTAAAATTCACATCCACCTGGAACCCCAGGGTCTTATTTGGAAATAGGGTCTTTGCAGACATAATTAGTTAAGTTCGGATGAGGTCATATTGGATTAGGGTGGGCCCTAAATCCAATAAGACTGGTGTCATTCTAAGGAAAAGGAACTTTGGATGTAGACACAAGGACAAGAAGGAAGACAGCCTTGTGAAGGCAGAGACAGACACTGAAGTTATGCTGCCACGGGTCACAGGATGTGGGGGGCCACCAGGAGCTGAAAGAGGTTTCCAAGGGAGCATGGCCCTGCCAGCACCTTGTTTTTAGACTCTAGCCTGCAGATCTGTGAGAGAATAAATTTCTGTTGCTTTAAGTCACCCTGTTTGTGTTATTTGTTATGGCAACCCTAGCAAACCAACCTATCAAGTTCCAAGAGACATCCTTATTTTCTAAGAATTTCAGGGGGTTGCATATGGAATGACAGTGTCCCTTTCAAGGAAAGGCTTTCTTTTTTCTTCTTTTTTTAATCTAAAGTGGCTATGCCAGTGTTTGTTCAGGTAAGTGTTTAATTGTTAAGGATTCACACTCATAGAACGTTAGAAGAGCAGTTTAGAATTTTGTACAGCTCTTCAGAGAGACCTGCTCCTGTTCTCTAAGTCCTTCTCCAGGCGCTAAATGGCCTCTTACGGAAGGAGTTGCAGACTTTGTGGAGGCTGCTGAAATCAGTGGGCAGCCTAAGAGAAGAGCGGCAGGATCTGCCTTGGGAGCGGGCCTCCAGGGACCAGAGCCAGCACACAGCTCACTCCACCAGGGAAGCAAGACACTTCCTTCTACCTGGGAATTCACAAGCAAGGTCAGGCCAAAGGACGATTTTAAACCATTTCAGAAAGTTTTGGCAGCTGCTTAATAGCAGATCCCTGGTGTGGTGCCAGGAGCCTGGGAGATGGAATCTGTCTGGGCTACTTATAGGCACATGTACCTTTCCCAAGCATCAGCCAGCAGGGCTCTGCTGGGAAGCAGCAAAACAAGATGGTGAAGGAGATGTTCTTACTGAGTGAAAAGCGAATGTCAGCAGAGCCCTAATGAAAGAAGCAGACCTGAAAGGAAACGAAAGAACAAACTGTTTGCTTAAGAAGAAGGTATCCAAGGGGATATTTGAAGCGCTTGCTTTTATGCTTTGTTTATAAAAAAATTTTTTTTAAAAATCGAGGATGCCTTTTGAAGCAGGAACTTACTCTTTTGGATGAAAATGCCTAATAATATTCTCAAAGATTAACCTAAGTATATGAAGATGCTTTGTGCTCATGGAACTTTCTGATAATGGATCTAAACTTAACTTTTATAAAGCAGTAGGAAGGGTTCCAATTAAAATCAAAATATAGTAAAATTTTCTTTTGAGTATGAACAAATTGGACAAATTGAAATCCTCTAATTCCTAACTCAAAGATACATGTGTAATAAACACTCAACAACTATTTGTGGATAAATCAATCTTATTATTTCCATCTTGATAATCAATCATATTATTTCCATCAGAATCCTAATATCCCTTCTGGATTCTCGTAGTATCTCTATGATGTTCAACTTAGTGTTAATTTTATTAAATTCTTATTTGGAGAAAACTGTTAATCCGTATTGTAATTTATTTAACAGTAATTCTTAACCAGAATGTACTATACCTGCAAAATTATGGTTAAGTGGACATAATATAATATGCCTAATTAACAAATAAGAATACTCCAAAATGGGTACAATAAGAACCAGCTTTCCCTAGGGGGTTGCTCTGAAAATGCAAATCTCTGTCGGCTATTCTCATGCTAAAATAGATAAGGATAACTACTTCTGACTATCTGATTTCACCTTGCTTAATTAGGCTAGATATCATGAAAGTTGACTCCTTTACATCCCAAAGGTATTTTGAAATAACATATAAATATTGAATGGGAAGTTAGAGTTCCCCAGTTTTGCTTGACTTACAGGTAAAGATATTAAGGCCTATAGAAGTTATACAACTAAGAAATAATTTAAGTAATTAAATATTAGATCCAGAAGGAACCTGGTAATTACCAAATGCAGCCAACTTTCTTCTTTTTTTATTACAGAAGCTATAGGTTTACAGAAAAATCACTCATAAATACAGAATTCCATATACCACTCAATTATGAACTCCTTTCATTATTTGTAGTACACCTGTTACAATTGATGAATGGACATTTTTATAATTGTGCTATTAACAATAGTCCATGGTTTACATTAGTGTTCACTGTTTGTATTGTATAGTCCTATTTTTAAAAAAAAAATTGATTCTGCTAACATATATGCAACCTAAAATTTCTCCTTTTAACCCCATTCAAATATATAATTCAGTGCTGTTAATTACATTCACAATGTTGTGCTACCATTACCACCTACATTACCAAAACTTTTCCATCAGTCCAATTAGAAACTTTGTGTATTTTGAGCATTAACTCCCCATTCCCTACCAATACCCCTGCTCTTGGTAATCTATGTTATACTTTTTGAATCTATGAGTTTGTTTATACTATTTCATATCAGTGAGTTCATACAATATTTGTCCTTTTGTGGCTTATTTCACTCAACATGATGTCTTCAAGGCTCATCCATAACGTCACATATATCAGATATCTGAACTTTCAATTCAATTCCATTGGTCTATTTGTCTGTCCTTGTGCCAGTATCATGCTGTTTTGGTAACTGTGGCTTTGTAATAGTTTTAAGGTCTAAAAGTGTGAGTCTTCCAACTTCATTCTTCTTTTTCAAGATGGCTTTGGCTTTTTGGGGTCTCTTACTCTTCCATATAAATTTGATGATTGGCATTTCCATTTATGCATAAAGTTGCTGGAATTTTGGTTGAGTTTGTGTTGAATCTATAAATCACTTTTGGTAGAACTGATGCCATAATAATATTTAGCCTTCTAATTCATGAACACAGAAAGCCCTTCCTTTTATTTAGATCTTCTTTGACTTCTTTTAGCAGTGTTTTGTGATTTTCTGTGTACAAGTTCTTTACATCCCTGGTTAGATTTATTCCTAGATATTAGACTCATTTAGCTGCTATTGTAAATGAATTTTTTTTCTTGATTTCTTCTTAAAATTGTCATTACTAGTATACAGGAATATTACTGATTTTGGGGTGTTGGTCTTGTACTCTGACTCTTTGCTGAATTCATTTATTTGATATGAGCTTTGTTGTAGATTTTTCAGGGTTTTCTGCATATAGGGTTACGTCATCTATAAATAGGGTAGGTTCTACTTCTTACTTTCCATTGTGGATTCCTTTTCTTTCTTTCTCTTTCCTAATTGTTTTGGCTAGAACTTCCAGTACATTGTTGAATAACAGTGGTGACAATGAACCTCCTAATCTTGTTCCTGACCTTAGAGGGAAAGCCTTCAATCTTTCACAACTGAGTATGAAGTTAGCTGTGGGTTTTTCCTTTATGCCCTTTATCATGTTGAAGGAATTTCTTTCTGTTCATTTCTGCAGAATTTGAAATGATCATGTGTTTTTTTTATCCTTTGTTCTATTAATGTGGTACCTTATATTAACTGATTTTCTCATGTTGGACCACCCTTGCATTCCTGGGATAAATCCCACTTGATCATGTAATACAATTCCTTTAATGTGCTGTTGGATTTGGTTTGCTAGAATTTTGTTGAAGATTTTTGCATCCATATTCATAAGGGATATTGGTCTGTAATTTTCTTTTCTTGTGGTATTTTTATCTGGCTTTGGTAGAAGAGTGTGAGTTGCGGGTATTTTCTCTTAAAATTTTTTGAAGGGTTCAAGCAGGATTGGTGTTAATTCTTCTTGGAATGTTTGGTAAAATTGTGCTGTGTAGACATCTGGATCCTGGGCTTTTTGTTGTTGTTGTTGTTGGAAGGTTTTTGATTACTGTTTCAGTATCTTTGTCTTTTGAGGTCTTCTCTTTCTTCTGGAGTCAGTGGAGTTTATGTGTTCTTAGGAATTTGTCCATTTCATCTAGGTTATCTAATTTGTTGGCCTACAGCTGATAGTATCTCTTATATTCCTTTTTATTTTTGGGGGGGTCATTATTAAGGTCCCTGTTTTCATTTCTGATTTTAGTTATTTGTGTCTTCTTTCTTTTTCTTTGTATGTCCAGCTAAAGGTTTGCCAATTTTATTGCTCTTTTCAAAGAGCAAACTTTTGGTTTTGTTGATTATCTCTATTGCTATTTCTTGTTGTTATTCTCTATTTCATTTATCTCCACTCTAATCTTTGTTATTTCCTTTCTTCTGTTTGCTTTGGGTTTAGTTGGCTCTTCTTTTCCTAGATCCTTTAGTTTTGAGGTTGTCTCTTATTTGAGATCTTTCTTCTTTTTAAATGTAGCTGTTTAGAGCTATAAATTTCCCTCTCAGCAATGACTTTGCTGCATCCCATAAGTTTTGGTATTTTGTATTTTCATTTTCATTCACCTGAAGTTATTTTCTAATTTCCCTTGTGATTTCCTCTTTAACCAATTGGTTGTTTAAGAGTACAGTGTTTAATTTCCACTTATTTGTGAATTTTCCTTTTCTCCCTGTTATTGAGTTCTTGCTTTGTTCCATTGTGGTTGGAGAAAATACAGTGCATGATTTCAATATTTTTGAATTTATTGAGACTTGTTTTGTGACTTAATGTATTATCTATCCTGGAGAATGATCCATGTGCACAAGAGAAAATTGTGTAATCTGCTTCCCTTGAGTGAATGTTACATATATGTCTTTTAGGTCTAAATAGTTTAGAGTATCATTCAAGTCTTCCATTATCTTATTTATCTTTGGTTTGGATGTTCTATCCATTATTGAAAGTGATATATTGAAGTCTCCTACTATTAATGTTGAACTATCTATTTCTGCCTTCAAACCTGTCAATGTTTGCTTCATCTGAGTCTGTGCTGTTAGGTGCATATTTATTTATAACTTTTATGTCTTCTTGTTGAATTGACCCCTTTACCAGTTGTATTAGTTAGGGTTCTCCTTGGAAACAGAATCAATGAGAGATGTCTCTGAGTATCAAATTGTAAAAGTGACTCACGCAACTGTGGGAGCGCACGAGTCCAAATTCTGCAGAGCTGTCAACAAGCTGTCAACTCCAAGGAAGACGTCCGAAGAACTCCTCGGGAAATGAACCGACAACCTTGACGAACTCAGGAAACGAACCGGCAACTTTGACGAACTCCTCAGGAAACGAACTGGCAACTTCGATGAGCTCCCCAGGAAATGCTTCCCTGAGCAGCTGAAGAAGAAGTGAAGGCTCTCTAACCGTCCGGTTTATAAGCCTCCAACTGATCACCCGGACCAAATCCAGCCAATTGCATTCTCTCACTGTGGAAGCATGCCCCTTGATGAGTTATCAGTCAGCTGCAGTCAATTGACTGATGATCCGACAAACCAGCCCGTTGGTTTACTAACCAGCCTCAAATATCTTCACAGCAATCGTCAGGCCAGTGCCTGCTTGACCAGACAGCTAGGCCACCTAGCCAAGTTGACACATGAACCCAACCATGACACCAATATATAATGACCTTCTTATTCCCTCATAATTGTTTTTGGCTTAAAATCTATTTTATCTGACATTAATATACTTACCCCAGCTCTCTTTTGGTTACTACTTGTATGGTACACTTTTTTTCCATCCTTCCACATTCAACCTATTTATATCTTTGAATTTAAGGTGTATCTCTTTTTGACAGCATAGAGTTGGGTCATACTATTTTATCCATTCTGCCAATCTCTGTTTCTTGACTGGATAGTTCAATATATTTGCGTTTAAATTTACTACTGATAATGTAGGATTTTCTTCTGCTGTTTTGTCTTTGTAAATCTCATACCTTTTTTGATCCTGAATCCATTAGTGCCTACTTTCATGTTTACTTGATTTTTTTCATATTGCACCATTTTGAATCCTTTCTCATTTCTTTCTGAATATATTTTTCATATATTTTCTTTGTGGTTACCATGGGGTAAAATTTACCATTCTAAATATATGATATTTATATTTGATATCAACTTACATAGTGTATACATACACTGTTCTTATACCTTTCTGTCCCTCCACCTTTTCTTTGTACTTTTTGCAACTTATGTCTTTGTACATTTATGTCTAAAGTTACAGATTTATCATCACATTTTATGCATTTGCCTTTTAGCTACTATAGGAAGAAAGAAGTAGATTTACAATCTAAAAAATACAATACAAAAGTACTGTCATTTATAATTACCCACATGGTTACTTTTACCAGGGGTCTTTATTTCTTTATGCCACTTTCATCCACTATCTACGGTCCTTTCAGTCAGAAAAATATCTTCCTTTATTATTGCTTGTAGGGCAGGTCTAGAGGTGAACTCCTTCAGCTTTTGTTTATCTGGGAATGTCTTAATCTGACCCTCATTTTTGAAAGAAAGTCTTGTCAGATACAAGATTCTTTGTTGGCTATTGTTTTCTTTCAGCACTTTAAATATTTCATAGCTCTACCTTTTTTCCTCCATTGTTTCTGATGAGAAATCAGCACCTAATCGTATTGGGATTCCCTTGTACATAACTTGCTTCTTGGAAGTTTTGATATTACGTGTCTGGACATGGTTCTTGTTGGGGTTTTGTTAGTTTTTTTTGGGATTCTTCAATGTATATATTTAAGTCTTTCATTAAATATGGAGTGTTTTCTGCCTTATTGCTTTGAATATTCCTTCTGCCTCTTTTTCTCTTTCCTCTCCCTCTGAGATTCCCATAATGTGTATATTGGTGTAGGATTGTTTATTCTTTCTTATTCTTTTTCTTTCTGCTCCTCAGCCTAATCATTTCAATTGTTTTGTTTTTCAGATCATGCATTCTGTCTTCTGACACCTCCATTCCTGCTGCTGAGATCATCTAGGGAATTTTTCATTTCAGTTATTGTGGTCTTCAATTCCATTATTTCTGTTTGATTTCTATTGAGAATCTCAAAATGATTTCCATATTTTTCATTCATTGTTTTCTTTATAACCTTTAGTTCTTTCTCCATGTTTTTCTTTTTCTCCTTAACCATACTGAGGAAGATTTTTTTTTTTCATTTTTATTGAGATTGTTCAGATACCATACAGTTATCCAAAGATCCAAAGTGTACAGTCACTTGCCCCTGGGTACCCTCATACAGCTGTGCATTCATCACCACACTTAATTTTTGTTCAATTTTTAGAAACTTTTCATTACTCCAGACAAGAAATAAAGTGAAAGATGAAAAAAGAAAAAAAGAAAAGCAAACTCTAAACCTCCCCTATCCCTAACCAACCCCCCTCAATTGTTGACTCCTAGTATTGATATAGTACATTTGTTACTGTTTACGAAAAAATGTTGAAATACTACTAACTGTAGTATATAGTTTGTAATAGGTATATAGTTCTTCCCTATATGCCCCTCTATTATTAACTTCTAATTGTATTGTCATACATTTGTTCTGGTTCATGAAGTGATTTCTAGTATTTGTACAGTTGATCATGGACATTGCCCACCATAGGATTCAGTTTTATACATTTCCATCTTTTGACCCCCAACTTTCCTTCTGGTGACATATATGACTCTGAGCTTCCCCTTTCCACCTCATTCACACACCATTCAGCGCTGTTAGTTATTCTTACATCTTGCTACCAACACCCCTGTTCATTTCCGAACATTTAAGTTCATCCTAATTGAACATTCTGTTCATACTAAGCAAGAGCATCTACATTTCTTCCACAAGGCAGGAGGGAGAGTCAAAGAAGGTAGAGAGGCAAAAGAAAGAGGAAACAAAAAAAAAAAGACAGCTAGGAAGCAGCAAAAGGAAAAATAACCTTAAATCAAAGTAGAATAAAGAATCAGACAATACCACCAATGTCAAGTGTCTAACATGCCTCCCCTATTCCCCCCTCTTATCTGCATTCACCTTGGTATATCACCTTTGTTACATTAAAGGAAGCATAATACAATGATTCTATTAGTTACAGTCTCTAGAGTTTATGCTGATTGCATCCCTCCCCCAATGCCTCCCCATTTTTAACACCTTGCAAGGTTGACATTTGCTTGTTCTCCCTCGTAAAAGAACATATTTGTACATTTTATCACAATTGTTGAATACTCTAGATTTCACCAAGTTACACAGTCCCAGTCGTTATCTTTCCTCCTTTCTTGTGGTGTCTCACATGCTCCCCACCTTCCTCTCCCAACTGTATTCATAGTTACCTTTGTTCAGTGTACTTACATTGTTGTGCTACCATCTCCCAAAATTGTGTTCCAAACCACGCACTCCTGTCTTCTATCACCCTGTAGTGCTCCCTTTAGTATTTCCTGTAGGGCAGGTGTCTTGTTCACAAAGTCTCTCATTGTCTGTTAGTCAGAAAATATTTTGAGCTCTCCCTCATATTCGAAGGACAGCTTTGCTGGATACAGGATTCTTGGTTGGTGGTTTTTCTCTTTCAGTATCTTAAATACATCACACCACTTCCTTCTTGCCTCCATGGTTTCTGCTGAGAGATCCGCACATAGTCTTATGAAGCTTCCTTTGTGTGTAATGGATTGCTTTTCTCTTGCTGCTTTCAGGATTCTCTTTTTGTCTTTGACATTTGATAATCTGATTATTAAGTGTCTTGGCGTAGGCCTATTCATATCTCTTCTGTTTGGAGTACGCTGTGCTTCTTGGATCTGTAATTTTATGTCTTTCATAAGAGATGGGAAATTTTCATTGATTATTTCCTCTATTATTGCTTCTGCCCCCTTTCCCTTCTCTTCTCCTTCTGGGACACCAATGATACGTACATTATTGTACTTTGTTTCATCCTTGAGTTCCCGGAGACGTTGCTCATATTTTTTCATTCTTTTCTCCATCTGCTCCTTTGCATGTAGGCTTTCAGGTGTTTTGTTCTCCAGTTCCTGGGTGTTTTCTTCTGCCTCTTAAGATCTGCTGTTGTGTTTCCATTGTGTCTTTCATCTCTTGTGTTGTGCCTTTCATTTCCATAGATTCTGCTAGTAGGTTTTTTGAACTTTTGATTTCTGCCGTATACATGTCCAGTGCTTCCTTTACAGCCTCTATCTCTTTTGCAATATCTTCTCTAAACTTTTTGAATTGATTTAGCATTAGTTGTTTAAATTCCTGTATCTCAGTTGAAGTGTACGTTTGTTCCTTTGACTGGGCCATAACTTTGTTTTTCTTAGTGTACGTTGTAATTTTCTGTTGTCTAGGCATGGTTTCCTTGGTTATCCAAATCAGGTTTTCCCAGACCAGAACAGGCTCAGGTCCCAGAGGGAAGAAATATTCAGTATCTGGTTTCCCTGTGGGTGTGTCTTAGAAAATTGCTCCACCCTTTGATGCCTGGGGTCACTGTGCTTTTCTGCCCAGCAGGTGACGCCTGTTAGCCTATAATTCTTGACTGGTGTGAGGCGGTATGGCCGTGTTCCCCCAGGCTCTGGGGTCTGGTTCTGAATGGAAAGGGCCCCACCCCTTTCCTCCTATAGAAGACAGACCCCCCAGGTGGAGGTCATTAGCATTTCAATGGTCTCACTCTCTGCTTGTGAAGTCTCCACCCTTCCCCAAGTCACAGCCCTGGAAACTTAAAATGACTGGGGCTTTCTCCACTGAGCCAAGAAAGAAACAGATAGTCCCCTTCAGACCCAGTCAAGGCGACCCTCCGGCTCTCCCAGGTCAGTCGTCACCCAAAGCCTCTGTCTGTTTTTTGGGGCTGCATACCTGTAGTGAGCAGTTCACACTCGCTACTTAAAACCCCAGTTGGAGCTCAGCTGAGCCGTATTCACTTGCTGGGAGAGAGCTTCTCTCTGGCACCATGCGGCTCCGCAGCTTGGGCTATGGGGGAGGGGGTCTCCCGACCTGGTTCCGCAGGTTTTACTTACAGATTTTATGCTGTGTTCTCGGGCATTCCTCCCAATTCAGGTTGGTGTGTGATGAGTGGATGGTCTCGTTTGTCCCCCCCGCAGTTATTCTGGATTATTTACTAGTTGTTTCTGGTTTTTTGTAGTTGTTCCAGGGGGACTACTTAGCTTCCACTCCTCTCTAGGCCGCCATCTTGCCTGAGTCTCCGGAAGATTTTTTAAAAGTCTTTCTCTGGTAAGTCCGAAGTCTGCTTGTCTTCACTGATGGTTTCTGGATATTTATCTTTATAGGCCATCATTTCCTATTTCCTTGTTTGTCTTATCATCTTTTGTTGTACACTCTACAGTTTAATAGTTTAAAGTATTAACTCTGGGTTTTAATCCCTGAGCTGTTTTTTCCTTAAGTTTGTATCCAGATGATGATACGACAGAGATTTTCTTGAATGCTAGGAGGTAATAAAAAGTATATATATATATATATATATATATATATATATATATATATATACACCAAGGCAAAAAAGCACCTTTCACAGTTTTTGCAAATTGGCTCTGCTTTGGCTGGTGGTCTCTTTGAGAGCTTAGCTCTCCTATCAAGAAGATCATCCTAAGCCAATGTGAAGTACGGGGTCCTCTCTGTCTTATCACAGCCTGTGTAGAGCCAGGGAGCCTGTTTCTTTTCCTGGGTTTGTGCTTCCTCGTGGTCTTAGGAGTTCCCTCATTTACAGTTTACAGAATTTCATAGAAAAATCTCCTCTACTGTCTTTGAAATAGACTTTCACCTACTTCTGGGTGCTCTCTTTTCTCCCAGATCACTTTGCTTAATTGTTTATCACAGGGTCTCAGCTGCCTGCAAGCTGATTCTCTGCCCTCAGGACAAACTCTTAGAGGGCAAGCCTGAGATACGTTCCCTGGCTCAAACCCTCAGTGAGCACACAGTGGCCACTCTGCTCCTTCTGGAACAGGGCCAGGGACCCACAATGTGAGCAGAAGCTGCTGCCACCCTGTGTTGTGGAAAAGATGGGGAAGGGCACTAGGAGCTCCTATGGCTTTTGAAGGTGAGTTTTCTTGATTCAGCACTTGCCCAGTTAATGCAGCCCTTTAATTGTTTTCTGTAGTTTTGAGGAAGTTAACCATCTTTAAGATTCCTCTGATGCCTTTGCTGGAAGGGGATTTGAAAAGTGGCCTCCTCAGAGTTAGCCCCCAGTGATCTGAAGTAGCTCATCAAAAGCTGTGATCAGACCATATTCCTCTCCCCCCAGTGTTTGGAGGATTAGGTCTTTATGTCCCATGCTGGCACGCAAGCTGCACCTGGAGCCCAAGCTGCAGTGCCCACTCCTACCTGCCATGAGGCAAGGGCATAGGGATTGTATCCACTGCCCACTGCAGGGAGGGTGGAACTGATCAATATTTACTGCAATTTACCAGCCTCTTCCTCCCGCTCCTCCCTGGATGCTGCACGGTGTTCTACAAGGCTCTGGAGTTTCAAATTAGTTGATTCAAACAGTTTCTGTCATTCAGTAGTTGTTTGGGTGGAGAGACTAATTCCTGCAGCTTCCTACTCTGCCATCTTCCCACAATCCTCCAACGTCTTCTCTAGAGATGTGCAACGTGAGGCCCAGTGAAGGGCAGTGGCTTGTTCAAGCATAGGTGGCCTATGACAACCCACGAATTCTCTGATTCATCACTTCGCTGTTTTTCCCACCAGACACTTGGTAGCCTGTTCCCAGACCATTGACTTATGTCACACATGCCTTTGTAGTAGCAGTTGTTTTCTTTCTCCCCAGCAAGTAAAGGGATGTGCTAGAGGGTTGATCAAATTTCATTTCAGGTGCTGAGTCCAGGGAGAAGCCCTCCTAGAAGCCTGTCATTTTCCTAATCAGTAAAAGCAGTGGCCCTGCTTGCAAGCATGTACCACAAGTTTACATAGAGAAACAGACAACAGTAAACATCAATCATTGTGTAGATATTTAGATTGCTTCCAGGTTTTAGAAACTTGAGTATTATTTCATTATCCTACAGCCACCAGGCACTGGATATGGTTTTCTCTGCCCTGTAAGTACTAACTTCTTTGATCTATACCTTGCGGTTATCCTTTGACTTAGGACCTTTCCTCTTCTTTTCTTACTAGAATGTTGTTCAACCTCCTCCCAGCTGGAGTAATTTATATCTCCATTTGGATATGAGTAGCATCTTCTTATCATGCCCTCTCCATTTTTCTTTAGTGCTTCTACTTTTTTTTTTTTCCCCAGCAAAAGAATCTAAAGGAAAAATACCTGCAAACCTTCAGGGAAATGAAGAAAAATACTTCTAGTGGAGCTTTTTTCCTTCTCTTTCACAATTATTTGCATTCCCTTATTCCGTATTTACTACTCAACCTACTCAATATGGCTTGCACTTCTTCCTCCCCACCAGAAATTGCCATCTGGATGCACCTCAAACTCGGAGCCTCCAAAACAAATTCCTTATCATCCCTCCCAACTCCTTCTTTTCTTATATTCCTTTAGAGTCTATGAGGTTACCCAGTCTATTCATTTGAACCATTATCTTCTGTCATTCACTGTCCCCTGTTGACTCTACCTCCCAAGTAATACTGCAGTACATCCCTTCCTTTCAGTTCCATTGTGATTGCCTTAGTTCCTTTTTTGTTTTCTGGAGTTTTGAAACAGTAGCCTGCCTAACTGCACTGCTTTCTTCCAGTGTTGCCCATATAGTCTATCTTCCATGATGCTTAAAATGTAATCTTTCCGAATACACAAATCTTTTCCCTTCACCCTCAGGTTTATGATTCTTTAGTGACCCTCTTATGTTTTTGTATTATGTAAAAATTCCTCTCTATGATGTATCTCAGTTTTGTTTTGGAGCTGATAGAATTCTTACAGTCTCAACTTTACTTACAAATTCAGAGATTTATTCATGAATATTTGGTTAAAGGGATAGTCTGATTCCATGGCCAGGATTGTAAAGCCTCCGCATGCTTTCCCTGCCTCTCCTGGGCCTGGCTGCCCCTTGAGATATGCTCAGTGTGGTTAAGTTTTTAGTCCTGGACACAGGGATTGATTGCCAGCAGATGACTTAAATTGAGGCTCTTTTCTGCCTGGCTTTCCCATCATTTGTGTGAAGAAGTTAATTCTGAATAAATAGGTTTTTTTTGTAGCCTAATGGAAGCCAGATCTCCACTTTAACAATTTGGCTAATCAGAGGATCAACCCTACTTGTCCGCGTTAAGCAACCTCAGCCTATGTCCTGATATAATGTGCTTCTGAGGAAAGTAGCATTTGGAACTCACTGAAAACAAGCAGTTCTTTTATTAGTCAATTTATTATGATATTCCTAACATATAATTTATATTATTGACCCTCCTGAGATTTCTACAGGGCTGCACACTAGGACCCATGCTGGGAGTCAGATGTGAGGGGCTGCCCCATCTGCTGTCAGCGTCTCTGTCACCCTTTGTCCCTTTATTGTCTAAAGTCAGGCTTATTAAGGTATACTTTATATACCATTAAACTCACCCTTCAGGCCTACCGCTCCATGCATTTTGAAAGATGCTTACATTGTTATAACTACCTGCCATAATCAAGACATACAACATTTCCATTTCCCAGACAAAAATATATTCTTGCCTCTTTGTAGTCAATTGCCTCTCCATACCCTGAGCTTCTGGCAACCACTGATCTTATCTTTTTGGCTCTTTCCTAACATTACATAAATGGAACCATTCAGTTTGTAATCTTTTTGATTTTGGCTTCTTTCATTTAGCATAATACATTTGAGAACTATTAATTTGCTTGTGTTGGTAGTTTGTTCCCTTTTATTGCTGTGTAGTATTTCACTATGTGCATTTCATATTTCATTGGTGCATGTCTGTTTTACCAATGTGTGCTCATTCCTTCTCCAGTTGATGAACACAGTGTGGTTGACAGACTCTAAAGTGGCTCCCATGTTTCCTGCCTTTTGGTGTTCATGTCTTTGTAAAATCCTCTCTCCTTCAGTGAGGGAGGGACCTATGACTTGCTTCTAAAGAGTAGAATATGGCAAAGGGGATGGTATGTCACTCCCATGATTATGTCATGCTCCATAAGACTCCATTTTACTAGCATACTGCCTTTAGAGATTCTCCTTGCTGAATTAATAAAGTAAGTAGGCCATGTTGAGGAAACATCCATGGCAAGGAGCTGAGGGTGGTCTCTAGAAGCTAAGGACAGTTTCCAAATAGCAGACAGCAAAAAGACAGACCCTTGGTACTATAGAGGCAAGGAAATGAGTTCTACAAACAATCTGAATGAGGTTGGAAATGGATTCTTCCCCAGTCAAGCCTTTAGATGAGAACACAGCTCAGCTAATACCTCAGTTGTAGCTTTGTGAGAACCTGAGAAGCTAAGCCATGCCCAAACTTCTGATCCACAGAAACTGTGAGAAAATAAACGCACATTGTTTTAAGCTAATAACTTTGCATTAATTTTGACTCAGCACTAAAATACTAATACATACTGGTTGTGTCCAGTTTTGGGTGATTACAGATAAAGCTGCTATAAACATTTACATATAAGTATGGGTTTAGACCTATATTTTTTTCTTTTGAGTAAATACCTAAAAATGGGGTGCTGAGTTATTTGGTAAGTTTATATTAATTTTAAGTAACTGCCAAAGTATTTTCCGAAGTGGCTGCATCATTTTACATTTGCATAAGCAATGTATAAGAGTTCTAGTTGCTCTATATCTACATCAGCACTTGGAATTTTATGATTTTTATAATTTTAACTATTTTAATTGGTGTGCAGTGATATCTTATTATTGTTTTAATTTGCCTTTCTCTAATGAATAACAATGTTGAACATTTTTCATTTGCTTATTTCCATTCATATCTATTCTTTGGTGAGGTATCCAAATCATTTGCTCATTTTTTAAAAGTTGAATTCTTTTCTCATTATTGAGCTGTAATAGTTATCTATGTTTACTGGATAGTAGTCCCTTAATATTTAAGTTTTTTACAAGTATTGTCTCCCAGTCTGTAGGTTGACTTTATATTTTCTTAACAGTGGTTTTCAAATAGCAGAATTTTTAGTTTTGATGAAGTCTAATTTATTATTTTTTTTCTTTTATGAGGTTCAGTTTTGCTGTCATATTTAGGAAGTTTTTGCTTAGGCCAGGGTGAAAATGATTTTCTTCTATGCTTTCTTTTAGTAGTTTTATAGTTTTAAGGTTTTCTTTTAGGTCTGTGACCCATTTTGAGTTAACATTTGTACAAGGTACAAAGTAGGAATTATATTAATTTTTGCAATGGAATTTCAATTATTCCAGCATTTGTTGAAAAGACTACTCTTTTCCATCATATTGCCCTGGACTTTTACCAAAAATAAGTTTGACACATGTATGTTGTTCTATTTGTAGACTCTCTGTTCTTTTCTGTTAGTCTAGGAATTTATACTTTTATCAACACCACACTGTCTTGTTTACTGTAGTTTAAAGTAAGTCAAAATCAGGTAGTGGATGTCTTCCAACTTTCTTCTTTTTCAAAATTGTCTTGGGAATTCTAGTTCCTGTGCTTTTCCATACAAATTTTGGAAACAGTTTGTTGATTCTACAAAAATGCTTGCTGGAATTTTGAATGAGGTTTCTTTGAATGCATGGATCAATTTGGGGAAAACTGACATTAACAACATTAAGTCTTCTAATCCTTGAACATAGTATATGTCTCAATTTGTTTAGATCTTCTTTGATTTCTTTCATCAATGTTTTATAGTTTTCAGAACCTTGCATATAATTTTAGATTTATTCCCAAACATTTCATGTTAGATGTTTTGTAAATGGTACTGCATTTTTAAAATTTTAATTTCTAATTATTTATTGCAAATACATAGAAATGCAATTGAGTTTTTAATACTGACATTGTATTCTGCAAGTTTGCTAAATTTGCATTTAGTTCTAGGTATTGTTTAGATTCCTGTAATTTTCCACAAAGATAATTTTGTCATCTGTTAATAGAGTTTTGTTTTATTCTTTTCAATCTGCATTTCTTTTATTTATTCTTCTTATCTATTATCACACTGGCTAGGACATCAAGAATGATAAGTAGGGCAAAGGACGGCAATCATCCTTGCCTCATTTTCCACCTTTGGGAAAAAGCATTCAGATTTTCATCATTAAATATGATGCTAGCTGTAGATTTTTTTGCAGATACCCTTTAAAATGTTGATTGCATTACTTTTGACTCCAGTTTTCTAGGATTTTTAAAAATCATGAATGGAGGTTGAATTTTGACAAATGATTTTTCTACATCTACTGAAATGATATGGTTTTCTTCTTTAGTCTGATAATACAGTCATATAGTTTGATAATGAATTGCATTTAATGATTTTTAAATGCAGAAACAACCTTACATTCCTGAGATAAACCCTACTTGGTCCTTTTATATGTTGCTGGCATTGATTTAGTAATATTTTGTTGAGACAGCTCCTCTTTAACTTCATTTTCCACTATGCAACCCATGCTCAGGTCTTCTTGCAGTGCTTGTAGGTCCCTCACCTGACATTACTCTCTCTCACCTTTGTCAAACAAATTTTGGGGCAGTCCTCCAACTGCCTCCTTCATTGAAAACTGTATACTCCTTCCTGACAAGAGTGTTGAGCTTCTATCAGTTATGCTTGTGGACCAGGAGAGGACACTTGATCTAAGTTCGACCAATCCTATCCTCTTTCCCAGGAATTTGGATTTGAAATGAAAAGACAACAGTTATTTCATGCTGATTGCTAAAACCCACAACATGACTGCTCAGGATCAGGCAGCCATTTGGGGCAGCCAAGTTCAGCCATTGCAAGCAAAACAGGAATGCCAGGTGCTCAGTGATTCCCTTCTCATTCTTGCAGACTCAAAGTAGGCATCTTCTCTTTGTGTTAAACTTTTCCTGATTCTTCATTGAGCTAGAGTCAATATTTAATTGTCACACTTATTTCTTACCCCTCCCATCACACTTATTACATATTATAGTCCTTGAGCTGGATTCTGAGCTACAGGATTTTAGGCTTTTGCATTTTGTATCTCTTGTGCTTAGTGTGGGTAAATGTTTGGAATGAATGAATTAATCCAAGCCCAAGGGCCTTTTATGATTCATCTTCAGGAAGCAAGGGTGATAGAGGTAGCACTTCCAACTTCTCTTTATGTCTCTGTCTTCTAGAAGAGTGATTATCAGACATAGTGGCACATTAGAATCACTTGGAGAGCTTTAAAAATCCTGCTGCCCAGGCTACACACCCTGACCAATTAAACCAGAGTAGAAAGAACCCAAATCAGTATTTTTTTCTTTTTAAAGAATCACCTGGAGGATTAAACAATACTAAGCCTGACTCACACTCCCATAAATGCTGATGTAATTGGTCTGGGGTGTGGTCTGGGGCAGCAAGAGTTTAAAAAGCTCCCCAGCTGATACTGATGTGCACTCAAATTTGAGATCCACAGCCCTAGAAGTGTCCTCATTATCTGGTTCGCAGAACAATTCTTCAGGAACTGAAAATCCACGACAGTAACTGAGTTACACCTGCAAGGCTGCATTGGAAGCAGGTGGGGAAATCTGCAATTCAGTTAATATGACCTCATTTTGCAGGCCATGGGATTTGGTATAATTACATTTGTCTGATGCAAAGATATGTTATACACCTGCATCAAGTTTCTTCCTCTCACAAACTATATCACAACCCTGGTTATTGTTTTCAGGAATCCATAACTTGGTAACCATGAAGTAGACCACAGATGCTATAGGGTGGCAAATAGGAAGATGCTGACAGAAGCACCCCACAACGTTTTTCATTGCATTGTCCTTGGTTCTGACTTTGCTCATGAAAGCAGTGTCTCTACATCTTGTTGTTCCCTCTGTTTTGACTTTAGGAATTGATGATGTTTCTTTGCTTAACACACAGCAATTAATGGTGTTTACACCAGTTGGGGAAAATTACTGCTATTGCATTGTTTTGAAACACTGAGTAAGGATAAGAGAAATATTTAGGCTAGTAATCAAGAATGCATCTTGTGATGAGTATGACTTTCCCCATTTTAGCCAGTTTTATGCATGGCTGCTTCCCAAAACTGCTCAATGGGTTACAGCTGACAGAAAGGAACCAAAAATTATGACCACTTTACAGAGTGTTTAGCAAAGCTGCAAACTGGGCAGAATGTAACTGTGAAACCATCCCGTGGTGCGATGTCTTTGATCTTGGCATTCCATCTGGTCATACCTTTGCAGTTTGTCTCTGGAACATCTTAGAATCAGATTCATTGTACCTAAACCTACCCTTGTGATTCAGCTACTATGGTTTAACTATTTGATTTCTCTGTAATTGTCCTTTGAACTCAGTGCTGATTTATCTCTGGTACTTGATTTTGTGACATCCAAAGGCTTTTTCCATGTTGTTATTGGGCAAAGACTTACAAAGCAATATTGTACCATAGTCCCTTACCAACCCATTATTTCTGTTGCAAGTAGCTGGAATATATACTTGTTGCCTATTCCTTGCTCTGCTTCTTCCAGCAGCTGATCAAAATGGTAGTCTTTTTGAAGTAGTGTTGTACCAGCCAAATCTCAGTGACTTAAAACAAATGCTTGCTTTTCACTCATATTCCATGTCATTTGCTGGTAGGCTGAGGGCTCTGCTCTGCTTTAACTGCTCTCAAGCCCAGGCGATGGAGTAGCCACTGTATAAAACACTGTCAGTACTATCACAGAGGGAAACATGTAGAAAATTATGGGCAGTCTCTGCCCAGAAGTGACATGTGTCATTTGTCACATTTCATTGGCCAAAGCATGTCATATGACCATGCCTAATTCCTAGAGGACAGAGAAGGAGAAATGGAGATAAATGGGGAACATACCAAAAATCCTTATTGGGTATTATGATAAAAGGTCACCCAGAAAAACACTGAGAATTACATGCAAGAAATGGCTAAAGAAAGAAAGATACACCTATCTTAAAGCAACACTCTAAAGTAAGAGACCATCAAGGATCTCCAAAGATGACCTTGAGGGTTATCTAGGTTAGTGCACACGTAATTTTGGGGGGGTATATGCCTAAATACGTAGGACACATATTTGAAGCCTACCTGCATAATTAACACTTAAATTTAAATCCAAATAATGCTGCTGCTAGAAGCAACCAGAAAGTCGAAATTTGAAACCCTCAAATGATAGATAAAGTAATTGGGGTTCAGGGTGGGGAAGGAATTTTTCCCAATTTCACACAGTGAAAATAGACCACCGTTCTAATCCTGGGTCCAGAGTGTGTTGTGCTGTATAGTATTATTTGCCTTACTTTATTGATTCCAAGGCAAGTTTGAAAAAGTAGGTTCTGACATGTTCCAAATAAGCAGCAATGGACTCAGATTATGTGAACTTTGAACAGATGTGCTTCCAAGTGTTCTTTTTGTGACTCTGTTTTTTGGCTGAGAACATTATCCAATTTCTAATAGGATTTAGATTTCATTGCTTATAGATTTGAAATGTTAATTTGTGGTGTGGAAGTTTTCTTCAGTTTTGTTTAATGGATGAGTTGGTTTGATCAATATTCCAGTAATGTATTGTAAAACTGTAGGTTTAAAGTACGTAATTCAGCAGTGTGTGTGAAAATTGTTTTTTCAGGGGAAATGAATTCACCCCCATCAGAGGATGGGATTAGTCAGGCCTGACCTGCTAAATTGAATCAGACAGTTACATAGCATTAGCTGTTCGCAGCATTGACCTTTTTAAATGAGAAATGGGTCTATTAGATCTATTTTACTTTGCTGCAAAATATTTTAAGAATTTGAACGAAGCTTTCCATCACTTACATACGTATCAAGATTTGGAGATGGGTTAGACTGAGACTAACTAAAATTAGTTTTTGATGGATTGGCCAGGTGAAACATGTCTAATTTGTTAACTTGCTGACCCTTTTTCTTTCCTGAGCCAAAAGACTCAAAAGACCAGACACCAGTGAATAACTTTTATAAAAAGAAGAATAAGACCAAAGCGCTCCAACAGAAGTTCTTTGGAAAAATCTCATAAAGTATGCAGCCTCTCATGCTGGGTGAGGACAAAGCATCTAAGCCTGTTTGCTTTCATGTCACATCCACAACTCCTGTCCTTAAACGCAGCTTCGGGGCCTGACAACTGGAGTTGACTAGTTAAGTGGGTCTTAAGTTCCATCTTTAAAATCACCCAGCTGTTCTCTTTTCTCAAAAATAAAACCAACCCAGCTGGTGGGTGGGAGTTTCCCACTGTGACCCAGGAAGCCGAGGGTGGAGACAGGTGTGGATGGGAAAAGCAGAGGAAAGGAGGGGAGCAGGAAGGGGGAGGCAGGCGCTGCATCTCCCAGAATCTGCTTTCTTCTGGTCCGCTGAAGCACTGTGGGCGGGGCTGCCCAGGGAGAGGAGAAAGGAGAGGAAAGGAAGCTTCTTTCTTGCTGGGCTCTACAGAGGAATAGAGGTAGAGGGACCAGGTATAATAGGATCCTTGAATGTTAGAGGGAGTTGTACAAATTGAGTTCAAACATTTTAGAGATGATGAAGCTGAGGTCCACAGCAGGAAATGCTTGGCCCTTGGACATTTTCTCTGGAGTCCAGTTATGCCAATGCCACAGCTCTTTGTCTTATAACTCCTGAGGCAGCATGGTACAGATACATATGACCTAGACCCTGACCTTAAAGGCTACCCAATATCATTGGGAGATGGTGTAACACTATAGAAAATGTATTACAAGCAATATCTGTAAGCATGTAAATCCTTACTCGCAATACCACTGAATATGCTGAATGCACCAGAACAAGCACTTAATCGCTTTGTTTCTTTGGGGCCACTTCTGGAAGATATTAAGCATTCACATACACACACAAACGGATATGAGTAGCAAACAATGGAATTGAATATAAATGAGTTGACATTTAGAGCACACGTGCTCATTGGCCGGGCAGTTGGGGGAGGGAAGCACTAGGATGAGCTCTGATCCTCTTTCCAACATGGCAGCTCACAGGGCAAGGGAGGAAGACTGAGGTTCTGCTGTGGCATTTTCCCTTCCCTTTCCCTTCCTCTCTGCAGGGCCCTTCCCTGGTCTCCCATCTTTGGATGTGGCCTCAAGGTACTCTTGGAATGGCGCCATGCTGCCTTTACTGAACGTGGCATTAGTGTATTTTTCTAGGTGACAATGGAGCAACTGTAATAAAGCAACCAGCATTGGAAGGGGAGGGCTAGAGAAGAGAAGTCTGCTGCTCCTTATTCTCCTCTTTGCAAGATAACAAGTGATTTAGCAGGTACTTCTGTGGTGTAAGCCAAAGGAATGAGATCGATGACAGGAACTGAGGATTCCTGAATAAACTCAAATGGGTTGACCTGTATATGTATGTATGTATGTGTGTGTGTATGTATGTGTATATATATATATATGTGTGTATATATATAAAAAAACATGAGGCAGAGTGGTCCAGACTTGGGCCAGGAAACTTGGGTTTTATTCCTTGCTCTGCTACTGCTGTGTGGTCTGGATGAGAACTTTCATCTGAGTCCCTGTTTCCTCATTTTGAAAGGGAGAAAATTCTTGTCTTCTGTGCCTGCACAAAGTTGTTGTGAGGATATAATGAAATAATGTATGTGAAAGCACTAAGTATAAAAAGCAACACATATAAAGTATTTATTATGAATGTTGGTGACAGAGGACAAGGCTCCTGATTGGGTTAAAATGCAGATTTGGCAAGGGTGCGTTAACTGAGTCAGCTTTATTGTAACTTGGTAGCTATTTTCCCCCAGGTAAATTTGCAGGTTGGGGAGGCTTTCTAGAGCCCAAAGTGGGGATGGAGAGGAACCAGCAGAGGAGGTTAGTCAGTGCTGAGAACTCTTTTTCTTTTCCACTCTATTCCTCGTTCTCTTACCCCCCCCCCATCCATTTCTACCTCCCTCTCACATTGTCCCTCTCCTTCCTTCTCGCCAGAGGCTGTGTTTTCCAGCAACATTGGTCATTACTGGTGTTAAGTTGCCCAGCACAGGGCTGACCTGGGGAGTGCAGGGGAGTGTACCTTGCTAGGAGAGAGCTGGCACTTTTCGGCAGGGGACAGGATGTGATTCCCCTGCTGTCGCCATGCTCAGGAACCGAAGCTCCTCTCTCTGTCTCTTATGAACTGCCCCCCTCTGAACCCAGCAGGTGAACTGGGTGACGAGACAGCTGTGCATTTGGAGGAACAGCTGTCCCACACATGCATCTGCCTGGATGCTGTGGCAGTGAATGTGTGTCAGAAACCCCCTTCCTTGTGGAAGGCTCGACCCGCTCATGATTTCTCTGGCCAGAGCATCTGTTGACCAAAATTATCAAAAAATGCCAATGTCTAATGAATTAAGGTTTTGGGGGGACTTGGCCAGTTACCCCTGGCCTCTAGCCAGATAGGTGGTGCCAGCAGGGTACTGCTGAAAGTTGAAATGAGAGGATTATGTTCCCTTGTAATTTGCAGAGGAGATACAGAAATGATACTTCCTTTGCTGAGGAGAAGAGTCATAGTTGGTCATGGTGTTTTGATGGAGAACAGCTCTGGGGGACTCTCTCGGAGTAATTATTTTGTCTGAAATCTTAGGAGGAAGGGAGTGTAGGAGAAGGTCTTTGACGTGTTCCTGGCAGGCAAACTCTGATTGCAGCCTGGTGGGCCTCAGTTTCTACAGCTTTTCTCCTTTCAAACTTAATTTCCATTTTGGTACAGCTATGCCCTTAGGAGAACATATTCAAACTTAAAACAAGCCCATAAATAAAAACAAAATATGATAAATAAACGCAAAGAACAGCTGTCAGAATCTAAATTTTGCATTTCAACCTAGAGTGATCAGGCTATTGCTTTATTCATTCATGCATTTATTCTTTTATTTATCTATCCAGCAAATATTTGAGTGCTAAGATGTACTAGGCACACCATAAATAAACCAATAGCTCTTGACCCTGTCCCTTTGAGAATTCAACTCAAATGAGAATTAACATGTTAATACCTCAGGCGAAGGCACCCTGGTTTTGGGCAGGAGTTAGTTGCAGGAAATACATTTTGAATATGCAGTACAACACACTCAAATTTATGGCTGAAATTCTACTCCACCCCTGCTCCACTGGAAAGAGAATTGCTGAATCTGCTTTAACCAACAGATAACCCACCTGCCAGTGTTCATCATGGTATAGAAAAAATGTTGTAGGAATGAAAATCTTGGGGCCTTGGCAAGATACTATACTTTTCTGGTTTAGTCAGGTTTCAACTGAAGTGGTAGGATTTAAGTGGCTGGGGGACTGTTTCAATGGAAGAGCTCTGTGAGAGGGAGAGAAATGTATCATTTGGCTCTAGCCATAGCAATGCAGGAGGCAAATGTGTGTATCTGGGTTTGCACATAAAGCAGAAAGCAGATGGCTGTGAGAGTCTTGTCCAATGATGCTCTGAGCTGATTACAAACCTTGTTAACAAACAATACACCAGTCTGCTTTAAAGTATGGCTCCTATGGCTTCAGCTTTCCTAACTTCAATATTAGCCTGGACAGAAGGGCAGGTGAATCATCTATCACTCAGGGGAAATTTGCTCGAGTCATCTACCTGGGGGATAGTTCTGGTCACATATCACACCCTCATTTCCAAGGGCCTAGAGACATGAAGGGTAGTCAAATACATACTCAGCTATAGAACAGGGAAAGGTGAGCTAAGATAAGGAAGCCATTGAGCCTTTGGGGCAGTGGCATTAGCCACTCCCTGTCATGAAAGAGATTTTCTCTTCTCTTCCTCTTGTATACACCCTAGCCCTGGGAGCAGCATCCCTGTGCTCTGCATTGTCCATTGGGCAGTCCGTGGGGACCATAGGCTTCCCAGGCCCTGCTCTGCACAGATAGAAGTTGGGTGATACCCTGATGGTGTCCAACTACCCACAGAGCCTCAAAGCCTGTGCTACTACAAGTGCCTCTGGGAACAGGATGTTGGGTAGATTCAAAGGCTCATCACCATGTATCTCTGAGCCCAGCATTTTACACAATAAAATGAGATTCCAGTGAGTATCAGGGCAGCTTTATACATGAACAGTAGGTACTGGGTGGGGAAGAGAAGAGAAGCACTTCTCTTTTGCATTGGAGAGCAGAGAGAGGCTGATTATAAGTATATGCATGAGCCTCACATACTTGAGCTTGCTGAGTAAAGAACTATCCATGCTGCCAGGCCCAGGGCGCTCCCCCAGTTGGCTGAGTCCTGGGGATGGAGGACTGTGTTGGCTCCAGACATCCCATCTGGCCTCTGGAGCAATTTCAACAGCATTGCTTATAAGTTATGCTTAATAGGATATGGCAAGAAAGGATTTTTGCTAGTCAGATCCCTGGCTGCAGTCAGGCGCCACACCCCAAGGCCATGCCTCTCCCTACACACAGCTCTGCAGAACTGTTATTCTGAGATGTAGCAGCAGAGACCCAAACAATTGCTCAGTGTGATCCCAAGTGCAGTGACTAAGAGTAGAAGAATATTTTAAAGACCCATGAACAATGTAGCTGCATGATAGCCTGCTACAAATTTCCAGTAGCAGCTGGCCAGCCTCACTCCGGAGGGAGGAATGAAATGTTCATTTTGAGTAGAGGATTAAGGCATTGGTTAGAGTCAACATCTTTAGAAGCCCTATCTGCATCTGACTTGGTTGTCCGCACATGTGATTACTCATTCTTGCAATTCAAGAAACATTTATTTAAGACTAACTAAGAACTCTCCTAAGCTGGAGAGTTTAGCAAGATATATACTCCCTGTCTTCAAAAAGTCTACAGTCTATCACTTCCCTAATTCCTCCTACAAGGCTTGAAAGGCCAAGTTCTAAGAGTGCTCTCTGTTCTAGAAGGATGTTCACGACAATTTTCTTCCCTGGGAAATGTGAGGTAGTTTCAGCACTGGTATAGGCTATTTCCTCCCTTGCCTACTTTATCTGTGTAAGCATTTTCTATAATCTTTTATTCTGCCCACCAGGAATTCAACCACAAAGTTTGCCTTGACCCTTAGCATTTATATACTGATTCATATTGGTTCACTTGACTTCATTGTTGTTCTTAAAAGTTTATTTAGATTATTAGTTCAAATAAATGTAAACAAATATTTCTAAACAGACAGGATGGAAACATAATGTACCCATGCTATCAAATATTGAAGTTTACCATATTTGCTTCTGTTTTTTTTTAAGAGATTAAATATTACATACAAAATTTAATCAAGAACTATTTGATTGAACTACTGCTTGTCCTGAAATTGACTATAATATAAGCCACTTAGAGTGACCTCTTGCCTCCTGAACAGGGGGGTGAAATGGTTTATTTAGCTATTCTGGATGTCCTTGATTCTTCCCTCAGAGAACTTCTCCCTTGTTCATTGCCTTATAATGGTCATGCTTTGAGAGGAACAAAGAGCAGGATTCAAATTCTTAAAAAAAATAAAAAAATAAAAAGGATATGTTTTGTTCCAGTTTGCTAAAGCTACCAGAATACAAAATATCAGAAGTGGATTGGCTTCTACAATGGGAGTTTATTAGGTTACAAATTTACAGTTCAAAGTCCATAAAAGTGTCCAAACTAAGGCATCAGCAAGAGGATGACTTCACTGAGGAAAGGCTGATGGTGTCCAGAACACCTCTGTCACCTGGGAGGGCACATGGCTGGCATCTGCTGGTCCTTTTCCCCAGGTTGCATTGCTTTCAGCTTCTGATTCCAGTGGCTTTCTCTTTAAGCATCTGTGGTTCTCACTTACCTTCTCCAGGGCAAACTCTAGGCTTCATCTCTTAGCTTACCAACTCTAAAGGTCTGGTTTCAATGGCTGTCTCCAAAATGTCTCTGGGCATTATCTCTCTAAGTGACTCTCAGCTCTCTTAAAAATGTCTCTGCTTTTTATCTTCTCATAGAGGATAAAACTAATGCCAGTAAACCAATTAAGACCTACCTTGAATGGGTGGATTCACATCTCCATGGAAACAACCTAATCAAAAATCTCACTCACGATAGGTCTGCTCTCACAATTGCATTAACGAACATGGCTTTTTATGGGGTACATAACAGATTCAAGCCAGCACACATAAAAAATAAACCTAATATTTCATTTTAAATAAAATAACTCCTAGCTTTTAAAAATAACAGTTGGCTGACATTTATTGAGCACTTACAATGTGCCAATTGTTTATTATTCACACTACCTCTTTAAGTGAGGTAAATTATTGCCATATTTTTTAGATGAAGAACCAGGGAACACAGATGTAATGTAATTTGCCCAAAGCCCTACATTAGGAAGTAGCAGGCAGCAATACAATCCAGGCTATCTGCCACTGGAGACTATACTATGAACCAGAACTCTGTGCATCTCTGAATGTAGGCAGTGGGTAGTTCTCTACATGATGGTGTGATTTGATGGGCTCAATGGAGGTCATCTGTTCATATTTTTCTCCCCTCTGCATGTGCCATGATGCCTTAAATCCCACCATTTAAGATGGAATCTTCCCGGTTTCCAATTGCTCTGTCCAGACTCCTCTTTAAACAATCAAATATTCCCAGGAAAGTAATTTTGTTGATATGTTTTGGGGTTGTTTATCCTGGAACTATGGCAACCTAGGAGTCCTGGAAGAATGCTGGAGGTGAAGACAAGACACAGAAAGCGAAGGTGGGAGGAAAGGAATTGAGCACAAATTTCAACTAATTTGCAGTTTTGATAAAGGTTTTACTGAGAATGTATTCTTCTGAGAAGCTTTCACAGAAGAAGATCGAAGAGGCAGCCAACCAACCACCCAGTGAAAGGCTCCACTTACCAGTTTGATAGCATGATATCAAAATTGCTTTGGGGTGTTCATAAATTTTTGAAGTTGCATCCAAAAGTGTTGATGGTAGATCTCTCTTGCCACAAAAAAGGCAATTTCTAATTGTGTAGAAAGCAAACTGCCACCAGCAAAGCATTTTACAATTGTCAAGTCCAATGCCCCCTCGTTTAATTGAACATGTAAATTGTTTCTCAGTTACTTTTAAACCCCCAAATGTCGATTTTGTGGAATCCATCTGGCCCTCTCCATGAATGTTTTTATGGGGCATTTTAGAAAAAGAGCTGCTAAGAGTCTAAGAAAGGATAGTTAGGAACATGTGAGTAAAGCTATTTCCCACTGATCGCTCAGTAACCGTAGGCTATTCTTTCAGGTCTCATTTGCCTCAGTCTCTCCGTGAGCCAGTTTACCTCCCAGGGTTCCTGTGAGTGTTATACACACACCCATGGATAAAAGTAGGCAGTCTTAAAGCCAAGAACATCCAGTGAGCCCTTTTGTATTTTTGTGCCTCTATGTGTATCCATGTTTGTGGTGGTGGAAGTTACCTTCTTTCTAAGCAGACAGGGCTTCTAAGTCTCAAAGAAGCAGGACTGTGTTCCCAACAAATTCCAATGTCCTCATCCATCCATTATATAAGAAGAGCTCTAAAACTAACACTTAAAGATGTTTTAAACTGAAAAAGATACTGCACTAAGTTCGCAAGTGTTTTAAGTGTCCTGATTTTAGAAAGAAGAAAACTGCACAGAGAAGTAAATGACTTGCCCTGGGTCACTAATTTAGGATATGATGAAACTTAGATTAGAGTGAAATGCTTGTTTTACAATATTCATTCATCCAGCATCAAGTCCAGTGTTCTACCTTCCAAATAAATCCATCACCTCCACCACTTGCCTGCATTTTTGCAATAGCCTCCTAGCAGTTCTCTTTTCCAACCCATGCCCATGCTATAGTCTCTAATCTACTTAGAAGAATGATCCCTTTAAACTATCTGTTAGGTCATGCCTTTCTGTGCTTAGGATCTGCCAGTGGTGTTTTAATTCACTTGGAGTAAATGCCAAAGTCTATTAAACAATCTGGAATAGGCTACACAATCTGATCTCATTCCCTACTTTTCTCTGCCTTTTCACTCCAGTCCAGCTGCACTCACCTCTTTGCTGCTTTTTGAACTTGCCAAGAATACTCTCCTCTTAGGGCCTTGGCATTTCCTGTTCCCTCTGCCTATAACACTCATTTCCTGGTGGCCACACATGTCTTATTCCGTCATTTCCTAAAGATTTCAGGTCTTCCTTTATCACCCTGTGTAAAATAGTACCTCCCAAATCATTTGTCCTCATCCTTCATACTCTACCACATTTTTCTCTGTAACATTTATACCATTAGAACATGATATGTATTAATATGTGTGTTTTTTTAATTTCCTGTCTCTACAAGAATATAAGCTCCTTGAGTCAGAAGCTATTTTCTTCACTCCTATATCCCCAGTGCCTTGAAAAGAGCCCGTGATGTAGCAGATGCTTAATTATGATTAGCTGATTGAATAACTCCACTTCTTTATGTCTAATGGGAAGTGAAAATAATACTTCTGCCTTGCTTTATATAGGGTTTTGTGGGGGTCATATGAGATCCTAGAAGTGAAAGTGCTATATATAGATTCTAAAGTACTACACATAAATGCGAGATGGGTTACTATCTTTATCCCCATGGTATAAGGTGAGCTTAGGTTAGAACTTTATCTCAGTTTCAAGAGATTGGGGTGGTGTACTTGTGGTAGAGCTAACTTAAAATGTTAGAATTTGGTGGTTTGAAAAGATTTTCAAGTTATGTTGTATAACAACTTATTTGCTATTTAAATGTGTTCCACTGTATTCCTGACATCCAGCCTCTGCTTAAATGTTCCAAGGGAGCTCATGAAGTTCTTCTTCAAGGCAGTTCATTCTAGTGATGGATATTTTAGTGGTTAGAAAATGATAAGCGTATCCCTGCTCTTCTGTGACATTCACACATTGGTTTTTTCCTCCCAGGAATCCATGCTGAAATCTTTTCTCTCCCTCCCAGCCATCCCCATCGCTTCATCTTGGCTTGGGACAGACCCCATCCTCACCCAGGGCACTAGAAAATCTGGAGAGTGTGGCTGTCTGAATTCACTAGACCATTCTGACAAGAAGGGCAATGATCATTTAAGCTACAGTTCAGGGAAAACTTGTGCCAGCTGCTTCCCACCAGGGTTCCTATTAGCTTGTCATTTCCCTCTACTACTTTACTGCTTCCGTGACAGGGACTTACCAGCTATCAAACATTTCCTCCAGACCTCAATTTAGAGTCATTGTCTCTCCTCAAGTTCTCCTAATTGTACCCACTTATTCACTTGTCTAATTCTTTGCTCTCATGCATGTGTCCTTATTTTCTTTGCTGCCTCCCCCCCACCCCTGCCAATTATTTGCAGGAGGACAAATTATTGTTCACTTACTGGCAAAGTGACCTGATCCCACAGCCACTTTCTTGGCTCGGCCACTAGCTGTCTATGTGACCTTGGGCAAGTCATGTCTTCTTTTAGTGACTAATTCCACTGACTTCCAGCTTTGGATGTGCCTCACCCCCCACCCATTCCAATAATAGGATTAAGACCCATCCTAATTCAGCTGGGCCATACCTTATCTGAACTAACCTCATCTAAAGATTCTATATACAATGGGTTCACACCCATAGGAACAGATTAAGATTAGGAACATGTTTTTCCGGGGTACATAGCTCCAAGCCACCACACATGTGTAAAACAATGAACTCATTAAGTTTTAGAATTAAATTCTACTTGGATGAATCAAAAATGGAAAAGTAGTAGATGACCCTGGTTATCTGTATTGGAAACTTTAATTTTCCATTGCCTCTGTGTGGCTCGGTTTATTGGTGAAGCGCACAGAACTTGGAATTAGGTAACCTGATTCTGAAACTAAGCTCCCTTTTTACTAAGAGGAAAAAAGGGAGAGTTGTTTAACCTCTCTGTTCCCCAATTTCTTTATTTGAAAATAGGTATAATAAAACTTCCCTATATTTTTTGGATACATTTTTTTTTTTTTTTGGTTACAGGAGGATAAATGAGAGAATGTGTGAGTGAAGGGCCTGACACAAAGTAAGTGTTCAACAAATTGTAGCTCTTAGTACTGTTGTTTGTGTCCTTAATTCCTTCCCACCATACAGAGTCTGTCTTGCCTTCATTTGCATTTGTTTTCCTTCTTTACTTGTGTTTCTAGTGTTCCATACTGCAGTGCTTACTGTCTCAGTGCCCTGGAGTTCTAAGACCTTTTCAGGATTAGTGAGAGGTCAGCACTTGATTTGTGATTTTGGAAGACTTTTAATAAAATTGATGGAATCATGAGCTTGTGGGTTAGAGGGGTTACTCCCTAGATATAATGGTAACTTAGGGTGATATAAATGGTGTAAATAGAAAAAACTCCTAATAAATTATATAATGATGTTCCTTAAAAAAATGTCCTTCAACCCTTTTTAGGTTCTAATGAATTGGAATAGCTAGCAGTAAATACCTGAAACTATCAAACTACAATCCAGAACCCATGAATCTTGGAGACGATTGTATAAAAATGTGGCTTATGAGGGGTGACAATGTGACTGGGAAAGCCATATGGACCACACTCCCCTTTGTCTAGTTTATGGATGGATGAATAGAAAAATAGGGGAAGAAGAGAAAAGAAAGTAAAAAAAAGGCACCCAGTGATCTTTTTTACTTCAATTGTTCTTTTACACTTTAATTTTTATTCTTATTATTTTTGTATGTGTGGTAATGAAAATGTCAAAAATTAATTTTGGTGATGAATGCACAACTGTATAATGGTACTGTGAACAATTGAATGTATGCTTTGTTTTGTATGACTGCATGGTATGTAAATACAACTCAATAAAAATGAATTAAAAAAAATGTCCTTGAAGTAAACAACAACAGAAGCATCTTCCTTTTTATTTTGGGAAGAACTGAGTTGGCTATAAGCAAGGGCATGGCTCTTTTGTGAGGGTCAAGGAGATTTCTCCTTTTATGATTTAAGACATGATACCAAAGAATAGAAGGAAAATGCTTTAGTGCTACAGGCATGGCATTCGTGGCCTGGGTATGGTATCACAGTACTTGAAGAAGGACAAAGGAAACTGCAAAATTGAGATTTAGACACACCCAATATTTCTTCTGGTCAATGGCAAACACACAAGAAATGAAATATTCTGTTTGCTGGCTTTGGCACCTCATGCTTGAAGTTTGTACTGCCTTTCACAAGCTCACAGTGTCTCACTCTTTCCTGGGGAAGGGGACAAATGTCACACCCTGCAGTCGGTTTTCCTCCCTTATAGATCCACAGTTTCTGTGAGATAAGTGGGTTGACAACAGTGGGAAGGCCTCCTGCAATAGGAGCCTCACTCTCCCACTTACATGGAGTGGAGAAAAACCCACCTATTCCTTAGATCCTTAAGTCAGAGATAAGTACCTGTTGGTTCCTTTTCCTTTTATCTTGTGGGCAGGCAAAATGCCCATTCAGGAGGAAAGAGAAAGTGGTCAGACTCCTTGCTTTCCTGGACTCAGAATATGTTGGCACAGAATATGTTGGCACAGAATATGTTGGCTCAGAATATGTTGGCACATGAAACCTGCAGCTTTCGTGAACTAAAATTCAACTGACTAAACCTGTTCAAGAGTTCACTGACTTTATCCATTGGACATGTAACCTTTGTCCTGTGGATTCTGGTCCCAGACAGAGACAAAGGGCCCATTTGTCAAGATGAGTTACGTAATTAGCTTGTGGTCAGATTTAGGAGTAGTTATAGCTAATTGGAAATAGCAATAATTGAGTTGAAAATCCTGGCTTTAAGTCCTAGCTTCACTCCTGCTAGCTGTGTGGCCTTGGACTAGAAACTTACATTTTAGTGCACTAATGTTCCAATTTCTAGATGGTCATATAATGCCTAGAAAAGTCTTTGATACAGTCAACCTCACAAACTGAAGAATTATACAAATTATATCATCCAGCAAGATATAGGTGTCTGAATTGAGGAGAGCTCCTGGAGTGTTAGTTACAGTGAGATAAATGATTCCTAATCTTGAGCAATGTAGGTCTATCCTATTGATCTGCTTCCTGGATCAATTTATTTACTAACTTATTCATCAAATATTTTCTAAATGTCTACTAACTGCCAGGCATGATGCTAAGCCCTTGGATCATGATGGTGAACAGGGTATATACTATCTTGCCCTTAAGAAGCTGTAGACCTCAAGGGACCAGCATTTTCAAACTGGTCCATTTTTTTTCAGGCCACATGTCAAATAGTTCCTTGAAAGTGGAATCATTTCATTACTTACTGAATGACTATTCATTGGAAGTCTTGTAGAAGGTATTCTCTATGTTTTGGCCATTTGTCAAGATAGTCATTAAAGATTCTTCCAAGTTCAAACACCTGTGATGATTGAAGCTGGGGAAAAGCAAAGGAGCAAAAGCCTAGTCAGATCCTACCACACAGTGTCACTTCCACTATACTCTATAGGTCCAAGTAGTTCACAAGTCTGCTCTGAATCAAGGGGAGGGAGAGAGCCCCTACATTTTGATGATGCGATCTTGAGTGGAAAGATATACGCTCACTGCAGTTGAACACAGTGGGTGGGGTATATTGTGGCCATATTTTGAAAATATGTATACTTCAAATCATATGTTTCTGTAACAGTTTCTATTATATTCCATTTTACAGATGATAACATTGAGGATGAGGCTATTTAAGTATTTAACTTTTGTATAGGTAACAAAAATAGGATTATATCTATGATATTTCCTCATGAGTTACAGGAATTCTCTGTTGGTTATTAATACTAATTATACTGGGGCCCAAAGACTCAATAAATATTTCTGGAGTGAATTAATGGATGAATGAATAGGAAATGATGGGCTGCTTCTTCCCTGGGTGGTGTAGACAGTTTTAAAATATGGCTTTGATATTTAATAATAACAACTCCTGATAACTCATGTGAGAAGCAGGCTCGGGACAACTGGTGTGCTGAAACAGCTTCATACCAACTTGGGGAGGTAATTGTTAGATATTTAGAAATTTTGTGAGCTGGTGGTTAAACAATTGGAAACTTGAAATCATCCATAATGGGAATATGTTCACCACACAAATTAGCAACTGCTACAAATCCATTTTTTTTTCTTTTTTTTGAGTGCCATATTACCAGCCTAGCACTGAACCAGGATGGGTAAGATTCTTTGCATTGCTGGAGTGACATGACTACCACAATTGCATAGAAGGATTCCATATAAATGGCAAAGTGTAACTGTTTATAAAGGAGAGCTACAGCTGTAAATTGGGACAGTTATAAATTGCCTTTTCGGGTGCTTGAAGACATTGTTATATTTTTTGATCAAATATGTGCATGGATCTTCATATATAAGTTAGTTAAATAGTGGTTAATTTGAAAAAAGAAAAAATACAGGGAAACAGTAAACTCTGAAAATCTTAGGAAGGATTGAATGTCCCTAGAGGGGAATAGGAGGGCATAAACTAAGATGGTATTGAAATTTTGTGAATCCATCCACACACCATGAAGGAAGATGAAATGCCCCAGTATTCTATCTGGGTTAGATTATATCTGAATTTCTTAAACATGGTGTAGACTCAGCATTCCTGAAGGCAGGCCAAAGCCAAATGAACATGAGTAATATTTTGTTCAGGGTCTCAGGATACATCAAACTGTCTTCTAGATACAATTATGTAGTGGTCTAAAGAGTCAGAGAATGAATAATTCATGAAACGCTGAAATTCTGATATTATATTATTGAACTGAACACACAGTGGTATATTTAAAGGGACTAAGATGTATACAAATTTCATTCTTCCTTTGAGTCCTCTACTTTTTGAGAATTCAGTTATACATTTCTAAGTAATCTGTTTAGGTCTAAATGGTAAGTATTTTTCTGATAGGTTGGGTTTAGGCTTCTGAATAGAATGAATATCTAGGAGCTGGTAGATAGGAGAGCTTGACACCATTTTCACAAAAAAAATCCACATTTCCATAAAGAGGAATTATTGATTGGGTCCACATTTAACATTTTTGCCTATAAAGTCTCAACATGCTTTGGTCCTGAATTCTGGCAGTGAAGACGTGTACTTCTTTATGATTCATATTTTTGGGTAGAAGGTCAATGGTATGTAGTATGCAGGCTGTGGGTCTTGGGTTCTGAAAGGGGGCTGAACTTAATCTTGAAGTAATTCTTCCTGGAAAGGATTAGTGTAGTTTTCATAATGGTCACCTCTGTACCTCAGTAGAGTAATTTCAACAACTGTTAACATTTTGTCTTTGTCATCCTTTTTGTCTCTCCTCCTCCTTATTCTTATTCTTCCTTCTCTTCTCCCTCCCCTTCCTCCTTTCCCTTCTCCTCTTTCTCCTTCTCCTCTTCCTCTCCCCCTTTGCTGTCTCTAGCCACCCACACATCCATCATTTATTCTTTTGCTTAACAATTTAAATGTATATTACAGATATTATAACACTTTATCCCTAAATATTTTGGGTTCATCTCCTAATATAGGAACATTCTCCTGTCTAACTTCATTATACTATCACACCTTAAGAAAATTAACTAATTTTGCAATATCATCTACTATCCAGTCCATATTCAACATTTCCCAATTGTCCAAAATGTCCTTTATAGATTCTTTTCAAACCAAAATACAATCAAAGGAAGGACTGTGGGAAGATGGCAGAGTAGGAAGCTCCAGGAATTAATCCCTCCATCAAAACAATGACTGCACTGACAGGAACCAACTGAATCAACTTTTCTGAAATTCCAGAGTTTAATGGAACAATGTGCAGCATCCAAGGAGGAGTTAGAGGAACAGCCTGGTAAATTGCAGTAAATACTAGTGAATTTCACCCTCCTTGCCCTGGCTACCACCCCCCATTCCCCAGCCTTGTGGCAGGTAGCAGTGGGGACTTCAGTTCCAGCTCCTGGTCAGTTTGCTGGTGTCAAATAGGACATAAAGACCTAGTCCTCCAAACTCTAGAGGTGCATAATCTGATCATTGACCACTGCTTTTGATCAACTACTTCAGATGGCTGGAGGATGGCTCTGAAGGCAGCCATTGTTCCAGTTCCCTCAGACAAAAGCAGCAGAGGTCTTAGGCAGTACCACTCCTCAAAACTATGGACAACAGTTAAAGGGCTACGGTAACTGGGCAAGTGTGAATCAAGAAAAAAGAGCTTCAAAAGCCAAAGGAAAACCTTCTGGAGCCCTTGCTGGCTCCTTCCCTACCTCCTCCCCAGTGCAGTGCAGAGCCAGCTATGCTTCCATTGTGGGTCTCTGGCCCTGTTCTGGTGGGAAGAGAGTAATCCCCATGGGGATTCTGAAGTGTCAGTATATTAGAGCCAATCAGGAGGCAACCTGAAAGAATGACCTAGGAAACTCCTCTTGGGCACACTCTCCCAAAATTTGCCCTTTAGGCAGAAGCAGCTTGAGAAGGCTAAAGTAGTGTAAGAAACAAGTCAAAGCAAGGTGGGGCAAAGGCTTACCTTTATGTCACACTGTAGAGAACCTAGAAAGGGAAAATGCCTATTTCAGAGGAAGTAGATGGTACATTTGAATTCCTATAAATGGAGGATTCCCTAAGGCCACAAGCAATCACAGACCCAGGAGAAGACATAGGCTTAGAAAAGACATGGAAGACCTGCATTTTTCATTCTCCTCAGGCTTGTTTTCTTGATCAGAGGCTTAACTCGGAAGGAGAGCTCCAGCCACTACAGAACCAATTTTCAAAGACTGTGAAAGGTGT
The DNA here is from genome assembly GCF_015220235.1 of Choloepus didactylus. Lineage (NCBI taxonomy): Eukaryota > Metazoa > Chordata > Mammalia > Pilosa > Megalonychidae > Choloepus > Choloepus didactylus. The sequence goes on along the minus strand of NC_051322.1, from coordinate 28,657,311 downwards.
TTTGCATTGGTTTATTTGGTTTTGTTAGCTACTGGCACTAAGGAAATCTCTTTTGTAACACTAACTGGGTACAAACTCAAGGAAAGGACACCTCAGGGACTATATCCTAGAGTTAACACTTTAAAATACTAATATGTACAGTGTAAAACAAAAGGTTACAAGACAAACAAACAAAATGATGGCCCCTCAAAAGAGGAACAGGATAAAAGTCCAGAATGTGTCAATGAGAAAACCACACTGTGGACATACTGAACAAAGACTTTAAAAAGAAAAAAAAAAAAAGATCCCCAATATGAACAAGGAGATAAAGGAACATACAGAGAAAGAATTAAAAGATACCAGGAGAACAGCAAGTGGACAATATGAGAGTCTCAAAAAAAAGAGATAGAAATTTTAAAAAGGAACCAACAGAAATAATGGAATTCAGGCACACAATGACTGAGATGAAAAAAATTCCCTAGAGGGTTTCAAAGGTAGATGGGAGCTGACAGAGAAAAGAATCAGTGAACTTAAAGAGAAGACATTTGAAATGAGTCAGACTGAGGAGAAGAAAGAAAAAGGTATTTTAAAAAAGTGAAAATAGATAAGGAGAACTATCAGACACCATCAACCATACCAGTATATGCATTATAGGAGTCGAAGAAGAAGAGAAAAAGAGGCAGAAAGAACATTTAAATAATTATTAGCAGAAAACAAACATGTAAAGATAAGGACATGTACATCTAACATGTCCAAAAAACACCAAACTGGATAAATTCAAAGAGATACATGACCAGACACATAGTAGTCACTCTACAAAGGACAAGAAGAACATTCTGAAAGCTGCAAGTGAAAAGCAGTGCATTGTGTGTAAGGGTGCCCCGATAAGATTAAGTGCCTATTATTCATCCAGAACCATGGAGGCAAGAAGGCAGTGAACTGAAATATTTAAAGTGCTAAAAGAAAACAATTACCAACCAAGAATTTTATATACAGTAAGACCATGTTTCAAAAATGAGGGTGAGATTAAGATATTCCCAGATAAAAAAGAGCTGAGGGAGTTCATCGCCTCCAGAGCTGTCCTACAAGCAGTGATATAAGGAATTCTTCAGATCGGAAGTAAAGGACACTAGACAGTGGATTGAAGTGAAAGAAAGAAAGAAAGACCTCCAGGAAAGGCACCATTAAGTAACTATAAATGCAGTACAATTGTATTGTATTTTTTGGTGTATAACTCCACTTTTCACTTCTTACAGGTTCAAAAATTCAAATGCATAAAATAATGATAAACCTATGGTTTGAGAAATACAATGTATAAAGATATAATGTGTAACATTACACAAAAAGGTGAGGGGACAAAGTAGTGTAGGAACAGTGTATGTGTATGCTGTTGGAGTTAAATAGGTATCAAATCAAAGATGATTCTTATAAATTTAGCATGTAATATTTTAGCCCCATGGTAACCACAAAGAAAATATATGAAAAATATGTACAGAAAGAAATGAGAAGGGACTCCAAATGGTACACTACAACAAATCAAATAAATGTGAATGTAGGCATTAATGGAAGAATTGAATTGAGACTTATAGAGACTATGCAGCAAAAATAGCAGAGGCGAGTCCTGCATCATAAATAGTGACTTTTAATGTAAATGGATTGAACTCTCCAGTCAAAAGGCAGAGATTGGCTAAATGAGTAAAACAGCATGACCTAACTCTATGCTGCTTACAAGAAAGTCACCTTAAATTCAAAGACACAAGTAGGCTGCAAGTGAAAGGATGGAAAAAATTGCACCATGCAAGTAGTAAATAAAAGAAAGCTGGGGCAGTTACAATAGTATTAGGTAAATAGACTTTAGTGAAAAACTGTTTTGAGGGTCAATGAATTTCACTATAGGCTGTTAAAAGGGGTCAATTCAACAAGAAGACTAACAATTATAAATATACATGAACCTAATAGCAGAGCCCCAAAATATATGAAGCAAATATTGAAAGATGTGAAGGCAGAAATAGATAGTGCTACATTAATAGTAGGAAACTTCAGTACTCTGCTTTCAATAATGGATAGGCCATCTAGACAGACGAGCAATAAGAAAAGACTTGAATGATACTGTAAACCAACTAGACCTAATAGACGTATATAGGACACTTCACCTACAGCAACTAAAGACACATTCTTTTCTGGTGCACATGGATCATTCTGCAAGATAGTCTATTATATAGCTCACAAAAAAAGTCTAAAATTCAAAATATTGAAATAATACAATGTATTTTCTCCAACCACAGTGGAAATCAATAAGAGGGAGAACTGGAGAATTCATAAATACATGGACATTAAATAACACACTCTTGAATAACCAATGGGTCAAAGAAGAAATAATAAGGCAAATTAGGAAATAATTTCAGGAGGAAGAGAATAAAAACACAACATGCTCACACTTAAGGGATACAGCAAAGGCAGTGCTGAGAGGGAAATTTATAACTTTAAGTGCTTACATTAAAAAAAGAAGAAAAAAATCAGAGACCCAACCTCACAACTAGAGGATAAATAAAAATAAGAACAAACTGTACCCAAAGTGAGCAGAAGGAAGAAATAACAAAGATCAAAATGGAGATAAATGAAATAGAGAATTAAAAAACAATAGACTCAATGAAGCTAAAAGTTTGCTCTTTGAAAAGATCAATAAAATCAACCAAGCTTTAGCCAGACTGACAATGAAAAAGAGGACACAAATAACGAAAATCAGAAATGAAAGGGGGGAAATTACTACCAAACCCACAGAATTTTTGGATTATAAGAGGATACGATGAACAACTGTATGTCAGCAAATGAGGTAACCTAGATAAAATGGACAAAGTCCCAGAAATACAGAAACTACCTACACTGACTCAAGAATAAATAGATCTCAGCAGACCAATAAGATTAAGAAATCAATTAAGGGATAAAAAATCTCCTGGCAAAGAAAAGTCCAGGATCAGATAGCTTCACTGGTGAATTTTTTTAAAAATTTAATTTTATTGAGATATATTCACATACCATACAACCATCCAAAGTATACAATCAATTGTTCATAGTACCATCATATAGTTGTGCATTCATCACCCCAATCTATTTTTTGAACATTTTCCTTGTACCAGAAAAAAGTGAAAGTAAGAATAAAAAATAAAAGTAAAAAGGAACACCCAAATCACCCCCCATCCTATTTGTCATTTAATTTTTTGTACCTATTTTTCTACTCATCCATCCATACACTAGATAAAGGGAGTGTGATCCACAAGGTTTTCACAATCACACTGTCACCCCTTGTAAGCTACATTGCTATACGATTGTCTTCAAGAGTTAAGGTTACTGGGTTGCAGTTTGATAGTTTCAGGTATTTACTTCTAGCTATTCCAATGCATTGAAACCTAAAAAGGGTTATCTATATAGTGCATAAGAATGCCCACCAGAGTGACCTCTCTACTCCATTTGGAATCTTTCAGCCACTGAAACTTTATTTCATTTCATTTTGCATCCCCATTTTGGTCAACATGTTCTCATGATGTTGGGTCCAGATTCATCCCTGGGTGTCATATCCCACGTTGCCAGGGAGACTTACACCCCTGGGTGTCAGATCCCACGCAATGGGGAGGGCATTCAGTGGTGAATTTTACCAAACATTCCGAGAAGAATTAGCATCAATCCTGCTGAAACTCTTCAAAAAAATTGAAGAGGAGGGAACACTCCCTAATTCTCACTCCATGAGGACAGCATCTCCCTAATATCAAAGCCAGATAAAGATGCCACAAAAAAAGAAAACTACAGACCAATATCACTTATGAATGTAGAAGCAAAAATCCTCAACAAAATACTAGTAAACCAATCCAGCAACACATTAAAAGAATTATACACCATGGTAGAATGGGATTTATCCCAGATATGCAAGGGCAGTTCAATATAAGAAAATCAAATAATGCAACACACCATACTGATAAAACTATGGAAAAAGCAAAAATGATCATCCCAGTTGACACAGAAAAGGCATTTGACAAAATCTAGTATGACTTCTTGATAAAGACACTTAGAAAACTAGGAATAGAAGGAAACTTACTCAACATGATAAAAGGTATATATAAAAAACCCACAACTAACATCATATTCAATGCTTCATGACTAAAAGCTTTTTCTCCAAGATCAGGATCAAGACAAGGATGTTCATTATCACCACTCTTATTCAACACTGTACTGGAAGATATAACAAGAGCAATCAGGTAAGAAAAAGAAATAAAAGGCACTGGAAAGGAAGAAATAAAACCTTCCCTATCTGCAGATGACATGATCCTATATATAAAACTCGCAAAATACACAACAAAGCTACATGAGCTAATAAACAAATTCAGCAAAGTGGCAGGGTACAGGTTCGATACTCAAAAATCAGTAGTGTTTCTATACACAAGTAATAAACAATATGAAGATGAAATTAAAACAAAATTCCATTTACAATAGCAAGTAAAGTAATCAAACATCTAGGAGTAAATTTAACCCAAGTTGTAAGGGACTTCGAAAACTATAAAACATTGCTAAAAATATCAAAGATCTAAATAAATGGAAAGACATTTTATGCTCATGGATTAGAAAACTAAATATAGTCAAGATGTCTGTCTACCCAAAGCAATTTACAGATTCAATGCCACCACAATCAAAATTCCAACAATCTTCTTTGCAGAAATGTAAGTGCTAATTATTAAATTTATGTGGAAGGGTAAGAGGCCCCAAATAGCCAAAAACAAACTTCAAAAAGAAAGAAGTTGGAGGACTCACAAGCCTCAATTTTAAAACTTATTACACAGTTACAGTGGTCAAAACCGCATGGTGTTGGCAGAAGGACAGATATATAGGCCAATGGAATGGAAATGAGAATACGGGAATGGACCCTCATAGCCATGACCAACTTATTTTTGATAAGGGTGCCAAGTCCACACAATGTAGAAAGAATAGCCTCCTCAACAAATGGTGCTCAGAAAACTGGATATTCATTGTGCAAAAGAATGAATGGTGACCCCTATCTTACAGAAATTAACTCAAAATGGATCAAAGACCTAAAGCAGGACTATAAAACTCCTAGAAGAAATATGGGGGAGTATTTTCAGGACCTTGTATTCAGCAATGGTTTCTTAGTATTTACACCCAAAGCACAAGCAACAAAAGAAAAAATAGATCAATAGGACTTCATCAAAATTTAAAACTTCTATGCATCAAAGGAATGCATCATGACACAAAAAGATAACCTATAGAATAGGAGAAAATATTTGGAAAACATGTATCTGGTAAGGGTTTAATATCTTGAACTTATAAAGAAACCCTACAACTCCACAACAAAAAGATAAATGACCTAACTAAAAATGGGGAAAATTCTTGAATAGACATCTCTATAATTAAGATATACAAATGGCCAAAAAGCACATGAAAAGATGCTTAACATCATTAGCCATTAGGGAAACACAAACTAAAACCATGAGATACCTTTTCACACCCACTAGAATGCTACTATAAAAATAAATGAAAAAAAAATGTTGAAGATGACACCCATTCGTTCTTGATAGGAATGTAAAATAATACAGCCACTATGGAAAACAGTTTGTAGTTCCTCAGAAATTTAAGTGTAGAATTACCATATGACCTGGCAATCCCGCTTGTAGTGATATACCCGAAAGATCTGAAAATGGGGACTCAAACAGGTATTTACACACTGATGTTCATGGCAGCTTTATTCACAATTGCCAAAAGATGTAAGCAATTCGACAGATTGCCAAAAATGTAAGCAACCCAGCAGATGAATGGATAAACAAAATGTGGCATTTTGGAAATACAGTGGAATATTATTCAGCTATGAAACGCAACCAGTGTTCTGATATGTGCAACAACATGGATGAACATTGAAGACATCATGTTGAATGAAATAAGCCAGACTTAAAAGGACAAATATTTATGTTCTCATTTATATGAAATAATTAGAATAAGTAAATTCATAGAGTAAGAAACTACAATACAGGTCACCAGGGGCCAGTTAGGGATAGGGAATGGGGAATTAATACTTAACTGGTAAGGAATTTTTGTTTGGGGTAATGGAAAAATTTTGGTGATGGTAGCGCAAAATTGCGCAAGTAAATTAACAACACCAAATTATATATCTAATGTGGTTTGAAGGGAATTTTTAAGTTGCTTTTAGGTTACAAGAATAAAAAATTTAAGGAAAAAAACCATAGGCCTATACAATACAAATAGTGAACCCAAATGTCAACTGTGGACTATAGGTAATATTACACTATAATAATATTATTCTCTCATCAGTTGTATCAAAGATATCACACTACTGCAAAATGTTAATGATAGGGGTGGGTTTATGGGAACTCTAATGCATAATTTTTTGTAAACCTTCAACTTCTCCAATAAAAAAAAATCCAATCTGGATTCATTGATTACAGGTCCTTGTGTATTTCAGTTGAGAAAACAAACTCAGAAAGATTAATGTCACATGGCTAATTATATGGCAGAGCTTGGATTTAAACCTAGGGCTGACTGATTCTGAGGTCTGTGTTCACTTAATTAGCGGTAGTGTGGAAGGTTTCAGTGATCGCAAAGGAGAGAATGGCCAACTATTCCTGGAAGCCATGTCTTTGTGGGCTATACTTTTAGGAAAGTTTTGAGTGGTCAGAATCCTCCGCTCCCAAAGATGATCTATGCTGGAGTTTTAGCCAAGTTTAACCAAGGCTGGGAGAGAGTTGAGAAAATGGCACATGTGAGAATTCCCAGCCAGCTTAGGCTTTTTGGAGACCTGAAGAAATGCTCCAGGACTTTCCCTGTTCTCGCTGCCATAGGAATGGATCGTTTTAGGCCTTAGATGGTCAGTTTGAGTTAGGGCCATTTACAATCCTCGGAAAAAGATCATGGTCTTTTCTACTTTGAGGCCCTCTCTCTGTCTGACTTACCAATGGTGTCTCACTGGATAACCTGGGGTTGGCATCAGCTTACTAGAGACTAATTTTATTAGTATTAAGGGGCCCTACTTGTTGATGACTTATTTCTTCCTGCCCAAGTCCCTTTGTGGAGCAGAACAGGAGACTCAAGCAGTGAGTTCTTTGAGATCCCTTGGGAATGGTTTTTAAATTGCCAAAAGTTAATCTGCTTCTCAGAGTCCACTCATCCCTCATGAAAAATCCATTAACTTCTCAGGGACATAGACTTTATCCATCATTTGTGCCAAGGCCCTTGGTTACGTACTCCAAGTCCAAGGGGCCCTAGGATCTGGCATCCATCTCATTGTAGCTTCAACCCTACTGGTGAAGCCATGCTTCTATCTACAGCTTAATTTTTTTTTCCTGGGACTAAGCCTTGCTGAGGCTCAAAGTTATGTCTCCATATTCACCTCTCAGTATCAAACTCCCCCTAGTCTCAAACTTCCTCTGAAAGATAATCTTGATCCGTCAGAAGTTATGGTCTTTCACTATTATTTACACTTTAAAAATGTGAGCTTAATTAGTGCTTTTTAAGGTTTACCACCTTCATTAGAGGCCTGTGATACAGAAGATGCAGATTGATTTCAAGTCCTGGCACTACTCCTAACCTTCCTAATTGGATGTAGATGCAGAAATCCTTGGTCTGAAGAGGTCTTCATGGGCAAACAAGACATTGGGTTATTCTCTCTCCTTTGGGAAGTGAGAATGTGATTTCTTAGTTGTTAGAGGGACGCTGCAGTAATCTGCCATCCCCAATGAGAGAAACCTTTGGTAGCAACTCTCCCACAAAAAAATAAATAGTACTTAGTTTAGGCCTTTTTGAGCCAGTATATCAGCTTCGACAAGATAATGTAGAAATAAAATCAGGCCATAACTAAATAATAGCTATCTAAATTAGTACCATCTTATACTAGAAACAGAAATTATTATTATAGATTTCTGGGATAATCTTGATGCCTGTAAGGGTATATACATCTCTACTTTTTGGTATTTCCATTGTTCCGTGTTGCCAAAAGCTATCAGCATTTAGAAAGTGAGGTGATGATGGAGTTAACCAAACCGGAAGCTGGCAAAGTAAGATGCTGTCAGCAGATGGTGTTGTCAAATAGAGGTATAATTACCTTTAAAAAATCTCTTCAAAATAGTTTCTCAAGCTTTAGGTAACTTAGATGACATTTAGCACGTTCTGGAAATCACTTAAATGGGTACAGAAATAAAAGAATTATAGAAGAAAATGTCACCATCTAAATTTGTCTTGAGTCTGTTTGAGTCAAGACATCTGAAGTGCTTGATAATGCTTGGCAGCTATTTACAGCCCATAGAATGGAATCTGTCCTTGTGGCATTAAGTTTAGCTTCTTTTATCTTGAAGGTCTTTTGTGGCAGTCTAGAGAATGTAATTGATTTAGTGCTCTAAAATATGAAGTCTGTGGGAAAAGAAAAGTATAAATTATCTTAAATTCAAATATAGACAACCTTACTGGAGCTTTTAGAGAAAGGTAATTAATGCAATTGGAAACTACAGGAGAAATAAACATTTTTTTTTCTTTTCATTGTAGAGTTTGTCACTGTACTGAATGTAGCACAGCAAGCATTATATGTAAAGTGCTTTCATAACATTCAGAAGCATGGAAAGTATCAATGACGAATCTACACATTTTTTGAGAGGAACAGAGGATATATGAAAGACCTGAGGGGTATATTCATAAAGATTTAGGTCTAGTACAAAGCTACAATCATTAAATTTAGCTTCTTGTTTTAAAGGTAGGGAAAATGAAGTCCAAAGAGGAGCTAGGACTAAAACTTCTACTGACCTGAAGGTTGTAAATACTTTTCAATTATTCAAAAATCTGAAAGTATGTCATAGTTAAATACTTCTAGGACTTAAAATAACAATGAATACAAGCCAAGAGTGGCATGTAAAAGCTCAGGCAGGCAGTAGATGGCGGTGATGAGCATGTGATTTGGAGTCTATTTAGGATCAAGGCCCGGCTCTGCTCCATACTAACTTAAACCAAGTGACTTCACTTCTCTAGGTGTTTTTTCCTCATTTGGTCAAGTGTACAGTCCCCACCAGGGAACAAGAGCTTTCTCACAGTGGTTGAATTATTACATGCTGAAGAGGTTATGACTTTGTTCGCAAACTCTCAGGGCCATGGCTTTGATTCTCCATCTGTGGCTTGCCACAAAATCTGTACGTTATTCTGACTTGTGCAAAATATTTTGAGTATCATTGATCTACTAGGTCATAAATAGCAAAGCTACTTAAATTCGAGTCTGGACCAGCTGACGAAATTCATCTTACTGTAGGACAGTGGTTCTCAAACTGTGATCCTTAGACCAAATAGCATCAATACCACATGGAAACATGGAAAAATGCGAATTATTAATCTCTACTCTACACCTATTAAATGAGAAACCCCAGGTGTAGGGCCCAGAAATCTGTTTTAATGAGTCTTCCAGATGATCATATTGCATGTTAGCATTTGAACATCGCTGCTCTAGGGTCCACTGAAAGCTTTCAGTATCATCTGGTAAATGGGTCAGTAAAGCACATCCAGATGTGGTATATTTTGCCACAATGATCCAAAGAGACCCTAAGATTGTGCCTCTTTCTTAGGAGTAGTAGATGTGGGTACTTTGTCCTCTTCAGAAAGTGTTTATTGACATGGACCAGATCATTCCCCCAGATAGTCCACTGAAATAGCAGAACACTATATTTTCACGGGATTATGTCCTCCTTGCTGGCCTGTATGAGTTTTACAAGGCATTTAGAGGGATTGTTACTTTCTGTTTCTCTAGCTTCTTGGAGCATGAAGTCATCAACTTATTGGGCAAGCATGCTGTCTTGTGGGTTGGTAAGATGGTGAGTACTCCTGCAAACTCAATAGTGGCACAGAACCAGATAGTTGATATAACCTTGACATTTGGTGAAGGTGGTCCACCTTCTGCTTTCCCACGGGAAGTCAAACTGCTTGTAGTTACTTGTCAGTTTTTGCCACCCATTATTCTGTTTAGCCTATGCTGCCTCCAGTTGGTAAATGATGACTCTTGGCCATGGCCACACAGGGATCTTAGTATTTCCTCTGAAATAAAGTCATTGTTAACTTGGCAACTTTCTCCAGTGTCCTTGGCTTGCAGGAAATAATACTAGAGTAATTTCCAGGATACTGGTGTTCTCTACACCAAAGTATTTTTCAATTCACTTTTAAAAGAAAATCTGCCTTCTGAGTCCCCTCCTAGGAGAAGGATAAGTGGCTCATATGTAATAAACTCACACCAACATTCCTATCTCTCCAAATTCTGTATTTCTTTTTCTATATTATATATTAAGGAATTTCAGGCATCCCAGCTTCATTTAATTTAGACGACTGTTGAATCCAGGTTTTGCTCAACCAACTGAGCATGTAATTAGAAACGCTCTCAGTTGCTTATGCCAACTCATTGAATTTATTATCACTGTTAACTGCACCATTATTGACATATTCACCCCAATTTCAAAATCAACTTTCTCCTTCTTGGTCTAGTGTCTGCAGAATCAATTCCCATACATTCTCCAGGTTTGTCCAATATAATGAATCAGTAGTCTACATTTTCTGTTTATGGCCAAGCCTTCTTCTTTAGGCACAATTTGCATTTTATCTCCTGTGGCATCCCAATTCTGTGTTTGGACCTACAGGAGGGTATTTGGATAGGGCATGAGGAGAAGTGGATACCTTTTGCAAGGTAGATGCCATAATCTAGCTTGTTGTAGATCTCCAAGCAAGGAAGAAATGCCTACAATGAGCAGGGGTGGAGAAGTTGCTTCTGCTAAGGAAGAAAGGGTAGAGGTGGAGTGTTAGGTTACTGAGGATCATCCACACTTCCCATATTCCCCCATTCCCATTCTCTATATTCAATTCTTTCCTGTCAATATTTTAACTTCCCTTAAGAGACTTGGTGAGTTTGTGAATTCATTTGACATAGTTCAGCAACTGACAGTATCAAACATTGAGTTTGGTTTTCTATCTTAGTCTTGCAGCTGCAAGAGATAAGAGATTAATTTAGTACAGTCAGAGAGAGTTCCTGATTTTATTTTATTTTGCCTGTGCCTTGAGCCAAAAATTTACTACTTTGAGCTGGTCATGCTACTTCTTTAAGTTGAACAATACTGTTGGAAGGATACCCCCATACTGTGCAGCTCTTGAATGTCTCAAGCTTTTCTTATGGTTTTATAATAGAAGGTGTATGGTCCTTACATGTCATTCCAAGTGACCACAGAAGATAATTTCTGTTTCTCCACAGCACACCCTGGGCTGCCAGATTCACAGAATCCTCATTTCCCTGAGGCCTTATTTTCCCTTTTCCCTGAGGCTTTCTTGCATGTATCAATCATGATTTTCAAGTGCAAGTAACATAAATCAGTAAAACTAACTTAAGCCCAAAAAGAATTAATTAAAAGACCCCAAGCAGCTCACAGAGTCTCTGAAACCAGGTTTAGAGGCCACGTAGTCAGAAACTATGTAAAAATCATATTATTGCCCTTGGTTAGCCACTTACCTCACTGATACTGAACACGGTTAGAACCACCCTCACTGCTATCTCGGGAGAATGGCTCCTGCTGCTGCCACCACCCTGGGTAGCCTTCTGTGTTGCTTTTGCCACTGGGTCCCCAGGAAAGGTTTGACATGGGTTCCTATAGTTTGACAAAGACACCTGGCTTATCTGCCCATGCACTAGTTTTGGGAGCTGAGAAAGCGAGTATTTGGCATTTTCATGTTCCAAAGGTACATGATGAGGTAGTCTCTTTCTCTTATCAAATCACACAAAGTAGGCAATTTCCAAATTTAGAAAAAGGGATCAGATTCAAGACAGCCAAAGAATAGAAACTATCTACCAAACTGTCTCATAAATTTGTTCAGAAATATGACATAAGATAATGTCTGTCAAGCACTTAATACCTCAACCTATAGCAGGTTATCAAAAATATATAAAATACATAATATAATACATGGTATTTTTATATAAAGTGAGTGACCCTTGTACATTAAAATCAGGTAACAGACAAGAATTCTAAATATTGTCTTTATCAAAACTCTCAGCATGGCTGCCTTGTGTTTAGGAGTTTAATTAAGGTTGCCACCTTTAGTGAATGAAGGGTAAGTTTGCTGCAGCTCATGGCATTGTGCTATTCATTCATTGAACAAATAAGTATTTGTTCTTTCCTGTTTCTTTCTTCTTTAGACTACTGCAAGGAATTGTGGGAGAAATACAAAGAAGAATATTCATTAATTGACCCCAAATTGCTTATAATCTAAAGAGAGCATAGAAAGAAAGACACCGACATTTATTGAGTATTCACTATGCACTCTTGTGGTGTTAAACACATTGTCTTATTTATTCCTTTCAACAGTTCTTTTGGATAGCTATTATCTCCATTTGATAGGAAATGGAACCTCAGAGGGTTTAATTAATTTTCCCAGTTTCATGCAGGTAAGAAAGGGAAAAGCCTAGTTCAAGCCCAGGCCTGGGTCATCATTTAAGGAAGATAAAACCCAAAAGATATAAGAACCAGGAGAAGAAAAAATAAGGTAGGAGTTAAGAATTTGGCTCCAAATCAAAAGATTTGGAGTTTAAGCAGTAATGTGTAACCTTCAAAGAGGATTTTGGTAGAAAAAATGAGTGGATTTTATTTAAATTGTCAAGAGTACCATGAGTCCATTTCTAGAATATTGGCTGCCCCTCTTATCACTGAACTTCCTAAATGATGCAGAATACCAGGTATGAGGTCTGGAGTGAAAGACCAGATGGGTAATCTGTTAGATGAAACAGCCATGGAATCATGCCCTTACCTGTCTCCACAGATCTTCCTAGCACACAGAGGCTGAAAAGAGCTAATCATCTGATTGACTATTTCGAGACCCCATTTACTAGTGGGTTGGTTGGTCTGGTTCACATTGGCCCAGGGTCAAGGGATTGAACTTGCCCTTCGCTGACAGCCCAGTAGCCAAATGGGATTTGACCTGAAAAAGCCAGGGTCTGGCAGAGGGCAGCACCGTAATTTCTCATTAAAGAAACACACATGCTCTGATCAGAGTAGACAATTCTAGTAGATGGTTTGGAGTAATGTGTGGATGGTGGTGGTAATCATTGTGAGGAGGCAATGTATTGGTGGTAGAAGTGGCAGTGGGGGTGTATAGAAAGTGTGTGTGAGAGTTCTTATCCAGTGTGATGATTTTGATGTTCTTATAATATTTCTGAAGAAACTACACTGGAGTGACTCAGCATTTGCTAGGTGGAAATATCTCTTATCTACATACTGCTGAGCACCTAAGTGCTGAGGGACATTCTCTTTCTTTCACACAAACTTTTGTACCTTATAAGAGACATCAAGCCCTTTATCACATCATATTTCCTAATTTTAGCTATGTATGTGTGAATTTGTGTGTATATGTATATATAAATGCATTTTTTTCAATGCAAAATCTGCATTTTATTAAAGACATTTGGAAAGAGCCATTCAAAAATAGATTGTGATCAGTAAAACTTAACCATGTCATGCTGAACCTACCTACCTACCTTCCTGTCATTTATCTCAAAGGTAGCCATAGTACTTTGCATCCAGATTCAGGATTCTTGGCCTAGGGTGATGTTGCATTTGCATTCTAATTTGTCTGGGAAACAGAGTATGTAACTGCAGTGTGTCCGTCTGCTAGGAGGCATTATGTGTGTTTGTGCTTGTACATGATAGATGTATTGAATTCTAAAAAGAATATTCTCATACTCCAGTAGCCCCCTGTTCTGGGCATTTAACAATACAGTGTCATTGTATACTTTGAGATTGAAAGGGAATTGGGGAGCATTGTGGTTTGTAGCTGAAATATCCTGGTTTAAATTTGACTCTTCTGCTTAGAAGTTGTGCAACTTTGAGTAAAAAATACAACCACATGGAGGCACAGTCTCTTCCTTTGTAAGATGGGGTTAATAATTCTTCCTCTTTAGGGTTGCTAAGACTAAATGACCATGTACATAGATACTGCCTAGAGCAGTATTTTGGCATTTAGCAAACATCATTACAATACAATGTCTGAACCGGAGGGAGTCTTAGAATTAATAACGTGGACCAGTCTTCTCATCTTGAGTCTGAGGCCCAGCTGGATGAAATAATTTACCCAGAGTTTTTTTTTTAAATACAATTTGTTTTTTTAAATTCAGTTTTATTGAGATATATTCACATACCATACAATCATCCATGGTGTACAATCAACTGTTCACAGTACCATCCTATACCTGTGCATTCATCACCCCAGTCTATCTTTGAACATTTTCCATACATCGGAAAGAATCAGAATTAGAATAAAAAATAAAAAAAGAACACCCAAATCACCCCCCCATCCCACCATATTTTTCATTTGGATTTTGTCCCCATTTTTCCATCCATCCATCATACACTGGATAAAGGGAGTGTGATCCACAGGGTTTTCACAATCACACTGTCACCCCTTGTAAGCTACATTGTTACACAATGGTCTTCAAGAGTCAAGCCTACTGGATTGGAGTTTGGTGGATTCAGATATTTACTTCTAGCTATTCCAATATATTAAAACCTAAAAAGTGTTATCTATATAGTGCGTAAGAATGTCCACCAGAGTGACCTCTCGACTCCATTTGAAATCTCTCAGCCACTGAAACTTTTTTAGTTTCATTTTGCATCCCCCTTTTGCTTAAGAAGATGTTCTCAATCCCATGATGCCAGGTCCAGATTCATCCCTGGGAGTCATATCCTGCATTGCCAGGGAGATTTACACCCCTGGGAGTCAGGTCCCACGTAGTGGGGAGGGCAGTGAGTTCACCTGCCAAGGTGGCTTAGTTAGAGAGAGAGGGCCACATCTGAGCAACAAAGAGGCACTCGGGGGGAGACTCTTAGGCACAATTATAAGCAGGTTTAGCCTCTCCTTGCAGCAACAAGCTTCATAGGGGCCAGCCCCAAGAAAGAGGGCTCAGCACATCAAGCCATCAGTCCCCAGTGTTTGTGAGAACATCAGCAACAATCCAGGTGAGGAAGTCCAATGCCTCTACATTCTCCCCCAGTTCTTCAGGGGGGGCCCAAATATATATTTTTATTCTCCACCCAAATTACTTTAGGATGTGTTGCTATTTCATTTTAATCTATACAGACCTACCATAGCTCACTTCCTATTCAAAGTTCCATGTAATTGTAGTGTTTGAACAAACTAACTGTAGAAGTTGTATTGTTTAGAAAATATAGATCCTACACCAAATAAACATATTTTCCCTTGGTCTCATGTAGAAGTTGTTGAACATAGTCAGTTTCAACCTTTATCCTTTGGACCAATTTGCTCTAGCCTCAACCAGATCTGCTTTATTCATATCTCTGAAGTTTGGGCTCTATTTCAGCTTTTTTTTTTTTTTTTTTTTTTTTTTTTTAAATAGTTGCTGTACACGTTAATACTGATATTCATATCTGCCGAGCTCTAGCTCTGAGTTTCAGGTGTAATGCAGATACCCAATGTTCCAGAGACCAATCAGGTTATACATTAAGGGATCAACATCTCAGAGTTTGGAGATAGCCATTGCAATTCAGGAATAGATTTGACTGCTGTAAGAGCTTACAATAATCATTTCCCTTTTAGGCTGTGCTCTTAGATTTAATTCTGAGTTTACACATTGTAGTTAGTCCATATTGGTGAGGCATTATAGTGTTTCACTTGGTTTCTGGTGTTCTTCACTCAACATGCTGTCTACAGGATCCACTCACCTCGTTGCATGTCTCACAGCTTCACTCCTTGTAGTTGCTCAATATTCCATTGTATGCAGACACCACAGTTCACCATTCTGTTCCTCAGTCAGTGTACTCTTAGGCCACCTCCACACATTGCAAATCATGAATACTGCCTCCATAAACACCAGTGTGCAAATGTCCATACATGTCTCTGCTCTCGGATCTTCCAAATGCATACCTGTTCTAGTTTGCTAATGCTGTGGAATGCAAAACACCAGAGATGGATTGGCTTTTATAAAAAGGGGGTTTATTTGGAACACATCAGTAATTGGGTACCTTCACTGGAGGATGGCCAATGATGTCTGGAAAACCTCTGTTAGCTGGGAAGGCACGTGGCTGGCGTCTGCTCCAAAGTTCTGGTTTCAAAATGGCTTTCTCCCAGGATGTTCCTCTCTAGCAAGCTTGCTTCTCTTCAAAACGTCACTCACAGCTGCAATGAGTTCCTTCTCTTTGAGTCAGCTCATTTATATGGCTCCACTGATCAAGGCCCACCCTGAATGGGTGGGGCCATGCCTCCATGGGAATATCTCATCAGAGTCATCACCTATGGGTGGGTGGGGCACATTCCAAGCAAATCTAATCAGCACCAAAATGTCTGCTCCACAAGACTACATCAAAGATAATGGCATTTGGGGGACACAATACATTCAAACTGGCACAATACCCCATAATGAGGTTATAGGACCTTATGGCCCCACATACTTAGCTTCTTGTGGAGCCACCACAGTGACTTCCAGAAAGGCTACACCATTCTGGCTCCTCATCAACAGTGAATAGGTACATCCCTCTCTCCATGTTTTCTCCAGCACTTTTACCTTTATTTATATTTTTTCCCATAGTTTTATAGAGATATAGTCACATAACATACAACCATCCACACTGTACAATCAGTTGTTCATGGTATCATCACATAGTTGTACATTTATCACCACAGTCAGCACTTGACCATATTGATTATTATGACAAAGTGTTTTTTTTTTTGTTTTTTTTTGTTTTTGGTGGATAATAAAAAAGATAATAAAAAGAAAAATAAAAATGTCATGCAATACAATGTAATAGTAAGGACAGAAAACAATACCACTACCAAGAATCCCATATCCCTCCCTAATATCCCCCTCTCATACACATTTAACTTTGGTATATTGCCTTTGTTACATTTAATGGAAATATATTGGAATGTTACTGTTGATCCTAGACTCCAGTTTGCTTTGATTATGTTTTTTCCCAAATACCATCCCTTTTTCAACACTCTGCATGGTTGACATTTATTTGTTCTCCCATATATGAGAACATTTTTCTATTTGTACATTTAGCAACAGTCATTGGCCACTCCAGTTTTTGCCAAGTTATACAGTCCCAGTCTTCATCATCTATCTTTACCTCTGTCCCATCTCTTTTAGCTTTACTGACAGACATCTTTGTTCCATGTACTTACAATATTGTGCTACCATTACACAGTATTATGCTATCTATTTCTGGATCTATACAATCAATCCTGCTGAACTTTTCTGTAGTCCTTCAGCATCAAATGCCTGATCTCTACCCTCTTTCTATCTCCTGGTAGCCTGTGTTATCAGCTTTTAACTCTCAAAGTTTGCTCATTAGTGTTATTTAATATTAGTGAGACTATACAGTATTTGTCCTTTTGTTTCTGGCTAACTTAACTCAACATAATGTCCTCAAGGTTCATCCATGTTATTATATGTTCCATGTCTTTGCTCTGTCTTACAGCTAGCTGCAAAATATTCCATCATGTATATATACCACAGTTTATTTATCCACTCATCCACTGATGGACATTTGGGCTGCTTCCATCTCTTGGCAATCATGATTAATGCTGCAATAAACATCGGTTTTCAAATGTCTGTTTGTGTCTTAGCTTTCAGTTCCTTTGAGTATATAACTAGCAATGGAATAGCTGGGTCATATGGCAAATCTATACTTAGCTTCCTGAGGATCCTCCACACTACCTTCCAGAGTGGTTGCACCATCCTGCATTCCCACCGGCAATGAATGTGTGCCTCTTTCTCTATATGCTCACCAGCACTTGTAATTTTCTGCTTTTTTTGGATAATGGCTATTCTGGTAGGTGTGAGATGGTATCTCATTATGGTTTTGATTTGCATTTCCCTAATAGCCAGTGAAGTTAAGCATTTTTTCATATAGTTTTTGAACCATTTGTATTTCCTCTTCAGAAAAGTGTCTGTCCAGGTCTTTTGCCCATTTTTTAATTGGGTTGTTTGTCTTTCTGTTGTTGAGTTGTAGGATTGCTTTATATATTTGGGATATTAAACTCTTATCTGATATGTGGTTTCCAAATATTGTCTCCCATTGTGTAGGCTGCCTTTTTACTTTTCTAACAAAGTCCTTTGATGTACAAAAGTGTTTGATTTTCACTGCCCTCCCCCCTACATGGGATCAGACACCCAGGGGAGTGAATCTCCCTGGCAATGTGGAATATGACTCCCGGAGAAGAATGTAGACCCGGCATTGTGGGATGGAGAACATCTTCTTGACCAAAAAGGGGGATGTGAAAGGAAATGAAATAAGCTTCAGTGGCAGAGAGATTCCAAAAGGAGCCGAGAGGTCACTCTGGTGGGCACTCTTACGCACAATTTAGACAACTCTTTTTTAGGTTCTAAAGAATTGGGGTAGCTGGTGGTGGATACCTGAAACTACCAAACTACAACCCAGAACCCATGAATCTCGAAGACAATTGTATAAAAATGTAGCTTATGAGGGGAGACAATGGGATTGGGAAAGCCATAAGGACCACACTCCCCTTTGTCTAGTTTATGGATGGATGAGTAAAAAATAGGGGAAGGAAACAAACAAACAAACAAACAGACAAAGGTACCCAGTGTTCTCTTTTACTTCATTTGCTCTTTTTCACTTTAATTATTATTCTTGTTATTTTTGTGTGTGTGCTAATGAAGGTTTCGGATTGATTTAGGTGATGAATGTACAGCTATGTAATGGTACTGTGAATAATTGAATGTACAATTTGTTTTGTATGACTCGTGGTATGTGAATATATCTCAATAAAATGAAGATTTTAAAAAAAAAGTGTTTGATTTTGAGGAGATCCCATTTGTCTATTTGTTCTTTGGTTGCTCGTGCTTTGGGTGTAAGGTCTAGGAAACCACTTCCTATCACAAGATCTTTAAGATCGTCCCCTACATTTTCTTCTAAGAGTCTTATGTTCTTAGTGCTTATGTTTAGGTCTTTGATTCAATTAGAGTTAATTTTTGTGTAAGGTGTAAGATAGGAGTCCTCTTTCATTCTTTTGGAAATGGATATCCAGTTCTCCAAACACTATTTATTGAAGAGGCTGCTCTGTCCCAGTTGATTTGGCTTGACTGCATTATCAAAGATCAATTGTCCATAGTTCTGAGAGTCTATTTCTGAACACTCAGTTTGATTCCATTGGTTGGTATCTCTGTCCTTATGCCAGCACCATGCTGTTTTGAGCACTGCAGCTTTGTAATATGCTTCACAGTCAGGTAGTGTGAGACCTCCCATTTCATTCCTCTTTCTCAAGATGTTTTTGGCTATTTGGGGCACCTTGCCCTTCCAAATAAATTTAGTTATTGGTTTTTCTTTTTCTGTAAAGTAAGTTGTTGGGATTTTAATTGGTATTGCATTGAATCTATAAATCAGTTTAAGTAGAGTTGACGTCTTAATTATATTTAGTCTTCCAATCCATGAACATGGTATGTTCTTCCAATTTTTAGGTCCTTTTCAATTTCTTTTAGCAGTTTTTTTGTAATTTTCTTTGTATAGCCTTCGTTAAGTTTATTCCTAAATACTTGATTCTTTTGGTTGCTATTGTAAATGAATTTTTTTTTATTTCTTCCTCTTCTTGCACATTACTTTTGTATAAGAACACTAAGATTTTTGCGTGTCGATCTTGTAGCCTGCCACTTTGCTGTATTATTCATTGATTAGTTCTAATAGCTTTGCTGTAGATTTTTCTGGATTTTCTACATATAGAATCATGCCATCTGCAAACAGTGAAAGTTTTACTTCTTCCTCTCCAGTTTGGATGCCTTTTATTTCTTTTTCTTGCCTGATTCCTCTAGCTAGAACTTCCAGCACAACGTTGAATAGCAAT
The DNA here is from genome assembly GCF_015220235.1 of Choloepus didactylus. Classification (NCBI taxonomy): domain Eukaryota; kingdom Metazoa; phylum Chordata; class Mammalia; order Pilosa; family Megalonychidae; genus Choloepus; species Choloepus didactylus. Next base: position 28,637,442 of record NC_051322.1, on the reverse strand, counting down.
GGTGACAGCGGGCATCCCTCTCTTGTTCCAGATCTTAGAGGGAAAGCTTTCAGTCTCTCTCCGTTGAGTACGACGTTAGCTGTGAGTTTTTCATATATTGCCTTTATCATACTGAGAAAATTCCCTTCTGTTCCTATCCTTTGAATTGTTTTCATCAAGAAATGATGTTGAATTTTGTCAGATGACTTTTCTGCATCAATCAAGATGATCATGTGGTTCTTTTGCTTTGATTTATTGATGTGGTATATTGCATTAATTGATTTTCTTGTGTTGAACTAGACTTGCATACCTGGAATAAACCCCACTTGGTCGTGGTGTATAATTCTTTTAATGTGCTGCTGGATTTGATTTCTGAGTATTTTGTTGAGGATTTTTGCATCTATATTCATTAAAGAGATTGGTCTATAATTTTCTTTTTTTGTAGTATCTTTGTCTGATTTTGGTATTAGGGTAATGTTGGCTTCATAGAATGAGTTGGGTAGTTTTCCCTTCTCTTCAATTTTTTTGAAGAGTTTGAGGAGGATTGGTATTAATTCTTTCTTGAATGCTTGGTGGAATTCACATGTGAAGCCATTAGGTCCTGGACTTCTCTTTTTAGGGGCTTTTTGATGACTGAATCAGTCTCTTGTGATTGGTTGGTTGAGGTTGTATATTTCTTCTTGGGTCAATGTTGGTTGTTTATGCTTTTCTAGGAAGTTGTCCATTTCGTGTAAGTCAGCCAGTTTATTAGCATATAGTTGCTCATAGTATCTTCTCATTATCTCCTTTATTTCCGCAGGCTCAGTAGTTATGTTTCCTTTCCTGTTTCTGATTGCATTTATTTGCATCTGCTCTCTATTGTTTTTTTTTTTTTTTTGTTAGCCTAGCTAGGAGTCCATCAATTTTGTTGATTTTCTCAAAGAACCAGCTTCTGGCTTTTTGATTCCCTCTATTGTTTTCCTGTTCTCAGTTTCATTTATTTCTGCTCTGATCTTTGTTATTTCTTTCCTTCTGTTTTCTTTGGGGTTTATTTGCTGTTCTTTCTTTAGTTCTTCCAGATGAACAGTTAATTCCTGAATTTTTGCTCTTTCTTCTCTTTTAATATAGGCATTTAAGGCAATAAATTTCCCTCTCAGCACTGTCTTTGCTGCATCCCGTAAGTTTTTATATATTGTGTTTTCATTGTCATTTGCCATTAGGTATTTACTAATTTCTCTTGTAATATCTTCCTTTACCCACTGGTTTTCTAAGAATGTGTTGTTTAGTCTCCATATATTTGTGAATTTTTCAATCTTCTGCCTGTTATTTATTTTCAACTTCATTCTGTTATAGTCTGAGATAGTGTTTTTTATAATATCAATGTTTTTAAATTTTTTGAGGCTTGCTTTGTGACCAAGCATGTGGTCTATCCTAGAAAATGTTCCATGAGCACTCTAGAAGAATGTGTATTCTGCTATTGTGGGATGTAGTGTTCTATAAATGTCTGTCCAGTCTAGTTCATTTATCATACAATTCAACATCTTCATTTCCTTGTTGATCCCCTGTCTAGATATTCTATCCATTGATGAGAGTGGTGTATTTAAGTCTCCAACTATTATTGTGGAGTTATCTACTTCTCCTTTCAGTGTTTTCAGTGTCTGCCTCATGAATTTTGGGGCACTCTGGCTTGGTGCATAAATGTTTAAGATTGTTATGTTTTTTTTTGATGAATTGACCCTTTTATTAATATATAGTGCCCTTCTTTGTCTCTTTTAATTGTTTTACTTTTGAAGTGTACTTTGATATTAATATAGCTACTCCCACTTTTTTCTGGTTGCTGTTTGCATGAAATATCTTTTCCAACCTTTCACTTTCAGCCTATGTTTGTCCTTGTGTCTAAGGTGAGTTTCTTGTAGACAGCATATAGATGGGTCCTGTTTTTTAATTCATTCTTCCAGTCTGTGTCTTTTTATTGGGGAGTTTAATCCATTAACATTTAGTGTTATTACTGTAAGGGCAGTACTTTCTTCTGTTATTTTGTCTTTTGGATTTTACATGTCATGTCTTACTTTTTCCTCTCTCTCTTTTTACCCTTCCTGAAAATCTTCATTTCTACACTCTTATCCAAACCTTTTTCTCCTGCCTTTTTCTATCAGCCTGTAGTACTCCCTTTAGTATTTCCTGTAGTGCCAGTCTTGTATTCATGAACTCTCTCAGTGTCTGTTTGTCTGAAAATATTTTAATCTCTCCCTCATTCTTGAAGGACAGTTTTGCTGGATATAAAATTCTTGGTTGGCAGTTCTTCTCTTTCGGTATGTTAAATGTATCATACCACTGTCTTCTTGTCTCCATGGTTTCTGCAGAGAAATCTGTGCATAGTCTTATGGAACTTCCCTTGTATGTGATGGATTACTTTTCACTTGCTGGTTTCAGAATTCTCTCTTTGTCTTTGACATTGGACAATCTGATCAGTAAGTGTCTTGGAGTACATCTATTGGGGTCTGTTCTGTTTGGGGTGCGTTGTACTTCTTGAATCTCTAATTTTCTATCTTTCATAAGAGTTGGGAAATTTTCAGTGATTATTTATTCTATTATTCTTTCTTCCTCTTTCCCCCTCTCTTCTCCCTCTGGGACACCCATAACACATATGTTTGTGTATTTCATGTTGTCACTCAGCTCCCTAAGACCCTCCTCACATTTTTCTATTCTTTTCACCATCTGTTCTTTCATGTGTGTGAATTCAGATATCTGGTCTTCCAATTCACTGATCCTTTCTTCTGCCTGTTCAAGTCTACTGTTGTATCCCCATTGTCTTTTTCATCTCCTCCATTATGCCCTTCATTCCCATAAATTCTGTCATTTGTTTTTTCAAGTTTATGAATTCTTTCTTATGATCATCCAGTGTCCTTCTTATATCCTTCATCTCTTTGCTATGTCTTTCCTCAGATCATTGACTTGATTTTTGAACTTAGATTTGTTTGAACATCTCTAATTAGTTCTTCCTTTAGTTCATTGAATTGATTTAGCAATAATTGCTTCAACTCCTGTATCTCAGTTGGACTATTAGTTTGTTCCTTTGGCTGATCCATATTTTCATGTTTCCTAGACTGGCTCATTATCTTAAGCTGTCTAGGCATCTGACTTTCTTGATTAGTTTATTCTGGAGCTTATTTTCACTCTTTTACCTAGGATTTTCTTGTTGGTTGGCTTTGTTCTTTAACATTTTGTGTTTAGTTCAGCTTATTCTAGACCTTTAACTTACATTCTGTTTAAGTGATCAGAGTTTTTCACCTCTTGTTTTTCTGTTTCTTGCCCTGCCGCTATGTAGCCTTTTTGTGTGGTGATCTCCTCAGATATGGTCAGCCCCAGTCAGGTTTTCCTAGTCCAGAGATGCCCAGGTCTTGGGAGGAGGGTATGGAGTTTCCTTGAAAATGAGACCCTCCTGAGAGGCCTTTAGACTCTGTGCTTCTCCTATGCTGTCCAGCAGGTGGTGCTTGCCAGCCCACAGTTCCCCCACCAGTGTAAGGAGGCAGGGAGCCTTTAGTTCTCCAGGTGACCCTAACCCTTTTGGGGACATGGCTGACTGAAGCTAGCTAATGAATTCCAGCCTCTGGGATCTGAGTTCCCAAAAGGGCTGGGAAATTATGGTGTTTAGTGAATTTTCTCCACCACTAGGCTTATTGCTTTGTCTCTCAGAGCTATCTTAGCTCTGCTCTTGCCTCAGCTCAAATTGCAAGTCTTTGAAGCTTTCTGTAGTGGGCTTCTTAGAGTAATTGTTTTAGAAAAAGAGAAAAAAAATTTTAAAAAATTTAAAAAAAAAAGGAAGGGCCCAGTCTGGACTGTTTACAGTCTTTGCAGATCTAATGCTCTATTGAAATGCTAAAAGACCAGGAGTTGAGGGCCATTAAGGAGCAATCAAGAAAGCAGAGAAGCTGATTTCTCAGACAAGGGCTCTCCCTCCCTCCCTGGATTTGCATATGTGTCTGATTCTGTTTGACCCCTGCCCCTCTCTGTCTTATGTTCACCTAACTCCAAATAGTCTCTGTTTTTATTTTGTTTTCTATTTTTTTTGCTGTTTTGCTAGCCCTATCTCCTCTCCCCTGGGCAGACTGCTCCAAGATTTTCCAGTGTCTGTTCTTAGTTTATCTATGGTTGCAGCTTTCGTTCTCCCTCCTGGTTCCCAGAACTGATGGCCCCTCCTCCCTCAGGCTTGTGCCTGGCAGGGAGGGGCACAGGTACCCTGGCCACAAGAACTTACAGATTTTGCTGATCTCAGCTGTTCCACACATTCCTGAGTATTGTATGAAGTTTGTCCAATCTCAAATTTCTCTGCAGTGTATGGTCCACGCAGTTCCTGGCTTTCTACCAACTGCCCCGGAGGAGTGGCTACAACCTAGACCTCACCACTCTGCCATCTTGCCCTGCCCCTTACCCAGAGTTTTTACCTAACTAGTGATAGAGTTGGAATTGAACTCCAATTAGCTAGATTACTATTAAATTCCAAGGAAAAGAAGTGAATATCTTACTTTCAGGGAGCAGACAAACCATGTAATAGTGCAAATGGAAGGCATTCCATTTTACATTTCCTGGATTGGAAGGAAATTCCACAGCATTAGCAAAGGTTTCCAAATCTGACTTCCCTTTTGGTTTTTGGGGTTTGGTTTGCTACCTGGTATCTGAGCTCTGTTTCCAGGATTGCCAGTTAACAATCAATGTCTGCATTTTAGAAAGCCTCAATTGACTTTTTTCTTTTAAGAAATTTATTGAGGTATAATTTACCTACTCTAAAATTCAGCTCTTTTGAGTATATAATTGAATGATTTTTAGTAAATACACTGAGTTTTGCAATTATCACCACAATCTAGTTTTAGAACATTTTCGTCTCCCTTTTTATGATCCACATTTCTTGCCTGCAGGCTCAGGCAACTAGGAATCTACTTTCTGTCTCTATAGATTTGCCTTTTATGGCATTTAATATAAAAGGATTGATATAATATGAGGTCTTTTGTGTCTGGCTTCTTTTACTTAGCATATATTTTTGAGTTATATCATTAGAATATTTTGTTTCTTTTTATTGCTGAACCCGAGTTGGCTTTTGTTATGGTTTACATTGATGTAACAGGGAAATGGGAGCCAAGAAATGGTTTCAACCTCACCAAATTTGCCATCTGATAAGCCCGAGTCTATGGAGGTGCCCACAGAGCAGCTTCCCACAGGGAATTCACCAAGGTTAGTCCTCTGGCCGTCTTCCCAGGCTGCGGGAAGAAATGTTTACATCCTTGTCTCTGATGATTATGCCACTAAATGGTTGGAAAATTGCCCAAGTAGGAGGTGGCAGCTCAGGTTCCAGCAGGTTAATAACAGCCTTGAAGTGCACATTAGTGAGGGGACAGTGACACACCTGCCATTGAACTTGGGAGGTGGGGAAAGAAGTGAGTCCTCGTGGGGAAGCTACGGAATGGATGGGGTGTATAAGTGCAGCAGCTGGAGGTAACCCTGGCAGGGGGCAAATGTGTTTTCTGGCCCTACTCATTGTGAGAAGTAAGTAGAATTAGGTAGTGGTTCAGCATGCAGGCTTGGGAGTCAGCCGTCGGTGGCCTTGAGACTCTGGGCAGATTATGAGCCCTCGTAGAGCCTTGGTTTCCTTATTTACAATGTAGTGTATAGGTAACACCTCACAGAGTTGTTGAGGATTAAATAAGATGAAGCATACAAAATACTTAGTATAGTGTATGCATCTAGAAAATACTCAATAGATGTTAGCTCTTGTTTTTTATCTGCTTGATACTAGAGAGTCAAGCCTAATCTAGAGTTTTTATTGGCTTCTTTTTGAGTGTCCTTAAACTAATATTATCTGGAATTAGTAAAGTACTGCTTTTCTAAAATAATAAAAATGCTCAAAGGAATAACAAAAAGAGTGATTCACCTTAGAACTAATAAAGTAATTTTCTTTCTTTTTCCTTCCTTTTCCTTGCCCTCACCCATCTTGCCTTCCTGCCCACCTTTTCTCCTGCCCTCCTTTCTTATTTTGTTCTTTCGTTCCTCGTAGAATAAGCATAACTAAATTAATAATATAATTCCAAAATCTAATGTTTATGGTGTACAATATAGATTTTTAAGTGTTTTTCATAACCTTTCCATATTTGATCCTCACAGAAGTTCTGGAGAGAATTGTCATTATTATGCATTTTAGAGTTTGGGATAATATGATCTGTCTAAAGTCATGCAGCTCACAAATGGTGGATTTGTGGATTTGCCTGCATTATTAGATATGGGAATTAGATACGGAAACCAAATTCTCAATCTGACAGGAGACACACACATATAAATAATTATCATTGATATAAAATTTAAACAGCGTGTTAGAGAATGAGAATGGCAAGGAGGGACTTTTAGGCAGAGGACACTGAAGGGACAGAGGGTTGTTGTCATTGTCTGAACCAGCCCAGCAGAGGAACTGACAGGGAAGGTGCAAAGGAGATACTGGTATGTTTCCAGAATTAAAGGACCTTGTGTATTTATCAAAACAGTGGAGAACAGCAGAGCCACAGAACGTTCCAGAACTTCCAGTGATTCGGCTTGTAAATAGTGGGAAGGTGCCCTCCTTTGCATCTGCTCATTTCCTCGGGAGCTGGGTGGAGTCAGGGAGGAAGGGGTTAAGTGGGCTCAGCTGGGTCACCCAGCAGAGCCTGGAGGTGAGCAGAGAAGAGAGGGAGGATTAGGGGAGGCTGGGGGGGGGGGCAGTTGCTAGCTGGTCATGGTAGGGTTTATAGTTAACTGCTTTGGGAGCAAAATCTGACTTTCCCAAACTGAAATTTTAAAACAGAGAAGTTGGGAGCAGCCATCTAATGGAGTTAGGGGCATATGACAAAGGCCAACATAGGAATAACATAAAAAGGTAAAACTCCAATCAAATATTAAATAAAGAACGGTGTTTGAAAGTAATAGGTCAAGAATAATGTGTAGCATTGCATAAGATTGCTTGGCAGTAAAACCTTAGAAAGTAAAGGGCCTTAGTAGAACATTCACGGATGGGAAAATCGGGAATCTGCTTCCCATTCCACTGCTAGGCAGCTTTATGAAGGAATGTAGTACAGGGCAAATTCTTTAAGCCTCTGAGAAGAAAACAAAGGGTTTGATGGATCCTGAGGTGTCTGTGTGAGACAGTGAGACTGCATCTGCTGTGGTCACTTCTGTGTGCCTGGTGCAGGATAGTGTCGGAATTGAGGAAGTGAAGGTTTGTTGAATGAAAACTCTGGATAAGCAGAGGGGATAAAGGGCAAGTCAGAGGAGGAAAGCAGGGGTAGAAGGAAGCAGGTGTGTTCGTGTGCCGAGGGGCCTCTACCCCAAGTTGGCTGGAGGCTGCCGCTCCTCTCTCTGGGCCTGAATTCCTAATCGGCACACTCCTATCTGCCAGGTGTTCTCACATCTGAGGGTCATGGGAAAATCCCTGAACTGTTTTCCTTGACCTGTGCTTAGCATATAGCCCTGCCTGCTCTTGACACTCTCAAATGCCAACTCTACTATTGTTTCTCCCTTCCATTCACTTGCTTCCTTTTGAATTAGAACCCCTGTTGCCTTTCAAACTACCACTTTGCCACCCTGTATTGGTCCCAGCCATGCATCCCTGGAGTCTCAACCCCACTCAGACCCTGGGCACCACACATCTAGGCAGGATCTTTTCCTTGATATCCCTGAAATCACAGGTGGGATGTAAGCAGATTGGAAAATAGGATACAAATCTGGGCTCATACAATAGAGGGCTAGACATAGTGGTCTGTACATAAGGGGAAAGAAAAGAAGAAGCCATTGAGGAGTCTTGTTTTGGGAAAATTAGTCTGTATGTTCAAGCACTGTTTGATTAGTGGAGGTTACTATCCACCATCTCCTAAATATTGAAAAAATGAAGTATCAACCATCTAAAAATGTAATCCTTGAAAGCTCTGTAGGACTTGAGATTTATGAAAAATAAGACTACTGCACTACATTTCATCTGTTCATTCATTTAATAATCATTTTTTCAGTATCTACCATGTGCAATGTGTCAGGCTTCACAAGGCAATACAGAGAAGACACAGAACTTGCCTTCTCCCCTCAGAATTCAATACATTGTAGGGACTCATAAACTGGGTATACTTAACTGAAATAGAGGCAACAAATGGAAAGATGTGGGTGGAGAGATCAGCCCCAGGGGGAGATTCCAAAGCTGAGTTAATTTAGTTGCACGGTGGGTTACCTAGCCCACTGACCCAAAGGGGTGGCTAGGGCATTCGAGATCAAATCTGCCTGCTGCCTGGCCCAGGAGAGGGGTTCACAGTGCAAGTGCCCACCTGTACCTCCAGACAACTGCACTTCAAGCTTGCCCAGACAATTGGCTATTCTATAATTAACCCTGCTGACAGCTCTCCCAGTCATTGAACTGCCTGGCAAGAGGCTTCATCAATAACAGCTTAGCAGGACCTCCCCCTGGATGGCCCCTGTTCAATGCAAGAGGTCTTATTTCTAAACTCTGATGTATCCTTGAAGATGTCTTCCATCCCAAAGTGAGGAGGAACAAGGGCCTTTAGCATATTTGCAGGCACAGAAACCACAAAATGAGAGAGGGAAGACACTCATTAAGGTAGATAATTTGTCCCCTGGGGTCAGGCTGGCTATTTTCTACCTCTATCTGTATTTTTGTCCAATCTCTGCTTGCTGAGACCCAAGACGTCAAACCCCGATACTCTCCCTGCCTCTGGCGTTTCTTCTTGCCTGTTTACATTTTCCTTTGGTCCTTTTGACATTTAATTCATTTTTACAGCACATGTGGAATAGCTATTATTTTCTTATGTCTGGGGAAGGTTAACCAAGACACAATACCTGTTCCTGAGATTGTTTACAGTATTTGACTAGGCAGACATGTCTTCTCATTCCTTCTGGTACTACTGATAAATATTTGGAAGGTCAGCGTGTTTCCTCCCCACAGACCCCACTGCATTCACATAGTTTTTGAATTATAGTATTTGCATATGAGTCCTTCTTATCTTTTGCTAAACTATAAATATGTTGAAATAAAATATAGGCTTGGGAGCTGGAGAGAAAGTGTAAGCCATAGACCTTGTATTGATTAGCTGTGAGACCTTATGCTCTTCGACCCTCATTTCCCTTAAATATAAGATGATATGGCTGTTAGGAGGATGAAACTAAAACTGTGTGATGCTGGCAGCAAGTTCTGGCTCAGGAAATGTCTGTTCTCCATCCTATTCCTCTTTGTCCTTCTAGAGACAGGGATGGTGTTTTTTCCATTTTATTTCACTTTGGATACCTCATCTGAGCCTTACACATGAAAGACTGAGTAAAGACATCCTGTTGATTAAAACAAGAGTGAATGAATGAATGTGTGAATGAAAACTTTTTTTTTTTTAAGGGTAGGGCGAGAGGAGGAGCACAGTTAGGCACAGGAATGTGAGGAGAAAGCCAAGCTGAAGGAAGGCTTTCACTGTGAGACCCTGAAGGCTACCCACCACATTTGAGCTTGCACAGGGTTATAAGCCCAGGAAATCCAGAGCTGGATCTGCAGAAGGAGATGCAAGAAAGCCAGCCCTGGAGCTGATAGGCCGGGGTCTGCTCAGCAGTGAAGTGGGCAGTTTGTGTGAACTCGACCCTTTGCCCAGTGGTCAGCTAGTCCAGGTATCTGGCTAATCTCGGGATACCTACCTCTCCCCATTGTTAACTCTCATTCCTCCTTGCTCACACCAGTCCCTGCCTTCAGCACTAGCCTTAGATCCAGGTAAGAGGGGCACATGCCCTGGGTCCTGTACTTTAGGGGTCTCCCAAAATTAAAAACACAAAAAATATACTTTTTTTTTCATTGAGGCGAAATTCATGTAACATGAAATTAACCATTTTCAAGTGAACAATTCAGTTCCATTTAGTACATTCACAACATTGTGCTATAACCACCTCTATCTAGTTCTAAATCCTGTAATCCTAAACATCCACTCTCCTGACTCTTACTGTTCAGGCCCCAGAGTAAAAGTTCTCCATATCTGTGGCTCCATATCTTCAAAACAGAGGATAGGGGAAGGAATATTTGGAGGTTTGTTGGTAGTGACCATGCTGGTGTCAGAGACAGATTCTGTTTTGTCATTCAGGAAGGATTTGAGTAGAGGTGCTTAGATAAGAGAAAAGGTAACTTAATTAACTTGTCAAATCCTTCCTTTCAGCATGAATGCAGTAAATTCTTGCTTAATGAACTATCATTTTCCAGTAGTGCCAAGTGTCCGTTTTCTTATTACTTTTCATGTTCTAATTTGTAGTTCCAGAGGTACTCAAGGATTAGCACGATATTTTCAACAGTTATACATCATGGATAAGAAATGTTTTATAATATTAAGCAATTCATATTATTTATAAAGTTTTCTGTAGGTTTAGATATAATGTGAATGAAGCATGATGCTGATTCTTTACATTAGTGTATGGGTTTAGTTATTGCTTTAAGTGACAGTGAAAATTGTGACATAGGTAATAGTACATTGTATTTTGAAATTGAAATATTTTTATAATATTGTCTGCCAAATGACGATTTATTCTTTGTGACCTAATACAATTAAACATTTAAACACATGGTATTTAAATGCTTCATTCATTTCTGAATCTAGGTGTTAACTCTGAAATTGGCAATTCTAGTTACCAAGTCCTCAGACAGGGTCAGCACTTTGTGCCTCCTTAAATTTTGCACACAAGTTGCCTTACTTCACCTGTGTCACAGCCTTGCTGTAGAGTCAGATAGTAAATAGTTCCTGCTTTGCAGGCCATGTGGTCTCTGTTTCAACTTCTAAACTCTGCCAATGTAGCACTGAAGCAGACATAAATAATATGTAAATGGTTGGGCATGGCTGTGAGCCAATAAAACTTTATTTACAAAAACAGGCAGCCAGCCTGATTTGGCCTGTGGGTCATAATTTTCTAAGCCCTGGTTTAAAAGACAACATTTATTTCTTTATTGTGTTACATAGCCACATTTCCTCTTTCTGAAACCCAGGTTGATAGGGCTGCTATCATCTTGTGTTTTGTTTGATGCTGTTCCAGAGGGAAGAATAGCTCTAGCTTCAGCAACTGAGTGCTCAAAGGCAGAAGAGACACATGTTTCTGCTCACAATTCATTGGCTAGAATTAGTCACAGGTCCCCATCCAACCACAGAGGGGCCACATGAGATGTAATAAAGGTTCAAACTAGTTTTTTGGGGGAGTATAGAGGGAGGAAGGAGAGATAAAAGCTAGCTATTGAGTTTAGGTAAGGCTTCACAGAAGAGGAGACATTTATTCTGGGCTTTCAAGCATGGATGTGTTTCACAAATCTACTTTGATGTTAATATAGACAATAGAACTTATTTGGTATTTTTTTTTTTCAATTTGACTTAATGTATATTTGTTCAATTTTTTTAAATTTATTTTTAACCTATCTATGTCTTTATATCTCATATTGGTTCCTTGTAGACAGTGTATGGTTGGTTTCTGCATTTTTATTCATTCTGAAAACCTCTGTGTTTTAATTGTGTTGAGCATTTAAATTTAAGGTGATTGTTGACATGGATGATAGATCATCTTGTTCATTGTGTTCTATTTGTTCTGTCTGGTTTTCGTTGTTGTTACCCTTCTGTTTTCCTGCCTGCTTTTGGGTTAATTGATTATTTTTATAATTCTCCCTTTATCCAATATTAGGTTATTATTTACACCTATTTATAATTTTTTAGTGGTTTCCCTGTGGTTTACATACATTTTAAATTATATACCACTTACATTCCAATAATGTTATACCACTTCATATATGGTATTACAAGCTTAAATCATTTCACTGCCAATTATTCACTTTCTTAATTTTTTTTATTTCATTGTACATTTAATTTTCACATGTACTATATACCCAAACTACATTGTTGTTATATTTTTGTGTTAGATTCCCAATTATCTTTTATGGTGATTAAAAATAAGCAAAACTAGAATTTTATATTTACCTTCTTTTGAACTATTTTCAATTTTTTAAAAATACAGATGCAAGTTTCTGTAGTTCAGGTCTCCTGGTAATGAATTTCTAAATATTTGCCTGAAAAAGTTCATTCATTGTTGAAAGATATTTTTGTCGGGTACAGAATTCTTTCAGGACTTTAAAGAAGCCACTCCATAGTCTTATAACTTAGGTTGCATAAATTTTGACAAGAAGTTTGCCATGTTTCCTATGTTTGCTTCTTGTGTGTGTGTTTCCAATTGCCATGAAGAAATTATTTTTATTGTTAGTTTTCAGCAATTTAATATGAAGAGTCTAGGTTTTTGTTTGTTTTGATATTTATCTAACTGGTGGTTCTCTGAAATTTTAGAAAATGGTTAGCTATGATCCTTTCAAATGTTTCTTCTTCCCCATTTTCTTTCTCTTCTTTTGGAATTCCAATTACATATATGATAGAATGTTTGTATTGTCCCTCAGCTCTTAGGTGCCCTGTTCTGTCTCTCCTACCCCCTCTCAGTTTTCTCCTTCTTTCCCAGTTTGTGTAGCTTCTCTAAATTTATCTTCAAGTTCACAAATTCTTGATTGTGCTGTATCTTCTGATGAATCTGTGGAAAGCCTTCTTAATCTCTGTTACAGTGTTTTCTATGTCTAGCCTTTTAACTTGACTCTTTTTTATAGTTTCATTCTCTGATAAAATTTCTCATTTATTCATGAATGTCACCCATCTTTTCCTCTAGAGTCTTCAGCATTTTAATAATAGTTCTTTTACATTTCATGTTTGATAGTTCAAGTATCTGAGTTATATCTGAGTCTGATGCTTTTGATTTCCTTTTCTCTTGAGAGTGGGTTGTTTTTACTTGATTTTGCATGTATCTTGTTATTTTTTATTGAATGCTAAACATCTGTGTAGAAAAATAGGGATTAAATCGTATATATGTCTCAAAATGGGCGTGCCTCTTTGGCTGCTAGGCAACACATATGGAGTGTTGACTAAATGTAGCCAGTAGTTGAGCTGGATTTGTGTTCTGTGGTTGTTGTAGTTACCTTAAGTGCACCAATAACTTCAAGTCCTTACCTATCACTTTGGGTGGAGGCTGGTTTGCTGGAGGTTTTTCTCAATGTTCATGAGTAACCCTCAGGTTTGGGCCTGACCTGTCTTCTCTTCCCTCAGAGAAGATCCATCTCCCTATTCCTGACCTTCCTCTGGCAGGAGAATGATGTTGGCTATTACTCTGTGCCTGCTGGCCTGGTGGCTGGGGATAGGAATCCTGGTACAGCCTCAGTCTCAGTCCAGCCTTGTGTCTCTAGGTCTCAGGATTAGGCCCTTCCCAAAGAACACCAATTGTCTGAACCCTGATGGCTTCCTGCCTTTCCCCCATCCATTCTTTTATTTTTTTCCTGCAGCTGCAAAGGGTCTTCACTTGTGTCCTGGGACCACACAGTTAGATGACCTTTCTCCAGCAGTTTAAAGCTTTTATTTAAAGATTTATTTATTTATTTATTTATTTATTTATTTATTTGCCTTCTAGCTATTCCAATACACTAAAAACTGAAAAGGGATATCTATATAACACATAAGAATAACCTCTAGAATGACCTCTCAACTCTGTTTGAGATCTCTCAGCCACTGAAACTTGATTTTGTTTACTTTCTCTTCCCCCTTTTGGTCCAAGAAGCCTTTCTCAATCCTATGATGCCAGGGCCAAGCTCATCCCCACAAGTCATGTCCTGCGTTGCCAGGGAGATTTACATACCTGGGAGTCAGGTCCCACATAATGGGAGGGCAGCGAGTTCACCTGCAGGCAGAATTTAAAGCTTTTGTTTCTTAGGGAAATAGGAATCCAGGCAGGGCCTTTCTCCCCTTCCTATAGCAGTAGCCACTTTCCTCCTTAAAGCTCCCACTACTGAGGTAGATTTTCTCTGGTTTCTTGCCTTGCCTGCAATCTTTCTCCTAAGCAACCAGTGGAGGTCTGTGGAGACAAGGCTGCCAATGAGCAAGAGCTCACTTTGTGTTTGTGGCTCTCAGGGTTTCTATACTCTCACACTATCCCACATTCAATGTTTAGCAATTCATTAAATGTTTTAGCCAGATTTTTTTGTATTCGCTTATATGGTGGTCCTATCTTTCTCTGTGTTCTACCACAGGTGAAGCCAGTTCTAGACTGTTTAGAATTCAGGCTAGTTCTTTGCCCTGTGGTTTCAGTTCTCTGATGGACTCAAATAAATGTAAGATTTTATAATCATAGTGGCTCTTCCTTTCTGTTATGGTGGGGACAATGTTCCTAACATTCTATATCCTATGCAGAAGCCAGAAATCTCTGTTGTTATTTTGGAATGACATCTACTATCCCTGAAGACTGTGTTCTGTTTTACACCCTTTCTGAAACATTGATTGAGATAATTTTCTATGGCTTCACTGGAAAATAGTTTCTAACAAGAAACTGAGCTATAAACCTGCTTTCAATTTATATAAAATTACTTTGTCAAATTATTCCTAAGTAATCACAATTGATTGAGCACTCTTATGTAGTTGAAACTGCCTCCTTCTTAGATGTCTAAAGACAGATTGTGGTCCTGTCTCTGCTGCTTTCTAGCTTTGTGATCTTTGAGCAAATCACTGGACCTCTTCGGTTCTCAAATTTCTCTCAGATAAAGTGAAGATGCTAGTGATTTCTGTGGTCCACAATCTGCTCTAAGATCGACAATGCTACATTAATCTTTCAGTCCACATAGCTATAGTACAAGTAATGTTATTCTCATTTGACAAAGAAATAATTCAGAAAGAAGCCAATGTTAAGCACTTCAGCATTGAATTCCTTGTGCAGTAGAGTACTGAACTGTGGAGCTTGAGCTTGTTCTTGAAGGAGGGCAGGATGACACCAAAATAGGGAATAGGTGGTATATTTTCATCATAGAGAATTCCAGCCCAAAGAAGTTGTAGTATGTCTGTCTCCTGGGGAAGGCCTAATTCAAATAGTCTAAAATATGCTGTATAAGTCACATGCTATTAAGTATGTACTCAAATTACTGTAATAGCCCTTGTGTGTGTGTATGTGTGTGTGTGTGTGTGTGTGTGTATGTGTTAAAAGAGATGGGGGATATTAAAGAGTTGTGGATGGGGTTCTTCTGAGGACCAAGAGTTAGAATAAGATCGGAGACCTTTCACCTTTGACACCAGAGTCCTTCTCACTTAATCATGCTGCCCATATTGGGGCATTGAGGATGCGTGGGTGGGTCTTTCTGTTCCCAACACTGAGCTATCTTGAACAATCAGGAAGTTTCTATGAGATTGGAGGAAATGCTCTCTAAATTCATCTTTATGGCGGGTCATAAAATTCAGCCCCAAAGCCAGCTTCCCTGCTTGGATTCACCTTTCAAGAAATGCAGGTCTGGGAGATACCATCCCTTCTTTTATTCAATGGTTCTGAGCCAGAGAGATCATCCCACTAACTCCAAAGGAAGTGTTGTAAGTGTGTGTGTGTGTAGAGGCAAGAGCCACTGTGCTGATGATGACTCTGACATGTTAATTCATTCCCACCTCTCTCAACCTATTCAAAATTTATTCATTCTCTAAGATCTAATTCAAGTCTTACCTTCTGCAAGAAAGTTTTTGGGATCATTTTTAGTACCATTTCATAGCTCCTACAAGTGGTTTTCTTTGATAAATTATTAGAAACTGATTCAGTTAAGGAATTTATTTCATAATTCTACCTTTTACATGCTCAGCAAATTAGTATTAGGTATATAAGACACACTCAGTAAATACTTGTTTCCAAGCTTATGTTTTGCTTAGATTTCAAATCCATTAACCAACTATTATGTTCCAGGCATTTTTCTAGACACTGGGGATACAATACTAACAGAAATAGGCAAAGTCCCTGTCTGTAAGGAGCTGACCTCACACAGTAAACAGATAAGTAAGCAGAAACATTCAAAGGGTGATATATGCTATGAAGAAAAACAAAACAGGTGAGGGATCCAGAAAGTGAATGAAGAGGCATGTGTCTTATTTTATTCAGGGAAGGCTTTTCTGAATAGGTAACATTTGAAGAGAGAGCTGATGAGAATGAGGGAGCAAGTCATGAAGATCTCTAGAAGATTGTTCCCATGGTAATATTGTACAATTGTGATATAATATATGATAATATTGCATTACATTGAATTCATGAATATTAATGGTAGAAAAGAAAGATTGAAGTGATTGTACTATCTCTGTTTGCTCTTGATTAGGGATTTCAGATAATTTGTGCTGAAGAAATCCACTTTTCCTGTTTCTGGGAACCAGTGACAATAGGGATGGAGAATTTGTTTCTCATGTGAATGATCTGATTAATTACACTCTCGAGGGGCAAGCTTTTCTTTCAAAAGGATGGTGTCTTCCAAGAGTAAATGGTTAGCTCCTACCACACTGAATTGAAATGGAAAAAGTGGTGGAACGAGAGGAAAAGACAGAATCCAGGATAGATTGTGTAGGGGGCGGCCAGTGCCATGGCAGAAAGTAAAGCAAGCAGAAAACTTTAGCCAAAAACAAAAGAAAACAGGAAAATAGAAAGATTCAAACAAAGACAGTAGGCGCAAAGGGATGACAGCTGGTTTATCAGGAAAACAAGTTGACCAGGAACTAGGAGCCGTTATAGGCCAAACCAGTTGAAGAGGACTGATCAGTAGGAAGGAGACAGTATCATCAAAGGCATAGCTGAGCCTAGCTCACCAGTTCCCTGAGTGAGGAGGGATTTTGCCTAGTTTAACTGCAGATACTGTAAAACAAGCTGTTTTAGTTCTGAGTGTTTTATTTAAGTTCATATATATTATCATTTCATTAAGTAAATAGGGAATAGCTTGTTTAGTAATTAAGAGCTCTGACTCTGGAACCAGGCTGTCTGGGTTAGAAGCCTGGTTCCACCCCTCTCTAATTTTGTGATTTTGACAAGTTACCTCACTTCTCTGAGCCTCAGTTTCCCAATCTGTAAAATGGGATCATAATAGCACGTATATCCTAGGGTTGTAATGAGTAATAAATTAATTAAAATAGCTGAAGCACTTTGATGATCTATTATTTGTATTGGTCCCTTATGATTATGTTCCAGCTTAGCAAGCTTAGCATGAAACCCAAGTTTGCATGGACCTTACTATCCTTTTTCAATACCTAGATGTCCAGGTAGTGAGAAAGATAGCCTGCTTGAATCTATTTATATATAATGACTGGATAGAGAAGGGACTGTGGTAAAACCATTTTTTTTTTTACTTGAGAA
Source organism: Choloepus didactylus (assembly GCF_015220235.1). Taxonomy (NCBI): domain Eukaryota; kingdom Metazoa; phylum Chordata; class Mammalia; order Pilosa; family Megalonychidae; genus Choloepus; species Choloepus didactylus. Next base: position 28,620,246 of record NC_051322.1, on the reverse strand, counting down.
GGATGACTATAATTATACTATTAAACTTTCACCATTAATCATTAAAATATGTCAGCAGTAACAGACTGCCTGAAACCTGTAATGATAAATGTATTACTAAAAAGAATATAAGCTCTACCAGGACAAATACAATGTCTATCTCAATTGTTGTTACAGCTCAGTGTCAGTTTTAGTTATAGAGGCTCAATGAAGATCTGTTAAAGGAAGTGAATTCATGTGTATTTTAACCAATTAACAGATACTTCTATGGTTCCATGGTCCCACTGATGTCAGAATAACTTTCAGAGCCAATTTACAAAACATAAGACAGGACCACTCACATTTAAATCGAGAAAAGCAGTGATGTCCAAGTGCTATCACGTAGCTTTAATCTTTATTCACTATACTTGGATTGTTGTAACTACATGGATATGTCTAAAAAATTAACTTTCACTTCAAAAATAATAATAATTGACCTTCTGATGGGTTATTTAAACAAATGTGGTTTGGGCAATGAAGAACTTCTAAGTAAGATCTCATGCAGCTAGAGTTTAAATATGCATGGCATTCATATGATCCTGCAACCCCGTTATTTGGTATACATTTGGAAGCACTGAAAGCAGGGACATGAATAGGCATTTGCACAAGGTATTTATGGTGGCAGTATTCACAATGTGCAATGGATGGAGGTGGCTAAGGGTATATTGACAGTGGGTGAATGGGAGGGCAAACTGTGGTGTATGCATAGAATGGAATACTGAACTTCTGCAAGACAGAATGAAGTGGGGAGGCATGCAACTAGGTGAATGAACTATGAAGACATTATGTTGAGTGAAATAAGCCAGAAATGAAGGACAAATACTGTAAGTCCTCACTAATATAAACTAACCAGGATGAGCAAATGCTGAGAATTGAATTTGAGAGCATAGGTTATCAGGGGATAGATCGTGGGCAGAGATTGGGCAATCGATGATGCGAGAGTACAGAATGTTCAAGAAGGCTTATTGTAAAGGTTCCTAGATTATGAACCCTTACAGCAGTCACATATATTCCTGAGTTTTAGCTGTTATTTATGAGATGTTTATTTGATACAAAATTTATATTACTGAAGAACACTATTTAATTTAACCTGTATGATCAGTTTATTTAAACAACATAATTACATGGAACCTAGAACAGGGAATGAGATCTTGTTATTCTGTACAGGTTTTAATGTAATACCCCACAACATCCCAGAGTATTTTGGGCAGAAAATAAAAAATGTATTTGCAAAGTCCCCTTGAGTGACTGGGGAAAAATGTGGAAATATTAAACTTCCTACCTGGGGAATTCCTGATAGTGTCGCAACCATTAGGGACTCCCAATATAATAAGTCAAGCCCTCAATCCTGGGGCTTGACCTTATGAAATTTATTTCTGCAAATGAGAAGCTAAGCCTACTTATAATGATGCCTAAAAGTCACCCCCCAGAGAACCTCTTTTGTGCTCAGATGTGACCTCTTTCTCTCAGCCAACTCTGCATATAAACTGACTACCCTCTCTCCTACACGGAACATGACTCCCAGGGGCATAAGTCTCCCTGGCAATGTGGGACATGACTCCCAGAGATGAGCCTGGGCCTGGCATCGTGGGATTGAGAATGCCTTCTTGACCAAAATGGGGAAAAGAAAATGAAACAAAATAAAGTTTCAGTGGCTAAGAGATTTCAAATAGAGTTGAGAGGTCATTTTGGAGGTTATTCTTATGCATTATATAGATACTCATTTTTAGTTTTAGTTTCTAGTGTATTAGAATAGCTAGAAGAAAATACCTGAATCTGTTGAACTGTAATCCAGTGGACTCAATACTCGATGATAATTGTGTAACTATCTAGCTTTTATCATGTGACTGTGTGATTGTGAAAACCTTGTGACTGACACTCCCTTTATCCAGTGTATGGGCAGATGACTAATAAAATAAAGACAAAAATATATAAATAATAGTGGGAGATAAGGGATATTGGATGTCTGGGGTGTTTTTTATATTTTTATTTTTTTCTTTATTTTGAAGTATTGAAAATGTTCTAAAATTGATTGTGGTGATAAATGTACAACTATGTGCTGACACTGTAATCTATTGATTGTATACTTTTGATGGATTATATGGGGTGTGAATATATCTCAATAATTGTGGGAATGGGGATATAGACTTCTAAGGTAGCTAATTGGAAGGGTTGAAGATCACCCCTTTGGATGTCAGTTTCTAGAACATTTTTCAAGAGGTATGTTATGATATTATCACACCTTGCATTGCCTCTCCGAGAAGAACAAATGAGAAAAGATCTATTTAGAGTGATTCACTGCAAAGCTCTGCAATCTCTGGGGCCCTTAAACAAGGGAATATTTTTGATTATTGGTGAGTTGAACTTTTTCATTGGGTACATTATTGTATTGTTATTGTGGGAAGAAAAGACAATCTAAGTCCCTGTGGATTAGATTTTGATATAGGGTTAGAGAGTTGATACACTTCTGAGGTAAGACAGTAAAAGTGTATTGCTGGCCTTGCCAGCTGAAAGGAAAGTGTTTCTGGTGGTTTTTACTAACAGATATTGAGAAAAACATTTGCCAGATCAATAGCTGCATACCAGGCACCAGAGGATATATTGATTGGTTCAAATAAAGATACCAAATCTGGAAGAGCAGCTGCAATTGAAATCACCACCTAGTTAAGTTTACCATAACCCACTGTCCTCCTCCAAGATCCATCTGGTTTCTGAACAGGTTAAATAGGAGAGCTGACTGGGGATGTGGTAGGAATCACCACCCCTGCATCCATCAAGTCCTTGATGATGGCATTAATCTCTGTAATCCCTCCAGAAATGTGGTCTTACTTTTGGTTTACTATTTTGGTAGGTAGAGGCAGTTCTGGTGGCTTCCACTTGGACTTTCTTCACTCTACAAGCCAAGGAATCAATGTGATGATCGGCTCAGTTACTGAGTATGTCTGTTCCAAGTATGCATTCTGAAAATGGGGGCATAATCACAGAATGTGTTTGGAGACACATTAAACCCACTGTGAGATGGATCTGAGCTAAAACTCCATTTATCATCTGACCTCCATAAGCCCCTACACTGAGTGGTGGGCCACAGTGATATTTTGGCTCTCCTGGAATTAATGTCAGTTCAGAGTCAGTTATCTAATAATTCCCCAAATGTCTGATCATTTCCTTCTCCCCAGTACACAGTCACCCAGGTAAAAGCCCATGCGTCCCTTTATGGAAGGCAGGGAGGAAGCTTAACAGTATACATTTTTGGCAGTGTAGCAGGGTCCATCACGTAGGTGGACTGGCTTTCCCTTCGTTCGGGGTTTCTGGGTCTGTAAACTACCTCAGGTGTGGAAATTGATTAAGGGGCTGTTTTTGACTAAGCTAGACTTTTGTTCACTTGACCTAGCACTCTTCTGCTTATACAGATCAAGTAAGGATTTAATAGACTGCTCATTTATTTTACTTCTTTGTACCCCATGATCTACTAGCCAGTGCCATAGGTCTTTGCAATTCAGACTTTTCTTTTTACAGCTTTGTCTCTGCTGTCCATATGGTAGCCATGCCCACCTTGTCTTTGCTGATTAAGTGCTGTCACTTGGCTCCTGCCAACCTGGAATCTGATCATCCCTGTTATGTTTAAGTATCCAAATTCTGTGGCAGCACTTCCTACAGTAATATTGGACCCCCAGAGAACAGCATCCACAGAGCTCTTCAAGGAGCTGCTCTCACAAATTTATTCCTCTCAGTCCTGGTAAAAGGTGTGTTCTCTGCACATTCCTGGGGTGGGTGAGCATGTCTTACATGATAAATCCATTTAACATTCCAATCTCTCTAAACCTTTCGATCCCCTCATCTGCATTATACCAGGGCAGTTCTGGCATTTCAGCTTCTGGTAATATAGGCCATGTTTGGTCCATGCTTCAGCCAACCACGGGAACAAACTATTAGAGCCCTAGGTACAACATTGAATCCATGATCTCTGCACAGTGGGCCTGTAAGCTTGATACAACGTTATGTTCTTTCCACCATTATTCCATACTCTTAATATCCATCCCCACACCTATTCCCTGATTTCTATCTATATAAATTAGAAAACTCATGCAGTTTTATTGGAGAATGTACACCTCCTCATGGGTCACACTTTTTACCTCACCTTTTGGGGCCTGTTGAGACTTTAGTGTATTTATAGGTCTTTTGTCAATTCATGCCATGGACTATCAGTGTCATCTTGATCATTGAGGAATCATTCATTATCACCTTTTAATCTAATCATATATATATAATATTAAGAGATTTCTTTATAGGAATTGGCTCATGTGTCTGTGGAGATCAGCAAGTCTGAATTCAATAGGGCAGGCCTCAAGTTGGGAACTCCAATGAATTCCCCAAAAGAAGATGGCTGGCTAAGGTGGAGAAAGAAATTTTTCTTTCTGATTGCAGAAATCATCAGTTCTTCCTTTAAGGCCTTCAGCTGATTCAATGAGACTTCTCTCATTGCTGAAGGCAGTCTCCTTTGTTGACCACAGATGTAATCAGCCATATATGCAATCAACTGACTACTGGTTTAAATCCATGAAATACCCTCAGGTATTCAGTCAGGGACAGTGCTTACTTGACCAAACAACTGGACACCGGAACCTAGCCAAGTTGACTTAACCATCACAATTATCCAGCTGGAATTATCTTTTAAAATCCATCCTATACAATATTGGAGAAAGAAGAATTTTAGTTCCAGATTTTTTCTTTGTTCCATGATTTAGATGATTTATGAATCAAGGCCCTGTTTTTAGTCATATTGCTCCTTGGCAGGTTGGTGGTCTGATCGATTCTCGGGAATCAGATGATCAATCCAATTTTGTAGTTGAGATGACCAGATTGCTTAGACTGTAAATGATCAGATCAAATAGAAAGTATCACTCAATATCAGGTAATATGACAATTTAAAAATGGAATTGACCTCAAAATGTTTAATATAGTGCACAGTATATAGATAAGGAATAATAGTTATTGTCTAGGGCAGTGGTTCTCAAACTTTAGTGTGTATCAGAATCTCCTGCAGGGCTTGTTAAGATGCAGATTGCTGGAACCCACCCCAGCGTGTTTTATCCAGTAGGTCTGGGGTGGAGACAGAGAATTTGCACTTCTAACAAGTTCTCATCTGATGTTGATGCTATTGATTCAGGGACCACACTTTGAAGATCACTTCTCTAAAAAATAGGCTTTACATTACTTGAGTTTAAAGTATCAAACAGATATGGGTTATAAAATAATTTTTTTTCTGGCAATAGAGATTAGAGCTAGTTATACTTAGGTATAGATTGAGGAGTATGAAATATGTAATGTTCACATCCTAGTGTCTTGAATATCGAATAGGGGAATCTTGGAGCATTTGTATCCCCAACTACTTGTTTCATAACCAGGAATTCCTGTTAGCAAAACATAAGAGAGTAAATTTCCATTGAGGTGTTCTGGATGTTGTATGTTTTTGGTGAAGAAGAGTCCTGTTTTAATGAAATAAGTATGCAATAGTAAGTAGAAGCAACGAAATGGTACAGAAGTGTTCATTTGATAAGTATTTTGACTGCCTGTGTACACGATAATATGTTATGAGCTGAGAGGATTATCTAGAAGCTCACAATCTAATAAAAAGAGCATGTTTCAAACATATGGAGTGATCAGTAACATGATGAAGCAACGTGTTATTGAGACCATATTTGGTGGTACTGAGAGTTTGCTACAGAATAGAGAGGCAGGAGGAGATGGGGGACTTGAATGTGTGGGCAAGGCTCCTTGGGGGAGCTGATGCTTGGCCTTCACGCAGTACCACTCACCAGATAAATTCAATACTTGAGGGAACTGTGCTTGAACAATTTCTGTTTCTTCACGTTTCTTGTGAGGAATATTCCCAGAGAACTGAAGCAGGTTAATTAAGATGCTAAGAGTCTGGCACAATTTCTGAGCAAATCAACACCACACAAGGTTTCGATGTAGCTAACTGGTGTTTGTTCCTGCTTGCAAAAGCTGTGTTTATTCAGTTGGGGCAGAGTCCAAAAGGACTGAAAGAAGTTAATTAGTTCAATTTGCCAAGGCCTTGTCATCTGGTCCCAGAACTAGGGAATAGGACAACCCCAATGAATATAAATATGTATATAAATGCAAAATATTGTGGTTATGATTATGACAGATATAACTATTCATTTTTATATGATCAAACTTTGGTTAAATAAATAATTAAATAATGAAACACAGGTCAGGAATTTTATGGCATGAAGTGAAGGATGGGAAATGTTTACACAGATATCAGTGGTTCTCTAGCATTTATCTATGACCCAGTACCTCAAAAATCATCTGGGATATTTAAAAGTAATAGAGAATCCAGGATTTCATTCTCAGAGATTCATATTCAAAGCAAATGGAATGTGTTTTGGAAATCTGTATCTTTTAACCAGATAATTTGGTGATTTTCTTGCTTAGCCAGGTTTGGAAATATTGGGCAAGAATGGGGGAAGGTGCAATACCTTGAGCAGCAGATGGACAGTTCATTTCCCCATTATAGTATCCAAAAGATGGTTACCTGGGGGGTTTTAACCTTTTCTGCAGCATGGCATAGTGGAAGAGTTACTAGGCTTAGAATCAGCTGGACAGGAATTTGTAAACAAAGTGCCTAGCAGAGTGTCTGACATAGAAGGAGCTCAATACAAATGTATGCAATACTGAACAAAGCCAACCAAGCCATTAGCATTGCCTGGAGAACCAAATGATCAATGCATGAAAGTGTTTTGGACAATTCAAATGCTCTGTCAAACCTGAATAGTATTATCACTCATATTGTCATTATTAATACTACTTTTATTCTTTACTCAATCAATTCTCTCTGGCCACTATAAACAGCACACTCAATTGACTTCACTGTGCTAACAGCTGATCTACAGAGAGCCTAAAACACTATTATTATCAGTTTAATATGACATACTATATCCAGTGTGGCCAGGCAGTGAGTAGTTCTTCATTGCAGATGTAGCGAATCAGATGCCTCTCATCAGAACCTCAGCCTCTACTGCAGACCCAGAGCTGAGAAGATGAGAGCACATCATCAACAAGCCACTCTGTCCTCTGTGGTCACACCCCTTACTTCCTACCACTAGATGTTTTTAATGAAGATACAGCAGTAATCTGTGCCTTCATTCATGTGATCTGTGGCTAAGTGTTGGAGACATGCACTACGTCTATGGGTGGGAGGCACCCTGAGGGCACAGCACATGGATTACCCTGGAAAAGTGGTAACTGGGAAACAAATGATAACAGCAAAATGCTAATGTCTCAAATGAACTGAAAATGATGATGTAGCACTTGGAGCTTTCTGCTGCTTCTTGTGATGAGGCAGGACCTATCATTAGTTTGATATATAAATGTGCCTTAGAGAAGTCTTGCAGGGATGTTTGTCTCTCTGTGATAGAAAGAATTCATTAGCATATGGCAGCCTTCTCCGCAGCCTTCTCCAGTGACAATTACCTGAGTGTGCATGTGGATTGTTTTTTTACAGATATTGCAATGTAATTGTGCTTAAGGGGGCATTTTGAAAAATAAGGCAAACCAATTATTTTTATCCATCTACAGTTGCAAATTAATTGAACAATTAGTAATAATAGCTTATGAATGTACATAACGGGCCACCTTGCATCCAAAGTACTAAACCGGCATCTCAAAATATGAGCACTGATCCCTCCGTCACTGAGAGACTGACTTCTCTGGGGTGGGTACAGCTGAACAGCCAGGGCAACCTTCTCCACTATTTTCAGGCAGTAGAAGGAGAATGGCATAACCAGCTGAAAGAGAGTAATTCCCCAAAGAAGATAGAGCCAGATGATATAGCTGGCTCCATGTATGGCTGTGGGATAACTACAAAGAATCAACCACACATTGCAGTTGTTGATTCCAGAAAGAGGATGACATCATTAGACAGAGTAAATATAAATTTAAATATAGAAAAATCATAGAGTACTTATACTAGAGCCAGCTTCCACCCCTCTCTATTTTAAGATGGAAAGTTTATTGATACGGGAGCTTCATAAGGAAGATAGTGAGGATGTTAGGGAGTAGGTGGGTCGACATTTTCATATTAAAGCAGCTTTCTCCTCATAATCAGACACATTGATTGCAAGTCACCATATGATTGTCAGCAGTATCATGCTGTGATTGAAATAGCTCTTCAGGTCCTCGTACTCTCAAGCAGACCCTGTGACATGCGGGCTTCCATCCTGCTGACAACACATAAACACAGATCTGTTAAAAAATGCAATTAGCATACATCCCCTCTCTGGACAGATGCTCCCAATTGCTTGTGTTGAAATACGTAAGTCACAGCACTGTTTATTTTAAGTTTAGAGAAGATTATTTTCAAATGATTTGAATATCATTGTAATGTCTTGCTTTGCTAGAGGTTGATTTTTATTAAATCCCTGAGCTTTGTGAAGGGTTGTCTAATTTCCCTCCCCCAAAAAGGGGGTATAAATAAATACCATCATTAGTACTCTCTTCATATCACCTGCATAAATTCCTATATCCTTTTTGAGTGCCAGAGAATATAGAGAGGCAGAACTAGACTAGTGAAGAGCCTTACCTTAGCCTTAGACTGTGATATAGTCTGTTATAGGGGAGCCCCAGGAAATAATTCACTATTCTCAACTTTAGGCATAAATTAAGCTATTTTTTTTTGTTGTTATTGAAAGTTTTTTTCCATCCAAATATTATCTAACCCTGTTTGATGTAACATTTTCCAATCTATTTATTTGTCTTCTTTTTACCCATCCAAAATATTGTAACAGTTCTTCCTTCTTTTTTAAAAAGTAATTTGCTCAATGCATCTTTTTCAGGTTTGTTGGAATAATCTTTCCAAAATACTGCTTCCACAATCTCATTGACCTACTATAAAACTCTCATGTTTTTCTATTGTCTCCTAAATAGAATCCAGATATGCCACTCTGGTTTCCAAAGCTTTATACAGACTGGTGCCAGTTTCATATCCCTGGAATTATGTTGCCTGTGCTCTCAGGACAAATACTTCATTCTAATCAGGCTGATTCATTACAATCCCCTGAATCCTACACATGCATTCTGGTCTCTGAATCCTTAACTCATGTTGCTTCAACCATTTAGAATATCCTTCTCCTTATATTCCAGTCTCTATACAAATATATATGCATATCTTTTAAGATTCCACTTAAGTACATATCCATTACTTTGCAGGAGATAGAACACACCCGTTCTAGCAGGGCATGATGCTAAGAAGCCAGGGAGCAAAAGGCCCAATGTTGAGTACTAGCATTTTCATCAGGCTTGGGAGAACAAAATTGGCGTTCAGAACAGATCATAAATTAAGGGTCCTAGAAAACTTTTCAGATACTTCCATGATATACGCTTGGAGTGGGGAATATCTACAAGTAGACTGAGCTTCTCAGGTGAAAATCAGCCATGAGTTAGCTCAGTATCTGATTAGATTGAGATAATCTGAACCCTTGCTACAGCTAAAAGATAGAATGAATTCTCTTTGGATGAAAACAAACTCATCCAGAGTCTCTGTGAATTTTTGTACACAACCAAGATTCAATCAGTAATTACCAGGCTTATCACAAACATCTGCCAGAAAAGACAGACAATAGAGACAATAGAGTATGACAGATCCAGATACTGAAGTTGTCAGGCACAGCCTTTAAAATAAATGTAAATAATATGTTGATTAAAATAGATGGAAAGATCTTAATTTTACCAACTTTATTTATTAAAAAGAATCAAACTGAAATTCCAGGTGAGTAAATTCAATAGCTGAAATCAAGATACCTTTAGGTTAAATAGCAGACTGGGCACAGTTGAAAATATTAATAAATAGGAAGATAGGTTAGAAAATATGTCCACTGAGGATTGAAAACATGGACAAAAAGTGAAAGAGGCATAAAGGACATGTTGAAAAATTCTAACATGAAGATACTTAGCTTCCTAGAAGGAAAGGAAAGAGAGAATGAGAAAAAGCAATATTTCGAAAAATAACTAGCTGAGAAAATCTACAACTAAAGAAAGATGTCAGCCCGTAGATTGCAGTAGCTCTATGAAGCCCAAGTAGGATAAATAAATAAAAAAATCCATAGATACATTGTTATCTAATTGCTAATAAAGTGAAATACAAAATCCTAAAGACAGCCAGAAGAAAGAAAAAGGCATATTTATTTCCAATGAGCAAAAATGAGATTGACAGCTACATTTTCTATTGAAATGAAGAATACTTAAAATCATTTTTAAAGCACTGGAGGAAAATGACTACCAACCTAGAATTTTATACCCACTTAACATACCCCTTAAAATTAAAGGCATAGTAAAGATATTTTCATTCAAATTAAATTGAATTTGTGGCCAGCAGACTTCTCTGATATTAAAAGAAATAATAAAAATAGTTTTCTAGGTAAAAAAGAAAATGATTCCGCATGAAGTATTGTAACATAAGATGGAATGAAAGACATTGATGAGGGTAGTTTTGGGTGTGAAATTCTAAAAATGGTTCTTATGAAGTTTACTACATATGTAAAATTAAAATACAGGACAATGAAAATACAAGCCTGGAGGATGGTAAATGGAGTTAGTGTTTTAAGGACATTGCATTATCTGTTCAGTGGTAATCCTGACAATGAGTCCTATGTCCATTAAATCCATCTTAATAGAGGTCATTATAAATTAGTATAATCTAACAAGTATGAATGTTGTGGTAATCTCTAGTGCAACCACTAAAAGAATAGTTAAAGAATGTGTAACAAGTAAGAAAATAGAGGGACAAGTTACAATAATAGAGATACTTGTTGATTCAAAGAAAACGAAAGAGAGGAAAAAGAAACAAAGATGAGATAAATTTTTTTAAGAAAAGAAATATGGTAAAAAAAAATATATATGGTATGTCTAAGCCCTAATATATCAGTTATTTCATTAAACAGACTACTCCATTAAAAAAAAAAATCAGACTAGATTTAAAAATACTGCAATGACTCTAAACTGCTTAAAAGAGACTCCTATTAAATGTAATGAACCAATAAGTCAAAAGTAAAAGGATGATAAAATTATATATAGGACTCCTGAGATGATGTTGGTGAAAATGACAGAGAAAGTTGTTCCAAGGACCTGACCCTCCAGATAATCACTGGGGGAAAAAAAAAGCGATAAATGATTACAATCAACTTTGTCAAAACTCTGTAAAATAGTCAAAGGTTTATACAACCTAGCAACCACTGAATCAAGAAAGAGGCAAGTTAAAAATCTGGATGAAGACAGCCCACTCAGTATGGACCCTAGTCCCTGTTTCTCGAGCGAGCAGAGCAGAACTTGTTTTCTAAGAATTGTGTTTGTCTATTTTGATCTGTCTGGGGGCTACCTGAAGGACTGATGCATCAAAAATTCAGAAAGTTGTAAGATACAGGATCAACACACAAAAACCCATTGATTTTTATAACTAACATGAACAATCAAGGAAAAAAAAAAAGAAGAAATTTAGAAAGCAATTTCCACTTACAGTAGCATCCTAAAGAATAAAATACTTTGAAATAAATTTAACCAAGGAGGTATAAGACACATGCACTAAAAACTACAAAACTTTGATGAAAAATTAAAGACCTAAATAGATGGAAGGACATCCATGTTCATGGATTGGAAGGCATAATATTGTTAAGTGATCTATAGATTGAATGCAATCTCTATCAAAATCCCAGTGGCCTTTTTACAGAAATGTAAAACCTGATCATCAAATTCATATGGAATTGCAAACAGCTCTGAAGCCAAATAAGTATTGAAAAAGAAGTTAGAAAATGCACACTTCAGAATTTCAAAACTTACTACAAAACTGAAGTTATTAAAACATTGTTGTATGGGCATAAGGATAGATATAGAGACCAATGGAATATGACTGAGAGTCCAGAAATGAACTCATATATCTATGGCCTACTGATGTGTGGCAAGGGTGCCAAGACCATTCAATGGGGAAATAATATTCTTTTCAACAAATGGTGCTAGGACAACTGGATATTCACATGCAAAGAATGAAGTTGGACTCCTACCTCACACTGTATATAAAAATTAACTCAAATTGGATCAATGACCTAAATGTAAGAGCTAAAACATAAAACTCTTAGTAAATTACATAGCAGTAAATCCTTATGACCTTGGATTTGGCAATGGATTCTTAGGTATGACACAAAAAGTACAAGCAACAACAGGAAAAAAAATAAATTCGACTTCATAAAAAAAAAAAAAAAAACTTTTGTGCAGAGGACATTATCAAGAAAATGAAAGACAAAATATAGAATGGGATAAAATATTTGTAAATCATATTTCTGATAAGCATCTAGTATCTGTAATTTATATAGGACTCTTACAACACAGCAAAGGAAAAACAACCCAAATAAAAAGATGACAAAGGACTTGATACATTTCTCCAAAGAAGATATACAAATGGCCAAAAAGCACATAAAAAAGATGCTGAACATCATTAATGGATAGGGAAATACAAATACAACCCATATTTAGTTACCACTTAACAATCTTTTGGATGGCTTTAGTAATAATAAAAAAAAGGAAAATATGTTTTGGCTTTCAGGTGGAGAAACTGAAACCCTTGCACACTGCTGGCACATGCATGGTGAGATACAGTTTGGTGGTTCCTCAACTGTATTTGTTGGTTCTGAGCAAAGTAAATTGTAAGCCAAAAAGCATTACTATATGATAAAGAGTGACATTTCATAACAAAGCATTTAGTTCAACAGGAAAATATAACAATCCTAAATTGGTATGCACCTAATAACTCATAAATATAAAGCAAAAATGAAAGATACTGAACCAAACTATAAATTAATTATGAAGAAATAATAAAGATATTTTAAATCCTAAGGATTTAGAACATTGGTCTCTTATGATCCCTTTCTTTGGAAGATATTACATGATCAAACAAAGTAAGGAATTAATCCAGTAATAAGATGACATGGGATTCAGAAAACAGTACCCCATGGTAAACAGGCATAGAGAGCAACCACCCCACGTTGCAGCAGAAGGGCATTGGCTCTGGGAGAGACATCTCTCAGAGAAGGAGGGGCTGATAGAATACCGTTATAGGACACCTGAGGGGAGCTAAAATATTATCATATTGAAGACACGGGAAGAAGAAGAAGGAGGAAGAGGAGGAGGAGGAACTTGAAGTTACAAAAGAAAAAGATGAATAGGAAAGAGAACATAATATATTCATGAAATCTTACCTGCCCCTGCAGTGAATACAAATTATATAGTCATAATAATGGAAACACCTTTATAGCTTAACTAAAAATAACTTAGCTATATTTTGAGGATGAAGCAAGAGGAGCTATATTGTATAAGAGATCTAAATTGACATCTATTAAAGTATGGCAAAGAGAATATTTAAAACAGATAAACAATAAATAAATTGCATTATTATTTAGCCACATAGAGATAATTATGAGGGAAAAAAAAGCCTGTATATTGCACAGTGGTTGCCTCTGAGGAATGGGATCAGGGGCAGGGATGAGTTAATTCAGGGGACAATTATTTATCCTTTATTTGTTATTATGCTTATTACTTTGAGAAAAATTTAATATAAAATAATATTTAAATGGGAATAGTAGTTTTCTAATTATCAGAAATCTGAGAAAAAGAAAAAGATAAAATTAAAATCACCATAATTCTACTACTCTCCCTGTTTAGTTTTTGGTGTATTTCTTTCAGTTCACTTACAACACACACACACACACACACACATTGTTTTTAAATAAAATGGAAATTATATCGCATTTATAGTTTCCTGTGCCTAAACTTTTATTGTGACTATTTCCCTTTTCTATCTTATAAATCAAAATCATACATTTCAAAGTCTTTACAATTTTCCAGCATATGATTGTTAAGATTTTATTTTATCATTAACCAATGTTTGAATATTTAAGGTGTTTCTAAATTCAGGAGTGTTATAAATAATGTTGCAATAAATATCCTTTTACATAAACATTACATATCCTTTAACATAATCAGGGATTATAAATAGTGTAGCCATAATTTTCCTTTCCTCATAAAAATACTAATTATTTCCTTATGATAAATACTTGAAAATAGAACTACTTAGTCAACTATACGAGTTATTTTAAACTTTGTGATACATAACATTGCAAAATTGCTTTCCATGAAGGTTGAATTAATAATGACACTATTAGTGGCCAAATTGAGTGGTAGAGAGAGTATGTGATACCGAGGGAGGAACAGATAAGGGGCTAACAAGGCCCTGTGTATGAGCTCATGTTTGGCCCTCACATCTTGTGGGGAAGGTACACCGAATCATTCACCACTGATGCCAAACAGAGCCAATAAATGCGAAGGGGGTGCATTTCCTGCAATGCCTGCTGCCTATATGTATGTATGCGTGTGTGTGTGTGTATAGTTTTTTGTTTTTATGAAAAATGTTCCCCAAGAACTGAAGCAGGTAATTATGATACTAAGATGGCTGGTACAATCCTTGTACAGATCAACACCACTCAAGACATCAGTGTAACAACATGAGTTGTACAGTGGCACAGAGTTCAGCAAGACTGGGGGGAAAAACAGGGAACTGTTTCACTTTGCTGTAGTCTTGTTATCTATTGCAGCCCAAAGGCTATAAAGCTGTGAATATATGAGTATTATTATTAATATAGTTCTTCATTATTACATTATCAGAACTTTGGATTTTAAAAAATCTATTAACTGCAAATAGGATGCAAATTGGAGAATTTGTGATGGGTGCAAGGAATGGTTCCAGAACAAAGGTCCATAGACTAGTGATCTGAGAGTCATGCAGGGAAATTTTTGAAGTGATACCATCCCAGGCCCCATACCCAGAAATTCTAATGCTCTTGGTATGGACTGGGGCCTGGAAGTCTGCATTTTTTAACAAATTCTCTAGGGTATTTGGATGCATAAACAGGCTTGAAATTATGTATCTTGATCCCAGGGGAATTACACAAAACACCCATTTTACTTTACTCTTAGCAACTTGGACATTATTATATGTGTATATATATGTGCATACATTTGTGTGTCTTTGTTTCAGATTTATAGGTCAGCTAGAGACATCGTAACATAGTTGAAATTTACATTTCTCTTGGTCCTAGAACAAATGAACATTTCTATATAATTATTATTTTTGTATGATTTTATCTTAAATTGCTTCCCCTCATTTCTTTTTATCATTTTCCTATCAAGATATTTGCAGTTTTCTTCATTGATTTGTAAGGGTTCTTTAAATATTACAACTTACTTTATATTTCCTAAGAACTTGGAAATGATAGAAATAAAATTTTTCTCTAAAAGATCAACTTAGGATTTAGCACATAATGGAGTGGAACAGGAATGTGAAAACTTAGCTTTACAAGAGACTCCTTGCCTGTCTGTCTAGAGCTGATTGAGTTACTGAATTTGTATCATAGCTAAGAAATGATCATTACACTCATAAGATTACCTATGGGGGTGAGTAAACGTGTGAGTTCAAGTGGCAAATGTGAGGTGGCCCAGTCAACATTACGGCCTTGAGACCAGACTGAGCTCTATCAACACAGTGTTAGCCCAGTGTTATAAAAAACTCAAATCATGCAACTAGCTACTGTTGATTTGATTTCTTTCTCCCCAAGAAACTCTTTCATTGGCTCCCTCTGTACCTGTAGGGAGGACATGTGCTTTGCAGAGGGCTGGAGGGTTTCATCTCCCAACAGTTTGATTCTCATTAGTCAACTGGCATCTTGATTATACTTTGCATCCTGAGGGAGAACGTGTTGGGGTTGGTATTTAAAATTGACTAGTTCCTTCTGCAGTTTTATTTCTTGTTATTAATGGATTAATTGCCCTTCAGATATTATCCATCAATCTCATGTGCTTGGTAAATATGAATCCAGCCTTGATACATAGATTCACTCTCAGTCACTAAAAAAAAAAAAAAACACTCTGAAATCATGAAGGTCAGGCTCAAGACTGCTTTATTCACTGTGAGGCACTCCTCTGGAGACAGCCAATCCCTGGGTGACACGTCTTTGCAGCTCCTTGTACTATGTGATCCTTTTTGAACATCAATAAAAAATTAGCCATATTAATCCAGAAACAATTTTATAGTTTACTATTTGTCTTTTATTTTGTTTATAGTGTTTAGGCATAGTAAAAATGTCAAATATGAAATACAATTATACATTCATAATTTATGAATATGCCTGTGTTGCATGTTTAACTTTGTGTTCCATGGGTGCCCAATAAATGCTTGATAATTTTAAGAAACCTATGATGTCCAGATTTTTACTTTAAATACCATATCAATAATTTTCTTACACTTGCTTCCCAGTGAAAACTATCTTCTTTGAGCAAAAAAAGGAAGTAGAAATGTAAACTTGAGCACAGAGCATGGTCTGAGCTTCCGTATGTCCTTCCTCCACTCTTCATGGTCTTGCAGTCTTTAATTTCCTTAAGTTTAGTTCCAGTAGACTTAAGAATACAAGACTTGGCATGGTGTGTGCAGGAAACTACAAGCAGTTTGGTGTTGCTAAAGCATAAATTATGAGGCACTCAAAGATTAAAGAGGAGGCTGGAGGGGTGGGCAGCGTGCTCTCACACAATGTGGTAAGACTCAGAATTTATTCTGTATGTGGTTGGGAGTAACTGAAGGATTTTGAAGTAGGGGAATGACAGAGTGGAATTTGTATTTTTCACCTCAGTGCGGCAACATGGAAGGAAAGAAGATAAACCAGCTAGAAGGTTGTGGTAATAGTTCAGGCACTAGATGAGGGCTTGCCCTAAGCCAGAGGGAGGACAGGTGCAGAAGCAGGGGTAGCTTTGTAAAAACATATTTGGGATGTTGGGAGAGCGAGTAAATATCAAACCTTTTGAAATGCCACTTTGTTATTTTAATTTAAGGGTGTCGTTTGAGGGGAAGTACCCATAAGCTTCCATACGTCAGAGCCCATATGGGTAAGAAGCCAAACAGATTTGAGAGTTTTAACATGCTTTCATATTTCCCACCAAACACCCAGACACAATGCCTGCTTTCAAATTCACCAGCAGGGTTAATCCAAAAAACATCATGGAGCAGCTGAGGCTTGTTTTTAGGGCCCCTGATCTTCACTTCATCTTTTTTCTCCTTTTTTCTTACTCATCACTTATGGGACAATCTTCAATTTCCAGATAAACTCTAGCACCTTTCACTTCTCTGTATCTTTTACTTCCTTTCAACACTGACTCCTCACAACTATTCTCTCCTACTGCGGGTACCTGGTATTGGGAAGGAAAGGTATAATAGTGTAGTAATGTGCAAATTAATCTGTACTTCAACTTTCTGGACTTGCGTTTTGGAAAAGAGCTCAGGAAAATGACTCCAAAGGAGCTAAACACTAATAGTGGAAATACAGATACTGGCCTCTTAGTTGGATTACAGGGATCTTTACCTCAAACATCACTACGTTAAATGTCAAATATTTCCACATGGTCATTATTACCTCTCAGAGAGGAGCCCACAATCTAGACCCTGCTACTAATTTTCTTTGTAAGGCTGTGGGGACACAGAACATTTGCGTAATTGAGCATCTTTTTTAGATTGAATCCACTGGGGACTAAGTAAGAGTAACCACGGCAGTTACATAATTAATTTAGTATACTGGAAAACTGGTTAATTCAGAATCCCAAGTGAGTCTACAGCTAAGAACAAGAGTTAAATTTAACAGCTGGGACAAAATCCAACCCTTACTAATTAAGGGTCTCCTTCTGCCTTCTCTAGCTCCATCCATCTTCAAGGTCCATGCCTTCAGCCTCTAGGCTCAGCTCCACCCAGATCATGTGCCAGTCTTGATCAAGTCACTTGTGAGAATGAAGGGATCTCAGTTAGGTCTGAAATTAGTCTCGTGGCCATATGCCTGGTTTCTCTGCAGTGATCAGCTTTCCGTTCATCTAGTCTTTGCCTGCTGTGCAAATCTGCATGGGGCAGCCTCTATGATGGGTTTCATCTCTTTGTTTCTGCTTAGTACTCCAGTTTCCCTGCTGGAGTTGGAGGCTTGCCTTGAATTCCAGCCCATTTGACTGGGGTCTTGTCAACATGCCTGCCACTTGAAATTCCCTGTAATTTAGCAGCTGGACGCTGTCTCCCTTGGTTCTAGCCACTAATGGAGAGGTCTTGTTCCAAATTAAATGGACCACCCAAATTCGGAGGCTGCCACCCACCTGATCCTGGCATTGAATTTGCTTGGTTATTCCTTTCTACCAGATGGGCTCCTCATTAACATCAGGGACACTTGGAGCTAACACCCTTTTGGACTATGATGTAAATTGTCCCTCTTTCCTGGGGAGATGGCTCTAAAGCCATCCAGCACTCTCTCCTGTCCCTGGTTCTGCCCATTCCAGCTCACTGTCTCCCACCCCTACCTCAACTATGTATATATCAATGCTGGGTGTGACCTGCTACACACGTGAAACTAATATATTAGTAGTTTCTGGTTTGTGAAAGTAGCTTTATTGATAACAATTTAATGGCACGATTAATATTTCTGCTGGGTCTATATTATGTTCAGTGAAGCATACAAACTTACAGAATAAAGATTTGAGGATTATAGTTCAATCCAGTATATACAGAAGTCAACAGTTGCCAAACCAATATTACACTATACGCCCTTTTAAAGTTCATATTAGAAATGCAGCCAAGATTGATGAAATACTAAAGATAAGTTGAAACTACTCTTTGTATGAGAACAAGAATGAAGAAAACACTCATTGTTTGATTTCTCAAGCTTCAAAGTGTGTGTGTGTGGAGGCTCTAGAGGACATTCTTGTGGATTTATTTGTATGGAAAATAATCGTTGAGAAGAGTGGAGGAAGAAGAGAGGAAATAATTGGCTGTTGTAAAGCACACTGTTTACCAGAGAAAGCATTCAGTGAAGGCTTAATATACAGCAATCAAATAGTCACCATCACCTATTAACCCACTATTATGCTAAGTTGAGAATTACATTATTTTACATATCTGACTTTCTAATTTGCAAAACATAAAATTCATTTGATTAAAAAAAAATCTAAGAATATCTGATCTCCCCTTGATCGATCAAATTTTCATAGCACCTCAAGGTGAATCAACAATAAACTAGAGAATATGCCAAGTTTATCTTCACACTATGTTCTTCCTATTTAGGCATTTAATCATGCCCACCCCTCCCCCAACTCCTCCACTGCCCCATTTTCTCCAGCCCCCATCCCAGATCCCAATGTCCATATACTTTCCCCCTTTGTCTTCGTCTATTTATTTATCCCACTAATATTTATTGAGCATTCTTGTCTGCCTTCCCCCACTATCTAAGAACTGGGCACTCTACCTTCTTAGGTAATGCCTCACTGACTGGACTCTGGCTGCAAATTAAAACGTTCACCCAAATCTCAGACAAAGCTACAAATTCAGGAGAGGGATAGCATTAAGATAAAAGAATTAAGCTCTAATGCTTGACTTGCAGCAGATCAGGGAAGTAGATCAGGGAAGGTTCTTTTGGAGTCAGAGAAACTCTACTGACCTCATTAAGTCTCTTAATAGAGTTGATAGCTAATTCCTCCTACTGTGAAGACCTGCCGAGCTGTGAACTAGGACTCCAGTAAAGGGGATGCTGGCCAGTCAGCTCTGACTATTCCATATAACTGTGATAAAGTACTTCAGATTTGAGCCCAGGCCTCCACTTTGGCTTTCAGTCTGAAGGGTGGGGTTAATAGAATTAGTGAAGTTATTACGAATCAGCTGGACAGTAGTCTGATTTTTTTAGTGACTGCTGACTGGCTTCTGGCGTTAGGTCTGTGATGGTGAAATCATTGACAGATTAGGCTGGGTTATACATAGGTTATTCAGCGATTAATTTGTTTCTATTTCCACACAAGAACTCAGAGGAACAAGGTTTTATTTATTTACAAAAATTCTGATACCTAAAATGTAGTTTTAAAAAGGAATGGAAGTAAAAATTGGTAAATTGAGATAAAACAAACTTAAATAAATGTCATGGGAGAAAATATCTGGAGTCCTAACATGAAGGCTTAGGATTTAAATAATTTTTAAAAGAGTAATTTGCTTAAAAAACACATTCAATAAATATAATGCCTAAACATACTTTGATTTTTTTTTTTTTTTCTCTTTATGGCATGATGTTATTTTCCTCTGTCACTAAATTTAGTCTATTTATTCTCAAATGCTTGTCTATCAAACAGGAGGAAAGTAAACTTCTCAGTTGGGCAGCATCAAAAGTATAATATTTTTGAAGATTTGCTGAATCAAAATGAGAAGGTAGCCTTTATTTGAAGAAAATATAGATAATATTGTTGAGGAAATAAATATCTTCAGAGAAAAGGGCTTCAGAGAAAAACTACAAATAAATACTTTTCCTCAACTTAAAGAAGTAGTGAAGGTATGAGAGGAGAATGTTATGTATCATTTAAGGAGTAGAGGAGATGGCTAAGTGCCCTCTAACATTTTATGCTTCCCCTTCTATAGTACGGAGTGGTTACTGGGAGACAGCTGCCAGCCGAGAACTGCATTTCTCAGCCCCCTTCCCCTTGCTAAGGAACAGGAACAGGAGGATGCCAGTAACTTTTTAGCCTGTTTTTGTTGTTGATGTTTGTTTTTAAGTGAGGTCAGGGTGACTTCCCTTCTCTCTCTTTCCCTTTCTGTTGATAAGATGCAGTGATCTCCATGGCCCCAGGGGATGGTAAAACCTCAAGATAAAAGTGACTCTGTATCAGCACTTGGAGGAAAGCTGTTGACTTGCCACCCCCACATATAAGACACACTGGCATAGCATGAAGTAAAACTTTGGGATATAAAGCCATTGAAAATCGAGGATTTGTTTGTTATAGCAGCTAGCATAACCATAAAAGTCCAGTGCTTTTCTGCCTATGGGAAGTCCAGCCCTGTGCTGTTAAAACAGAACCAACCAACCAAAAATCAGCTTCAACAATAATAAAAATAAGAAGGGTGGATTGGATTGCTGTAGCAAATCCCCTGTGATTTACTGAAAGGTTGAGTAGCTTAGCCATTTAACATTTCAACCTGGAGTTTCCATCAAGAGTAGGGTTTGAGTAAAAAATAAAAAAGCAGCAACCTAATGTAAACAGTGAGAATCAGACTGCAGTATTCCTGAGGGAATATAGTCAAGAAAAGAAGAAGAGACATCAAGATTGTCTTTAAATAGGTTGAGAGGAAATAGGCAATAAAAGTCAGTGAGGACTTTGTGAAACTGTAGTATGGAACAAGGGGCAGATGAAAATTGCTATTTCTTATGCAATGATTAAATTCTCTGAAGGTCCTATTTCACCTCCCAGGTGCCTGCTCCCAGGCTTTTGGATACATAGCTAAGAGGAACTTTGAAAGTCCTTTTCCTTTTCTCTCTTTTTAAATTTAAAGAATTGGAACTGAGGAAGGAAAAAATTGCAACTGCGATATTTAGAAGCTGAAAGTGTCTTTCTGGCTCAGATGAATAATTGCCCATTCCATATACTTTGAAAACCTGGGCCAGGGGAATGAAAATTATTTCTACCCTGTTCCATATTTCATCCAGTTGGTCAAAGACAGGTATGTACAATGGGCAAACAGCTGTGGGGGATGACACTGTTTGTCCTCGGTAAGCTCATAATACTTATGTGTGTGGAGGGTGGGAGAGGGTGTTGGGGGGCACGTAGCTGGGGAATTAAGAGGAAGACCGGCATGAGCACAGAGAACTAAGTGCTGCAGTTGTCTAAGACCACTCAGTGACTTCATGAAAAATTCATCTCCAGAAGGGCTGTTTGCTCTGGGAGATGGGTCAAAACCAAATGGTTTTAAGGCAATTTATAAATGCCCCTGGGAAGCTGGTATCATAGCCACCTGGGATTGCAGAAGGCAGTGAGGGGGATTTTCCTGCAGACACCTGGCGATTTTGAGGATCTGAGCAATAGAAAGAGTTCCTGCAGATCTAGGTTTCCTAACTGTTGATGAAACTGACAGCTTTACTACATTCCCCTGGGGAACTCAAGGTGGACCGAATGTCCTTGCTGAGCTCTAGTAGAGCTCGTTTTTATGCACCATGCCCCTTGTGAAAAATTTGCAGGCACCTCAGTCAGGGTGACATACCTACTTTGCTAAGTAACTTTGCTCTTTGCTTTCCAATATTGGAAACATCCACCATGTTCCAACCTGTTTCACCAATAAAAGCACCAGTGCACAGTTGGATAAGGAGCAAGAAAGAGGAATTTGACTTCAGCAGAAGGAATTGTTTAGGAAAATTGTTTATGTGCCATTTTTAGGCTGACAGGTCAACGAAAACTCTGATTTAAACAAAGCTGGCCTGAGGGAGTCATTACACCTTTCTTTCATATTTTCTCCATTTCCTTGCTTCATTTAATAAGGATCTTTTGAATTACCTAAACTATGTCATTTAAGTTATCATCATGCTTAAAGTTCAAAGCTTGTTTATTGAGAAAGAGAAAAATCAGGCTCAAAAGGAACCCAGAGGAAGAGGCAACTATTTAAAACTGTAAGAAATCAGCTGAGACTTTATGGAAAAGACACTACTTGATCCTGACTTTGAAAAATGAATAGGAATAATAATAAAAATAAACTTTTCATGATGTGTAGCATACGTACAGAAACATGCACATATCTTACGTGTATAGGTCAATGAGTTGCTTTGATGTAAAAGTAAAACATTTTTGAGTATCCAGAAGCCCCTATCAAACTTTCTCTCAATCATTCCTCTACCTTCCTTCTTAAAGGCAACCACTGTTCTGACATGTAGCATCACAGACTAGTTTTACCTTATTCCAACTTTATATAAATGTAATCACACAGTATGTATTCTTTCATGTTGAGCTCTTCTGTTTAATTTTTTGCTTCTAAGAGTGGTCAGTGTTGTACATTGCAGCTTTTCATTAGTTTCCATTGCTTTATGGTATTCCATTGGGTATAAATGCCACATAATTCATTCATAATTTTGTGGCAAAGAAAGAATTCCGTCAGTATTTTTTTTTTCCTACAGCACAGAAAAATACATTAACAACCCCCATTCTCCCTGTGCGCCTGCCACATCGAAGACTTGATGTAACCCCTATTTTTTCAGCACAAATCTACCATCATTTAATAGCTTTGGAGTTTGGGCTCAATTAGTTTCAGATTTTGTGGTATGAGCCTGATGAAAATTTGGCTGCTTCCAGTATTTGGGTCTTAAAAATAATGATGCTGTGAACATTTCTTGTACATGGTTTTTGGTGCACACATGTATACATTTTTGGGTACATATCTGAGAATGAAATTGTTCATCATAAAGTATGCATATGATTAACTCTGATAATGTCAACCTGTTTTCCAAAGTGGTGGTTGAGTAGGATTTAGCAAAGGACACTGGGGAAGGGAATTGGAGAAAGAAAACACTTTATGATGAAGGGGCAAGAAATGAACGAGCTCAGCATGCCCCATGAGCAGTGAGTGTTTTAGAGCTTAGAGTGTATGAGGGATATAGGAAAAGATAAGTCAAGTATGGGTAGGGATAAGAATAAGGACGGCCTTGAGGTCTTTGTGTGGAATCTGAGCTTCATATTAAACATTATGAGAAATGATGAAGAATTTAGGTAGGCAAGAGACATGATCAGATCGATGCTTTAGGGAGAGGAGTTGGTATGAACTGACAGCAGGATAAGGTCTAGGGAGAAGGTGAGATTCTGAACCAAGGTATTGAGAATAAAAATCAAAGCCATAGGGGAGATAGAATAGCTGGAGTTCCCATGGGCAAGAACTATCTCCTTTGCAGCTCAGGGCCCTTTTGCAGCTGGGTTCTGGATCCTGAAATTGTTGGATTTTGCTCTCTTCTTCCGTTTTTTCTCCCTGTAACAATCATGTGCTACTGTTACATGGCTATTGCCTTTTAGAATTCCTTGATTTACTTCCACTTAGTAAGATTTTTATTCTCATATTAAGAGCTTCTATGTGGTTTTAAGTAGAGATCAGGTGGAAAAAAACATCCAAGGATGGGTAATTTTGTAATGAATGGTAGGGATAAGCAGGGGGTTACACAGAAGTCTTTGAGTTTAAATAGTGCTCTAAACAAATGCTGTCTGTCAAAAAGATGCCAAACGACGTTATGATTTCTAGTCCACACATACAAATATTGAGAAAAATCCTATCAATATAGAGTGCTCTGTTTATAATTTTAATAGGAAAGGCTTCACAGTCTAAGAATAATTTGTATGAAGCCATATTAACCATTGATCACCGAAGACCAATTTAATCTGATTGTTTTATGACGGTATTAACTGTTAAGGGGACCAGATGGGTCAACAAAGCCGTAGATAATTAGGTGGCAAAGGAAGAATTCTGTCAGTCAGTATTTTTTTTTTTCCAACAGCACAGAAAAATACATTAACAACCCCCATTCTCCCTGTGCCCCTGCCATGTCAAAGACTTGATGTAACCCCTATTTTTTCAGCACAAATCTACCATCATTTAATAGCTTTGGAGTTTGGGCTCAATTAGTTTCAGATTTTGTGGTATGAGCCTGAAACCTAGACTGAGGCAATCAAAATAAATATTTGGTAGACTCCAAAAGAATAATTGTATTCCCTAGCTACAAGCAATTAAGCACTAGATGTATTCCTTGTAAACCTTTGCAAATGCAATAAGAAACATGTTTTAAAAGACAAATAATGAAATGACTTCTTTCTTTTGGCAGCATTTAGGTAAAGGGAAATTAAAGCTCGTTGTTTCACCTAGAAGGAAAAGAGATTTTGTGCTATAAAAATTATGATGGTTTGCTTATAACCTGCTGGTAATCTTTCAGAAATCCTGGAGAATGGGAGAGATGCCAGAACCCAGATGGGCAAGGTCCCAACATTTAAAAGGAGGAAAAGGATGGCTTTCATAAACTACAGAAGGAGAAGTTTAATTTCAATTCCCTCCCATCTTCTAGAATGGACTAATCATAAGAACTTTAGATTCGGAAGCAATCTTAGCAGTCATATTCTCCAATATTCTCCCAACACAATAACTTCTACAACGTCCAAAAGTATACTCATTAGCCATTTAAAAAAATGACAACAGATATAATTTTTAAAAAACTTTGTATGAGGTCAACAGGGCCTTATAAAATGGGAAAACTGGGACGTTTACCTAATGAAAGAGAAGTTTAGTCATGTGCCTTGAAATATTTATGTATGGGTTAAAGGTACGAGAGGAAAAGGACATTCAAAGAACTCCTTTAGTATCATTTTAATCTTTGTGACAGTCTTGTGAGATGGGTACTTGATAGGATAGAGTGTTACAACTGAGGCTCCAGGAGATTGTGTAACTCCTCCAAGGTCACTTAAATAGTAATTGGTGATGATAGGCCTTATATTTTCAGTAATTTTCCCTCCTATATCTCTTTATTGATATTCTTTCCACTGGATTCAGCCCTGTTCCTAATACAACAGTTCTCCAAATATGACAAGTGTTTTCTGCATGAATAATTCCAGTGACAGAGAACTCATTTCCTATGATACAATTTTTTTGTGTGCATTGATTTGCCATCTCTGGCTATACTTTCTCAATCTCCTTTAGTGGCCATTCATCTTCAGCCTGTTCCATAAGTGTCTTCCTTCCTTAGCCCTCTGCTTTTCTCAATCCATATACACTCCCTGGAGTATCTTGCTATTTGAATGGCTTCACCTACCACCTGTACACCAGTGACCCCCACATTTATACCTGGAGCCCAGATTGCCCTTCTGAAATTCATGTATCAAATGACATAGAATTACCTGTGAGATATCAAAACCCGAAATCTGTCACTCCTTCCCTGATCCCTATCTCTGCGTTTCTGCCCACACATGCACCCAAGTCAGAAACACAGCAGTTATTTGTTATTTCTTCTGCCTCCCTTTCTCACACATCTGGTTAATCATTAATTCCTGCTATTTCTTGCTGAAGATGTTCACATCTCTTCCCTTCTCTCCACTTCTACTGCATCTTATTTTAGACCCAACTCATAGTTAGCCAAAATGCTACTCAGCCTCAGAAGTTATCTCCCATCTCCAGAGGGCACCCTGTCTACTGTAGCCAGAACAGTTTCTGTAAAGCATTGATCTCACTATATCATCGTCTCCCCCTTCTTTGTCAGCAATTCTGTCTCTGGAATAAAATGAAACTTCTTACCATGGGATAGAAGAATATTCATCCTGGTTCTTGCCTTTTTTCCCTAATTAAGCTACTTCTCTCCACTCCCCTCTGTATTAGCTATTGGGTGTGGGTATGGGCCAGGAGGATGTCTCATAGTTGAGTACCAGAGGTTTCTCAAAATGAACGTTTAACTGAATCCCTTGGGGAACTTAAGAGACAATTAGACTCTTGAGTCTCATCCCAGACTGACAGAATGAAAACGCCTGGTCTGTGAGTCTGTCATATTAGCAAGTGCCCCAGCTGATTCTGGAGCAGGTTCACATTTAGGAACCACAGCTGTGTTGGATAAGAGGGGCGTAAGAGCCTGTGCTCCCCTCTCTCATTGTTCTTTGTCTGTGTTTGGGGAGATGGCACAAATGTACATAAGATGAGGCAGATATAAGGAGACATAAGACTGTGAGGTGTAGATTAGAATTTTGCTATTGGAAATAAAAAATGTTTGGAGAGCCTTATTTTGTTAAGGAAGTCTTTCTGAAAATTAGGTCTTGGGCCACCCTCTTGTAGCTACATTCTTGGCTGTAACTTGAGTCTGGAGAACTTCTATTACATAAGTTTGTCCTTTTAATATGTCACCTACAGCTTACAAAATTGTACTTGGATTCTCAGGGGAAAAATCTATTAAGACAGTAAAAGTATTTTCTTAGCAGATGAATGAGGGCTGATGGTCAAAGGGCACAGCTGACAAGAAGATGCCAGCGTGATGCCTGGGGTGTCCCTTACCTCTAATGCTGACTCCCAGACATGGCATGAAAGTAAGCAAGGCTTCTTGAGCACCCCAGTTCTCCTTATGGTCCTCTTCCAACCCCATGTCCTCCATTGAGCATGCTCACATTCTTTATGCACTTCCTTAAATCTTACCTAAGATTCAGGTTGTATCTTGCAAACCTGTATCTGACTCCCCCAGCACATACTAACCTTTTCAGGATCTGAATTAGTGAACATTGCCGTGCAGTAGTCATTGTCATCATCTCCTCCTCCTCCCAGCAGCTAACTTCCACTAAAGGCTTGCTTTGTAACAAGCATCAGGTTTCACATCTACTTGAAATATCTAAATTAATCCTCATGATAACCCCACAAATTCAGCAGTATTTTAATCTTTATTTTACAGATGAAGACTTACAAAAATTTGGTTAAGTTGCCCAAGGTCAGACAGCGAGTAAGTGGCAGAGCAGGAATCAGAAACCAAGTCTCAGTGATCCCCAAGTCCATGATGAAATACTGCTGCCTTTAGCTTCTTTGTAATGGTTTTATGTGTACCCATTTTTTTTTCCTTCCTCTCCCATTATACTGAAATATCCCTAGAGAAACAATGTGGACGGAGTGAGAAGATCACTGAGTAGGAAGCATGCATGGTGATGACTCTCAGTTTCTTTTTCCCGGATTCCTTTTCTGTTTCTCTACCATCTCTGTGCCCCGCAAGTCTGGCCCCTGTGGACTGCATCATCCGGGCTTCCTTGACCTCTGCCTTCTAATTCAGTTTGGTCAATGAGAATCAGGGAAATGGAAGTAGGAAAATTAAGGAGGGGGAAGAGAGAGACCTGAGTATTTCCTCCCTTCTTCATGCATGTTTTGGGGTCCTCTTTGTCAGTCACTGCCCCCCTTTAGTACTCAAATTTTGAGCAGTTGCCCTTCCTTTGTGACTTTAGTTCTCAACAGACTCCGGTAACTTTATTTCTTCCCCTTGTTCCTTTGGCCCGACAGGTGGTGGCAGCTTCTCACTGTTGCTAATCTCTGGGTGCTTCACACCCCGGGTTTGTGTCTTTTTTTACCACACACTCCTATTATTAATCCCTTCTGCATTTGAAAAATCTATGGTTTATTCTGGTTCCAGAACTATGTTCTGTAACCTATACAGTTTGTGTACTTGGGTTCCATATTTAGCCCCGCTACTAACAAGCTCAGTTTCTTCTTGTAGCTCCAGGTACATAGACCCAGCTCCCCAACTGGACCACTCTGCATAGATGCCCCCCACCCCTATGCCAGCTGTCTTAGATTCAACATTTTCAAACCTGAGGTCACATAGTTCCACAAATTCCATGTTTCAACATATATTCCCTGTGCTGGTGCCCTAATTATTCTAACTAGAAACCCCGATGTCATTCTAACCTCCTCTTGCTCCTTCATCTCTCCACACCCAATGTTCCCACACTCCTTTAGTATCTACATCCTTGGCATCTTTCAAAGTCACCTCCTCCCCTCTCTTTCCCGGGTGCCACTACTTCTGTTTGGACTCTCATTGTCTATCACTTGGACAATTAAATTGCAACAGCCTCTTAATTGGTTTCTTCAACTCCAGTCTTGCACATCAACACTGCTGCCAGAATGAACTTTCTTTCTAATTTAAAAAGTTAATGGATGCTTGTTGTGAAATTTCAAACAATACTGATATTTATAGTTGAAAGTCCTCTTTTATCACCACAAAACCACTAGTGTTGGTGGTCATTAGTGAGATTAGTTTGAATAATTTCATTTTTCCATGCATAAAAACCATGTGAGTATGTATATACACAACACAAACACATATTGATTTATTTATAAAAATAATATATAAATGTAGTATGGCAATTTAGAATACCATAGACAAGAGTTATCTTTTAAAAATTAAGATCTGATAATATTACCTTCTCTCCTCAAAGCTGTTCTATGAGTTCCCTATTATTTTTAGGAAAAAGTCCAGATATTTTTATATGACCCTCCATGAGGAACACTTTTCCAAATTCTCCAGCATCATCTCTTCATACATTCTCCATTTTATCCTGAGGTCCAGCCACATTGAAATGCTAACTGCTCCCTAAAATAAAATACAACTGTTTCACAACCTCATTATTATCTTTCTAACACTTCTCCATTTATACAAATTTCAGAATGTCTTTCTTCATCTAAAAGATTTTAAGTCCTTTGAAGAAGGAGCCAGTTCAGGGAAGCCAGTTAATTTCTGGCTTTCAGAACATCCGGAAAATTTAGAGACTATCTGATTATCAATTTAAGTTTTATTGCCATCATCTCTTTATTTCTCTGTTTTGAGTTTTAAACTAGTTAGTGGTAGTAGAGCTATGAGAATATTTTATTTGAGGGTGTGTCTCTGAATGCCATGCTCCATCCTCTGTCTGTTTTCACTGCTGTAGATTTGCTTAAAAATATCCACCAATAACAGGTCTTAGTAATTTTTCATAACTCAGATGCCAGGAAATAAATCAAATTTGTTAGGATGCAATACTTTAAATTCTATGATAAGAATTTAAAATTTATTAAAATTCTATGATAAGAAGCAAGTTTTTAGACTTAGAAATCTTGATATTGAGCTCTTTTGAAAATAGAGGTTTGGACTGGTAAACAATATACAAGACAGCTAAATAGAAATTAAAGCCATTAGTATGTGTATATGCCATAATTACTATCAATTCATGTGGCAGGAAGAGTAGCTCTATATAAACTACCTCTCTTAACAAAGTCCTGGTAAATTTAACTTAGCAGAAGGTGTAAATTCTTGCTTTCTTTTATGAAACAAGATACAGGTAAAGAATAACTGGGTAGCTTATATATTAAGTCCAATTCCTGCTTATATTGGAAATAATGAGATGGCAAGAAGACCAGCTTGGAGAAATTCCCTGTCACTCATACTTCACTCATTGTGGGAGTACCTACTGGGTTATTAATAAGAAGTTTTAAATTATTTTTATAAATTTAAATTCCTTTTTTTTTTTTTTTTACAAGGGAGTATGTCCGATTTGGTTCTGAGAGTATGTGATATTTGAGGGTGATTAAGATCAATTTAGCACAGGTTAGTGTGAATCCATGTTGATACTTGTGGTGGACTGACAGAGATATTTATAAGGATTTTTGGTTCAGTAGTAGTGACATTCTAACTGTCATCTCCATAAACTTGAGATTACTAGAAGGAATTTACAATTCAATACAATCTACTTTCTAGAATTTTTGTAGCAGTAATACCCCAATCTTAGGGAGTGGGACTTTCCTTAAAGAGATCCACAAACATCTTAGGCATACTTCTGTAAAAAGATATGACAGAGGAGGATGGCTACACAAGATAAACCAATTGCAACGTGCCAGTAGTCTTCAAATATTTGAGTTGTCATAGAAGGGTCACCTTAGTCTGTGTTGCTCTAGAGGACAGAAACAAGACCGATATGTGAAGATTTTAAGACATATATAGACTTAGTTTAACAGAGATTATTTTATCAATGTGAGCTATTCAACAGTGAATAGACTGCTTTCAACATGGCAAGCTTAGGGATACTTGAAGCAATCATGATGAGGCCTAATTCTCTGCTTTATAAAAAATTTCTACACTACAAAAAATTTCTGCACTACAAAAAAAGTCCTTCCAATGTTAAAATTCTACCATTTTTTATATCAATAACAATCAGAATATCAGTACCTGTGTTTTGAGATAGGCTATGTTTTCTTATTTTCATAGGAGGGCCCTTGGCTTGTAACAACTTATTTATAATTTCACACATCCCTGTGTGGTGAGGGTATGGATACTGCCTGTTGTCATAAACCAAAATTGCATCAGTCAGCTCTTGGCTCGAATCAGATGGATGATAGGATCATGAAATTGTACTCTAGGGCGGTGATTCCAAAATTTGGTCCAAAGGTAGTGCTGGCTGCTGCATAAGCATCATATGAGAATTTTAACAAAAAATTAGATTCATAGTTCTCATCCTCTGAAAGTTTAATTTATAGATCTGGTGTGGGGACTGGGAATATGTATTTAAATAAGCTCCCTAGGTTGTTCTGGGAGCTAGTGCTCTACGGAACTTACCTGTTTCTCTGCTTCTGTGGGTGTTCTACTCTTTTAGATTCATTTTCTTTTTCATTTAATAGAAAAAGTTTCCTTTAAAATTTCCAGTGCTGTCTTAACTGAACAAAAAGGTAAGTTTGTTTCTCCATGCAGTGGTCCACATGTAGACAGAGGGGAACTTAAGCTAGAGGGGCTTTGGTGATGGTTTCAGAAGCACCATACCAGCTCCGGAGTTTGGGTGGAGAAAGAGAGAATCACGAAGGATGAGAGTCAGACCCTCTGGCTCTAGTGGCCACTAGATTCCCTGTCTTTAATCCCATAACCAATTGTAACCAGAAGGATATTGAAAGCCATCTGGTCCATCACATTTTTCCACAGTTGGGCAAATGATCCTGGACTGCACTTATGGAGAATCATCAGAAGGCTCCTCAATTGTCTCTTAATCTTGTAGTTCTGGCATCATCTGGCTATGACTGAGTACAGAGCCTCCCAAAGCTGCAGTGTGGGGAATGAGCTTCTGAAGCAGGGTTGGCATGATTCCCCCTCAGGGAAATGATAATTGGACACCAGAGCCATGCCAGAGAAAAATCTTAGCAGAGTGAACATGGGGCTCTTAACTGAGTCCTCTCCTCAGACTTCCTTTCACATGCCACTTCTCTGCAAATATCAGCTGGGTTGACTGTGTCTTCTGAGTGTCTCCATTCATTGTCTTCTCCCTGGATGGTAATTATTTTTTAACAGGTTGAGTAGCAACATTGTCATTTGTGTCTGGGGGATGAGTGTCCTGGCCTATTTTCAAGTATCTTTCCCTCTTGTCCTCTAATTATTACTCTTTCATGAAGCTTGAAACAGTTCATTTCCCAGCATCTGTCCTCAAACCTTGGTGTTCAGATGCCCGACAGGACAGTGTGGCCCTCCTATGAAGGAAAGGCAGAATTCTGGTGATGATTCCCAGCCAGCTACAGAAACTTCACTTATTCAGGGGGTGCTTCTCTGGCAGCCTGAAGTACCATCATCTCTCTTTCTGCATGTGTTATTTTTCTGTTCATTTTCTATATTGCATATTCTCAGTGTCTAATGCAAAGCTTTGCCCATAGAAGGCACTTAGCTAATATTTGATGAACGGATGGATGAATAAACAAACCATCTGAAATACTGTCAAGAGCCTGACTGGAACTCAAGAAAGACAGTATATACCACAGATATGTGTGTACTGTACTATTCATACTAGAATATGACCCTGTTTGCCAGGGATAGCACTGGTTTATAATTGTTGTCCTGGTATGATTATTAATTGCTCCTACATTCACTCTCAAAAATATCCCAGTTGAAAAGTAATTATATGGTCACCCTATTCAAATGTAATCTCTTTAGGTCCTTTATCAGAAACTAATTACTCTTTTATTTAATTAAAAGAATCCGGGCCATCTCTTTTTCCATTTTGCAGTGTAGTAGCACATTTTTAATAGCCAGTAGGGCATAGTGAGGCTCATTCTACCTATCAAGAGGGCACTAGAAGGCATGACTGTTTTATAGCATAAATGGAGTCTGTTCTGCAAGGAAAGGGGTCACATGATATATTTAAACCAATTTTACTCAAAATGATTACAATTTAGAAAAAAAAAGTGTTGGTGTTTCAGTTGTGTGAAAAACAAATCACCACTGTATTTATTCGGAAGAATGAAGTATTATTATAATAAGGAACAGCTTTTCTCAACTACTGTGCATACGACATTTTGAGGATGGAGACAGAAAATAAAGCCAAGGTCTTGGCTTTCAAGGAAGTTATGACATTTAGCAAAACCTTTATTAACCACATTTCAGCTTCTGAAAATCACAATTAACCTTTCCCCTCACCCCCTCTTGTGCCTCCCCTCAAGGAAAAGAGGCATGTCACACAAAATAAATTGGTATTGTAAATTTAGTGTTTTTTCTTTTTTTAAAGAAATACCAGAAGTTCCTCTTGATTTCTTAAGGTTGCCATGTTCTCAGCTCTCAGTTAGCCCAGTCTTCCATACTATCTTTTTCTTCATCTCCAGAGCAAGGCAGTGAAACTTGATGAATGATAATCCGAAGGACCTATGGTTTCCCAAGCTACCAAGAGAGGGCACAATTCTCTTAACTAGACTGTCCATTGAGATAGAAAACTGGACTTTAGTCATTACTCAAAAGCATTGAGCTAGATAACTCTGATTGAGAAGAAAATTCATTTCACCAGACTCCTTCCTTCCCAGATACCAACAAACTCCCCCAGACCCCGGAGAGTTTTGGCCAAGTGTGATTTGCTACAGTTGGGGATACAGTATGCACACATAATAAACAGCCCTGTAGCTGCAGTGCCCAAGCCCCCCTGGAGTGGGGAGAGATGCAGAGGTGTATTTGGGCAGAGATTAGGTTAAGTCTTGTGAATACCGCTGGGTGCAGCTTCAAACAGCGGAAGGACGAAGGACTTCCTTGGGGAACATGTTTTCACCTCTGCAAATGTGGAAAATCGTATTTCAAACCTTGACCTCTATACCAAAAGAAATGTTTTAAGTTGGAAAAAGGAAACCCAAGGAGTAACTTGTTGAGTCTCCTCTCTGTGCTCTGAACATGATGTGCTTTTTCTTTACTCGGTGTCAGGCAAAATGAGTCCTACTTCTATAATATTATCTGTATCATATCCTTCCTTTTGCGTCAAGCTTGAGTCTTGAACTTCCCCACCAAGCCTTCCTCATCTGCTCCCAAAGCAGCAGCAGCATTGTCTTCATCATCTTTTATTCACAATTGATGCAGTGGCTGTGGCTTTTCTTTCTCATGACAGCTTTAAAGATGGCATAGAGCCTCCTCTCTCCAAAATGGCTTAAATGGGATCTACCCAGAGGCGGCCACCATCACCGAACTCTAATCCTGGCCTCCTCTGGCCTAATGAGCCCTCGATGATTGTCTGGCATTATTAAATGTCAACAGCAGGCTGGCTCCCCTCTGGGAATGCAATGAAAGTGGCAGGAAATGTAAGATTAGAATTGAGAAACCACACAAAGTAGCTTTTATTTATTGACAGGGGAGAAAAGCCACTAAACATCATCTGGATGCTCCTCTTTATCATTTGTTGTCGCCTTCTCCTTTTTCCTCCTTGAGGGCAGCCATTCTGTCTTTATACAGTGTAACACATTAGAGAGACAAGTTTTTATTTCAGTGATGATATTAATAATGGAGATAAACACACTTATTGGCGAATCGTTTAGAAACAAATTCAAGCTGCAAAAGTTTTCCTGCGCACTTCTCTATAATGGTTTCCCTGACTTTGTGGCGGGAGACTGTGAATCTGGAGAATTATCAGGGAGTGGTGGAAGAAAACTATCTGTTCTCCAGGCCCTGAGGTGAGTGCTTACGTGCCTCATCTCACTGGGTCCTCACAGCCACCTGGTGCAGTCGAGATGACTGACCACATGTTACAGATGAAAGAATGGAGCACAAGAGGTGACATAGCTTGCCCGGGCTCACAAGGCTAGGAAGGAAGCGGCAGAGCTGGAATTCCAACCCAGGGTTCTTAGGTGTCAAAGCTTAATGTTATGCCAGAAAGTGGGATGTGATGTGGGGTGGGGAGATGAGGCCAAAGTTCAGGAGAAGCAGCAAAGGCTGTCTTTGCACTGTTTTGAAGTTCCTCACCCTTCTTTCAGAGGAATGCGGGTGTCCTGGACTTCTCGCCCATGTGGAGAGAACATACAGGCTAAGGGCTCTTCTACTGGCTTGACTCTTAGGAATCGGGGATTTGAGAGAAGGGCAAATTCTCAAGGTTCCAGAAACCATCAGATGTTGCCCCTGTGTCTCCATAATGTCTTGTTTCTTCACCTGTGAATTGGGGAGGCTATCATGTGCTCTTCTTACCCCACAGGATTATTGTGCATCAGACACGGTAATGCCAAGGGACTCAAGCTTGGCAGGTTTGGGTGGGATGAGTTTTGAGTTAACTTGCTATTCTGAGATTATATGTTACAGATGCATTTCAAAACACTTTGAAAAGCATAAATCCCTTTATAAATGTAAGCAATTATTAAGAGCAGGGAGGTGTGATACCAGCAGGAATGTAGAGGCTGCTTCTTGCAAGAGTCAAAAAAAGTGGGAGATTTTTGTCCCCTGTGTTTCTATGGGGTACATTGTTTACCTCCCCCATGGGCTGGGAGGGAGCAGGGAAGAGATTTGAGTAATTCTTGGATGGAGAACAGGGCACAATTTATCTGGACCCATCCCCGCTCAATGAAGATGAACCCTGTGTCCTGTTTTCATATTCTTCAGTGGAGTTATTCTGGCGTATAGCACTCAAATATTTTGTTTATTAAATATACATGTTTCAAATCAAGAGTTCTTCCCAATAAAACAAGACTTCTTCCCAATAAAAACAAGTTGCCTTAATTTTCTTTAGCTTTTTTTAGATGCAACTAGCCACATTTTCTAGACATTGAGGTTATTTGGGCACCTGCTTATTTACAAGCTGGTGTTAATAGTATTGTGCTATAGTAAATACAATAATTCCAAGAAGCTTAATTTGCATGAAATACTTTGTGCATATTTTTCTGTACAGAAGCAATGGCATTTTTAATAGTTCATTGTAATACATAAGACAAGAATTAATTTCTCCTCTCTTTTCTTACGTTGTTCTATATATAATGAGCAATTCAAATAACCAGGAAGGAGAAATCACCATTATCATTTCTTTAACACACGGTGGGCCCAGTGCTGTTCCAAGGCCATTAAGTGTGGACATTCAAGCAGCCTTTTAGCAACTCAAATAAATAGAGTTAAGCAATGCCTGACACCCTCTCTCCCAGCCCAGTTTTCTTAACTTCTTTTTTTCTCTCCCCAATCTGTTGTGCATTTATTGTACTAGCCAGTGGTACATTCCCAGGGAGTAAAGAAGCCTGAGGTGGCTTTTTACCCTGGGGGGTTGAGGAAGGCAAAGATATAGCCCAGCGTTCCAGGACCTCCCTCAGATATGGCTCCTTTACCTCTTGCACCCAGCTGACCCACCTCAATTCCAGTGGTATACTGGAGCTGGCCTCTGTGGCCACATGCAGTCTCATTATGCACAGCTCAGAAGTGCTACAAATTAGGGCTCCCCCACCCCCACCCCTGAGCCCATAGTTAAACATTTAACAGCATATCACTGCCCAAGTCACCCCCAGCCTGGGTTTTATAGTACTAAGCCTTCCCTGTGTCTGGGACCTACCTCTGGAGGGCCATTCCTTTGACATTCACCCCAGGTAGCGTCCATCCAGGTGACACTTCAATTCCTCTTCCTCCTGCTATCTTGTAGAAGCAGCACAGGCTTTTGGGATTTGGACAGAGCTGTAATCAAATTGTAGCTTTGCCACTTACTGTCTAGACTTGGGAGGACTGACTATTCTTCCATGTTCTCCACAGTAAAATAGGGTAATAATTTAATCTTTTCCCACAGGCTGAGAGGACTGCTAACCTAAAGCACCTAGCATAGGGTCCAAGAAACTAACATTAGGAAACAAGTCTCTAAGCATTGAAGACAATTAACATTCTTGACTAGTTGGAATATGCTTTCATATTCCCTTATATCAGACATCTGCAAACTATGGCCCACAAAACCTATTTACCATCTAGCCCTTTTCAGAGAAAAACATGTGTACCCCTGCCTTACATTATTAATTCATTATAATTACACCATAAGGGAGATATTATATACATTACTCAGGTAGAGAGGCTGACGGGTTCTTAAATACAAGTAAAACAGGATTTAACCCCAGATCTGGTAATTCCAAAGCCTTTGTTCATTTTGCTAAACCACACTCCTCCATTTCCTGTAGTATTTACAATGGGATGTTACAAATAGGGCAAGTAGGAAAGGAATTATAGGAAGGAGATCACTAGTGGTTTCATTTAGGGTCATGACATTTTGAGGGTCAATGAGACAGTATTTTTCCATTTAACTTCGGTATACTTGCTACTATTCCCTGATCCTGTACCCATGGCCCATTTTGTTAATTGATTAAAACGCTATTGTAATTGATTAAATTTCTTCCAGCTGAGCCAGGATTTAGCCACAGAATCCTTCTGAATCCAACTCTCCAGGCAAAATACATGAAACACAAATGACATTGCTGCCAAGCAGGTGCAGAGTGATATATGAGTACCTGGGTCCATGGAAGACTTTGAGGTAGAGGTGGAAGGAATTATTAGTAAATTAGAAAAACATGATTTTTTAAAAAAATTTTATTAGCAAGCATTTCATTCAAGAGGAATATATTTTGTCCAGCATAGAGCTGGGAGCTCTGAGGAATATAGGGAGTAGAAAAACAGCCTAGCATAATGGATTCTGGAGTTAGAACATCTGGGTCCAAATTCCAGCTCTGTTATTTATTAGCTTTGTGGTCTTAGGCAAGTTACTTAAGTTCTCTGTTTCTTGGTTACTTCATCTGGTAGAATGCAAAATAATAGACCTTACTTTGTGAAGTTCTTGTGGGAATTAACTGAGTTAATTTACATCAAGCATGAGTGATGTGGTGGTTTGAAGCTGTATGTACCTCAGAAAAACATGTTCTTAAATCTAAACCATTCTTGTGGGTGTGAACTCATTGTAAGTAGGATCTTTTGATGAAGCTTCTTCAGTTAAGCTATGGCCCACCTCATTCAGGATGGAACTTAATCCTATTAGTGGAGTCCTTTATAAACTGGGAGGGGCGGGGAGAAGAGAGGGAGAGAGAAAGAAAAAGAAGAATAAGAAGCAGGAGGAGGAGGAGCAGGAGCAGGAGCAGCCACCACTGCCACAGAAGAAAGAAGCTGAAAGCAACTAAACTGGGAACAGAAGGGAGAGACCAGCAGATGCCTCCATGTGCCTTGCCATGTGGCAAAGGAGCCAAAGATTGCCAGCAGGTGGTCTTCTGGAAGAAAACACTGCTTTGATGATGCCTTGATTTTGACATTTTCCTGGCCTCAAACTGTAAACTAATCAATTCTCAGCCTAGGAAACTAAAATGTAGGACCATGTCTGCCACAGGGTAAGTGCTGTATAAATGTTATACTACCAGGAGATTGTCCTTAATGTGTTTTAAAGTATGATTGAGAAATCAAAACCAACATACAGGGGTTCTAGAAAAAGTAGAGGATATTATAGTACAAAGCATGCCCAAGCTCATTATTTTTCTGTGCTGTGTACTCCTCAGCACTGTTTCTTCTACCTCTGAAGATCAAAGGTACAAATACATTGAGTCACCATTTTGTGCATTTATGCACAATGGCATTCCATTCCAGTGAATTTTATCCTGTCACCTAGTGGATTTGTCAATAATCCCCAAGACAGTGCAGTCTCATGGGAGAGCTTGTTGACTATCATTTGTCCTTTTTCCCTCCAGCTATAGCAAAATAGACATTCTTGCCATTGTGGAAATTTGGAAAATAATTCATGCTTCCCTAGTACTTTTCAATAATGTTGATTTACCGGAGCATTTAATCAAGCAGAATAAAGGTCTCATTATGCCATAAAATGTCTGCAGTAAGGAGTTATCTTTAAATATTTGGAATAATTCATTCCAAGTTATGGGATGCATTTGTGCTATAATACTCAGCTACAATACCCCAGGGAAATCTGGGCAGTTACTAATGAACTAAACTACCTTTTCAGCAGTCTGCTAGAGGGAAAAATATGATATATGACATTAAATATCCTTTACATGTGCCCTTATGATTGGTAGCTTTAAAAACTAAATTTTTTGAGATGGAATTTTCTCAAGTACGTTCACAAAGGAAAACATCAAATTTTAGTGCTGCCCCTCACTGAACAAAGAGACAAAGATGAAAAGAATTTTTCCTGCTGAAATTTTAGAATACTTTCCTACCTTTTAAAAAATCTGTTATTTTGAGATGGCAGGTGGTGAGTCTGTGGTAGGGGTCACTACAGTTGTCCTGTTTCTGTGTGAAGAGATGAACTCTCTATTTGGTCACTAAATACAGTCTTCTCAGCCTGAATCCTGAAAAGAAGGACTAAATTTTATGTCCACCGAATGTAATATCTTAAAGATATGGGTTGGAGAGTATGGATTCCAGTAGTTTACACTTTGTTATGGCCTCCAGGCTGGGATGCTTATATTACTTTTCCCATAAGCCATGGTCACTGACCCGTAAGACCTTGGTTCCTATGAAATGAAAAATCGAGACAGGTCGTCTTCGCTACACAGGAGGGTAACAGTCCTCAGATATCTAATTGGCAATTCTACAAGCACTGAAATATGTATCCTTGAAACATTAAAAGAAGATCTGAGTAGCGATGGTTTTAGGGAGTTTTCTCCTATTTTCATGGTAGTTAGGTTCTCTTTCCTTCAATTATTGGAGGGGTGGGAGAAGTATAATTCCCAGTGTTTAAACTTGACTCTAAGGGACAATACTGGTATTTGGGCCCTGTGGTAAATTAAATCATTAACATCAAATATTAATATCCTTTACCCTGTCTCCATGAGAGGAGTATAGGCACCATATTGATGTTGGGTTTGAACATGCGAAATTTTTTAACTAATGACTAAAGACAGAAGTGACAGTTTTGAGCCAAAGCTTCAAGAGGTTTTCCATGGTTTTGCTTAACACTGTGGGGACTTCTGACCTTAGCCATGAGAAGAACAGTCCTCATGCAGCTGCTACCTTTCCAGAGGACACCTGTAGACCACGTGTAAACTGAATCAGAGCCACCCTGGCCAAGCTGCACACCCATGAGTATGAAAAATCAATGCTTGTTGTTTTAAGCCACTGATATTTGAGGTCTTTTGCAGGCAGAATTATTGTGGCAATAGCTGACTAATACAGGACCTAACCTTAAAGACCCCTGGTTAGAGGACATTTCCTTAGAAGAATGAAAGTTATCCGATCCTCATATATTGCTAGGGGCACAGGCTACATAAGGCTTGGGAGGAGGTTGGGCCGAGTTCAGCTAACCTGTGAGCCTACTACTTTTGATCAAATCCCCCCATGCCCAGTTGATTCTCGAGTTGAATTGTGATTTAATTTTGTCTGAGTGCTGCCTACCAGGTTAGGATTTTGTTACCAAAAATTGTTTGACATTTCTGAGCATGTTGGGCCCTGTGGACATCTATGTCTTAGACAGTCTGGCTGGGCTAGTTGATGTGTCCTCCAGACCATTCACTGATGAGAAGACAGATCAGTGTAGTAAAAAAGTGCATAGGTATCAGAGAAATTCTAGGTTTGATTACCTAGCACAGTACTTATCTCACTGAGATTCTGTTTCCTCATCTATAATGTGGAAATAATACTTCTCTGCAAGGTGTTTTTGTTTTAAAGAAGTATGTACATTAAGTAAAATGTCTAGTATAATGCCTGATATCATTAATGATTGGATGCTTGCCATCTACTAGGCACAATACCAAATGCTTTTACATGTATTTGCTTTTGTAATCCTCATTAAAAAATGAGATCAATGGTATTATCATCCCCATTTTATTGATGAGGAAACTGATGTAATGGAGCTTAAGTAACTTGCTCAAAGTTATACAGCTAAGGGACAGTTGTATTTTAATTCGAAGTATAAGGTAAAAAATTTTCGATAGCAAGAGACTATCACTTATATCCTAACAACAAGAACAAATGGGATAAACTAAAAAATCACAATTTTAAAAACCCATCAAATACCTGAGTATGCAAAGAAACCTAAATTGACTGAGCTCCAGAAAAGAATAAGCCCTTCCTAGGAAAGAAGGGTCTTATGGCTCTTTTCATGCCTAGGGTTTTGGGAGGAGGAAGATTAATCCCACTGTAGATGTGGCTAAGGAGAAATCGGCCCAACTCTTTACAAACTTTTAACACCCACATGAGGCCAGGCATGAGGCATGGAAATCCCAAGGATCCAC
Source organism: Choloepus didactylus (assembly GCF_015220235.1). NCBI lineage: Eukaryota > Metazoa > Chordata > Mammalia > Pilosa > Megalonychidae > Choloepus > Choloepus didactylus. The sequence continues at coordinate 28,579,382 of NC_051322.1, read as the reverse complement.
AGACATAAAGTGAATCTGCATCCAAATATTCCCCATGGTGCCATCATTGAGTGCATGGGGATTGCACACCTAAGGCTAGGGGCAAGGAAATTGAGATGAGAGAGGACACCCATGAAGCACGTTGAGCCTTCCCTGAGTATAAATGAGCAGCAGCCAACCCAAACAGGGCAGAGGTGCTAGGTAAGATAGCCTCTTGAGGTTCATGGGGCCTTGATGACTGCAAGACAGTGCCACCTCCAAAGCCTGGGGATGAGACACGAGGGCTCCTCCCTTCCCTCCCCCTGTTGTGTGGTGCATAGGTCCTTGCCAAGTGAACAGAAATAGCCTGCTGAAGGCTGGGATAAGGAAGAAGAACTAAGAAAGGACCCCTTGAAGTGCACCAAGTGTTCACTGAAGGCTAAGGGTATGGCAGCAGGGTAGAGAGATTTCCTGAGATACAGAGAGTATGAACTTCCCCGTGACTCCCAAAAGGTGCTGGCTGAGCTATGGGGCTGAGAGAGATCCCTGAAATTCAGAAGGCCAGTGGCTGGACTGGAAAGCATAAAAAGATCTATGTAGTCTTGATGATGTTCAGAGCCTAAGCTTTACTAAGGGAAAGTACTGATCTCACTATAAAAATATTTGAAGCCAGTGGCAGACTGAATCTTTATAAAGCTGCAAAAAATCCCAGACCCAGCTCATTAACAGATTAGACTGACTCAGCCCAAGAATTCTGATGATCTGAGAGAGGAAGTTGTGTGACCTTAACTAGGGGTTAATATTATTCACTTTAGTCTCTACTGTTTTTTGTTTGTTTTTACACACACTGTCTAGTTTACAAAAAAATAACCGGGAAACAAAGAGGCAAGAAAATATGACCTATAACCTAGAGTACAAAATAGTCAATAGAAGCAGAACCACAGAAAACTGATTTTGGAATTAGCAGTCAAGGGCTTTAAAATAACTATGATATTTGTTTGAAATATTTTTTTTTATTGTTTGTTTTTTTAAATTTTTTTAATAAAGTTAAAAAAATAACTATGATAAATTTATTGAAGTATCTAATGGAAATGATGAGCTACTTGCATAAACAAATGGAAAATTTCAGTAGATAAATAGAAACTATGTAAGAACCAAATAAATGGAATTACTAGAATCTAAAAATACACCAGACATACAGAATGCATCAGAAGAAAGGATCAGTGAACATAAAGACAGGTCAATAGAAAGTAACCAAACTGAAATACAAAGGGAAAAACTGAATGAAATTACTGAACAGAGTATTCAATATCTATGAGACAATTTCAAATGATATAATAATATGGGAAAGAGAAGAGACAGAAAAAAATTCTTGAAGATATAAATGGCAAGAATTTTCCAACATTGACCAAAGATATCAACCTTCAGATTGAAGAAGTTCAGTGGCCTTCGAGCAGAATAAATAAAAGTTAAAAACATCTCAGTTAAGCTGCTGAAAACCAAGATAAAAAGAAAAATCTTAGAAGCATCTTAGAACAGGGCCAAAACATTATAGCCCGTGGGCTAGATGTGGCCTACAGAGTGCTTTTGTATAGACTGTGGCCTAAGGGTAGTTTTTCTATTTTTAAATGTGTTTTTTTTTTAATATAAGAACATGTATAATGTCCTCAATTTTGCCTCTTGGTCTGAAAAGTCTAAGACATTTGCAGTAAAACTTTACCAACCTCTGATCTAGAGAAAGAAGAAATATTATGTTTAAGGGAGTAACATTAACTATGTCAGTAGCCTTCTCATAGAAATAGTGAAGGCTGGATGTCGATGGAAAAATATCTTTAAAACAAAGAAGGGAACTTTTTTAAAAAGGCAACTTAGTCTTAAACTTTAAATTCTGCTTTGACTTTCATTGCCATTTATCATATGTTTTGTTGTGAAGTACAGAGAAGTAAACCTCAATGATTTGATAGTTTAACCTAGGAAGGTGAAGTTAAACAGTGACAAGAATAATAACCTGTGCTTGAATTAAAAAAAAAACAAACAAAAAAAACGCCCACTAAGAAGTTAGTGCAGATGTGGCTTTGCAATAATATGTGAACATTACACTGGGTTTTAAAGGGCAGGATGCTGAATTTTGGCTTGCAATGTTGGCTTATCTATTGCCAGCAGTGCTGTGTGGTGAATATGATACTAGGTTGAAGTCAGGAGATAGACAAAGAATGACATCCTACCTCTACCTCTTCAGTGTTTTTATGATAACCTCTCTCATCTGTGGTTTCCTTGTCTGTAAAATAGACAAGGAAAAATAACTTCCCCATGGTTGATTTGCATATCCAAGGAATGAAAGGGAATGAGCAAGTGACAGAAAGGCACTTTGAACACTCTCAAAGAAAAAGTTGTAATTTTACTGGTAAAACAACAAACCAACCAAATCTCCTACTACTAATAAAAGCCTACAGATGCATTCTTATACTACGTGGATGTAATTACAGAAAGTGAGGGGTGATTATTATTTTTTCTCTTTTGTCCTGGTAAGACCACTCCAGTAGCATTAAGTTTTGGGTTGTCACATAAGAGAGAAATCAATATACTATGGGACATTCAGAAGAGAGTAGTGAATAGAATTCCAAAAGTCTTAAGTGTAAAACATTTGAAGAAATAGGGAAATATTCCTTGAGGAGGACTATCCTGGAGTAAAAGAGATTTTGGGGACCCTAGAAACCAAATGGTAAATCATAGACTTTAGAATAAATCCCCAGGTTTGGAATCTTGGAATCTTGGGCAGCATGTCCCTGAGAAATTTAACTAAGCTGTTTGAGTTTCGGTTTAAACATTTGTTAAATGGATGTATTGTCCAACTTAGGGTATTGTTGTAAGAATTAAGTAAGATAATACATACCAGTTACAGAGTAGGCACTCAATAGTGGCAGCTATTATCATGAGTATGATAACTGTCTTCAAAGATGTGCTATATGAATACAGAAAAAATGATCAGGCCGATTTTATATATAACTCTAAGATAATGGATCTAGAATAATTTTAATTACTTATAAAGCACCTTAAACCAGTGGGGGCTATTTGGAAATGGAATTGGCTACTTTTCTTTGGTTGATGGATTTAACTATAAACTTGGTGGAGGGTATTCAAATACCATCAGTATATAGTTGGACTACATGACATTAAAGTCCTTTCTGACCATCAGGCCATATTTGGCCAGTATAAGTAAATAGCACTATGAATCAGTTCTCTAACTTTGTTCTAATTGCCAAGCAGAGTTTGCACATATCTATACATAAGATGGAGCATTTTCAAAGGGATGAGTAAAGATTTATGTATGAGCCCAGTCTGAAGAACAGAGCAGGCCGAGAGCTTGAGAGACACAATCAGGCTTTCCTACTGGATGTGTGAAACAAATTTATGGTGCTTTCTCTCTAAGTTTCTAAGGTTCTTATGAGATCAGAAAAGCCTCATAGATCTTTGTGGAAAGTTTTTAAGGTTTTGCTAAATATCTGATGAACTTCTGTAGTTGTCTAATAAACACTGGGAGAATTTTATATTCTTCAACTTAAGAGTCAGGAAACATTACGCTTTGTCACAACTCTGTAGACATTTTACTTATGCAAGGAACAAAAGTAACATTGGCAGACGTGTCTGCAAAAATGACTAGAAATTGTCCGACTTGTGGACATGCTGTTCTTTGTCTCATGCTTTAATAATATACAGAAGTCTGGGAAAGGTCTCCAGTTAGTATTGTATCAGCAACAATGACTGAGCTACAAAGAAATGCATAAGGGAAATGCTCTTAATGGAATACTCGAGAGCTATTTGCAAGACCTTCCTGGAGAAGGAAAATATGTTCTGGCAAAAGAGATATGATTCCCTTAGAACTACCAGGAGATTTTTTTTTTCCCTGAAAAGTTAATGTTTTTCTCTGACTGAGAGTTCCTAGGTTTTGCATGTTGATTTAATTGGAATCTGCACTGAAGGGATTTATCGTTTTTTTATTTTTACCTGTCCTGATTTATTCATATTTTCTTTCCCCATTTACAGTTGCATAATATCAGGAAAAATGAGCCCTAAAATTTTAGGGGGGAACCTATGTCTCATTCCTAGACTCAGATTAATTTGGGGCCTTCTTTGACAAAACAACTAAATTATATACATGAAGAATTTTTTTTAAAAGTTTTTTCATTGTGGAAACGTATCAAATTTGCCATTTTAAGTGTACAGTTCAGTGGTGTTAATTACATTTACAGTGTTGTGTTACTTTCACTCTTCATTAACAAAACTTTTTTTATCCCAAACAGAAACTCTGCACCCATTAAGTAATAATGCCCCATTCCCCTTCTCAGTCCCTGGTAATCACTATTCTGCTATCTGCCACTATGAATTTGCTTATTCTAGATATTTCATGTAAGCCAAATAATTTGTCCGTTTGTGGAGTTTTTCATTAATTTTACTTCCCTCTCTCTATTACTTTCTTCATTCTCAGAAGCATCTTTCCCATCACCTTGGTCATGACATTTTAAAATTTATTTTTTAACAGCTCTTTTGAGATATCACTTACATGCCATACAATTCACTATTTAAAGTGCACCATTCAGTGGCTTTAAGTATATTCACAGAGTTGTACATCCATCATCACCATCAAGTTTAGAATATTTTCATTTCTCCAAAAAGAAGCCCTGTACCCATTAGCCGTTTACCCCCCAAACTCCTACTCTCTAGCCCTAGGCAGCCACTAATCTGTTTTCTATCTCTATAGATTTCCTTATTTTGGACACTTTATATAAATGGAGTCACAAAATACATGGTCCTTTGTGATTGTCTCTTTAAACTTAGCACAATGTTTTCAAGGTTCTTCCATGTTGTATCTATCAGTACTTCATTCCTTTTTATTGCCAAGTAATATTCCATCATATGGCTATACCACATTTTATTTATCCATTCATTAGTGGATGAAAATTTGGGCTGTTTCCACTTCTTGGTTATTACAAATAATGCTGGTATGACCATACATGCACATGTGTTTTTATGCACATGTTTTTATTTCTCTTGAGTATGTATCTAGGAATAGAATTGCTGGATAACATGGTAAGTCTATGTTCAACCATTTGAAGAACTTCCAGAGGGTTTTCCAAAGCTCCTATACCTTTTTACATTCTTTCTAGCACTAGATGAGGGTTCCAGTTCTCAACATTTTGGCCAATACTTGTTATTATCTGTCTTTTGAATTCTAGCCATCCTAGTATATGTGAAGTGGTGTCTCATAGTGGTTTTCATTTGTATTTATTTACCTGAAGGCTAATTATGTGCTTATTGGCTATTTGTATATCTTCTTTGGAGAACAGTCTTGAAAAATATTGGCCATTTTAAATTGAATTATTTGTCTTTTCATTACTGAGTTTTAATAGTTCTTTATATATTCTAGACACAGGGCCCATGCCAAATATATGATTTGCAAATAATATCTCACATTCTGCGGGTTGTCTTAAATCACCACATTTTATCATGACATGTTTCTCTCTATCTACTAACATTGTGGTGGCTCCAAAGTGAGTCCTCACCCGATGTACACAGATTCAATCAGTAGACACTGGGATTTTGAGAAGAGAAAACGTTTATTTAGCAAAGGTTAGCCTGGCGAAAACAGGAGGGAAGTATTTTCCTTAGAGCTGTCTTTCTGGGATGGAGATGTGAGGGATATTTAATGGATTAAACAAAGGGAGGTGGGGTTAGGGATATTAGGGCTATTGGCACATTGGGATTCACATTAATGATTGCAAGTTGGTTATTATCATTGGTTGTGTCCACATCTCATTTAGGAGTTCTAAGTTGTTTATTATTATTGGCTGACGGTTTCTGTTATCTTGAGGAGTGGGCTTGAGAGGTTGCTGGAATTTATGATGATTTGACCTCTCGTTCTCTGTCAGGTCTGGTATCCCTCTTTCCTGTTGTTTATGCCGACTTTGATTTCGCTTGCAGGGTATTTTATGTCCTGGAGTCATCTTAAGTTCAGGTCTGTTCTCTTCGGCACATGTTCCACTAGTTTTAGTTAGTTCTGTTGGGAAAGAAGAAAGCAGGAACTTGCCCTGGGGTTAAGTAAGTCCCTCATTATTCTTAAAAGAGGGAAGTAAAAGTTTTAACAAGTTAATAAGGGAGGGGCTATTCTAGTGGGTTAGCAGGGGGTAGTTTCAGAGAGCGTGATTTTTACTATTATAATTAGGCAAAGTTTTCTCCTAGGTTAACTTTCTTTTAACAGTGCATGTCTTTGTAATTAAAGCAAAATTAGGCTGTTCTGGCTGGAGCTATGAAAAAAGAGCATTTAGCTATGGCATGTGCAAGTGGGAATTTTGGAGAAAAGAGAAATGGAAATTTTTGCACACTAGTTAGGGAGGGAGCTCTTTTGGCAGTGGGGGATATGAAAAATGGGTCAGCATCCTGTACAACGTTTGTCTGCAGGAATGTCCTAGTTAGCTGTTGATGTGATAGCTGAAACCATAGTAAATGTCATTCTTCCCATCAACTATCACTTTCCCTAATCTGAGCACCAATTAGGGACCAGTATCAGTCATCAGGGATTCAATGGTGACTAAACAGACTTGGTCCTTCTCCATGGCACTTAAAATCCACAGTGGGAGAAAGTACATAATCAACCATTAAACAATTATACTCCACAGCTAAAAATTAAAAACTAGATCATTTAATTTTGTAGTCAACTAGTTTGTTTCTTAATCCATTGAAAGTGCCTCTTTCTGTTTATAGACTTGATTTAGCACATTCTGTCTTCATTTAATGGAGTCGAGTTTCTGTCCACAGAATTAACCATTTTAAGTGCACTTACATAGATTAAAGAATATTTAAAAGTAGTCCTATAGGGCTAAATCTGCATGATGAACAAGAAGATTTGTCAGGGTTGGTGTGAAAACCAGCAACTACCCAACAGCCTCTTTGGTAAATTGAAGTGGAGATTGTAGAAAATATGGAGAAAATATACTCTGAAACATAAGTGAAGATGATGGACCACATGCACAGGATTCCATCTGCAGAGCAGTGAAAGGCTGTATTTCTCACATAGTGAGGAAACAGATACTTAGGAATTCTGATAATCATTTTTTACTTTGGCCTTAGGTTAATCCTTGGTTCCATAAAATGTTACAGTAAAGAGGGAAAATCCAGGAGTCTGAATACTGAGAAAGTTCAGATTAAACAAGATTTCTCATTTCTTGTGAGATAAATTCAAGTAAGCTAGAATTTCCCTTGATTTGGAAATGTGGCAAAATATGGGGTAATACTGCATATAAATGATATGCAAAGTAGATGATGATGGTGATGGGATGATGATAATTCATGGCCTTGCTTATTGTTTGAATTTTTTGAAAAATGTTCTCATACTTTGCCACCTTGACCTAACAAGAGCCAAGCAAGATTGCTAAAAAAGGCTTTGTTGTCCACATTTCTTTAGACTTTATATTGAAGTATATCATGCATATAAGAAATACACAAATCGTAAGTGTACAGCTTGATGGATTTTCATATACTAAACATCCCCATGTAAATAGCCCAAGGAACAGATTATTATTAGCATTCTATGAACCCCTTTTTATGCTCTTTTAGTCATTAATACCCTCAAGGTAACAGGTAACAACCTTGCCAACTTCTAATACCATTGCTTAATTTTGCCTGTCCTTAAATTACACATAAATGATATCATATTGTAGGTACTCTTTTGTGTTAAGCTTCTTTCACTCAGCCATGATATTTGTGAGATTTATCCTTAATTCTCATTGCTATATAGTCTGCTATTATATGAATACACTACAATTTAGTTATCAATTGTAGTTCATCTGGGATGTTTCCAGTTCCTGGATATTATAAATAATGTTTCTAGGAATATTTTTGTACATGTCTTTTGCTGGGTATATACCTAGGAGTAAAACTGCTGGATCATGGTAGGATATATGTCTATGTTCATCTTTAAAGAGTTACCAAAAGTAGCTGATCAAATTTAAATGGCCAACAGCAATATATGAAACTTTTGTTTCCACCAAATACTCACAAAATATTTGCCAGGGCCAGGCTCATTCCTGGGAGTTGAGTCCCACATCACTAGGGAGTTGCACTCCCCTGGGAGTCATGTCCCATGTAGGGGGGAAATTAGTGAATTTATTTGCCAAGTTGGGCTTAGAGAGAGAGAGACACGATATATTAATAAAAGGGACAATTCACCAAGAAGAAATAACGATCATAAATATTTAAGCACCCAATAAAGGTGCTCCAAAGTACATGAGACAAACACTGGCAAAACTGAAGGAAGCAAGAGACATTTCTACATTAATAGTGGGAGACCTCAATACACTCCCATTTCTGATTTTGTATATTTGAGTCTGCTGTCTTTTTGACTTTGTCAGTGTAGCTAAGGGTTTGTCAATCTTGTTTATCTCAGAGAGCCCACTTTTGGTTTTATTTATTCTATTGCTTTTTCTGTTCTCCATGCCATTTATTTCTCCTTTAATCCTTGTTATTTCTTTTCTTCTACTTGCTTTAGGTTAGTTTGCTGATCATTCTCTGGCTTCTTCAGTTGTTCAATTAGGTCTTTGATTTTAGCTCTTTCTTCCTTTTTTTAATGTATGCATTTAGAGCTATAAATTTCCCCCTCAGCATTGCCTTCACTTTATCCCATGGGTATTGATATGTTGTGTTCTCATTTTCATTTGTCTGTAGATATTTGCCAATTTCTCTTGCAATTTCTTCTTTGACCCTCTGGTTATTTAGGAGTGTGTTGTTTAACCTCCATATATTTGTGAATGTTCTGGTTCTTCAGTGGTTATCGACTTCTAGTTGCATTCCATTATGGTCAGAGAATGTGCTTTGAATAATTTCAAACTTTTTAAATTTATTGAGGCTTGTTTTGTGCCTCAGTATCTGATCTATCCCAGAGAATGTTCCCTGAGTGCTAAAGAAGAATGTATAGCCTGGTAATTTGTGATGTAATGCTTTATATATGTCTAAGTCTAATTCATTTATCAATTTGTTTAGGTTCTCAATTTCCTTATTGGTCCTCTGTCAGGTTGTTCTGTCTACAGAAGAGAGTTGTGTATTGAGGTCTCCCACTATTAATGTAGAAATGTCTTTTGCTTCCTTCAGTTTTGCCAGTGTTTGTCTCATGTACTTTGGAGCACCTTTATTGGATGCTTAAATATTTATGATTGTTATTTCTTCTTGGTGAATTGTCCCTTTCATTAATATATAGTGTCCTTCTTTGTCTCTTATGACATCTTTGCATTTAAAATCTGTTTTGCCTGAAATTAGTATTGCTACCCCTGCTTTCTTTTGGATGTAGCTTGCGTGGAATACTTTTTCCATCCTTTCACTTTCAGTCTCTTTGTGTCGCTGGGTCTAAGATGAGTCTCTTGTTAACAGCTTATTGATGGTTCATACTATTTAATCCATTCTGCCAATCTGTATCTGTTAATTGGGGAGTTCAGTCCATTCACATTTAATGTCATTAGTGTGAAGGCAATTCTTGAATCAACCATCTTATCCTTTGGTTTTTATTCATCACATCTGTTTCCCCCCCCTCTTTTTTTTTTTTTTTTGTTTTGTTACCCTTACTAATGCTCTTCAGTTCTTTGCTCTTCTCCAGACATCTCTCTCCTTTCTTTTTTTCTCAGCTGGTAGAGCTCCCTTTAATATTTCTTGCAGGACATGTCTCTTGTTAACAAATTCTCTCAGCATTTGTTTGTCTATGAAAATTTTAAACTTTCTCTCAATTTTGAAGGAGAGCTTTGTTGAATAAAGAATTCTTGGCTGACAATGTTTCTCTTTCAGAATCTTAAATATGTCATACCACTGCCTGCTTGCCTCCATGGTGCCCCCTGAGTAGTCATTACTTAGTCTTATGTTGTTTTCCTTGTATGTGGTGAACCGCTTCTCTCTTGCTGCTTTCAGGAGTTTGTCCTTCTCTTCAGCATTTGACAATCTGATTAGTATATGTCTCAAAGTGAGTTTATTTGGAGTTATTCTATTTGGAGTTCATTGGGCATCTTTTATTTGCGTATTTATGTCATTTAGAAGGGTTGGGAAGTTTTCTCCAACTCTCTTTAAGACTCTTCTTAGCCCTTTACTCTTCTCTTCACCTTCTGGTACCCCAGTGATTCTTATATTTGTGTGCTTCATGTTGTCCATCATTTATCTGTGATCCACTTCAAATTTTTCAATTTTTTTCACCATTTGTTCTTTTGTGCATTTGTATTCAATTGCCCCATCCTTTATTCTTTTTTCTGCTTCTTCAAATCTGCTCTTGTGTGTCTCTCATATTTTTAATTTGATCAACAATATCTTTTATTTCCATAAAATCTGCTATTTTTAAAATTTATTCTTTCAAATTCTTCTTTATGTTCTTCTAGAGTCTTCTTGATGTCCTTTATCTTTAGCCAACCCAGTAAAGTTGTTTTGGAGATTTGTGTGTTCTTTGTATAAAGGCTCCCAGTTCTGTGTCTCCTCCAGCTTTTTAATTTGCCTGTTTGACTTGTCCATATCTTCTCATTTCTTCAGCTGCTTTATGATTTTCTCTTGTTGGCCTTGGGGTATTTGGTTATCTTGATAAGGTTATTTTGTGATATGCAGGGGTGCAGACTGTGTGGAAATCCAATCAATGCACTAGTTCTCTGTGCGCACCTGGGACTGCCATCCCTGTGGGTGGGGGGAGGACCCTGCACAGTTTAGCAGGGAGTCCACTCCAGGGCATAGTGGGCCTGGCAGTTCCCTGGGCTGTGAGTGGACCACTGTGGGGCTGCAAGGCTGTAGATCTCACTCTCCAGCTCAAATGCACTGCAGTCCCTATCTACTGTGTGCCCACAAACCTCTGGGGTTGGGAGGGGGGGCTCCTGGCACTTCAGTGTGGTACCCTTGCATCTGGCTGGGCACACTGTGGCCTTCCATGGAGGAAGAGTGAGTGCAGTCACCAGAAAACCCCCAAATCCTGAGTTCCCTCATGAGAACTCTTGGCCACCGGGCTGTGAAGGGTTATCCTCTGCTTTTAAGGAGGTGGAAACTAACTCCCCACTTTTTAAGTATGGGCTGAGCCTAGGAACTTGTTTTCAAGGAGTACAGGATGTAAAGGGTTGGGGAATAACTTTCCAGTGGAGAAATCAGATAAAGACTACCTGAGCCAAGTGATCAAGGTTCATATCAACTGTGATAAGTCAAAGTGACAGTATGTGCTCTTGACATTATGTGATGATCATTACACTTTCCCTCTGTGGCCTCTCTCTCCAAAATGCATAACCCCAGTGTAATCATGAAAAATACATCAGACAAATCCAAATTCTGGGACATTCTGGAAAATACTGATCAATATTCTCAAAGCTGTCTAGGATATTAAAAGCAAGGAAAATGTGAGAAACCGTCACAGTCAAGAGGAGCCTAAAAGGAAAACTACTAAATGTAATGTGGTATCCTAACTGGCATCTTGGAAGAGAAAGAGGTCATTAGGTAAAAACCAAGGAAATCTGAGTTAAGTATGGACTCTAGTTAATATTAATGTATCAATATTGGTTCATTAGTTGTGACAAATCTACCCTGTAATGTAAGAAGTTTTTAATAGAGGAAACTGGGTGTGGGGTATACAGGGACTCTCTATACTATCATTCCTTCTTTTCTGTAAATCTAAAAGTATCCTAAAATAAAAGAAATATTTTAAAATGTTTATTAGGATAACCTTTCGTCTATTCTCAAAATTTCGAGAAATGATCCCCAGAATGTCTCATGTTTAACCTAAGTCATAATCTAAGGGTTTAAAGTGTTCAGTTATAATCAAGCATGCTTGGGAATATTGGAAAGCAACTCATGATCAATGAAAACCTGAACTTCAAATCTTTGGCTTTCAAGTCTTCCCCTAAGCCAGACACCTCTTCATAGGTGACTAAGGAAACTGCCTCCCTCTTTCTAAAGGTTTTCAGTCTGCAGAATATAAGTTAAGACCATTGCCTTGAGCTTCAAGTCCCTTCCTCTTTTCCTGCATCACTCTTTGAAACCCTTCCTGGCATGTCCATTGGTATGTTGTTGGACCTGCAATCACTGCTTTCTAAATTATTTCTCCTCAAGATAAGCTATTGGAATTTCAGAAACATAAGGTAAAAAAAAAAAAATGCAAAAATTGTCTTTTAAGAAATGCTTTTGGAGCAACAAAGCAGTACAACTTATCACTTGGAAAAGGCAACCCAGGAATTTTCCTGCAGATAAAAGAGAAATGATGGCTATGCCTAGATCCAATCTCTTAGAGAACAAATGGGAGTCAATATCCTCAGTCTGAGAAAAACTGAGCTGGGCTGTGATTCTGTGAGGCAGCCAACAAAGGAATAGCTGGCACACTATGGTCTTCAGATGCACAATTCCTTCCCAGTTCTCTTAGATGGTTTGAAGAGCCCTGAACACCAGACAGTGTCCATTGGATGCTGGGAAAGTCACCAATGTTGGATAGATGAGAGCAGCCTGGTTCTTGAAGCACAGGACTGCAGAGACAGGGGCCTGGGATGGTGCCTGCTACATCTGGGCCACTGAATTTAGCTTGACAGTCAGTGAGAATGATACCTGATGGTCACTGGGGAAAGGAAGTTATAAGATTGTGATCTTCATTCACCCTGGGGGCCCTAGAGGGGAAGAACTAACCCACTCTAGACACCAGTGCCACCCATACCACTTGTAGGTTAGATAAGATAGGAGTACATGATAGCCCTTGGCTGTGTGCTGTGCAAAATGAAACCTGAAGTAAAAGCACTTGAGATTACCTGCTTCTTGTTCACGTGATGCTCGTGTGAGCTATACTTGAGCCAGATCTTTATTATGAGGCTGGAGAATATCCTCTCTCCAAATTCAATCGCAGGTCCTAGGAAGAGAAGTTGGGTTATCCTAGTACAGTCCGCTCCTTTGAATTCACCACTGTTCTGCACTTACTTGCTAGGTAGGGATAAGACAGACCTTTGGCTACAGAGAAATTTAACTTAAGATCCAGGATCTGTTAAACTCTATACAGCCAGGGCATAGACAGCCCAAAGGACATGGTTGCAGTGTGGGAAGTGTGGCACACTCCTCATTCAGTGTACCTTCTTTCTAAAACAGGTTTCTAATAAGCCTAGCCACAAAGAAAAGCAATTACCGGATTGCTTCTATGATTTATAATGCAAATTGGATGGAACACAATAGATTAATTAGAGAACATGGTTTGAATTTGCATTATGCAGACAGTGATTGGTTATAATGTGATTGAGTTCAGGAACTAGCACCTTGGGAGTAGGAAAAAAGTCACTGACAAGATGCATAAAGGCACACATTGTTAATGTCTGGGTACCTGGCAGTTCAGTTGGCTTCCAGTTCACCTGGGGTATATAGATCCTAGATGTGGGGTTGGGGTGGGTGGCATGAGGTGGGTTGAAGTAGTGGAGAGCAGGGTGGTTGGCAGGGTTCTGAATTTATAGGTCACAAAAGAGGAGTAAGCTGTGGGCTCAGTTAAACTCTTCTAGTCACATAATTCTCTTTCAGGTGTTTGCAGTCTTAGAATTAAATTCTTTGACACTGCATGTAATTTACAGAAATTACAGGATAATAGCATCCAGAGGCTTTGCAAATCAATCAAGAACCAGAACCTATACCTTCCTGGTGATTTACCCAGGCAACAGGGGTTAAGAGAAGTAGATGTTGCCAACTGGTTCTGCAACACACATTTCCACATGTATTACCCTTCTCCCCAAACTTCCAACTTCCTTCATCAAAGAAATATGAATGCCACTAAGAATCATTCTTGATAGTCTTTGCCCTTTTACAATTCATAGAAGGCAATATAAAAATGGTCAACTTTCTAAAAATAATTTAAAATGTTTGTAGAGGAGAGGGGAATGGATTACAACAATGCTTCAGAAATGTGTGCACTTGTGCAGTAAAAGATCCCCTTAGAGTAGGGGTCAAGTAAACAGGGAATGAAATGAACTCATCTAATTGGCCAGCATGTCTGTGTCCTTAGCTCAATACTAGGCACCAGATTAGTACAAAATAGTCTGATCTGTTCTGTCCTCTGAGAAGAGACCCATTCATTCATGTGAGTCTGGGGTGGTGATAGAGATTTAGGAATTGGTATAAGTGGTTGTTGAAGCTGTTGGTGTGGACAAAATCTACAGTTCAGAGAGAAGATGATTGAGCACAGGGTCAAGGAAAAAAATACTAAAGAAGAGGCCTAAAGGTACAAGCAAAACCGGGAAAAGTGAAGGGAAGGGGAAATTCTAAGAATGTGGTGATGGGGACTGCTTTAGTTTCCTAGGCTGCTCCATCAAATACTATGAAATAGTTTGGCTTAAATTTATTAGCTCACAGTTTTGAGACCTGAAAAGTGTCCAAATTATGGCATCATCAAGTCAATGCTTTCTTCCCAAAGACCGGCTGCCAGAGATCCTTGACGTCTCTGCCATATGGCAAGGCACATGGTGGCATCTGCTGGTCTCTTCTTTCTCTTCCAAGTTTCACTGCTTTAAGCTTCTTGCTTCTGTGGTTTCTCTCTCTCTTTCTCTATATTCATTCCATTTATAATAGACTCTAGTAATAGGATTAAGACTGATCCTGATTGAGATGGCCCACACCTTAAATGAAGAAGCCTCATCAAAAGGTCTTTCTTACAATGGGTTCACACCCACAGCAATGTCTTAAATTTAATAACATGTTTCTCTGGGGTACATACAGCTTCAAATCATCACAGGTACTGTTAAACACTACCAAGAGAAGGTATTAGCCCAGATTTTTCTCAGAGAGCAGTATCTGAAATGTAAGCTTGTGCTCATGTGAGTCTCTGAAGGAAGTTGACTCCAAGGAAGGAGGGAAACCAACATTGGGAGCACAATCTAGCTGATCCCCACTGGGGCAAATGGGTCTGGACCTCTCTGGACCTTCTGAGTAGTTGTGTAGAATGTGATCTGAATTGACTACCTGAGGTATGGAAAAGGGAGCTATTCATTCACCAGTTCCAGTCCTCTGTGGCTCAAGGTGTGCCCTATAGGGTGGGAACTCCCTTTATTTCCAGGTTGTGCATGGGAGTGTACAGATGCTCCCTCTTTGGGAGTTAGAGAAACCCAAGGGCAGAAAGTGAGAGAAGCATGGTGTAGAAGAGGCGGTGGGTTCCAGACGCTTTGAATTTTCACATGTACAGACTGGTAGCCACAGAAACAGTAGAGGTTTTTTACAGAGGATGTAAGGCGGAGCACAAGAGGTGTCCAATACAAGGGTTAAGTACAAATCAGAACAATTAGATAGAAAGTGGAAAATTAGCCTGGAAAAAGAAGGGAAAATTTTATCTCTTATAACCAGGCAGTTTAGGACTTCTGTTAACTTCAGGCATAGCTGGATCCAGAGGCTCAATTGATAATTGATACCTTCAGCTTCCTTGAATCTTATTTCAGCTTTGCTTTTGTTGTATTAACTTCATTCTCAGCAGATCTACCCAACAGTGTAGAAAAATGACACTTTGAAGGTTCAGGTCACAATCTCAGAAGATAAGGTACCCTCTCCCTTTCATCAGTTATATCAGTTCCTTTAAAAATAACTGATTCGTGTCATTAAACCATATGCCCATTCCAGGTCCAATTTCTGAGCCCAGAGTGGTTGGGTATTTTGATTAACCAGTCTGTGCTGTGTATTTCTGCTGTGGCCTTTTAAGCAAGGCTCTTTAATTGACAGACCTATCAAAAGTACATGGAGCTAGGAAGGGGTGGCTTCAAAATGGAAAAGTTTGGGAGAGCAGATGGAGCAGTAAAAGCATAACAGATGGCTGCATACAAGGTATGGGGAGGAAAGTGTTCAAGATTGTTGGGGTCTCTGAGTGACCTGAGTCCTAGTCCTATTTCTGCTACTTTCCAGTTGTGTGACTTTGGAAAATTTACTTACACTTTCTAAATCTTAGCTTCTAATCTACAATGATAGTGAGACCAGTCAATTTCTTTCTTTTGTTTAAGTTTTATCTAAGAGTTTTCAACATCAATTATCATCTAAAATGCGTCTAAGTCCAAAACTCAGAACTGCATTCTTGTGGGTGGGCTCTAGTCATTAGAACTTCCTTCTTAGAGACTATGGTGAATTCTGCTTCAAAGTTCCCCATAAAGTTAGTCAATATTCCCGATCACAAGCTCCAGTCAGCATCAATTTACATTATCCTATTTATGGATCAAAAAAAAGAGACAATATCTACTATAAAGCATTCCAAGAATTGGCAGTTATAAAGTAAGCATCTGTTATGGCTCAAGAGTGCTTTTGTAGCCAAAGGACTAAAGAAAGCACCGGACACGTTCTGAGACATGAGCCTTTATTATAGGGCTTACCTACAGGGTGGGAAAGTCGAGCCACGTTGCCCTGAAATCAGGTCCTTCTCTGGATGGATTCAGGAGCTGCTCTGAATGGCGGCCAGTTCAGAGCACAACGTGGAAATAGTCCCCACTCTGGGGGGCTGAATAAGCTGGTTATAAGGGCTTGATGTTCCAGTGGGTATGAAAGTATAAGGCAGGGAGCAGCATCGTGCAATGTAGGGAGGCATTGATTGTAATCAACAGGGAGGAGGGGAGGATTATAGAGATAACAGTATCTCAGTGAGTCTCAGGGAGGAGGTAGTTTTGGGTATAGATTACAGTTAGCATCTGATATTACAAGGAGAATAGGTCCTAGGTCAAGCAAACGGCTGTGTGCAGTTTTCAAGACACTTTGGGGGCCAGGGGCTCCCTCACTTTTCAAGACACTTGGGGGCCAAGGGCTCCCACAGCATCACTTTATTTAACACATTTAACGAATTTGAGTGGATGTCTTTCAAATGCAAGAAACATCCACACATTATTTGCTATCATTGATCTTTGCAAACTCTCTCACCAAAGCTGTGGGTTTGAGAGTCACATCTTGACAAGTTAAAAAAAAAAATAAAAGTCTTTCGCACTATCATGTCTCTGCATGTGCTCTCAGCTTTTTCTCCCTCATACAGCCTTTCATGCCAGCACCACTGTCAATACCACCAAAGGTTTCAAAAGTTCAAACACCTTCTGGTTCCCTATCACAGCCTTGCATTCACAGGGTTAGTTTGACTCCATGGAATAAAGGGGGTAGATGAAAATGGGACACCCACTGTCAAAGGCACAGCAAGTTCAGTTTGATATCGTATTCTTAAATGAGAAAGTGTCTGGACAGAAGGAATTCAATGGAAGAATATTTACAATTCCATGAAGTGCTTCTTCAATAAAAATTTGAAATAGCATGAACTCTTAGATTAGATATTAGATGGAGGATTTATATTGTGCTTTATGATAAGAAAGAAAGATAAGGTTAAAAATATAAGTAAATAAAATTCTGTGATACCATGATTTCTGAAGGAGACAATCTTTGTAAGGGAAAAAAAAAATCATATGATAGAGTTTAAATTAAAACAAGAGGAAACAATGTAATTCTAACCAGTAGGTTCTGTTTTTGAACATTAAAATAATTTACTTGAATGCCCAAAGGTAAACTATACCAGCAGAACCCTTTTGATATCAATGGTACTGTATTGGTTTGCCTATCTGCAAACAGCAGTTCACTTTCAATCACTCAGTATTTCAACCCTTTTTGTAACAAAACCTAACCATTCATTTATGTCTCTTTGTGTAAAGCATTATGTCTAAGATACTGATGAATATACTATATATTGAACATAGTAATTTTGAAAATGTTAGTACAAAAGTATTCTTAACAATATCCTTCCTATTAGCTTAGAAAACAATTTTCCCAAGCCTATTTCAAGCAGAACCCTGGTGTGCTTCACTTGGACAGAAGCATAGGACCCACGGCCTGCCCAGAACCTCTGCTCCACCTTGCTCTGGGGCCAATCTGATGAGCAGACTCGGGAATGGGTAGTATCCCTCGTAAAAGGCAAGGATAGAAATAACTAAGGAGAGACAGCAGAGAGGGAGTGGGGCAGTCATGCGGTGCCCCTCACCCTGCAGTAAGAAGCTCCGGTGGTGCTTTTCCCTGATTAAAGAAAAGCACCTTCTGCTACCTTGATCTGATAAGGAGTGCAATTTTATCAAGACAGGAAACGTGTTTTTCATTTTTCCAGCAAGAACATCATAACTTAAGTCATTAACATTTCAAAGTTTTCCATTTTACAGAGCACAGCATTGAGTTTTTTCAACCGATACGCAGACCAGGGCAACCCTTGATTCATCACAACTCATTTATTCAACTATATTGAGTGCTAATTTTGTGCAAGACACAGGCAAGGATCCTGCAGGGTACAAAGAATAATAAGGCATGATTCCTACCTGGAGGAGTTTAGCATCTAGCTCAGGAGATAAAATATGTACCAAATATGTAAGTCTTGAATAACTGTTGGAATAACATAAAACTATCAGTAAAAGAAAGAAAATGAAAACTCCATAAAATAGACATAAATGCCATTTATGGTTATGGAAGGCAAAGCTTTATCTAGCTTTCAGGGAACAAACAGCAGAGATAGAGAAAGGTGCCTTTGAAGTGATAGCGTCACATGCATTTGATTTCTTAAACAGGTACTTGATAAGTGCCAACCGTGTGCTAGGTACTTTGCTTGGCATTTAGGCTACCTTGAGAGAGGCCTATGGTTTGGACCTACAGCAAACTGGAGTGGATGGTTTTAGGTCAGTGGTGTGCTAGAGCTGGCTCTTACTGGCTTGTGAGGGCCAACTGTTAAATAAATTGTTCAAGAATTTTTCAAGTTGGTTGACCTCTCCTTGGTTGAAATCACCATTGTGGGAGTTTGCCATGGAAATCAGCAAACACTACAATTCAAGGCTCACCGCTCCTACCCAGAGCCATTCATTCAACTTTTGCCAGCATGCTGGATGTGTTCCAGGCAGAGGAATTAAACAGTAATCCACTAATTAGTCATGTGATTTCCAGCAATCAACTTGTGGGTCCATGATTTTTTCTTTTCTGTTCTGTTTGGTATTTATGGTCTTTCTAGTACATCTTATTATCTACAGAGAGGAAAGTGGGAGATATCCTGAAACTTAATGATGAAAGGTAATAATGATGGGTGGTGGCACTTCTCCAGAGTGCCTGCTTGGTGCTGGGCAGGTGCTCGGGGGAAAGTGCTAATAAGCATGGATTTCCAGGCTGTAATGAGTGGTTGCCAGGAGTCAAGCCTCTCCATAGGAGGCTGTTTTCTCAGCTATGAGGTTGTCTGCTGTGGCTGAATAGAGCCCAGGGCTGGGGAAATTAGAAACCCCATCATCGTTTCCTCTCCTTTCCCGGTTGCCCTGGGACTTCAGGGCAAGTCCTTTAACCTCTCAGTGTCTGGCCTCCTTCACTTGCAAATTAAGTTCCCTCTCCCCTCCTACTTTCCCCAGCAGATCAAGTTTGGAAGATCAGCTGCACAGGGCCAAGGTTATCTATAGCTTTGTAAGCAGAAAATTGTCAGAATAGAAGACACTGTCCTCATTATTTTCCCAGGAGGGAAAGTGGGTACATGAGATTGAGCCAACCTGTGGAACCACTTCAGGCGCTCATCTTAATGGTAAGGGGGATAGGGAATTTGGTCCCACTTGTCATTTCCTACTAGCCCCTGCCAGAGACCTTAAGCATTTCTTTTTTGAGGCTTTTAACTTAAATTTCCCTTTTTCTGCTCAATGAGAAAAAGGGGGACAAGGTGTGTGTGTGGAGGGAGAAGAGGGGTATGGGGTAGAATGAGACTTCTTCCCTTTCCACCAACATTTACTAGGAGGTTTCACGAGTAATTATTTTCTTGTTCTTCAAGTTGTAGCTTAAGTTTCATTCCTCCATGAAGCTTTTGAGCAATACAAGCAAATTTCAGTTCCTTGGCGTGGATTTGATGCCTTCTCCCATGCAGACAATCTCCCGAGGCTCTCAGTGAGTACCCTGGGCATTCGTGAAACTGGCAACTGTGGCACCAGGAAAAGGCTAGACGGGTCCAGATATCGGCTCTGTCACTTACTAAGATGAATCAGGTCACTTACATCTGTCTGGGCCTCAATATTCTCATGAGGAAAGGGGTTTTGTAAGCCCTGGTCTGAGTTGTGTTAGCCTTGGGCCTGTTTGCCCTCAGAGGTATTCCTGACTGTCCCCCGTGTGCTCAGCTCAACTGGCTTCAGGCTGAGTTAGGCACACCTAGAGGGTAGAAG
Source organism: Choloepus didactylus (assembly GCF_015220235.1). Taxonomy (NCBI): domain Eukaryota; kingdom Metazoa; phylum Chordata; class Mammalia; order Pilosa; family Megalonychidae; genus Choloepus; species Choloepus didactylus. Next base: position 28,559,256 of record NC_051322.1, on the reverse strand, counting down.
GGCGGGAGAGAGGAGGGTGGGTGGGAAGGAAGAGCAAGAGCTGCTCTCCCTCTTTCTCAGGTGCTCTCTCTCGAGTGGCTGAGTGTCTTCTGTAATTCCACCTGCCCCAAAAGGTGTGACTCTGGCTCCAGGTACCAGTGATCCCACTTCCCAACTTTGACCCTCATTGACTTCCTGTTTTGGCCAGTATTTTTTTTTTCTTGCTCTAAATGTCTTTAGTCATAAATGTTAGGAGCAGTTTGTTTCCCTGGCTAGATTCTGATTGATACAGAGTTGATGATATATCTGTTTTATAAGGAAGTTGTGAGGCTTAAAGAAAATCCTGTATAGTTCCTAATATTATATGGCAAGTACTCAAAAATTGTCCATGGGATCCCACTGCTTCCCATCTCTAAGATTTTGTTCAGGATATTTATTCCACCTATTGCCAACCCTTCTTTTTTTGCATCCCAACATCACCATTTTTGGTCCCTTGAAATTCTAAATATCCTTCACAGTTCAATGCAGATGCCACTGACTTCATGAAGTTGTGTTCATTCCTAACCAGGTGGAATTTTTCTTGATCTTATCTCACAGCACTTTACTTACGCATCTCTAGTAGAATTGAGCATATTCTGCAACTAGTTATTTGTGTATTTGCCTTCTGCTAATCTGTAAGGTTCTTATTATCTCTTTGATCTTTGTTTCTCACCCTACCCAGAAAAGTTGCTTAAAATATTGGCCAAACTGAATTGACTTAGATGTGTCCTTCTCTGTAGTTCTCTTTCTAACTTGATTTCTGTGGCTTGAGGCCTCATGGAGCCATGGCATACGTTGGCCCTGACTCTCCTAATCACATAGCCAGTGGATTCCTCAACTGTTTTGGAAACTCCTTGAAGAGTGCAATTGCCTCTCACATTCTTGGGCTTACTTTTTATATTAGAAAACCATCAGATATTATATCAATCCTGAATTCAATATCTGCCCCATTGTAACAACATTCATATCAAACTATGGGATGTAAGAAATGTTTGACTTTGCAAATGAAGAATAGTTAATCAGATGTTTGATTTGTGTTATCATGTGGGATCCACCAGCATTTTTATGAACTTGACATCTAGTGTTAGAATTGTGCCTGTTACATTACAGGCACTCTATAAATATTTGTTGAATGCTTGAATAAATATGTGGTTTGGGAAAGGCTTTAGAGAAAATTATATTTTTTCAGTTTCCCTTTAGAAATCAGTCTCTCATGTGACTTTCAAATTTGTTTTTCCTCTTTTTTTCATCACCTCACTTATTTTATTTCTAATTCTTAGAGAAACTCACCCTCTCAGGCTATCTCTTCTATTTTTTCATCTTTCCTTGTTCAAATATGTTACCCTATGTTACCCATTATTTGGCCTGTGGGAAGCTTCCTCAGAACCTACTGTGGTTCTGATTGCCCCTGAGAAGTTAACAGTAGAAAAGAGAGGATGACAGAAGACTCCCATACCATGGAATGAAGGCCATTCTTTTTCTTTTTCTTCATGCTTCACCTCCACCCCCCAGCTTTCCTCCCTACCTCTCCTCTAGGTCCACTCCCCTCCTTCGACCCTCCCCCCAAACTACCCTTCACTTGTCGAATAGATGGACGGAGCTGAGTGCAATTGATTAGGGAACATTGCAATTGTAAGGGACCTTAGGGTTTAATCTGTTAAAATCCTCTTGATTTATAGATTAGCAAACTGAGACAAAGAATGAAATGAGCCTCTCGTACTCACAAAAGAACTTAACCATGGAGGATCTTGGATTTTCTGATTCCCAGGAGAATAATAAGCTATGTTGCCTCTGGCACCATAAGACCTATAGGAACTGCCTCTCAGATGCTATCTTGCCCCAACCCTAAACCCATCAGCTAATTAAGTACAAAGATCCTTCGTGATGTTGTAAATGTTGTGGCTACCCCAGTTTTTCTTATTCAAAATCTTCAAGCTTTCAAAACTTTTCTTATCTTCATAGAGAAAATTCACCCTAAGCATAAAGGTTTCTTTTAGCTGAGGCAGTTTTTTTCTTAACCTCTCCAGACCTTAGAGGGTTGAACTAGATTTCCCTGGAGACTTGGGCCAGGCCTCTGTCAGCTTGTTTCATCTTCCCTGAGGTCTCTCAGCCAGGGTTCCTTCCATCGACTGTTCCTTTTCATTGAGTGTCCTTGCCAAGATTTATGATAGAGTAAAGAGAAAAAGAGCCACATCAACTGTCCTGTGAAGGAAAATGAGATTTTGCTAAATTTAAAGAGACTTTAAATGAATAAAAAGATCAGCAGGTTAAATACTATGAAGTAGGATAAGATATTAATTTTAGAAAATACAAATCATCCTAATTACAGGTGTAACAGAGTAGAAAGTTGGATAAGTCCCATACAGTCCTTTTATAGGCCTTGACATAATTAAATGACTGTTCATTTTATAGGTAAGACCATGCCTTTGTCTTAGACACTGTGTACTGGGAAATCATCCTCTCTGGGCCCTTAACCTGACACAGACTCATTCTTACCTAAAAAGATCCAAGAATATCTAGGCAAGCACTAACCCTCTGAGACAAACCATGAGATTCAGAAAGGAAAGAGAATTCTCTATTTACAAAGAAAAGCTCATGGATGCTGAATGTATAAGTAGCAGTACAATGGAGCTCATCCGGAGGGCCCCCCAGCTACAGTGGTGAAGCCCCAGCAATGAATTGGGAGGATTTAGCTCCACCCTTATAATATCCATCTGTTTAACCCACCCCACCCCCATTCTATGATATGGTCAATTTATGACATTTTCTCAATTTTATGAAGGGCAGCTTCAAGATTATCTATCTAGAGTTCCCTTCATTCCATATTCCTAATTCCCTAAGGACATCCAGTGCCATTTTTCCAAGGTCTTTACCCAATATAAGTCAGAGTGCATGAAATAAAATACTCTTCTTTGGGCGTGTTCTACTCCCAGCTGGATATCTTCCAGCAGGATGGACACCTGCCTTCCTCCTGGTTCACCTCTCCTAGTTACTTAGTTCCCGTGATAGTGTCATCTGTGTTCCTCAGTCCTGTGAGTTCTACCTTGTAACTATCTTTCATAAGCCCTTTCCTTTTCATTTTTTTTGGCACCACCTTGGTACTTATCCTCACAGTTTCTTGACAGCACCACTGCTTTTTAAAAGGTTTTCCTCTCCTCCAGCATTTCCCTGCCACCATTCCATCCTATACCTCTCTTCCATATTATGCTTTATAATGTATTCAGCCAGCATTGACTAAACCTGTGTTGTGCCAGATGTTAAGCAATCTGAGGGAAAGAAGGCCCAGATCTTTAACTCAAGGAACTCAGGCTAGAGTGAGAGACACGTACAGGCACAGTGGAGGGTCAGGGTGAAGAGTGCAGGCTGCAGAGGTGGAGGGACTGGATTCCTTCCCAGCCATGTGACTCTGAGTAGCTTAAGTGCTTCCTGCACTATCATCACGATAATGATATTAGTTACCTCACAAGTTTGTAGGAAGGACAGAATAAGATAATCCTTGTAGGGTACTTACAACAGTGCTTGATACATAAAAAACCCTCAATAAATAATAGTAGCCATTATTAGAAAGCCATGCTTCTCAAACTCTCTGTGGTAAAGGACATTTTTTTTTTTTTCTATTTGTTTGTTTGATTTCCACTAAATTATGAGGTTATTTGTGGTCCTACTAGTACACAGCTCACACACTTAAGTTTGACAACACCCAAGCTGGTCTGTGCCAAGTTCTAGGAGATGAATATTTTCACCACTTGCTTGGATGTCAGGGACATGTCACATTGGTAAACATGCTTTGAAACATTTACCTGTGTTTTCATGGACCCATAACACTCAGTTCATAGGTCAGAACCAATCATGGTCCACAGGGATTGAGTAGCACTATGATAAAGTACAGCTTTATTATTATTTTTTTTTTCCTATCCCCTTGCTGCTAAGTGATTTCCAGTGAGGTATTACAAGTCTTTAATTTGGCATCTGATAACCTTCACACTCAGGCCACATGCTACCTTGCAAGCCTTAGGTTTCATGACTTTTGCAAACTTGAGTCCGTGGGTTTTCAAGCAGCTTCAGGAATGATGTGTAGGAACAGGGGTGGAGGGTAATTCACCCTCTTTCATCTTCTTTAAAGACTTCTGATCCATCTGAAATTGTCTTGTTTCTGCATCATCAGTCTTTTCCAAGGAACCTAGTATGTGTTGTTGGCTATTGCATTGTTGATGCCTAGAACAGTCCCTGGCACATAAATATTCATTGGATGAGTAAGCAAATAATAAAAAATATTCTTCTGCTAAACCATTTAAAATCCAGTCTACTAAACAAGTTATTCAACTGTTAAATCTTTAAAGCTTGGAATTTCTTGCCTTTAACAAGAAGTAGGTTTTACTTCTCTTTTCATCCAGAATAACCTTTTCTATCATTGAATTTTTGATTACTATTAACCAATTAAAACTCAGCTCAAATGTCTTCCTCCAATGAATCCTCCAAGAAGCCTTCTTCTGACTTCTCATTCCACTGTGTTGTCTCTATTCCAGAACTTTCTAACACATTTTATTATTTATTATTTATGTTGTAAACCCATTACTAAATTGCAAGGTCATGTGGGGGACAAGAGCCCGACAGAAGTCATATTTGTATTTTCAAAAATGCTTACCACAGTGTGCAATAGGTAATGGGAACTGAATGCTGAATTATGAGGTTATATCTGAATTCTTCAAAAATCTGTTAAAGTCTAAAGAACCAGTTCAAGGGCACTCTGGGCTCCGGCTCTCCTTTCCTCGCACTGCGGGCCGCTCCTGTGAGAGAAGTGTGACTACGTCCACGTAAGGAGTCGTACGAATGGCCTCCGTGCTGTCCTACGAAAGCCTGGTCCACGCGGTTGCCGGAGCCGTGTTACTCCTCCAGGAAAGTAGGTAGAAAGCCAGGAACTGCGTGGACTGGACACCACAGAGCAATCTGACTTTGGGCATACTTCATACAACACTCATGAAAACGTGGAACTGCTGAGATCAGCGAAATCTGTAAGTTTTTGCGGCCAGGGAACCCGCGCCCCTCCCTGCCAGGCTCAGTCCCGTGGGAGGAGGGGCTGTCAGCTCCGGGAAGGAGAAGGGAGAATTGCAGTGGCTGCTCTTATCGGAAACTCATTCTACTGATCCAAACTCCAACCATAGATAGACGGAGACCAGACACCAGAGAATCTGAGAGCAGCCAGCCCAGCAGAGAGGAGACAGGCATAGAAAAAAAACAACACGAAAAACTCCAAAATAAAAGCGGAGGATTTTTGGAGTTCTGGTGAACATAGAAGGGGGAGGGGTGGAGCTCAGGCCTGAGCCCAGGCCCTGAGGCGCATATGCAAATCCCGAAAAAAAGCTGATCTCTCTGCCCTGTGGACCTTTCCTTAATGGCCCTGGTTGCTTTGTCTCTTAGCATTTCAATGGCCCATTAGATCTCTGAGGAGGGCCCTTTTTTTTTTTTTTTTTTTTTTTTAATCCTTTTTTCTTTTTCTAAAACAATTACTCTAAGAAGCCCAATACAGAGGGCTTCAAAGACCTGCGGTTTGGGCAGGTCAAGTCGGGAACAGAACTAGGAGAGCTCTGAGACGGGATGCAATAATCCAGTGGCTGAGAGAGTTCACTGGACACCACAGCTTCCCAAGAAAAGGGGGGTGTTCGCTCACAGCTATCATCCTGGTGGACAGGAAACACTCCTGCTCATCGCCAGCCCCATAGCCCAGAACTGCCCCAGACAACCCAGTGTGACGGAAGTGCTTCAAATAACAGGCACACACCACAAAACTGGGCATGGACATTAGCCTTACCTGCAACCTCAGCTGATTGTCCCACAGTTGGGAAGGTAGAGCACTGTGAATTAACAAAGCCCCATTCAGCCATCAATTCAGCAGACTGGGAGCCTCCCTACACAGCCCAGCAGCCCAGAACTGCCCTGGGGGGACGGCACTCACCTGTGACATAGCACAGTCATCCCTCAACAGAGGACCCGGGGTGCACGGCCTGGAAGAGGGGCCCACTTGCAAGTCTCAGGAGCCATACGCCAATACCAAAGACTTGTGGGTCAGTGGCAGAGACAAACTGTGGCATGACTGAACTGAAGGATTAGACTATTGCAGCAGCTTTAAAACTCTAGGATCACCAGGGAGATTTGATTGTTAGGGCCACCCCCCCCCCCTCCCTGACTGCCCAGAAACACGCCCCATATACAGGGCGGGCAACACCAACTACACACGCAAGCTTGGTACACCAATTGGACCCCACAAGACTCACTCCCCCACTCACCAAAAAGGCTAAGCAGGGGAGAACTGGCTTGTGGAGAACAGGTGGCTCGTGGACGCCACCTACTGGTTAGTTAGAGAAAGTGTACTCCACGAAGCTGTAGATCTGATAAATTAGAGATAAGGACTTCAATTGGTCTACAAATCCTAAAAGAACCCTATCAAGTTCAGCAAATGCCACGAGGCCAAAAACAACAGAAAATTATAAAGCATATGAAAAAACCAGACGATATGGATAACCCAAGCCCAAGCACCCAAATCAAAAGATCAGGAGAGACACAGCACCTAGAGCAGCTACTCAAAGAACTAAAGATGAACAATGAGACCATAGTACGGGAGACAAAGGAAATCAAGAAGACCCTAGAAGAGCATAAAGAAGACATTGCAAGACTAAATAAAAAAATGGATGATCTTATGGAAATTAAAGAAACTGTTGACCAAATTAAAAAGATTCTGGACACTCATAGTACAAGACTAGAGGAAGTTGAACAATGAATCAGTGACCTCGAAGATGACAGAATGGAAAATGAAAGCATAAAAGAAAGAATGGGGAAAAAAATTGAAAAAATCGAAATGGACCTCAGGGATATGATAGATAATATGAAACGTCCAAATATAAGACTCATTGGTGTCCCAGAAGGGGAAGAAAAGGGTAAAGGTCTAGGAAGAGTATTCAAAGAAATTGTTGGGGAAAACTTCCCAAATCTTCTAAACAACATAAATACACAAATCATAAATGCTCAGCGAACCCCAAATAGAATAAATCCAAATAAACCCACTCCGAGACATATACTGATCACACTGTCAAACACAGAAGAGAAGGAGCAAGTTCTGAAAGCAGCAAGAGAAAAGCAATTCACCACGTACAAAGGAAACAGCATAAGACTAAGTAGTGACTACTCAGCAGCCACCATGGAGGCGAGAAGGCAGTGGCATGATATATTTAAAATTCTGAGTGAGAAAAATTTCCAGCCAAGAATACTTTATCCAGCAAAGCTCTCCTTCAAATTTGAGGGAGAGCTTAAATTTTTCACAGACAAACAAATGCTGAGAGAATTTGCTAACAAGAGACCTGCCCTACTGGACATACTAAAGGGAGCCCTACAGACAGAGAAACAAAGAAAGGACAGAGAGACTTGGAGAAAGGTTCAGTACTAAAGAGATTCGGTATGGGTACAATAAAGGATATTAATAGACAGAGGGGAAAAATATGACAAACATAAACCAAAGGATAAGATGGCTGATTCAAGAAATGCCTTCACGGTTATAACGTTGAATGTAAATGGATTAAACTCCCCAATTAAAAGATATAGATTCGCACAATGGATCAAAAAAAATGAACCATCAATATGTTGCATACAAGAGACTCATCTTAGACACAGGGACACAAAGAAACTGAAAGTGAAAGGATGGAAAAAAATATTTCATGCAAGCTACAGCCAAAAGAAAGCAGGTGTAGCAATATTAATCTCAGATAAAATAGACTTCAAATGCAGGGATGTTTTGAGAGACAAAGAAGGCCACTACATACTAATAAAAGGGGCAATTCAACAAGAAGAAATAACAATCGTAAATGTCTATGCACCCAATCAAGGTGCCACAAAATACATGAGAGAAACACTGGCAAAACTAAAGGAAGCAATTGATGTTTCCACAATAATTGTGGGGGACTTCAACACATCACTCTCTCCTATAGATAGATCAACCAGACAGAAGACCAATAAGGAAATTGAAAACCTAAACAATCTGATAAATGAATTAGATTTAACAGACATATACAGGACATTACATCCCAAATCACCAGGATACACATACTTTTCTAGTGCTCACGGGACTTTCTCCAGAATAGATCATATGCTGGGACATAAAACAAGCCTCAATAAATTTAAAAAGATTGAAATTATTCAAAGCACATTCTCTGACCACAGTGGAATACAATTAGAAGTCAATAACCATCAGAGACTTAGAAAATTCACAAATACCTGGAGGTTAAACAACACACTCCTAAACAATCAGTGGGTTAAAGAAGAAATAGCAAGAGAAATTGCTAAATATATAGAGACGAACGAAAATGAGAACACAACATACCAAAACCTATGGGATGCAGCAAAAGCAGTGCTAAGGGGGAAATTTATAGCACTAAACGCATATATTAAAAAGGAAGAAAGAGCCAAAATCAAAGAACTAATGGATCAACTGAAGAAGCTAGAAAATGAACAGCAAACCAATCCTAAACCAAGTAGAAGAAAAGAAATAACAAGGATTAAAGCAGAAATAAATGACATAGAGAACAAAAAAACAATAGAGAGGATAAATATCACCAAAAGTTGGTTCTTTGAGAAGATCAACAAGATTGACAAGCCCCTAGCTAGACTGACAAAATCAAAAAGAGAGAGGACCCATATAAACAAAATAATGAATGAAAAAGGTGACATAACTGCATATCCTGAAGAAATTAAAAAAATTATAAGAGGATACTATGAACAACTGTATGGCAACAAACTGGATAATGTAGAGGAAATGGACAATTACCTGGAAACATATGAACAACCTAGACTGACCAGAGAAGAAATAGAAGACCTCAACCAACCCATCACAAGCAAAGAGATCCAATCAGTCATCAAAAATCTTCCCACAAATAAATGCCCGGGGCCAGATGGCTTCACAGGGGAATTCTACCAAAATTTCCAGAAAGAACTGACACCAATCTTACTCAAACTCTTTCAAAACATTGAAGAAAATGGAACACTACCTAACTCATTTTATGAAGCTAACATCAATCTAATACCAAAACCAGGCAAAGATGCTACAAAAAAGGAAAACTACCGGCCAATCTCCCTAATGAATATAGATGCAAAAATCCTCAACAAAATACTTGCAAATCGAATCCAAAGACACATTAAAAAAATCATACACCATGACCAAGTGGGGTTCATTCCAGGCATGCAAGGATGGTTCAACATAAGAAAATCAATCAATGTATTACAACACGTTAACAAGTCAAAAGGGAAAAATCAATTGATCATCTCAATAGATGCTGAAAAAGCATTTGACAAAATCCAAATCCGTTTTTGATAAAAACACTTCAAAAGGTAGGAATTGAAGGAAACTTCCTCAACATGATAAAGAGCATATATGAAAAACCCACAGCCAGCATAGTACTCAATGGTGAGAGACTGAAAGCCTTCCCTCTAAGATCAGGAACAAGACAAGGATGCCCGCTGTCACCACTGTTATTCAACGTTGTGCTGGAAGTGGTAGCCAGGGCAATCCGGCAAGACAAAGAAATAAAAGGCATCCAAATTGGAAAAGAAGAAGTAAAACTGTCATTGTTTGCAGATGATATGATCTTATATCTAGAAAACCCTGAGAAATCGACGATACAGCTACTAGAGCTAATAAACAAATTTAGCAAAGTAGCGGGATACAAGGTTAATGCACATAAGTCAGTCATGTTTCTATATGCTAGAAATGAACAAACTGAAGAGACACTCAAGAAAAAGATACCATTTTCAATAGCAACTAAAAAAATCAAGTACCTAGGAATCAACTTAACCAAAGATGTAAAAGACCTATACAAAGAAAACTACATAACTCTACTAAAAGAAATAGAAAGGGACCTTAAAAGATGGAAAAATATTCCATGTTCATGGATAGGAAGACTAAATGTCATTAAGATGTCAATTCTACCCAAACTCATCTACAGATTCAATGCAATCCCAATCAAAATTCCGTCAACCTACTTTGCAGACTTGGAAAAGCTAGTTATCAAATTTATTTGGAAAGGGAAGATGCCTCGAATTGCTAAAGACACTCTAAAAAAGAAAAACAAAGTGGGAGGACTTACACTCCCTGACTTTGAAGCTTATTATAAAGCCACAGTTGCCAAAACAGCATGGTACTGGCACAAAGACAGACATATAGATCAATGGAATCGAATTGAGAATTCAGAGATAGACCCTCAGATCTATGGCCGACTGATCTTTGATAAGGCCTCCAAAGCCACTGAACTGAGTCATAATGGTCTTTTCAACAAATGGGGCTGGGAGAGTTGGATATCCATATCCAAAAGAATGAAAGAGGACCCCTACCTCACCCTCTACACAAAAATTAACTGAAAATGGACCAAAGATCTCAATATAAAAGAAAGTACCATAAAACTCCTAGAAGATAATGTAGGAAAACATCTTCAAGACCTTGTATTAGGCGGCCACTTCCTAGACTTTACACCCAAAGCACAAGCAACAAAAGAGAAAATAGATAAATGGGAACTCCTCAAGCTTAGAAGTTTTTGCACCTCAAAGGAATTTCTGAAAAAGGTAAAGAGGCAGCCAACTCAATGGGAAAAAATTTTTGGAAACCATGTATCTGACAAAAGACTGATATCTTGCATATATAAAGAAATCCTACAACTCAATGACAATAGTACAGTCGGCCCAATTATAAAATGGGCAAAAGATATGAAAAGACAGTTCTCTGAAGAGGAAATACAAATGGCCAAGAAACACATGAAAAACTGTTCAGCTTCACTAGCTATTAGAGAGATGCAAATTAAGACCACAATGAGATACCATCTAACACCGGTTAGAATGGCTGCCATTAAACAAACAGGAAACTACAAATGCTGGAGGGGATGTGGAGAAATTGGAACTCTTATTCATTGTTGGTGGGACTGTATAATGGTTCAGCCACTCTGGAAGTCAGTCTGGCAGTTCCTTAGAAAACTAGATATAGAGTTACGATTCGATCCAGCGATTGCACTTCTCGGTATATACCCGGAAGATCGAAAAGCAGTGACACGAACAGATATCTGCACGCCAATGTTCATAGCAGCATTATTCACAATTGCCAAGAGATGGAAACAACCCAAATGTCCTTCAACAGATGAGTGGGTAAATAAAAGGTGGTATATACACACGATGGAATACTACGCAGCAGTAAGAAGGAACGATCTCGTGAAACGTATGACAACATGGATGAACCTTGAAGACATAATGCTGAGCGAAATAAGCCAGGCACAAAAAGAGAAATATTATATGCTACCACTAATGTGAACTTTGAAAAATGTAAAACAAATGGTTTATAATGTAGAATGTAGGGGAACTAGCAATAGAGAGCAGTTAAGGAAGGGGGAACAATAATCCAAGAAGAACAGATAAGCCATTTAACGTTCTGGGGATGCCCAGGAATGACTATGGTCTGTTAATTTCTGATGGATATAGTAGGAACAAGTTCACAGAAATGTTGCTATATTAGGTAACTTTCTTGGGGTAAAGTAGGAACATGTTGGAAGTTAAGCAATTATCTTAGGTTAGTTGTCTTTTTCTTACTCCCTTGTTATGGTCTCTTTGAAATGTTCTTTTATTGTATGTTTGTTTTCTTTTTAACTTTTTTTTCATACAGTTGATTTAAAAAAGAAGGGAAAGTTAAAAAAAAAAAAAAAAGAAAAACAAGGAAAAAAAAAAGATGTAGTGCCCCCTTGAGGAGCCTGTGGAGAATGCAGGGGTATTCGCCTGCCCCACCTCCATGGTTGCTAACACGACCACAGACATAGGGGACTGGTGGTTTGATGGGTTGAGCCCTCTACCACAGGTTTTACCCTTGGAAAGACGGTTGCTGCAAAGGAGAGGCTAGGCCTCCCTATGGTTGTGCCTAAGAGCCTCCTCCTGAATGCCTCTTTGTTGCTCAGATGTGGCCCTGTCTCTCTAGCTAAGCCAACTTGAAAGGTGAAATCACTGCCCTCCCCCCTACGTGGGATCAGACACCCAGGGGAGTGAATCTCCCTGGCAACGTGGAATATGACTCCCGGGGAGGAATGTAGACCTGGCATCGTGGGACGGAGAACATCTTCTTGACCAAAAGGGGGATGTGAAACGAAATGAAATAAGCTTCAGTGGCAGAGAGATTCCAAAAGGAGCCGAGAGGTCACTCTGGTGGGCACTCTTATGCACACTTTAGACAACCCTTTTTAGGTTCTAAAGAATTCGGGTAGCAGGTGGTGGATACCTGAAACTATCAAACTACAACCCAGAACCCATGAATCTCGAAGACAGTTGTATAAAAATGTATCTTATGAGGGGTGACAATGGGATTGGGAAAGCCATAAGGGCCACACTCCACTTTGTCTAGTTTATGGATGGATGAGTAGAAAAATAGGGGAAGGAAACAGACAGACAAAGGTACCCTGTGTTCTTTTTTACTTCAATTGCTCTTTTTCACTCTAATTATTATTCTTGTTATTTTTGTGTGTGTGCTAATGAAGGTGTCAGGGATTGATTTGGGTGATGAATGTACCACTATGTAATGGTACTGTAAACAATCGAAAGTACGATTTGTTTTGTATGACTGCGTGGTATGTGAATATATCTCAATAAAATGAAGATTAAAAAAAAAAAAAAAAAAAAAAAAAAGAACAAGTTCAAGTTTTGCCTCCTTCATAAAGCCTTGCTTGAATATTCCCACATGGAGCTTTATATCTGTTCTCTAAATTCTTATAGTCTTTTTAAAGGTTAGCCTTTAATTACCATTTTTAAAATTCATTCATGTTTTTATTTCTTGAACACATGTCTGTGTTTTGCAATTATGTTTAGAGCCTTGTTATAGATATTAGAGTAGACAACAAAGAATAAGAAAGCCCCTGCCTTTAATAACTGTACCATAGAATTTTTACTATGCAGTTTCTAGGTGAGTGTATGTGTGTGTGTGTGTGTTTTTTGTTGTTGTTCTTTTTCCCTTCAACTTGAATATACACATCCTGAGATCTTGAGAGCATGGATCTTTGTAAGCCTTCTACAGAACATAGCTTAGCCTGCAGGACCTAGAAAATACTCAATACAAATAGGATTAGTTAAACATACATTGCTATATCCACATGGCACAAACCTATGATCTCTTATTAGAAGGCAGTTATCTGTCTTTTGTAGTGAAATTCGGTAACAGTGTGACACTGAAATTATGGACTACTAATATAGGTGAGGTCTGACAATGTTGATATCTTCACCTGTAGAGAAAGTCTGTAATAACCCATGCTCCATAGAACACTTAAATCTGGTGCCTTGAGAGATAATTAGATGCAAATAGGATGTGATAGGAAACATTTACCAGTCAGGTAGAGAAAAACTTTGTTAATTTGAAATGCAAGAGACCAGAAAAATGAGCCCGGAATTAATTGGGTTTGGATTATCTGATATTTTTATTAAGGGCTTTTAGTCATTTAGGCAATAACAGCTGCTGTTTGAATTTTTCATTGTTGGCCCTCTGAGGTTTTACTGTCAAAGCATGATTTCTTGTGGCAGTAAGGTAATAAATGCATTTAACTATCAACCTTTGCAACTGGACATACATATCTAGCAATTTTCCCAGATTTTCACCAGCCCACCCATGTTTCCATCTATCAAGTTTTGTTTTATTTCATTCCTAGTTGTAATGACTGCTACTATCCATGACTCTCTCAAATTGAATTCTTTCCTGTCTGATAGCAAAGAGAATTGATTGGGGCCTTCCAAGGAACCAGGGGAAAAGGCCATCTGATTGTCTGCTGCTTATATCTCAAGTTATCTGAATGTTTAATTGCAAGGCTGATCGAGCTCTTTATTTGTGTAATAAATATTGTAGAAATCTATCCATTGGAACGTGTGAAGGAATAATAAGTCCCTGACCAAGGTGGAAAGTTCTTTTAGGGTTATTCTAAATCATCTTTGAAAGGTGTATACCCACAATACAAAGTCAAGGTTACTTGTGATGCTAAGTAGACAAAGCAAAAACCCCAATAGAATATATTTATAAGTCATACTAAATTTGAAAACTTTGATGATTTTGTTAGGAAGTGAAAATGACAGCTCTATAGCAGAATTTAAGGTTTGTTTATTCTGTTTAACTAAATCTATCTACTGCTTATAGTTTAATAAGGAAGACAATCTACATGTAAAAGGTAACAAGACGTAACTGGACACAAAACAATATACTGCAAGTATCAAATTAGTGATAGAGATGACGCTCGTAAGAATTTAGGGAAAAGATCCTGATTACATGTGAGGACAGTACTGAGTAAACAAATAATATTGAAGCACCTAGTGTGTCAGATACATGCTTACTGGACAACAGAGAGGTTCCTCTACTGTGGAGAGGCCAGTTTAACTGTTAATAGAAGATTTTCATTTTGCTTGTTGATATGTATTTGCTTATAACACAGGCAACATTTCTCCATTCTACATTTAAGCTACTGCAGAGTTTCATGGTCTTTCAAAGCTGGGAGGGATTCCCAGATACAGTCCTGTCATCATACACACATGGGAATAAATGACTTGGCCTGTGTTGAACACATCACAGTGCAGGTTCCCTGACAGCCACATGTCCTAACTCCTGGGGTCTACTTTATCTTCCTCCATCACCATTTGCCCTACCCCCAATCAACTTTATAGAAGGCAGGCATGTTCTGGGTGGAGGTGAGCATAAACAAAGTGTACCCCTTTCCCTTTTTAGGCAATGCTTTGTGTTTCCGTTCTGTTTGTTTTTTCCTCTGTCTTTCTTTTCTGCTTTCTCTCTTTTTCTTTTTCCCCTCCTTCCTTTGGAAGCTCTTCTCTTTGTAGAGTAGACAAACTGGGACACACTGGATAGTTTGTATTAACCTTCTGTTAAATAAGTAAATGAATGGATATATTTTCATGATCTTCAGACACAATCACTAATTACTGAAAATACATTTTTGGCTCACAAGGAATCCTGGATTTACAGGCTTCCCCTCAAAGTGAGCTGACTTCAGTCTAATGACTGAATGTATCATTGAGATGAACGTGTCTGTAACTCAAACCCACTGAACCATCTAGTACCTGGTCTGTTTTAATAGGTACAAATTATATTATTCATGGGATATGGACAGGTTATTTAACTGACCTGGTTCCATCCCCTGAATAAATTAGCATTTGCTTCCTCTTTGAGAATTCCTAATGAGCTCAGGTTTTCCTCCTTTAAAATGTTAGATGGCACTGGGAAAACAAAAAGATCTTCGGAACCCACAATTTTGGGGTTGGGTGTTACTTTAGCTATCCAGCAACACATGCAGTTTTCTGGAATCATCAATGTGGTTGACTTGAACGGCCTGTCTGGGTCTTATCCCTGAACAATTTCCTGAAGCAGTGTTTAAAGATCTTAGTATAATGAGTGAGAGCGAGATGAAAGCATATTCTCTTAACAAGTTCTTAGAATTCCAGAAGAGAAGTGTTAAACTGTATATTGAAGATTTCTCTGAACTGAAAACTTTAGAAAATGGGCTTGAGATATAATTGCCATGAGTAGTAGAAGACTAAATTGAAGAGAATGAAAAATAAGCATGGAAATATAGGATAAGTGATGGGCAGTATAGGGGATCAACATCTGAGATGGAGCTAGGATGTATTTATAACTTACATGGTGCTTGTTGTATGCTGTCGCAATAACCCTTTATAGATGCTAAACCATCTAACATTTATCCTAGCACTGTATGGTAGGTGTGCTGGTTTGAATGCATTATGTGTTCTAGGAAAGACTATGTTCTTTTAATCCAATGTTGTGGGGGCAGATCTATTGTGGTTGGGACCTTTTGCTTAGGTTGTTTCCATGGAGATGTGACCCACCCAGTTCAAGGTCAGTCTTAATCCTTTACTGGAGTCCTTTAAGGGAGACAGAAACACCCCAGGGGAAATAAGCAGAGACCCACAGGAGTTGAGACAGAAACCTAGAGACATTTTGGAGAAAGCCATTGAAACCAGAAACTGAACCCCAGAGAGAAGATTCAGCAGAGCCAGCTAAGTGCCTTCCCACATAACAGAGGGATCCCAGATGCCATTGGCCTTTCCTCAGAGAAAGTATCTACCTATTGATGCCCTAACTGGGACATTTTCATGGTCTTAGAACTGTAAATTTGTG
Source organism: Choloepus didactylus (assembly GCF_015220235.1). NCBI lineage: Eukaryota > Metazoa > Chordata > Mammalia > Pilosa > Megalonychidae > Choloepus > Choloepus didactylus. The sequence goes on along the minus strand of NC_051322.1, from coordinate 28,543,055 downwards.
AACTAATAAACCCCCACTGTAAAAGCCAGTCCATTTCTGGTATATTGCATTCTGGCAGCTTTTAGCAACCGGAACAGTAGATTATAACATTAGCTGCATTTGAAAGTTGAACAAATTGAGACATGAGAAGGCAACCTAGATTGCCCAGGGTTTCCCAAAAGGCAAGTGGTAGAGCTGGGATTTGAACCCAAACAGTTAGGTTACAGAATCCATGCAACAGAAAGCACTGCTGCCCTCTTCTCTGGAAGTCACTCTGTACAGCCAGAATCAGGGGCCAGGATGGAAGTAAGAAAGTATTCTGTGACCTGATTAGAAGGTAGTATACAACCACAGTTCTGGAAAGTCAGCAGTGGAAAAATGGAGCAGGCATGCAAAGAGCTTTAGGGGATAGGAAGGCAGTGAGTTTAGTAGCTGGGCAAGCACAAACCTGGTTTGCAAGCCAGACTTCATTCATGCAGAAACAGCTGAAAGACCAAACATCCATGTGAGCAGTCCAGGGCTTTGCTTAGAGTCCAAACAGAAGACTTGACTACTGCACTGCGGGACATTTTTATGTGAAAAACAACTATCTTCGCTGTCAGGAAATTTCCTTTCTAGTTCCTTTTGATGCAGGATGGAATCATAGGACAGAGCACCTCAGATCCTAGAGAACAGAGTAGATAATCAGGTCCTTTATAGCAAGAAATAGGGATTTAAGGCACTGATAACTAATTTTGAAACCCTAGGAAAATAATACAGCAATTGTTACTTTTCTGTGGCTTTCTCAATGGGTATTTGAACCTCTCTTCTGTTCTCTCTCTCTTCTCTGTCTCTCTCCTTTATTAAATCTATCAACAGCTTTAGTTTAGTAAGAAAGACAAAATATTTCAAATCTATTTCTCTCTTCTGTTTTCCTGTTTCTCTGGAGGTTTAGGGGAAGTTGCCCAACAGATTATGGGCAGCTAGAGGCCTTTCACAGGGTGAGAGGCTTCTGAAGTTATAATGCCCTGACTCTCAGGGTCGCCTCTTATCCTCCTGAGGAGGTTCTGTTCAACACGTCAAGAGCTTCTATTATCTGCTCCTCCAAAGAAGTATGACAGTGTGGCAGACTGTCCCCCCAGGGCTTCCTGCCTTCCCATGGGGCTATTTTCCTGATACTCTGGCATCCCACACAGACTTTCTATACTTTCAGGCTATGGCTCTACCAAGTCTATCAGCTACTGGGAATTTTTGTCTTATGACCAAGCAGATCTTTTGCTGCCTTCCTGACCTCTCAGCTCCTCACCTGCTTTGACCTGAGCCATGAGAAATGGCTGTAAAGAGAGCCTGCTTTTCCCTCATCTTATGGGCATCCTCAATCATGGTCTTGCCCAGCTCAGAGGAGCTGCTCTCAATTGCACTGAGAAGGCATTTCTTTCCCCTGGATTCCTTTACTCATGCTACATGACATGGAGACATGCCACATGACTCATGGGCAGAGCTACTTGTGTGTATGACAGGCAGCTACCAACAATCAGCTTTCCGATCATCAGTCAAGAAAGCACTTGTTCTTATTCCTTGCTTGGTTACTTTTGGAGTTTGCCTTATTATTATGTAGTAAATAAAGCAAAGCTGATTTCACTTCTAAATGCTTTGACCAAGGAAACAAAATTTCTGAGTGATCATGCCACACATCCGTGTGAGATACAGGATAAAGCCTTTCAGTGACTTGGTGTCCCCGTCTGTAAAGTGGGAATAGTTCATGCTGAACAGAAAGCCTTTATACATTATACTGTCCTTACACTGCATGCCTACATTTATTTGAAACTCTGCTGAAAATCAGAGAGCATATATCTCCCAGTCAAGATTCAAAGAGATATGTGCAAGGTGTGTTGTATACGAAGTTTGGCCGAGTTATAAAACCAGAAGCATGCTTGAAAAATCATTCAGGTAGTGATACAGAAATGCAGCCTAATATTCAGCACGGACTTTGGGCAATTTGATCTAAGTCCTTTGAATAATGCAACCTAACATTCCAGCCACTGCTTGCCTCCTTTAGGGTTCCACATTGTCTGTAACATGAAAGAAAGAGGTCTGTACTCAAAAATATGCCAACCAGGTAAATATATAGGGTACTTAAATTGGACAAAGTTTAACTTTTCTGAAATTTGTGATGATAACAATTAGCTTCAAAGAAGGAAGAAAATGTTAAGACTGGCAGCTCAGCAAATGAGACCAATTAGCAGAGCTGTATTTTCACACACAAAAAAAACTTATGAAACAAGTTGTGTTCCTTTCCCTTTTTCTCCCCCATGATATCCCTTCATCTAAAACTAAGTGTCATATCAATATGTCTCACTGGGGAAGACTCTAACTTCAAAAGCATACCACAGCTGATGTTCTAACAAATAACCCCACCGAATCAGGTCACTTACATTAATCCAAACTCACCAGAGTAAGTGAGCTCTTGCCCGCTAACCCAGTGGTTCTCAAATTGTGATCCCTGGACCAGCATTGTCATCATCACCTGGAATCTATTAAAACTACAAACTCTCAGGCTCCACCCCAGACCTGCCAACTCAGAAACTCTAGGGGTGGGGCCTAGCAATCTGGCAAGTCTTCCAAGTGATTCTAATGCACTTCAGTTTAGAGACCCACTATTCAAATTAACCTCAGCTGCATATTGGAATCACCTATCTGAGCTTCAGAAAAGAAAAATAAAAAAGAAAAGTGTGCCATGTTCTACCCCCAGGGATACTCAAGTAATTGATAATTGATCTGTAGCGCGACCTCCAGGTACTTCAAAAAGTTTCTCAGGGCATTCTAAGGTGCAGTCCCTGTGGAAAACCACTCTAAAGTCTTGCTTCTAGAAGTCTGAGAAGCTTCTCAAACAAATGTGCATGCAAATATCCTGGGGAGTCCTTTAAAATACAGATGTGATTTGTCAGGTCTGGGGCTCCAGAATTTGCATTTCTAATGAGCACTACGATACCAATTTTGCTGGTTGGGGGATCCCAGCTTGAATTCCAAACCCAAAGGCATCTGGACCACTGGCTACCCCACTGTGAGTGCTCACAGCTAGTAGGCCACTCGGGGACGCCTAATCCTGGCTGCTTTTACCAATACGGTCAGTTGAGTGGCAACACATTTGTTAGCTGTGTTAGTTCCAAAACATTCCTATGCCAACCTGTTTACAACAGGTGTAATCTATTTTTTAATTTACAGTTTTTGAAAGCCAATAAAATATTACTGTGGTAAACCTCTCCCCCCACCCCTCCACCCCCCCATACTACAAAAACAATTTGAGAACTTCTGGAAGTCTCCATAAGGCAAACTGGCCTGGAAACAAAAGCTGTCCATTTAAGTGTGGGCAATTCACTCCATGGCATAAACATCTAGATAGATTCTGTGCTCAAAATGCCCTGTCAGTGATTTTTAATTTCTGTTCATTTTAAAGAAACAGGAACTGGAAATATCCAGGGTGTGGTTTATGCAATACAGGTGATATAAAATTCCAGTCAGAGGACACAAACTCAAAGTTTCTTTACATAAACAGTTTTTCAAATAAAAAATTTATCTGTTTCAGTTGAAATAAAATATTTGATGCCCATATAAATAATTTTTATGATTTCATGCTTTAATGGATTTCATTGATTGGCTCCCTGTCCTGATTGTGTCAGGTAAAGAGGCCTACTGTAATTTTGCTTTATAAGGACATGACTAATAACTATCACATATTGTACATTAGCTGCATACCAGGCACTATGGTAAGTGTTGGGCATTTATTTTGGCTTATCCTCACAGTACTTCCAGGAAATGGCATTAATATTCTTATTTTAGAGCCAAGAGAGCAGAGAAGTATGGTTTCTTGTGTTCTCACATTTTACTGGTGTCGCAGCATCGAGCATAAATTAAGAAATAGGGAGATTCCTTAAATCTAGTAAATTTGCTTGAAATAATAATTAAAACATTCAAAGTATACTGAATAACACGTGCATAATTGTTACTTGAGAGAAACAAAACAACTTGTTATAGTTCAAATTAATAGAGTGACTGTGTAGTTACAAAAGACGGGAGGTAAAAGGTAACAGCCTCTCCCAATCTGGCCCTACCCTAGTTTTCTAGTTTCATAACCATCACAACCCCAACACACACACAGTCACACACTAACACACTCATAAACTCATACACAGTCTTTTGCACACATGCACCTCTCTCTTATACAAGCATCTCCCCCATAATTACACATCCTCATACATACTCATAAAACAACCCTCTCCACCACCCCGCTACTGTAGCCCAGTTGCACTGGATTTTTTGATCTTCTGCGTGTCTTTTCACATTTTCCTGACTTTACTTAACTCCATCTCCTCTGACTAAAATGTCCCTTTTCTCACTTCTCTCATCATGAACTTTGACTTATCCTTAAAAATTGGGCAATTCCTCCTCTAGAAACACTTAACAGAATTAATCACTCTTCTCAGGGCCAGTTGGTTCTTTCAGGACTCAGTAGAGTAGAGGAGGTGTGTGTAGACAACTAGTTAATGAACTTTAGGTGAGAAGGAAGAATTTGGCAGAATTAGTTCATTAAACAAATACTTAAATTCCCACTCTGTGACAGGAGCTGAGGTGCACCTTTCAACGAGGCAGCCCCAGGCCCTGACTCCCCGGCGGACAAGCTGGTAGGGGAGGTGATTTGCTTGTGCAGTTGTTCCCATGTTCTACTTTCCTACACTGTTGCCTGCACTTCCTGAGTTTTCATACTTGGCTCAGGGTTTCACATTGGGTTCTGTCTTTTTGGATCTTCAGGATCTCTCCATAACTTCCCAGTATCAGCCTTGGCCACCCATATACCACTCTGCCATTTAGGAAATGATTGCACCCACCACATTGCTTGACTACAGTGGGAATTCTGCAATTTCCTGAGTTTTACCTCTTCTCAGCCCCACTGTCTATCACAGCCACTTTCTTTACTGCATACTCTTTCAAAGCTAAAATGGTCTTACTTATCTTGTTTTTCTCATTTTATTTTTAAACCTTGCCTGACACAATTCTTGGTTCAATAATTGCTGAAAAAATGAGTAAATAATTGATTAAATAAATGAAAAAAATAGTACCTTTAAAAAGCACCATATCACATATCATTTCTATTTCCCCCCTATTTCCATTACTTCCCACATTTCCATTTTTCTTTTTCTCACCCCAAATTCCCAACGAAAAGGAAAGAATATACTGAAAATTTATGTTTTTTTCTTTCATTCTGATGACTCCCAAATATTATTGCCTGATGTACCAAAAATTATTCTTTCATTCCACTGTCAATGGGCAGTGATTGTTCCGTTTTTGCCATTATTAGCAATACAACAGTAAACAGCCTTCTGTGTACTACAGCATTTATTTTTGTAGGATAAATTCTTAGGAGTAAGATTTCTGGTTCAAAAATGTTTTAAACTTGTAGCAGCATTTCCCAGTTGCTTTCCCAAAAAGGCTGTAATAATGCACATTTTTAAGTATAACTGAGGGTATCCTTTTCCTCTCACTCTACCCAGGAATAGGCATCATTGATTTTTAAATTTTGCCAGTTGCACTGGAGCTTTGATTCGTGTTTTCTTAACAACCAGTGTTTTTGAACAACTTTGATCATATTTATTGAACCTTTGGATTTTCTTAGGGTTGCCTGTTTGAATTCATAATATATTTTCAAAAGGACCCACTTTTTGTCTCTTCTGTATAAAATAGATATAATTATTAATCCTTTGTCATTTACATTTCAAATAATTTTCCAAATCTATTTGTGTAGCACATTTGGATAAACCGTTGTCCCCTAGAAGGATAATCGGTTGAGTCTGTACCATTTATTAAATTAATCGTTTTCCTGAGTTGAATTACCACCTCAGTATTCATAGTTACAGGTTCTCTCTTTTGTTCCATTGGTCTACTTTGTCAGTTGCCATGCTGATATCATATTAATTTGATCTGCTGTTTGATGAGGCAAGACTCCTATTACTCTTTCCCTTTTCATGTCTCTTTGTTGGCATCTATTCTACCACTTAGATATAAAGATCATTGTATACAATTTAAAAAACAACTATGTTGCTATTCTAATAGGAGATGCATAACATTTCTGTATTAGTTTTGGGAGATGTTTAATTGACTGATCTCATTCAGCAACATAACATATTTTAAAAATCAATTTTATTTAAACATTTCCAAAACTCTAAATACTCTGTACCCACCAACGACAACTCCCCTTGTCCCCCTGCCCCATCCTCTGGTAAACTCTAATCTACATTCTGTCACTACAAAATCACTAGTTTATATTATTTTTGATATAAATACTATATTTTCCTGGCATAAAATTTCCTGGAAATTTAAAATTTCAGGTTGGGATAGCACAAAAAATTCTTTGGACTGAATGCTTTTCTGGAGTGGCCCAAAGTGAGAAGCTAGAGAGTGAATGAAAGCTGTATCCCACCAAAGGTCCAAAGTTCAGGAAGCCAAATCAGTTGCTGGGTTTCACTTGCCTGGGCCACACTAATAAAGTCAAAAGGCAGAGAGAGCCATACGTATGATATATAGGGTCCTGAGCAAGAGACCACCGTGAGGGAGAGCAAGAGGGCCCAAATCACCTGCAGTGAAAGGTGCTATGTAGTTGAGCGTGGGCTGTGACAAAGTGCAGCCTTGCATTGTTCTGTAATCAGGGGCAGTATATATGTGTGAACCCCTGATCACAGCCCCCCATTGTGCAATCTGGCCATAGGAGAAAAATTGGTGAGATGGTGGATCAGTAAGGAACTTGAGGTCTTCTAAAGTAGTGAGTCTTAACTAGGGGTATTTTTGTCCCTTCTCCATAAGGGAAATTTGACAATATCTGGAAATCCGGAGACATTTTTATTGTCATAACTAGGGGATGGGGTAGGGTGCTACTGCAGCTAGTGGGTAGAGGCCAGTAAAACATCCTAAAGTGCACAGGGCAGCCCCCAAATCAAAGCCCCCAAGTGAATAGAGCCTGGGTTGGGAAACCCTGTTCTAGAAAATGCCCTTATTTTTACAGAAAGAAAAGATGACTTATTCAGGTTGCCCCCAGGCTTGTCAAAACTGGAGCTGGCATATCTTGACCTCACATCTGGGGCTTTTGTCACTAGTGTTCTCAGTGTGGTGTTTGTAGTTGAATGATTATTTCCCAAGTGCTTGCAAGAACTTGAATAAAATGAGCTATTTTTAAAAAGAAAAGGAGCTCTGCATATAGCATTTCCTCTGCTCAATCTATAAACTATACGACCCAATAATTGCTTTCTCCTCTACTTCCCCTGGAAGTGTTCTTAGGAATAATAAGTTGATATTTGCTGAGTGCTTTGAGCTCCTTTAGAAAGAGGTGCTAAAAACTTCTCTAAATTATTTTTATCACCTCTATAAAATTTAAAAGCAAAGTATCATTTCTTGTCGAAAGCGGGACTTACCCTGATTTTCTTAAATTATAACTTCTGATTAGCTATTGAAACTCCCTGATTACAGGCTGACATTGTGCTATCCTGGGAATCATACCAGTTAAATCTATGAAATAATTGATTGTAGCCTGACAAGACTGTGAACTATTGTAGTTTGGAACAGAGCATCAAAATACTGTAAAGGATTTGCTGCTAAAGCTTTCCTTGTTTCAAATATGAGGTCACTGCTATGGCTTTATATATTGATTAATACTGTCAATTTTATTTATTAACTTTCTAATTACTAAGAGGGCTTTCTAAGGATTTATCACCCTTCATGAAAAACCATCAGACCAGAAGGGACCTTAAGGAGTCTTCATAATTTTTGTTCCTGCCTTCTGGGGGGACCACAGTCTGATGAATTCTTCTGCCACCACCATCACCTCCCTCCCCCTTGGGGTCACCTTCCTCCTGTGTGATCAAATGTAAGCCACTTTTTAAGTGCTATCCTCTCTAAATAGAGGAAATAAGGAGCAAACAAAAGAATTGACTTATCTTGGAAGTTAGTAAGAATGGACCACCGATGACCTGTGTCCTAACCCCTGGTCCAAAGGAGACTATTAAACTAATAGGGGTTCAATTAAAAGACATGCACATGTTCAGGCAAGTTGATCTTAGGAGTCTCTGAGGAAAAATGGTCAATAAGGCTGTCTTACCTCTGTCAACTGTAAAGTGCATAGATCGTTACTGGAGAGAGATGACTCCTCCTTACAGCCCCTTGGGCCTCCTTAGCTAAGGTTCCCCCTCAGTGTGCTCCACCAGCAGCTACAGATTGACCGTGTGTTAGGCCAGTAGAAGCAGCAATCTTGCTGAGAGCTTGATATCCAGGGGATTTTTCTTGCAAGTTGCATTTGCACAGAAAGCATGAGCTTTTCAAAAACTGCTTATCAGGAAATGGCTTGGGGAGGCTGACGGTGATTATGGAGGGGCTAAGGCCCACAGACCACATCTTCATTCAGCTACTGTGGCATCCAAGTGCGAACTTGGAATTGAGGTCTGCTGAAATGTGAGTGGGAGCAGAGAGCAGGCAGCAGGGCTGGAGTGGTGGGTATTAGAAGGTCTACTCATTGCGGGTTGTTATAAATTGTAGATGCTAAATCTGGGGTCTGTTTATTATATTTCTTTGAGTGTTTGAGCTCTCTTTTGTTGGCTTTTTATTTCATCCCAATCACTCAACATGGACATTCCTCATGATTCTGGCTTTCTGTAGCCCTTGGCTCCATTCTCCTTACACTCACCCTTGGAGATGTCCTTCATTAGGCTACAAAATCTCATCTCAGATCAGATGACCTTAAATTTAATCCTGCCTACTTGCATAGCCCCAGCCTGGAGTTTGTAGCTATTTGCTGAGCACATCCAATTGCATGTCCTCTTAGTATCTTAAACTAAATGTGTCTGAAAACACTCTTTTTTGTTTACTCCTCAAGTCATCCCCTCCTCTGGCTTTCTCATTTTTTTTTAAACGGAGTCTCTCTCTTCCCAGTCCCTCAGATCTGAAGCCTGAGACATCTTGTATTCTCTCACTTTTTTTTGGTCTCAAATTCTAGTCTTAATGACTTCTTCCTTCTAAAATTCATCGATTTGATCCTTTCCCACTTCCAGTTTCTGATTGTGGATATTGTCACATGTTATCTATGAATACAGATTCTGTGCCTTCCTGGCCTCAGGCTCTCTCACACTTCCAATCCACTTGATAGTCACAAGAAAGATCCCAAAATGCCACCTTGAAGGATTTTTTAGTAATGCTATGACATACTTTCTTTCTATTAATGTTTATTATTAAGTGTCCTACCAGGCACTATGTTATGTGCTTGTTTTGGGATGATAAGAGACATTGTCCTCACTTTCATGCATTTTAGTGGAAAGACACACACTCAGCAGACAATTTTAAAATAAAATAGGATAAATTTATCATTATTGATTTTAATTAAGCAGATGCTATTAAAAAACACAGTAGAAGAATAGAGAATTAATTGGGAACAAAGGTAGAGACCTAACGCCTTGGCTGTGATCTATGGCTCCCTTCTATCAAACTGAGTTGAAATTTCTTGGTCTGAAATAAAGGAGCATTTTTGCAGCCTTTTCTGTTGCTTCCTTTATAAATTCCATATGTCAGTCCAAGTAGCCCATATGTCAATGCTGAATTTTTTTGTCTTGCACATTCCTCTCTATATTCTTGCCATGCGTTCCTCTTTATGGACCATCTCTTTTTATTAAAATCATGTCTATCTTTCAATTGGGAGCCAAAGCATATCTACTTCATGAGACATATGTTTGTTTTAACTAGCTGAAAATGATCTCTTTGTTCTCTGGAATACCATAGAATTAGCATTAGTATTAATATTATTTTGTATCACTCACCTGGCACTTATCTTACATTCCAGTAAACAATAATTATTTGAGAACATACTTTAATCCCCTGCCAAGTTTTGAACAGTCTCATTCATTGTGTCCCCTGAGATTGTCCAACATGGTCCCTTGCTCTATATAAGCATCCAGCAACCATTTATTTTAATGAATCCGTAAGCTGTTCCTTAAAGAGGGTATCCAGCAGAATCACATCCAGTAAATATTACAGGAAAGGGATGTGTTCTACTCTTCTCTATATTTTTAGAATTTTTTTACATTGCCTAGCACATAGAGGTGCTCCATGAATGTTTGTTAAATTGAAGTATCTGGTGCATTGTCACAAAGAAAGTCACTAGTGAGTAATAGACTAGAGCTTATGTCAGTTAACCCTGGAGTTCCCTCAAGTCCTGGGCTAACAGTTGGCCAATCACAGCATATCTTGACCCCAACAAACACATTTCTTCTTGTCCTTGTTGTTTCCATAGTGTCAGCATCAACTTCATTTTTTTTAAAGGAAATAACAGGATGGCACAAATTGGCACAGTCTTCTCTCTCATCTTGGGAATCACTTTGTCTCTCAAATGTTGCAAAATATTTGGGAGAGTTTTAGCCTGTTTTCTGAATGGCACACATGAAAACATATCATTTTCAATCCTTCAAAGTTCCTGCTCTTTCAGTGGCTCAGCTAGCTTCTCTGTCTTTCACAACTGTGCTCTTCTTGTTCCCTTGAAAGCCAAGCTGGATAAAAATAAACTTTAAAGATGTTGTTCTGAATGTATGTTTCAGCATAGACAGTGCAAGATGAGGAAAGAGTCAGCCTCACAACAGCCTTTGGAGGTCCAAGAAGTAATCAGTGGAAGTATTTCCATAGGGCTGAGACAAGGGTTGTTAAGACAGGGCCAAGTTTAATGTGTAGTTACGTTAGCAGCAGTTACAGGAGGCAAAATGCACTTTCCCCAGGGAGGAAAGTCACCTAACAAAAAAAGTAGCAGTAAAAAAACGAAGGAAAGAAGGGAGGTAGGGAGGGAAGGAGAAAGGAAGGAAGGAAGGAAGGGGAGGCAGGAAGCCTTTCTTTTATTTCATTCTCATATATAGTAACTCAAGCATGAAAGTCACTCCCCAGTTAGTCAAGATTGTAGTCCTCCTTATGGGAGAAAATTGAGCCATTAAAATAATTATTCTAAAATGCATATGTTGATGATAAGATGTTTTATTGCTTCTCTCTTTCAGGTTATTGAAATCCCTTAAGAACCATTATCTTATTAGGTTTTCTTATATAGTTATTAAGGTAGGGGCTGAAAAAATTATTTCTCCTTCGGAGTCTAGGAGGTAAAGATAGAAATTTGTGTGTATTGTCCAAGGCCACCCAGCACAGAAATTAACAACAGATTTTATATTGGAGTTCAAGGTAGTCTGTTCTTGAACTAGTAAATTTCCCCTTTGTAGTCCATCTTGATTCTTGCATATGCTGCTACTTGACATATTTGAATGCAAACAAGATGCCTCATTTAGAGTTATTTCATCTCTGCTTATTTCTTTTGTGCTCAGAATTAAAACAAAACAACAGCAACAGCAACAAAGTATTTTTGTCAAGTAAATCAGAATCTGGAAAAGAAAGATATAAACCAGGTGGATTATTTCCCATGAAAAATTTTAGTTTGTATTAACAAGATGTCTCCCATCATCCTCCAAAGAGAATCTATTCTGACTAGTAAACATTTTCTCTTTTTGTTTACTGTGATTCCTTTACTTTTCTCCATTGGGAAGAGAGATGCTGGTTGAATTTGGGGAATTGTTCTGGTTTTAATTTCCCTTTTCTTCATTATATTCCTACATAAATATACCATCATGTTCTCTGTGGCTCCCTGTTTCTCTTTGCTTGTTAGAAAAGCTATTCTAGAGGTATCTACTGCTTGAAGTGGTTGAATTAATCAATTACAATCTGGTTCTACATTTTCAGTGTTAAAGAGATGTTGATTTGATATCTAAAACTCTGAAAACCTTTTGAAGCCAGATCAGAATCTTTTCAAGACCAAGTGACTTTTTTTATTGCCCATGAGTTCCTTTGCTCTTCTCTCTTGAGGCTATTACTTGGAGACAATATCTTTTATAGGTGAATCTTCCCTGGCTACAACTGGTTCTTTCCCACTGAAATCCTAAATCTTCCATTTTTGATATCACAGTCATTTTCAAAGTAACAACCTGCCATATTGTAAACACTTGACAAGCTTCAATAGGATGGAATATATTTTTAGCTGCCTAATTTCAAGCAGCATTTGGAGAAATCGGCTTGCAATAAAGACAGTTTATTTCTGCTCTCTATCAACTATAGAAGAGTAAGGAAAAAGGAAGAATCCTTTTCATAAGATGTTTTATTTTAAATCATCATATGAATTTAAAACTTCAAATTATAATCTATTTATGAAAATTCAAAATATTATGAACCTTCTAAATATCAGTATTCTTAGGAAATGCAAAAATGGATGCTAGAAGTTATGTCTGTGACAGAGACAATGAAAGACAAAGGCCTGGAAGTTGTTGGATGAAGATATAACTTGGCACTTTCAGAGAATCACAGTCTTTCAACCCTCTTGTCCACTTCACAGTTCAACTCCATCTACCTGCTGTCTGTGACCTACTGATACCATTTCCTCTCTGCAGCCTTCTGCTTTCCATATCCATCTTTCTAACCAAATTGCTTTCTCACACTTTCTCTTGTATGTTCTTGTCCTTTTGGACCTTGCTGCTTCCTCCTTTTTTGGTGGTCTTTGTAAATCTTGGCCAGAGTCACAGTCAGGGGCCTGTTAATCCCCACTTCCCAGAGACAGTCACTTTGAGACCCAGCTGAAAGCTTCGTGGCTCCACCTGTAAGAGGCTTTGCAGTGTGGAGGCATCATCAGCATCATGTGGCTGGACTGACCTGTGTCTCTCAGTCTTTGGTCCCAGCTCCTGTTCCTCCCTGGTTATCAGCTCATCTCTTATCCAAAATGATAGCAGAAATCGGGAAGTCGTGAACTTCAAGTTGATATCCACTTCAGATGTTTTCTTTCCTCTATTCTTAAAATCAGTTCCGAATCCTATCTCCTTTTCCCTCCCATCCTTTATTCATTGGTGATGTAAAGCATCACAGTGAGACATCTGGGTTTCACTTCACATGACCATCCACATGGTGTCATAGAGTTACTCTGGGGACCTGGACCTCTGCATCAGTAGACTACTGTGCTGCCAATGAATGATGGCAATGCAGCTTTCCTGAGGCAAAGACAAGATTCCCAAAGTGGAATAGAGGTAGCATAAGTAGAGCTCAAGTGGTCCATGGGACTGGCCTGAAAATGTAGTGGGTTGAGTCAGGAAAAACTCGACTACATAAAATAGAGCATGGGTTTTTGAGCCAAAGACACTTGTATCCAAACCCTAGTTTCATGACTTAATAATTGTGCAAGTAACCCAATCTAGTAACTCTGGATCCTACCAATCTGAATCTACTGAAAAACATATATATATATATTCAAATGGTGTAGATTTTTGTGTCAAAGTTCAGAATCTCCAACATACAGATACTGAGTATGAAATTAAAGAATTTGTGTTTTAATCAGCTCCTTAGGTAATTTTAACAGCCTTGAACTGATCTCCAGATATGCATTTGGGAATCATTAACTTAACCACTCTAAGTCTCATCTATAAAATGAGGATGGTAATATTCACAATACCTTTGGTATATTATAAATATTGAACAAGATAATGAATGTAAAGTGCTTTGCACAATGCCTGTTGTATACAAGTTGCTCAGTATATGGTGGCTGGGATTAAAAAGGAACTGAAGCCAAGGGGGTTTAAATAAGGGCTGAAAGGAATTAACAGGCTGAGCCCTGACAGAATCCTGAGCTAGTAACTGACTGATGGCTGTCTCTTGGCTTCTGATCTATTTTATTCTTAAAGAATTTAAGCAAATAATTTTGGCTTAGGGCCATAAAATAAAATCTCCTAGTGCTAAAATTGTCCTTGTGTTAATTCCTGGTTAATGCCTGCCTTTATTTCCCTCAGAGTCCTACAGCTTTTTTTTTTTTTTCTTTTAATTGAGAAAACTGTGACAGATATAAGAAGTGCAAGTAGTTTCATTACTAGCCCAGGTACCTAAGTATTCTTTAGGTCCTAGCATACTCAGTGTCCCAGGAAACCCCAGTTCCCTGTATTCTGCTTTGACTTTCACCTTGTGGACCTCATTTCTCCTGGATTTTTTTTAGACACAGATCCCTTCTAGCACACCCACCCGTTTAACAAGATCTTGGAAACCTGGAAGCAGACCACATCACTAAAAATGTTTGGTTGATTGACTAAATTATTATAAAAGTGCCCCAGCTTCTTCTCACTCCCCCCACCCCATCTCTCTCTCTCTCTCTCTCTCACTAACTTCATCTCTTTCTGTATGTGTGTGTGTGTGTGTTCTGATTCCAGTTCACTGTACTTCTAGTCATAGCTTAGCAACTTCTCATGAATGGAACAATTGTCTAGAAACTTTCCAGACCCTCCAAACATGGTAGACCCCTGGCTTGTTGAGGCCAGTCCCTGCAGTCAGGGTGATGTCAGCAATCCTTGCCCCCTAAGTCTTGCCTTATTCCCAGCCATGTGCTGTTCTCCTCTGGTTATGGTGGGCTGAAACATCTCCCATCATGTCAGTCTTTCTGCTGGCCACTTTCAGTATCTGTGTGTGAGAGCCCTAGCTTTGTGAGGGCATGGGGACCCACAGAGGGATATGAACAAATAGGAATTCCCCTGATTCCAATGGTAGTTTAGTCAGTAGAGCTGAGGCCTCCTAATTATTAGGATTGTCTTCCTCTGAGGCAAGGGTAAGCCCCTGGCTGCATGGACTCTAACAGCAAAAAAATTCTGGCATTTGAAGGCAACTTAGTACCTTACTAGCTATAACCCTGTTATATGGGATCCATGAATGAAAAGTTTGTTTCTAGTGTTCCCTATCTGAGTAGTAACCCTACTGCCAAGCCAGTTTTCTATCCTCAAAGTTGTTGAATCACAGATTAACTTTAGACCTGGAAGAGCCCTTAGGTATATTCTGGCCAGTCATCCCCACACCTCTCTTTCCAATTTCAGGTGGTTTTAAAAAGAAACAAAATACACAAGTACATATATTCATTTTTTAACAGCTTTATTATAGTATAATTTATATATCTTAAAATTCACCCATTGAAAATGTGTGATATGGTGATTTTAGTAAATATACCAAAAAGTGCAACCATAACCTTAATCTAGTTTTAGAACTTATCCACCATGCCCCCAAATCATCACAAACCCCACCCCCACCTGTGTAAACCACTGATCTGCTTTCTGTCACAATATATTTACCTTTCTTGGATATTTCATATGCATGGAATCAGACAATACAATTTTTTTTTTGGATCTGGCTTCTTTAACTTAGCATAATTTCTGAAGTTTATACATCTTGTAGCTGTATCATTATTCCAGTCCATTTTGTTGCTAAACAGCTTTCCATTTTAAGGATATTCCACATGTTGTTTATCCACTCATCCATTGTTGTACATTTGGATTTTTTCCAGTTTTTGGCTACTATGAATAATGCTACTATGAACATCATGCACAGGTCTTCGTGTATTCATTTTTCTTGGGTAGATTTCTAGGAGTCTTCTGATATGTACATATTTAACTTAAAATATAAAAAAAACCCTGCCAAGCTCTTTTCCAAAGTGGCTGTACCAATGTATATTTCCATCAGCAATGTTTGAGAATTATAATTTCTCTGCATCCTTGCCAACACTTGTATCATCTGTCTTTTTGATTATAGTCATTCTCATGGGTATGTAGTAATATTTTGTCATGGTTTTAAATTTGAATTTCCCTAATAACTAAATATTTGAGCACCTTTTTATGTGCTTACTAGCCTTTTGTATGTCTTCAATGGTGAAATGTCTACTCAAGTCATCTGGTCATTGTTTTATTGAGCTGTTTGTTTTATTATTATTGAGTTGTGAGAGTTCTCTATATATCTGGATACAAGTCCTATATCAGATATATGATTTGCAAATATTTTCTTCCTGCCTATGATTTCTCTTTTAATTTTACCAATAGTGGATTTTGAAGTGCAAATATTTTTAAGTTTTATAAGCTCAGTATATCATTTTTTTCTTTTAAGGTTTGTGCTTTTGGTGTTCTGTCTAAGAACTCTTTGTCTAAACTGAAGTCATGGATATTTTCTTCTAGAAGACTTATAGTTTTAGCTTTTACATTTAAGTATGATCAACTTTGAGTTAATTTTTACACACACACACACACACACACACACACAAACATCTTTGACGATTTGGGTACTGCCTCCTTGCAACTTACTTCTGTACTTAAGAATTACTGCTAGATTGAAGTATATTCTTGTACACGAATAGTGTCGCTATAGGAAGACAGTCTGGAAATCACTTAGCTAGTCCAATATTTTTAGTTTTTCTGTTGAATAAACTAAGAGTCTGAGTGACTTCCTCTAGTTTACAAAATAGCAGAGTTAGGACCATTAAGTGAGACTGTAAAAAGTAGCTAGCTGTACCCTCATTGGAGGTAGAACAGTCATTCTTTAGTCAATCTCGTCTAAAAGAAAAATTTCCAAGCAAATCATAATGTAGCCATCTCGGTCATGGGTAGGACTGCTTGGAAACATGGGGAGAGATGATTTCTCATTTCTCAAGTTCCTGTCCAGTTCTCTTTCTTGGTTCTCTGGCATCATCTACACAGTAAACCATGGGACTTGTGTAGATTGTCATTAAAATGCAATTCTTAATTCTCATTATTAGGCTTAACCAGTTTAGCCTTTTCACATAGAGTCTGCCCATTTCTGTTACTTTAGACCTTATTTGTGAGATACTATAAAGACAAGTAAGTAACCACGACTAGGAAAGCTACCATAGATACTGGTTGGGTTGAGGGATGATGTGTGTGCAGTCAATGGAGAACAGAATCAAGCTAGTGCAAGCAATAGGATGGTCAGTTGGCTTGTCATCAACAAGTAACAGATACGTATAGCAATGTGTTAGGATGGGCAAGAAGCAGGCTTTTAGGGGTAGGTGGTGGGGGCAGGCTATGGATATAAATTAGCAGAATACAGCTAAATTTCTTTTGTAAAATAGGCTTTCACATATTCTTGCAGGAATGGACCAGATGTATATACTCAGAACCAAAACACCTTGATAGTTGAGGCAGTTTTTCCTTCTCCTTGCTTGATGATTTTTGTATCCTTGTTTAAGCAAGAACAAATTACAGGTAGGGTCCTACTGTGAGCACACACGAAAGGGGTCATTTTGAGTAGAGTCTAGGGTAGGAGCTTAGCAACTCGTAAGTGTCTAATTCTTAAATGTTTTTACATGGTACTGAACTAAATTTTCTCATTTTTTTCTGCATTTTACTGATTTTCTGAGAGTCATGGAGGAGGTTGGGTTTTGTGATATACTACATATTTTGTCTTCAGGAGCCACGCTTGTTTAAATGTCTGTCTCATATTGGATTATATTCTGTTAGTCAATCTTCTGAGGAAAGAGAAAATATGATACTTATAAGTTTTGAAAGCTGACTAATAGTATAAGACCAGACCTAATGTCAGTTGTACCAAACCTATCTCCCCCTCTTAAAGATGGCTCTGTAAAAGTAATAGCCAACATTTAATGAATGCTACTATGAGCTAGGTATGCTAATTATTTTATATGCATCATCTCTGTTATTCAGTAATTTGTTACTTGATTTCGGCTCCCATGATACCATTTGAACAATAACTTGCAGAAGAAGAAAGTCATTATTCGTGGATCCTCACCCAGGATAGTTGGATGTCAGGAATTAGTTTCTGAAGTTCTAGAATAACATTGTTGTGAGTAACATGGCCATAAATTTTGTAACAGGAGAGCATATTTACAAAAAATTGGTCTTCCTTTCTTCTTTGTTCAGATGAGAATATATAGAACCAGTGGATGAACCAATTTGGCTATCCACGAATGAATTTGGGTTAAAGTTGGCTTTGAATATTGAGGTCGAGAATTCCATAATGTAGTAAATATGATCTAATTAGTAAATGTTTTCTTGGGTTATGAGCAGTCATTGAAGGCAGGGGAAGAATCTAAATATATAGAAAATGACAATAGATAATTTCAGTGTACATATGTTGCAGATACATTATTTTCCCAGACTGGAAGGGAGATAGGAAAAACAAAATATTGGAAGGGCCAAACCATATTGCATATCTACCAAAAATATTCTTAAAAGGTTTCATTATGTCACATCTATGTATAAATTTCTTCAATGGATCAAGTACAAACTCTAAACCCAGGCCTGATATTCCACTCACATCTTTAGTTCTATTGTCATTCAGTGTGAATCCTCTGTTTGAACTAGACTTTTCCATTTGCCAAGCCCTGAATACACCATGTATCTTCTCTCCTCTGGAACTTTGCTCATATATTTCTTCCCAGTCTGTGGGATTCCTTCCCAAATTACTGCTAATCCATAGAGATTTCTTCCCTTTTTTTGGGTAGATGGAGATGGTAATTATTATTCATTACTCCTCTCTTATATTTGCATTTGCTCTTTGGGATTGCTAGTTACATGTTGTAAGCTCTTTGAGGACAAAGACTATTTGTTTCATCTTTGGATTCCCCATAATACCTAATATACGGTAAAATTCTCAACAAATACTTGTTTGATTACTGGATTCTTCTATTGCAGTATAAAGGAATACCTCCCCTGATTATACCTGTTAACCCAGGCCACATTATGATACACAAAGTGGTTCAGTATTAGACATTATAACACAGTTTCCAAGAGCATTTCTCTGTGCTCCTGAGACTGTTTTGCAAAGCTATATTATCTCAACAAGAGTTGATCCAGTGTTTCAAGCTATTATTTAAACAGTCATTAATTGAACAGAGAAGTGTTCTGCTCACCTATGATTGTATAGAAAACTATAAATATATGTGCAATTGTGTAATTATCTCCACCAACGCTACATTTCAAAATGGTTAATTATCACAAACATATGAAATGCAAATGCTATCTCTAGAGGCTATTAAAAAGGACCCATGCAGGTACCACAGATCTACTGGAATTCTCAACTGTGATTTCATTTGCTCAAATTCATAGTGCCTGGCATGTTGGTTTCCCAGTAACTTGT
Source organism: Choloepus didactylus (assembly GCF_015220235.1). Classification (NCBI taxonomy): domain Eukaryota; kingdom Metazoa; phylum Chordata; class Mammalia; order Pilosa; family Megalonychidae; genus Choloepus; species Choloepus didactylus. Next base: position 28,524,089 of record NC_051322.1, on the reverse strand, counting down.
GATTTTTGCCTTGCTCTCCAAAACCCCAAGGATCGGACCTATGATTTTGAAAACTAATTCCTGTTTTGAATGCTAGTTTCAAAATCTGAGTTTCCTGAGCTGGACCCCAGTCTTTGCATGGTTGAGTCCCCATCCCTATTACAGTTGTTTTTCAGAGCACTGGGTAAGACCACTAGCTGTGGAAGCTAGGGAAATTGCTTACCTTCCATTTCTTATTCTATAAAATTGGGGTAATACCAAATTCACATGGTGGTTGCTGTAGAAATAATGTTACACATGCAGACATATCCTAAATGGTCAATAAATGTTCTCTTCCAATTTCCCCTATCCCATCCTGCCCATTCTTTATCCATTTGTGGTTGATATGCTAGAGCCCAACCTTTTTCTCCCTTGCTCCCTTCTCTCCTGTTTCTAGATCAAGTAACAGGAATAGATAAAAGCATTAGTCAGGCAGACCTGAAATGTGAAAAATCATGCCAAATAGTATTTTTTTTTATAACAATGCTTTGTATGCCACAGACCAACATGATAGTTTTGGAAAAGAAAGATTACTATTGGGTCTAGAATGTAGAAAGTAAAGGGAAGAGAGATATAAGGTGAAGGTGGAAAGTTAAACAAGAACCAGAACATTTGAAGCTTGGTGGGAGGGAGACAAGGGGAGAAGCTGACATTCCCCAAGATTCTGTCATTGATCTCCTTTTGCTTTTCTCTGCTGCCTCTATTCTATGGGGGCTTTATTCTCTTCCAATATATCAAATACCATTTCTGTCATATACAGTTGACCCAGACTTACTATAGGATCCCATAAATGCCCCTATTTGAGATAAAACAAGAATTGGCCTCATTACCACCAGCTCCTTCTCTAGGCTTTTCTGTTTCACATTATTCCAGTCACTGAGCCCTGAGTCTTCCTATAGTTCAACATTTATTCACTCCCAGCTATTTATTTTTGAGTTTCTACTCTGTGCTGGGAATTCACAAAAGGGAGAGATAACACAGTCCCTACCCTCATATAGCTTGAATTTTTTTTGGAAAATAATTAAAGAAATGATACTTCTTGGTTTTCCTCCTACCATTTTTTGCTGCTTCTTGTTCTTCTTTGGTACTTCTGCTGCATCTTTCCATCTTTTAGGCTTTGGAGTGGCTTAGGACTTGGTTTGTGGATCTTTTCTGTGACTCTCAGATTTGTATCACCAGCTTGAATCTCTGCTCTGAATTCCAGGCCAGTAAATGTAAGCACCTCCTTGCCATCAATACTTGGAAGTTTGAGGGACATCTTGCTTATGATGCATGTGGTAATTTGAGAATATGTCCACAATTTCCTTGACTGCCTTCCCACTAAGGTGGATTTGTGGATTCGAAATCCCCTTTCCTTGAAAGTAGACTTACCTTAGTGACTCACTTCGAATAAATCATTAGACTTACTTCTAATGATTTCTGAGACTAGTTCAGAAAAGGCAATACGCTTCCACCTGGCTGTCTCTCTTGAAACACGTGTCTTCAGAGTCATGAGCTAACATGTAAGAAGTCTAGCTACTCTGAAGCTCCCATACTGCAGAGACTATGTGGTGTGACCATTCAAAGTTAGAAAGAGGAGATGCCCTAGAAGCCCCAGATGCCCAGCCCCCATCTGTTTGAGACTTCCCAGCATCAACCACCAGACATATGAATGAGCCAAATTTTAGCTATTTCCAGCTTCTGCCTTCAAAATGCCTTGGCTGATCCCAACCTATTCCCCATGAGTCCTTTCCAAATTGCAGATTTGTGAGCAGGATCAATATGGTTGTTGTTGTAAACCATTAAGTTTAGAAGTCAGTTTGTCTTGCAGACGGTCATCTTCTCTGAAGCAATGTCCAAAATGAAGATCATGATATTCTCTTCCACACTTGTTTATTGTGCTGTCTTCCCCACTTGCATTATACCAGTCTGCTCTCCCACACAGGCCAAACCTGTGTCCACCTTGAATTTTCTCTTTCTCTCATGCCTTATATCTGGTCAGTCAGAAGATTCTAACATCTTAACCTGCATTAGTAGCCAGAGTTTCATCCCAACTGCCATCAAAACATGATGATCTTTGATATGGATTATGGAAATTGTCTCTTTGGTAGACTTATTCCATTAATAGCTCCAGTCATTTATGCTTTCCTGTATACATGCTCTTCACATGTGGCTTTGTTCTCATCTGGAGGTAGAGAATAGTTCTCTCCTCCTTGATTTGGAATTCAGCCATGTGACTTGCTTTAACAAATGTGAGACAAATAGAGAAATCTTGTCCATTTCCGCTTGCCCTATTGGTTCTCTCAGATTTCCATAAGACCAAATCTAGGTTCTGCTGGAAGATGAAAGACAGGTGGCATTGAGTAAAGTCATTTCAGTTATCCAAATTGCATCAACTCTAGATCAGCATTGCTGCCCAGCCAACAAAGCTGAACTGACAGGCACATGAGTGAGCTCAGTTACAACTCAGGAATCACAGCTTCATGAGCATGCAGTGTTTTAAGCTACTGTGTTTTGTGGTTATGTGGTATTTTTGTGGAAATAGGTGACTTATATAGACATTAATGCCAAGAGTGGGGTGTTGCTGTAACAAAAACAGAAAACATATGCCCTTGGCTTCATATCTGGGAATAGTCAAGAGGCTGGAAAAATGTCAAGGAAACTGCTATAGGAAACTGGAAAAATGGACCAATTTATATAATTGTGAAATATTTGGGAAAACAGCCTCCTGTGGTAACTTGGAAGATGGAAAATTTGGAAAAGACATCTCCAGGCAAAATTGAGAGTGCCAGCTAGCTTTTACTAACTTCATATGATATATTACTTCAAGGCAGAGGTGAACGCTACAAAGAACAGGCCAGTTGGAAACCAGAATTTAAAGAGAGTATATATACATACATTCATACTCAGTGCTTAGAATAATACTTGGAACTCAGTAGGTGCTCAATAAATATTTGTTGAAGAAATTATTTATTTACAATTTCAGTAAGTATTATGAACAAGAAGTAAAGCACTCAGTGAGAGTCAATAGCAAAAAACAATCATATCTTTACACCACTTCCAGGGTATTTGAATTAGAATTGAGGCTTCTAGGAGGTTTAATTAATCATCTTAAAACATGGTGCCCTGACATGAACCTTTATTGTAGACGTTTAGTTATTGTGAGATTAAGGCACTGTTTCCTAAAGTAACTCATGTTATGCTTTTTAGAAACCTATATACATGATCTTTCCTGCTCATTCAGCTCCTTTTAGGTAAAATTTCTTAGCCATATCATCATGTCTAATTTTTTATATCCTTTCTGATAGACATTAGAACCAGAAATAAAAAGAGGACTCAAAATGATAGCTGATTAGCTAGCTCTTGGTAGAAAAGAATGACTTTCTTCCACTATCTGTGATTCACAGAATGGGGTTTCTCGTTAAATGCCAACGTAAGGCTTGTTACTTGCTGTGACTCTTAGATTTAATTGCAAGCAGTTCTTCATCTAGAGTTTGACCATTACCTTTTCCATATCTTAAATACTTCTCATATTTCCCCTCATTTTCCTACTTGTTTCTCTTTTTCACCTTTCCAAATTACTAATATAATTTGTAATTATACATACAATGTTGGAATAATACAGAATTTGAATTCTGTTCTTGTCTCCAAAATGCTTCCTCCTTCCTGACTGCCTGGTATCAACTGCACCCCTGATGACCCGTCTTCTTGCAGAGGATAAGATGTCATTAAGCAGCACTGGTCCCAGGACTGATCCCTGCCAGCTCAGCTAATATATCCCTCAGGTTGGACATAATTCAACAGGAGACACTGTTAATTGAACCCTAGGGATGGAAGAAATCTGTGAAATAAGTATTTTCCTCAGTTCTTCAAAAACATGCTTTTTTAGGGAAGAAAAATTTTAACAGGCTTGGTCTCCAGGGATATAGTTTGAAAATTGCTTATAATGTGGATTTTGCATTTAACTGAAAGATTTTTCAAGTGAGCCGAAAGCTAGTGGAAGCCCACCTACCCAGATGGCTTGCCGAGCTGCAAAAGTAGCTCTTAGCTTCAAAGCATTTTACCAATTTATTAACAATCCTCCTGCAACCCCAATCACCAGGATCAACAAAGGCTCTCCTCACAATATCCGATTTCTTTACTGAGTAAAACCAAATATGAGCTATGCTTGTCCTCTCAACCAATTTAGGAAAAGGTCCCATGAGAAATGAAAAGTCAGAGTTCTGTAGAGAGGAGAACTTCTAATCTAAGGTGTGAGGAGAGGGTCATCTGTCTAACTTTAACAAACAGGCAAGAGAACTTCACTCTTGCAAAGAGCATCTCCCTTCCACACAGCCACCGTGTAAGAAGAGATGCTTGTCCCGAGATTGGTTTTGTTTTAAGTCTTACGACTTCTCTCTCTCTTATTCTCTCTCTCTCTCTCTGTCTCTAGTATTTTCTTTTTAAATCTCCAATGTAATACATTGCATATGGGAAAAAAATTCACTGTACAACGAAAGGCAAATGTCTCTCTCACCTCAGACCTCCAGTCCCCTTTCCAGAGAAAAATGCTGTTAAGTTCCTTTTTGCCATCCAGGAGCTTCACATGCAGATACAAGCACATCACCTTATTGCAATGATGGTTCCCACAATTCTGCTCCTTTCCTTTATCTCTTAAAAATGCATCTTGACCATCTTTCCATGTCTGTAACTAGAGATGGGCCTCATACTCTATAATGGTGATCAAGAGTTTCATTATCTGCATGCAACGTACTTTACTTAATCAGATACATATTGCTGGATATTTAAATTTAGTTTTTTGTTATCAGGAAAAATGCTATAATAAAAACTTTATGATTTCATGTTTGCACACATGTTATGATACATTTCTGATACATCATATCTGTGAAATTTCTGATTCAAAAATCCCATAATATGCATTTAACAAGTTGCTAGATGTTGCAGAGGTTGCAAGAATTAATAATCTCCCCAAAATGTATAAGACAGACCTTCAGCAACACTGTGTACCATTAGACTTTTTTTGTCAATATGATTGATGATATTGGTATTTCAGCTTCATCAATGATTAATCAGTTTGTGTATCTGTCCTCATTTATGATAATCTTATTTCATCTATATTCATTTGTTTCTTATCAGTAAAATAGGGATTAATAATACCAAGCTCATAGGGTCTCTGTGAGGTTTAAATAAATTAATCAAGCAAAGCACTTAGGACAGAACCTGACTCAACATAAGCACTTGAAAATTAACTGTTTCTTATTCTTATTCCTATTCTTATCGTTACCTTGTTATATGCTTATGCACTGTTTGTGTTTCTTTACCTGTAAATAGTCTATTCATGTACTTTGCTTGTTTTCCTGGTGGGTTATTGGTATTTTTAATACTGATATTTAATAATTCTTTAGGTATTAAGAAAATTAGCACTTTGCTATTTCTGTTTCAAATATTTCCCCATTGGTCATATATTTTCAGCTGCATTTATACAATTTCCATTCTTCAGATATTTTAACTTTTTGCATAGATATATTTTTGTCTATATAAATCTTCCCTGTATGATTTTTGAATTTTGTGTCTTCCTGGACAACCAATCCCATCTCAGTGATTATGAAAAATTCTCTAATTTTTGTGCATTTTAATTTCATTTTTCCATGGTAAATTTGTTATTTTTAGAAATAGCCAATATCTTTTTCGAAGATATAAACAAAGAGAAGAAACCATTAATAATAGCAACATAAAGGTGAAATACTTAGGAATAAACTCAACAATAAGTGTGCAAAATGTATGAGTGAAGATTCAGATGCTCCTGAAAGGCACAAAAGTAGACTTGGACAGTTAGATGATTCTTATTCTTGGGTAGGACTCACTCAAGGTCATAAAAATGTAAACTCATCCTAAGTTAATATATAAATTTAGCATGAATGCAGTAGAACACAGCCAAGTTTTGTTTGTTTGTTTTTCCTTTTAAAACAAGCTGATTTTTAAGTTCCTGTGGAAAAACGAACATGTCAGAATATCTAGAAAAAGAACTCTGAACAAGAAGCCCTAGATGTTAGAACATACATTAAAGTCTCTATAGTAAAACTAATGTGGTATTAGTCCATGATTAGAAAAATGGATCAATGGAATAGAGTACAAGGTCCAGAAAGGTAAACACTTACATATGGAAGTTTGCTATATAATAAAGTTAGCATCAAATGTTACTGGAGAAAAGATTGGCTCTTGAATGAATGGTGTTAGGCTAATTGGATAGCCATTTGGAAAAATATAAAGATGGATCTATAACTCACAATATACAGAACTTCAAATGGATCAGAGATCTCAATGTGAAAAATAAAATCTGAAACTACTAGAAGAAAACATAGATGAATTTATAAACTTGGACTGTGGAAAGTCTTTCCAAGTATGATTCACAGTCCACAAGCAAAATTAAAAAGTGATAAACTTTATTAAATAAAATTTTATAGCAAAAAATAACATAAGAAAAGTTAAAAGAAAAACGTTTGCAACTTATATGACAACTAAGGGGTCCATATCTCTGGTACATAAAGAGCTCTTAAAAATTAAGAAGAGAAAGACTAAATCTGGTAGAAAATGGATAAAGGACATAACATAAGAGAGGTAAACAGCTATTAAACACATAAAAAAATTAAATCTTATGGGTAATGAAAGAAATGCAAATTTGAACCACACCATGAGATACAATCAGACTGGCAAAAATCTAAAAGTTTGACAAAGCAATCTGTTGTTGAGGCTGTGGAGAAACAGTGACTCTCACACATTATGGTTGGTAATTCAAAAGGACGCAGTTACTAAGTAGAGAAATTTGGCACTATCTCACAAAATTTTGTATTCATTTGTTCTTTGATCCCTAAATCCCACTCCTTGAAATCTGTGCTTCCACAAAAACAAGAGAAAGCAACAACCAGCACAACAAAAATATGCAGAAGGTTATCAAGAGAACTGGTTGAACAAATGATGGTAGATCAACATGTCTGAGTATTATATAGTCTTATAACAAGAATGAGAATTAGCCCTATAAACTGTTATGAAGTGAATTCTAGGTTATTTTGCAAAATAAAATGCAAGATTATTGTTACCTTTGTGTAAGTTAGAAGGGAAAATCAGATCATCTCTACAGGAAGGACAAATGAAAAACTAATGAAAATGTTTACCTAAGAGAGTATATTAGAACAGGGTAGAAGGCCCAGAGATGAGGTGTCTATGTCTTTATATAGTTTTGACTTTTGAACCATGTAAAGATTGATATATTTTAACATAAAATAAATAAAAAAGTAAAATTGAGCCAAAGAATAACTAATGCACCTAAATTTATAGCAAATTGGCAACATAACCACTCAAAGAAAAGAATGAGTTCAAGTGATTTTGAACCTGGTACTCAGACTGTACATCATTAATGGAGTATATTCTAAAAACAAACAAAATATTTGCAAAGAGATCTTAAATTCACCCAGTAGGTTTCTTATTAATAGTATTGTTAATAGTAGCATTTTAGTAATATCAAAAAGTACTATTTTTAGTAGTAACTGGTATTATTATAGAATTAAACAAATGAGTAAATATATTATACTGATGAACCAAGATTTTCAATTTACAAATATGTGATGATAAAATAAAAGTAGTTAAAACCCTTACAGTGGTAAATTTTGAAAGAAATATAAATATAAACATGATTTTTCAAATATATGTTTCCCCACCCTGCTCACTGAAAGGTCTTAGAAGCAAAAGTACTCAGGAACGATAAGCAAGTCTAGCACCCATAACTTAGTTCTAAATACCATTTACCACTAAAAGAAAACAGCTCTGGAAAATTGACTGATTCCAGGTTGTGCTAGTTATCCACTGCTGTGTAATAAACCATCCCATAACTTAGTCGCTTATAAAACAACAGCATTGATATTGCTCATGATTCTGCAATTCGAGCAGTACTCAACAGGGGCAACTTATCTCTGTTCCTCATACAGGATCAGCAGGGGCAGCTCATAGACTGGGGGCTGGAATCACTTAATGCTTAGCCTCATGTCTGTTAGGTGATGCTAGGGAGACCCAAACGGTTGGGGGCTGAAACACCTGGGGCTCCTTGGGCATCTCTTTCACCTTAAAATGGAGAGCTTTCATGGTCACTATCTTAGCCAAGTGATCAAATTTAGCAATATTGATGGTGGGGCACCTTCACTTTATAAGACCTTGAAGACCCTTCTGTGATCTCATTTCAGGGAGCAGACACATCCCATGACATATTCTTGTTTCCAGTGGCTAACCTGGAGCCAATCAGGACTCTAGATCTAACCCGGTTTACAGAAAAGAAAGATTGAAGAGGGAAAAATTAAAAGAAACTAAGAAGTCAGACAAATCCTGAATGTGAGACACTTGTAACAAAACTAGCCTGGATTCTTCCAAAAACTAAGTGTTGAAAAAAATGTGGGGTTCTGTTCTTTAATCAATTAAAAGTGATTAAAGGACCATTTGAAAAAAAAGTGAAATACATGAAACAAATAATAGGATCTTGGCTCAGTGAGAGAGAGAGAGAGAGAGAGAGAGATGGAAAACAGTCATTCTTGGTCTTGGGATAGTAGAGTAATTTGAAAATAAACTGGATATTAAATGCTTTCATAAAATTGCTGATTGCCTTATGTGTGATCATGGTATTAATTGTGTGTGTTTTAATTTAATTTTTATTAGTGAAGTTACTGGTTTACAGAAATCATGCAGAAAATACCAAGTCCCCATGTACCCCTCCTCACACACAGTTTCCCTATTATTAACAATTTGTGTTAGTGTGGTAACTTTGTTGCAATTGATGAAACAACATTATTATAATTATACTATTAACTATAGTCCATAGTTCACATTAATGTTTACTGTGATGTACAGTCCTATGTTATTGCTTTTAAATTTTATTCTGGTAACAAATATATAACATAAAATTTCCTTTTCTAACCACTTTCAAAAATATAATTCAGTGTGTTAATTACATTCACCACTCATTACCAGCACTTTTTTATCATGGCTAGCAGAAATTCTGTACCAGTTAAGCCCCTTCCCTACCCCCACTCTGGCCTCTGGTAACCAATGTTCTAGTATCTGAGTCTATGAATTTGCCTGTGTTAGTTATATCGTATCAGTGAGACCATATAATATTTGTCCTTTGGTGTCTGGCTTATTTCACTCAGCATGATGTCTTTAAGGTTCATTCATGTGGTCACATGTATTAGAACTTCATTCCTTCTTAGGACCGAATTATATTCCATGTTATGTATATACCACATTTTATTTACCTGATATTCATAGCAACACTTGGGTTGCTTCCATCTTTTGGCAATTGTGAATAATGTTGCTAGAACATCAGTGAGAAAATATGTGTTTGAGTCCCTCCTTTCAATTCTTTTGGGTATATTCCTAGAACTGGGATTGCCAGGACATATGGTAATTCTTTACTTACCTTACTGAGGAGCCACCGAATTGTTTTCCACAGACTGCACAATTTTAAATTCCCACTGACAATGAACAAGTGTTCCTATTTCTCTATGTCTTTTTCAAAACTTGTTATTTTTCATGTTTTTAATAGTAGCCATTCTAGTGGGTGTGAAATGGTATCTCTTTGTGGTTTTGGCCTGCATTTCCCTAATAGCTAAAGATGTTGAACATCTTTCTATGTGCTTTTTGGCCATTTGTATATCTTCTTTGGAGAAATTTCTATTCAAGTCTTTTGACCATTTTTAAATTGGGTTCTCTTTTCATTGTTGGGTTGTAGGATTTCTTTATATATTCTGGATAGTAAACCCCTATCAGATACGTGGTTTCCAAATATTTCCTCCCATTCTGTAGGTTGTCTTTTTACTTTCATGATGAAGTTCTTTGATGCACAGAAAGTTTTAATTTTGATGAAGTCCTATTTATATATTTTTTCTTTTGTTATAAAGTCTTTTTTATAAAGTCTTAGAAACCCTTGCCTTATACAAGGTCCTGAAGATGTTTCTCTCCAGGGCTTTTATAGTTTTGTTTTCTGTTTTGGTCTATTTTAAGTTTATTTTTGTACATGATGTAAGGTAGGGGTCCACTTTCATTCTTCTGCATAGCACCAATTTTTGTGGAGACTATTCTTGCCCGTTTAGCACCCTTGTTAAAAATCATTTGGGGAGGCGGGGTATGATGGTGGCATGGGGAGATATGGAATTTAGTTAGTCCTCTGGAACAGCTAGCATATAGCCAGGAACAGCTAGTACATAGTCTGGAACAACTGTTGGGGAACATCTGTGACCTGTCTCACATTATACACCAGTCTGGAATGGGAGGAACAGCTGAGATCGCAGCATAAGAACTGTTTAAGTAAAGCTCCCCAAACTGCGGAGCAGGCACCCCTCCCCCACCAGCATGGCAGGCTGAGCTGATATACTTCCCTGTGGGAAAAAGAGGTGGTCTGCTAGGAGGAAGGGAAGGGAGCTCAGCCAAGATCCAACTGTGGTTTTTGTTAGTGAATCTGGACTACTGAATATAAGCTATGAGCACAGATAAACCCAGAGCAAGCAGGAAAAGAACCTGAGATTTCTCCCAGCAGAGAGGAGGTGGGGCTGACAGAAAAAAATACATAAATAAATAAAAACAGAGGCTTTTTTAGTTAGTTGAGCTCAGAATACTGAAAAAAGGGCTGTGTGCCAAGAAAAGGGGCACATAGAACCAGGCATCAACTCTAGTTCTTGACTGGTAACTGGGGGGCTGGGGACTGGATCTGAAAAGGGGATTTCTTTCTTTTTTCCTTTCTTTTTTTCTCTCATTCTGTGTAGCTCATTAGAGAAAGCCTCAGGCATTTTCAATTGTCAGTGTTGACCCAGGCAAGGGTGGAGTTAAGATAGTTAGAGAGAGAAATAAGAAGTTAAATGTAGGAGATAAATCCCTAAAGGGCTTATCTTCCCTAAGAAAAGGGGAAGTGGGCCCAAGCTCAAGTGGCTGCCCTTCCTCAGAGAACTCAGACTCTAAGTCCTCAGGGGGAAAAAAACAAAAACAGCTTAAGCTTGGCTTCTGACACTCTCAGCCCCTGATAAGGACAGGGTCTACTGGGAATTAGAGGCAACACACCTCTTTATCTCAGTGGGGAGCTGCAGGCTGACAAGCACCACCTGCTGGACAGGATAGGAAAAGCACAGCATCCAGAGGCCTCACAGGAAATTCTGATAACCTGCTGGATCTCATCCTCAGGGAAACCTTATAAAGATTACACCCTCCTGAGACCAGGGCCCTTCTGCTCTGGGAAAATCTGATTGGGGTAATCAAGGAAACCAGATGCCTAAACAACAAAAAATATGAGTCACACTAAGAAAAATGAAGATATGGTGCAGTCAAAGGAACAAACTTACATTTCAAATGAGATACAGGAATTAAAACAATATTTTCAAGCAAATATGCTAAATCAATTCAAAAATCAAATTAACAAATTCAGGGAAAATATGGCAAAAGAGCAGAGGACATAAAGAAGACACTGTGTGAACATAAAGAAGAACTTGAAAGTTTGAAAAAAACATTTGGCAGAACTTAAAGGAATGAAAGCCAAAATAGAAGAGATGAAAAACACAGTGGAGACATACAACAACAGATTCGAAGAGGTAGAAGAAAGGATTCAGGAATTAGAGGATGAGACATCTGAAATCCTACACATAAAGGAACAGATAGGGAAAAGACTGGAAAATATGAGCACAATCTCAGGGAATTGAATGACAACATGAGGAACACAAATGTACATTTCATGGGTGTCCAAGAAGGGAAAGGGGACAGAAAAAGTAAGGGAGGAAATAATCATGAAAAATTTCCCATCTCTCATGAAAGACATAAAATTACAGATCCAAGAAGTACAGTGTACCCAAACAGAATAGACCCAAATAGACCTACTCCAGGACACTTAATAATCAGATTATCAGGCATCAAAGATAAAGAGAGAATTCTAAAAGCAGCAAAAGAAAAGCGATCCATCATGTACAAAGGAAGCTCAAAAGACTATGTGCAGATTTCTCAGTAGAAACCATGGAGGCAAGAAGGCAGTGGCATGATATATTTAAGATACTGAAAGAGAAAAACCGCCAACCAAGAATTCTATATCTGGCAAACTGTCCTGCAAAAATTAGGAAGAGTTTAAAATATTTTCAGACAAACAAACACTGAGAAGGTTTGTGAACAAGACACCTACTCTACAAGAAATAGTAAAGGGAACACTACAAGCAGATAGGAAAAGACAGGAGAGAGAGGTTTGGAGAAGAGAGTATAAATGAATACTGTCAGTGAGAATAAAAGAGAGAGAGGGAAAATAAGATATGACATATAAATTCCAAAAGTCAAAATGGTAGGCAGTAGACATTATGTAGAGTGAAATAAAAAATAAACTGGGTACTCTATGGACTCATGAATATGAACTAACATTGATGAGTGAAATTTGAGAGTTAAAGTTGAGAACACAGGTTATCTGGAGATAGAAAGAGGTTAAACACTGGGCATTTGATGCTGAAGAAATACAGAAGGTTCAATAGGATTGATTGTATAGATCCAGAAATGGATAGCATAATATTGTATCATGGTAGCACAATATTGTAAGTATTCTGAGCAAAGATGAGTGTGAGTATGGTTGAAAGAGGAAGGCTAGGGGAGTGTATGACACCAGAATAAAAGATAGAAGATAAAGACTGGGATTGTATAACTTAGTGAAACCTAGAGTGGTCAATGACATTGATTAAATATTCAAATGTAAGAATATTTTTAAAAGAGGGAGAACACATGAATGTCAACATTGCAAGGTATTGAAAATTGAATGGTACAAGGGAAAAATGCAATCAATGCAAACTACTATAGTCTATAGTTAATGGTTTCGCTGTTAAGTTGCTTCCATTAATTGTAAAAAAGACGACATACCAAAGCTAAATGTCTATAAGAGGGGATTATAAGGGAGTGATAAGGTTTTCTTGCTGGTAGTGGTGTTGCTTGACCTTTTCATTGTATTTTACTGTATTTTTATTTTTCTTCTTTTATATTTTTATTGTTTTTTTTTTTTCCTTTTCCTCTTTTTTTGTGGAAGAAATGGAAATGTCCTCATATAGGTTGTGAAGATGAATGCATAACTGTGTGAGTATAACAGGAATCATTGATTGTTTACACAGAATATTGTCTGGTGTGTGAATAAAACTGTTTTAAAAAATAAACGGAAGGATACATGTGCTGGAGAAAATGTGGAGAGAAGGATGTACCTATTCATTGTTGTTAGGGGAGTAGAATGGTGCAGGCCATCTGGGGGGCAGTGTGGTTTGCCATATGGTCCTGCAACCCCATTATTGGGTGTATACTTGGAAGAACTGAAAGCAGGGACATGAATGGACATTGCACACTGGGGTTTATGACAGCAGTATTCATGATTCGCAATGGTTGCAGGTGACCTAAGGGTGCATCAACCAATAACCGGAATGGTGAAATGTGGTATATACATTCAATGGAATATTGAGCAGTGTCAAGAAGAAATGAACTTGTGAGGTATGCAACTAGATGAATGGACCTTGAGGACAGTATGTGGAGTGAAATAAGCCAGAATAAAAAAGATAAACATTATAACGCCTCACTAATATGGACTAACTATAATGTGCAAACCTGAGAATTGAATCTAGGAGCACAGGTTATTGGAGAAGGCTTATAGTAAAGGTTCCTAGACTGTAAACTCTTACAGCAGTCACGTGTACTCATGAATTGTAATGGTTATTTCTAAATTCTGAGATGATGAGGTGTTTGTGTATAAAGTGCTCGGTCCCTGGAACTTTGGTGTCTGTATGACACGTGAGAGTCAGAGCCAGAGTTCCAGCAGCTATGAATGTCAGCATTACCCTGTCCAGCAAATGTTAAAGAAGCTTAAAAAGAGATCAGACTTTAATTAGAGATATGAACAAAACAGACTTGGTTAGGACTAAGATAAACCAAACTAAGGGGAAAAGGATGATTTTGGCTGTGTTTTAAAACTTTAACTTCTATGTGAGACCAAAGGAATTGATATTTATTTGGTGGAAAATCTGTATTTTCTGTAGCACGCTATATAATTTAACTTGTATGGTCAGTTCATTCAAACACTATAATTACATGGAAGCTTGAATGGGGGTGAGATCTGGTTTGTTTGTACAGGTTAGCATGAAGCCCTGATAAATCCCAGAGTAATTTGGGCAGAGTGAAGATGTATTTACAAAGCCCCCTTGAGGGACTGGGGAAAAATTGGAAATATTATATTTCCCCACCTGGGGAATTACTGTTATTCTCGCAAGCATTGGGGACTACCATTGTAGTAGGCCAAGCCCTCAATCTTGGGGCTTGCCATTATGAAGCTCGTTACTGCAAAGGAGAGGCTAAGCCTACTTAAAATTGTGCCTGAGTCATCTCCAGAGATCCTCTTTCATTGCTCAGATGTGGCCTCTCTCTCTAAGGCAACCACTGCAGGTAAATTCACTGTCCTCCCTCCTATGTGGTATAAATCGCCCTGGCAATGAGGGACATCACTCCCAGGGATGAGCCTGGACCTGGCACCATGGGATTGAGAAAGCCTTCTTGACCAAAAGGGGGAATGGAAATGAACAAAATAAAGCTTCAGTGGCTGAGAGGGTAATTTGGAGTAGGGAGATCATTCTGGAGGTTATTCTTATGCATTTTATAGATATCCCTTTTTAGTTTTTAGTGTACTAGAATAGCTAGAAGGAAATACATGAAACTGTTGAACTGCAACCCATTGTCCTTGATTCTTGAAGACTACTGTATAACTGTATAGCTTATATGGTAGGACTGTGTGATTGTGAAAACATTGCGGCTTACATTGGATAAATCCAGTGTATGGACAGATGAGTAGATAACGGGGACAAAAAGTAAATGACTAGTGGGGGTATGAGATACTTTCAGTGTTCTTTCATACTTCTATTTTTATTTTTATTCTTATTTACATTTTTATTTCTTAAGAGTAATGAAAATGTTCAAAAAATTGATTGTGGTGATGAATGCACAACTATATGATGGTACTGTGAACAATTGATTGTACACTTTGGATGACAGTATGGTATGTGAATATATCTCAAAAAAATTGCATTTAAACAAATCAATTGGCCATAGATGGGTAGGTTTAGTTCAAAATTCTCACTTTGATACCTTCAGTCTACGTTTTGCCAGTACCATGCTCTTTACATTACTGTGGCTTTGTAACAATTTCTAAAATTTGGGAAGCGTGAATCCTCTACCTTCATTCTTTTTCAAGATAGTTTGGTTATTTGGGGTCCCTTACCCTTCCATATAAATTGATGATTGGCTTTTCCATTTGGCTGTTGTAATTTTGATTGGGAATTTGTTGAATCCATAAATTGCTTTGAGTAGAATTCACATCTTATATTTGCCTTCTAATCCATGAACACAGAATATCCTCCCATTTATTTAGGTCTGCATTTTTAAATGATTTGTAGTTTTCCATCTAAAATCCTTCACATCACTTGTTAAATTTTTTCCTAGATATTTGATTCTTTTAGTTGCTATTATAAATGGAATTGACATTTTTTTTCTGGATTTCCCCTTCAGATTGTTGATTACTAATGTATAGAAACACTATTGATTTTTGCAATGCTCATCTTGAACCCACAACTTTGCTGAATTCACTTATTAACTCTAGGAATTTTGTTGTAGATTTTCCAGGATTTTCTATGTAGAGGATGGTGCTATTTGCAAATAGAAATAGTTTTATTTCTTCCTTTTCAGTTGGATAACTTTTACTTATTTTTTTTTTCCTTTCCTACTGTTTTGCTAGAACTTTTAGGACAATTTTTAATAATGGTGGTGGCAGTGTGCATCCTTGTCTTTTTCTTCATCTTAGAGGGTAAGCTTTCAGTCTTTCATTATATAGTAGGATGATAACTGCGCTCTTCATATATGTCCTTTATCATGTTGAAGAATTTTCCTTCTATTACTATTTTTCTAAATGTTTTTATCAAGAAGGGTGCTGGATTTTTTCAAGTTCCCTTTTTTTTTTTTTTTTTTTTTTGCATCAGTTGGGATGATCACAGGGATTACTCCTTCCTTCATTCTATTAACATGGTGTATTACATTAATTGGTTTTCTTATACCGAGGTACCCTTGCATACCTGGGATAAAGCCACATAACCATGGTGTGTAATTCATTTAATGTGTGGTTGGATTCTGTTTGCTAGTATTTTGCTGAGGATTTTCACATCTATGTTCATAGGGATATTGGTCTGTAATTTTCTTTTCTTTTGGTAACTTATGTGATTTTTGTATTAGGGTGATTTTGGCTTTTTGAATGAGTCCCTTCTCATTTCTTTGTGGTTATGACAGGGCTTAAATTTAACATCCTAAATCTATAACAGTCATGTTTATTTTTGATACCAACTAAAATTCAATAGCATACATCAACACTGTTCCTATACCCCACCATTCTCTCACCTTCTTATTGTACTTGCTACAAATTATATCTTTATACATTGTATGCCAAAAATCATAGATTTACCATTACTTTTTATGCATTTGCATTTTATAACCTTTAAGAAATGGAAAGTAGAAATACAATATGGTACTACTGGCATTTATAATTATCCATACGGTTACCTTTACCAGAGGTATTTATTTCTTTATGCCTCTTTGATCCACTCTCCAGTGTCCTTTGCTTTCAGTGTGAAGGATTCACTTTAATATTGCTTGCAGGGCGGGTCTAGTGTTGATGTATACCCTCAGCTTTTGTTTATCTGGGAATACCTTAATTTCTCCTTCATTTTGAAAGATGCTCTCACCAGATATAAAATTCCTGTTTGGCAGTTATTTTCTCTCAGCACTTTAAATATTTCATCTCACTGCCTTCTGACCTCCATGGTTTCTAATGAGAAATTGACACTTAATCTTATTGGGGTTCCCTTGTACATAACTCATTGCTTTATTTTATTTTATTTTATTTTATTTATTTTATTTATTTTTTTGAAGCTTTCAGAATTCTCTTTGTTTGAGTTCTATGTATTTAGGCATGGCTCTTTTTTAGTTTATCCTATAAGGGCTTTGTTGTTATTGCTGAATGTGTTTATTCATGTATTTTCTTAAATTTGAGAAGTTTTCCGCCATTATTTCTTTGAAGATTCCTCTGCCCTGCCCCCTCCCCCCCCCCTTTTTTTCCTCTTTCTGGGACTCCCATAATGCATGTCAGTATATTTTGATGGTGTCCCACAGATCTCTTAGACTTGTTCATTTTTTCTTATATTTTTTTTCTGTTCCTTAGCTTGCATCATTTCAATTGTCTCATCTTTAGCTCATTGATTCTTTCTTCTGCTATCTCCAATCTTCTTTTGAAATCTCTAGGGAATTTTTCATTTCACTTGTTATGGTCTTCAACTACAGTATTTCTGTTTGGTTCCTCTTTAAAATTTCTGTCTCTTTATTGAGATTCTCACGTTGTTCCTTCATCATTTTCTTGATATCCTTTAGTCCTTAGTCCATCTTTTTCTTTATCTCCCTGAGCATATTGAAGATCATTTTTAAAAAGTTTGTCCAGTATGACCAAAGTCTGGTCTTCTTCATTGGTGGATACTAAATTTTATCTTGTTCCTCTGGAGGGACCATCATTTCCATTTTTTGTTGTTGTTGTTGTTTATTGTGTAATCTTTTGCACACTTTATGTTTCAATATTTTAGTGTGTTAACTATAGGATTTAGCCCCTGAGCTGTCTGTTCCTTAATTTTATGTCCAAATAGTGATATGACAGTTTTATTTGAGTGCCAGGAGTTTTCATAAACAAACTAATCAACACAAAAGCCCTTTCAAAGTCTTTGAAAATTGGCTCTGCTTTGGTTAGTGCTCTCCTTCAGAGTTAGCCCTCCTACCAGATAAGCCTGAAGTTAAAGTGAAGTGCAGGGTCCTCCTCTCTGTTTGCTTTTTTTGTGTGTTTTTGTTTGTTTTTTGTTTTTTTTTTAGCCTGCCTCTTGTCCTGGGCTTCTGCTTGTTCATGGTCTAAGAATTCCCCTGTTTTTATGAATCTGAATGTCCCCTCCACTCCCTATGAAATAGACTTTCCCCCTTCCCAGGTGCTCAATTTTATGTCTTAAAGTTGACAATCCTTGCCCCTAGGCTGCTTTGACTTAGTTGTTTAGTATACTGTTTTAGCTGCCTGCAGGGCTTGACCTTGAAGAGGGAGCCAGAAATGAGTTTCCGGGAACAATCTTTCCAGCTGCCACTGGGTAGATTGGTATGGACATATAGACACCCCAGTGTGTACACAGAGGTTGCTCTGCTCCCTCTGAAACAAGGCTAGGGACCCTCAGTGGGTGTGCAGGCTGGTTCCACACTGCACTGGGCAGGGGGTGGGGGATGGACCAGCAAGGGTGCCTTGAGTGTCTCCTATCATTTACAACTTCATGTTCATGTTGCAGCAACTCTTTAACTGGTTTCTGCAGTTTTGATGAAGATGCTCTGACAGTTTTTGCTATTTGTTCAAAGATTCCATGGGGAAATGGCACCTTGGAACATTTTTACTGCTGCTTGATCAACTGTTTAGTATTATATTTGGAATAGTATCTTTACTCATAGGTGACTCAGGGAAAAGTAATTTTTAATGTGAAGATGTCTGCAATAAACTTTCAAATAATAGAGAAGAGCAGAATATTTAATCATCATCAAATGTAGATGGGGAGTATATGGTTGGTTGTTATATTGTGTATGGAAAAAAATCTTAAAAAATTGGGGGATAATAAAAATTAATGCAGAGTAAAATTTAGGGGATAAAGCAGATAGTTGAGAAGTAATTTTCCCTAAAGGAACTCTTCCTCCATTTCTAAAATTCAAATTTTGTCTACTCACTAGGGGTTTCAAACTGCACTTTTAGCCTGAAGATTCCACAGAGGTTTCTAAAGAAATTGAATGGGAGAATAATCAAGTGAATTTTTGGCTTCTCATGCCTTCTTTGTTTGGCTAAAAGCATGTTCAAAAAGCAATATATTGAACTGAAGTAGATTTATAGGGCTAATTAATATCTTATCTCAAGAAGACTCTAAAGGCAATCCTCAAAGAACAGTGCAAAAATGTGTGAACAATGCCTGCATTATTGGAATAAGAATAGTAACCACTATATTGACATTTTCTGGTATAACTAAATATAACTATATGGGTATGACTGTATATCTCTACATATTACATAATCTAGAGTACTTTTAAAAATAATTCCATAGTATTAGTTTATCACACGCTTTATAAACTCCATCTGTATAAACTCAAAGAGACTAAACAAAGGGGTGGCTATTGATTATGATTAGGAAGAGGGATGGTTATGGGGCTCACATTTGATAGGCCATCCTGATATGAGTGTCCTCATCTTGTAGGTAGAGCTCTGGTGATCTGAGATTACCTGCCTTCCATTGCTGCACTGATTCCTTTATATAAAACCTGCCCCTGAGATGAGTCTATTCCAAAAATTTGAAAGTAAGTTCCAAAATGGAACAAGATCAAGAGTCGAAATTCATCCCAGGTGGTCTTTGTTAGCAGTCCATATCTCCAACCGGTAGTGTGACCTGAGACATAAAGCGGGATGAAAGCAAGCTGGCTGCTTCCTATTGTTTCTAGATTTCTAGAAACTGGATCTTCTTGAGCAGAAGTCAAATTATGTCTTTGAGAGTAATCTTTTTTTTACATACCTGTATCAATAATTTTTCCTTTTCCTGTCTTACTATCTTTTAAGTTGCCATGTTCTGTTGAATTTTAAAATTAAATATGCAGGATTCATCTCTAAATTAAAAATTTTCAGTACAGAAAGAGACAAAAATAACCAAAATCACTAAAAAAAAAAAAAAAGGAGAATGATTGTGTTTTGATTAAATAGGAAGAAAGCGATATTATTCAGAGAGGGGAGGACTCAAAAGCTTCATTGACCCATAATTTAGAAGTAGAATTCTTTTCATGGGTAGGGGAATGTATTTGCTAAAAAAAATCTCTGATAAGGGACATGAAGAACACATTTTAAAATTAACTGATTCAAAAACAACTTTACTTTCTGCCCCTATCCAGCTATACATTAATTGGAGAACAAAAAAGTAGTTTGGCTCAGATGTGCTTTAGTCTTTGACCATTATGCTCCAACTTCTCCAAGGGCTGCATCATCCCCACTGGTCCCTCTACTGTTCCCAGTGACTTCATCTATGCTGCTGCTCGAGGAGATGTCCTGGTTGAAGTCAGCATCAGCTAACATGGATAGCCATCATGTGGATAGTTTGCCTATTTATAAAATGTTTTCAGACATATCGTCTTATGTAATCATTATTTTAAACTTGTGGCTTATGGTCTTGCTATTATATTTCCTATTTTAGAGATGAGAAGAGAGCCATGGTAGAATTCATATTCTCTGCTTTTTTTTTTTTACTACACCAACTGTAACACTTCCTATGATTTAAAGGAAATTCATTCTTACAGAGCACTTAGAACAGTGCCTGGCACATAGTACACTCCATAAATTATTATTCCTGATAATTCCTTGCTTCTCATCTTGTAGGACACACATCCTTGGATGGTGCCCAGGGCACCAAACTCATTACATGTTCTTGAAGCATCAATTTCACTTACTATTAAATAATTCCAAGCATTACTTTTATTAAAACAAACATTATAGAGCACAATATAAATGTTGCATCAATTTAAAGATAAAATGTGATATGTGAAGAGATTTTCAACCTTGTATTTTGCTAATTTGATTTACACTTCAGAACCTCTGAAGTATACATTCTGTTGGAACTAATTCAGCAGGAAATTGGAGGAACCCCTTGCCCTAGGTGCTCTTCTCTCATACTCTAGGCTTTGGATGTACCCAGGACTACTCACCAGCTTTACAAGGCATCTTTTACTCCTGTGTAAAATCAAGATTTGTCCATTGATCCAATTGTTGGGAGATTTTGATTTAGTGACTAAGGAATTTCAGGTAGTTCTCCTGTCTCTGAGTATTTACTATCAAGCCTTCTAAAAGCCTTAAATTTTCACCATTCATTATAAAGTTTCAGAGCAAGTTTCCAGAGAGAAATTATTCTAATTCACTGATTTTACAGATTTAGAAGCTGAGAACCTAAGAGGTCAGTCAGTGATAAAAAGTTAGAGCCTAAGTGGATTTTTGTTTCTTAACTCTTAACCCAGTGCAATTTCCTCTTTCTTTACTTTAAAGTATGTCTCAAGTAAGCAAATGACACACTCACAACCAAAGCACAGAGAAGCCAGATGCAGAGGCATAAAGGGAGGGGACCTATAAGAAGTCACTGTGTAGGAGTGGGATATGGAATTTTGAGAGATGTCTCAGAAGACAGACACTGCTCTATCACTGCCACCCTCCCTCAGCAGTCAGGGAGGGATGGGGGAAAGGGTGGGGGGAGGGGATCCGGAACAGCCAGAGGGAGGTACTAAAAGGGGCACTAGTATCCATAACTGTGAGGATAAAGAAGAACAGTTCTGATAGGGAGAGGGACATCCAGAAGGAAGGAAAGAGGAAAAAAAAAAAAAAAAACTTTCTACAGCTCTACTATCATGTGGCAAATTGAACTTGTTCTTAAAGAAAAAGTGAGGTCAACTCCTCCATCCTCTGCCTTTGTCTATGAAGCTCCTGGGGACCTCAAACACAATTCCTCCCTGACTTCTTTGCAGAACTAAAGCAAACACACTGAACACTGTTTACCAGAAGCAGCCAACGATGCCCCAAGGAGCTGTATCCCTCAACGTGCAATGCTGTCAGCAGAGAAAATGCTGATGCGATATTTGCAACCCAAAATTCAGAGAAGAAAGCAACTGGGCCAGAAAAGGGAGTGAATAGGAGTAGCAGGGTTTCATTCTGGGTCCTCCAGCAAGGACAGCATGTCTAAGCATCATACTGAGGTCAGTAATTAGACCTGACATCTCAGAAGCTCAATCCTCAAATCTGCCTAACATGATTAAATAGCCCAAGGTGACCATCTATTCTGATCATGGTTTCCAACTATTTGGAGTGAGTTGATAGGCTTTTGAGAACCTATGACTGTTACTAATAAGGGCAAACACATCACTGTTTACTCTGTCAGGTACTCTTCTTAATGCTTTACTTGTGTTTACTCATTTAATTCTCACCACAAACTTATTAGGCAGATGTCACAGCTATTTCCTTTACATTAATAAAAAAGTAAAGCTCAGTCCACATAAACAACTTACCTGAAGTTCCACAACTAGTAAGTGGTGGGACCAAGATTCCAGCCCTGAAGTTTGTGCTTTTAATTTGTTTTCTCTAGGCAGGATGCTGGGCATCAGGGTATCTATAGGAACTAAACAGCCATAATTCCTGCCTTTAAGGAACTCACCACTGACAAGCAACTACCCAGGAAAATAGCTGTCAGGCGGTAAATACTTTGGTGGTGGCAACATAGGGGGTAATGGGAACAAGGGACAAAGTCCCAAATCTGGTCCAGGGATTCAGGGAGACTTCCTGTGGAATGAGAATCAAATACACATCTGCATGATGAGCAAGAATTAGCCCAACAATGAGGCGGCACCTGCAGAGGAAGCAGCATATACCATGACCCACAGGGAAGAAAGACTGGAATGTTTTCAGAGAAACTGGTCCATTTCAATATGACTGGAGTATTGAATTTGAGAGGGAAGAGGGGAAACATGAAGCTGTAAAGCTGAGCATGGACCAAATCCCCCAGGGGCTTTGACAAATGGGGTAGGGAACTGGTTAGGGTACTCTCTTTCCAGTCCTCCTTTTAGAATAAATGGGCAATGTTACCGACAATTTTGCTTTCTTTCATATGTAACATTTGGAGATGTGATTGTTGACAAATTTGATCAGCACTGGTAAGCAGTTTTTCAGCATATTGGCATTCTAGTCTTATGTTCTCTTTCCAGTACAGCCTTTAGAAAAACTGTGAAGGGAAAAATATTTCCTCAGGCCACCCTCTATTTGTCTTTATGACTATTTCTGCATTGCCAAGATCACCTTCTGTTGGGGATTGAATCATGTCCCCAACAAAAGGCATGTTCAGGTCCCAATCCCTGATCGTGTAGGCATGAACCCATTTGTAAATAAGACCTTTGAAGATGTTATTAGTTAAGGCATGCCCAAACTGAATAAGGGTGGCCTTAATCCAATACAGCTAAAGTCCTTATAAGCAAAAGAAATTGGATACAGAAGAAGTCAAAGGGAACAGCCAGAAGCTAGAGTCAGTGGAACCTGGAAGAGAAAGGAGATGACACTGCCATGTGCATTGTCATGTGACAGAAAAGCCAAGGACCAAGGATTGCCAATAGCCAGCCCCAGAATGGCAGTGCTTGGGGAGAGACCACTGCCTTGCTGACCTCTCAATGTAGGAGTTCTCCTAGTCTCAAAATCATGAACTGATAAATCCCCTTTGTTTAATCCAACCCATTGTGTAGTATTTGTTTGTCAGCATGTAGGAAACTAATACACCTTTCCTTCCCGATCCTACCTGAACCATAAGGGCTGACATATGAACTCTAATAATTGCAATGGATTAATTCTCACATATAGAGCCCTCTGAGGCCACACAGCTTGATGTGGTTATGACATAGACTGCAGAAAAATATACAAAAATATAAATAGGGATGGTAATAGTACTTACCTCTTTGGCTTACAGAGATGACTAAATGGTTATTATATGTCACTTTGAACAGTGTGAAGCACATAAGTGCTTAACAAATGTTAGCTATTATTGGTATTTGTCATAGATAGATATATAGAGATCTTATCTATACATATCTATACATATATTTCCATTTAATCTTCTTGCAACTTTCTAAGGTACTATTGTACAATCATATTTATAGATTAAGGAGAGACTTGGCAATATTAACTAATTGGCACAAAATCGTGAATCTAATGAACAGAGCAACCAGAATACAAACCCAGGCTTGTGTAACCCCATAAAGTTTTAACTATTTTATGATACTTGTCTCTCAAATCTACTGCTTCCTGGATGCCTACATTTCTCCAATGTTTAATATGTTCTCAACCAAACCTACAGTTAGCCCAAAGGGGTCCTTGACTGGACGTGCCATGAGAGGTGGTACTGATGAGCCCAGAGATGGTTGCACAGCTGTTCAGTGACCCCACACAAATCCTAGGATATTTCTACTTGCAAAGAGTCAGCAAAGGCCACAGATTGTTGCCTTTTGGATTCATATTCCTTTATATGCAGTTGAAGAGCTGAATCTCATTTTTCTTATTCCTCAATGGCCTCCATGATAGTGCTGCTGGCTGGACACATATCCTGGACATCCCTAGGTGATTTCTATTACACTGCAAATGGTCTTCTCAGTAATCCAAGGTAATAAGCAAATTCAGCTCTAAGAATTAAGGTAATTGACCCTAAAGGAGATCCATTCTTTTATCTTGAAATGGAGAGTAACTATAGATGGATGTCTCCCACCTCCACCAGCATTATGCAGCCATTTTAGTAAGTATAATTGGGGGAGGGGAGGGACAGTCATCCACTTGACTTAAACCTCAATCTAAGATTCCAGGCAAAGGGAGATCATAAAGCATTTGGAGACAATACAGCTTTAGGGCAGAGAAATAACTTCAGTGAACAATCATTATACCAGAAATCTGTTTACTATCTGCATTCTCTTTCCTGATGAGCTGGAAACAGCAGCAGCAGCAGCAACAACAACAACAAAACACAGTTAATTTACTATAGTTGTGTTTTAGTCAGTGTTTTGGTTTGCTAAAGCTGCTGGAATGCAATATACCAGAAATGGATTAACTTCTATAAAAGAGATTTATTAGATTACAAGTTTACAGTTCTAAGGCCATAGAAGTGTCCAAACTAAGGCATCAACAAGAGTATACCTTCACTGAAGAATGGCTGATGGCATCTGGAACACCTCTGTCTGCTGGGAAGGCATGTGGCTGGTGTCTGCTGGTCCTTTGCTCCTGGGTTGTGTTGCTTTCAGCTTCTGATTCCAGTGACTTTCTCTTGAAGCATCTCTGGGTTCTCACTTAGCTTCTCCAGGGCAAACTCTGGGCTTCATCTTTTAGCTTAGCATCTCCAAACATCTTTCTGTCTGCATCTCCATGCGTTTGGGTCTGTGCCAGCTATGAGCTCTCTCTCCCTGAGCTCTCTTAAGGACTCCAATAAACTAATTAAGACCCACCTTGAATTGGTAGGGGTCACATCTTCATGGAAACAATCTAATCAAAAGGTCTCACCCACTATAGGTCTTCCCCCACAAGAGTGGATTAAAAGAACATAGTCTTTTATGGGGTAAATAATAGATTCAAAACTGCATAGTTAGATAGTCATTGCTTAGGAATCCAGAAGTGATTAATAGTTAGCCATGGCCACATATAGTTTCCACAAGGTAAGAAGAGTATATTGTGTCTTTCTTGTTTGTTCATTAATTCATTTTCATGTCTTCATTCATTCATTCATCAAGCATTACTTCATCATCTTAAGAGTACTAATTATTAGGAATGCAAAGGTGATTGAGGAAAAGTCCATAATCTTGAGAAGTTCATTTGGTGATGGGAGAAACACATATATAAAGCAAATAATTTCAATGTGCTATGATGAATAGCATGATAGTTGAATGAGCAAAGTGAGATGAAACTACATAGAAAGGAGCAATTTACTGAGGTAGAGCAGTGTTTAAGAAAGATACCATAGGAAAGTTGACATTTTTCTAAGTCTTATTTCAAGAAAAGTCAGATATAATGTGATCTTTTTGTTCCAGCATTAAAGCAAGTAATTCTGTATGTGGAGGAGTCAATTACACCAACTTTCTTGAAAGAAGGTTCTAACCTAGTCAATTCGCCTCTGATGCAGTAAGACTGTGGACATAATTTGTTCAAATCCTTCTAAAAATTTGAAGTGTGCTGCTATTTTAAGAAAATCTCATTTGAGAAATAAACTTGTCACTTTTCAGCAGAACTGTTTACTTTACAAAATAATTTGTAACAAGGTGCTCTAGTTTCCTAGCCTGCATAAAGCAAATACCAACCCCACTTCTGGTACCAAAATCTGTTTTAGTTCCTAGCCTGCACAAAGCAAATACCAACCCCACTTCTGGTACCAAAATCTTGTTTTAGTTTCCTAGGCTGCTCAAAGCAAATGCCATGAAATGGGTGGGGTTAAACAATGGGAATTTATTTGCTCATGATTTTGAGGCCAGGAAAATGTTCAAATCAAGGCATCATCAAGGCAATGCTTTCTTTCTGAAGACTGGTTACATGCAATCCTTGGCTCCTCTGTCAGATGGCAAGGCACATGGCAGAGTCTGCTGGTCTCTCCCATCTCTTCTGGGTTTCATTGATATCAGCTTCTTGTGTCCATGGCTTTTTATTTTTCTGTCTGAATTTCATTCTCCTACAAAGCATACCAGTAATAGGATTAAGACCCATCCTGATTGAAGTAGGTCTCATCTTAACTGAAATAGCTCACCAAAGATCCTGCTTACAGTGGGTTCACACCCACAGGAATGGATTAAATTTAAGAACATGCTTTTCTGGGGTATACAGCTTCAACCCACCACATAAGTTTTTTTTTTTTTTTTTTTTTTGATAACAGAGCCCCCTTGAATATTAATTTCAACATTGCAATTTGTACATTCCTTTGAACTGAAAAGACAGGAGCTGTGGAATTTGAATTGCTCAGCTGTGTGGCATCGAGAAATTGACTAACATTGTTTCTAGTTCCTACAGTGCTGTAAGATGTGTGATGCAGGTTTTATTATTCATGTTTTATAGTTAAAGAAATTGAGGGTCAGAGAAGTTTGGTTGTTGCCTTAGTTTATACAACCAGTACATGATGGAGCCCTGATGGAAGACAGATTCCAATGCCTATGTTATCCCCTATATGAGACTACTTCCAAACCATAGGTCCAAATATTCTCCAGTGGAAACCATCATCTCTTTTTTATTATAATCCTCCACTAAGAAAACTACAGGTCATTAAATCAGAAGAAGTTTTCAGATTCTAATTTGTTTTTGCCAGAGCTGCCTCCATTCTTTTGATACATTCAGCTTTGGTAGCAACACAAAAATATTAGCTTAGCCTTCTGTTCCAACCTAAATCAGCTTTCCACCTCACTTAACAAAATACTAGTTTAATGACGGAATTCTCTGCTTTCCAAAACCTATGCGGGTGAGTGGATATTTTATTCAATAACCCAATCCCTTTAACTTGAATTAAACCTATTTCAAACCTCTGTCTAAATTTGGAAGTAGCAAGTAGAGGAGAGAAGAAAACATTCTCCTTAACTAGGTTAGGACTTGGGACTCTTTTACACGGGCAGGAAATAAAAGATCTCCAAGTTATTGTTCTGATTTTTGTCCTATTAAATGGAGTTACTTCCATACTGCCTAACAGATTATGTAGAACTGGATCCTGTCCGGATAAATGGAATTATAGAATCCATGTGTCCTTAAGGCACTTAAGGCAGCAGACTACTGAAAAGCAGTGTATGTCTGTGTGTGTGTGTGTGTGTGTGCATACATGTGTGTGCGTGTGTGTGTTTGGGGGTACCTATCTTTATTATCATTATTATTATTATTATTTGGGCCCAGCTCAATTGGTCTGGAGGTCTAACTGGACTTCAGCACACAAGATCTCTAGGAAGGCAAAAGGAAAACAATGGAAAGTAAGCTTCAGAATCAGCACAGAGCTGATTGGTAACGTGGAAAATAACCAAGAAACCCTTTGCCTCCATTGTAAATTATTCTCCCTAATTAGGAAGCATTTATGATGGGAATCCTGACAAAGGGAACAAAATACTGTGAAAACTTAAAGGAACCTCAAGGATGACCTAATCTAAATATCTCCCTTTATTAATGATGACTGAGATACAAATAGATGAACTGCCCAAGCTCATACAGGTAGAAAAAATGCTGGGTCTCTGACATCTAGCCCACTGCTCTGTCCACCAGAAAGTAGGCCACTTGCTCATTTGCTGTTGTTTATGCCTGCCATCACTTAGTACACTATCCTTCACTTCTTAAAGCCACAGGAATTTGCAACTCCATTTGAGCATAGAGCCTATGAGAGGCTCATGATACAGAAAAATAAGAAATCATAAGGTAGATTTCTCTCTTGTCTTTTAAACTACCAATATACTTCTATTGGGTATTTACGAGCTTTTATATGAGAATTTTATGAGTATATTTTTGCTTGGATGAATAATATGATACCTAGAAATGTGGAAACTATTATAGCAGGGTTGAGATCTGGCTCTATACATCCAGTGACCTGCAAGATTCTTGAAGTTCACTGGTGGCACCAACCTGTTTTCATTCTACTTTCTACCTTACTCTAACTTGCCATCGTATCACATCCCATGCATCAGAAATCTGTAGGTTTCAAGTGGCCTCTAACTTCTATTTGTCCCCACTCCCAGCCTCCGCCCTTACTCAGATCCATGTTTTCTTTTCTTTCTGTTTTTTTTTTGCAGGAAAGAGCTAACAGTGTCATAGATTCTGGATATGCCAGACCAGAAACTGGGTCCCTGAGTCTGTGTTGACTATGCTCCTTGCTCAGAAAGCTGCTCTGTTTTTAAGTAGTTCGCTCCTGTCGGTGCTGGAATCATTATATTTGTTTTGTGGGGTCCCTGGTCAATTAAAAAAAATTGATCCCAAATCCCAGTTCTCCCTGGCTTTGCTTCACCCTGTCAAAGCTTTTAACTTTTGTCTTTTTTTTTTTTTCTAAATTGGGTTGAGCAGAACTGGTTTTAACAAAGTGGTAAGGTTGGCAAAGTTGGTCTCTACCAGTTTCCCTCCCTTATGTGCTTCTTCTCTATTCCTGACTTTTGCCTGCCACATCTTTGCAGGAACAAGATTTTCAGTGAGATATGAGTTTATATTAGTTAATAAAGCATCATTCATTTATTCTATTCATCCAACAAGCATATATTGAGTACCCACTATACTTGAGGCATTAATTATTAGCTTAATACCTTCGTAATTTGGTAGCAGCTCATCCTCACCTTTATACTACCTCCGAAAGTTTTGCCATAATCACCTCAAAAATATTTACTTAATATTTTTCATTTAAATCAATTCATTATTTACTTGAAATATTTATATCAAAAGTAGATTTTAGACTTGGTGTTTCTTGTCAGGAAGGCAAAGTAAGCACTGGCTGCTGGTGTCTTCTGCATCAAACCCTGGAGATATGATAGAAAAGGTATAGCTTACACAAGCAAAAGTGGAGTGTCTCTTAAAAAATGGTATACAATTATGAAAACACCTCAGGAGGCTTAAAGTTTCTGGGTCCCTTGTTAGATGGAGGAAATAGCAACCTGGAGCAATACTCAGGAGGAGGATTGGGGTGGAAGGTCCAGGTACGCCCTTACCATTCTCCCAGGTTGTCTTGGGCAGCCAAGGCTACAGACCTCGGAAGGCATTTCCAGGGCTGGAGGGGAGTGTAAGTGCAATATAGTAGTGCAAATTTTGGCTGGTACTTGCCAGAATTTGAGGTTCCCAGGGCCCTAAAAAGAAGGGGATTGGAATAAACAACTACTTACTGCCTCAAAATCTTACCCTAGATTTTCAGATTTGTCCCACCTGATCATGAAGACAGAAATTTAATTTGGCCATGATGGGGTCACATTGAGTCAGCCTAGAGCCTTACTGGGGTAGATAGCTGACTGCTATGTTTATCCATCCAACAAGTATTCATGGAATGGCTGTTCTTTGCCAAGCATTGTTCTAAATGCTGAAAATAGTTATAAACAATACAAAGTTCCCACCCTTAGGAATTTACATTAATAAGAGAAAACAGACAATAAGTATGTGTTAACGTGGATAAATGCCCATGAGCACTTTTCTCCCACTTTACGTCTCCAATAAGGGCTGGACAATTGCAACAGAGGGTGAGCACCCCTGGATAAAGGAGAGTGTAGGATGACAGGACAATTGATGGGATGGGGTCAGCTATGTCTAGGAAAAGGAAGGAAGTGGGTTAGCAGATTGTATCAATAGGCAATCCACCTAGAGATATCGTTTCCTTTCCCCCAAAATCACATAGAGAGGAGAATAAGCCTAGGATTAAACTGTACCCTTCTAGGATATAGAGATTTTAGTTTGAGGGAGCTGACTCCATCAAAGGGATACTGATGAGATAACAATAAGCATATACACACAAACACATACAGTATTTAATGTGTGCAACAATATAAGGCAACAACATATGACAGTAGAGAAAAGAGAGCTCATGGAGTAGAAAGAACAGAAACTTTGAATAATCATAATATATATCCTTAGGGAAATAAGAAATTATATTGCAAACATGATAGAGAATAGATGTTTATGAAGAAGAACCAGTTGGAGATATTGGATGTGAAAATGTAATTGTTGAAATAAAGAATTCGATAGAAATTTTAAATCTCCAAAAAGATACAAAGAATTAATTAATGGGCTGGTAAATCATATTAAGAAGATTTTTTCAAATTAAGGGAATAACATATATAGGCAGAAATTATTTGAAAAAATATGAAGAGATCAAAGATAAACTTAGAGAGAAAGCATCCATTTAATAGGAATCCTAGAAAGAAAGATTAGAAAGACAATGTATGGGAGGGAATCTTTGAATAAATAGTGACTATTTTCCAGAACTAAAGAAAGGCAAGTGATTTTGGATGGGAAATGGTTGAAAAGAGTGAAACAGCACAGAATAAACAAGTAAATAGATAAAACCATAATCCAAAAACATCAGAATGAAATTTAATAATAAAGAGGTTCTGGAGAGGGAAAATGAATCACCTACAAAGCCACATGCATGGGAAAAAATATCAGCGTTCTTCAAAGCAACAAAACAGTGAGACCATGTGTTGTTGGGGACTGGCTGTTGTAGAAGATTCAGAAAACATGCTTTAAAGATAAGGTGAAATAAAAATCTTTTCACGTTAAAATTAATAGACCAAACCTGAATTACTATTTTTAGAGTATATGTTTTAAGAATAACATAAATTACTCCATGAGGGAGCAATGATTATGGAAGACAGGGATAAATAAGGACATTAGTAATTATTATTATTGTTTGAGAAGTCTATGATTAAAAGAAAAAATATATATACAACATCAGGTGTACAACTCAATGTCACATCAACATTTGTGAGGTAAATAGTGATAGAAACCAAGGGAGAGAGAAGTGTGCCAAATTCCTAAAATCTTCAAAAAGTGACCTATATATTTTAAAAAATGAATTGTAGTAATTAGAGAAATGTAATGAAATGCGTAAGTTTTACACAAACTATGGGGGAGATAAAGAAAGAGGAAAGGGAGAAAAGAAGGAAGGAGGGAAAGGAGGATGGGGGAAGACAGACAGATACAAAAAATAAGCATTGGTCTTAGAAGCAAAAAAGGCAGTGGAAATAAATCCTAATTTATTAATATTATAATAAAAAATGGATTAAAGACCAAGATGACTAGAAATAGACCCAAATTAGATTTTAAAATCCAACTATCTCTCCTTGAAAGCAAAGATAGAGAAAGTTTGAAGATAAATCTATGGGAAAAGAATAAGTAGGCAAACATGAAACAAAGTAAGCCTTAGATAGTTGCACTTTTAATATAATAACAAAATAGAATAAAAACGTGTAGTATATATAATATACATGACATGAGAAAACAGCTTAAAAGAGAACTTGGCACACAATAAGTTCTGTAGAGGAGTTTGTTGCTATTATCATTAATATTTTTTGTTATAAGAAGTGCATAAAAATAAAACAAAAAGTAATTGAATATATAAGTATACTTATATACATATATATATATACACATGCACACGCACAGAGAAATGAATAATATGGAGATATCATGCATTTTAAAAATAACACATACAACATTATAAAATTAGCCCTGGAAAGTCACTAAACAATCAGCAACAACAAAAACCAGACAAAAAGCAACATCAAAACACCCTGGGGATGGAGAGGAGAGTGGAATTCATTTCTGGAGCATCTACTTTATGTTATTTACAGGACCTAGTTGTTTTTGTTTTTGTTTTTTTTTAATTTTTTTCCCATTTTCAATATGTTGCAAGTTTGACCTTCATTTGCTCCATATAAAACCATTTTTATATTTGTACATTTAGTCACCATGATTGACAACTCTAAGTTTCAGTAAGTTATCCAGTCCCAGTCTTTATCATCTATCTTTCCTTCTGGTGTCATACATACTCCTAGCCCTCCTCTTCCAACTTTACTCACAGACATCTTTGTTCAGTGTAATTAAAATATTGTGCTACCATTATACAGTATTATGCTATCTATTTCTGGATCTATGCAATCAATCCTGTTGAACATTTCTGTAGTCCTGCAGTATCAAATGCCTGATCTCTACCCTCTCTCTATCTCCTGGTAGGTTGTGTTATCAGCTTTTAACTCTCAAAGTTTGCTCATTAATGTTAGTTCATATTAGTGAGACCACACAGTATTTGTCCTTATGTTTCTGACTAACTTTGCTCAACATAATATCCTCAAAGTTCATCCATGTTGTTACATGTTCCATGACTTTGTTCTGTTTACAGCTGTGTAATATTCCATTGTATTTGTATACCAGTTTGTTTATCCACTCTTAGGTTGATGGACATTTGGACTGTTTCCATCTCTTGGCAATCGTGAATGATGCTGCTATACACATTGGTTTACGAATCTCTGTTTGTGTCTTAGCTTTCAGTTCCTCTGAGTATATAACTAGTAATGGAATTGCTGGATCACATGGCAATTCTATACTTGGCTTCCTGAGAGCTGCTACACTGCCTTCCAGAGTGGCTGCACAATTCTACTCTCCCACCAACAGTGAATAAGTGTGCCTCTTTCTCCACATCCTCTCCAGCACTTGTAATTTTCTGTTTCTTTTTTTGTAATGGCCATTCTAGTAGGTGTGAGATGATATCTCATTGTGGTTTTGATTTGCATTTCCCTAATAGCCAGTGAAGCTGAGCACCTTTTCATATGTTTTTGACCCATTTGTATTTCCTCTTAAAAAATATGTCTGCCCAAGTCTTTTGCCCATTTTTTAATTGGGTTGTTTGCCTTTTTGTTGTTGAGTTGTAGGATCTCTTTACATATTCTGGATATTAAACCTTTATCTGGTATGTGGTTTCCAAATATTGTCTCCCATTGCATAGGCTGCCTTTTAGTTTTCTGGCAAAGTCCTTAGATGTACAAAAGTGTTTAATTTTGGGGAGATCCCATTTACCTATTTCTCCTCTTATTGCTTGTGCTTTGGGTGTAGGATCCAGGAAACCACCTCCTATCACAAGATTGTTAAGATATTGCCCTACATTTTCTTCTAAGAGTCTTCTTGTCTTAGCACTAATGTTTAGGTCTTTGATCCATTTTGAGTTAACTTTTTTTTTTAATCTGATTTTCTTTCTTTCTTTTTTTTTTTAATTAAATTCGGTTTTATTGAAATACATTCACACACCATACAGTCATCCATGGTGTACAATCCACTGTCCACAGTATGATAACATAGTTATGTGTTCATCACCACAATCTATCTCTGAACATTTTCCTTACATCAGAAAGAACCAGAACAAGAATAAAAAATAAAAGTGAAAAAAGAACAGCCCCATCCCACCCCATTTGTCCTTTAGTTTTTATCCCCATTCCTCCATACACTAGATAAAGGGGGTGTGATCCACAAGGTCTTCACAATCACACCGTCACCCCTTGTAACCTACATTATTATATAATTGTCTTCAGGAGTCCAGACTGCTGGGTTGGAGTTTGGTAGTTTCAGGTATTTACTTCTAGCTATTCCAATGCATTAAAGCCTAAGAGGTGTTACCTATATAGTGCATAAGAATGTCCACCAGAGTGACCTCTCGACTCCATTTGAAATCTCTCAGCCACTGAAACTATTTCGTCTCATTTTGCATCCCCCTTTTGGTTAATAAGATACTCTCAGTCCCACGATGCCGGGTCCACATTCATCCCCGGGAGTCGTACTCTGCATTGCCAGGGAGATTTACACCCCTGGGAGTCGGGTCCCACATAGGGGAGAGGGCAGCGAGTTCACCTGTCGAGATGGGTCAGTTAGAGAGAGAGAGGGCCACATCTGAGCAACAAAGAGGTACTCAGGGGGAGACTCTTAGGCACCATTACATGCAAGTTTAGACTCTCCTTTGTGGTAATGAGCTTCATAAGCACAAGTCCCATGCTCGAGGGCTCAGCACATCAAACCGCCAGTCCCAATGTTTGTGACAACATCAACACCAGTCCAGGTGAGGATGTCCAACACATCCGCACCTTCCTCTAGATCCTCAGGGCTGGGGAGGGGGAGGCTGTAAATATATTTTTTATTATCTGCCCAAATTACTCTGGGATGTGTCACTATTTCACTCCAGCCTGTACTAACCTACCATATCTCACTTCCTATTCAAAGTTCCATGAAATTGTGGTGTTTGAACAAATTGACTGTAGAATTGTACTGTTTAGAAAATTTGCATCCTGTACCAAATAGATAACTCTTCCCTTGGTCTCATATGGAAGTTGAAATTTTAAAATTCAATCAGTTTCAACCTTTACCCTTTGGCCTGGCTTGCCCTGGTCTTAACCAGACCTGCTTTATTCATATCACTAATTGAAGTCTGGGCTCTTTTTCAGCTTTTTTTTTTTTTTCTTTTGACAGTGACTGTGTGCACTAATACTGACATTCATATCTGCCGAGCTCTAGCTCTGAGTTTCAGATGTCTCAGAGATATGCATTGTTCCAGAGGCCAATCAGGTTATATGCTAGGAGATCAGCATCTCAAAGTTTAGAGATAGGCATTACAATTCAGGGAAAGAGTTAACTGCTGTAAGAGCTTACAATCTAGGGACTATTACAATTATTATGTCCACGTTAGCCTATGTTCTAAGATTCAATTCTGAGTTTACACATTGTAATTAGTCCATATTGGTGAGGCATCATCCCTCTCACCATGTTTTCTCCAACACTTTTACTCCTATATACATATTTTCCTACAATTTTATAGAGTTATATTCACATACCATACATTTATCCACAGTGTACAATCAGTTGTTCATGGTATCATCATAAAGTTGTACATTTATCACCACAATCAGCACTTGGACATATTGATTACTACAAGAAAAATTGTTTTTTTTTTTAGCAATAAGAAAAAAATGATAAAAAGAAAAATAACGTCATACAATACAATATACTAGTAAGGACAGCAAATAACACCACTACCAAGAATCCCATATTCCTCCCCTATATCCTCCTCTCATATACATTTAGCATTGGCATATTGCCTTTGTTACATTTAATGGAGGTATATTACAATGTTACTGTTGACCATAGACTCCAGTTTGCTTTGATTATGTTTTTTCCTGAATACCATCCCCTTTTCAACTCTCTACATGGTTGACATTTATTTGCTTTCCCACATGCAAAAACATTTTTATATTTGTATATTTAGTAACAGTCATTGGCCACTCCAGTTTTTGCCACATTATACAGTCCCAGTCTTTATCATCTATCTTTACCTCTGGTGTCTTACATTCTCGTATCCCACCTCTTTCAGCTTTACCATTTTGAGTTAACTTTTGTATAAGGTGTGAGAAAGGAGTCCTCTTTCATTCTTTTGGATATGGATATCCATTATCCAAACACCATTTATTGAAGAGGCTGCTCTGTCCCAGTTGCATTGGCTTGACTGCTTTATCAAAGATCAATTATCCGTAGATGAGAGGGTCTGTTTCTGAACACTCAATTTGATTCTGTTTGTCAGTATATCTATCTTTATGCCAGTACCATGCTGTTTTGAACACTGTAGCTTTGTAGTACGCTTTATTTATTTATTTATTTATTTTTCTTAGAGCCTTCACTTCCAGCTCCTGCCAGCACCTGGCAGCTCTAATGGGTGACTGGCAGCCAGGGAGACCCTTCTAGAACCAGATCTGACTCTGCTCCTCTCTTCCCCAAAAGCCTCTCCTGGCTCCTCACTGCTCACAGGACAGTGTCCAAATCCTTGTCTTGTATTCAAGGCCCGGTGGATTCTAGCCTGAGCACTCGATGCAGCTTTGTCCCTTGCCTGCTACTTAGGCTGTTTTTGTTTTTTTCTTGTTGTTGTTGTTTTTTGAAATAAATTCAAAGTTGTAGGAACAGTTGCAAAAACAATAAAAACCCCATACACAGAACTCCAGCATACCCTGACACCCCTCCCCTGATACCCCAATCCACCAACTTTAACATGCTGTCACATCGCTATTTCTTTCCCTCCCTCCCTCCCTCCCTCCCTATCTTCCATCGTCTATTGCTCTGTCTTCTGAACATATGAGAGCTAGCTGCACACATCCTTGAACAAACACTATAATTCACATATACACTTCCCATGAACAAGAACATTCTTTTATGCAATCCCATTAAGCACAGCTAAGATTCAACAATGATACAAAGCTTACATTCTATATTTCCTTTTCCTTGTGTCTCATCTGTGTCCCTTTGAGCCTCCTGTCCTCCATCCTTCGATCCCATCCAGGTTCATCCTTGGCATTCAATTGTCATCTATTTAGATGTCTTTTTTATTTTTTTTATTTTTATTTTTTTTTCAATTGTGGAAACATATATACAGCCTAAATCTTCCCTTTCCACCCCCTCCCTAGCATTCCATTAGTGGGATTAATCACATTTAGAATGTTGTAATGCTCTTTCCCACCATCCATTACTAGAAATTTCCCTTCACCTCAAATAGCAACACTACACTCATTACTTAACTCCCCATTGCCCCTTCCCCTATTTCTCTTAACCCATACTCTACTTTTCATCTCTATGGTTATATTCTCTGATAATTTCTTTGTGTTTTCTGTGGGGCTTAAAATTAACCTCTTAAATCCATAACAATCTTGTTTTTCTTTGATACCACCTTCACTTCAATAGGACACATAAACTATGTTCCTATACTCCTCCATTCCCCCACCTTTATATAGTTGTCTAAAATTACATATTTTACATTGAGTTCAAAACCACTGATTTGTCATTAGAGTTTGTGTATTTTATAATACATAGGAAGTAAATAGTGGAGTTACAATTCAAAAATTATTGACTTCTATTTGTATTCCATTGTGGTTGGAGAATGTGCTTTGTGTATATTCAATTTTTTTTTTTTTTAATTTATTGAGGCTTATGTCCCAGCTTATGGTCCCTTCTGGAGAAAGATCCATGATCACTAGAGAAAAATGAGTGTCCTGGTGTTTTGGGATGTAAGGTTCTATATATGTCTGTTAAAATTCTCTGTATCTTTTTCTACTTTCTTTGTTTCTCTGTTGGTAGAGCTCCCTTTAGAATCTGAAGTAGGGCAGGTCTTTTATTGGCAAAGTCTCTCAGCATTTGTTTGTCTGTGAAAAATTTGAGCTCTCCCTCAAATTTGAAGGAGAGTTTTGCTGGATAAAGTATTCTTGGTTGGAAATTTTTCTCTCTCAGAATTTTTAATATGTCCTGCCACTGCCTTCTCACCTCCATGGTGGCCGCTGAGTAGTCACAACTTAGTCTTATGTTGTTTCCTTTGTATGTGGTGAATTACCTTTCTCTTGCTGCTTTAAGAACTTGCTCCTTCTCTTCAGTATTTGAGAGTCTGATCAGAATATGTCTTGCAGTGGGTTTATTTGGATTTATTCTATTTGGAGTTCACTGGGCATTTATGCTTTGTGTATTTATATTGTGTAGAAGGTTGGGGAAGTTTTCCCCAACAATTTCTTCGAATACTCTTTCTAGACCTTTACCCTTCTCTTCCCCTTCTGTGACACCAATGAGTCTTAAGTTTGGATGTTTTATTTTATCTATCGTATCCCTGAGATCCTTTTCGATTTTTTCAATTTTTTTCTCCATTCTTTCTTTTGTTCCTTCATTTTCTGTTCTGTGGACTTCTAGGACACTGAGACATTGTTCAATTTCCTCTAATCTTGTATTGTGAGTATCCAGAGTCTTTTTAATTTGGCCAACAGTTTCTTTTATTTCCGTAAGATCTTCTATTTTTTTATTTACTCTTGCAATGTCTTCTTTATGCTCTTCTAGGGTCTTCTTTATGTCGCTTATATCCTGGGCCATGGTCTTCTTCATGTCCTTTAAATTCTTTGCCATGTTTTTGTTCCTCAATTTTAGTTCTTTGATTAATTGTGCCAAGTACTGTGTCTCTTCTGATATTTTGATTTGGGTGTTTGGAATTGGGGTCTCCATATTGTCTGATTTTATCATATGCATTAAGATTTTCTGTTGTTTTTGGCCCCTTGGCATTTGCTTTGCCTGATAGGGTTCTTTCAAGTTGTAAAAAAAGATACCAGTCTAATTTTTCAGAAACACAAGTTGGTGGCATACACTTTAATTACCCAGCAGATGGCGTCTGCAAGTCACCTATACCCCTCAAGTCAGTTCTCCTCCACCTTGTCCCCATGGTGTGTGGGGAAATGATTCTGGTGGGGTTCAGTTGGTGAACTCAGTTTGGGTGTGTTGCTGGAGCTGTCTGCCCTGAATGTGAGGCGTGTGTCCAGGTGGCCAGGGAGGAAGGACAGCTTTAATATTCAAACCCCCAAGATTTGCAGAGATTCAAGGCCACCGCAAGAGTCTAAGCCTTCATTTCATTTCAGCCCCAGACCATCTCTCTTGCTGACCCACAAACCACAGGACTTGGCATAGCATCCCTGGGTTTTCTGAGCGGGCCCCCTTTCTCAGCTGTGATCTTCCAGGACCTCTGCTCTGTAGTATGCTTTAAAGTCAGGTATTGTGGGACCTCCAATTTCACTCCTCTTCTTCAGGATATTTTTGGCTACTCAGAGCCCCCTACTCTTCCAAATAAATTTAGTTTTTGGTTTTTCTATTTCTGCAAAGTGAGTTGTTGGGATTTGAATTGTTATTGCATTGAATCTTTAAATCAATTCAGGTAGAATTGACATCTTAACTATATTTAGTCTTCTAATTCATGAACATATTATGTTCTTCCATTTTTTTAGGTCCTGTTTGATTTCTTTTAGCAGTTTCTTGTAGTTTTCTGTGTATAGGTCTTTTGTGGCCTTCATTAAGTTTATATCTAAATCCTTGATTCTTTTGGTTGCTATTGTACATGAATTTTTTTCTTGATTTCCTCCTCCTGTTGCTCATTACTTGTGTTTAGAAACAGCACTGATTTTGGGGTGTTGATCTTGTACCCTACCACTTTGCTGTATTGCATTGATTGCATTGATTAGCTTTAATAGCTTTGCTGTAGATATTTCTGGATTTTCTACATATAGGATCATGTCATCTGCAAACAGTAAAAGTTTTACTTCTTTCTCTCCAATTTGGATGCCTTTCATTATTTTTTCTTGCCTAATTGCTCTAGCTAGAACTTCTAGTGCAATGTTGAATAATAATGATGACAGTGGGCATCCCTGTCTTGTTTGTGATCTTAGAGGGGAAGCTTTCAGTCTTTCTCCATTGAATTTGGTGTTAGCTCTGGGTTTTTCATATATTACCTCTGTCATATTGAAAAAGTTTCCTTCTATTCCTATCCTTTTGAGTATTTTCATCAAGAAAGGATGTTGAATTTTGTTAAACGCCTTTTCTTCATTGATTGAGATTATCATGTGGTTCTTCTGCTTTGATTTATTGATGTGGTGTATTACATTAATTGATTTTCTTGTGTTGAACCAGTCTTGCATACTTGGAATAAATTCCACTTGGTCATGGTGTATAATTCTTGTAATGTGCTACTGGATTCAATTTGCAACTATTTTGTTGAGGATTTTTGCATCTGTATTCATTAAAGCACTTGGTCTATAGTGTTTTTTTGTTTGTTTTTTCTTTCTTTCTTTCTTTCTTTTTTTTTTTTTGGTTGTATCTTTGTCTAACTTTCGTATTAGGGTGATGAGTTAGGTAGCTTTCCCTCGTTTTCAATTTTTTTGAAGAATTTAAGCAGCATTGGTACTAATTCTTGAATGCTTATTAGAATTCACATGTGAAGCCATCTGGTTCTGGGCTTTTCTTTCTTGGAAGCTTTTTGATGACTGACTCAATCTCTTTACTTGTGATTGAGTTGTTGAGGTTATCTATTTCTTCTCCAGTCAGTGTTGGTTGTTTATGCTTTTCTAGGAAGTTGTCCATTTCATCTAAGTTGTCTAGTTTATTAGGATATAGTTGCTCATA
This sequence comes from Choloepus didactylus, assembly GCF_015220235.1. Classification (NCBI taxonomy): domain Eukaryota; kingdom Metazoa; phylum Chordata; class Mammalia; order Pilosa; family Megalonychidae; genus Choloepus; species Choloepus didactylus. The sequence goes on along the minus strand of NC_051322.1, from coordinate 28,483,954 downwards.
GTATCCTCTCATTATCTCCTATATGAGATACCTATATGAGATACCTATTTCAGTAGTTATGTCCCCTTTCCTATTTCTGATTATATTTATTTGTATCTGTTCTCATTCTCTCTCTCTCTCTCCCTCTCCCACTACCTCCCCCATCCCTCTCTTTGTTAGCCTAGCTAAGAGTCCATTGATTTTATTGATTTTCTCAAAGAAGGAACTTCTGGTTTTGTTGATTCTCTCTGTTGTTTTCCTGTTCTCAATTTCATTTATTTCTGCTCTAATCTTTGTTATTTCTTTCCTTCTATTTTCCTTGGGATTAGTTTGCTGTTATTTCTCTAGTTCCTCTTGGTGAACAGTTAATTCCTCAATTTTTGCTGTTTCTTCTCTTTTAATATAGGTGTTTAGGGCAATAAATTTCCTTCTCAGCACTGCCTTTGCTGCATCCCCTAGGTTTTGATATGTTGAGTTTTCATTTTCATTTGCCTTGAGTTATTTACTAATTTCTCTTGTAATTTCTTCCTTTACCCACTGGTTGTATAAGAATGTGTTGTTTAGCCTCCATATATTTGTGAATTTTCCAACCTTCTGCCTGTTATTGCTGTCCAACTTCATTTCATTATGGTCCAGGAAAGTGTTTTGCATAATACCAATATTTTTAAACTTGTTGAGACTTGCTTTGTGATCAAACATGTGGTCTATTCTAGATAATGATCCATGAGCACTTGAGAAAAATGTTTTCCTGCTGTTGTGGGGTATAGTGTTCTATAAATATCTGTCCAGTCTACTTCATTTATTGTATGAGTTAACATCTCTGTTTCCTTATTGAGCCTCATCTAGATGTTCTATCCATTGATGAGAGTGGTGTATTGAAGTCTTCAACTATTATTGTGGAGGTATTTACTTTTCCCTTCAGTGTTGTCAGTGTTTGACTCATGTATTTTGGGAGACTGTGACTTGGTGCATAAATATTTATGAGTATTATGTGTTCTTGATGAATTGTCCCTTTTATTAGTATATAGTGTCCTTCTTTGTCTCTTTTAATTGTTTTACATTTGAAGTCTAATTTGTTTGATACTAGTATAGCTACTCCCACTTTTTTCTGGTTGTTGTTTGCATGAAATATCTTTTTTCAAACTTTCACTTTCAAGTATTTTCGTCCTTGTGTCTAAAGTGAGTTTCTTGTATGCAGTGTATAGATGGGTCCTGGTTTTTAATCCATTCTGCCAGTCATTGGGGGAGTTTAATCCATTAACATGTAGTGTTATTACTGTGAGGGCAGTACTTTCTTCTACCATTTGTTTTTTGGATTTTACTTGTCATATCTTTTTTTTTTCACTCCCTCCTTTTACCCTTTCTGATAGTCTTCATTTCTACACTCTTCTCCAAAGGTGTCTCTCTTGTTTTTCCTATCAGCCTGTAGCACTCCCTTTAGTATTTCTTGTAGCAGAGGTCCCTTATTCACAAACTCTCTCAGTATATGTTTGTCTGAAAATATTTTAATCTCTCCCTCATTTTTGAAGGACAGTTTTGCCAGATAAAGAATTCTTGGTTGGCATTTTTTGTCTTCTAGTATCTTCAATGTATCATACCACTGCCTTCTCGCTGTCATGGTTTCTGCAGAGAAATCCATACATAGTCTTATTTAGCTTCCCTTCCATGTGATAGATCACTATTCTTTTGCTGCTTTCAGAATTTTCTCTTTGTCTTTGACATTCAACAGTGATCAGTAAGTGTCTTGGAGTAGTTCTGTTGGGATCTTTTCTCTTGGGGGTACACTGTGCTTTGTGAATCTGTAATTTTATGCCTTGCAGAAGGGTTGGGAAATTTTCAGTGATTATTTCTTCTGTTATTCTTTCTGCCCCTTTCCCCTTCTCTTCTGCCTCTGGGACACCCATTACATGTATATTCATGTGCTTCATGTTGTCATTCAGTTTCCTGAGACACTGCTCATATTTTTCCATGCTTTTGTCTATCTGTTCTTTTGTGTGTATGATTTCAGATGTCCTGTCTTCCAGTTCCCTGATCCTTTCTTCTGCCTCTTCTAATCTACTGTTGTATTTTTCCACTGTGTTTTTCATCTCTTCTATTGTGCCTTTCATTCCCATAAGTTCTGCCATTTGTTTTTTCAAGCTTACTAATTCTTCTTTATGGTTATCCAGTGTCTTCTTTATATCCTTCATCTCTTTTGCCACATTTCCTTCAGCTCATTGATTTGATTTAAGAGATTTGTTTGAACATCTTTAATTAGTTGTTTCCATTCTGGTATCTCAGTTGAAATGTTAGTTTGTTCCTTTGGCTGCTCCATATTTTCATGTTTCCTAATGTGGCTCTTATTTTTAGCTGTTATTTTTTAGGCATCTGATTTTCTTGATTAGTTTATTCTGGAGCTCATTTTCTTTTTCTTTTGCCTAGGATTTTCTTGTTGGTTGGCTTTGTTCTCTATGTGTTCTTTGGCATTCAATTCAACTTATTCTAGACCTCCAACATAGCTTTTGTTCAGTTGATTAGATTTTTCAGCTCTTTTTTTTCTGGTTCTTGCCCTGCCTCTATGTAACCTTTGTGTGAGAGGGTATCCTCAAATGTTATCGAACCCAGTCAGATTTTCCCAGTCCAGACAGGCCCAGGTCTCAGGAGGAGTGTGTACGTTTATCATGTTTCCTGAAAATGAGATCCTGCTGGTTGTCATACCCTCCTGTGAAGCCTCTAGACTCTGTGCTTTTTCTATCCTGCCCAGCAGGTGGCACTTGTCAGCCTGCAGCTCCCTACCAATGTGAAGTGCAGTGCCTTTAATTCTCTGCAGACTCTGTCCCTGCCAGGGGTGTGGCTGACTCAAGCTGTTTCTGTTATCCAGCCCCTGGGGTCTGAGTTCTCTGAATAAGGGCCACCACTGGATCTGAGCCCTGCTCCCCTTGTCTTGGAGAAGTTATGTCCTGAAGGATATTATCTCCCCCACTAGACTTACTGCTTTGTCACTCAGACTTATCTTAGCTCCACCTTTGCCTGGGTGCAACCATCAATTGCAAATATCTGAGGTTTTCTGAATAAGCTACTTAGAATAGTTATTTAAAAACACCACCACCACCAACAACAAATGTCTTTTCAAGGCTTTTCCCCAGCCCACAAGTTTTGTCAGTACCAGTATAGACTAAAGACACACCCTTTAGGCTATTATCTCTTTCACCTGAATAGTTACTCTCAGACAACTTTAATTCCACCCTTTCCCAGGGCAATGCTGAAGCCTAAGCCATCCAGCAGCTGATGGGCTATTAAAAAGTGAAAAATCAGAGTCAGAGAGAAAGAAAAGAAAAGAAAAAACAAAACAAAACAAAACAAAAAACAAAAAACAAAAAACAAAACCCTTTTCAGAGCCAGACCCCAGCTCCCCAGGTTTGCAAACTAGCTCCAGAGTTGGTACCCATTTCTATGTGCCCCTTTTTCTTGGATCCCAGCCCTTTTCCAGGAGTCTGAACTCCTCCAACTCCAAAAGTCTCTGTTTTGTTGTTATCCCTGCTTCCTTTCTGCTGGGCCAAGTCCTTCTGGTTTCTTTCATGGCTGCTCTTGGTTTATCTGTGCTCAGAGCTTTCATTCAGCAGTCCAGATTTGTTGATTAATTCTGCAGTTGGGGCCTGGTTGAGCCCCACTCCTTGCTCCCAGCACAGATTGTTTCTTTTTCCCTTGGGGAAGCAGCTCCAAGACAGTCTACTATGCCTGTTGTGCCAATTTGAATGTATTATGTCCCCCCAAATGCCATTATCTTTGATGTAATCTTGTGTGGGAAGACCTATCACTGTTAATTAGATTGTAACTCTCTGAGTGTTTCCATGGAGATGTGCTCCACCCAACTGTGGGTGATGACTTTGATTGGATAATTTCCATGGAGGTGTTGGCCCGCCCATTCAGGGTGGGTCTGAATTAAATTACTGGAGCACTATATAAGCTCAGACAGAGGAGCAGGCTTGCTACAGCCAAGAGGGACACTTTGAAGAATGCACAGAAGCTGAGAGAGTAGCTGCAGATGAGAGACAGTTTGAAGATGGCCGTTGAAAGCATCTTCGGAGGAGCTAAGAGAGGGCAAATGCCACAAGAGCAACTGAGAGTGACATTTTTGAAGAATGGCAGCCTAGAGAGGAACGTCCTGGGAGAAAGCCATTTTGAACCCAGAACTTTGGAGCAGATGCCAGCCACATGCCTTCCCAGCTAACAGAGGTTTTCTGGACACCATTGGCCATCCTCCAGTGAAGGTACCCGATTGTTGATGTGTTACCTTGGACACTTCATGGCCTTAAGACTGTAACTGTATAATGAAATAAACCCTGTTTTATAAAAGCCAATCCATGTCTGGTGTTTTGCATTCTGGCAGCATTAGTAAACTAGAACACCTGTGTGGGAGGGGCACCAGCCCCTGGCTGGGAAACTTACAGTGCTTCACTGCAATTTCAGCCATTCCACCCATTCCAGATTGATGTATGATGCATGCCACTTACAGAAGTCCCTGAAACCACTGATCCATGCAGTTCCTAGCTGTTTAACAGCTGACCTAGAGAACAATTAAATTCCACACCTCAAAACTCTGCCATCTTGCCCCACCATCATCCCACACATTTTGTTCCAATACCTAGTTTTTAAAGCACAGAAATATGGGATATACAAGGAAATGGGGAATTATGGTTCATATAATTGAAAAAAAAAAAAAAAAAAAGAGCATTCAATTAAAACTGTCTTTGAGAAAGCCCAGACATTGGACGTACTAAATAAAAACTTCAAATCAGCTATTATAAATATGATCAAAGAACTGAATGAAACTATGATGATAGATTTAAAGGAAAGCATGGAGTTAATTTCTCACCAAATAAAGAATATTATTATAGAGATAGAAATGATCAAAAACAACCAAATAAAATTCTGAAGAAGAAAAGGATAATAGTAAAATAAAAAATCATTAGAGAGATTCAACAATGGATTTGAGCTAGCAAAAGAAAAACCCAGCAAACCTGAAGATAGGTCGGTTGATATTATCCGATCTTAGCAACAGAGAGAAAAGTATGAAGAAAAGTGAAAAGATTCTTAGAGACCCATGGGATACCAATAAGCATACCAACATATACAGAATGGGAGTTCCAAGAGAGAGAGGAAAAAATATAATAGAGGAATATTATGAACAACTCTATGCCACAAATTTGATAACTTAGATTAAATGGAACAATTCTTTGAAACATACAGTGTTCTAAAAATAACCCAAGGAGAAATATATAATCTGAATAGGTCTATATCTAGTAAATATCAATATCTGATATCAATAGCAGAATTAATAGTTGATGATTTTCCAAAAATAAAGTGTCATCCCAGATGGTTTTACTGATGAATGTTGACCGATATTTAAAGAATTACCAATTCTCCATAATTTATTCCAGAAAACAGAGGCTGAGGAAATACTTCCTAACTCATTTTATGAGAGCAGAATTACCTAAGCTCCAAACGAAAGACCTTACAAAAGAAAGGAAAACTACAGACTAATGCCTCTCATGAACATATATGCAAAAATCCTCAACAAAATATTGTCAAATCAATTCCAACAATGTGTAAACACATTCAACAACTAAGTGGGACTTATCACAGTTATGCAAGGATGGATCAACATTTGAAATTTATTTAATGTAACCACCACGTCAACAGCTAAAGGAAAATCACATGATCGTATCAATTGATGATGGGAAAGCATTTGAGAAAACACAACAACCATTCATGATAAAGTGTTAGTTTTAGCAAGTTAGAAATAGAGGGAATATTCCTCAACATTATAAGGAGCCACTACACTGTGGAAGACACTGTTAAATAATGGGAATACAAGCTACAGACTGGAATAATGAGAATACAAGCTACAGACTGGGAGAAAATATTTGCCCAAAACATGTAAGTTAAAGACTTGTATCCAAAATATACAAAAACTCAATTATAGGAAGGAAAAAAAACAATTAAAAATTGTTGACATATCTAAACAGCCACCTTACCAAAGGAAATATATGCATGGAAAATAAGCATATGAAAGGATGTTCGATATCATGTGTCATAAGAGAACTGCAAATTAAAGCAACAATGAGATACCTCTGTACGTCTATTAGAGTGGCTGAAATTCAAAACAGAAAACTGCTGGTGAGGATTCGGAACAACAGGAACTCTCATTGCTGGTAGGAATGCAAAACGGTACTGCTACTTAGGAAGACAGTTTGGTAGTTTCTTACAAAACTAAATATATTCTTAAATTACAATCCAACAATAATATTCCTAAATATTTATCCAACTGATACAAAAACTTATGTCCAAAAAACAATATATGAATATTTTTAGCAATATTATTCATAATCACCAAAAACTGGAAGCAAACAAGATGTCCTTTAAGAGGTAAGTGAATAAACAAACTATGGTACATCCATACAATGGAATATTATTCAAATACAGAAAGAAATGAGCTAACAAACCACAAATAGGCATGGAAGAAACTAAATGTATATTATCAGTGAAAGCAGCTAATCCAAAAAGGCTATATTCTATATGATTCCAGTTATATGAGATTCTGGAAAAGGCAGAATCATAGAGATTGTAAACAGATAAGTGGTTGTCAATAGGAAGGGTGAGAAGTTGAATAGGTAAAGCACAGTAGGTAACTTAGGACAGTGGAAACTATTCTGTAAGATACCACAATGATATATACCTGACACTATGCATTTGTAAAAAGTCCATAGAAATTTATAATATATGGAATGAAACTTACTATATGAAATTAAAAAGAAACACCCTATAATTTCATTTAGGAGTTCAGGGGATCCTGGGATGGATTGTAAAATATGACACAACCAAATAATTGGATTAAAATAGCTGCTTTGAAGAAGATGGTGGGGAAGTGTGATGACTTAGCAACTTTGGAAATGAGCATATTTTGTAAGACACAAGGCAAAATCTGTAAATTAGCATTGTACTGTAGGTGGTAATTGTTTGCTGTGGGGTTATGGGTTAACAATTCAAATACTAGTATACATTTATACAGGAATTGGACAACTAAGTAAATTGATGGATGGTGGTGTGGGAATTTACAGAAAAGCAAGGTGAGAAGACTCAAAAGATCTATCTCATAATGAATTAGACTTGGAGACATCAGTATGAATTCATATTCTGCTTAATATATATGCAGATGTTTACAAATAGAAATATATATACGCATATATATGTATATGTAGGTATATACATGTATATATTTCCTTGCTAGGTCAACCGAACTGGCCTAGAAACAATGACACGCCTGTAGCAATGAGCACACATGGCATCAGATGTTGGTTTCTAATATCATTCTCCAATAGAGGAAACCAGGGCTCTTCAGAAGAATGACTGATTCTAGAACTTGAGCAGGAAATATATGAGGTGAGGCTGCGGTGCCTTGTGCTATAGAGTAATGAAATGCTAAGCAATGCTATAGCAAAAAAACACAATGATGGGTGTATGTTAAAAGGACACAGGAGCCAATTACAAGAGCTCCCAATGGCCAAAGCTAAAACACAACAAAAATAAATATCCATGTAGACACATGGATATAAATAAATGTTAGAATAAATAAATGAGTAGAGAAGAGACAAACCTCCCATGCAGAAGAATTCCAATCAGTAGAGGTAGATCCTCCACTTTTAAGGAGGTGGACCCCAACTCCCCACTCTTTAACTATGGGCTGAGCCTAGTGACTTCTTTTCAAGGAGTACAGTATAGAAAGAGATGGGGAATAACTTTCCAGTGGAGAAATCTAATAAAGACTACCTGAGCCAAGTGATCAAGGTTCACATCAACTGTGATGAGTCAAATTGACAGTATGTACCTTTGACATTATGTGATGAGCATTGCACTTTCCCCCTGTGGCCTTCTTCCCCAAAACCCATAATCCCAGGCTAATCATGAAAAAATACATCAGATAAATCCAAATTCTGGGACATTCTGGAAAATACTGATCAATATTCCTCAAAACTGCCTAGGATATTAAACACAAGGAAAAGGTGAGGAATTGTCACAGCCAAGAGGAGCCTAAGGGGACAATTACTAAATGCAATGTGGTATCCTAAATGAGATCCTGGAACAGAAAGAGGTCATTAGGTAAAAACTAAGGAAATCTGAATAAAGTATTAACTTTTGTTGATAATAATGCATCAGTATCAGTTCATTAATTGTGGCAAATGGACCATACTAATTGAAGATGTTAATAATAGGGAAACTGGTACGGGATGAATGGGGACTTTATGCATTATCTTTACAATTTTTCCATAAACCTAAACCTGTTAAAAAATAAAAACATAATTAAAAACTGATAGTTAACAGATTTTCCAAAAAGGATCATGATGATACATGTAAGATGAAATATATAAAACCCTTAGAAGAAAACATAGGAGTAAGTTTTCTTGACCTTGTTTAGACCATGGTGTCTATATATTACATCAAAAGTGTTAGCCACAAAAGAAGAAAAAAATAGATTGTTACATTACACCAAAATTAAAAACTTTTGTGCTCCAAGCAATACATCAAGAAAGTGAAAACACAACCCAAAGAATGAAAGAACATATTAGCAAATGACATATCTGAAACAGGAATGGTATCCAGAATATATAAAGAACTCTTACAACTCAATAGCAAAAGGACAAATAGTCCAATTTTAAAAATGGGCAAAGGATTTAAATGGACATTTCTCCAAATAAGATGAACAAATGGCCAATAAGCACATGAAACGATTCTCAATGTTATTAGTCATTAGGAAAATGCAAATCAAAACCACAGTGATATATTGCTTTAACCTCACGAGGTGGCTAATGCCAAATGTTGTTAAAGATATGGAGAAATTGGAAACCTATATATTGCTGATTGTATTGTAAAATGGTTATCTGCTTTGGAAAGCAGTTTGGCAGTTGCTCAAAATTTTAAATATAGAGTTAGCATATGATCCAGCAATGCTATTCCTAGATACATACTTCAGGGAAATGAAAACACATACCCCCACAAAAACATGTATATAGATATTCATAGAAATGTTATTCACAAAAGCAAAAATGTGGAAACAACCCAAATGTCCATCAAGTGATGAATGGATAAACAAAATGTGGTATATCCATGCAATAGAACATTATTTGGAAAAATATAAAAAAGGAAATACTGATACATTCAACAATATGAGTAAATTTTGAAAACATTTTGCTAAGTGAAAGAAGCCAGGCACAAAAGACCATATATTGTATGAGTCCATTTATGTGAATTGTCCAGAATAGGCAAATCCATGTAGATGTAAAGTAGATTAGTGGTTGCCAGAGGGTAGATGGAGGGGGTCTTGGGAGTGGCTGCTAATGAGAAAGGGATTTCTTTATAGGGTGAGGAAAATGATTTAAATTAGAAAGTGGTGATGGTTGCACAACTCGTATATATACTACAAACCACCAAATTGTACACTTTATAAGAATGAATTTTATAGTATATAATTTTATAGCAATAAGCTGTTATAACAAAAGCAAGTGTTTAGACATTTTGAGGACCACAAATAACATACTTTATCCAGTAAACAGAGAACACATTTCTCCTTTGGTACAAATGAACCATTCTTCAAAATCAATCATGTATCAGGTCACAAAGGAATTTCTGTAAATTTAAAGAATCAACACCACACACATTATGGTCTTTGACCACAATGCTATAAAATAGAAATTAATAACAAATGAACACATTTACCATTCCCATGTGAATGGGTAAAGAGGAAATCAAAAGAGGAATTGTAAACTATTACAGCCAAATAAAATGAAAGCAGCATATTTCAAATTGTGTGATAAGCTCCTAAGGGGTACCAGAAAGGAAATATATGGCTTTTACTGTAATTATCAGAAAACAAGAAAGACTGAAGATACATGAGGTAAATATTCAACTCAATAGGCCAGAAAAATAGAAACAGAGCTCACTTAAAGAAACAAGAAGAAATGAAATAATAAAAATGATATCAGAAATCAATGCACCTACAATACCACAAAAAAAGTTAACAAACCATAATCATTCCTGAACATGGTAGGAGCATATTGGAAGCAATGAAGTTGTTTCAGGATATTTTTTTTTCCTGTTCCTTTGTTTTATTTTATCTGGAAATGTTTATTTTTTTATTTTTTGATAAATGCAGTTTTAAAAAATTAAAATAAAAATCAATGCAGTACAGCACAAGAAAAAAAAATGACAAGATAAATTTTAAACATACGTTCTTTGAAAAAACAAATACAACAGATAAACCAGTGGCTGAACAGATCAAGAAGAAAAGAGGAAACATAAATTAAAAAAGGAAAATGTGAAAATATGTAAAATATAATAGATTTTATAAAGATACAAAAATATAATAACCAATTATGTTAACAAATTTGAAAGCCTAATAAAGGAATACATTTCTAGAAAAACACCTCATACTAAAATTAGCACAAGGAGCTATAGATAGCATGAAAAAGCAACAATTCAGAAAATCAAAATGCTTTAAGAAACAAACCCACCCCTCACACACATATTTCCTGCCTTGCCATCACTTACTGTCTGGCTCAATTCTTGGACTCTACTGCAGTGCTGCTTGACTGATCTTTCAAAATAGCACATTCAATTTTTACCCATCCTGCTTATGACCCTTAACTGACTTCCTACATATTTAGTGTAAAGTTCAAAAATTTTTCCCCATCATGTTAAACTGCTATATCTGATTAAGTCATGCTCCTAAACCTTTGATACCTTTCCCTCTCCCTGGAATGCCCCCTTTTCCAACCTTTCCATCATATCACTAACTATTCCTCATACCTTAAAACTCATCTGCAGTATTATATTTTCCTGGAATAGAGAACCCACCCCAATCTGATTGCATTTCCCTCATTTTGTATTCTCAATGCACTCTAAGCAGAAGTAAGTAAAAGTAGCATTTGCTACTTATATTTCAAAAGGGTACTATGCCCTGCTCTAGAATCTCAACCTGAAGCTGTCTTCACTTTATCAGAAAGATATTACCTCATGTTAGACGAGTGGTAAAAACTAAGATTTTTCTCTGTGGTATAACAAGGATTGGGAGGGAGAATTGTAATGAAATGGAATAATTTCCTGAATTCACTGGAAATCATTTTATGTCTCATATATAGGAGTCAGAAATGCCTAAGATATGGGTCCCTGCTCCTCCCTTCTATGCAAAAGCATTAACCTTAGAAATGGGGCAAGAGAGAACTAAGAAGAACTCTGAATGGGGAAAAAAAAGGCAAACTGTTTTGGGACCACAGGACCAGAGGAACGGCATAGTAGAAGGGAATCTTTGTCCGCCCACTCAACAAAGCCAGCCACCTAGACCCAGTGTTTTCTGCCCTCCAACCCAGCCTCAGAAGGTAGCCCCATTAGGCTTATTGATGGGAGTCCCTCTGACATCAGGTAAGCTTCCCTCCACTGGCCAAGGGGAATTGATTTGGAGTCCTAATAGAAATAAGCAGCTGGAAAGGCACTTTTCTTCCCTACAGACCTGAGACTCCCCTTTCTGGCTGAGAGATAAGGCAAGTCGGTGAAGCAAGCAGAAGAGGACCTAGATACAACAGTGGCCTGGTCCAGGAAGTCTTTTTGTCCCTGCAGAGCCAAAACTGTACTCCACCATTCAGAGACACCAGGGCAGGTGAATAGAATTAAAAAGTGGAGCCTAATGTAAACTATTGACTTTAGTTAATAGTATAATCATAATAATATTGTTTCATCAATTGTAATAAAGTTACTACACTACTGCAAAATGTTAATAAATAGGGAAAACTGTGTGTGAGTGTGTTGGGGGGTATATGGGAGCTCTGCATGTTCTGCATGATTTTTCTATAAATCTGCAACTGCTGTAATAATTTTAAAAAATCTCTATAAAATAAAAAGAGTGCAGGGCTTGGGGAAAGGAGTCATAGCAAGTAGCCTAGTATGAAAATCTTCTTTATCCCCTTGGGACTGAGCTCTACTCTTCTGCCCAGAGACACTGGAGCAGGTAGACAGAACTGAAAAAAGGGACCTAGTCACAGCAAGCAGTCATAAATGGAAAGTCCCTTTGTCCTTGTGAGCTGGAGATGCCTCTTCTCCACCAATGGACACCATAAAGGATGTACAAGGGTCCCAGCAACAGCAAGTGACCTTGTCTGTGAAGTCTCTTTGGCCTCATAAATCAAGATTCTCCTCTCCAACCCAGAGCATACAGAAGGCACTGTTAGAGGGCTCATACCATTCCCCTCCTCCACTGGGAGGCACTTGGAGTTCTGGCCAGGGAATATCCCTTCCTCCTCCTCCAGCAGCAGCAGCAGAGACAACCAGGAGCCCTGAAAGCACCAGATAAAGCAAGCAGACCAGAATAACACTGCAAAAGCTCTTAAAATTAGACTTCCATTGGAACCATAGCCCACAAGTGCAGGTCAAGAGCCAAATATTAAACCTAAACAGGAGAGAGTTTGTTAAAATAAAAGATTTAAATAGTACCCAACATCTCCAACATAATAGACAGAACATCCAGGATACAATAAAAAATCACCAACCATACCATGAACAAAGAATACAATACTTTGGATGAGAAAAAGAAAATCAACGGATGCCAAAACTGAAATGAATCAGATGGTGGAATTATCTTAAAAGGATTTTAAAGTAGCTGTCTTAAGAATGCTTCAACAATTAACTACAAATTCTCTTGAAACAAATGAAAAATATAGGATTCTCAGCAAAGAAATAGAAGTTCTATTAAATAACCAAATGGAAAACACAGCACTGAAAAATGCAATAGCAGAAATAAAATTTCAATGGATGGACTCAATAGTAGAGAGGGGATAACAAGGAATGGAATCAGTGAACTTAGGAATAGAACATTAGAGTTCACCCAATCTGAACAACAGAGAATATAGACTGAAAAAAAAAAAAAAATGAATAGGAATTCTGGAGCCTGTGGGACAGTAACATAAGATCTGGCATTTGTAGCAGCCAAGTCATGGAAGGAGAGGAGAGAGTGGGGCTCAAAGGATATTTTAAGAAATAACAACTAAAAATTTACCAAATTTAGTGGAAGACAAAAACCTACAGATCTGAGAACTTGAAAGAACCCCAAACAGGATGAGCCCAAAGAAATCCATGCCAGGATAGACCATAATTAAGCTTTTGAAAACTAAAGATTAAAAAAAAAAGAAACAAAAACAAAAACAAAATTTGAATGCAGACAAAGATAAATGATGCATTACCTATGGGGAACACCAATTTGCATGATAATAGATACTTCATCTGAAACCAAGGAAGCCAGAAGAAAATGGCACAATATTTTCCATGTGCTGAAAGAAAAGATCAACCATGAATGATACAGTTGGCACAACTATCTTTCCTGAATGAAGGGGACCTGAAGACATTCTCAGGCAAAGGGAAACTATAAGAATTTGTCATTAGCAATCATTCCCTTAAAAATGGGCTAAGGAAAATTATTGTAAAAGAAAGGAAATGATCAAAGAAGTAATTGGAGCATCATGAAAGAAAAAGGGACAATGGAAAAAAGTATGTGTACATACACTAGACTATCCTTTGCTTAATGAGTTTTATAAATTGTATTGGATGATTCAAACAAATATATAATGTCTGATTACCAAGGCAATGTTACTTAAAAGTGAAGCTGGTAAGGGGACATAAGTAGAAGTGAGGTTTTCACACTGTACTTGATGTGGTAAAATGTTGATACCAGTAAACTCTGAAAGTGACATGTATAATGCAAAACATTACAAATAAATCAAGATGGAATCCCAATACAAGAACAAATAACCTATAGGAATGCAATAAAAAGAAACAGAGTAAGGAGAACCAAAGGAAACAGAGAAAATAAATAATAGACTAGCAGACATAAGTGCTAACATATTAATAATTACCTCACATGCAAATGTCTAAAAAAAGAGAGATTGGCAGGTGCATAAAAAATATGACCCAACTAGATTCTGCTTTTTAAAAATTCACTTCAAATTCAACAACATAGGTTGAAAGTAAACACATGGGAAAAGTATACTAGGAAAACAAAATTTAAAACTCAGGAATGGCTAAATTAAAATCTGAAAAGTAAGGAAGATGAGAAAAATATGAACCACTTCAGAGGTGCTACTATCACTTGGGACAAAGAGGAATGCTATATAATGTTAAAAGGACCAGTCTAGCAGAAAAACATAACTATCCTAAATGAGTACACACAAAAGAGCAAAGCCCCAAAATGCATGCAGCAAAACCTGATAGTGCTAAAAGGAGAAATAGATAAACCCACAATTACAGTTTGGGACTTGAATACCACCCTCTCAGCAAATGATAAAACTGCTAGAGAGAAAATGAGAAGGATATTGAAAAACTACCATGTATCAATCAGATCTACTCAATACTTATAGAACACTCCACCCAACAAAAGCATAGTACAGTTTCTTTCAAGTGCCTACAAAATTTAGTACCAAGACAGACCAACCATGCCCGGTATCATAAAACAAATCTCAAAAGATTTGAAAGAACTGAAACCATACAGAATGTGTTCTCTGATCATAATGGAATCAAACTAGAAATCAGTACAGAAAGACAACAGGAAAATCAAACATGGAAATTAAACAATATATGTTGTCAGATATGGGTCAAAAATGAATTAACAAAGAAAATAAAAAAAGATACTAGAATTGAATGAAATTAAAACACAACATAACAAAATATGTGGAATGTAAATAAAGCAGTTCCAAGAGGGAAATTTATAGCCCTAAAGTGCATAGTTGACAAGGGGAAAAGTCTCAATTCTGTAATCTAAGCTCCCACCTCAAGAACTTAGAAAAAGAAGAACAAAATAAACTCAGAGCAAGCAGAAGGAAGCATGTAATACAGATAAGAAGAGAAATGAATTAAATTGAAAATGAGAAAACAACAGAAAATCAAGGAAACAGCAGGTTTTTTGGAAGGAAAAAAAAAAAAAAAGGTTGAAACTCTAGGAAAACCAAAAGAAAAAAGGAGAGGGAGAGAAGACACAAGTCACCAACATTAGGAATGAAATTGGGGTGATAAAACAGATACTGAAGTCATTAAAGGGCAATAAGGAAATACTACGAACAACTTTAACTTCATAAAAGGACAGTTTAGAAGAATGGACCAATTCCTTGAAAATCACAAATGACCAAAACTCAATCAAGGTAAAACAGACACTCATAATAGCCTTTTTTCCATCAAAGAAATTGAATTGATAACTAAAATGCTCCCGAAAAAGAAATTTCCTAGCCCAAATGGTTTCAGTGGAAAATTGTAACAAATGTTTAAGGAAAAATTAACAGCAATTTTACACAGTTTATTTCAGAAAATGGAAGAGGAGGGAACACTTTCCAACTTGTTATTTATAGCTAGTATTTCCCTGATGCCAAAACAGAAAAGGACAGTACAAAAAGAAAGAAAGAAAGAAAGAAAGAAAGAAAACTACAGATCATATCTTTCATGAACTTAGAAGCAAAAATCCTCAGCAATATATTGGTATACTGAATCAAACAATGTATAAAAACAACAATGCACCATGACCATGTGGAATTTATTCCAGGCATGCAATGCTGACTCAACATTTGAAAAGCAATTAATGTAATTAATGTAATATAAAAAAGAAAAATCATTTTATCCCATCAATTGATTAAGACAATTTGACAAAATCCGATATCCATTCATGATAAAAAGTCTAGGCAAACTAGAAATGTGTTTGATCAAATATGTTTATCAAATTGATAAACAGCATGTGTAAAAAACCTACAGCTAACATCATACTTAATGGTGAATAGCTGAATGTTTACTCCTAAGATTTGGAATAAAGCAAGAATATATGATCTCACCATTCTTGGACATTCTTGGACATTGGAAGTCCTAACCAGTTCAATAAGGCAAGAAAAAGAAATGAAAGGCATACAAATTGAAAAGGAAGAAATAAAACTATTTGCAGATGGCAAAACTGCCTATGTAGAAAATCCTGTGACAAAATTGCCTATATAGAAAATCCTGTGGAATTTACAAAAAGAAAAGGACGAAGAAAAAGAAAAAAAAATTCTCCTAAAAATCAATAACAGAAAGACAACAGAAAAGAAATAAGGGCAGCACCAAATCCCAGCTGGATGCAGAGACTGGATCAGTCGTACATTGCTGGAGGGAATGCAAAATGGCATAGCCACTCTGGAAAACAGTTTGGCATTTCTTAAAAAAACTAAAAATGCCACTATAAAATGGCTCAACAATTGTACTCCTGTACATTTATACCAGAGAAATGAAAATTTGAGTTTACACAAAAACTCATGAAAAAATATCCATACTAACTTTATTTGCGATAGCCCCAAACTAGAATCATCCCAGATGTCTGTAACAGGGTGAATGGTTAAATAAATTGTGGTACATACATGTCATGGAATACTATTCATCAATAAAAAGGAATGAGTTATTGATATACACAAAAATTTGGGTGAATCTCCAGTTAATTATGCTAAGCAAAAAAGGCCAACCCGAAGGATTATAGCCTGTATTATTCCATTTATATAAGATTTCTAAAGACAGCATTTTAGAAATGGAGGACCAATTAATGGTTGCTAGAAGATTGGGGCAGGGATGTGGGGGGATGGGAGAGAGTTGGGTGTGGTCATAAAAAGGCAACGGGGGTTTCTTGTGGTTTTGGAACTGTTCCGTATCTTGACTGTTGTGGTGGACACACAAACCTACACATTTGATAACACTGTGTAGAACTGAATACACACATGAACACACAAAAATACACACACGTGAGTTCAAGTAAAACTGTAAAAATCTGAATAAGATTAGTAGATCATATCAATGTTAGTATCCTACTATATTATAGTTTTGCCAAATGTTACCTTTGAAGGAAACTGGAAAAAGTAAACAAGGGACCTCTCTGTATTATTTCTTATAAATGCATGTGAATCTACAATTATCTCAATTAAAATTTTAGTTACAAAAAGCAGGTTTTCAGGTCATGGAGTACTAAATTAGCAATACCAGTGAAGCCAATTTTTTTTAAGTACCTTCTTGGCCCTGGCAACCACTGATCTGAATTTTGTCACCTTTCCAAATTTTGTATAAATCAAATCATACAGAAAGTTTCCTTTTGTGCATGGTTTGTTTCACTTAGTGTAATGCTTTTGTGATTCATACCTGATATTGTGTATATCAACAGCTTTTCCCTTTTTATTGCAGAGTTGTATTCCATAGATTGGATATATCACCATTTGTTTGTTCTTTCACTTGGGTTCTTTCCAGCTGTAGGCAGTTACCATTAAAACTGTTTCAAACATTAACATATAGGTTTTTGTGTGAACATTGGTTTTTATTTCTCTTAAGTAACCTAGAGCTGTGTTGCCATATTGTATGGTAAGTATAGGTTTAATGTTACAAATTATGCTTTCCCACTAACCACGATGAGAGTTCCAGTCAGACTTGTATTGTCAGGTTTTTCAATTTTTAATTTAGTCTTTTATAGTAGTTGTTTACTGACTAGCCACCCGACCCACTTTTTATATTTAAAGATTTTTAGAACAATGGTATGATTACTGAAACTTAAAAGTGGTGGCCAGATACCTAGTGTCTTTCAGAGAAAACTTCTTCCACATGATGATTGAATTAAATACCCCAATTTGGGCATCTTAATCTTAATCTGCATTCCTGTGGGTGTGAACCCATTGCAAATAAGATGTTTTGAAGATGAACGTGGGTCTTAATCCAAATTACTGGAGTCCTTTATAAGCAGAAGAAATTCAGAGGGTTGGAGAAAGCCACAGGGAGTTGCCAGAAGCCAGAAATCAATGGAACCTGGAAGAGAGAGGAGAGGGCATCTCCATGTGACAGGAGGCAGTGATACAAGCCAAGGAACCCTGGAATTAGCCAGCAGACAGGACCAGAAGGTTACAGAATTTGGGGAGAAAGCATTAGCTTCCTGGCACTTTGATTTTGTCCTCTTGTAATCTCAAAACCTTGAGTCAACAAATTCCCATTGTTTAAGACAACCCATTGTGTGGTGTTTTGGATAGCAACTCAGGAAAACTAAGACATTCCACATGGTGTCAAAAGCTTTGTACCACTTGCCCCCAGGTAACCTTTCTGATTTTATCTAGAGTCACTCATGTCAACTACGTGTATACCAGATTACCTTCTTGATTTTTTTTTATCTTCATTTTATTGAGATATATTCACATACCACGCAGTCATACAAAACAAATCGTACATTCGATTGTTTACAGTACCATTACACAGTTGTACATTGATCACCTAAATCAATCCCTGACACCTTCATTAGCACACACACAAAAATAACAAGAATAATAATTAAAGTGAAAAAGAGCAGTTGAAGTAAAAAAGAACACTAGGTACCTTTGTTTGTTTGTTTGTTTCCTTCCCCTATTTTTCTACTCATCCATACATAAACTAGACAAAGTGGAGTGTGGTCCTTATGGCTTCCCCAATCCCATTGTCACCCCTCATAAGCTACATTTTTATACAATTGTCTTCGAGATTCATGGGTTCTGGGTTGTAGTTTGATAGTTTCAGGTATCCACCATCAACTACCCCAATTCTTTAGAACCTAAAAAGGGTTGCTATATTGTGCGTAAGAGTGCCCACCAGAGTGACCTTTCGGCTCCTTTTGGAATCTCTCTGCCACTGAAGCTTATTTCACTTCCTTTCACATCCCCCTTTTGGTCAAGAAGATGTTCTCCGTCCCACGATGCCAGGTCTACATTCCTCCCCGGGAGTCATATTCCACGTTGCCAGGGAGATTCACTCCCCTGGGTGTCTGATCTCACGTAGGGGGGAGGGCAGTGATTTCACCTTTCAAGTTGGCTTAGGTAGAGAGAGAGGGCCACATCTGAGCAACAAAGAGGCATTCGGGAGGAGGCTCTTAGGCACAATTATAGGGAGGCCTAGCCTCTCCTTTGCAGCAACTACATGTATACCAGATTACCTTCTTAATGTTTTTTAAGCCTCTTAAGCAATTTCATACTTTTAAGGCATACTGATCGTTCTGTCTTAAATGCTCTTCCCCACTGTTCTACCTCACAGACCTCCACTTCTCTTTCAAGATCCAAATTAAATCAAATTTTTGTTTGTGGTCAAGTCCTTTTATTGTGACCCTATTAAGTAATTAGTAAGTAGTCTGTTGTGTTACAGGCATATGCTTTGTGGTGAATGCTTTTCTGCTTGACAACGAGCAGTTCCTTAAGAAACATTTGCAATATCTAGAAATATTTCCTTAATTTTCAAATATACAATTATTTTTGGTGCTGTTTGTAAGTGTTGCAGGCTGTATGCTCTGGTAGCAGATGCTGAGAGGGAGTTTGGTGTGCAAAGTACAGTCTGTTCTCATTATTAGTGGTTACTTACAGTCTATAAAGTCACTGCAAATACTTAATTAGCAAATACTGAACTATTGCTTCTAAGGGAAATACAGGATTAGTTTCTTGTGACCTCTCTAGTTACAACATTTTTAATCAGCCAGTCAATACATAATTTTGTTTTCTGTGTGTTGTGCTTCTGTTTAAAGACACCTTATTTAATGTAAATTGTTGATTTGTTAATATTGAACTCATGGCCAACATCACTGTAACTCATGTCTGAACAAAGCTTATGTAACACGTATCTTCTCCATTAGCACATTGCAGCTTTCTTGGGCTTAGGAACACTAGACAGCACTTCAGCACTATGTGTAGAGGACATTTTAAGCAGTAAAATTACAAAAAAAAAAAAAATAAAAAGGACAAAAATGCAAAAAACATGGCAAAAAGGACATCTTATACTAGGAGAGCTTAAACAGAGAGGCAGAGTGTCACCCTTGTTGGACCTCAGATGGAAGCATGTGTGTGAGATGACTCAAAATTTTCACTGTTCTGTGCATGTCCACAAATGCCCACAAGAGCCCTGCCAGTATTGAATTTATGGGCACAAATACATTTTAATCAGCAGGTGAATTCACAATCATAATCAGCAGATTTTAAGGATTGACTGCATTTATTAGAGATCAGTAACTTTGGGAAGGAGGAGTATGTGGAACTGTGATGTAGTCCTAACAGAGCTTTGTCCAACCCTGCAGTGAGCTCTGGAGCAGTGTGGGTGTTCCCCTCTTCAGGGGTGTCCCATGGCTGGACCTTTACATCTTCATCTCAACCAGTCATTTAGTAAGCCAATCCCAGCAGGACATGGCTTTGGGTGAGGTGACTCTCTGCAGTTCTCTGTAGTAGGTGACAGCAGGTAGGGCAAATCTTTCGAAGAAGGAGGATTTGGGAGGCATAGCTCCAGATCCACCACAATTAGTAGCAGTAGCTAATATTTATTGTTTACCATGTGCTAGAATACTGTAAAAAGCCTTTATGTACATTATCTCATTAAATCTCCCGTATTCCTCCCAAAGTTGACAGTTTTATTATTCCAGCTTTACAGATAAGCAACAGTCCAAGAGAGAGTAATAGTTTGTCCAAAGTCACACAACTAGTTTCTGGTGGAGTATCTCTGGAGAATTTAACCCAGGCAGTCTGACTCCAAAGCTCAAAGCTCAAGCATCTAACCACAACAGTAATCTTTGATATCTACACTGTACTTAACTACAACCCTTGAATAATTCACTTGCAATGATTAATTTTCTGTTAAAATGAAAAAGGTATGCCCATTTGCCTCCCATTCTAAACATATGGAGATATATTTTATTAAGCCGAGACTTATTTTCATTTAACCAAAGGGTGGTAGGCCTGATACGAGAAGAATTCCCTTTTTCTGTCTCCTCCAACTTCCATAGACTGATATGGCACTGGGCCAGCACTTGAGGTGAGTCATGAGCTAGCCGCACCTGCCCACCATGTTTGTGTTAATGGAACACACTGATTAAAGCCCTGAGAAACTGCAGGGAGCCAGAGTGGGCCAATCAGCTCTTCTAGGCTGCCCAATTTCTAACCTTCTGGGGGCTCAGATGAAAGTACTACGGTCACAAAGTTGCTCTCAACTGAAGAGCTTTTCAAGATAATAATTCACCTTTAGATTTCCATGCAGCTGTAGGTAACAGCATCAATTAGCACTGACGAATTCAGTGGTGGACCTCATTTCCCCTCAATTATCTTTTGATAGGTCTATATTAAATAACCAAATGAACTTTGAACAGGTGTGATTTAAAAAAAAAATTCCTTGGCCCCTCTGTCTTATGTGTTTATTCACAAGGGAACTATATATGTTTTGTAGATTTCCAGTAATTTTTTTTTTATGAATTATCTTTTTCTATGGATAACTGGAATAAAATAAAGATAGACTGTCCCAGTTTATTATTAGAAGTGATAATTTGCAGTCTAAGTGTGTTTCCATGGATACCTAAGAACTGCTCCCCCCCGCCCCCCCCAAAGGCTCAGGCCTGGGAGTCAGGGCCTAATCCTGAGGTGCTTTTCAATAGCACCAGCTGTCCATAGCCTGAAAGGCGTGGCAAATTACACCATTATTAGAGTGAAATGGTATGGCTAAGCTAATTATGTGTGGGCTTTAGACACAGGTGTTCATAAAAGGCTGAACGTGCACTCCTAATCAAGTCTGATTGGGGCAGAACAACAGCCCAGCATGGAACTATCAAAGGGTTGTTTATAGTGTCTTTCATTTAAATAATAAAAGAGGCCACTGTAGGCCTTCTGTTCAGCAGAGTTTTGAATGTTGCTGTGACTTTGCCATTGCAGGTAATCATATCTGGTGTTTCCGTTTGACTTTGTCCAGTCATGGAGAGCTGTTTTCTAATAATATTTTACTTGATAGTCATAGAACAATTTGATGTATTTTAGCCATTCCGTGGCTATTTCCACTTAATACTAGTATTAGTAAATGCAGATTAGCTCTATAGAACTAAAAATTAGAAATTTATCACCAATATTATATTCTGACTATTACTCATTCAGGTAATTGGTAATTCCCTAAGTATTACCATTTCATTACCTGTGACACTTCTCTGATAATTTTTGTTCCTATAATATAGTAGAAGTAAGTTGATTAAAAAATACTTAAAAAAATTTCCCATCATTTAATAGTATTTTATTCATCTAATATTTTAATATAATCAGTTGTTAAAATGCATGTTTGAAGAGAAATATTTTATGGATTCATCATAGCTTGATATTATACTGAGTGTGATAAATTGCTCTGCCTAACAACACAGACGTGAATTTCTTCTTTTTACTTCTTAAAGGAATATTTCTTTGATGCCCATAGGCCACAAAAATATTCACCTTCAGTAGTTATGAAACAACTTTTATATGCCAAACATTTGGCTTCCAAATAATGATGTGGTAGATTCATTAGCCCAATGCTGCTTGGTAATGAATTGATTTGTCTATTATAGTTTTCTATGCTTAATACAATACATATACATTTTAAAAAGTGATGTGAGTACTAATTATATCATAATGTTGGAATACTAGTAGTTATTTTGACTTAAAATTTTTCTCACTCCACATCATCACAAATGCTTATATTAATAAAATATTATCACATATTACATATTTCTTTATAGAAGTAGCCTCTGCTATCACAAATGAAGATATACTTACCCACTCTCAGGACTATTAAGAGAGACAAGATGATCTTATAAATGCATCTATGTGTTGATCAATTTGGTGGAGGCTGATTTGATTTTTAGATAAACTCTTGAATGATTAAGAGTACCAAGTTTTGTTTCTGAGTCCATTTAGTCAGAGTGTTCTTCCTGAATTCTTCTGTGTAGAGGAGGATAGTAAAAGTTGGTAGTTTCTGGAAATGACCACATGGCCTTTAAAGACAGTATGAAGTAACTTTTAAAGTATCTTATGCAAAGGTGCAAAACATTCTACGTTACAGGTAGACAGCAAATGTATTACCTCCGTACCTAGGTCAGTAAGTGTTGTACATACAAAAGAGTGCTATCGGAGGTGATTAGAGAAAGACCTTGGTAGTGGCTGCTTTGAACCTCGGTGGTTGTGTGAATTATTATTCAGTTAAATTTCAACAGTGGTATACAAAACACCTACTATGCTTTTAGCTCTTCAAGAGGAAGGACTGGCTTTGGATACAGTAACGTAGTTACCAGCACTAAATGCTCTCACATTTTCATCTAATAAAATACACTTTTCTGCTTCATCTAATCAGTAAATTTGATGTTAAAAAAATCTAGTTTTTGTAAAAATAGCAATAAAATAGAAAAACCACTGGCAAGTTTTGAACAGTTACAAAAGGAAAAAACACACAGATAAACAACATTAGATTTAAGAATAAATACATATATAGACGTAAATGTAGACACAGAGGAGGTTTAAAACTATTAGAGAACCTCATGCCTAAAAAAATTCGTCGCATTAACTGCTGAAAATGTCGAATACCTAGAGACAAATAACTATGGAAAGATATTGAAAAGAGAGTCAAAACCTTCACCTAAGGAAACACATTATTAATTAAGATTCAATTAATTTCGTGATTTAGTTCTATCAAACTTTCAAAAAAGAGGAAGATATGTGTATTCTACGTACCATTCCACAGCATAGAAAATGACATAAAGCTTAATTTTCCCCAAACCAGAAAAAGACAGCATATACCCACAGTTAAAAGAGAAACTCTGAACCAAATCTTATTTATAAACATAAATGTAATGATTCAAATTGAATGTTAGCAAATAAAAGCTAGCATTGTATTAAAAAAGAATCACATTATGAGAATTACATTAGGAATGCAAATATAACTCATCAAAAAATCAAATTGCACACAAACAGGTTAATTTTGAATCTTGATAAAATATGAAAAATTTTAAAATTTGACATGTAAATGGAGTTAAAAATAATTTTATAAAATAAGAATAGAAAGAAACTTCCTTAAACTGCTGGAGCATAACTACCAGTAAAAGATAATAAATATCATACTTAATGGTAAAACATCAGAATCAGTCTACTAAATAAAAAAAATTGTGAGGATGTCCAACTATCATTAGTATAAAACATGATGAAAAATCTAGTCAAATAGTAAAATGAGAAAAATAGAATGATATAATTTACATAGCAAGAATATATTATCTCTTTCTATAAATCTATCTGTCTAATAACTCAACTGAAAAGCATTTCACCAAAGGGGAAATAAAATAGGAATGGAGAATTCACAGGAGAGTGAAATATAAGGACATAAAGAGGAGAGGTACTCAATATCACAAATCATATGGGATATGCAAATAAAACCAACATAATACCATTTTTGTTAATGAGATTGGTCAAAAAAAATGGTTGAAAATATCAAGATTGACAAGAGTGTAAGTAAGGAAAGCTTTTCTTTGATTTCTTATGAAAGTGTGAGTCTGAACAGCTACTTTGGAGGTTAGTTTTGAGGTACTTATTCAAATAAAAATATGTAAATATCCTATGTGTTAGGCAGAATAATCATCCATCAAAGATGTCCACTCCTAATACCCCAAACCTGTGAATATGTTATGCTACATGGCAAAGGGGAATTAAGGTTATAGATAGGATAAAGATTGACAGTCAGCTGACTTTAAGACAGAGAAATTATCTTGGATTGGGGGGGGGTGACCCTTAAATGTGGAAGAGGAAGTAAAAGAGGAGGTCAGAATGATGCAATGTGAGAAAGACTCAACGTACTGTTGCTGGCTTTAAAGATGGAGGCAGGGGGCCAAAAGCCAAGGAATGCTGGCAGCCTTTAGAACCTGGAAAAGGCAAGGAGACAGATTTTCTCCTAGAGCTTCCAGAAAGGAATACAGCCATGGTGACACCTTGACTTTAGCCAATGAGATCCATGTCAAACTTCTGACCTATACAACTATAAGATTAAATCAAAAATGTGTTGATTTAGGTCACTCAGTTTGTGATGATACGGAAGAGCAGCAAGAGGAGACAAATATACCCTATTACCCTATGAGAAAATGGCAGAGATTATAAACTGGCAATTCACATAAGAAGAAAAAAAAATGCCTAAACTCACTCATAAGCAGAAATAAACCAAATGGAGCAACAAGTTACTTTTATCCATCAGACTTGGCAAAATTTACAATTTTGAAAACATTCAGTGTTGACAATGATGTGAGGCTATGGTACTCATATTCACTGTAAGTAAATGTGGAAATAAGCAATATATTTTGGAAGGGAATATTACAGTATCTATTAATACTTACAGTGACTATACCTTCAGACCCACCTATATAAAATTCTGAGAGTCTGTTCTGCAGAAGAAAGTCTTTCCGATTTGCACAAGAACATTCACTGCTTCATCATTTGTAGTTGTGGAAAATTGATAGGGACCTAAACATCCATCAGTAGAAAAAGGTACATATAAAGTACATATAAAGGTATGTATACATAGAAAAAGCAAATCACAAAACAGCACATAGAGTGTAAGGATAAAGCAAAAAACTATAGGTTTAGATTTATAGATTGGACATAGATATAGGTAGATATGAATGAGATCAAAGTGTACTGGGTTGTTAAAATTGCATGTTTTATTTAGAAAAGAAAAAATATGAGGTCTACAAGGTTGGTCTTTAATGCTCTCTCTCCCTTCCTCTTCTTCAAATTCCTCTTTACCTCCAATCAGCCAAGCTTGCTGAGGGTTCTAATTGCCTGAGAGCTTCCCTCCCAAGGGAATCTTCATTTTAACAAGGAGCTCTGAGAGAAGATACAGGACAGGCACTCCAAGAGTAGAATTTTAGAAATTAGCTGTCAGATACAGGGAGAGAGGAAGGGGAGGGAGAAAGACCCTTCTTGATAATCCTGAAAACATATCCCCAGTTAGCCAACTCTCAGGTGCCTGTAATGGCCAGTCCTGATTGGAGGTGATGAGCACAAGGTCAGAACCCATGGGGAGCAGGGAGCAGTTGATAGAGGGCTTCACGACTAAGCTAAGGAGTGAAGATTTTAACTGTCAGGAACACAGAGCAACTGGATGAAAAGTAGTTGAGGGAAGTATTATGGGGAATTGGTAATTTTTCAGGTCTCCATGAGAGCATGAAGATAATAAGGACCTGAATAAAAATAACCCATACCTACATAGCTGTGACTCTGAGTCAGGCCATAATCTAAGCACCTTAATGTGTATTAACTCATTTAATCCTTACAAAAATCCTTGAATGGAAATACTATTTTTATAATGCCCATTTCTCAGATGAAGAAAAGGAAGCAAGATCACTGAAGCAGGCATGTGACAGATTCTAACCCAAGCACACTGGCTCCAAATTATCTGCCGGTAGCCACTGATGGAAGAGGGCAAATCAGGGAAAGATTTCATGTACTAAATCTTTCTTTTTGCACTAAAGGTCCTATTCTGAGATGTATGGGGGTGAAGAAAGACACCTCTCAGGGGACAGAGAGGGTCACTTATGATTCCCTAAATATGCTTCATAATTTCATGCTTAAGGGCTTCTGCTAATGCTTATTCCTCCTTACAGATGCATACTCTTTTTCTTTTTTCAAACTCATTTGGAGTATTTTTTCCTGTGAGGGTTACTGGACTGTGTCCCTTCCCCTACAGACTACCACCCAGGCCCCATTGTACTCTTCGCATATGCCTAGCATGTAACTGACAGACATTAGTGTGTGCATCCATTGCTGTGCCTGACTTCTCACTGTGCCCCCATCTCTGATCTCCTTGAAAGGAGCAACTAAGCCAGTGTGGTAATCAGGCTCTTTCCATTGTGAGGAGCCGGGTCACACTCAGGGGGAGGAAGTGGGAAGTGTACAGAATTTGGAAATCATTTTGATAGCGTTTTCCACAAAATTCCTGAGTCTTGGTGATGAAAGAGCATTTTTAAAAAGTCCACATTAAACCAAATTACTGGTTTGTAATTTGGTTCCTTTGAACAATGGCTAACCATTAGGTGAACTCACAATTGCGCTGAAGGCTACATACACAAGCACAATTATTGGAAAATGATCAAATGGCAGAATGTGAGGGATTAGGTTGCCTCTTCCCCTTCTTGTTTGCAGGTGAGTTAACAGGACAGTGATACTGAGTTCCTGTCTCTGTATTTAGTTATCTGCGTGGATTTCAATGTACATACTTATGGCAATTAACTGAATTATCAGGATGCACCAGCTTTCTGCTGCTTTTAATTAATCTTTTCTAGGTAGATAAGCCTTGCAAAGGCTAGAGTATGTGCATAAGAGAAGGTTCAAACGGTTAGGCTGTTTTCCAGTCCTTTTAATAAAGTCAAAGGTGAGATATCATCTTCCTAGCTGAAAAGCATGCTTTGAGTGGTAATTGGTAAATGGAGATGGTAGTTCTATATCTGGGGAAAGTTTCTCCCTGTTTAGAAATTTACTAAGTATTAGGGAGAAAAATAAGAGGAACATGGAGATACCAAACGTTTTCTAAAGCAGTGAGAGGATGCTGAGATCTGGAGGCCATTTCACATAGACAGCTAAAGTGCTAAACTGGTATAGCCTAGAAAGAAGAAAATACAGGAGGAAGGGATGGGGGCATGTTTGAAGAACTAGAACATACAAGAAGAGAAGATATTGGCCCTAGTGTGCATGGAGTAGGTTGCTATATGGTGCGTTGTAGGAACACAGGCTAAGGCACAAGAGAAACTTCCAGCAAATGACTGCTTTATTTCTTACACAGAACACAATGTCCAAAAGAGCAGAGAAGGAGACCCCATCGTGGCAGGTCTCCCAAGGATGCCATCTGCTCGGGTCAGGGTCAGTGGATGGCCGTTCCGGGCCCCACAACATTTGAGAGGAGAGACAGTGCTGCCAGAGAACCAGAGAATGGGGCATTTACACAACCCAGGAGGAGGGAGCCGCCACTGAGAGTTCCCACCCTGATAAGCAGCTGGAACTGCTTTTTCCCATTTTGGGTTAAGTGTAGTCAAGCCTTTTCATTAGACCTAACATCTCCCCTTGGCTACTGAATGGAAACAGTCAAAACATCTGCACACAGTAGAAAAGGAGGAGGGTGGGCGAGGGCTGCCAGTTGGCCCCTAGGTGTGACAATGACTTCCCCAGCAGCTCACTAAGGGAAAATTAAAGGCCAGCAATTGTAACTACCTAGTAATTGAATGAGTTGTGTTTATAGCAGTGATCTTCCTGTTCTTAATAGTGTCATAAAGAGGTATAATCCAAATGCTTTGTCTTCCATAAGCATGTTCCTCAGAGACTGGTCAAACTGATTGAAATATCCAGATGTTTTCATTCATTCATGAAGATCCTGACTTGTTTGAAAAGGCATTTACATAAAAAAATTCCTACCCTAGGGTCCCCTTATTGAGTGAGAGCATTAACATCATCTTCTGCAGACCCAGTTAAACATAAACATAATTATAATAGCTCTTTATCTCATTTGACCCCCTCAAAAACCTCAGTAAAAGAGATAGATGAGATATTATCCCTATTTTACAGATGAGGAAACCTGTTTCAAAGGGGCTGTGTTACCTGGAGTATGGAAGGAGAGCCCATTAACAGATCATGACACGTTCATGTAGATCATGAATTTCTTCATCCGAGGAGTTAGAGGCTTGTGTTGGGAATCCCTAGCAGGCTGTAGTGCTTGGGCACACAGAAGCATTTTATGTCTCATCTTATATCTGTTCTCTCCTGAAATAATTTGAAATCAAGTTTATTTTCATATAATTTGTATTACATTACATTATAAAATTTACCCTTTTTAAGTGTACAGTTATATGAATTTTAATAAACATATATGACCAACACAGTCAAGATACAGAAAGTTTCCATCCCCCCACAAGTTCCCTTATGCCATCTTATAGTATTCAGCATACAAATGTTGTCCATATTTTGCTAGATTTATCCCTAAATCTGTTGTATTTTATGCCCTTGTAAACAATTATTTTTTTTTAATTTTGATTTTCAATTGTTCAGTGCTAGTATATAAAATACAATTGATTTTTTTCATAATTTGTATGTTGACCCTATATTCTGCAATCTTGCCAAACTCATATATTAGTTCCAAAAGCTTTGTTCTGAATGTCTAATTTCAGATACTGTATTTTTCAGTTCTAGGATTTTCATTTGATTTATTTGATTATTTCTATTTCTTTGTTGAGATTTCTCCTCTCTTCATTCATTGTGAGCAGACTATGTTTTTCTTCTTTGAAGAGAATTTGATAAATGCTTTAAACTGCTTGCTCCTAATTCCCAAAATTGGCATAATTTTGGAATTAAACTTGATTTTTTTTTTTCTTGAGAATGCGTTCCATTTTCTTGGTTCTTTGCATATCAGGTTAACTTGATAATATATCCTCAATATTATGAACATCAGTTTGGAGATTAGTTTTCAGTGTTGTATCTTAGATGGGCTTAAATCGCAAATGCTGTGTTTCATGGCAGCTCCTCTCCCAGTTCAAGTCTTTTGTATTTAGCTGAGCTGTTTTGAGTGTGTTCCTTGTGGAGGAGTCCTGCAGGAGGGTCTTAATGCATTATTACAGGGAGCAAAAGTAAAATATATGTTGTTTAATTGCCAGATGTTGGGGGATTTTCCAGATATCTTTCTGTTATTGATTTCTAGTTTGATTTCCTTATGGTCAAATAACATACTCCATGTGATTTCAATTTATTGAAGTTTGTTGTGTGACCCAGAGTATGGTCCATCTTATTGTGTGTTCTGTACACAGTTGATAGAATGTGTATTTGCTATCACTGGTTGGAAAGTCTAAAAATATCAATTTGATCAAGATGGTTGGTAGTGTTTTTCAGGTCTTCTATATCCTTACTGATATTCTGTCTACTGGTTCTGCCAATTATTGAGAAAGGAGTTAAAGTCCCCAATAGTAATTGTAGGTTCATCTAGTGTACCTTTTAATTCTATAAGGTTTTGCTACCTATGTTTTAAAATTCCATTATTAGATGTATGCACATTTAGGATTTTTATGTCTTGTTGGTAAATTTACCCCTTTTTTATTATGTAATGTTCCATTTTCTCTCTGGTTGTTTTCCTTATTCTGAAGTCTACCAGCTCTCTTTTGATTTGTATGTATACTTTTTTTCTATCCTTTTACTTTTGACCTATCTATGGTTTTTTAATTTAAAGTTGGTATTTTGTAGATTCATATAGTTCTTTCTTTATATTCTATTTGATAATAGCTTTTACTTGGAATGTTTATACATTTTATATTTAACATTATTACTGATATGGTTAATTTAAATCTACCATCCTGCTAGTTGTTTTCTATTTGTTCCACCTATTCTTGGGTCCTTTTTTCCTGTTTTTTCCTTCTGTTCTAGTTTGCTAATGCTGCCGGAATGCAAAACACCAGAAATGGATTGGATTTTATAAACGGGGGTTTATTTGGTTACACAGCTACAGTCTTAAGGCCATAAAGTGTCCATAAACAAAGGATACTTCACTGAAGGATGGCCAATGGCATCCGGAAAACCTCTGTTAGCTGGGAAGACATGTGTCTGGCGTCTGCTTGCCCCCAGGTTGCGTTCCGAAATGGCATTCTCCAAAATGTCTGCATCAGCTTCCAATGGCCGTCTTCAAAATGTCTCTCAGCTCCAGCTAGCTATGAGCTCCTCTGTCTGAGCTTATATAGTGCCCCAGTAACTAATCAAGGTCCATGCTGAATGAGTGGGGCCACACCTCCATGGAAATTATCCAATCAGAGTTATCAACTCCAGTTGGGTGGGTCACATCTCCATGGACACTGAACCAATAGGTTCCAACCCAATCTACACTAATAAGTCTGCCCCCACAAGAATGCATTAAAGAATATGGCTTTTTCTGGGGGACAGAATATACACAAACCAGCACACCTTCCTTCTATTGGATTGAGTTTTTTTTATAATGCCATTATTCTAGTAAGCTTTCCATTTGTTCAGTTCATAAACACATGATCTAAAACAAGAGATGTTTGTCCAGATGTGCAAACTGCTTACCAGAATAAAGTGAATTGTAAGAATTTACTGAAGATAACAGTGAAGTTATTTATTAGTTTGCAGTCTTATCTTTCTGCACAAGGATCTGCTGAAGCAATTAAGCTATGTTGATGCAGGTCATCTCAGTTCTTGGCTCAAATAGTTAAGTATAATTAAGAGTTATAAGTAGGAGAAAGGATAAAGTTTGGCAGTATTACACACAAGAATACTATTCAGCAGTAAAAAGGTAGTGAACTTGAACTATAACAACATGAATTAACATGAAAATGATGAATCTCAAAAAACATGAAAAAAGTAAGTTGGCAATGAATATGTACAGTATGAAATCATTCATATCAATTCAAGAACACATAAACTGCTGAAACTACAGAGAAATGTGGGGGAATGGTAAAAACAAAATTCAGACTAATTCCTTACCACTTTTTCCATGGAGTGTCACAGTGGGAGTTCCAATAGTAATGCCTGTTTGTTAAACTGTGTGGACTACATAAGGTTCTTCAATTTATGCCTGTTTAATCTCAGTATACATTACATGTTTTTGTATTTTCAAAATATGT
Organism: Choloepus didactylus; assembly: GCF_015220235.1. Taxonomy (NCBI): domain Eukaryota; kingdom Metazoa; phylum Chordata; class Mammalia; order Pilosa; family Megalonychidae; genus Choloepus; species Choloepus didactylus. Next base: position 28,452,492 of record NC_051322.1, on the reverse strand, counting down.
ATTAATTTTAAAAGGAAAAGTGTTAAACTTGTAGAGTACCCAAAACTCCCTTTCTGATCAGTTACCATCTGACAGTCAATCATTAGTAAACCTGAGCATTTTCACATTGTCTCTACACCAGCCCTTCTTTGTAAGACAGAGATATCATTTTTATGCCCACAAATATTTCTTAAAGAATTAAAATACTTTGATTGTATTACTATATTTGAATATCCCAACTGCAGACGTCTTGGTTTCAATTACTTGTGTACTCATTGCTTACATGTGAGGATAGAACTTCAATTAGAATCTTAAATAGACTTGACACGTAGGTTTTAGGAATAAAGGTCAAGAAACACCTCTTTGTTTTTGCGGATGGGTGGAAATATGAGAATGATAACCTCTTTCTTCCTATAAAGAGCTTTGCCTGAATCTTAAGATTTTTCATATATAAAATTTTTATGATCTTCATGGAAGATTTGCCTTCATAAGGATTATAGGTTTTAGGATTCTGGAAACTGGGTTAACTCTCCTCTCTCCTTCAATTCAGGAATTAATTAATCTGCAATCTCTTTCTGTATAGTTAGTATTAATATTTGACACGAGAGAGATTTTTGCAATTTTTTTTTGGCAAACTTTGTTTTCTGTCATTTCCTACAAGCTAGCATTTCCCAACTCAGAGAAACTGTTACATCTATTAATCAAGGGCAGCATGTGTGTTTCATGAAATTATGTACCCCCAGCCGTGGTGACCTGGAAATAATTGTTAATGAACTTCAGTCTCTCTCACAGAACAGAGCATACAGCCTCTGACCTCCTGTCGAGCCCTATTTTCCCTCTCACCACCCCCTCCACCCTGCTCAACCTTAAACCCCAACCAGACACTTTTGAAACTTCTCCCATTTTTCTTGCCCTCAGAATGCTCAGATTTCAGCTTTGAGATCTAAACTGCTCCTATCCTAAAGGTTTGGATTTGCTGGCAAGGAAACTTAGGGGCAAGGCTATTGCATCTGACCAGATCATTAAGTCCCTCAAGATGCAAGGCCTCCTGAGACACTCTTCAGATGCTAATATTCACACACACAGCTTTTGGCCCCAGCTGGCCTTCACCTGCAGCCCTGACAGGCCTGAGTCTCCAAAATGAGGTCCTGGTTTCCATAAAAATAGGAAAGGCACAAATGGTAAATGGGAGAGATCCAACCCAGGCTATAAAATTATTTAAAGTCAGCTTCTGACAGCTCAGACTAATTGCTGTGAATACAAAGCCCAGGCAGGAGCCCCCTCTCCCTCCTTGTCTTTTCTTTTGAGTAATTCACTTGAGACTGGGTAGCTTGAATCCTCTTCTAAAGCCCACACCTTAAATTAAATGATGCCACTAAATTTAAGATGCAGTCATCATTGTTAATATTCCAGTATGTTTTATGCACAGGGGAGAAGTGCTGTGTGGTAGTGAGAAACATTAATGGGTCATTTAGAATTGTCTGTAGCTGCTTCCTTGGTTTTATGGGAAACCCTGGTTGCATGTAGTGATATTGTTATTATTAACAACCTTATGGCTGCTTTTTTGTTATTGCTGGGCATAGATTGCAGCCAGTTCTTTCTACTTTCTGTAAAACAGTTTTGTAAATGAAAACCTAATTCACCAACATATTCCAGGATTCAGTCAGCTGAATACAAGCTGTATGCTTTTTTGTTGCTGGTTTAGAGATGAGCTGTATAATCCTTTTCCTACCCATTCCTTCTGTCCACGAATATAGAGTATATGGGATATCAGTAAGAGCAGGGTGTCAGATTAAGCTACCTTTACACACATAAAGCTGCTTCTACTTCTCCCAAGCTTGCAGGTAATTCATGAGACCCTTTGTTTTAAGATCATTATGATTTAAAACAGTGGTTCCCATGCTTTTTAAATAGAGACTGCCTTTGACATTTACAAAGATGGATCCCCTCAAGATTTCAGATGATTTTTAGTTCCTATTGCCTTAGAATGTATATGAATAATATGAATCCAGTAATATCTTAAAGTGAACTTATATTTAGTTAATTGTAAATGCATCCATACATGAGAATGATTGTACATATATATACAATATATGTATATACATATAATACAAGATATTTATTAGGCCTCCAGACAATGTTTAGTAAATATATGTATGGATTCCACAAAGCCTTTCAAAAATCTTTATGACCTTTCCAGGGGTCCTCTTCTCTCAGGCAAGGAACTAAGAATCTACGAGGAGTTAAAAAAAAAAAAAAAAAAGCAAAAAACAAAAAATAAAAGACTCAAGTTAATGTGTCGGGAGGCTAGAGTTTATCTGTATTCAGTCATTTGCTTGGCTCTTGGCATTTCATTTAACCTCTCCAGGCTTCAGGGTCTCCATTTATAAAATAAAGGTGGCTTATAACTGCAGTATTTATCTCATAAATTATATTAAAAGTGATATCCAGTAATGATGGTAAAAAGTATGCTTTGCAAAGCATAAAACAACTATTCAGAATGTATGATCTACTTCCTTAAGGCCCCATACACATTTTGTACCTTGTGAGAGGATAAGGTACTGTGTTTATTCTCGTATTGAACCAGGTAAGGAAAGCTTAGGGGCTTAGGGATTCTTTTTTTTTTTTTTAATTTAATTTTATTGAGATTGTTCACATACCATACAATCATCCAAAGATCCAAAGTGCACAATCAATTGCCCATTGTACCATCATACAGCTGTGCATCCATCACCACAATTAAATTTTTGTTTTCAATTTTTAGGACATTTTCATTATTCCAGAAAAGAAATAAAGACAAGAAATCTCAAATCCTCCCATACCCCTAACCACCCCTCCTCTGTTATTGACTCATAGTATTGATATAGTACACTTGCTACTATTGATGAAAGAATGTTAAAATACTACTACTGTAGTACATAGTTTGCAATAGGTATATTTTCCCCAATATACCCCTTTATTATTAACTTCTAGTTATAGTGTCATACATTTGTTCTAGTTCATGAAAGAGATTTCTAATATTTGTACAGTTAATCACAGACGTTGTCCACCCACAAGATTCACTGTTTTATACATTCCCATATTTTAACTCCAACGTTCCTTCTGGTGATATCCATAGCTCTAAGCCTCCCCTTTCCATCACATTCACACACCATTCAGCACTGTTATTCTCACAATAACATGCTACTATCACCTCTGTCCATTTCCAAACACTTAATTCAACCAAGTTAAACATTCTGCTCATAGTAAGCAACTCCTCCCTATTCTTTAGCCTTGTTCTATATCCTGGTAATTTGTATTTCATGTCCATCAGTTTACATATTCTAATGAGTTCATATCAGTGAGACCATACAATATTTGTCCTTATGTGTTTGACTTATTTCACTTAATATAGTGCCCTCAAGTTTTCTTCATCAACCTGTTTTTGTTTTTTGTTTTAAGATGGTTTTGTTTACCCACTATGCATTCCATCCCAAGTAAACAATTAATGGTTCTCTGTATAATTACTTATTTATGCATTCACCACCATCACCACTATCTATATAAGGACATCTCCGTTTCTTCCACAAAGAAGGAGGAAAAATCAAAGAAGGCAGAGAGACAAAAGAAAAAGAAAAAGAAAAAAATCACAGCTAAACAGCAACAAAATGGAAGATAGAATTAAGCTAAAGTAGAATAAAAGAGTCAGACAATATCACCAATGCCAAGAGTCCCATACTGCTCCCTTTTGTCCCCCTCTTATAGGCATTTGGCTTTGGTACATTGCCTTTGTTACATTAAAGGAAGCATAATACAATGTTTCTGTTAACTATAGTCTCTAGTTTGCATTGATTGTATTTTTTTCCCCAATACCACTCCATTTTTAACACCTTGCAAGGTTGATGTTCATTTGTTCTCCCTCATGTAAAAACATATTTGTACATTTTATCACAATTGTTGAGCACTCTAGATTTCACTGAGTTAAACAGTCCCAGCCTTTATCTTTCCTCTTTCCTTCTGGTGTCCCCCATGCTCCTCACCTTCCTCTTTCATCCATACTCACAGTAATCTTTGTTCAGTTTACTTACATTGCTGTGCTACCATCACCCAAATTGTGTTCCAAACCTCTCACTCCTGTCTTTTCCTAACTGTCTGTAGTGCTCCCTTTAGTATTTCCTGTAGCACTGATACCTTGTTCACAAACTCTGTAATTGTCTGTTTGTCAGAGAATATTTTAAATTCTCCCTCATTTGAAGGACAGTTTTGCTGGATATAGGATTCTTGGTTGGTGGTTTTTCTCTTTCAGTATCTTAAATATATCACACCACTTCCTTCTTGCCTCCATGATTTCTACTGAGAAATCCACACATAGTCTTATGAAGCTTCCTTTGTATGTGATGAATTGCTTTTCTCTTGTTGCTTTCAGGATTCTTTCTTTGTCTTTAACGTTTGATAATATTATTAATTGTTTTGGCATAGGCCTATTCATATCTATTCTTTTGGGGGTATGTTGTGCTTCTTGTGCGGTCGCAGTTGATTCGTCTGGGGTGGGGGGGGCGGCCGGTTGCTGAACCCTCGGCTCTCGGCGTTGCTCGGAGGGTACCGGCGGCGGGGGCTCTTTCCCGGAGGCGAGGGCGAGGCGGGGGACTGGGCCCGGTCCCCGGCGGAGGCATGCAAGGTGTGGAGGGCGGCGAAAAGGAACAGGCAGGACACGGTTCTTTGAGGGTGAAGAAGCCAAGAGCGTTTATTAGGGGTGAGCACAGGTTATATAGGCTGGCATAGAGGGCGGGGGTTGTTACAAGTCAATGCTGAGGGGATAAAGGCTAGGATTGGTTCTGAGAGGGTGCGGAGGTTAGGATTGGTTCTGAGAGAGCACGGAGGTTGTTTGAAAAGGGGCGGGAGTTGCTCTGGCAACGGTGTCTGGCAACAATGTATGCGCACTGGTGGTGATGGGAGTTGCACTGGCAACGGGGGGTGTCCGGGCAAGATAAGGGGGTGGGGAAAAGGCGGTTCCCTCCGGCAAGCCTCCCCTAACGGTGGTATTTTGGCTGAGGAAATGGGGCCTGCCTCCGGCCTCACTTTCTCAGGCCTGGGGGGCAGTGGAGGGCGCTGTCGCCCGTGCCCACCACCCTCCCCAGGGGCTGATCAGGTCCCCCAGCCCAGGCCCGCCAAGTCGAAGCACGTAATCAGTATCCCGCATTCTTGGATCTGTAATTTTATGTCTTTCAAAAGAGATGAAATTTTCAAAAGAGATGAAATTTTCATTGATTATTTTCTCTATTATTACTTCTGCCCCTTTTCCCTTCTCTTCTCCTTTTGGGACACCCATGACAAGTACATTGATGCACTTCATGTTGTCATTCAATTCCCTGAGACATTGCTCTTATTTTTCCATTTTCCCTATCTGTTCTTTTGTGTGTAGGATTTCAGATGTCTTGTTTTACAGTTCCTGAGTGTTTTCTTCTGCCTCTTGAACTCTGCTGTTGTATGTCTCCATTGTGTTTTTCATCTCTTGTGTTGGGCCTTTCATTTCCATAGATCCTGCCAGTTGTTTTTTCAAGCTTTTGATTTCTACCTTATGTTCACTCAGTGTTTTCTTTATATCCTTCATCTCTTTTTTTATATCTTCCCTGAACTTGTTGATTTGGTTTTTGATTTGATTTAACATATTTTTTTGAATATCTTTACTTGATTGTTTCATTAAAGTGAAAAAATATCTCAACTGTATCTTGACTGAGATGTAAATTTGTTCCCTTGACTATACCGTGTCTTCATTTTTTCCTAGTGTAGTTTATAGTTTTCTGTTGTCTAGGCATCTGTTTTCCTTGGTTGTCACAGTCAGACTTTCCCAGACCAGAATGGGTTCAGATATCAGAATGGGTTTATATTCAGTTTCAAGTCTCCCTGAGGGTGTGTCATAGAGATTGACAGACTTTCCTGTGAGGTCTCTAACCGATGTGCTTTTCCTAACCTGCCCAGCAGGTGGCACCTGTCAGCCTGTCGTTCTCAACTGGTGTAAGGAGGTATGGCCCCTTTAGTTTCTGTTTTGGCTGTTTTTCCCCAGGCTCTGGGGTCTGAGTTCTGAAGGGAAGGCCAGCACTAGAGCTGGGCCCCACTTCCTTCCTCTTATGAAAGTACTGTCTAGGGAGTTATATTCCGTATATGAATAGCTCCTTTGTGTCTCTGACTCTGTTATCTCCACCCCTGTCTGGCTCAGAGCACTGTGAACTGAAAATGGCTGAGGCTCTCTCCACTGAGTCACTCAAGTTGAGAGAAAGAAAAGGGAAAGAAAGCCCCCTTTCAGAGCCAGTCCATGGCCCCCAAGTTTTGCCCATTGGCCGGAGACAGCACCTGGTCTTCTGGGCTCCCTTTCATGGGACACAGGAGTTTTCTGGTTCTTTAAGGTCAGTCATCACTAAAAGCATCTGTCTGCTTGTTAGGGGTTTGTCTGTTTGTAGCTTGTATTCAGCAGTCCACATTTATTTTTTTTTTTTTTTTTTTTAATCATCATTTTATTGAGATATATTCACATACCACGCAGTCATACAAAACAAATTGTACTTTCGATTGTTTACAGTACCATTACATAGTTGTACATTCATCACCTAAATCAATCCCTGACACCTTCATTAGCACACACACAAAAATAACAAGAATAATAATTAGAGTGAAAAAGAGCAATTGAAGTAAAAAAGAACCCTAGGTACCTTTGTCTGTTTGTTTGCTTCCCCTACTTTTCTACACATCCATCCATAAACTAGACAAAGTGGAGTTTGGTCCTTATGGCATTCCCAATCCCACTGTCACCCCTCATAAGCTACATTTTTATACAACTGTCTTCGAGATTCATGGGTTCTGGGTTGTAGTTTAATAGTTTCAGGTATCCACCACCAGCTACCCCAATTCTTTAGAACCTAAAAAAGGTTGTCTAAAGTGTGCGTAAGAGTGCCCACCAGAGTGATCTCTCGGCTCGTTTTGGAATCTCTCTGCCACTGCAGCTTATTTCATTTCCTTTCACATCCCCCTTTTGGTCAAGATGTTCTCCATCCCACGATGCCGGGTCTACATTCCTCCCCGGGAGTCATATTCCACGTTGCCAGGGAGATTCACTTCCCTGGGTGTCTGATCCCACGTAGGGGGGAGGGCAGTGATTTCACCTTTCAAGTTGGCTTAGCCAGAGAGAGAGGGCCACATCTGAGCAACAAAGAGGTATTCAGGAGGAGACTCTTAGGCACAAATACAGGGAGGCCTAGCCTCTCCTTTGCAGCAACCGTCTTCCCAAGGGTAAAACTTATGGTAGAGGGCTCAACCCATCAAACCACCAGTCCCCTATGTCTGTGGTCATGTTAGCAACCATGGAGGTGGGGTAGGCGAATACCCCTGCATTCTCCACAGGCTCCTCAAGGGGGCACTACATCTTTTTTTTTTTTTCCTTGTTTGTCTTTTTTCTTTCTTTCTTTTTTTTTTAACTTTCCCTTCTTTTTTCAAATCAACTGTATGAAAAAAAAAGTTAAAAAGAAAACAAACATACAATAAAAGAACATTTCAAAGAGACCATAGCAAGGGAGTAAGAAAAAGACAACTAACCTAAGATAACTGCTTAACTTCCAACATGTTCCTACTTTACCCCAAGAAAGTTACATAATATAGCAACATTTCAGTGAACTTGTTCCTACTACATCCATCAGAAATTAACAGACCATAGTCATTTCTGGGCATCCCCAGAACGTTAAATAGCTTATCTGTTCTTCTTGGATTATTGTTCCCCCTTCCTTAATTGCTCTCTACTGCTAGTTCCCCTACATTCTACATTATAAACCATTTGTTTTACATTTTTCAAAGTTCACATTAGTGGTAGCATATAATATTTCTCTTTTTGTGCCTGGCTTATTTCGCTCAGCATTATGTCTTCAAGGTTCATCCATGTTGTCATATGTTTCACCAGATCGTTCCTTCTTACTGCCGCGTAGTATTCCATCGTGTGTATATACCACATTTTATTTATCCACTCATCTGTTGAAGGACATTTGGGTTGTTTCCATCTCTTGGCAATTGTGAATAATGCTGCTATGAACATTGGCGTGCAGATATCTGTTCGTGTCACTGCTTTCCGATCTTCCGGGTATATACCGAGAAGTGCAATCGCTGGATCGAATGGTAGCTCTATATCTAGTTTTCTAAGGAACTGCCAGACTGACTTCCAGAGTGGCTGAACCATTATACAGTCCCACCAACAATGAATAAGAGTTCCAATTTCTCCACATCCCCTCCAGCATTTGTAGTTTCCTGTTTGTTTAATGGCAGCCATTCTAACCGGTGTTAGATGGTATCTCATTGTGGTCTTAATTTGCATCTCTCTAATAGCTAGTGAAGCTGAACATTTTTTCATGTGTTTCTTGGCCATTTGTATTTCCTCTTCAGAGAACTGTCTTTTCATATCTTTTGCCCATTTTATAATTGGGCTGGCTGTACTATTGTCATTGAGTTGTAGGATTTCTTTGTATATGCAAGATATCAGTCTTTTGTCAGATACATGGTTTCCAAAAATTTTTTCCCATTGAGTTGGCTGCCTCTTTACCTTTTTGAGAAATTCCTTTGAGGTGCAGAAACTTCTAAGCTTGAGGAGTTCCCATTTATCTATTTCCTCTTTTGTTGCTTGTGCTTTGGGTGTAAAGTCTAGGAAGTGGCCTCCTAATACAAGGTCTTGAAGATGTTTTCCTACATTATCATCTTGGAGTTTTATGGTACTTTCTTTTATATTGAGATCTTTGGTCCATTTTGAGTTAATTTTTGTGTAGGGGGTGAGGTAGGGGTCCTCTTTCATTCTTTTGGATATGGATATCCAACTCTCCCAGCACCATTTGTTGAAAAGACCATTATGGCTCAGTTCGGTGACTTTGGGGGCCTTATCAAAGATCAGTCGGCCATAGATCTGAGGGTCTATCTCTGAATTCTCAATTCGATTCCATTGATCTATATGTCTATCTTTGTGCCAGTACCATGCTGTTTTGGCAACTGTGGCTTTATAATAAGCTTCAAAGTCAGGGAGTGTAAGTCCTCCCACTTCGTTTTTCTTTTTTAGAGTGTCTTTAGCAATTTGAGGCATCTTCCCTTTCCAAATAAATTTGATAACTAGCTTTTCCAAGTCTGCAAAGTAGGTTGTTGGAATTTTGATTGGGATTGCATTGAATCTGTAGATGAGTTTGGGTAGAATTGACATCTTAATGACATTTAGCCTTCCTATCCATGAACATGGAATATTTTTCCATCTTTTAAGGTCCCATTCTATTTCTTTTAGTAGAGTTATGTAGTTTTCTTTGTATAGGTCTTTTACATCTTTGGTTAAGTTTATTCCTAGGTACTTGATTTTTTTAGTTGCTATTGAAAATGGTATCTTTTTCTTGAGTGTCTCTTCAGTTTGTTCATTTCTAGCATATAGAAACATTACTGACTTATGTGCATTAACCTTGTATCCCGCTACTTTGCTAAATTTGTTTATTAGCTCTAGTAGGTGTATCGTTGATTTCTCAGGGTTTTCTAGATATAAGATCATATCATCTGCAAACAATGACAGTTTTACTTCTTCTTTTCCAATTTGGATGCCTTTTATTTCTTTGTCTTGCCGGATTGCCCTGGCTAGCACTTCCAGCACAATGTTGAATAACAGTGGTGACAGCGGGCATCCTTGTCTTGTTCCTGATCTTAGAGGGAAGGCTTTCAGTCTCTCACCATTGAGTACTATGCTGGCTGTGGGTTTTTCATATATGCTCTTTATCATGTTGAGGAAGTTTCCTTCAATTCCTACCTTTTGAAGTGTTTTTATCAAAAAGGGATGTTGGATTTTGTCAAATGCTTTTTCAGCATCTATTGAGATGATCAATTGATTTTTCCCTTTCGAGTTTTTAATGTGTTGTAATACATTGATTGTTTTTCTTATGTTGAACCATCCTTGCATGCCTGGAATGAACCCCACTTGGTCATGGTGTATGATTTTTTTAATGTGTCTTTGGATTCGATTTGCAAGTATTTTGTTGAGGATTTTTGCATCTATATTCATTAGGGAGATTGGCCGGTAGTTTTCCTTTTTTGTAGCATCTTTGCCTGGTTTTGGTATTAGATTGATGTTAGCTTCATAAAATGAGTTAGGTAGTGTTCCATTTTTTTCAATGTTTTGAAAGAGTTTGAGTAAGATTGGTGTCAGTTCTTTCTGGAAAGTTTGGTAGAATTCTCCTGTGAAGCCATCTGGCCCTGGGCATTTATTTGTGGGAAGATTTTTGATGACTGATTGGATCTCTTTGCTTGTGATGGGTTGGTTGAGGTCTCCTATTTCTTCTCTGGTCAGTCTAGGTTGTTCATATGTTTCCAGGAAATTGTCCATTTCTTCTACATTATCCAGTTTGTTGCCATACAGTTGTTCATAATATCCTCTTATAATTTTTTTAATCTCTTCAGGATCTGCAGTTATGTCACCTTTTTCATTCATTATTTTGTTTATATGGGTCTTCTCTCTTTTTGATTTTGTCAGTCTAGCTAGGGGCTTGTCAATCTTGTTGATCTTCTCAAAGAACCAACTTTTGGTGATATTTATCCTTTCTATTGTTTTTTTGTTCTCTATGTCATTTATTTCTGCTTTAATCCTTGTTATTTCTTTTCTTGTACTTGGTTTAGGATTGGTTTGCTGTTCATTTTCTAGCTTCTTCAGTTGATCCATTAGTTCTTTGATTTTGGCTCTTTCTTCCTTTTTAATATATGCGTTTAGTGCTATAAATTTCCCCCTTAGCACTGCTTTTGCTGCATCCCATAGGTTTTGGTATGTTGTGTTCTCATTTTCATTCATCTCTATATATTTAGCAATTTCTCTTGCTATTTCTTCTTTAACCCACTGATTGTTTAGGAGTGTGTTGTTTAACCTCCAGGTATTTGTGAATTTTCTAAGTCTCTGATGGTTATTGACTTCTAATTGTATTCCATTGTGGTCAGAGAATGTGCTTTGAATAATTTCAATCTTTTTAAATTTATTGAGGCTTGTTTTATGTCCCAGCATATGATCTATTCTGGAGAAAGTTCCGTGAGCACTAGAAAAGTATGTGTATCCTGGTGATTTGGGATGTAATGTCCTGTAGATGTCTGTTAAATCTAATTCATTTATCAGATTGTTTAGGTTTTCAATTTCCTTATTGGTCTTCTGTCTGGTTGATCTATCTGTAGGAGAGAGTGATGTGTTGAAGTCTCCCACAATTATTGTGGAAACATCAATTGCTTCCTTTAGTTTTGCCAATGTTTCTCTCATGTATTTTGTGGCACCTTGATTGGGTGCATAGACATTTACGATTGTTATTTCTTCTTGCTGAATTGCCCCTTTTATTAGTATGTAGTGGCCTTCTTTGTCTCTCAAAACATCCCTGCATTTGAAGTCTATTTTATCTGAGATTAATATTGCTACACCTGCTTTCTTTTGGCTGTAGCTTGCATGAAATATTTTTTTCCATCCTTTCACTTTCAGTTTCTTTGTGTCCCTGTGTCTAAGATGAGTCTCTTGTATGCAACATATTGATGGTTCATTTTTTTTGATCCATTCTGCGAATCTATATCTTTTAATTGGGGAGTTTAATCCATTTACATTCAACGTTAAAACCGTGAAGGCATTTCTTGAATCGGCCATCTTATCCTTTGGATTATGTTTGCCATATTTGTCCCTCTCTCTATTAATATCCTTTATTGTACCCATACCGAATCTCTTTAGTACTGAACCTTTCTCCAAGTCTCTCTGTCCTGTCTTTGTTTCTCTGTCTGTAGGGCTCCCTTTAGTATCTCCAGTAGGGCAGGTCTCTTGTTAGCAAATTCTCTCAGCATTTCTTTGTCTGTGAAAAATTTAAGCTCTCCCTCAAATTTGAAGGAGAGCTTTGCTGGATAAAGTATTCTTGGCTGGAAATTCCTCTCACTCAGAATTTTAAATATATCGTGCCACTGCCTTCTCGCCTCCATGGTGGCTGCTGAGTAGTCACTACTTAGTCTTATGCTGTTTCCTTTGTATGTGGTGAATTGCTTTTCTCTTGCTGCTTTCAGAACTTGCTCCTTCTCTTCTATGTTTGACAGTGTGATCAGTATATGTCTCGGAGTGGGTTTTTTTGGATTTATTCTATTTGGAGTTCTCTGAGCATTTATGATTTGTGTATTTATGTTGTTTAGAAGATTTGGGAAGTTTTCCCCAACAATTTCTTTGAATACTCTTCCTAGACCTTTACCCTTTTCTTCCCCTTCTGGGACACCAATGAGTCTTATATTCGGACGTTTCATATTATCTATCATATCCCTGAGGTCCATTTCGAGTTTTTCAATTTTTTTCCCCATTCTTTCTTTTATGCTTTCATTTTCCATTCTGTCATCTTCCAGGTCACTGATTCGTTGTTCAACTTCCTCTAGTCTTGTACTATGAGTGTCCAGAATCTTTTTAATTTGGTCAACAGTTTCTTTAATTTCCATAAGATCATCCATTTTTTTATTTAGTCTTGCAATGTCTTCTTTATGCTCTTCTAGGGTCTTCTTGATTTCCTTCATATCCCGTACTATGGTCTCATTGTTCATCTTTAGTTCTTTGAGTAGCTGCTCTAGGTGTGTCTCTTCTGGTCTTTTGATTTGGGTGCTTGGGCTTGGGTTATCCATATCGTCTGGTTTTTTCATATGCTTTATAATTTTCTGTTGTTTTTGGCCTCGTGGCATTTGCTGAACTTGATAGGGTTCTTTTAGGGTTTGTAGACCAGTTGAAGTCCTTATCTCTAATTTATCAGATCTACAGCTTCGTGGAGTACACTTTCTCTAACTAACCAGCAGGTGGCGTCCACGAGCCACCTGTTCTCCACAAGCCAGATCTCCCCTGCTTAGCCTTTTTGGTGAGTGGGGGAGTGAGTCTTGTGGGGCCCAATTGGTGTACCAAGCTTGCGTGTGTAGTTGGTGTTGCCTGCCCTGTATGTGGGGCGTGTTTCTGGGCAGTCGGGGAGGGGGGGTGGCCCTAACAATCAAATCTCCCTGATGATCCTAGAGTTTTAAAGCTACTGCAATAGTCTAATCCTTCAGTTCAGTCCTGCCACAGTTTGTCTCTGCTACTGACCCACAAGTCTTTGGTATTGGCGTATGGCTCCTGAGACTTGCAAGTGGGCCCCTCTTCCAGGCTGTGCACCCCGGGTCCTCTGTTGAGGGATGACTGTGCTATGTCACAGGTGAGTGCCGTCCCCCCAGGGTAGTTCTGGGCTGCTGGGCTGTGTTGGGAGGCTCCCAGTCTGCTCAAATGATGGCTGAATGGGGCTCTGTTAATTCACACTGCTCTCCCTTCCCAGCTCTGGGACATTCAGCTGAGGTTGCAGGGAAGGCTAATGTCCACGCCCAGTTTTGTGGTGTGTGCCTGTTATTTGAAGCACTTCTGTCACACTGGGTTGTCTGGGGCAGCTCTGGGCTATGGGGCTGGCGATGGGCAGGAGTGTTTCCTGTCCACCAGGATGGTGGCTGTGAGTGGACACCCCCCTTTTCTTGGGAAGTTGTGTTGTTTAGTGAATTTTCTCAGCCACTGGATTATTGCCTTTTGTCTCAGAGCTCTCTTAGTTCTGCTCTTGACTTGACGTGCCCAAATTTCAATTCTTTGAAGCTTTCTGTATTGAGCTTCTTAGAGTAATTGTTTTAGAAAAAGCAAAAAGGAATTAAAAAAAAAAAACAAAACAAAACAAAAAAAAAAAAACAAAAAAACGGCCCTCCTCAGAGATCTAATGGGTTATTGAAATGCAATAATAGACAAAGCAACCAGGGCCATTAAGGAAAGGTGCACAGGGCAGAGAGATCAGCCTTGCTTCGGGATTTGCATATGCGCCTCAAGGCCTGATCTCCGCCCTTCCCCTTTCTGTGTTCACCAGAACTCCAAAAATCCTCTGCTTTTATTTTGGAGTTTTTCGTGTTGTTTTTTTTCTATGCCTGTCTCCTCTCTGCTGGGCTGGCTGCTCTCAGAGTCTCTGGTGTCTGGTCTCAGTCTATCTATGGTTGGAGTTTGAATCAGTAGAATGAGTTTCCGTTAAGAGCAGCCACTGCAATTCTCCCTTCTCCTTCCTGGAGCTGACAGCCCCTCCTCCCCCGGGACTGAGCCTGGCAGGGAGGGGCACGGGTCCCCTGGCCGCAAAAACTTACAGATTTCGCTGATCTCAGCAGTTCCACGTTTTCATGAGTGTTGTATGAAGTATGCCCAAAGACAGATTGCTCTGTGGTGTCCAGTCCACGCAGTTCCTGGCTTTTTACCTACTTTCCTGGAGGAGTAACTAAAACATACAGCTCACCAGTCTGCCATCTTGCCCCGCCTCCACATTTATTAATTAAAACCCCAGTTGGAGCTACATTTGCTTGCTCTGGGACTGCTGGTTTCTGCCACAGTGAGGTCTTGCAGCTCAGCCTGCCATAGGTGGAGGGGGCACCCAGTGTATTTCCGCAGTTTTTACTTTCAGATTTTATGCTGCGATCTCACCCATTCCACCCAATACAGGTAGATGTATGATGTGTAGACAGTCACGGTTGTCCCCCATCAGTTATTCCAGATTATTTGCTAGTTGTTCCTAGTTGTTTATTAGTTGCTCCAGGGGACTAACTAAATTCCACTCCTCTCTATGTTGCTGCCTTGCCCCTCCAGGGATTCTTAAAAAAAGAAAACAGTGCTAAAATCAGGAACTGGATGAAATCTCCAAATGCCATAAAACTGGTAATCTTGCTTCCTAAAATTCACCAGTTCTTAAAGGAAAGATAATTCGGAGAAGAGAATTCCCAATTTTTTTTTTTTTTTTTTTTACTTTTTCCATTTGTGAAAATTTAGCAATCTGTTTGGGGCACTGCTTCCTGCTAGGTATAATGCTTGGTTCTCAGAGCTAAGATATAGACAGGTACATGTCAAGCCTGTCTGCAGAGCAGATGATTCATGTACCAAATATTTCCCTTTGATCCTCCTTCTCCCTTTGTCTCCCTTCTTTATTTTCCCACTCCTTCCTCTTTGTCCTCAGTGAACCACTTGACACTTTCAGAGCACTTACACAATTATAAGTGCTAAATTTGGCAGCTTGCTATTTGTAGATTAAGGCTTTGGAAGTTCCAGGAGCAATAATAGTCTTGTTGAAATTGTTTAGGCTTGAGACATTCATTCTTTAGCATTTTATACCATCATAACCAATTAAGGGAGTGGCTATATATGTGGCTTTGCATGTTAAAATGAAGTTGTTCGCTTATTAGCTGCAATTTTACTAAATGGATAGCTAGGTGATAGATAGATAGAGGAATAAAAGGGAAAATGACATGTCTTCTAGCAGCCGCAGCTTAGATGACTCTGCTTTCTTAAATGGCACCTTAAAATAATTTTGATACTAATTAAAATATACTTTAGACCAAAAGTTATATGTGTATATATTTTCTTTATGCAGTTTATTTTTTTATTAGAGAACTTGAGGGTTTACAGAAAATACAGTATTCCCATATACCACTCTATTATCAATACCTTGCATCAGCATGGTACATTTGTTACATTTGAGGAAAGCGCTGAAGTCCATGATTTACCTTAGGGTTCACTATTTGTGTTGTACGGACTCATGGATTTTTAAAGAAATTTTTATTATAGTAACAAAAAAAAACTTAAAATTTCTCCTTTAAACACATACAAATCTAATTCAGTGCTGTTAATTGCATTCACAATGTTGTGCTACTGTTACCACCATCCATTACCAAAATTTTTCCATCATCCCAAATAGAAACTCTGCACATTTAAGCATTAACTCTCTATTCCTTATCCCTGCCCTGTCCCCTGGATTCTGTATTCTGATTTTATGAGTGTGCTTATTCTAAATATTTCATATAAGTGAGACCACACAATATTTGTCCTTTTGTGTCTGGCTTATTGCACTCAACATTATGTTTTCAAGGTTCACTCATGTTGTCACATATTTCAGAACTTCATACCTTTTTACAGCTGAATAATATTCCATTGTATGCATATACCACATTTTGTTTATCCATTTGTCAGTTGACAGACACTTGGGTTGCTTCCTTCTTTTGGCAATTGTGAATAATGCTGTTATGAACATCAGTGTGTGAGTATTGTCTGAGTCCCCTCTTTCAATTCTTTGGGGTATATACATAGAACTGGGGTTGCTGGGTCACGTGGTATTTCTATACTTAACTTTCTGAGGAACTGCCAAACTGTCTTCCATAGTGGCTACATCATTTTACATTCCCACCAGCACCATTTTACATTCCCACAAGCAATGAATGAGTGTTCCTTATTTCTTCACATGCTCTCCAACACTTGTAATATTCTGTTTTTTTAAATAGTAGCCATTCTAGTAGGTATGAAATAGTATCTCATTGTGGTTTTAATTTGAATTTCCTTAATGGCTAATGATGTTGAGGGTCTTTAATGCAGGATGGAATTATTGACGAGAACTCACATTGTATAAAAAATGACAGATTCTGCAAAGTTGTAGGTAGATTTTCTTATTGGTCTGCTTTTTTTGGTAAATTAAATTTTTTTTTTCCCATTGAAATTTCAAAGCTGTTTCATTTCACTCTATATTGATCTCCAAATGACTTATTGTGCCCCAGGTAACTGTAGTTCTGTAGTGGATAGATGGCAAAAATAGGCAAGCCATTCTGGTTCTCTGTAATGTTAAAGTTGCCAATAATTGGGGAAGAAATGAAAAAATGTTAGAGGGGGGAGTAGCTGTTAACTCAGCACTGGCACAAGGGGATGATTTATACATTAAACAAGAGTTAAATACTTGATTTGGTAAAAGTGGGAAATCATATTGTTTGCTTACATGGGGAATACAACAGGGCTATTTCAAAGGCTCTGCAGCATACTTAGCCAGAGGCTGAAACTATTTCAGAAAATATATGTTTAAAGTTTAAAGATCACTTCTTCTTTTAGTAAGATGGAATACATGTTCTTTTCCTATCCCTCAAAGTACAACTATAAAATCTGGATGACATATAGAAAACAAACATACAAAGATTCTGAAAGTTGGAGAAAAGAAAGCAGACTGAAAGTCATGGGAAGACTTTGTGGTAAGTTCCCTGGGTTTACTTTTTGTCTCATATATCTCAGAGTTGGACATGAAAAGGCTGGCAACTTGGTGTAGACAAAAGAAACCCCAACAAAAGTCTGCTCTCTCTAGTCAAAGGACTATAAAAGGGGACAACCTGGTAAGAGAATATTTTTAGACAATAACTGCTTTATTACAGTCAAACATCATAGAGAAAAACTGTAGACCCACTCTCACTGAGAGCAGCAAATAATTGAGTATGAAATCTAGACATCCACTCTCACCAGGCTGTAACAAGACAAGCCAACTCCCTACCAGGATGATATCACAGAAGACCAAGTAGGGATCTGGAACTTTTGTCCATTTTAGGTGATAATGAGCCCTCACCCCTTGCAGTGTCTTTATAGACCATGAAGGGGCTCTGGCCTTCCACCCACCCCTACCCAGTTGTAACCAGGGATCCATTCCAAGTGGTATCAGCAGAGGCCCAGTGGGGAACTGGGACTCCCAAGCCCACCCAACAGTACAAGAAGCCCCTCCTATGCTTGGTTGCCAACAGAGGCTCAGTGGGAAACCTCTACTACCTTCATCTAAGAGTAATGAACACCACCTCTTCCCTGCTGGAACAGTGTCAGAGCAAGCTGGCTGAAACAAATGTCCAGGTTTTAATAAAAAATCAATCATGATCAAAAGAACCAGGAAAATCTCAACTGGAATGAAGGTGATAATTAGAAGATGTCAACACTGAGAGAAGGGAGGTGTTAGAATTATCTGACAAAGATTTTAAAGCAGCCACCATTAAGGTAGTGTCAATGATCAACTGTGACCATGCTTGAAACAAATGAAAAACTGGAACATTTTAACACAGGAATAGAAGATATGAAGAAGCAGCAAATGGAAATTTTAGAGATGAAAACTACAATAACTGAAATTAAAAAACCTCAATGGATGAGTTTAACAGCAGAATGGGGGAGGGGGTAGAGGAAAGAAACAGTTTTCTTAAAGATAGAACAATATAAATTAGCCAATGTGAGCAATAGAGGAAAACGTAAACTAAAACAGAAATATGAACAGAACCTAAGGGATGTGTAAGACTATAATAAAAGATCTAATATTTGTTTCATTGGAGTCCCTGAAGGAGAAGAGAAAGAATTACTTAAAGTAACAGTGACTGGAAACATTACAAATTAGGCAAAATATCTAAACCTAAAGATTCAAAAAGCTGTGTGATCCCCAAACAGGAAAAACATAAAGATTTCTACACCAAGGTAAATCAGAGGCAATCTTTTGAAAACTAAAGACAAAGAAAAGAATTTTGAATGCCTTAATAAAGAATGGACACCTTATCTATAAGAAAGTAAGCAATTTTAATGACAACATATTTCTCATCAGAATCCATGGAGGCCATGATGAAGTGGCACAACATATTCCAAGTGTTGAAAAATACTGTCAACCCAGAATTCTGTGTCCAGCAAAATATTCTTCAAAAATAAAGGGGAAATCAAGACATTCCAGGAAAGAAAAACCAAGAGAACTAGTTGCCAGTAGAATTCCTAAAAGAATGGCTAAATGAAGTTCTCTTAAAAGAAAGGTAAAGATAAAAAAAAGGAAACCTAAAACATCAGAAAGGAAGGAAGAACAATGTAAAAAGTAAAAAAAAAAAAAAAAAAAAAAAAAAAAAAGGTAAATATAATACATTTTCCTACTTATCTTGAGTTTTCTAAATTATATTTAACATTTGACACAAAAACTTTAATACTCTCTGATTTCTGTCTAAATGTTAAATTAATTCCTGGAACATCTCTGATGTTCTAAATATATGTAGAGAAGAGTTATAAGATAATTATTTAATAATTACACTCTAAAATACTATAGCTATATCAACATGGAATTCCCCCAAATGTTCAGGGAGCCCACAGGAAATAAGGAAAAAGGAAATAGAGAAAAGAAAAACAGAGATAACAAATAGAGAAAATAAAATAAAATTGCAGGCTTAAGCTCTAACGTATCAGTAGTTACATTAAATGTTAATGGTCTAAATACACCAATTAAAAGACAGAGATCAGAAAAGTAGATTAAAAATAATCATCCAATTATATACTGTCTATAAGAATTCACATAAAATGTAATGGTACAGGTAGTTACAAAGTGAAAGAATGGAAAATATATATCATTAATCAAACAAACACCAATCAAAAGAAAGAAGAAGTGGCTATAGTAAGATCAGGTAATTAGACTGCAGAACAGAGAAAATTACCAGAGGCAGGGAAGGAAAATACATAATGATAAAAGGGTCAATCCACCAAGACAACATTGCAAACATAAATGTGTATGCTGCAAATAACAGAGCTACAAAATATGTGAAGCAAAAACTTATAGACCTGAAAGAGAAATAGATACATCTGCAATTAAGTTGGAGTGTTTGACATCCATTTCCAGGAATTAATTTAACATTTAGACAGAAATCAGCTGAAGTAATGAACAACACAATAACACCATCAGCCAGTAGGTCCTAATACACATTTATAGAATACTCTACCCAGCAAAAATAGAAGACACAATTTTTGAAGATCCCACAAAACATATACCAAGATTAAAACAATCCTAAACCATGAAGCAAACCTCAACATATTTAAAAGAATTGAAATCAGACACAGCATTTTCCCTGACAATAGTAGAATCAAAGTATATATCAATAACAGAAAGATAGCAGGAAAAACTCCAAACTCTTGGAAATTACACAAAACACCTCTAAATAGTCCATGTGTCAGAGAGGAAGTCTCAAATGAAATTTTAAAAACTATATTGATCGAAATGAAAATAGGACATATCAAAACTTGGGGGGCACTGCTCAATCAGTGCCAAGAGGGAAATGGCATGAAATGCTTTCATTAGAAAATAAAAAAGTATTCAGATCCAACAATCTAAGCTCCCACCTCAACAACCTAAGAAAAGAAGAGCAAAATAAGTTTAAGGTATGCAGAAGGAAGGCAATGATAAGGATATGGGCAGAAATCAATGAAATAAAAAAAAAAACCCATAATAACAATAGGGAAATTTAATGAAATAAATAGCTGGTTCTTTGAAAGATCAATACAAATGATGACTCTTTAGTAAGGCTGACAAAAATAACAATAGAGAAGACAAAAATTACCAATATCAGGAATGAAACAGGACTTATCCTTACATATACTGCCGACATGAAAGGATAATAAGGGAACATTATGAACAGTTTTACAAACATAAATTTGACAATCTAAATAAAATGAGTCAATTTATTGAAAAACACACACTATCACAGCTCACTCAATGTTAAACAGAAAATTTATGGGCCTATAACTATTACAGAAATTGAATTCATAATTGATAAACTCCCAAAAAGGCAATCTCCAGGTCCAGATATTTCCACTATACACATCTACCGATCTTTCCAGAAAATAGATGAGGGAACACTTCTCAGTTCATTTTATGAAGCTTATATATTAAAAAAAAAAAAAAAAAAAAAATCTAAAGAGCATTATTTCTCAGGAACAAATGTTAGCCAACTGAGTCTACAATGTATACAAAGGATTATATATCATGATCAAGTAGAATTTATACCAGGGAGATAAGGCTGGGTCAATGTTAAAAATCAATAATGTAATTCACCATATCAACAAACTAAAAAAAAAAAGTAACATGAATATATCAATCAATACAGAAAAAAATTTTATAAAATTCAACACTCGTTCATGATAAAACTTCTCAGTACAGTAGGAGTAGAGGGGAACTTCCTCAACCCAACAGACAGAGCTGCAAAAGAAAAAAAAAAAAAAAACTTACAGTTGACATTATATTTAATGGTGAAAACTGAATGCTTTCCTCCTGTGATAGGGAACAAGGCAAGGACATCCACTCTCACCACTCTTATTCAACTTAGTGCTGGAAGTCCTATCCATTCCCATAAGGCCAATAACAAAAATTAAATGCATATACATTGGAAAGAAGACATGAAATTATCCCTCTTGGTTGATTGTGTCATTGTCTACATAGAAGACAAGGAATCTAAAAAATGAAACAACCACCACAATTTATAAGTAAGTCCAGCAAGGTCCTGGGATATAAGATCAGCAAACAAAAATTAATTGTATTTGTATATAATATCTATGAACATGTGGATGCTGAATTGTAAAATATAAGACCATTTATAAGCATTAAAAAATGTTTAGCTATAAATCTACCAGAAATCATGTCCTGCATTTGAATGTTGAATACTGTAAATTGCTGATAAAAGAAATCAAAGAAGAGGTTAAAAACATGGAGAGGTGTGCCATATACATAGATGCCAATTCTTCCAAATTGATATTCAGGTCTATTACAATTCCTTTCAAAATCTCAGCAAGATGTTTGTAGATATAGAGCATATATTCTAAAATTTACATGGAAAGGCAAGAAACTAAAATAGCTAATATAATTTTGAAAAAGAATAAAGTGAAAGGAATCAGTCTCCTTAATTTCAAAATATACTATGTAGCTAAATAATTAAAAGTATGTGAAAAGGTAGAGAAATAGATCAATGAAATAGACTAGAGTCCAGAAATAGACCTACATAAATATGTCCAGCTGATTTTTTTACAAAGTTGTAAAAACAATTCAATGGAAGATAGCATTTTCAACAAAACGGACTAAAGTAAGTGGATATCAATAAGCAAAAACAAAAAACTGCAACTTAAACCTCCCACTGTAAACTAAAATGAACCTAAAAATGGATCAGAAACTTAAATATAAAATATGAAACTATAAATGTTTTTGGAAGAAAATAGAAAACCTTGAAGATCTTAGGTTTAGGCAGATTATACCTAGACTTACCACTAAAAGCACCATCCATAAAAGAAAACATTGATAAATTGGACTTAATCAAATTAAAATTTTTTGTTCAGAGAAACATACTTCTAAAGGATGAAAAGAAACACAGACTGGGATAAAATATTTGCAAAGCGTTGTCCAAACAAGAAGCAATATCTAGTATATATAAAACCAAACAGTCCAGTTAGAAAATGGCCAAAAGACATTAAGAGATATCTCACCAAAGGGAATATACAGTTGGCAATTGCACACAGGAAAAGATGTTTAACATTATTAGCCAGTAGGGAAATACAAACTAAAACCACAATGATATATCACTAGACTCCTCTATCAGATTTTTAAAAAATTTTTAATTTAAATCAAAATAGTGACAACACCAAATTTTGGCATGGATGCAAAGTAACTGGATCACCCACACATTGCTGGTGGTATAATAAAATGATACAGCCACTGTGGAAAATAATTTGGCAATCTCTTAAACTGAACATATAGCTACCAATAGTTATACATCTGGGTATTTATCCCATAGAAATGGAAACTTAGGTTCACACACAAAAAAACTGATGGAAATATTCATGGTAACTTTACTATAGTTTCCATTCTAGAAACTGAAATTTATTACAGTTTCCAGAAATTGAAACAACCTAGTTGTCCTTCGATGGGTGAATGGTTAAACTGTACTGTATCCATACCATGGAATATTGCTCAACAATAAAAAAGAACACACTATTGACACATACAACAATTTGGATGAATCTCTAGAGAATTATGCTGAGTGAAAGAAAGCCAATCCCAAAAGATTATACAAGGTATGATTCCATTTATATAACTTTCTTGAAATGGCAAAAGTATAGATATGGAGAAAAGATTAGTGGTTGCTAGGGATTAAGGATAGGATAGCAGTGAGTAAAGGTAAAGAGTGATGCATGTGGTTATAAAAGGGCAACAGGAGGGATCCTGATGGTGATGGAAATGTTCTGTATCTTGACCATCAGCATCAGTTTACTGGTTGTGATATTGTACTATGATTTTGCAAAGTGTTACCATTACGGAAAACTGGGTAAAGGGAATCTCTCACTATATTATTTCTCCCAATTGCTTGTGAATATACGATTACCTCAAAATTAAAACTTTAAAATAATTATACATATTTGGCCATATCCTCCCACTTTGACCTCTTCTTTTTACATAAGCTAGTATGTCATTCCACAGTTAGGTGTGAAACTACAGAATGATCTTAATTATGGCATAATATTTTCTGGTGTAGAATTTCTTCCTGATTCCAACTTATAGACACCTTGGGTTAATTTTTACAATTCATGTTTCTTCTGGCTCCTTAAGGTAGATGTTATCTTTTTCTTACAAATAATATGTTCTTGATTTGTACAACAATGCTTTCATGGAATACCACATACTAGAGAAAAAGCCAGGAAAGCTCTCACAATCTGCACAGCAGTCTTCTGGAATGGGTGGGAAGTAATGAGGCTCTTTGGAAATCGTCATTTGCTAGTAATAATTAAAAGAAAGATCAGACAAATGGAATTTAAAGCTGATTCATCATTAACAGTAAACAAAACTTGTATTTAAAAGGGATTCCCTGTTTTTGTACATGAAGTGCACATTAAGAGGTTCTGGTAGCTTTTTGTTTATCATCTCCTATTTTTTTTTCCTTATTTTATTTTTAAATATATAGCACGTGGAAGTCGCGAATCAATACAAGTGTTGTACTAAATTTGAGGTGAGTGGCAAAAAGAAAAAAGTCATGAAATGCAGTATTGAATGGCAATCTCACTAAAAGCCTAGAAATAACAAGGTACAAAGTTTCCTATCTTATCTGTCCTCCACAGTTTAGCACCAAGTGTTTCCAAAGTAGGTCACTCAGATGAAACCTAGGATGCTTGTCACAGTTAGCCTCTGAGATACCGTTTTGTGCCTCTCTGACGCTTTAGCTGCTTCCTTGGCCTGGATTGCTCTTCTCATTTCTTCCTTGGCTCATTCAAACTTATTCTTATAGGTTGGAAATGAACTTCTTCCCAGGAAGTCTTTCTTGATTCCTTGAGGATGAGAGTACTGCCCTCTTTTCCTCTTGCTACCTTCACTTACATATATCAGAGCATTTTTCCATATTTTATGAAAATTATCATCTAAGGCTAAGCACCTTGAAAAGAGGATCCCCAGTTTATCCATTTTTTCTCCTGGTGCTTTACACAGTGTACTCAGTGAATGTTGGTGGGATGAGAGCAGTGGTGAACCATTCTGTAGTGTAGTCATCACCAAGTGGGAGCACATCATGTAAGAAAAGTAGGTGAGCTCACTAGACATTTAGTAGAGTGACTCCTGTTCCTGTTTGAATTCACTGGATAGCAACAGACGTGGTTCACTGGATGCTTTTCCATGACTGAATCTAAATGAGGAGACTGGCTTTTGTATTTCCATTACTACAGTGAGACTGCAGGCACCATGAGACCAAGGACCGCCTTGCTCCTGCTCACTGCTTTAATGGTGGCTGGTGTACAGTGGGTCCCCAAACGATGTGACTCTATGGGTCAGTCACTCTTCTAAGTGATATGTATATATTAACTCATTGAATGTCAAATAAGTCTAAGAGATGGGTACAGTATTACATTGGAGCTGAAATACCAAGAGGTTATTAAACTAACCCAAAGTCACAGAACTTGTAAGTGGCATTGCCAGGCTTAGAATACAGCAGCCTCACTCCTAAGTCTATGCTGTTAAGGACTACATATGTATTCTAGGTCTTTAAAAGTAACAGGAAGAAAACTGGATACAACAGCTCCTTTTCACAGATGAGGAAATCAAGGATGAAAAATATTACGTAACTGAACAAAAATCAGTTGTTAGAAAATGGTGGCACTAAGAAATGTTTTGGGCAACAGGTGGAGGCAGTGAAAGGGCTTCTCCTTCAGGTACCTTTTTTTTTTTTTTTGTGCCTCTAGCATGTCATTTTTTTTTAAATCTTCATTTTATTGAGATATATTCACATACCACGCAGTCATACAAAACAAATCGCACTTTCGATTGTTCACAGTAACATTACATAGTTGTACATTCATCCCCTAAATCAATCCCTGACACCTTCATTAGCACACACACAAAAATAACAAGAATAATAATTAGAGTGAAAAAGAGCAATTGAAGTAAAAAAGAACACTGGGCTTCCGGTACCTCTTAAGGTAGAGATTGTTTGACTCTACAGTACCTACCAACCAACCTGGCTGGACTTAAAGTGTCCTAAATGTGAGTGGGGTTGGGGGGGGATAGTTAGGGGGGCATATATGTGTGTATGGGTGTGTGTAAGTGAATGTGTATGTGACTGTGTGTGTGTAATGAGGATGTTTATGAATGTGTGGCTGCATACCTGTGTATGCAATCTATCAGGGCATGTGGTGAGAACATGAGTATGTGGGCATGTGTGTATGAGTGTGTGTGTCATGTGTGTAATTTGCTCACATGTTGAATAGAATTGCTTGATATTAGTGGTCACAGATTCTTTAGGTGGTAAGGAAACACTGGCAAGAATCTGAATACCCTAAGGGTTTGGGGCTCATACCTCAGCCCCTGCCTCATCCATACAGGGACCGCAGCTGTTGGATCACTAACAGAGAAGAGCAGTTTTAACTGAGGGGTACTGGAAGAAGTCTCTGCCAACATGTATGAAACTGGTAGGCTAACTTGTTAGCTTGCAAGTAGAGTAAAATCTCAGAACTTCCACAGTTCTTGACAAGAGGCAGCTGGCATTTATTCAGTCATTTTTTCTTCAAAATACAAAATCATGGGGGAAACAAACTAAATTACATCACTGATACTTCACAAGAAGTTGAAAATGCCATTTCTAGTGGTATAACTTCATAGTGATGCTGACCACATAGAATGTGTATGGAGCTTGATGGTCAAAATTACAGAGTGAGTTACCAGTCCTTCAGATGAAAGATTTTAGTATAGAGAAAAGCTGTAGATACATCACATGGAGAGGGAAGCAGTCATGCTTTCCTTTGCTTCTAAGAATGTAAATAGGACCAATTAACAGAAGTTTTGGAGAGGTAAGTTGTAGCTCAATATGATGAAGCTATTTGCTTTCTTAAAAAAAGAATAAATAACCAGCTGTTCTGCCATTGGATTTATTTTTTGTGTTTTTTAAATCACAAAAATATATTGTTCAATGGAGAACATTTGAAAAAGTGATTTTTAATCTCACTACTTTGAAATAACCACTAACATTACAAAATACCTTCCCCATCTTTGTGTGTACATGTGTGTGCAGTGTTAGAAAAATGGCATCATACTGAACATGTTATCTTGCTTTCTTTATTTTGCAATCAATTACGATTCCTGTCTATAGAAAAATGTATTTCTCATATTCTTTTACAATCTCATTCTATTTATCTCATCAGTATTTTATCATATCAACACATCTATTTAACCAATTCCTATTGTTGAAAACTTTAGTTCTAATTTTTCTCTGTTGTAACTAAAGGAGCTGTAAGTAGTTTTATATGTCTTTGACCACAACTTTATTTCCCTAGAATAGATTGCTAGAAATAGAACTGATGAGCCAGAGAGTATGTATGTTGATATTTAGAGATATATACAATTTAAAAATCCTCTAGAAAGATTTTAAGAATTTATACTTCTACCATATTTCATTTCCTTCATAAAAGCTGCATTGTATATATTTTTTCATTTTCAGGGAGGACAGTTGTCATAACATTTTCATTTGTTTTTAAGAAATATGGCCTAGAGAATAATAATCACAGGGCTTGGAGTCAAACATACCTGTATTTGCAATCAAGCTTGCTGATTTCTAGTTGTGTGACCTTCGACAATTTATCTAATATCCCTAAGCTTCCAAGTGGGATTGATAAATGGGAACAATATTGAGGAAACTTATTCAGATACTATGGATAAATTACTAAGCACAGTGCCTGACACAATGAACTAGCTCAAGAAGGATTAGCTTTTTTATTTTAATTATTTGTCTTTAATTACCACTGAGGTTGAGAATTTTATTATTTCTGTTAAAATTATATATCTTCTTTTGAGTATTACATTTCCATGTCACTTATTCATTTATACATTGAGAATAATTTTCTATTTCTTACCAAGCTGTAAAAGTTTACCATTAGGTAAGAGAGAGAATCTTTGTGACTCATTTATTTTGAGTATTTTTACCCAGTTTTTCCTCTTGTCATTAAATATCTTCTATAGTATTTTGCTTTTATGTCCAAAAAGGTAGTAGTCAGTTTTTCTCCCCAAACATTTTTAGCTCTTTGAACTTTCCTGCCCCTTTCAAAGTTAAACTTGGTCATTTTACTTGCTATGGGCAATGACATAAGAGCAGTATTGATTATGTCACTTCTGGGCAAATGCTCTAATAGCCAGTGTGTGATCCTCTCTTATATGTGGATCCTGGAAGCATGGGTTGAGATGGAGCCTATGTCAACCTAAGTACCTAAGTGACTAAAGTGGAACCCTCCTACTCACTAAACAAATAAACAAAATAAACTTTTGTTATGTTGAGTTACTAAGATTTGGAGGATGTTTACTGCAGCATAAACTAGTCTAGACTTACTGGTGCAAGATATTTTGTGTGTATTTGTTTTAATTTTTGCTTTCTTAATGTCCTTACATTTAATTATGTTTTACTTAGAAATATTGCTTTTGATATTATGCTGAGAAAGTAGAAAGAATGTTCTGACTATTGGAATGCTCAAACATGGACTGAATGTTTCTTTGAGGTAGTGAGTTTCCTGGTCATGAATGTTGATAAGTATAAGTTATGACTGTGTTTCAGGAATGCTGTGTAGTTATTATATATTATATGAATAATCAGAGTAGTTGACCTTTAAGTTTCCTTCCAGTTGTTTGGGTAGTAAGTATATTGCACAGTTGCTATTCTCAGGGGACTTGTAATGAACCTCGGTATTTGCAAAGACAAAGTAGAAAGTTTGGAAAAGATTATTCCTTCTTTTTTTAAGTAATGATACATGCACAGATAACATAATCCCCAATTTGTAGAATAAATGTACATTTACATAACGATCCATTACAATTCTATTCTCTTCAACACCTCTGCAGTGACTCAATTTGTTGCAAACAATACAAAACAGGAAAGTAACACCTTCTTATATAGCTCAAATGGATTCCATATTGAGAAGTATTTTGTTGTTGTTGTTTTAATGTGTCAAGACAGGTATAAGGGATGTAGAATCCTGCAGGATCCAAGCAAGAGAATGATTCTCAAAAAAACCCTAATTAAAAAGAAGAGTGTTTCTCAGCTGCTCTGACCAGGGCAGCACTTAGGAAGCTGGAGCAGAGAGGGCAGCATTTGAGCGGTTCTCGTGTCTCACATCAACAGTTTCCTCTGTTCTGGATGCTTCCATGTGACCCCTGAGTACAGAGCAAGCCTCACATCCAAACCAGCTCCCAGAAGGCATTTCCCACCTGGGATAGCCATCCCCACCTGTTATTACTCACGATTCTTGAATTTTGGTGAAAAGACTCAATAAGTTTAAAACTAAACAAAGCCAATTTAAAGACTTGTATAAAAATATTTTTCCAAAGGATGTATTTGGGTCCTTTGAAGAAAAGCAGCAAAGGATGAGGTATTACAAACACCGTAGCTTCGTTAAACTTCCTTTGGGAAAATTTCTGCTTTTGTCAATCTCACATATACTTTTTAAAATGATTTCCTTTTCCTCCAGCACAGTAACTTTCTTGACCCCACCGCTCTCTCTCTCTCTCCCTCTCCCTTCCCGCCCCCGCCCCCCCCCCCCCCCCCCCCCCCCCCCCCCCCGCCTCAGCTTTTTCAGCTTTGGCATCCAAGTGTGTGTATGAATGTCTGTTGCACAGAGAAGACGTGTGTTGGTGAAAGCAGGAGAGAAATGCAACTGAGTCCTATGCTGCCACTAATTTTACAAATGTCTGAACTTATAGCCACTATCAAATTACCCTCTAAAATCTGTCTTTTAACAGCGATGACAGGTGACTAATTTTATGTAACAGTTTCAAAATCCTAAGAAATACTTGGAAATTTTTAACAACCTCTTATTTCCAAAGTTTACCTTGATTCCCATATTATTTGAAGTTTTTAAAATTTGGATAAGCATATGTTCACTAACCTTGCCTCCCCCACTCTCCTCTGTTTTCAGTATAATTCCTCACTTGGGCTCAGCATCCCCTAATACGAAGCCCCTCTGTTTATCCTCTTCAGAAAATAACCCATTTTCTGTTGGTGTTGAAGAGGTATTATTTCCCATTACTGAAGAGATCTAATGATATAACAGCTCTGTAAATGCTCTTTAACACCATCCCAACTTTTGGAGGTGAGCTGACGCCACCATTTCTAGGCAATGCAAATCAGATTGGCTCTTGATAGGCTTTTTTCATTGCTGGCTTAGTATTTGGATTTCTAGGCTTTATGTCTTAAATATACGTCCCTTTGCTGTGACATTAGCAGTGTTTTATGAGAAAGAAAAATTATAAATGTAGGTTCAAACAGCTCCCTCACGGAAGTCCACTAGATTCTATTTTTTAATTCAATTTTATTGAGATATACTCACATACCATACAATCATCCATAGTTTATAATCAATTGATTACAGTACCATCAAATAGTTGTGTATTCATCACCAAAATCAATTTTTGAACATTTTCATTTCTCCAAAACAATAAAAGTAAGAATAAAAATAAAAGTATAAAAGAACACCCAAAACATCCCATCTCTCCCATCCTCCCTATTATTCATTTAATTTTTGTCCCCATTTTTCTACTCAACCCTAGATTCTATTTTAATTATAGTGATATCTGGTTATACATCCTTAACTTTGAGACTATGGTGCTTGTTTTCATTTTTTTTGTAGGAAATATGTTTTCTTGTCATATTTAGGCTATAGAAAATCAAGTTTGAATTTACTCATCAAACTTGTAATATTTAATCAAGTGATTATAACTTCACTTATTATTAACAAATATAAAAAGGAATCAGATGCTCTTGAACTGAGGAAACCACATCTGTTTTCCCCATTTTTTCAAGTTTAGTGAAAGTTACCCTGAGTGTTGATTTTAACAGTAACATTTTAAGAATATATGAGGAATTTTGCCTTTGTCCTCAATGTAGTGATTGATTTTTTAACTAACTTCCAAAACTGATTAACTGCTCTTCTTTGGAAGATGCAAAAGAAGGAGACTATCCAATTTTTTGTCCTTGGTAGGTTTGTATTCTGATAATTATGGAATATATATATAAACTTGGGAATAAATTGGATAGTTCAGAAAATAAGAACAGTAATAGCTTTTCATATATTATAGATTTTCATAATATTCTTAGAATTAAGATCATGTCTACAGTTTACTTGTATTTATGCATGTTTCCATGGTTTTGTTACTTAAGTTTAAATTGAGTTTGTTAATTATTTCCTTTAGATTGTGAATCTCTCAAGAATAGGAGTATCTTTTTTTTCTTACCTTCATCCTATGCCTGTCCTAGCACAGTGCCAAGAGTGGTACCAATTATTATACATTTAATAAAGTTATGGCTAAATTTTTAGGAACTGGACCCTATATAGAGACCAATAAAATATTTAATTATCCAGAGACCACATTTGAGGGAAATAGACAAAAATCAATAAGACCTATTTTAATATAAGGGTTTCCTTTAAAATACCAGACTACCCATCTTCACTAGTTTCCTGTGAGTTAGTACATGTTCTTACAATCTCCTTCTTATCTACTCCTGGTGTTCCCATCTTCAAAGAATTTATGCTCAAGATAGAGGCCTGAGGTACAGTCCCACACATAAACTTAGGTTCTTATTTTGCTCATGGGCTGTATTTAAATATTGCAACTTATTTTTGTAAGCTATTCATCTTAAAATAAATCATCCTTATTTACAAAGTATTGGGGTTGGTGCTTGGAGAATATAAAAATTAGACACAGTCCCTGTCATTAAGGATTAAAATTTAATTGAGGGGAAAAAAAGACACAAATAAG
This sequence comes from Choloepus didactylus, assembly GCF_015220235.1. NCBI lineage: Eukaryota > Metazoa > Chordata > Mammalia > Pilosa > Megalonychidae > Choloepus > Choloepus didactylus. The sequence continues at coordinate 28,421,626 of NC_051322.1, read as the reverse complement.
GATTTAACAACCAACCTAATTGCCAGATGAAGGCACTATAAGAGTTCAGGTAAAGAGAGAGCTCATCAATGGTAATTCCACTAATAAAATTATGGGGTAGGACCTCTTACCATTTAAGAGGTTAAGAAACTCATACAGGGAGAGGTTAAGTCACTAATACCTTACTGGTCACACAGTTAGTAAGTACAAAGTTTGGAGTTGAATCCAGATTGGCAACATCATCCATCACCATGTGTATGTTCATGGATATGGAACATTATGTATATGTAAGGGTAGGGATGTGAGCTGAGACATAAAAGATGTTAATTACTAGAAAGATAGAGAAAATTAGGAACAGCAGTTCAGGTTGATGTGAGACAAGGTTGGCAAGTATAGATGTGCAAAAATTAGTCCAGTCTGGAGGGATCTGAGATATTTAAGAATAAGGTGAATGTAAAATTTATTGTCCAAACTGGGCCACTTCTGATGTGAGAAGGGCTGCTAACTGGATGCGATGCTGGGACATAAACTGTGCATAAACTATGACTGTTCCATGGAATCTGAGACCTATGTGTCATCTTATGTCCCTCACTCAATCAGTGGAGGGATCCTGATATCCTTAAATTGGTTCTGTCTCTGGTAATTATTCATGTGATCAGGATCAATTACCTCATATTAGCCTGTGCAAAATGTAAAAGAGAAAAATAAGCTTTAGCCCTACTCTCAGGGTTTGGCTCAATGTCTGTATTCCAGTGCAATTATGTCTGACAATCTGACCTCTTGACCTTTGGACTTTGCCTTCTTAGAGCTGATTTTGTTCCTTCACTCTACTTATATTAATGAACTCCTATGGACACAAACTCTAACCTGCTTGAACTTATGGAATCCACTCAATCATTTGGGATATGTTGATAGCCGCAGAATCTGACCTGTATGCTGTTTGACTTATGGAACTTGTCAGACTCCTCCTGCAGAGCCAAAATTCTGTCTTTTGTATAGTTCTAGCTACTCTTAGCTAGATCTGACTCTTTACCATATACATATATAAATATATGTATTTATTTATGGGGTGTGTGTGTGTGTGTGTGTGTGTGTGTGTGTGTGTGTGTTGGAGCTATGGGGCAGCAGTTGGAAAGGGCCCTTTATAGAGTGAAGACATCAGAAGGAAGAAACAGGAAGAAGAAATACTGCATAAGAAAGATTCTCAGAATACTGTGATTTTCCAAAACCTGGTATTTGGCCTAGAATTCTTTGGGTTCATTGAATCAGTGACTACTCTAGTTGATTTATTTTGTTTAGATTGGGTGAAGGAAACAGTGTTAGTGTTTATTCTCTGTGCTCTCACAGAGCATATCATATTGTAATATACTTTTTATGTCTGTCAGCCACATTTTACTCAGGATAATCTCCTTTACAGCAAATGGGGCATTTATCTTTTTCACCTTGAAAATCTAGCTCATTGGTTGGCACTAGCTGGCAAAGGAATGTGCTTTAAGTGGTGGCTTTGTCAGCTTAGCTAAGATAGAATTATGTGTCCCTGAATTTTCTTATCTGTATAATTCTAGGTAAGAGTTGGCCACAGGAGAGATTTGAAAAGTAGAAATGAACAGCCATTTCTTATGGTCTGAAGGTTGGTGCAAGAAGTGTGACCTCACAATTGTATCACTGATCTAGTGGTTTCCCTGTTAGCATGGGGCAGCACATGCTGACCACACGCCATGTAGGAGGCAGTTTTTGAGTGACAAAGAATATGGCATGGAATACCTTGGTGAACATAAGGCCTATAATGGAGTTGGTTGGTTGCTTGCTTTTAAGTGTAGTGGAGAATTTAGGGAAAGAAAATTGTGAGCTCAGGGCTTTAAATACCCTGCTCATAGCTTGGAAAAGGCTTGGGAAGCTCTAAAACTGCCCTAAGGGAAACACTTATCTCCTGTAGCCTCAGGGATGAGATTTCAAAAAATAAAACCCAAAGACTAAACCTGAAAATGGCTAAAATAAACACAAATTGATTTCCCCGTCTTATAGGGCCTCTTATGTTAAAGTTAGGGCATTGTTGGAGAAAGTAGTGTCCTGAAAATTAGAATGGGTTCTTAATGCAGATTCTGATGAAGAAAAAGATCTTGAACACCTAAATTTTACTTAACCACTTTTGCCAGCAGAAGCAGCCCTTCTATTCCTGTCTGAAGGAGATTAGTATCCCCTTGCTGGAAGGAAGAAACTGAAATGGGCTCCCCTGAGGAAGTTTCCTTCAGGCAACTGCTCTTCTTCCTCGGGTGCTATACAGAAACCTCCATTGCTTTTAGTCCTATAACCAAACTCACTTGTGGCAGGACTGAGAGGCAAACGCACAAAGTGTAACCTGTGAGGAGGTGCAACCTACAGAAGTATTGCAAATTTTGCTAATTTATATATGGGAATGGGTTATGAGGGTGATGGAGGAGGTTGGAAGGAAGAAAATGTGGGGTTGGGATGAATTTGTTGATATATCTTACAAAGTAGTAATTCAGGATTTAATATGTTGGCTTGAACAACTAGAGGTGGCACTAATTGTTTGATTGTTTGAAACCACTACCCCAGAGCATCCTACACTAAATAAAGTTGAAGGGCCAAGACTTCCTTGTTACATAGTAGAGGAAGAAGTCCAAAAGCTTAGGGAGATCTGAATGCTAAAAATACATTTCTCAAGTAAGACCTGCTTAATCACAGTGGGGACAACTACCATCAACCTGACTCCTTGAATTCAGTGGGGATGATAGGTCTGTGGGTGGCAAAGGCCAAATGGCAGGACTTAATCACCAAAGACAAGGTGGATATGGTAATGGTAATGCCAGCACGGCCAAGAAGTAACTGGAATTGTCTGCCCACCGAGATCACTGGCATTGAATAGTTATGAGTCCCCAGAACTGAAATAGTTGGTCAGGCTACTAAAGTCTTACTTAGTTTATATAAATTGAAACCTTGAGTTCTGGAGACACAGTCTGTTATGAATCTTCTTAAGAGCAAATTCTGGACCTTCAACCAATTTCTAGACTTAAGCCAATTCAAAGATCTAGAATGAGATTCTTAATAGGCTTAAGAACCGAAACTGAATGAGGGTGAGGTAAAGTCCCCTTAAGGAATGTGCCTGATAACACCCAAAATTTAAACTTTAACTATTCCTACCTTTCCTCAAAGGAACAGAGGCTGTTTATCAGATTGTGCAGTTAAAGGAAAATAATCAAACTCTTTGGAGATAGCTGCATACTTGCTTAGAACTGACAAATTCTTGAAGAACCAAAATTTCACTGTGGTTCACCAGTCAGAGAAGGGGCTTTTGGAAGTCAGGTGATCAACAGAGTTTTGGCTTTATTCTACTTCACAGTACATCCAGTTGCTCCCCCAAACCAACCTGTATTAGTTTCCCTATTTCTGGAATGCATAGTTGAAATCAACATAACCAGCAATTGGCAGAATCCACACATTGGGCTATTATGGTAGTATAGTAGGCAGAAATCTAAAGATATCTGCAAGATTATTATAACCGTCCCTTGGTTATTCAATCAAATACCAGGCACTGCTGTGAAAAGAATGTTTCAGATGTAATTACAATCCCAAGTTAATTGACTTTTAAGAAATAGATGATCTGTGTGAGTCTAATCTAATCACAGGAACCCTTAAACATCAGAAGGTTTTCTCCAGCTGATGGCAGAAGGTGAAGTCAGAGAGGTTTGAAGCATGAGAGGGATTTGACCCCCATCACTGGCTTGAAGATGGAGGGGGCACATGGTGAGTAATGCAGGTGGTCTCTAGAAGCTGAGAGCAGCCGCTGGATAAGAGTTATGTTGAGGCATCTTTCCAAATTAGCAGAATTGGTGAAAATATTTGAATGTCATATAAATGCTCATGAAAGAACAACTTCAATAAAGGGGATCTAAATAATCGAATGAAAAAGTGATCTATTGTATGTCCATCAGTCAGCCTCTCTCCTCAACTACTTCTGTTCTTGCTTCATAGGCTTAAGAACCAAAGTGACTATAGTGGCATGAGAGATGGCTGTGCATGGGCTCAGCAATGGGGACTTCCACTCCCCAAAGCTGATCTGGCTGCAGCCTCTGTTGAGTGTTTAACCTGCAATAACAGAGACCAATACCGAGCCCATAGTATGGTGTGCCTCTAATGCTCCATGATGAAGGAACACACTTTAGTCTCACTGGAATAGGCACTTACTCATGTATGGATTTTTCTTTTCTGCTCACAATGCTTCTGTTAAAACCACCATACACATACTTATAGAATGCCTTATTTACATCATGCTATTCTGAAAGAGCATTGCTTCTGAGTAAGGAGCCCATTTTACACCACATAAAGTCCAGCAATGAACTCATGAGCATGACATTTACCAGTGTTCCCATGTTCTCCATCACCCTGAAGCCACTAGCTTGCTGGTAGAATGGTAGAAAGACGTTTTGAAGACTTAGTTATGGTACCTTGCAGTGCTGGGATAACATCGTATAGGATATGACTTTGCTCTAAATTGGCACCTAAAACATGAAGCTGTTTGTCCTGTGGTCAAATGCATGAGTCCAGATCTTCAGGAAAAGAAATGGGAGGGTCTCCTTTCACTATTGTACCTTAAAATCCACAAGCAAAAGTTTTGCTTCCTTCCCCTACCACATCAGACTCTGCTGGACTAGATGTCTTCATTCCAAGAGAGAAATGTTTCTGTGTGACAAATCCCTCCCATGCTTTAAAGCTCTCTGACTTCACCTTCTGCTGTCAGTTGTACAGGGCAAACAGCTGCACTAAACTGGAAGCCAAGAATGTTGTCTCGTCACATAGGTCTCTTATGCCAATGAATCAACAAAGATAAGCATTACTTTACAACTAGGTTGATTGATCTGACCTTAAGGAGAAATGTGTGGAGGTACACAATGGAGAGAAAACCCCTCCAGTGACTCTTCTACATCCTCTGATAAAAGTCAACGAAAAATTACTACGACACGGTGTAAGCAGGGCTGCTAATGGCAGTTAGCATTTGGGAGTGACGGTTTAGATCACCCTATCAAGCAAAGAACCACAATTGACAAGGTGGTTGTTGAGGACAAAGGAAATATGGAATAAGCTAAATATGGTTTAACCATATTTAACCATGTGAACAGCTGTAAAAATGAGTACTATTATAGTTGTAAGTATATCTTTCTTGTTTTGATATTAATATATTTTCTCTATTAACCAATTTGATTGTTTTTTCTTCTCCTCCCCCATTTCCCTGCCATCTAATATAATATACGTTCATAGTATTTAATCTTCTACTTCAGCATTTAGTTAAAGCATAACACAAGTGTGTGGAGGGTGTGTTTCAACCAGATGAGCAATGACTATCACCCCAAAGATGAATAAAGGGTTTTGTATACTCTTCTTGGTGAAGTATTAGCATGTTTACCATTTTGTTAGGAATGATTTCAGAAGGTTAGGTGAGGCTTGATTTTTCTGTTATCTTTATTTAGAAGCTTAGTATGATTAAAAGAGGGATTTGTGGATGCCAAGTTGACAAGGGCTGGACTCGGGTGACTATGGACTCTGTCACATTAGTTGAAACTACCTTTTCCACATTCCCTTCTCTGAATACTACCAAATTAGGGTTGGCTTCAAGATGTGGAAAGTGGAAATAAGGCAGCAACCATTTGTTGTGTGCTGAAGGCTGGTGTAAGACACCAGGAGCTCTGGTGGTTCATGCATTTTGGGGCTGATCTGCTGGTTCACCTTATTAGCAGGATGTAGCACTCAGGCCTGCAACTGATCCAGTTTCTGGTTCAGTTACTTTTTCAGCTTCTCAGAGTCCTGGGCCAGGTGTATGTGCAGCCTCATGATGTTGGACATCAGGTTCTTCTGAAGATAATCTGTATCACTGGAGTATGAAGCTATTACTCATTACTCATTAATTTGAAAAACAAAACCACTAAGTAAAAAGAAATCAATAAAACATTTTATTTCGGCTTTCCAATATAAATTGTATCATTGCATAACTAAATAATAGACTAGAAGAATATTTTTTCTTTATAACAGTTTTCCAGCTAATAAATGTAGATCTAGAATATTACCATTTTGCAACCCATAATGAATTCATGGAAATATGATCATCACTGATCATCAACAGCTGCTGACATTACAGCAAGAGGATGATAAAATATACCCCACCACCTAGGAAATATTCTAGCTAAATGTAGAACAACTTTGTAGAACAAATAATTCTTTATCTTCAACAAATAAACTGAGAGAAAACAAAGAAAGATGGAAGGAAAACCTATAAATTAAAAGAGATTTATTGTAAAGTTGCTGAAATCATTGATTTGGATATTTACAATGGTAAATTTTATGGTATATAAATTCTATCTCCATAAATTTGGATAAAAAGAGAATTAAAAATCATATTAGTTGATGAGTAGACCTGAATTAGATCCTGATTTAATCAAACAAATTTTAATCAAAAATCGACATTTAAGACACAATTAGAAAATTTCATATTTACTGGATATTTAATAATATTAATGAGCTATTGTAAATTTTATTCTGTTTGATAATGGTATTGTGGCCATGTTAAAAAGCTAAAAAAGAAAAAGAACTCTTATCTCACTGAAAAATTTAGTGATGAAATAAAGATTAAACTTTTGATTTCCAAAAATCCACATTTGTGTTTTTACTGTTTTGCAGTTCAGGATATCACAGAGAGAAGGTACAAAGTGGCATTTGTGGAATGAGTTGCTACACAGTGCGTTGTGGGAACACAGGCTCATGCACAGCAGAAACTTTTAGCCAGTGACTGCTTTTTTTACTTATAATGCACAAGGGGTCTAAAAAGCAGGGAAGGGAGCCCATCGTGGCCTGTCTCCTGGGGAGGCCAAACTGCTCAGGTCAGGGTCGGTGGATGGTCAGCTCCGCCTGCCCCTGAAGTGGGCTTCCTGTGGGAGAGGAGAGACAAATGTGTGCTGCCAAGAGTGGGGTATTTATACAATTCAGCCGGAAGGAGCCCTGACACTGGGAGTTCCCACGCTGATAAGCATCTGGGGCTGCTTGTCCCAGGTTGCCAGGTTCAAGGCACAGTCAGGTCCCTTCATTAGGCCTAACCCCCGCCCCACCACCACCCCCCCCCCCACCCCCAGCTGTGGAATGGATGCATACTAAGCTGTAGAAAAGGAAGAGGTTGGGGGGGAGGTAGGTTAGGGCTGGAGATGGCCATTGGGTGAGTGTCCGTCACTTCCCCAGCAGCATTGATCGTTCAGGGATTTCTGTAAGGGAGGTTCCTTTTCTAGGGCTTAAAAGAAGTCTTCACAAGGCGCCTCATACTGAGCCTGCAATTTCACTATCACACCAGCAGGTGAAATGCGGTTCTTGCTGGGCAGGCTCAGTGTTGATGGGTAGTGTGACTTCTGACTTCTCCTCAAGGCAGTATTCCCACCTGTTAAACAAAGGAAAGGTCCAGTGCAAGTTAAAAAAAGTATTTTTAAAATGACACACACATATCATCCAAAATAGAGATTAAATACTCTTAGAGAACATAAAACTATTATCAGTTTAGAGTTACCTTAATTTCTCTCTCAATCATTTTCCTAACTTGCTAATTTCTAGGCTATTGGGTGTCACTTAATTATCACAAAATGTTTTTTTGATTTGTCTTAAGTAGAAGGCAAATTTTGTTAAGGGACATTTATTCCCTAGAAGCTTGAAAAACACTTTCAATGTACTTGGTTGATGCATGATTGGAACTGCATAACTGACTGAATTTATATCAAAGAAGTAGGTAATTTTATGACCATTAATAATGGTTGTAGCTATGCAGGCCAAGACAATGATATAGGTAATCGAATCTCATGCTTCAGAGCACAAAGTAATTTGCCGTGAAGAAGCCAGGAAAAAAATCTTACCCCATGTAAAGCATTATATATTTGAATACTTGAGATAGAGGGAGATGAAGAACAATCACCTTTTCCTGAGTTGCGAGGGAATTTATGCAGTGGAGCTTCTCCTTGGATAAAACCATGGCTTGGGTTCTGTATTAAAATTCATCATAATTTCCTTCTGATATTCATGCTATGTGGAACTATGGATAGGATCATGTCAAACCAATGGTTACGTGAGTGACAGCTTTGTCGTTCACATTGAGAAAGGCAAAGGGAACAGTGAAAGGAAGGAAGGGGAAAGGCAGAAAGGAAAAGGAAGGGAAGGTTCCTCCAGGGTGGCTGGGAGGGAGGAAAGAAAGGCTAACTCGAAAGCCTATAGCACTAAAGAGAACGGAGAAGACTGAGCCAAAAAGTACTCACATGTGGAACAGAAGCAAGATTAAGATTGCTGGTCTTTTTTAAAAAAGGACCACTAGTAGGCAAAAGTCAGTGTTTTTCTTTGACCAATGGAAGTTCCTGTAGGACAACAACTTGTCTTAAATACCTTACAGCAAGGAATGTGAAAAATACATGCATTACCTAAACAGCTACAGGCTACAGGCTTTTCACTAGAAAGTGTGGGTGTGCCTCCTTTTCAATAAGCTCAGTAAGAAAAATGTTTACATGCATTCAATTCACTCAATAAAACTTTTTTGAAACATGTGTCATGCCTACGTGCTCCAGGAGGGAAAAATGTAAAAGGCTCACTCCCATCTTCTCTACACCCCCTTATTCACTTCTTCCCATAGGAAGTGAGTAGTCCTGCCAGAAGCAAGCCGCTTTGGCCACAAATACAAAGCCACATTGTTAATCAGCTTTATCTATAATAAAGATGACATTTTGATCTTCATCTCTCTATCTCAAGTGTCCCATTTCTCAATTAATTCCAAACGTTAGAAGGAAAAACAAAAGCATCCTAAATTCCCAACACCAAGAACTGGAAAAAAGTAATCAAAATAATAATCAGTATAATATCCACTTCCACTGTACACCTAGCAGTTTAGTTTTGTAGACTGTGGTGTCTTGGAGTTATGACACAAGAAAACATGTTCTTAATCTTAATCCATTTCTGTGGGTGTGAACCCATTGTAAATAGGACCTTTTGATGAGGTTTCTTCAATTAAGGTGTGGTCCAATTGAATCAGGATGGGTCTTAATCCTGTTATTTGAGGCCTTGTAGAGAAGGCCACAGAGAGAGAAGCCATGGGGAGCAGCCGGAAGCTGGAAGTCAATGGAACCTGGAAGAGAAAGGAGAAGATGCCGCAGAAATGCCAAGGACCAAGGATCTCTGGCAGCCAGCCCAGAATGCTATGGTCTTCGGGGAGAAAGCATCACCTTGCTGAAACCTCAGTTTTGGGCTTCCAGCCTCAGAACTGCCAGCCAATAAATTCCCATTGCTTAAGTTCCAACCCATTGTATAGTATTTGTTTTAGCAGCTGGGAAGCATGCATTGACCACCCTCTTGTTCCACAGCTCAGATACCATGTCCTCCATGAAGTCTTTTTGGATCCCATCCCTTTCCAGGTTAAAGGGTTAAAGGTTAGAATCTTGGATTGAGTCTGTGTTTCCCTTTACCTCATATGCTTTTCTCTGTTGCAGCACTTAGTACATTGTAGTAAAACAAACTGTTTAATTTTCCTATTAATCATCCCTGCTATATAGTAAGCCCCTTTTGGACAGAGAAAAAATTCCATGTTCGTATTCTCAGCTCCTAATGCAATGCTTAATCCTCAGAGAAGTCTTGCCAAACAGAAATGAATTGACCTCTGGAATTTATCTATCTAAAATTTGTGATCCTGTCATATTAGACATGCTCTCTAGATTTCATTTGACCGATAGTTCATACTGCTGACAGGGAGGACTACTAAATATGATGGAGTCCTCATCATATCAGAGAACTCACTGCAGGAGAGTCTCTCTCTTGTCTTTGTCTTGATAGGGAAGAGGAGAATGAAGCGACACTTTCAGGCCCCAGAAGTCATTGTGAGAATTTTAAGCTGCTCCTCTTAGACAGAAAGTACCCTTGGCCACTAGAGCTAATCACTGATCACTTGGGTTCAATAGTTTTCCTATTTGTACTGGCCTTCTTGTGGTAATCTCCTGGTCAAGACACTGGCTTGGTCTGTCTTCCTAACTATATAACTGTACTTGCTTTTTCTCCCCTCAAAGTGTAGTGGGATGGAAAGAGCCCTTCCTAATGTAGGTCATGCCTATTGATAGAATCATTTAACCCTTGAGGCCTTGGATTCCTCATCTCTAAAATGATGCAGTTGGAACTGGGAATTGCTTAGGCTCCCTTTAAGATTCAAAAAATAAGTTAAGGTGTTTTTATTTTTTATTTTTTCTAAAAAGACTTTCCTAATATATTCAGTTCACATTTTTAGCTCCCTTCTCAAAAGACCTAGAGCAGTTAATATTCTGTACTGCACAGTCTCTCAGTTGATTATATATATTGTCTGGTACTATTCACTAATTGTTTCTTGTACATGAATCTTGTTTCTGTAAATAGAATACTCCTTGAGGTTAGGAAAGATGTCTTCTGTTTCCTTGTATTCACTGCATACCAGGGTCTTTCCTCCTCTCTCCTCTGCACCTGGGCAACTCCCAAGTCTCTTTGTCCTCCCTTTTGGTACTAACATAGTAATGTTTATAGCTCTTCATAGCTTACAGAACATTTTCTCATATATGAGGACATTTAGTACTCATTTAACTCTTGTGAATTAAGCATTACAATTGTTCCCGTTTCCATTTTGTAGATGAGGAAGTTGAGTCTCAAAAGTTAAGAGATCTCTTTTCTCCCATTGTCTGTAGTTAAGTAGTGGAATTGGAACTTGAATTAGATTCTTGTTCTTAAAAGCTGTGTTTTAACCATTTGTTTTCCCTTATAGTAAAAAAAAAAAAAGACAAGAAATAGAAAAACAATAAGTTCTATGGCATCAAGAAAGCTTAACTATATAATATATTGTGACAAAACAGAAACAGAGCTGTTAAATATTTGAAAACTAGGATATTTATTGATCATTTAGAGAATGCAAAAAGAATATATAGAGAACTTATGAGTATGTAGCAAATTTAGAAAGCATTCCCATGCTTGGGGGGACATCACTAGGACAGGGCGATGAAGCCTTCAACCCACAACCAATTAGATATAAATGTGATAACATTTTATTTCTTGACCTCAACTATCTAGAGCACAACTGAGTACCACAGAAGAAGCAAAATGGTTTCTGAAAGACCAGAATAACTTATAAAAATTACATGCCCTGAAGATCATATATTTTTCTCATAAGGTGTTTTTGGGACCTAGATCAGAGCCTATACTTACTTGTACTTAGCTTTGGCACAGATTATTTTGGGGTTTTCCACCTCCCAGCAGAATAGAAATAAATCATTAGAGTAGTGAAACTTTAGGAAGCACTGTTAGAAGCAGGCATGGTGTCCAGTGGCAAGAACTGATTTCTTGGCGGTAAAAGATGTGAAAAAAAAAAAGGAAAGAACGAAGACAAATCTAAACTCAGTAGTCCAGGGTCATACACAAAAAGGCACCACTATTAGAGCTCCATGAATTTTCAGTGATAATTAAGGTTATCACTTTATTAATCCATCTATTATCACTCATTCATCCATCTACCCATTCTTCACTAATTCAGCAAGTATTTTTGTGCTAGGCACTGGGCAAGTTTGCTCATATGAAAAAGGGTAACCCATGGTCCTGCTTCTATAGTGCTCAGACTGTATTTGGGGCAAAAAAGGAAGTAAACTGGAATTACAATGAAGCTAGGGAAAGAGGTAAGTAAATAAAAAGTATAGTGCGATGAATGTACCGGGTACCTTGAGAACAGAGAAAAGAGGCTTCTAACCCAGCTGGTAGAAAAGAGAAGGCAAGGAGGCAGGGGAATTGGTAGGAGGGTATGCTGTCAGGTTGGACTTGGTAGGAATTGATGTCTGAGCTGGTTGCTGAATAATGATTATTGTTTAGCTTGATAAAGAGGAGGACCAGGTAGAGAATTACAGGAGCACCCTGTAGGAAAATCTGCTGTGTGAAACAGGATTCTTTTAGGAAACTGCAAATACTTAGGGGACAGTAGCAAAGTTGAAGTTGGAAAGTTAGTCAGAGGTAATTAAAGGCTTTGTCCTGTAAAAGCCAAGATATCAAAACTGGATTCTAAAAATAAGGGGGCTATAGAAGGGTTTTCAGTTTGGGAGTACCAAGATCAGATTCACAGAAATCTTTGCAAAAATTAATTCTGTCTCATCTGTGGGAGACAGATTGGAAAAGGGTGCAATAGAGACAAGGCAACAATTGGGATCTTTTGTCCTAATCTAAGCAAGCCATGGTGATGGTGTGCCATCAGCTGAGAAGTATGATATCTTAGTTCTGCAGTGTGGGGCCAAATAAGGAAAAGAAAGTGTAATCCCAGGAGAAATGTAAGAAACTAGATTCTATGTAAAAAAAAATGCAAAAAAAAGGGTTGTAAAGTATGTATGTGCCTGCATATGCCTGTGTATGTCTGTGTGTGTGTGTGTTTGTGTGTGTGTGTGTATGGCAGGGGTAAAGAGAAGAAGGTGATAAACACAACTTTTAAGAAGCTGTACACCACAATATTAACAGTAATTATCTAAAGAAAGTGAGATCGTGAATAATTTGTATTTTCTTCTTTATACTTTTTAAATATTTTATGTTGGAAATTAAGGTTCTGTTAAATTTAAAATTAAGCAAATTAGCTAAAATACTTTAAAAGGCATACAAATATATAGTATGCTTAAGATTTGCATCAAATGGTTAAATTGTAAATATTGGCTCAGAGAAGTGAGTTTTAGTTTGTAAAGATCCAAAGTTGGCAAATGTGGAGGAACCTACGCTGCCCAGTATGATCCATTGTCTCCTAGAACAGTGCCCCACAGACAACACAATAGGACATGCATAGCTCAGTTACTAAACTTTTCTGCTTATGGTTTTACCATTTAAAAATGGAACTGGTCAATAGCATTTTGAAAAAGTATAAAATATTTTTTTCTCTTAAGAACTGCCCCTGTATATTAAGCACTGGCCACCATTTATTGAGAGGCTCCCAATGTGCCAGGCCCGTGCAACCCACTATAGATTTTTATCAACCTTTCTCTCGGATTGTCCTGTGGCTGGGATCTCCCTACACATGGGCAGCCATGGCCGTGGCAGCCTGGCCAGCTGTCTCACTCATCCTCCACATGTTCACAGGGTTCAGTGAAGATTGCATTGGAGCTGGATTATGATTTCAAACTTGTGCATTTGAAATCACATTGCTGAAATAATGACTTCTAGAATGCAAGAGCATCTGAAATTGGGTAACTCATGGTCCCTGCTTCTAAGATTCTATCTGGGGCAAGAGGTAAGTAAACCAAGCATTATGATAAAGTTAGGAAATGAGGTAAGTAAATAAGCAGGATGATATTTTGTGTTAAATGCACTGGGTGCCTTGAGAGAATGGAGAAGAGGCATCTAACCCAGCTGGTAGAGAAGGGGGAAGGCAGGGAGGCAGGGAAATTGGTAGGAGATTATGCTGTTAGGTAATGAAGCAAATCTTGCACTACATTAGGGTCAGGATGGCAAAAAAGGCACTCAATTAAGGCATGAAGAAGCAGCTTCTAATCTGGATTAAAAGACAAATAGGAACAAAAGTGGAGAGTGACTTAAGACACAACTCTTTTTGGTGTGTATCTGAATAATGTTTTCTAGGATTTGTCTTTGCAGAGTCTTTCATCCATGAGAATGTATCAATATTAATAAAGATTTGTGCCTTCTAGAAGGGTCATTTCTGAAAAAATTAGCTGCCTGGATAGTATGATTTGAAAATGTCTCTGCAAGTAGTTCTGCCTCTATGTCTGAAATTCCCATGGTAATGATTCCTTTAAAATATTGAAATCCTTTGATCAGATTCATTATTATCTAATAGGTTTAACATATTAATCTAGGAGTAGTAGTTAACACAAGTGCTAAACTAATTTATCACAGCCCTGAGGTAATAAGATGGCTGGCAGGCACATTTTGGAAGGGAAGTGTGTGTGTGTGTGAGAGAGAGAGAGAGAAAGAGAGGGAGGGAGAGAAAGAGAGGGAGACAGACAGATAGATAGATAGATAGATAGATAGATAGATAGATAGATAGATAGATAGATAGATATGGGGGATGACTCAAGAAAGAAAAGTTCGTAATTCTCTATCAGGGATACTACCAGCTTCTGGTAGGGCTTCTGAACAAGTACAAGGACTTAGCTGTGGCTGGTAGGATGCACTACAATAAAAAAAGAAGGGCCTAGAAAGGAGAGAAATTATGAAAGATCAGCAGGAGCCAGGATATCACATACATGTTAGGTATAACTTGCCCTTACTGGGGGAGTCCAGATTAATCCAGAGCACTGAGACTGAGACCACAGTCCATACCTCACTAAGAATGAACAGGGAACTCCAGAACATAACCTCTGCAACTCTCCTGTCCTAAACACATTATCCGTTTTTTTGGATAATCACAAAAACTCCCAAGCATCCTGGTCATCCCTTACCTCCAAACTCTAATTCCCATAAAGGATCTGCATAACCCTGTTCTGTTTCCTTATCCCACTCCTCTGCAACTGTTGGACCCCTACCACTGTGCCCTCCAGAATTCACAATTCATAATTGGCAAAAATCCCTGTAGCCTCAACCTCTTCTCTGAATTTCCTTTTACCTTATTTTTCTAACATTGGTTTCTCAACCTCTGTACTATTGATATTTTGGGCCAGATAATTCTTTGTTATGGGGTGCTTTCCTGTCCATCATAGGATGTTTAGCAGCATCCCTAGCTTCTGCCCACTACATGCTGGTAACATCTCTGCCCCAATTATGACAACCAAAAAAATCTCTAGACATTGCCAAATATCCCCAAGGCCTGAGTTTGTGTGTGTGTGTGTGTGTTGTAAAATGTTGTCTCCCATTGAGAACCACCATGTTAATGAAATTGGTTCATTCCCTGGGATTTTGTTTCCCTTGAAACCCTCTCAAGATGTGGTTTTTACTTTTCCCTTAGCCCTCCTATAATTGGGACTAAAATGGGGTAGGTAACCTCTTTGCTACTTATTGTCACATTAGATCATTCTTCCTTCCGTCCCACATTTCTAACAATATTTAGTCACCAGATTACATCAACCTTCACCCCTCATTGTGGTTTCGTCTATTGATCTTTTATCATTCTTCCCTCATGTCTTGATTGTTTTGACTCTTGGCTCACTGTATTAATTCTTTGCAGTTTCAGAACACATAAAAATGATCCTTCCAATATCCTGACCCTCAGATTCTTGGATTCTTTTCCTCCAATGATCTTGGACTTCACCTACCTCAGTGCCTTCTCCATGGATATATCCTAGAAGTCACAATTACCAATCACTTCAACTCCATGCATGTCTTCTTTCTGATTACCACCTCATGTGCTTCCAATCCATTCACTCTAGTACCCTGAATTAGTTCAGATCCTCTGAGAAACAGACATCAAGATGGGTTGAGAAGTGCAGTGTATTTATTGGGGAAAATGCCAGTAAGGAAAAATGGAGAAAAAGTTGGAGGAAGTTGGGAAACTGTCAGATCACAAGGCAGCAAACCCATTGTGGGAGAGAAGGAAGGAAGGGAGATTGGATAGGGAAAATCTTAGATTGCAGTACAGTTTTGGGAAAGTCTTGGCAGAGCTAACTAAGAGTCCTTTAGCCAAGTATCCTGTCAGAAGAGTCCCATGTCTCCAGAATGAGTTGGCCTTAGTATCCTTGCTGCACTCACTGATCTTGAGAAGTTTGGCCTCAGCACAGTAGTGATAGATTTCAGAATGCAGAAGCTTGGGTCATTGACATTTACACTCCCTGAATCTGGAGATCTGAGAGGTGTGTTCTCTTGGCTGCCCCAATATTCCAATTCTGAAAATCCTCACTTTCCTTTCCCCACCCCCATCTATTAACTCTAATTCATTAATTTATCCCTTCTCATTACTTTTGATGTTCCCTTTTTCTTCTTATTCATCTTAAATTGCATAACTTTTTGCATAACTCCCTTGCCCCATTCTTGTTTCTTCATGCTAGACAATAGAACTACAATCCCTGTTAACGCCAGCTCTCTATCAACTCTGGCTATTCCCATGGAACTGAGTATGGCTGGAGAAAAGAACAGGGTTTCTTCTGCATCTTTATTAAGCTAATGGTCTTCCTCCCTACTTTGCAAAGAAAATTGACCATCAAAAAAGAGCTTCCACAGACTCCACAGTGTCATTCCCTACCTATCTATGCCATGTTCCTCTCAAAGTTCAGCATCTCTACTTGCAAACTTGAGTCCACTCATTCTTGTCTACTCTAGAAACTTACTCCTTAATTTTCCCTGTATCTCCTGCAACATCATTTTTTCCCTCTGCACTAGAGCATCTCCATCAGCATACAAACATTTTTGTTATTTCCTCCTTCTTTAAAATACAAACAAACAAAAATTCTCTTCTGTATCTGCACTCACTCCTTTGATGATCTTATCCAATATCGTGGCTTTAAGGCTCATCTAAATGTTATTGAATCCAAATTTACATCTCCAGACTAGACCTTTCCCCTGAAATATTTTTGTACATCCAACAAAATAGTTAATATCTCCATATGTCCATCTAGTAGACATCTCGCACTCAATAATGTCAGAAGTGAAGCCCTGATATACCTTCTGGAAACTTGCTCTACTCATAGCCTGCCGTGTCTCAGTTGGCACAGCCAGTTGGTCATCCTTGAATCTTCTCTTTCCTCACACCAGCACATCCAATCTATTAGGAAATCCTGTTGGCCCTACCTTCAAAACATCCACACTCTGACCACTTCTCACCACCTTCACTGATACCATCCAAGTTTCAACTCCCCCACATCTTGCCTGGATTATTATGATAGTTTCCTAAATTTCAACCCACTCTTCCAAGTGCTCAAGTAAAGTCTCTTCTTAACATGGTAGTTTGATCTTTCTAAAACAAATTCATTTATGTCATCCTCTGCATAAACCATTGCGGTGACTTCTTTCAGACAGAATAAAAGCCGATGTATTTACAGTGGCCTAAAAACCATTTATGATCTGCTTAAACCAACCTATCCATTATGTCCCTGACCTGAATTTTAATTGCTCTTATTCTGATGGATACTTTGGCCTCTTTCCTATTCCTTGAACATGCCAAGAACACTTCCACCATAGACCTCAGCACTAGCTTTTGCCACTGCCTTTATCTCTCATCTAAGATATCCACTTCCTTCATGTGTTGACTCAAATGTCACCTTTACAATGCACTTTTTAAAAAATTCAACTGCCCGCCCTAACTACACAATTACCCCTTACTTTGTTCTACATATTCTTTCTTTCCATAACAAATATCACCATCCAACATACTATACAATTTACTTATTATGTTTATCATTTATTGCCTATCTCCTCCTTGCTAGAATGCGCGCTTCATGGTAGCATGTACCATTGACTGTTTTCTTCACGGGTATATTCCAATTACCTAGAACATTACCTGTCAAACAGTAAGGCTCAATAAGTATTTGTTGATTAGTAATGAATCATTGAGAAATTGAGCCTTCATTTATGCTTCCGTGGGATGGTGGTGGCTGTAATTTGGGTGTTTCTTACAGTTTTCCTCAAAGCTTTGAGGGCTGTAGAGGGTTTCATTCATTCACGTATTTGTTGAGTATCAATTAAATGTCTGACACTATTCTGTTGAATATCAATAATTGAAATAAGCAAAATGAGCACATTTTTCCATTTTGAAGAGAAATAATATCTAGTCATAAGCCTAGAGAAGATAGATTCATATTTGGAAGAACATCTCTCTTCTTCCAAATGTAAAACATTATTAAGTGTTTCGGCCATACCTTCATCTTTTCATTGATTTACTGTTTATTTAAAGCCCACTGAGGGCTAAATATTTTGTCTTTGAGCAATCTTCAGCCTCAGGGTGCTGTTAGGATCAGGCTGAGGATAGACAGGAACAGCTACAGGATTTTCTTCTAGGTGTCTTTTTATGCCAGTGTGATTCATTCTATAATAAACAAACAAAAACCATGGTACATGACAAAAAACTTATGTTTATAAGGCAAAAATACTTCTTTTCCAAAGGGAAGCCTTTCTGAAATGTATAAGCTTAAATACAGAAGAGAAGAAAATCACTTTTTGTCCAGATGCAATTTTGCGATCTGCTTCCCTGAAGGAAAACACTGTGATGCGTCTTATGATGATGATTTGGGCAGGCCATAGTAGGTCCACAATTGTATATTATTTTACAGTGTGATATTTTGAATTTGGTATTGTTGGAAGTGATAAGAAATGTTAAATGTCTTAAGATCACTTGATTACTGATTATGTGCTTTTTGAATGGTGTAAGAGCTACACCAACTCCCTCCCTATCTCTACCCCATCCTCCTACATGAACTTAAGTTTGCTTTTGAAGTGTGACTTAATTGCTTTAAGTATTTAAATTATGAAAGTACTCTCTATATGTTAAAGACGCAAAATCACTTAATGTCCTCTGTAACCTCTCATGATAACTTCCTGCTAAGTGAATAGGCTTTGTTCAACACCTAAAATCATGCATTCAAAGGGGTTCCTTTGCCCCAAACAAAACGGCAAGTGCAACTTGAGCAGGTCTCTCAACACAGGTTAAGAGTCCTGACTGATCCTCAATGAAAAAATTCCTGCTGCTGTTGGTACTGAGCCAACTGGACGTGAAACCTGCCTGTATACTTAACTGCTACAGAAGAGTCTTCCCTGTTTCTCTTCTCAACCTAATAGGGGCTGTTTGGGGATTTTAGGTTTGACTCTCAAATTCACATGAGGGCAAACAAGCACTAGCCAAAGTGCATTCCACCAATGATTTCTGTTCATAGTATCTGGGTTGGGGCCCAGTAGAGCTACATAAGATCTACCACCAATCCAAGCCCAGGCTTCCCAAAACTCTTCCTCTAAAGGCTGTGCTCTGGTCAAGTGAAGCAATGAGTGCTGTGGTGTTAATGTTTGTTTCTTGTTTGGGAAAAATGGTATAAATTCTTTTAAGGCCATAATCCTGAAAAAGGTTAATATGAATGTACATTAAGCCAAGAATGGTTTCATTTGCAAATATGAGTAAATTGAATGGCACTTTCTTTGGGAATATGACGTAGGAGGTCAAGGGGCAATAACCAGTCTCTGATGCTGCAAAGAAGTCATTTCCCATAACTAGAATTAGTCTTCTATTCAAGAAGCATGGAAAAGAAGGAAGGTATTTGAGGTTTATTCCCCACCAAATTAATTTCACATCACAACAACCTGTTGTTGCTAATGACAATTTGAATGTGAAAAAGAAGATGGAAGTAAAAAATTTGAAATTTGCTTTGGCATTATAGCATTCATCCTTGCCACATTAGGAATTTTGGGCTTAACTGAATCTTTAATGGATGGCTAGACCAAAACTTAGTTGTCATAGTAACAGAAACAGGATGACCCATGGAAGAGAATAAGGACTCTGCTGTTGGATCACCCCAGATTCAGTCTTGGCTCTGTCACGTATGGTTGTGACAGTGTTCTTTAAGTCTCAATTCTTATCTGTAGCATGGGTAATACAATATCTATCACATAAACATTTGGGTAAATAGTGACTAATTTTGTTAAACTCTCCATAAAATTAGTTTGTATTATTTTTTAATATGGAGGCAGTGAAATAACTAACTTAAACAGTAAATAATGGAAAAATTATTTGTATTTTTAAGCAAAATATTTAGTCTTGTAATTCTGAATTGGAGTTTTTGTGATAGACTAATGACATTTGGCAAACACGTGGTACATATTTTTTCACCTTTTCTGATAATATCCTTAAGTGGTATGCTGTTAAACCTGCTCTCTTGGGGGAAACAAAATGGAGCCCTAACTTGCATCATTAGCTGGTTTCTGTGATGTAAATATTTCTGTCTTTTCACCATGGCTGGAATTCATATTACCATCATTTTAAGCAACTGTGGTGGTTTGAAGCTGTATGTACCCCAGAAAAGTATGTTCTTGGAGTTAATCCATTCCTGTGGGTGTGGACCTGTTGTAGGGAGGCTACTTGAGTTAAGGTGTGACCCACCTCATTTAGGATGAGTTTTGAGCCACTTACTGAGGTTCTTTATAAGGAAATGAAGTTCGGACAAAGAGTGAAAAAGCCACAGAAGAAAGAAGTTGAAATCATTGAAACCCAGAAGAGAAGGGAGAGACCAGCAGACACTTCCATGTGCTTTGCCATGGGGTCTAGGATAGCCCAGCAGCTAGTCTTCAGGAAGAAAGCATCATCTTGATGATGCCTAGATTTGGATATTGTCTGAAAAGGACAGAAATACAGGGACAGAGAACAGAGCATTGGTAGCAAGGGGTTACGGGTAGGGAGTGTAATATCCTAAATTCACTGAAAACCCATGAATGATAAACCTACAAAGAGACATCATGGGCAAGATTTGGGGATGAATAGAACTGTTCTGTGTCCTTATTGTGGTAGTGGCTACATGAATCTTTCCATGTGTTGAAACTTAGAATTTTATAACCAAAAGAGTTAATTTTATTGCATGAGAATTTTAAATATACATTTTAAAAATTATAGTAGTGATAAGGGATTAGCATCAAAAAACATTCTGTTGCATTGGAATAAATCATGTTTTTATTCCTTTTATAATAAGAAAATGCAGCATAATAAAATTCTTTTGTAAAGAAAGGACATACAAGCCCTGATGACAGTAACAAAAATTCAAGCTATGAACCAAATATCCAGGTATAGAAATGGGCTTTTCTTTGCTAAATACAATCCACTGCATTCTAAACTTAAGATAACAATGGAATTTGTTCATTTTTCTAACTTTTGAGTGCTTAGTATAGAGCCTGGCACCTAAGAGGCAATTAATAAATACCATTTATTGCGTGGTTCAATAAATGATTGAATGGACCCAGACCTGCTTTTACTGGGAGAAGTAGGCAAAAGACATGATACAGAGCATGCAGATGTCAGGTTGGAATTGCAGATTTGCTTTGATAATCAATACCTATATAAAATAAAAACAAAACAAACCTCAAAACCTTTCCCCTGCCTTCCATTTCTCTATACTGTACTTGTGTGTCTTCTCTCCATCAAATTCCTACTCATTGCTTAAGGCTCCACTTAAATTTATCTCTTCCAAAAACTCTTTCATGCCCTCTCCACCTCACTTTGATTTTTCCTTTATTTGAATGCTGAAAAGTCACATTCTGACTTTGGCAGTTATCATATAGCTCCTCCTACAGTATTCTCTAGAATGTACATATGTCATATCTTTAAATTCATTGAAAACCCGTGAATGATGAAAACCTAATCAAAAATGTTGTCAGTTTCTTTTCTGAATCATTTGGAACACCAACATTTTCCTAATGCATGCCTGATGTTACTTCAGAGCTGATACACTAAGAGGGTCCCATAACCTCACTCCCAGATTTCGGGCACATGGTCTTGCTGAAGCTGAAGAGTTGGTTATATAAGAGGACAAAACTGAGGTGGACATATTTTGGCCCAGAATCTGACAGGATGGCATTAAAAATTTCCTGGGCAGCACTCAAGCCACTAAGGTTGCATCACTGATGCTGGCATTATATCTTGCACCAAGGAGAACAAATACTTCCTTATGTCTCCCAAAATCTGTAAAGTCTACCCATAGACAAATCCAGTAGCCCAGCTCTGCAGAAAAAGGAGAGATTGTTTTGTTCTAAATGAAAAAAGGTTCAATTGCACTAGGTCCTTTGCAAAGAAAAAGAGTTAAACCATTGATGAAATTAATGTATTTTACTTCTTGTAAGCAAAGAACGAAAATATGACCCCCTCCCAAATTTTACTTCCTTCTTCAGACCATGCTTCTAATAAAAACACGGCTACTATCATCACATTGATTTAATCAGTGGATTTAAATGGTGCTTGTCATTGAACCTAGTGATTATGACTTTGCTGTGTTTATGTGTTTGGTATGTCTGTGGTGCAAATTCAAATAATGTGATACACAGGAAATAATGTGCAACAAAGTCCTTTAAATCCTTGCAATCTGGAGGAAGTCTAGCGTAGTGTGGTTACTGTCTTCTGCCTTCTTGAGAACTTACTCTTTCTAAGGCCAAGATTATTCAAGTTTACACATGTTTACGAGCTGGAGATGAACTTGTTTCATTAACTTCAAGCAAATTCTTAGATATTCGTATTGAGTGAAAAGAATGTTGCAAATTTATTTCCTGTTTCAAATATGGACCTGGCTCTGATCTCACTAAGGCAGTAATTAAAGAGAAAGAACCATAAGAAGAGGGAGAAGAAGCCAGAACATAAAATACTTATCAGATTCTAACTATACCCATTGTCAGTCCCACCCTTGACCGGAAACCTTTACTGATGATATCAGTTCATATTGGAATCACACATTACTAATGATCAGTACCATGCAATTTAATACTTTTATATTGCTTTATAGTGGCTATTACTTCACAGTGTTTTAATGTGCTACTCTTTCTTCTTGAGGACTAGAGGTTGCTGCTCACATTTTTGTGTCTCCCATAACTGATGTTGTAAACCCTCAGTGATTATCCAGTATATACTTAGATTGCTCCCTGAAGAAAAATGCTTGTGTACTTCCCAATATTGGCATACGTACAGAGAGTAGCAGATACCAAAATATTAATTTATTGCCATTCAGGAAATAAATATACTTTCTCTAGCTTGACCAGAAGGAGTTGTCCTTTTGACATATAACATTTTCACAGTTGATTGAAATAGAGCATAACTGTCACTTCTGGCTCCATGAAATGTTGTACTTCTGCTGACCTTATTGGCTCTGCCTAGTTTTAATGGGAATATAAGCAACTGTGAAAGATTCAATAATTTCAGCTCTTCCACAGAATCAATATATCCAACAGCTGCTTGCCTCAGCTGGCCTGCTTTCACTTCATCAACATAAGGAAAGCAGAGATTTGTCTGAAAGGCCCATGCTAACAAGTATACACTGCAGGGGGCCTTTAACAGACCTCTGACAAGTCCTTCCAGCCTGCGGCTCCTGTATCTTTCGTTCCTTTACCTCCTTGCCAGAAACTGTCCAACTATGCCTTCTGAAGGTCCACCCACATCAATGGCCCCTTTCCTTGTTGCTTTCTCTGGAAGTGTCATTTTTCCTTTCTGTGTCTTGTCTTTTAAGGCTGGCAGAGCCCCTCCATCAGCTTGCGCTGAAGGAACCCCCTTCCTGATAAAGTGCTACTTTCATGTGCCTGTAAGTCTTATGTTGTTAAAATAGAAGGTGGCATTAAGGACCTAGTCTTACTTGGGAATTCTAATGGTGGTAAGTGGCCTGGTTCAGGTTGTCTTATTCTCTGGGACACCTCTAGGTGTAGGAGCTGATTAATTTGGTTAAGGTTAGGCTTCCTGATAGTGATTTACAATCTATTGATAAGCTACCCCTGATACCTTCTGCTCATCATTTTCTCTCTGCTTTGGACATCACCTCACAAACCAGCCTGTCTAGATGTAATGCCTGGAACTGTGGCAGCCATTGTGTGGCCTTGATTGGAGCCATCTCTATGGCAAAGCTGACACACAAAAATGACAGTGTCAGGTAGGGAAAGAACCAGAGTCCTTGATGACATCCCTGTGCTGCAGTAAACCAACTCTGGAGCTCACCATACCTCTGGACTTACTGGTATGTGAGAAAAGTGATTATTGTATTGTTTACACAATCTTGATTTGAGATTTTTCTGTGATTTGAAGCTGAAAGCTATATGACAGTTTCTACATTACCTACCCCAAAAGTTCTTGTGAGGATTTGATGAAAAAATATATTCTTATTATAAATATTTATTGGGTACTGAAGTATTTATTGGGTGCTCCAGTACTAGGCCATGGAAATACAATGGTAAACAAGAAATTTCTCTGCCCTCGAAAAGCTTATAATCCCAAAGAGGTAATATTAAATAAAAATTGTAAACATAATCATATATTTTCAATAGTGAATAAGTGTTTTGTAGGAAGAGTAGAAGGAGCAATGCAAGTGTATGAATCATAATAACTACTTTAGGGTAATTATTTGGGAATATTTCCCTGAAGACATGATATTTAACCTAAGACTTGAAGAAGAGGCAAAAGTTAGCTCAGGAAGCATTAGGTTGTTCCAAGTATATACAAACCAAATGCTTTGGAAGGAGGAAGAGAGTCATCCTGGCTGGAATAAATGAGCAAGGAGTGTGCATCATAAATGTATACCCAGGATCAAAGTAGTTGGCACTTAGTGTGACTCAGTAATAGTACCTATTATTATTAATCCAACATGATAGAAATTATGGATTTTGCTTTACTAAGAATTATAGGATGAAACTGAAAATTGCTTCTAAGAAATGTAGATGATCAATGATTATGACATTCATTGTAGATGACTAAGGTAAAGGAGATTGTTGGGGTGGGAGGCATTGCTATTCTTGGAAGCATGTGTCATCCTAAACTAGACATTTTCAGAGCCACTGGCACAGCTGTAGTACTTAGCCAGATGGGCAGCAGGTCAGACAGACACCTACGGACACACCACCACCTCTTGTTTTGGATTTGCATCCTTGTCTGGAAGCTTTGGCTCCAACCTCACATCCCTGATCCAGGGATTGACATGACTGCCTATCAGAGCAGAGCAGCCAAGTTGCTTTGTGCACTTGCAATGTGGAATATCTGTGATGATGACTTTAAGACTTTCCTGCCTCAACAATAGCTCCTGCTTTCTAAGAGCTTGTAAGTCCCAGATGTAAGATGAAAAATGTGCTGGTGCTAAGGAGAGAGCAGTAGAAATTCAGGAGGAGGGAATGAAAGGGGAGACTTTCAGGTGGGAGATGGGGAGGGTCATGTTTATTTTGGATATCTTGACATATTCAGAGCATTAAAAAAAAAAAAGTCTTTTGTGCCCCAATCTATCATGCTGTATTTTTAGGTGCTGGCAGCTACCAAAAATGTAAAGTGACAGAGCATTAATATTTAATAAATCCTTAGGAATAAATGCAGTAATAGCTCATCCATGAAGGATGACTGTGTTTCCTTTGCTTATGAAGGGACCTTGATAATATATTAATGAGCAGCCTAATGCTTACCCTTCAAGGGTGATGTGCTCTATATATATGCAAAAGCCACAACACCCCACACTGAACTTTGGATAATGTCCAAATGTCCTCCCTCCATCCTGGTTGTGTGCCTCTCATATCTGTTTGCTAAGTGCTTGCTCTGGCACTGCTTGAGCATAAATAATAGTGTCTGGAGGTTAAAGAATCAAACCATGTTCTGCTGATTGATCAATTAATCGATTTCTATTGATTACCAGAATGTTCTATTAATTCCATTATTATGTCTAAAAGGGAATCCATAGCAATTAGGCAAAAAGACATTTGATAGTTTGCATGATAATTGAATTTACAAATTTATTCACTTTCAGTTGTTTATTCCCAGTAGAGGTAATTAGTATTTCATGTTACTCTTTTAAATGTGAAAATGCTTATGGGATTATTTTAATTAAAGAGCAATTATTGGTTTGGAATGGATCCCCTAATAGCCCTGAGTGTGTAATTGGGCACAACCTTTATCAAAGACAATGCATACTGATTATATTTGTGTGTCTCAGAAATCTCATTCCCTGTCCTAGAAGGCAGAGGGGTCTATGCTTAGATGTTAGCAGGGGAAGGAAGCACTATGGTGTGAAGAAATCATTAAGTACCAGACGAAACTGTGTTAACTGTAGGAGTAAACATAAAGTTACCTGGAGGTCTTGAGGCAGAGGGGGAATCACTGAGTTAAAGGGGGAGAAGGTGAGAGAAGTCCTTGTGCTCAGGAAGAGGATGGAGGAAGGGGATGTGCAGGAGGCATTAGGGAAAGGGCAGCTGGGGGCCCTAAACTGGAGTAGGAATCCCGGCTCTTGGAAGGTTTGTGCTAAACAGACAGAGCATCTTCTGACCCAACAGCAAAGATGGGGCTAGGCCTAGATTTTAAGGGTCTTCTAACATGAAACATGGAAGGAAGCCTTTCATACTGTTGTAATTCTAGACTGTCAGTGACTCCTAGCGGGGCACAGGTTGTTGAAGGCCTATATGCCAGGACAATTAGAATCCGTTCATATGCAAGGAGTACATGCAAGACCCAGAGAGTCTGGTCAATCCTTCCAGGAATGAGAGTCTTGTGTATGAGGCCAAAACAGTAAAGGAGGAAGCCAGAGGACTGCTGGTTCAGTAGTTGGAGGAATCAGGTGACAGCGACTACCTTGGCTCTTGAGGAGATGGACTGTAGCTGGCTTGAACAGTGCTTGCTTTGTTGAAAGTCCTCATTAATACATGTCAATGAAATATGGTTGCAGGTGCTACTGAAGAAATAGGTAGAGAGAGAGAAGGTCCAAGTGAGTGTGCACACAGGAAGTAATTTAAAGTGACTTGGTTGTTTACTTCCACGATCACCTCCAATTCTTCCACTCAACAGCATTTGTCTTAAGGGGCAGAACTGCTTCATTGCTCCCTTGAGCATTCCAAAGCATTCCATAATTAGAGAGATTTAGGACACATGTACTGCTGTCACATATTATATGAATGAGTTTTAACAAATCAGCCGACAATTATGAATGACTAATACTAGATTTCTTGCCTGATAGTACAGTAACGGAGGAGGAGAGGTACAGAGAGAGAGAGTGGGAGACCTCTGAGGTTTGAGATGGTCATCATCACATGGGAAGACTTATGAATTAAGGAGAGATGCTATCATAGATTTTGTCAGATCTGACAGTTTTGTATGGGGTCAGCCCTATTTACTATTAATAGGAGTCTACATATAAAGGCTGTTCTAGCACATAGTTCAAGTGCTGTTTATGATGTTTTTATGTTTTGTTATAAAGTAGTTTTATTCTCAATAAAACAATCACTATTATAAAACACTTGTAAGTACAAATCTTTTATAAAATTTTTCAGTCTTTGATCCTTCTTCCATTTGGCCAGGACAAAGTGGAATTCTTATTAGAGGAAACCTTTTAAATGACACAGGACAAATGACTTCATCTTTAAAGATCAGTTCAAACTTTAGATTCTTTTTGAAAGTCTATCATAATTTTAATAAATTGAGATACTAAACATCAGAGGAGTAGTGTAGAGAATTGGAAGGCACTGAGACGTCATGATTTTGGTTCTGGTCCTATCTCGATAACTAGCTGGATGACCTTGATCAGGCACTTCCTGGACCTCACCAGCTAAATTTCAAACTAAACTAGATCACTTTTTAGGTTTCTTCTAGTTCTAAAACCTAGGGGTAGAGTCAAGGACAGTGTTGCCCAGGAGAAAGATAAAGTGAGCCAAAAATATGTTTAAATTTTTTAGTTGCTCCTGTAAAAAAATGTAAGAAAAACTCGTAACATTTTTATTAATATATACATTATTTAAATCAGAATATCCAAAATGTTATCATTTCAACATTTAATCAATATAAAATTATTGAGTTATTTTCATTCTTTTTATCATAATAGGACTTAAAAATCTGATGCTTATTTTACATTTACAGCACATCCCAATTCTGACTAGCCACATTTCAGGTGCTCAGTAGTCATATGTATGTAACAGGTACCATATTGGACAACACAAGTCTATAGTATTCAGCTAGAAAATAAACTTCCATGAGTTGGAAAGAAGACTTTGTCAGCAACATGTGCAATGGAAAAAACAAAGACAACAACATTTTTCATGGAGCAATAAGAAAATGAGCTAAATTAATAATTAAAACAGTGAGTTTGGCTGAGTTGTTTGTCTTCGGCCACATAATAGCACGGTTGGATTCGCCCCCACCCCCACCCCCTTCGAGGTTCTGTGGCTTATCTGCTATCCCCAGTTATGGCTTAAGTCTTGCCTTAGGGTCCATTTGCTTCTCTGTAGGTCCATACCTGAAGCATTGTCACTGCTACCCTGGATTATTCAATTGTTCCATGGTGATGTCTTCATCAGAAGGTGTTGAAGAGAGAGCTGCCCCTTCCTCCCCTGCCCTGCCTCACCTCCAGGGTCTCCTCTCTACTGAGCCTTTGATCCTTAACTTCTGCTTAACAACACTGATAGAGAACTCCTTTGTGAGTTACATTTTCCCAATAGTGTGGCCACTTCTTGAACAAATTAAACATGTTGGCAGGAAAGTGATGATGGATGATATATAGGACTAATGTTGGAGTCAAAAATAAAAGGAAAAAAAAAGAATTCACACACTCTGAAGCAGTATAGAGAAAAATCCTTAGAGGATTACTGGGCCTGTACACATCATACTACATTTATCAATTCTACCCCATCTCACCTTACCACCAATTTGATTCTGAAGGAAAGCAAAATTTGGGATCTCAATGAAGAAGAAAATAAGTTCCTCCAAGAAATGGTAGACCTACCATTTCTTTTATCACAAAACTTATAGACAGAATAGTTAGATTAATTATACATATGTGTGTGTATATATATGTGTATATATATGTGTGTGTGTATATATATGTATATATGTATATGTATGTATAAACCTTAGCACATTATTGGTAGTATCCAGCAAAACTTCCTTGTTTCTACCCCAACATATTATTATGAAAATTTTCCAGTATATAAAAAACTATAGAATTTTAGAGTGAATACCCATAGACTCACCATCTATGTCATTAACATTTTACTACATTTATTTTATTACATATATAACAATATGTCAATCCTTCTATCTATTCATCCATGCATCTTATTTTTTTGATCCATTTTAAGGTAAATTGCAGACATCAGCTTCTTCCTAAATACATCAGCATGCATGTCCTTTACTAGAGTTCAATATGTGTTCAAATATTTTTCCCTTTGGAAGGCTCCTTCTTTTGATACATAATTGGCACTTCATTCATTGAGGTCTTGTTTAAAAGTTTCTTGAGGACTTCTCTGGTGATAAAGAGTCAGCTAGTTGATCATTGAAGATCAGTTCCCCTTCCATTGAGTAGACAAGTTGCTGGGAAAGAGTTGCCTAGCAAGAGTTTACATTACCCAGCACTCTTTGCATCTATACAAGGTTATGCCATAGATTTTGCCAATGGAATGTGAAGATGCACACATGAGGCTTGTCATTCCAGGCCTAAATGGTGAAGTGTTGAGCCTGAAATACTCCCCCAAGCTCTATTCTGGATGAAACCAGGGTGACCTGGAAGCCACTAGATGGCAGAGCCACCAGATGGACTCCCTGAGGCTCCATTTGCAGCTGAGTCACCTGAACCACATGAGACTGATATGGTCAAGAAGTATACTCTATTTTATTATACTGCAGAGATCTGGGGTGGATTGATGCAGCATTTACCTACTGTGAACTATATAAAAAGTGGTGAAGAGGCAGAATGTAGACAGCAGATCTGGGGAATGTTGTGAGTTCAGAGGTATGGCACTGGACAGAATACAACAGGGAAAGGATCATCTATTAAAGATGTGCCTTGCTCTCTTTAATCTTCATATCCCCACAAATGCCCAGTATCTTTTCTGAAGTTTCCTTCTGCCTCTGTTCATCTTTATTGGAAAATGCCTTTGTGACTTTTTCAACCCCCTGAATGAATAAGTTGCTAATTAATGAGAGTCATGTCTCCTGACCCCCATGGTGACATTCTTTCTACCATGCCATGGATGATTCCTATCTCTGGATGATACTACACTAATACCATACTTATTTGGCTTCCCTGCATCTAGTCCAAACATTAGACAGTATGATTCTGACTCAGTGTGCTGGTTTGCAAGTATTATGCCCCCCAAAATACCATGTTCTTTAATAAAATCTTATTGAGGCAAATATATTAGTGTTGGTTAGGTTGGAATCCTTTGATTTAGTGTTTCCATAGAGATGTAACTCAATCAACTGTGGGTGAGAACTTTGATTAGATAATTTCCATGGAAGTGCTACCCTACCCATTCAGGGTGGGTCTTAATTAAATCACTGAAGTCCTATAAAAGTGTTCACAAACAGAAGGCCCTGAGAGCAACTGAGAGTGACATTTGGAGATCAGCTGCAGCCAAGAGAGACGTTTTGGAGATGGCCAATGATAACAGACTTTTGCTGACACTTTGCTCTGGGGAAGCTAAGAGAGGATGAAACAACCCGAGAGAAACATTTTGAAGAATGCACAGGAGCTGAGAGAGGAGCTGAAACACAACTCAGGATCAGCAGATACCAGCCATGTGCCTTCTCAGTCAACAGAGGTTTTCTAGATGCCATTGGCCCGCCTTCGGTGAAGGTATACTTGTGTTGATGCCTTAATTTGGACATTTTCATGGCCTTCAGAGTGTAACCAAATTAACCCCCTTTATAAAAGCCAATCCATTTCTGGTATTTTGCATAATGGCAGCATTAGCAAGCCAGAACACTCAGCTTCCTGTACTTCTATATAGGTTTAGAAATTCTTGAAATGCGGGTCTGCCCATTCCCTATCCCCAACCACTCTTGTTTCCCTTAAACAGGAAATACTCTCCTTCTACCATCATTTACCAATATTTCTGCCATGTTCTAGTGACATTCATAAATTTGTATGGATTTCTTTGGGTTAAATGTCTCAAGTTCATTTTATTTGTTATTCATATTTCTTTCATTGCTACAAACACTTAAGTTGTCAGATTTACCCTCTGAGTCTCTTCTCTCTTATTTCCTTTTATTAATTATTTGGCATCTTCTCCATTGTTTCTTTTTCCTGTTCTAATTCATACCTAATAATCTACAAGAACAGCATTTTATAGTGTTAGCTGGGCATTTTCTTCCTATTTTCTCAAGTTTCAATTCAAATCTCTCTTTATCATGTTAGCAAGTCTTTAAGAAAACAGATTATTCTCAGTTCATGATATAAAATATATGTATGTCCTTTTCTTTGACATCATCTCTATAACCAGCTGTTCACAACTCATATCCTCTAGCTGATTCTAAAGTCATGACCTTTAACTGGAAAAAGAGATGAAAAACTCACCTCTACCCTTAAGCCCTTTTGTTTTTAGCCTGATAATTTATGGAACAATTTATAGAAACTACAGACAGCTTTCTACATTTTTTAGTAGAATAATTTGATTTCATTTAATTTATTTATGGTACAGACCTCTGTTATAATGAAAATTAGGTCAACAAAATTATAACCTGAATATATTAATATCAGTGTACACACAAGTAATCATGCACCATATGTTCCAGTTGGGTTTGCTGGTATGTGCTGTCAGGCAACTACAATCCCTAGTAATATCTAGCCTCATCCCCTTATTTTTAAAATCCTAATAGTCTCATTGAAAGATAACGGAAACCCTATTGATAATTGGGTTGCAGACATTGACAAACATATTTTGTGGACATGAGAGGGTGGTGGCCATGAAGCTAGGGTTAAGGTGGGTGGGTGGGGAACAAATGAGCACCCATGGAGGAAAAACCACCTGAATAGAGAAAGTTGTCAGGCAGGGTGAATCAGAATAAGCAGCTAGGCCTGCATATGGGAAAAAAAGCAGTGGTTTGTCATAAGGTACTAGTCAGGACAGAAATTGCTATTAGTTCAGTCTCGGTGCAAAAGGGAGAAAGGGACTCCATGATAATCCTGAAATGACCCTGTCACTATGGGACATATAAATTCCATGGTAGTTCATGAAGAGGAAGTTGTTTGCTTCTTAGATGAATGTGTCAGCACTTGAGATCAAGAAATATCAGGGAAGAAGAGGAACTATAAATAGCAACGGCGAAAAAATCTATGTCAATGCTATCATGAGAAGTTAACTCCACTGTCATTAAAGTTACAGACAAAGCAGTGATGGACAATAGCTGAGAGGGATGGAAAGGAGAACTCCCAGAGCAGAAGGAAAGTAGAGGTTGCAACAATAGCGCAAACTGAAGGGCTGACAAACCCTGCTTTGGTGTCTTTGGAGAGAACCCAGAAAAGGAAGAGGATGAAAGATATTGGTAAAGTGACCTTAAGGAAAAGTGAAAACTTCCCACTATTGGGAAAGAGAAAAATTTTTGGTTACACTTGCAAACGTGAATTAACAGAGCATTGATGAGGACTCTTGTCTAATGAAGAATTTTATCAGTCAGGGACACCTGATGGAACAGCACCCACTTTTTGGACGCAGAGACACCCTGGCACTATTTTTATATATAATAAGTGTAGCATCTCAAATCAATTGGGAAAATATAGAGTTTTAAAATATAAAATGTTGGACAATTAGATAGCCATTTGAAAATGTAAGATTTTTTTCTCATATTATATACTCAGAGAAGTTTCAAAAATAGAAACCATGCATGTTTCTAAAAGAAAACATGGATAAATGCCTTTATAATTTAGGATCAGGAGGACTGAGCAAAGCATTTGTAATTATGATCCATAATCCAAAAGCAATGTAATAAAATATTGATAATTTAACTATATAAAATTTAAAAAAAGTTTTTATATGTAAAAGTCACCATAAGCAATATGCACACAAGCATGTGCACACACACACAAACATATAATGCATTATCACAAATAAACAGTGGGGGAAAAAGAAAACAAAATTCCAGGCCCAGGTGGCTTCACTGATGAATTCTACCGAATAATGTAGAAAGATATTATATAATCCTATATCAGCTATTACAGAAACTTGAAAAAAAAAAGAATTCATGCCTCAATTTGTGATGCCAACATAATCCTGATAAGAAAACCACACAAAAATATTGCATGAGAAGAAAAATTGAAAAGAATATAGATGAAAAAATTCTAAAGAAAATTTTAGCAAGCTGAATCAACATTATTTATGATTGGGTGGGGTTTATGTAAGGAATGCAAAATTAGTTTAGCATTTGAAAATTGATCAAGGTAATTCAACACATTAATATCCTATAAAATATAATCATCTCAATATGTGCAGAAAAGTTTTTGGCAAAACTCAGCATCCATTCCTCATTAAAACAGTTATCAACCAAGGAATAGAAAGGAACATCCTCAACCTGATAAAAAAAAGTCTACTATAAAACAACAGCTAACACCATATTCAGTGGTAAAATATTGAATGTTTTCCCCCTAAGATAAAAAATAAGATGTTCCCTCTCACCATTTCCATTTAAAATTGAACAAGAAAGTCTAACCATAGCAATAGTCAAGAAAAAGAAATAAAGAGCATTCAGATTGCACAGAAATAAATAAAACTGTCTTTATTTGCAGACGACATTATTGTTTACATAGAAAATCCAATGGAATCTGCAAAAAGCTACCAGAATTAGTAATTGAATTTAGCAATGTTGCAGGATTCAAGTTAAATATACAAAACACAATCATATTTCTATTTATTGGCAACAATCAGAAATTGAAATTTAAAAACCAATGCCTTCTAAATATCTTCAAGATATGAAATTATTAGGGATAAATCTGACAAGAGATGTGCAATGCTTATACTCTGAAAGCTACAAAACATTGCTCAGAGAAATTAAAGAAGAAAAGAACTAAGTAAATGGATAGATATACTGTGTTTATAGGTTAGGAGATTGAATGTTTATAAGGTGTCCATTTTCTCCAAATTGATCTAAAGATTCAAAGCGGTTCCAGTTAAAATTCTAGGAGTTTTTTCCAATAAATTAATAAAATAAACTTCATTTGGAAATGCAAAGAACCAAGATAGCCAAAAAAACTTTGCAAAAGAATAACAAAATTGGGGAACTAACACGTGATTTGAAGACTTATTATAAGACAGTATGGCATTGGTGTAAAAATGGGCAAATAATCATTGGAATAGAAAGAAGAATCTAGATTTCTTGCAAATAACACCAAAAGGTGATTCATAAAAGAAAAAAAATGTTAAACTGGACTTTGTCAAAATTAAAATTTCTGTTCTTCTAAAAGCAAAGTTAAATGGGTGTTTTGGAAGTCCTACCAGATGATTTGCCAGGACTCACAAGACGCAACAGCAGGTTATACTAATGGTTAAGGTTTACTGCAGCAAAGAATGCAGATTAATAAGAGTAGGAAAAACATGCATTGGATGGAATCTAGAGAGGTCAGGCACAGTCTTATGCTCCATTCCCAGTCTTGGGCCATACAACTGTGTGTGTGTGTGTGTGTGTGTGTGTGTATCAGTGAACTACAGGGACGTGTCGAATGACTTCTCAGGGAAGCTCATTTGAGTCTCAGAATCCAAGGCTTTTTGGAGTGTTAATCAAGTTGGGATATTACTCCATGTAGTTAAGCATGGCAGTCAAAACTCAAGACCTCAACAACGAAACCAAATGTACATCATCAATCTTGGTGTTTGTTCAAAGAAATCATGCTGCTATGGTACTGTCTATTGCTTCAGTTTTACACAACAAAATCATCAATCATTAACATGAAGAACCTTATGATGGCCGCATTCCCAAGGGCTGGCCAGAGGTCAAATCATGGTTCCAGTTTTCCTTGGAGACATGCAAGAGCTGAGCAACTGGATCTGCTGTGTTAACTCTTTCCTCACTGAAGATGAGGAGACAAGTTACAGATTGATAGAAAATATTTATAAATCGCATATCTGATAAAGGAAGTTTATCCACAATATAGAAATAACTTTCAAAATTAATAAAGGGGAAACAAACCATCCTCCTCCTGAAAAACTGGCAAACAATTTGGACACTTCACCAAAGTGACATGAATGGCAAATAAACTAATGCAAAGATGCGAATATCATTAGTCATTAGGGAAATGTAAATCAAAACCATGATTTCTATTATGCAATTATTATAATGCCTCAAATTAAAAAGACTGACAATAGGAAGTGTTGGCAAGGATGTGGAGGAATTGAAACTTTAAAACGCTATTATTGGGAATGTAAAATGGTACAACTATTTTGGAAAACAGTTTGTGGTTTTTTACAAAAGGTATACATACCTGTGATAAGAAATGAAAGCATATGTCTATATAAAGACTTGAATATGAACGTTCATAGCAGTATAATTTGCACTAACTCCAAACTGAATACAACCTAAATGTCAATCAATAGGTGAATTGATAAACAGATTGTGGTGTAGCCATACAATGGAATGCTACTCAGAAATATGAAGGGATAAACTATTGATATCTACAACAACCCAAATGAATCTCAAAATAATTGTGCTTAGTGAAATAATCAGACAAAAAAATATATGCTTTGTGGTTCCTTTTGTTTTAACTGCAAATTTTATTGAGGTATATTCACATACAATATAATCCTTCCAAATTATACAATCAGTTTTTCACAGTATCATCACCTAGTTTTGCAATCATCATCACACTCAATTTTAGAACATTTTCACTACTCCAAAAGGAAAAGAACAAACAGACATTAAAAAAGAAAAGCTGAAACACCCCATATCCCTTGTCTCCCCGTATTATTGACCCCTGGTATTGGTGTGGTACATTTGTTATTGCTGATGAAAGACCATTAAGATATTACTGTCAACTATAGTTGTATGTTTCCATTTTTATAAAATTCTAGAAATTGCAGACTAATCTGAAGTGACAGAAAACAGATAAGGCATTTCCTGGTTGGGAGTAACAGGGTGAAGAAATTAAATAGGAGCATGAATAAGTTTTTAGAAGTGATGGATATGTTCATTATCTTGATTGTTGTAATGGTTTCATGGTGTGTGTGTGTCTAAAACATGACATATAAACTATGTATACATATAATATATGATATGTATATTTGTCAAAGCTAGACAAATTATGCTCTATATACATATAATATATGATATATATATTTGTCAAAGCTAGACAAATTATGCTCTTTAAATATGTTAATTTTATTGTATGTAAATTATACCTCCACAAAGCTGTCTAAACATCACAAAGCATTCTTGGGAGTTAGACACTTTTGTATTCTATGCAAAAATTTATGAAAATAATCGTCTGTTTTACTATATATACATAAATTGATTGGAAATATGATCACTTTATAACTAACTCTTCTTTTTACTATGTGCTAGTAAACATTAATAATACCTTGTGTCTATAATGCAAAAAAATACGTATGAAGGAAGCACCTTAGCAATACACACACATAGGTAGATAAGAGGATAGACAGATAGATAGATATATGGATAGATAGGTATTCAAATGGAAAATAAACTAAACAAATCTAATAAAATGGTTATGTGTAGTGAATGAAAGGTTTAGAATGGGATGGAGGGGATAGGGATGGATGTGGATACTTTTGTGATTATAACATTTTATGTAGCTTTTACTTTGGAAACGGAATGTTTTACTCAATTAAAAAGCATATTAAAAATCAGAAATCCCTAAAAACTGAAACAAATAAACCTAACTCTATACCAAGATGGTCAAATAACCAAATATTGTTCAGGAGATATTATTACTAAAATAATTTTACTATACATTCCAAATGTGATGTATTTTAAGGAGAACACACATGGACACACACACACCTGTATTCAACACACTTATTGGTAGTATTAAAATTGTTCTTATTATTTTGAAACTATTATAGGTAAACAAATGTTTTCAGAGAAAATACAAATATTAAGTTATAGAAGTTAAATAAAAACACAAATCTTCCAGTTTTAACTGAAAATAAGAGTTTAAGTCCCAGATTTATTTTCTCTTAAGAGAAGAAGTCAGAATTCTGAAATGGGGGGCTAAAATGAAGATGTCAGCAGGGCTCTGTTCCTTCTGGAGGTTCTGGGGGAGAATCTGTTCCTTACTGTCTCCAGCTCTTACAAACTGTCCTCCGTCCATGGCCGGTGACTGCAGCACTCCAAATTCTGCTCCAGTCACCACCTCTCCTCCACCTCTGACCTCCCTGCCTCCCTCTCATATGGGCCCTTATAATTATATTGGGTCCACTAGGATAATCTCTGAATCTCAAAATCTTTACTTTAATCACATCTGCAAAGTCCCGTTCGTCATATGAAGTAACATATTCATAGTTCTGACAGTTAGGACATGGACACTTTGGGGAGATCATTGTTCTGCCTACTATAGAGTCTGTCCTCCGTCCCCAAAAGATTCACATCCACCCCACATGCCAAATACATTTGCCCCATCCCAAGACCACCAAAAGTAGAGCAAGAGAAGGAAGGAGACAGGAAAGAGTAGAACCAGCAAAGGCGGTGAGGGGAAAGTTGACCAGGAGATGAGGTGACCTGTAATGGAAGAGGAATTTGGAATGGAGAAAATAATGTCTAACAGGGACTTTCATTAAAATTTTTGTGATGTAGCCCTCTTTTCCATCTTTCCATGAAACCTTCATAAACTCTATGGGTTCTAGGGAAATGAGGAAGGGGATGAGTTGTAGAGTAAAAAAGATTTAAGTGACAGGACCACAAAAAATATACAAGCAAACAGCGAAATAAAAATAAATGAAGAAAAAACAATATGAAAATGAGGAACACGCTGAGAGGCTTAACAACCAAGGGCACACTCCCAGGCAGGCTGATCTCTCTGGTTTGTCCAAAAA
Source organism: Choloepus didactylus (assembly GCF_015220235.1). Taxonomy (NCBI): domain Eukaryota; kingdom Metazoa; phylum Chordata; class Mammalia; order Pilosa; family Megalonychidae; genus Choloepus; species Choloepus didactylus. The sequence goes on along the minus strand of NC_051322.1, from coordinate 28,384,276 downwards.
CCGACTTCCCATTCACATAGTTTGGATTAGTTAATTAAGACTTTGGGAATTAATACTTGGCTGCTAATGCAAAACTCCAGATGAAGCGCACTGTTTCATCTTTAGCACTCTAAGATTTCTCTTTGGAAACCTGTTAAGGAGCAAAACACAGTTGTTGCTTCTCTTGAGCAAACATGCAGGAGAATATGCATTACCAAAGATACTATGTGGGAATATTGCAAAAGTGTATGGAATTGCAAAAATCCAGGGTAATACTAATTTCTAATATATATAACAAAACAAATGTAATATAACTGGATCTCTTTATAGCTCTGTGACACAGTCACTCCTCTCTGCCCAACTCTTCTATCTTCATTTTGCTCCTGAGTGGATGCTATGAATGTTTCTTCCCTCACAGCTAGTAGTATTCTGTCTTTAGTGCTTCCCATCCCCTACATCCTTATCCTGCTTGGAGATCCTTGGAAAGGGGACCGGATCACTATTGTTGGGGATTTGTTTTAAAAAGATGCAAGTTGGAGTCACCTGTATTAGGAAGGAAAATCTCTAGAACTGACAACTTGTTTCACACACGAAATCTTCTGAGGTTTACTCCTATCATTTCCCCCTTCTGCTTTCAAAATTAATTCATCATACTCTGCTTGCTTATTTTTAATTCCTTCTTCCCTGGTAGCATCAAGAAAGAGGGTTTTCAATCTCAGTGAGAGAGTTTGGCCCTTCTGTTGGAAGTTTCCGGCAATGAGCTCAGCTTCAAAGATGTACCTTCATTTCTGAAGCTTTAAAATAGATTTCAAGCAACCTAGGGTTTTGCTTTCCATTTGAAGTGAAGAGCATTGGTCGACTTTCAATTCATTAAAGATATATTCATTTGAATATTATTCTGAAAGTTTCTTGAGAATAAGATCTTTTTCTGCCTTACTTTGATTTTCTAAAAGTTGCTATCTGAATTCCCTGCTAATACTGCAGACCCTCAATATAACTACATTGACTGAACGTGTACATCAACATTCTCTTTTAGAAATGCAAATACCCTACAGGCATTGCGAATTTTTGCTTTCTTCTTCATACTGTTCTATATTTTGTATGGTTTCTACAATAAGCATGAATTACTTTTATAATTAGAAAAAAGCAATAAAAGTTATTTTGCAAATGCAAACACATCTGGGAGGTTGTTTCTACCTTATTGCTTTTCTTGAAACAACGTAGCTCAGTTGCACAGAGGGAGTGAGTTTTGATTTAGGAAAGATTCAGTAAGTCATTTGAGAGCAAGGACTACTTTTCGGATGGGGCTTAGGACAGATGGAGAACACCAGGGGTTTGATGGAAGATGGGAAGAGGTACCAAAAGGGACGTAGAAGGAATCTGTCAGAAATAAACTTTGATATTTTCAAAACATTTTTCTGGAGCCATCTAGGTTAATAAAAGAAGGAGGATATAATATAGCTCCTTTCTTCTTCCTCCAGACTGACTTGATTCTATACTTGCAAGCAGAGATTCAGGAAATTTTCAGGAAATTTTGTATTTCCTGAAGAAGTGTTTCCTAACACAAAGTCCAGAAGCTCAGGTCAGTTAGTGACAAAATTCTTCAGGTCAGTAGGGAAATGAGAAAAGTAAGAAAAATATGGACAGGTTTTCATGCAGCTTTGTATTTATATGTTAAAATATTTTCAGATGACCTCCTCTCTAATTTTGATGTTAAAGTGTTGTTTATTGTATGGAATGATAACAATAGAAGAACTCGATTGTTTTTAAAGCCTTTTCTGGTCCTTAAAATCCAGTTTGGGCTTTGCTACATTTGACTGTAAGCTCCATGAGAGCAGGTGTGTGCCTTCTTCTTCATCCCCTATCCCTCACAACCCTGGGCCTAGTACTGTGCCCGGCACACAAAGGGCGGTAAATAAATATCTGTTGATACTCTGATTGTGGTAATTCAGCTGCATTATGGATCATTTGCCTCTATGAACTTGACTAGGATCTAATCCCCTTGAATAACTCTTTAGGCAGTTTTTGACATCTTCCCCCCAAACTTAAACTTTTCTGCATCTATTATAGCACCTGGCACATAGTAAGTGTTGGCAGTTTTTTGTTGAATGAATGAATGTTCCTCTTCTCTACCGTTTGCATGGTTCCAATGTCTTGGTTATCTTGCAGCCTATGGTGGTGGGCATATCTGGCATTTGGGAATCACTTTCCTAACTTTCTCTCCCAGCAGCCCCTCCTCTCATGCCATGTGCTACTGTGACCTGGACCCTTCTCTGAGAAGATGTTTGGGTGAGTGTTAAAAGATGTCTAAATTTCCCTGTTGTGAGAGTTGAGGGATTGGGGGGTGGGTGGGGGTGGGGGTGGGGGGTGGAGGACAGGGAAGAAAATCCAAACAGAGGGAACAGTATATCAAACAGAACAGAACAGAATTCTGTGTTCTACTTGACATGTTGTTCCCTCTGTCTAGAAATATTTTTACCTTCCAGGACACCTTGACAAAATGATTTACTATGATCGCTTGCTTCCATGATTGTTTCTCCAGGTACTAAACCCTTCAGAAGGCTCAGACCTTGTCTTGTTTACCTTTAGTTCTGTAGGATCTTGCTCAAAGAAACTCTTAATGAATATTAATTGAATAAATGTTCAAGTGTACAATTTTTTAGCAATAGTAAGGAATTTCTGTAGCATTTTACAATTTGCAAAGCCCATTGTCAGATTCATTAAAAACTCTGTGAGCTAGGTAGAACAGGTATTTATCCCTGTATTTTACTGGTAAGGAAACTTTATTGGTTCAAAGAGTTAAGCAATAGTCCAAGATCATACAGTCAGACTGTGGTCTAGCCAGGACTTAAACCCAGGCCTCCTGACCTCAAACCCAGGGCTCTTGGTATTCATTCATTCATTCTTTCATTTCTTCCTTAAATAAGTATTTATTGAATATGGCATCCTCTGACTTCTTAAATTTCTAAGCACTAGGTAGAGTATATCTGGAAAGGTTAAGGAATATAGGTCTCAGAAGGACACACCAGAGTGAAAGCAGTAATAACATTCAGGGAGGCCTGGAGCTGGAAGTGGAAAGGAGGAAGATGGGAAGTGAATATTGTTAACAGTGTATGTTTATGATGGGTTCGTCCCAGGGAAATCATTGCAGGGAGAGAAGGAAATAAAAACCAAGTGGAATAAATCCAATGCAAGGCTGGGTATAATTTCCCAGGTGACTGCTGAGGTAGGAAAAGGGTTCAACCCAAGGGATCTGGGCCACTTGGGGGACAGAGAGAAGCTGGAGCCATGGGGGTGAGCAGAAACATTTTCTGAGAAGGTCGGAGATCCTTCCACTGCTGTTGCAACTGAAGTTCTGATAGCACTTCCCCTGGGCATATTTAGATATGTAACTGATCAGGGATGAACTGTGTTTATTTCTACCTGAAGGCTGCTAAGTAAATGGTTTAGTTTGTGAAGGGTCTTATGAGCTAGATTTTCCAGAACCTCATATCATTAATGACTGAGGCAAAATTCAGATTTAGTGATTATTACTGAGACAAGATTCAGATTTAGTGAGTCAGATTAATGGGTCTAAATGCAGAGTACTAAACAGTTTTCCAAATTGGCAGTTCAACCTGGATCTAGAACACCCTCCCCCAACAACCTTGTGCTAAAATGCTTGTTGTCATTTAGGACAATTATTCCCTAAATTCTACTTTAATAGTTTGTTTTAAAAATCATTTTTATTACATATAGATAAAAGCTCTACTCTTACTTTTGCTTGTGTTTTAGAGAAGAATCAATTAAGAACACCGAGGCTAATACCAGCATTCTGAGAACAAATTTAGTTATATATCACAAAAAAGACAAATCTATTTTCTCTCTTTTCCTTTTTCTCTTCAGTTGAAGTTTGTGCAATCTAGTTTTGTAGCCTCCATTCTATTTGACGTCTGTAATTCCTTCATAGACCATTTGTTGGTACCAGTATCTACACTCCACATTCCTTTACTTGGGAGTGGGATCCCTTAATAAAAGATTGGCTAACTGGGATCCCCAAACAATGTGTAATCAAGATGCATGCTTGGACTTCCACTATTTTTAATACTCTGTGAAGACATGTAGTTCCTCTGATGAGTCAGCCTCATGATCCACTAATGGAAGCCTGGAAACAGAATGTAATTTATACGTTACCAGATCACAATGTCAAGCCTGTTCAGAGAGGTGTGTTCAGAATGTGAGAACCCTACACACATCTCTCTCTCTCTCCCTCTCTCTCTGCAGTCTAAGAAAGAGAGAGTCAGAGAGGCAGGAAAGGACCATTTTGCCATGAAACAAACTCTCATCTCCTCAGTACTGTCAAACCAAGCATTACAAGATGTCTTTCCCTTTTCAAAGACTGCATGAAACTTGTGATGGAAAATGAATGTGTTTTGAATTTCCAAACTTCTGGGCAGACTAAGTGTGCCAAGATCCTACCAAATTGCTTTGTCATTTCCTGCTTCCCCTTATTTTTTGTCAGATGCATTTCCTTGTTGAAGGAAAGCTATCTTCCCTTGCCCATTAGTATTTATTTGCTTGATATGGGATTGTGGTGACTATGGCTATTATCTGATCCTAGACTGCTCCTTAACAACATTGTAAGAGAAACTTTTAAAGCAGCAGCTCTCTGTTTACTTGTCTCTTCGCCACTCCTGAGAATCTGTCCTAGTGAACGTTAGTAACAGGAATGTGCTGTAGTCATCAGGCTTGTTTAGGCAAGAAGAAGCAGTGAGAACCACTGCTTCAAATATGAAGAAGGAAGCAGAATCTTGATGGGAGAATTCTGAGAATGATTGCTCTAAAGGGAAGGGGAAGAGTGAGACAAATGGATGGTGATATTCAAGTGCTTCTGAGAGCCATGTCTGCTGACAGTGTACTTTTGAAGAGATTGGTGATCATCATTTTTGGGGCAGGTGGCACAGACTGGTCAAGAATGACTATAGACAGTATTCTGTTTTGCTAATGCTGCCATTTTGCAAAACACCAGATATGGATTGGCTTTTATAAGGGGGTTTATTTGGTTACAAAGTTACAGTCTTAAGGCCATAAAATGTCCAAGGTAAGGCATCAACAATAGGGTACCTTCACTGGAGAAAGGCTGTTGTCATCTGTTAGCTGGGAAGACATGTGGCTGGCATCTGCTTGCTCCCAGGTTGCGTTTCAAAATAGCATTCACCAAAATGTTGCTCTTGAGGCATTTTGTCCTCTCTTAGCTGCTGCTCCTCTTCAAAGTGTCTCTCTCAGTTGCTCTCCAAAATGTTACTCACAACTGCCCTCCAAAATGTCACTCTTAGCTGCTCTGAGTTTCTGTCTGTGAATTCCTTTATACCACTTCAGTGATCCAATTAACATCCACCCTGAATGGGCAGGGTAACACCTCCATGGAAATTATCCAATCAAACATTTCACTCACAGGTGATTGAGTCACAACTCTATGGAAACACTCAAAGAATTCCAATCTAATCAACACTAATACGTCTGCTCCCACAAGACTGCATTAAAGAATGTGGCTTTTTCTGGTGTACCTAATATATACAAACCAGCACAAACAGGATCAAGGTTTTTTGTGTATGTTTTGTTTTGCTTTTTTTTTTCATAATTATGTAGTAGTTGGAATATGAGAGCAGGGAAGTGTCTAAGATCCTCTTTAGTTGTGTAACTTGCCCAGGTAACTTCACCCCTCTTTCTCAGCTTCTTCCTCTGCAAAATAAGTGCACCAGATATTCTTGAAGGAACTAACACTCTTGGCGTTTTATTATCTATTGGGCTATGAATATGCTGGCTTTGCAATATGTAATTTTCTTTTTTATGCTCCATTTGCTAAGTAAAATGGAAGTTAACCTCCAGGGAAAACTGGAATGTCTGTTTTAGATGCTAAAGAACCAGATGTTCACCTTAATTCAAAAGGATAAGCATTTATTGAGTGTCTATTATGGACTTAGTTAGAAACTTATTAGGGACTCTAGTCAGATTCAGAATGAAAATATGGCTCAATCCCTTTTGGTAAAGAACTAGCAATCCAATTGTGGTAAAGCATAAAATAATTAAAGAACAGTGTGAGGCAGGAATAACATTCTGAGTTAAATATAATCAAAATATTAAGTATATCAGCAACTAAATGTTTGTTTAGAGATTCGTTAGGCATCACTTCCCTTAGATGTACAATAAAGGAGCCTCCAGAACGATTTGGTCTAGCCAAGAGTGCCAGGGTTTGAGATCAGAGATGGCAAAGTGTCAGGGGTGAATACTGTGCATTGAACTACTTGTGAATTCAGCAGCTGAGCTTAATTTATTGATAAAGCCCTATAACATCCCCCTTTGATTCATCCACAACTCTGTATCTGCCTCCCCCACCTCAGTCTCCAGTGAGCATATCTGTTAGAAGTTCTACATTGAAGATATATCCATACCAGAACGACTTGATAACACAATTTTGTCATTCAGCCATAGATATATTCATCCAATTAAGGGCTCAAATTGCTCCCAATATTGCCAACATGTTATTTATTGGCATTGTCTGTAATACACAGGGAAGGGAGAATGAGGTTGAATATTTAGAAAATGGCTTTTTTGAAAAATTGCTATTAAATTAGTCTATTAATTAATGTCAGATATGCACAAGCATTTCCAGGTGAAAAAAAAAAAAAAAGTGGAATCTCTTTAGGAATGTAATTGTGAAAATCCTCCAGTCAGATACTTAGGCTGGAGTCTGGTTCTTTGAAAATGAGCCAAAAGGAATCTGAAATTCTCTTTCTTCCTAAGTCACAGAGAAGGTATCAGGTATGCAAGTGGGGCTGGGGCAGGTATGGGAAGGCAGGGCTGTAAAGGGGCTAGGAGTAGAGGATGACCTATTTCCAGCACCATCCTGTAAAATAAGTGTGTAGTATGCCATGCACTCAAAAATACCAGTGGGTGTTAACACACAAGAATTGAGAAAGGCTTTCGGTACTATTTATTCACACACCCCAACATAGACTCATTCTATATTGAAGTAGAAGGAGCCACAGAAAAGGATTTTATAGGTGAACACTGCTGGCTAAAGAAGGGAGCGACAAGTCCAGAAGGGCTGTGTAACAGACCTTGATACACACCCATATCCTCTTCGGATTTGACTGGTTCTCCCCACACTCTGTAGGACAGTCCGACACACATTTCTTGTCCACAGGAGAATGATTCAAGGGAAGTAAGTCTGTTAGTTGGACTTAACCATTTTGATTCCTTCCCTCCAGAATTTGAAGTAAGAAGATGCTGAAAAAGTGGACGATTATTCCCTGTGCTGAAAGGGCACTTAAATGTCAGGGCTACAGTCAGTCCTGCTCCATGTGAAATACATGAGGGAGCAGGAAATGCTGAAATAGAGGAAGTAAGAGGGAACCTAGCAGATATTCAGAGGAAGGAAGGACTGCTTGGCCCCAAAAAGCAAGGAAAAGTGAGCACCCCTGGCTCGGTTCCTAACTTTCTAGTTCCTGGCTTCAGATCCCATGAAGCCTGGCTATGCTTAGATTGAGGGTGATGCTGTCATATCTTCTCAATTTATGCATCGTGTCACTTTTCTTTTGCTCATCTGAGTAGGTTATATTCCTTGCAACCTGAGAAAATAACCAGAAAGCAAGACAGCAAATTAGGAGCAGAGCTAGAACCTAAAACTTAACCCAAGCCTCCTCCCCTCTAGGCCAAATTTTAGCCACGACACCTCACTGCCAGCTGCCCGACTGCATTGTCTATAGGCCAATCTCCTTTATTCCAAGGTTTCGCTTGGTTATTTTATAGCACTTAATAAATTCACTTTTTTCTCACCAGAATTAAACATCTCAAAGATTAAGAAAAAACCTCATAAAAGAGTATAAGTCGTTATTAAGAAACAGAGTCCAGATATGCATTTCCTCAAACAGATAACAATTTCCTCAGTTTCCAGTTTTCTTAGGAGCAGAATAGCATTTCTTTACTTGGATGAACTTTGCATTATCTACGTATATACCTAAACACCTTATACTGTCACAGTAATTTCTCTTTGGAAACTCATGGTACTAAGTGAAAAAAGATACAGATTGCAAAGCAAAAGCTATAATATGATCCCAATTCATTTTTAGAAATTTGTATGACAGTAGCTAATGTTTACTGAATACTTAACACATGTGATGCCTATTTTAATTGTTTTCTATGTATTAACATGTTTATTACTGTTTCGGTTTGCAAAAGCTGACACAGTGCAATATACCAGAGATGGGCTGGCCTTTACAATGGAGATTTATTAGTTTACAAATTTATAGTTCTAAGGCCATGAAAATGCCCAGTTAAGGCATCAGCAGGATGATACCGTCTCTGAAGAAAGGCTGTTGGCATTCAGGGTTCCTCTGTCAGATAGCAAGGCATATGGCTGGCATCTGCTGGTCCTTCGCTTCTGGGTTTCATTTCTCTCAGCTCCTGGTTCACTGGCCTCCTCTCTGAGTGTCTATGGGTCTTCTCCTAGCATCTCCAGGGTTTTCTCTCCAAGCTCTCTGTGTTTCTGTCTGAGTTCTCTAGGTTTTTATGACCTTTATCTTCTCATAAAGGACTCCAGTAAAAGGATTATGACCCACTTTGAATGGGATGGGTCACATCTCAAATTGAAACAACCTAACCAAAAGGTCCCACCTGCAACAGGTCTGCACCCATAGGAATGGATTAAAAGAACATGGCCTTTTCTGGGACACATAACAGCTTCAAATCAAAACAATTACTTATAATAATCTTAGGAGAGGGGGCTATTATTATCATTCCTATTTCCAGGTGGAGGAGTGTGTAAGTAATTTGCCCCAAATCATAATGCAGGAATCCAGGCAGTCTGGTTCTAAAGCCTGTGCTTTTAACATCTGCACTCTATTTCTAGTGTTTCTCTCCACACAAATGATGTAAAAATGACAAAACAGCTATATACCAATGGGGTCGAGGACTGCAATTTAATTATGGTTCCTGAATGTCACAGCCCAAGTGGGCCTTTGCTGCCGAGAGGCCAAAGAAGACTCCGAGCATGTTCAGAGGCATGAACTTTTTATTCAGGACTTACTTACAAGGAAGAAATGGAAGTCAGTCACGTTGCCCTGAAATCACAAGCTTCTCTGAATGGATTCAGGAGCTGCTCTGAATGGTGGCGAGTTCAGAGCACAATGTGGAAGTAGTCCACACTTTGGGGGCTGAATATGCTGGTTCTAAGGGCTCGACATTCCAATGGGTATAAGCATAAGGTGGGGAGCAGGGGGTCATGCAGCATAGGAGGGATTGATTGTAATCGACAGGGAGGAGGGAAGGATTATAGATTATCTTGTAGATAACAGTATCTCAGGGAGTCTCAGGGAGGAGGAAGTTTTGGGTATAGATTATATTTAGCACCTGATATTACAAGGAGAACAGGTCAAACCTTAACTGACCTAGGTCACACAAGCTGCCCTGTGTAATCTTCAAGGCCCTTGGTGAATGCCCTGTGCCTGGGGTTCCCACACCAAGCATTAGTATTTTTTAAAGCTCCTTGGCTGCTACTCTTAAAGGGCTTGCTAAGAACAACTTATTAATTAATTCAACAAATATTTATGAGCCTACCATGTTATCAGGCATTGTTCTAGGAACTCGAATACTGACCAAAACCAAGATTCCTGCCATCCACTGGAGGCAAAAAAATAAATATTAGATTTATGTAAATGGTATAATATGTGAAAAGTGTTAAGTTCTGTGGAAAAAAAAAAATTTAAGTGGAGCAGTGCCAGAGGTCCAGGAGCCCTACAGCTAGTGCAGTGGAGAGAGGGCTTGGACTCAGGATTGAGCTGAGACTTGAAATAGAGTGTTCATGGCAAGCCACATAGAAAAGATGAAAGCAGTGAGGGGGTCACCTGTTTGGAAATCTAGATGAAGAGAGTTCCAGGCAAAAGACACAGCCAGTGAGAAAGCCCAAAGGCGGCAGTAGTCTGGAAAGTTTGAGCAACTGCAAGGAGGCCTGAGTGGCTGCTGTGGAGGAGTAATTGCAGATGACATTAGTAATAACAGGGTGCCTGTGGGCCATCGAAGGCACTTCAGCTTTTGCTAGTGAAATAGGGGGACATTGGATATTATGAATCACAGTTAAAACTAAAACTGTAAGACAGTATACTGCTCGTGGCCCATACCTTTTTAATTGCTTTAATCATAATTTCAGAGACCCCAGTGAATGGATGGAATTATACACCCTCTTCTGCAGTTGAGTGCTTAGATTGACATGCCGTTGCTTGAAGGAGGAATGCCAGCACAATTCTCTTCTAGTTCAGTCTCATTTTAGGGTTAAAATTCTGCTAAAATGGGAGGTTGTGAAAACAGCTAGAGTTCTGGGCTGTTGTTCCTGATGCTTGATTCGCTGGGACCAGGGATGTGTGATTTCATTCTCTAAGATGGGTGATGCTATAATAAATACCAATAATCATTCATAGGTTTTTAGGCATGATCTAGTTCCATTGTGTCATTTACAAACAAGAAACCTGAGTACCAGGGAGGGTGGAGGAAATGACTCAAAGTGATATAGTGAGTCCGGGTCGGGCCCAGGTAGTGTGAGTAGCACAATAGCACACTACTTTTATTAAAGACCTCAAGAAAGACAAGTTTTAATGATAACTTGTAAAGTGTGTCCACAAAGCCCCTATGTATGCTCTCTTCTATTCTCTGCACACATCTTAATTTTTCACATTCTTCTGGACCTTCACAACATTGATGGTGGGAAGTCATTAAAGCAATACTGATAGCTAAAAGACCTACTTAGAAAAAAATAGAAAATGAAGAATTAACCAAAGACACATCATTGGAAATAGGACTGGTAGCCACTCCACTGATCTCCTGAGGTTTTCCATGGAAGTGGAATAGCCAGGCCAGGAGATTTGTGATATCCACTTTATGTTTGACAAACTAAAAAAACAAACCACAGTGACTCTGCTTTCTGGTCTTTGTTCATCCAAGCTGGGTTACATTAGTTAGTAATAATAAGACATATGACATTGTTATCAAAGTGAGTTCATGTTTAATATGGTTTAAAAGAATGTTAATGTCTAAAAAGAATAAAATCAAACAACTGTTTAAGTGGCACTGAGGCCACTTGACTTGCCTTTGACATTTTGCAGTTGAGGTGGGCCCATGCTTATGGCCATCAGCACAGGGTGCTGGGGCCTATTCCCTAGAGCTTCGTTTTTTCTCTACAAGATGTTCCAGGTCTCTCAAATAATTTCCTTTTTCTTTGTTCTTTAATAATGGATGAAGGACTAACAGGAGCAACATTAAGCAAACTTAAAATGGCAGTAACTGTGTGGAGAAAGGAGCAGTAACTGTGGGGAAAAATGGGCAGCTGGTGGGGGTGTCATGTAGGAACATTACACTCCAAGTGTGTGTGTGTGTGTGTGTGTGTGTGTTTTACCCATACATTTATTTTTTAGAGAAGTTGCAGGTTTAAAGAAAAATTGTGCATAAAATGTAGAATTCCATATACCACTCTATTATTTAAACACCTTTCATTAATGTGGTACATTTGTTACAAGTCATGAAAAGATGTTTTTATAGCTGCACTGTTAGCTATAGTCCATTGTTTACATTAGGGTTCACTGTGTTGTATGGTCCTATGATTTTTTTTAATTTTTATTCTAGCAATATATATAGAACCTAAAGTTTTCCCCTTTAACCACATTCATATGTATAATTCACTGCTGTTAAATACTTTCAAGATGTGTTGCCTTCAGTACCATTCATTACCAAAATTTTATAATCAACACAAATAGAAACTCTGTACAATTTAAGCATTAACTCCTCATTTCCTACCCTTACCCCATCCCCTGGTAACTTATATTCTAGATTCTGACTCTATGGGTTTGCTTTTTCCAATTATTTTATGTCAGTGAAGTCTTACAATATTTGCCCTTTTGTGTCTGGCTTCTTTCACTCAATATGATGGACAGACAAGGAATACCTCGTAATTTATAGTGTGTCTGTGTTGACACACAAGGATGCTAATTAATAAAATGTACAAATTATAACATATTCTAAAATAAGTGCATCTTTATAACAATTTTATTGCTATATAATTCACATAACATATTATTGACCGACTTAAAGAGTACAATTAAATTTTTTTAACATATTCCCAGAGTTGTGCAAACATTGCCACAATCACTTTAGAACATTTTCAACACCCCCAATAAAACTAGGCCCATTTCATTTCCCTTTTTCCCACAATCCTCCAGCCTTAGGCAACCACTAATCTACTTTCTGTCTGTATAAAATTGCCTATTCTGAACATTTCCTATAAATGGAATCGAACAGTTTGTGGTCTTTTGTGGTTGGCTTCTTTTACTTAGTATAATGCTTTGAAGGTAAATCCATGTTGTAGCATATATCAGTATTACATTCCCTTTTATTCTAAATAATTCATTATATTGATATACCATATTTTATTTATCTATCCCTCAGTTGACGGACATTTGAATTGTTCCCTCCTTTTTTCTGTTATAGATAATGCTGCACAAACATTCATGTAAAAGTATTTGCGTGGACCTGTATTTTCATTTCTCTTGGGATTATACTTAAGAGTGGAATTGCTAGATTATATATTAACTCTATGTTTAACTTTGTGAGGAATTGCCAGATTATTTCCCAAAGTGTCTGAACTATTTTTCATTCCATACAGCAGGCTATTATGGTTCAAGTTTATCAACTTTCTAGCCAACACTTAACTATTATCTGTCTCTTCTAGTATAGTCATCATACTGGTTGTGAAATGGTATCTCATTGTGATTTTGAGTTGCATTTGCTTGATGGTTAATGATGTTCAGCATCATTTTATGTATTTATTGGCCATTTGTATATATTCGAAGAAATGCTTTTCAGATCTTTTGTTCATTTTTAATAGGGTTATTTTATGCTATTGTAAATGGAATTTTCTTAATTCAGTTTAAGATTATTCATTGCAAGTATAAAGAAATACATGTCATTTTTAGTACATTGGTCTTTATCATGCATCCTTGCTGCAATTTATGATTAATTCTAATAATGTTTAGTGGGTTCCTTAGGAGTTTCTACATACAAGATCATGTTATCTGCACATAGGTATAGTTTTAGTTCTTCCTTTCCAATCTGGATAGATTTTCTTCATTTCTTTGCTTAATTGCCCTAGTTAGAACCTCCAGAACAACAATGAGTATAAGTGGAGAAAGCAGACATCAATGTCTTGTTCTTGATCTTAAGGGGAAAGCATTCAGTTTTTCACCACTTACTATGATTTTGACTCTGGATTTTTCATATTAGGTTGGGGAAGTTCCCTTATTTTCTACTTTGTTGAGTATTTTTATAATGAAAGTGTATTAAATTTTGTCAAATGCTTTTCTTTCATCTATTGTGATGACGATACGGATTTTGCTTCTTATCCTATTGATATTGAGTATTTCCATAACTGAATTTCAGATTTTTAAACCAACCTTGCATTCCTAGAATAAATACCACTTGTTCATGGTTTATAACCCATTTTTATATATTGCTGAATTGAGTTTGCATCTATAGTCATAAGGGATATTAGACTATACAGTATTCTTAGGATGTCTTTGGATATGGTGTCAGGAGAATACTAGCCTCAAACAATGAGTTGGGAAACATCGCATCCTCTTCTATGTTTTGGAGAGTTTGTGAAGTGAAGTATTCTGGGAGAGTTTTTATTAATTTTTCATTAAATGTTGGATAGAATTCACCAATACATGCATCAGGGTGTGAACTATGTTTGTTTTTTTTGTTTTTTTTTTTCCTGACTGGCATTTTGATTCCTAATTAAATCTATTCACTTGTTACCAGTCTCTTCAGTTTTTCTTTTTCTTTAGTCAGTTTTGGTAGTTTGTGTTTTTTAGAAATTTATTGATTTCAGGTAAGTATGGTTAGCTGCTCATATTAGTTCCTTATATTCCTTTTTATTTCTGTTAGGTCACAAGTAATAGTCCCCTTTTCCTTTCTGATTTTAGTAATTTGAATCTCTCTCCTTTATTCTAAGCTAAGCTGGTGAAAGTCTTGTCAATTTTGTTGATATCTTAGAATAAACAACTTTTGTTTTTTTTAAAAAAATGTCCCCTATTGGTTTTCTATTCTCTATTCAAATAAGTTTGCTTTAATCTTTATCATTTTCTGCCTTCTGCTTGTTTTGAGTTGAGTTTGTTCTTGTTTTCAGAAATGAAAGGTTAGATTAGTGATTTGGGGTCTTTCTTTTTAATATAGGCATTTGCTATAAATTTCTCTCAAAGAACTGCTTTTGCTATGTTCCTTGTTTTCATTTCCATTCATTTAAAAGTATTTCCTAATTTCCCTGTGATTTCTTCTTTGACCCATGGGTTGTATAAGAATGTGTTGTTTAGTTTCCACATATTTGTGAATTTTTTGGTTTTCCTTCTCTTATTGATTTCTGGTTTCATCCCCTGTTATCAGAGAACATATTGTATGTGATTTCAATCCTTCTAAATTTATTGAAGGTTGTTTTATATCCTAACATTTGGTCTGACCTAGAGAATATTCCATATGCACTTTCAAAAATGTGTATTCTACTACTGCTGGGTGGTGTATTCTGTAGTTATCTGTTGGATCTAGTTGGTTCATAGTGTTGTTCTAGTCTTTAATCTCCTTGTGGATATTCTGACTAGTTGTTCTATCATTATGGAAAGTTGGATATTAAAGTGTTCAACTATTATTGTTCGATTGTCTATTTCTCCCTTCAATTCTGTCAGTTTTTGCTTTGTGGTTTTATATGTTCATAATTGTTATATCTTTCTGATGGATTGACCTTTTTTCATTATAAAGTGCCTCTCTTTATCTTTAGTAACTTTTTTTTTGTTGCAAGTCTTTATTGTCTGATGTTACCACTTTCCTGTAGTTGCTGTTTACATGGTATATGTTTTTCCATCTTTCAAATTTTTTTTTCTTTATTAGAGAAGTTGTGCACTTACAGAACAATCGTGCATAAAATGTAGGATTTCCGTATACCACCCCATTATTAACACCTTGCATTGGTGTGAAACATTTGTTCCAATTGATGATAGAAATTTTTATAATTGTTCTATTAACCATAGTCCATGCTTTAACTTAGGGTTCACTGTTTGTGTAGTGTAGTTTCATTGATGTTTTTAAAAGTTTTATTTTACTACCATGGATCCAACCTAACATTTCCCTTTTAATCATATTCAGAGACATCTTTTTAGATTAAATCTATTTGTATCTAAAGTACATTTCCTATAGGCAGTATGTAGTTGGATCTTGGTATTTTATCCAGCCTGAAAATCTCCTGAAAATCTCTGCCTTTTGATTGAATTGTTTAATTTATTAGCATTTAATGTTATTATTGATATACTTGGAACTTGGATTTACATCTGCCATTTTGCTTTTTTGTTTCTATATATCTCATGTCTTTTTTGCCCCCTATTTCTCCTTTACTGTTTTTTTTTTTTTTTTACCTTGAGTGAATAAATTTTGGTGTAACATTTTAATTCCTTTAATGATTTTTTCACTATATTTTTTAGTTATTTTCTTAGCATTTGCCCTGGGGATTACTGTATATATTTATTTTATCAGAATGTACTTCAGATTTATACTAACCTAATTCCAATCATATATAGCTATATTACTCATATTAAGCTCTATCATCTCTTCCCATTTTTCTGTTATTTTTGTTACGACATTACCTGTATGTATGTTATAAACCCAATAATTCATTGTTATAATTATAATTTATATTTCATGTCTTTTAAAGAAGTTGAGAAAAGAAAAGAAAGTATTCATACTTATATTTTTGCTTATATTTTTAATATAATCTTCTTTGACATTTCTGATTTTCTTCATTTGTTCTGTAGATTCATATCACCATTGGGTGTCATTTCCTGGCTCCATTTCAGTTTTGTTCCAACTCTCCTCGTTTTTGCTGTTATTGTCATATATATTATATTTCTATATGTTCTATGCCGAGGAATACAATTACATACATATTGTTTTATACAATTTCTTTTTATACCAGTTAAGAAAAGAAAGAATAAATATTATTTAAACTACCTTTTAAAATAATATAATTACCTTCACTTGGGTGCTTTGTTTTTTTCATTTAGGTTCTAATTATGGTCTTCTAGCTGAAAATCTTCCTTTAGAAGATTTAACAGGTCTGCTGGTAGCAAATTATTTCATTTTCTCTTTATGTGGGTATGTTCCTGTTTCACCTTTATTTTTATTTTTTTTATTTTTATGCATTTTTATTGCGAACTTTAACATATATACATAACAGTGAAAACTTTCAAAGTTCCATCTAACAAGGAGTTAGAGAGTAAATTCAAAGAATGTTATGGATTACAGTTCCACAATTTCAGTTATTTCCATTTTTGTAAAATATAACATATATACAGAAAGGCATTAACTTTGAAGTACAGCTCAACAAGCAGTTAATAGGTAATTTCAAAAAATGTCATGAGTTGCAGTTCCACAGTGTCAGTCCTCTCCTTACAGTGAAATACAGGATATATACAGAAAGATGAAAACTTTCAAAGCACAATTCAATGAATAGCTATAGAGCAAATGTCAAAGAATGTTATAGGTTATAGTTCCACCATTTCAATTATTTCCTTCTAGCTATTCTAATACCCTAACATCTACAATATATATATAAAGTTTCAGTATTCATAATCCTTTGTTAAATCCTATCTTGTCTGTTGCTACCCCTTCCTCTTGTTTAATCACTTTGTCTATCTTCAGGGGTATCTAGGCAGTGATCACCTTAACTTGTTCATACTGAAAGGGGATGTTGACATTATGGGGAAGGGGGATGCATCTGCTTATTGTTCTCAAAGAGGCTGTTGCCTCTGGTTTGGGGACTAGTCCAGCATAGGAACACTCTGGTGGATTTAAGTTTCTGCGATACAAAACTTAGTGAATCTTCTATAGAATCTCAGATAGGGACCTAGGTATTTCGGGACTACTGTTGGTAAGGACATGGCATATTGTGACCGTTTGGGATACCTACCTGGAGCTTGC
The DNA here is from genome assembly GCF_015220235.1 of Choloepus didactylus. NCBI lineage: Eukaryota > Metazoa > Chordata > Mammalia > Pilosa > Megalonychidae > Choloepus > Choloepus didactylus. Next base: position 28,367,254 of record NC_051322.1, on the reverse strand, counting down.
CTAAGAGAAACCTCCAGGATAGCCCCTTGACCCTATTTGAGATCTCTTTGCCAATGTAACCTTATTTTGTTAACTTTCTTATTCCCCCTTTTGGTCAAGTAGGCATTTTCAATTCCTCGCTGGCAGAGCCAGTGTTATTCCTGTGAGTCGTGTCCCATGTCACCAGGGAGATTCATTCCCCTTGGAGTCATATCCTACATAGTGGGGAGGTTAAAGAGTTGTTTGCCAAGTTGGGCTTACAGAGAGAAAGGCCACTTCTGAGCAACAAAAGAGGTTTTGGTGTTGCCTGTTAGTCATAATTATAGGAAGGCTTAGCCTCCCATATATATCCCTAAGTTTCACAAGAGCAAGCCTCAAGATCGAGGGCCTGATTTATTAAATAGTGCATTCCTCCTTTCACATAACATATATTCTGTCCCAAGATAAATGGTCAGTTTCTCCCATTATCTTCACTTAGTTGTACAATAATCATCACTCTCAATTTTAAACAATTATCATAATATAAAACATCCCAGAGCTCTTATCAGCCACTCATTATTCATCCCTAGTATTAGTGTAGTGCTGGTAAGATATTCCTATTAAATGTAGTCTATAGTATGTAATGGGCAGTTTTCCTATGTACCACTGTTGTTAAGTCTTTATTCCAGGGTCACATTTTATAAGTATATCATGCTAACACTTATTTATGTTTGTAGTGCTACTTTGTGGGTTACATGCCTTTAGACAACCACTTTTGAACATGTTCACCTTCAATGTGTCACTGATACTTCTAATCCCATTAATGAACCATAATCATACCTGTCCATTTCCATACCATTAAGTTCACCCTCATTATCATATCTGTACATGTTAGATTATCATTCCCCCTTCACTAGCTTCTGTCTGTCTCTAGGTCCCCTTGCATTCTGCATTATAAGACACTTATTTTACATTGTTCATGGAGTTCACATTAGTGGTAACATATGATATCTCTCCTTTGTGTCTGGCTTATTTCACTCAGCATTATGTCTTCAAGGTCCATCCATATTGTCATATGTTTCAAGATCTTGTTCCTTCTTATTGTTGTGTAATATTCCATGGTATGTATATGCCACATTTTGTTTATCCACTCATCTGTTGAAGGACACTTGGATTGTTTCCATTTCTTGGCAATTGTGAACAGTGCTGCTATGAATATCAGTGTACAAACATCTGTTCATGTCCCTGCTTTCAGATCTTCTGGGTGTATACTGAGAAGTGAAATTGCCGAGTCATAGTGTAACTCGATATCTAGTTTTCTGAAGAACTGCCAAACTCTCTTCCACAGTGGTTGTAACATTACGCAGTTCCACCAGCAATGAATAAGAGTTCCAATTTCTTCACATCCTCTCCAGCATTTGTAGTTTCCTGTTTATTTAATGGCAGCCATTCTCATTGGTGTGAGATGATATCTCATTGTGGTCTTGATTTGCATTTCTGTAATAGCTAGTGAATATGAACATTTTTTCACGTGTTTTTTAGCCATTTGTATTTCCTCTTCAGAGACATGTCTTTTCATATCTTTTGCCCATTTTATATTTGGGCTGTTTGTACTATTGTGGAGTTGTAGGATTTCTTATATATGCAACATATCAGTCTCTTATCAGATACATGGTTTCCAAATATTTTCTCACATTGCGTTGGCTGCCTCTTCACCTTTTTGGTAAATTCCTTTGAGGTACAGAAGCTTTTGATTTTGAGGAGTTCCCATTTATCTATTTTTTTCTTTTGTTGCTTTTGCTTTGGATGTAAGGTCTAAGAAGCTAGCTCCTACTACTGGGTCTTGAAGATGTTTCCTTACATTATCTTCTAGGAGTTTTATGGTACTATCTCTTATATTGAGGTCTTTGACCCAACTTTGAGTTAATTTTTGTATATGGTGTGAGGTAGCGGTCCTCTTTCCTTCTTTTGGATATGGATATCCAATTCTCCCAGCCCCATTTGTTGAAGAGACTGTTTTGTCCAATTCAGTGGATTTGGGGGCCTTATCAAAAATCAGTCAACTGTAGATCTGAGGGTCTATTTCTGAACTCTTGATTTGATTCCATTGATCAACATGTCTATCTTTCTGCCAATACCACGCTATTTTGACTACTATGGCTTTATGGTAGGCTTCAAAGGCAGGAAGTGTAAGTCCTCCCACTTGGTTTTTCTTTTTTAGAATGTTTTTAGCAATTTGAGGGTCCTTTCACTTCCAAATAAATTTGATATCTAGCTTTTCAAGTCTGCAAGGTAGGTTGTTGGAATTTTGATTGGAATTGCATTGAATCTGTAGATCATTTGGGTAGGCTTGCATAATCACTGTCAATCTGTCTTCAGGTTTTCTGATTCTGTCTTCTTCAAGTTTAAATCTACTACTGAGCCCCTCTGGTAATTTCTTTTCTTTTTTTTTAAATTTCAGTTATTGTGCTTTTCAACTTAGGAATTTTCATTTGCTTACATTTCATAATATCTACCTCTTTATTGATATTCTCTACTTGGTGAGATATTATCATCATAGTTCTTTAACCATGGTCTCATTAGTTCTTTGAGCATAGTTTTCATGGCCAGTTTGAAGTCTTTGTCTGCTAAGTCCACCACCTGGGCCCTCTTAACAGGCCTTTCTGTTGCCTCCTTTTCTTTTTCCTCTAACGCATCACACCTTTTCTGCTTCTTTTCATGTGTCATGACTTCTTTTGAAAACTTGATACTTCAGGTAGTATATTGTAGCAACTGTGGATAATAACAGTACCTTCTCTGGGCTTGTTTTTGCTTTTTCTTTGCTTGTTTGTTTATTTACTGACTTAGCTGGAGTATTTCAGAAAGGTTATTTCTCCGGTAATATGGTGCCTCTGATGTGACTCTTCTGAGGGCTCGGCTTGGGGCAGGTGCACAGCCACCCTGTGAGGACAGTGGTTTCAGCAGGTCTCGATTTGACTGTTGCATTCCCTGATTCCTCTGTTTAGCTTTCTGCCTCTGTTGTATCACAGCCACTGTTAGTTTCCACTAATTGCTGACTGACCACTCTATTCTTTCTAAGCTCTGCGTCATACATTGCTCCAAATGCTTACCCAGTTAAATTCAGACACCCTTTAGGGATAGCTCTGAGGCCAGCCTCTGAGTTGGTTCTTAACCTGGGAGGTCTCCTCCTAGCTCTCTCTTTCCCTGATTCTCTCGGTAAACTAGCTGGTCTTGGGTTTCACTTGTTGCTTTCATGAAACTACTTCCTCTTAATCATGTAATACCAACATCTCCATTGATTCCAAGAACACTCCTAGGCTTTAACTACTTAACCCTCTTTTCCAAATAAAGCCATTTCCTTTGGGGAGAGCTTCAGATCTCTCTTTTCTTATGGGCTGCCTTTCCTCCTGGTCAAACTCTCTGAGCCACTGATCCAGAGTTGGGGATAGGGACAGTGACACACTTCTCACTGACACCCCTATTTTATTTATTTATTTTTTTTAAATCTTCATTTTATTGAGATATATTCACATACCACGCAGTCATACAAAACAAATCGTACATTCGATTGTTCACAGTACCATTACATAGTTGTACATTCATCACCTAAATCAATCCCTGACATCTTCATTAGCACACACACAAAAATAACAAGAATAGTAATAAAAGTGAAAAAGAGCAATTAAAGTAAAAAAGAACACTGGGTACCTTTGTCTGTCTGTTTGTTTGTTTGTTTCCTTCCCCTATTTTTCTACTCATCCATCCATAAACTAGACAAAGGGGAGTGTGGTCCTTATGGCTTTCCCAATCCCATTGTCACCCTTCATAAGTTACATTTTTATACAATTGTCTTCGAGATTCATGGGTCCTGGGTTGTAGTTTGATAGTTTCAGGTATCTACCACCAGCTACCCCAATTCTTTAGAACCTAAAAAGGGTTGTCTAAAGTGTGCGTAAGAGTGCCCACCAGAGTGACCTCTCGGCTCCTTTTGGAATCTCTCTGCCACTGAAGCTTATTTCATTTCCTTTCACATCCCCCTTTTGGTCAAGAAGATGTTCTCCATCCCACAATGCCAGGTCTACATTCCTCCCCGGGAGTCATATTCCACATTGCCAGGGAGATTCACTCCCTTGGGTGTCTGATCCCATGTAGGGGGGAGGGCAGTGATTTCACCTTTCAAGTTGGCTTAGCTAGAGAGAGAGGGCCACATCTGAGCAACAAAAAGGCATTTGGAGGAGGCTCTTAGGCACAATTTTAGGGAGGCCTAGCCTCTCCTTTGCAACAACAGTCTTCCCAAGGGTAAATCCTGTGGTAAAGGGCTCGACCCAGCAAACCACCAGTCCCCTATATCTGTGGTCATGTTAGCAACCATTGAGGTGGGGTAAGCCAATACCCCTGCATTCTCCACAGGCTCCTCAAGGGGGCTCTACATATTTTTTTCCTTGTTTTCTTTTTAACTTTTTTTTTTAAATCAACTGTATGAAAAATAAAAAAATAAAAAAATAATTTAAAAAAATACAATAAAAGAACATTTCAAAGAGACCATAACAAGGGAGTAAGAAAAAGACAACTAACCTAAGATAACTGCTTTACTTCCAACATGTTCCTACTCTACCCCAGGAAAGTTACCTAATATAGCAACATTTCTGTGAACTTGGTCCTACTGTACCCCTCAGAAATTAACAGACCATAGTCATTCCTGGGCATCCCCAGAACGTTAAATAGCTTATCTGTTCTTCTTGGATTATTGTTCCCCCTTCCTTAATTGCTCTCTATTGCTAGTTCCCCTACCTTCTACATTATAAACCATTTGTTTTACATTTTTCAAAGTTCACATTAGTGGTAGCATATAATATTTCTCTTTTTGTGCCTGGCTTATTTCGCTCAGCATTATATCTTCAAGGTTCATCCATGTTGTCACATGTTTCACGAGATTGTTCCTTCTTACTGCCGCGTAGTATTCCATCGTGTATATATACCACATTTTATTTATCCACTCATCTGTTGAAGGACATTTGGGTTGTTTCCATCTCTTGGCAATTGTGAATAATGCTGCTATGAACATTGGCATGCAGATATCTGTTCGTGTCACTGCTTTCCCATCTTCCGGGTATATACTGAGAAGTGCAATCGCTGGATCGAGTGGTAGCTCTATATCTAGTTTTCTAAGGAACTGCCAGACTGACTTCCAGAGTGGCTGAACCATTACAGTCCCACCAACAATGAATAAGAGTTCCAATTTCTCCACATCCCCTCCAGCATTTGTAGTTTCCTGTTTGTTTAATGGCAACCATACTAACTGATGTGAGATGGTATCTCATTGTGGTCTTAATTTGCATCTCTCTAATAGCTAGTGAAGCTGAACATTTTTTCATGTGTTTCTTGGCCATTTGTATTTCCTCTTCAGAGAACTGTCTTTTCATATCTTTTGCCCATTTTATAATTGGGCTGTCTGTACTATTGTCATTGAGTTGTAGGATTTCTTTATATATGCAAGATATCAGTCTTTTGTCAGATACATGGTTTCCAAAAATTTTTTCCCATTAAGTTGGCTGTCTCTTTACCTTTTTGAGAAATTCCTTTGAGGTACAGAAACTTCTAAGCTTGAGGAGTTGCCATTTATCTATTTTTTCTTTTGTTGCTTGTGCTTTGGGTGTAAAGTCTAGGAAGTGTCCACCTAATACAAGGTCTTGAAGATGTTTTCCTACATTATCTTCTTGGAGTTTTATGGTGCTTTCTTTTATATTGAGATCTTTGGTCCATTTTGAGTTAATTTTTGTGTAGGGTGTGAGGTAAGGGTCCTCATTCATTCTTTTGGATATGGATATCCAACTCTCCCAGCCCCATTTGTTGAAAAGACCGTTATGACCCAGTTCAGTGACTTTGGGGGCCTTATCAAAGATCAGTCGGCCATAGATCTGGGGGTCTATCTCTGAATTCTCAATTTGATTCCATTGATCTATATGTCTATCTTTGTGCCAGTACCATGCTGTTTTGACAACTGTGGCTTTATAATAAGCTTCAAAGTCAGGGAGTGTAAGTCCTCCCACTTCGTTTTTCTTTTTTAGAGTGTCTTTAGCAATTCGAGGCATCTTCCCTTTCCAAATAAATTTGATAACTAGCTTTTCCAAGTCTGCAAAGTAGGTTTTTGGAATTTTGATTGGGATTGCATTGAATGTGTAGATGAGTTTGGGTAGAATTGACATCTTACTGACATTTAGCCTTCCTATCCATGAACATGGAATATTTTTCCATCTTTTAAGGTCCCCTTCTATTTCTTTCAGTAGAGTTATGTAGTTTTCTTTGTATAGGTCTTTTATATCTTTGGTTAAGTTTATTCCTAGGTACTTGATTTTTTTAGTTGCTATTGAAAATGGTATCTTTTTCTTGAGTGTCTCTTCACTTCATTCATTTCTAGCATATAGAAACATTACTGACTTATGTGCATTAATCTTGTATCCCGCTACTTTGCTAAATTTGTTTATTAGCTCTAGTAGCTGTATCGACGATTTCTCAGGGTTTTCCAGATATAAGATCATATCGTCTGCAAACAATGACAGTTTTACTTCTTCTTTTCCAATTTGGATGCCTTTTATTTCTTTGTCTTGCCAGATTGCCCTGGCTAGCACTTGCAGCACAATTTGAATAACAGTGCTGATAGCAGGCATCCTTGTCTTGTTCCTGATCTTAGAGGGAAGGTTTTTAGTCTCTCACCATTGAGTACTATGCTGGCTGTGGGTTTTTCATATATGCTCTTTATCATATTGAAGAAGTTTCCTTCAATTCCTACCTTTTGAAGTGTTTTTATCAAAAACGGATGTTGGATTTTGTCAAATGCTTTTTCAGCATCTATTGAGATGATCATTTGATTTTTCCCTTTCGAATTGTTAATGTGTTGTAATACATTGATTGATTTTCTTGTGTTGAACCATCCTTGCATGCCTGGAATGAACCCCACTTGGTCATGGTGTATGATTTTTTTAATGTGTCTTTGGATTTGATTTGCAAGTATTTTGTTGAGGAATTTTGCATCTACATTCATTAGGGAGATTGGCCAGTAGTTTTCCTTTTTTGTAGCATCTTTGCCTGGTTTTGGTATTAGATTGATGTTAGCTTCATAAAATGAGTTAGGTAGTGTTCCATTTTCTTCAATGTTTTGAAAGGAAGCCCCTATTTTATAAGCAGAGTGCTAGTTGGGGTAGTGGCTTCCAGTCTTCTTGGCTTGCCTCTCCCAGCATGGGGCCTCTACTCTGTTAGTGGGCTGGGACAAGCAACTAGGGCCTTCTTATTCTTTGCCTTCTGTACCTGTGGTAAAGCTCTCCCTTATAAACCATGTCTAGGTGGAAAATGGGAACTCTGACCTCTTACCCACACTTGCCAATGACTTAGCTTCTAACATTCAGAGCTGGGGGTGGGGGAAGGGCTGAAAAATTCTGGAGACCTACCCTCCTGATGAAAACAGTATCCCTGACAGGGAGCTGAAGGGATTGGAGCCCTATGTTCATGGCCTCACCTGACAGGGTGGGGCTTCTGTCATACTGAACTCATGTCAGGGATGGAATGAGTCACTGTTCAAATGCCACAGACTCTTGCTGTTCTTAGCCGAGATTTAGTTGGCTTCTGTAAATAAACGTTTCTTTATTTGTTGTCCTAATTGACCATGGAATAATTCTAATTGAATTAGGATAATATCAATGGGCTTAAATGATTGTTTATTAAATAATTTTCATGAGCTATGGCTGGGTCTCTGGGAGTGGGTCTGTGGAGAGCCTTCACAGTTACAGAAGTGGAACTTGAGTTTTTCATAGTTCAGAATACTACACAATCTTTTATAATTTCTATTTTTCCTATGTATTACTCCCATTATCAGATGCAATAAAGAAAAACAAAGCCAAATATTTAAAGAAAAAATAAAATTTTTCAAAAATAGGTGAAAGTACCAGTTAGAAGATTTTCAGAGACTGTTTCTTTAATGACTAGCAAAGAATGATTAACATTTGGAACTCCAATTATTTACATTTTAGCCAGATGCTTCCAAGCAGCTTGAAGCTACTTAAGAAGCATTGGTTCTCTTAAATATTTTATCTCTCCCTTTGTAATCAGTTCTGATACTAAGACTTTGCCAAGAGAAAGCAAGCTTAAGTCATGCCCCTGTTTAAAGCAGAATGTTTAAAGTAGAATGTTTAATTATTCTCTCCATTCTTTCTGGGCTGAGAATTTTGAGGTCACCATGGTATTCCTATTGGCATTCATCATGATAGATGACTTGAAATAAAATTAATTTGGAATTAATCTGTGTTGATAACTGTGAACACTCTGAGATTTTACCCTACTTGCAAGGTTAGACAAGTTAGTTTGCCTCAGTTTCATGGATTCTGGCAGAAGACAGGAGATTCTTATGTGAAAGACAAAAGACAGTTTATTACTAGCATCAATAGCCTTGTCCAGATTATCATCATTGGCTTTGGTCCCCTGAACCTCAATTTTTAATGGATGACATCAGGCAGGCCAAGTGAATCTTGTACACACAATAGGTTGCACTATAAGAGATGAACCTTAAGTTCAGGGAAGCCAGATATTTTTTAATGTGCAATAATCCTGACTGACTTCTGCACCAGAGGGAGACTTTTTCTTTATTTTAATGGGCAGTAACCAAACCTGCCTTTCTTTCCAGAGGAAGACACTTTATCTTCCAGGGGTGTTTGCTATATAAACATCCTTGAAAAGAAAGTCCAAAACAAAGCTAGTAAGTAGCGCCTCTGCTTGCAACAGGTACATAAATGCAAAAAGGGCATGACAAACTGTCTCCCAACAATGTGGATCCATTACATTCAAAAAGTTTGCAATAACAACCTAGATGTGCAGCAAGACCTGGAAATGGAAATATCACTGGAAATGTACTATTTTGTATAGGTGAAATTTTCATATAATTGAAGCTTATAATTTCAAATGCCAAACTTGACAGGTAAATATTTGTGATGAAAAAATTCCAAAAATGTATAAAAATTCTTGTGTCATCTTAAACAAAGGATAGAAACACCACAGACACTTATTAGCATGCACACCTGAAATAATAGTCATAGCTTATTCTATAAGCTTGTTGTTCTTTGGGGAGATCTGATTGGCACTTGCATGATAGACTCACCCAAGGCAAATATGACAACTCTAGGGTAGGATTTGGCTAACCAGCTAGTCAGACTCAGATGAGTAAATCTGCAATGATAGCCATTGGGAACACAATTATTTAGGAATCAAGCTGAGGACACTACTTCTAGGAGTGAAGGAGTTCTAGAATTTTATACCTTGTTCATGCAGTGGTGGAAAGTGTCTCTAAAATATATTAGCCAATCTACATCTTAAACACCACTAATTTTAACCAATGAAAATTCATCACCAATACCCATTATGCTAAGTAAAATCCATTAATTTCACCAGTGAAAACTCATTTCTAACCTTTGATATGCTGAGTAACAAAACCTCCAGTGTGGATTAGAATAGTTAAAGATGGTTTTAGTGCCTGGCTCTTTTCATATTAAATGTTAGAATGTGAATTTTTTTAAAAACACTCTGACATGTTTATCAAAGTTTTATAAGACAATTATCAAACTGTTTCATCTTTGCCAGTCCTGTAAGTGAAAAATGATATCCTTGTGTATATGTAATTTAGTTTGGAATGTGTATTTTTGATGAGGACAAAAGTCTGCCCTTAGAGTGTAGAGTAAAACTAATCTAGGAATGTATAACTTATTGTCTATCCTGTTGTAAAGTATAAGTTACAGATCTCATAACAATGGGCTACCATTAATTCTTTTTTATAGCTAAGGAAATGGAGGCACAGAGGTTACAGAACTCACTTAGGGTCACACAGGTAGGGAATGGCAGATCTAGTTCAAAGTCAGCATCCACTTTTGTTCCATGCTATATAATTCACTGCTGGATTCTGATGTATCTTTAATTTTTTTCCCCATCTATCTGTCTCTATCAAGTGGTCAAATTTCATATTTCAATTCTTTTAGGGGTCTCCTTTTGCTGCTCATACTAGTTAGCAGATTAAAATTTCCTGGGTGTTGAAAATCCAAATATCTGAGTTATTTGAGCTTTTTGCTTTAAATTGTCAGTGGGGCTGTGTGAGAAAGTAGGGCCTGGGTTTAGTACTGGGATCCCGTGGAAGCTGCTTCTAGGATTCCTAAGGGCTGTGGAAATCTGTTTTCTCCTTAAGTGGTTTGTGACTGTGTTTAATTTTAAGGTTAACAAAGAGGGGAATGGGAGCAGGTGATGGATGGGTTGTGCTTGATGTCTCCGGCTCCATTTGGGAGCACGTTTCTGTGGTGACCGGCTGGTATTGTGTAAGGATGATTAGTAATTCCAACTATCAGCAGGGCCTGAGCCAGATTAATCTCCATATGGCAGAGGGACACAAGAGATCTGAGTGTAACCTTCAATATACACAGGTCCCAACCTTATCTACATGCTGGTGCGTAGAGTGTCAGTTTCTAATTCTTCTTTAGGAATATATCATTTGATTCATGTGTGAAAGATCAGGGAGGGAGTGGAATAAATCCTACTTTTGTTCAGCCTTCTGGGCAGTGTGAGCCTGCTAATTTCTGCAGTATGCATTATGTGTAACAGAATGGCAACCTCTCAGATTTACAGTCTCTCCTTTGAGTCAAAATTAAGCAGGCAACCATTTATTAACATTTCAAAGACATAGACCCATGCACTGGTTAGTACTGTAAGTTTAGAGAATTTGATGCGAGAAAAGCCTTTCTACCTCTCGTTACCTATGCTGTTGATTTACAGGCATGTGCAAGAATATGTGCATATCGTATAGCATAATTTTAGTATGTTCCTTTTGGTATCCACATTGCTCACTCCCTCAGTTCATTCAGGACCCTGATCTGATGTTTCTTTACTTGACAATGTTCCTGTACTTGACAATCCTTCCCTAATCACAGTATATAAGTCAGGACTTCCCCTCACCCCCATCCCATGCCACGCTCTCTTCCTTCCTTCCTACCCTCTTTATGTATCTTCATAGCACTTATCACCACTGGTTACATATTTACTTCCTGGCTGTCTGACTCCCTACGTTAGAATTTAAGCGCAATGAAACAAGGACTTTTTCTTGCTCAGAGCTACATCCTTCGAGCCTAGAACAGAGCCTGCTACAAAGAGATTCAACAAATGCTTGATAAAGAATAAGGGAAGGAAATGTTCACAAAGTTCTCTCTCCTCTCTCCAGTGGCGATGGGGATAAAGTAGTTAATATCATTCATCATTCATAGTAAAGAACTTGAATTTGCACAGTCCTGTTGGCAGAGAATATTTCATTTAACTGCCGTTAGCCCTTGTCCTGGAATGACTCTATGCTGTTGAATTGCAAACATTTCTGCTTTTGCTTGGAAGAAGCAGTGGAATTGTGTGGTAGCAACTAAATTTTTTCTCTTTTTTTTAAATGTACAATTTACTATCTATAGAATAACTAGATTATCCTTAATGGCAAGACACAAATAATAAGCCTTTCAATTAAGACAAGTTGGAGAAAGCCCAAAAGCTAATAAAAGTAAGGGAAAAAATAACTTTGCCTCCTCAGATTAAGCAAATTGACTATACAGTGAGAAAAAAAAAGTTTAAATTAGCTACACAGTGGCCCCAAAATGAAACATTAGTAATGTTGATTACTGGAAATCTGCAGAACCCTAAATTAATTATTCTGGTTTTTTTTTTTTTTTTTTTTTTTTTTTTTTAAAGTTTGATTTAACCAGTAGCCATAATGATACAGAAAACCTTTCAGGGAAGTAGGTTATTATGAAAAGGACAGGTGGGATTTGCCTGATAACTCTTAGATATTTCTCATGGTGCCAAAACTCATATCCTACATTATACTCTTTTCCAGAGCCAGCAGTCTTTATGAAACAATCCCTTATACATCTCCAAAAGTAAAGGCAAAGTTTTCAGAACCAAAATTTGTGGCTGGATTCTAAAATTCAGCAGGACAAGGGCTCCCAGGATGTTCTACACTTCTTCGTGTTTGGAGTCCGTGATATGGTGTAGCCCAAGGTGAGGTAAATATTTAGACTATCTACCTGCCACAGGAGATGTACACAACTTGGACCACCCACATTTCAAGAAGCTGTTGTAAAAGGCTATTTCAGAACAGGCTTCTCAGTTGGTCATATCAAATCAAATTCCCTGTATTTTCCCTCTCACTTGTCAAGTCTTCCCTCACCCTTCATCTCTCTCCCAATTGCCAACCCACTTGACTCCCCTCCCCCAAAACCCTTCAAGCCCAACTCCCTTCTGCTTCTCTTAGGAAGCCCTGACTGGCTACTCCAGCCTGTGGGTCTGAAAATTGAGTGACATATAAAATGATGATGATGATGATGATGATGATGGTGGTGGTGGTGGTGATGATGATGGTGATGTTGGTGATGATGATGATAAAGAAGATGAGGAACATCTTTTGAGCTCTTACAATGTGCTTGGTGACTGCAGTTTACTTATATTACCTCATTTAACTCATTTAATCCTCCCAGTACCCAGTGAGGTAGATTCTAACATTATTCACATTCTCGCAATTGAAGATTAGACGGATTAGTTTGCCTGATGTCATTCAGTAGATAAAGGTGAAAACAACAGTGAAACCCAGGGAGTCCCCACTTAATTCCACAGAACCAATTCTTGATTACAATCACTGTTGTCTCCTGTGGTCAGTTTTTACTACCAAACTGGACTGTGAAATACTTTAAGGCAGAAGACCCATCCTATATTTCTTTGGGATACTGCTTAACAGTTTTGGTGATTACCAAGAGGACTTCCAGTAAATAGATGCTGATTGACTGATATTGATATCATGGTCTAAGACTATTTCCTCTTACAGAGTTCTAGTGGAGAGAGATAACTCGATCACATCTTGTTTTTATTTTCCCTGTCTTCCTGTACTTGAGTCTCTTGAGGCAGTTTTTTCACTAACAGAGATGAGTGTTTGATTCACCCAATTCTTACACAAGGCACAGCTTTCTATAATGCCTATACAATGCCTGTTCCCTTATCCATTTTTCAGAGAAACTATTTAAAAGAATTTTGATCTTCCATGAAGCTTATCTACGATAGCCTGTTCATTGCTCTGCAATCATAGAATAATGGCTGAAAATGACTGGGAGGGGGGTGCCGAATCTAGTTTACCTTCAGCCTCTTACAGATAAGAAAACTGAGGTTGGTTGGCCAAAGCAGTTACCATGCTTCCTAATAACTCATCCCTGGATTCTTCCTCCACACAATTGAACTTACCTCTTTGCCAGACCCACTGCCAAAGGCCATGAGAGATATCAAGTGAGGGAGGGTGTATCCCCTGTACCCTGGATCTGGAGTCATATGCACATGCAATATCAACAGAGCAGATAATAGGTAAGGAGTAGAATGCTCACTAAGTACTATCTTTCAAGAGTTGAGAGGAGGTGAGTGCATTCAATGTGGATTTAGGGTGCTCACAGAAAGCTTCTCAGAAGAAAGTATAACTGAGTTGGGAATTAGGACTGTGAAAGATTTTACAAGTGGAAAAGATGAAAAAGGATTCCTGATTGGGGCCATGTAGACGTGGTCAAGCCAGAGCCATGAAGGGACCTATGAGAATATTTGGCTAGAGTAGAGGACCTTTTGGAATAGTGGAAGAACATTCCTTCTGTCAGAGCAAGAGCATCTGAAGAGCAAGCCTAAGGAATTTGGAAAATGGAAGCTATGAAGGTTTGGGGGCACAGAAGTGTTATGTCAGGATGTTTCAAGAAAATTGATCTAATTGTAGTTGGCAAGTTGGACTTGAATGGGAAGAAACTGGAAGCAAGCCAACCAATTTGGAGGCTATTGGGACACATTGGGACCTGATTGGCATGTGCCTTGCCTCAGAGTTCCCACATATTATACTGAGATCAGTTAAGATCTTAGGACTCATAGAAATGCTATTTAATTTACAATCCAACCCTTTTCCTGGTAAATGTAGAGAGGGTTTTTATGGGGAAGGTGTGTTAGACAGAGAGAAGCACTGCCCAGATTCTCTTTCAGAAAGGCCTTCTAGCTTAAACTACAGGGAGAAAGGTCAGTAGTCAGCCTCCAGCTCTGGCACCACCAGGGCCTCTAGAGGATGAGAGTGACTTCACTCTAGACCTGCCCTTCTGGTGACTAAACTACATGGGTATAAGGCCCAGCCACTTCTGCCTGGTAGGCAATACTTTTTCCACAGTACTCAGATGGGTGGGCTCAGACTTTGTGAGGACTGCCTTGAAGTTCATCTTCTCCCTCTGTTCAATTCTGCTTCCATGCCCTTCCTTTCAAGGGCAATGACACCTAAGAAATCTCTCACATTCCACCTTCCATCATGGTATCTGTTTCCAGAGACCCCAAATTGCAATAAGATAGAAGACAGGGGCATAGATGGGAGAATGCAATCTATAGCTGTCTGTGTGATATTTGAAGCAAATGCTGATGGATGATGACACCACTCTGCTTTCTATTGGAGGGTTGTTTGGGTTAGCTAGCAATCTGATTAGAAAGGGAGTTAGAATCAGCTGTGGTATAGCCCTTACATAGAATTAATAATACTGTAATTTCCACATCAAAGAATTTGTGGAGGGGGATGGGTGGTGCTGATAGATCTATGGAAGTAGAGATGGTGTTAAAGTGTCTTGCAACCTGCACCTGCCCAAGCCACCTCCTGGCAATGCCACGAATGTTTTTTCCCCTTTTTAAAATGATGGCAGCTCCTTTTGTTATTATTCCCTATAGAATAAGGATGGACTGGATTATTTTGCTCCGAATCAAGCAACTGCCAAATCCCAGTGATTGTGAACAATGGCGATTTAGTTCTCTCGCACAACATATGTTCACAGCAGCTCTCCTGGGGACTCTGCTCTGCTTTGCTCACATTCTGGGACGCAGGATCTTATATGGCCAACTTACAGTACTACAGACCACTTCACCCAATTATCCCCTTTGCTATCCATCATGCTGGTGGCATGGCAGAAAGAAAATGAGAGCTCTGGAAGGTCTCATCTCCAGATGAACTGCTTTAGCCTGGAAATGGCAAGCATGATTTCCACTCACTCACTGGCCAGAAGCAGTCATGTGGGTTTGCCCAGCAGCCTGTCATGTGTGCCTATCATGAACCTGGAAGAGGAGGAACCTAGAAATATTTGATGGAGAGCACAAATAGAACTAAGACTTCTCATTTCCTTCTTTCTGTAAAATCCCACTTTTAATTTTTGCTTGGCTGCCTGAACTTTAAACCTGCCGGTACACTCACAGTTGCTGCTGATGGCCTTCAAGAATTTCCAGAGACTGAGTGTCATGAAGATTTTCCTCCCTGTCTAAGACAGGTTTTTCTGGGGGTGGCATTCCTTACAACACAGAGTGAAGTTAAGGAAGACTATTTCCTTATAAAACGGAGTTATGCATTTGCATAGCAACACAAAATGGGAGGAGGGAGAGAGTAGGCAGGGAGGAAAAGGTATAATGTAAATCCCATTTTGGTTTTCATTATAATGTCACTCCTACAGCAAAATTACCTTATATCCCTGACAGAGATTAAAGGCTTTGCTCTTCCTGGTGATCAGCAACAACTCCTGACATTAATCGTTCATCTCACCACCTACGCAGTCATTTATCTAAATGTATATGTAAAATTAAAAATAAATAAAAGAACTAATCCATAAGGGCACACTGGTATAAGAAGGTAAGGGGATGGGATGGTAGACATGCTGGGAAAAATGAAAAATAATATTAAACCCATATTTCACAACGTCCAGGAAAGAGATTTCTCATTAGCTCATCCATTAACTTCCAAGAGGACATTTCAATATTCACTTCTATAAAGGCAGTTATAAAGATTCGGTTCTGTCTTGCTTAAACGTAGGCTCAGATGTCTAGACTAAAAATCATGTTTTCTAGAAATGTTCACCTTTATCTGTGAGGCTGAGGCAGGGGTTAGGAAAGTTTATTCTTTAAAAACCTGTGATCTAAACTCCTTCAGCTTTACTGAGGGCAGAACAATAGGGAAAAATCACAATGAAAATGATTCAGGTTGAGGAAACGAAGATGCTTTTTGACTGAAAAGTTTACTGTGTGCTGGAGTACTTTGTGATAGCAGCAAAAACTATCGCATATTGTGAACTTTTGCCTTCTGTATTCCTAATGTTGTATTGAATAATTACAGACATTATTTCTAATTCTGACAGTAACAATGTGGGCATGCATAAATATCCCTGTGTCCACTAAACAAAGGCTCAGAATGGCTGAGTAACTTGCCCAAGGCTACAGAGAAAAATAGCAGAAACAAGATACAAATCCAGGTATGAGAAAATCTCAATTATTTGTTGAAGAGTGGTGATGATGATGATGATGATGATGATTGTTCCAGTTTGCTAATGCTGCCATTATGCAAAATACCAGAAATGGATTGGCTTTTATAAAGGGGATTTATTCAATTACAAATAACCTAAGGTCTAAGGCCATAAAAATGTCCAAACCAAGGCATGAACAAAAGGATGTCTTCACTGAAGAATGGCTGATGGTGTCTGGAACACCTCTGTCAGCCGCGAAGGCACCTGGCTGGCGTCTGCTCATCCTTTGCTCCCGGATTGTGTTTCAGAATGGCTTTCTCCAAAATGTCTCTGGGCATCTGTCTTAGGCCCTCTCTCTCAGCTCCTCTGTGTCCTTGCTTCTTTCTCCCAGGATGTTTCTCTCTAAGCATCTGGGAGTCCTCTCTTAGCTTCTCTGGAGCAAACTCTGGGCTTCATCTCTTAGCTTAGCATCTCCAAACGTCCTTCTGTCTGCATCTCCACATGTCTCCAAGCATCAGCTTTCAACAGCCGTCTCTAAAGCGGCTCTCTCAGCTTCTCTTGGGGCCTTCTGCCTCCATTCTTAGGAAGAGTGCTGCCACCCCAGGCCTCAGAGAATGCAGAGCACATTCCCCAGGATCTGGGGAAAGCCTGGCTGCCACCCCATTGTTCTGAAGGGGTTGAGCATGTGCCCCAGAAATAGAATAGAGTCCAGGAGGGTGGGGCTGAGAAGAAGGTGGTCTCCTCAATTTGTGGGTATGTTGGAGCACTCACCCCAGCATTTGGAGAGAAAAGGGTTGCCATGAAGGCCCTTGGAAAGAGTTGGACTCCCCTCTCAAGCTCCAAGGATAAAATGTGATTTGTTAAATGACTCTTAGACTTTGAAATCTAATGAAGTATGCCCTGTGGATTTTAGAAATTGTTTTGGTCCTGTGAATCTGGGTTTCCTTTCAATTTCTCCTTATGGCAGTGGGAATGTTTATCCTATGACTGTCCTTCCTTTGTATATTGGCAGCAGATAACTTGTTCTGAGTTTCACAGGTCCACAGCCAGAGGAGAATGTTAGTTAGGACTATGAACGTATCTATATTGTGATGGAAGGAATGTATTTTTGCATTTGGGAAGAACTTGTGTTTTTGGGGTCCTGGGGATGGAATGTGCTAGTCTGAATCTATTATGTCCCCCATAAAAGCCATATTCTTTAATGCAATCTTGTGAGGGCAGACTTATTAATCTTTTTGATTAGGATGTGATTTCTTGATTGAATGTTTCCAGGGATCCTCTTGTTGATGCCTTAGTTTAGACACTTTTATATCCTTAGAACTTAGGTTATTTGTAACTAAATAAATCCCCTTTATAAAAGCCAATCTATTTCTGGTATTTTGCATTACAGCAGCACTAGCAAACCTGAACAGATTTTGGTACAAGAGAAGTGGGGTGCTGCTGCTGAGTTTGCAAATACCAAACATGTTGGGACAGCTTTTTAAATGGGTAAGTGGAAGATTCTGGAAGAATTGTGAGGCACTTGATAGAAAAGGCCTAGATTGCTTTGAAGAGACTTTTTGTCTAAATATGGACTCTAAAGATACTTCTGATGAGGCCTTAAATAGAAATGATGACTGTGTAATTGCCAAGTGGAAGAAGGGCAATCCTTGTTTTAAAGTGGCAAAGAATTTGGCAAAATTGCTTCCTGGTGTCAAATGGAAGGCAAAATTTGAAAGCAATGAGCTGGGATACTTAGCTGAAGAGATCTTCAAATTAAATTTGGAAAATGCAGCCTGGTGTCTCCTTGCAGCTTATAGTAAAATGCAAGAGGAAAAGGATAAGCTGAGAACTGAACTCCTGGGTACAAAGAAACCAGAAACTGATGGTCTGGAAAACACTGGGCTTCCAGAAAGTGAAACCCCAACATCTCCAGCCCCATGTGAGGATTTAATGAAACATGGAACCAGCACAATGATGATGATTACTGTCCTAATGACCATACCTAACAGTTATAGAGCTCTTAATGCATACCAGCTTTCCCCCTAAGCACTTAAGATGTGTTAATTCATTTAATCCTCACAAAATCCAGTGAAGCGCCAATGCCTCCATTTTATAGATGAAGAATTTAATACAAAATTAAGAGAGGTTAGTGGTAGTTTGTAAAAAGATAACCTGGGCTGACTTAGATTAATCTTAACTATCTGGAGAAGACATAGAATTAGGCAAATTTACAGATCTAAAATTCTCCCCATCACTTATCCTCTTTGTCATCTATCACTAAGACCCAAAGGAAGTTGAGAAGGGTAGTAGTTAAGCTGTGAACTCTGGTGCCAGACTGTCTGAGTACTAATCAGCTTAATGAATTTTAGAGAAAGTCTCTAAAATTCTGTGTCTATGAGTTTTCATGAATAAAATGGGTATAAAAATTATACCTATGTCATAGGTCTGTTGTGAGACTTCATATATGCAAAGCACTTAGAACAGTGCACAGCACAGAACAATGATATTCAAGTGCTAAATAGTTTAGTTACATGATTAAAGTCTACTTGAAACTATAGGATCAAAAGTTCTGTTAGACCAGGTCCTAGTAAAAATAAGTATGTGAATTTTCCCCCAGCTGTTGTATTTTCCTGTGCCTTTGTATTTTCCTGTAAATTAATAAAGCCAATGACTGAAATTAGTGCGTATGGAATATGGTTTTGTGCAGCTTGGCAAGTTTTGATTCTAATCAGTGCAACAACAGAGTAAGATCAATATACAAGTCATTCATTATACAGTGACATAAAAAACAAAACAAAACTGGATTTCATTCCATACCACTTCTATGGGAGAGTGTTCCCCCTTTCTTTTTCTTTAGTTATCTCCCCTCTTTTCTCTGTCATGATTTTGCATCCAGCAAGGTATGTATAGGATATCAAAGGGAATCTTCAGTGGGGCCCAGGCATAAGAAATTATCAGGCTCTGACAGCAAATAAGGGAATTCAGAGAACAATTGCATCTGCTGCTATGAGTGAAATGAGATTTCATTTTGGGGCTTGCTAGTCACCCGGCCCTGACACAAATTAAAGTAAGATTATCTGACGGTGTAAAGGTTTATATGTTTTAAAAATAAGTCCTTTAGCCAGCAGCTGATGCTGCTGAACTCTTCTTCATAAGCCTGACGAATGATATTGCTTGATTGGATTGATGTTTATTTTCATTCATAACTCTTGGAACTGGAGGGTGTCTTAGAGCATCCAGGGCCACCTCCTAATTTTACACATGAGAAAAGATTTACCCACTTTGGTTCATAATGAGCTGTGACATAGGGAATACATACTTCCCTTCTGCCCTGACAAACCCCATCTCCCCCCAATTCCATTCCATTCTTAACATGGCCAACTAGTAATAATTTAATGTGCAGTGATGATTTTTAAAAGCAAATTTTGGTTCAACAGAAAAAAGCAAGAATCACAGAAAATGAAAAAAATAAAAACAAAATCCTGTCCAGTAGTTACTGTCAGTGGAAGCTGGAAAGAGCTGAAGGAAGTCAAACCCAATGGCACAGTGCAGTTTCTGTGTGTTTAAGTACAGTTAACACTTAACTTGCTGAACTGCAGTTCTTCTGGGTTCACATCAATTAAAATTTCTAAGTTTAGAAAAATGGTTGCGCAAGCTCTAATTTTGCTCAAAGGCAACTTTATTTTCAATATTACTTTTGACAGCACTTCCACAAATATTTTTAAAGATTAGTTTTGCCTTGCTGTATTTTAATCTTTAATAAATGCATATTTTATTAGCATTCCCCTCAATTCTAGCCATGCTTGGTGAAGGCTTTGATTTGCGCATGAGGTTCTTGCTAGGAATGTGAATCTACACTAATAATTTCCAGGGTAAGTGAATGAGACATTCCACTTAGGCTCTGTCTTAAAAGAGTTTATGATGAGGTTTTGACAAGTCAGACAGACAGTCATAGAAAAAATAATAGAGGATACTAGGAAACAGACTATACTGAAATGCTCTATTGTATTTCCCTCCTGAGAACATGTGATGTTTGCTTTTAGATTAGAAAACTGTGCTAGGCTGTGGAAGGAATGCTGAATTCGATTTGATCTATGGTTTGGGTCAAACTCTGATGTTAGTTTGAGCTTTAATCTTGTCTGTCATGGGCAACTCATACCACCACTCCCTCACTTGTAAAACATGGGGGCTGGAGAACTTTTAGTCTCTTCTTGCTCTGAAATTCAGAGTCTTTATCGTTCTGTAGCAGCCATAGATCCAAACAGCCAGAGGCACTTTGAGTGTCTGCCTTCTTGACTAAACTAAAAATGCTTCAAATAAAACAAACAAAATACAAATAAGTTACATAGAAGGGAGTGTCCCGGGCTGGTAAACCAGCAACTACATGTCTCTCATTAGGGTATATTATAAAAGATAGTTTATTCTTCACATTCCACTTGGAATCAGGGCATCTGATTTCAACTTCTGGCTTTACTACTTCCTGGGAGAGTCTCCGAATCTCTTTAATTTTCTGTTTCCTTAACTGTAAAATGATCATAGCTTTCCCTTCCCTATTTACCATTTAGGGTTTTTATGATGAGATAGTGAGATTTGTACTTGAAAATCATTTGCAAGCCATACAGTGCTCTCAGATGTTCTAGAGATGTTCTGATCATGAAGAATCAAAGTGGTCTTTGAAGAGAGAACATCACATTTCACTTGGCTCCAGCCTCTTCCATGGGCAAAGCCCAGATGTCCTAGCACACTGCACAGCATTGAACCTTACCAAATGTCTTAGGAAGCCCTTAAAAGAACAGAAAATATTATGAACACATATGTAAAGCGCTCACGTGGTTTCTGGTTACTTCCTAATGAGTACCATTCTCGACCCTCCACAGACCCTAGAAAGTGGCCATGGATCTTTCTCCTCCTGCTCTTGGCCATGAGGCTCCCATCACTTCCCTCTGCAAATGCCCTCAGCTCTGAGATCTCCTCTGGCTTAGGAACTCTCTTAGCTCTTCACATGCCTTTAGAAGCATGCCTAAGTTATTTGATTTTTTGCTTATTTAATAAAAGCCTTATTGAGTATTACTAAGTGCTTGACACTCTGCTGAGTCCTGAGGGTACAAATATGAATTTCACAAAGTCCTAGTCCTAAAGGATTTCATGAACAAGACAAGGCAGCAGAAGTATCTCAACTTTTCAGGACCTCTTGAGCCCATCCTTAAGGTACATGGGGGAAACCCCTTTCCCATTCCTTAAACACACTCTTTCTTAAGTCTCCCTTTGTACTGAAAGATGGGGAAAATCTGCACAGGTTCTGTTCCTCTTTGTCTTTATTTTATTCTCTGGTAGGAACTTTCTTATAGAGACCCATGAAATAGCTGTTTTTCAGAGTTTTTACAGTTGGCATGGTGTAGATTCCTGCATTGTATTTATTATCCTTGGAAATGATAAACTCAGATGGCCTAGAAGTGGTCCTTATAAAAATCCAAGAGGAGAAGCTGAGAAAGAGAATATTCTGTATTCCCTAGCTCACATACATTTACTGAAGAAAATTGTTTCACTTTATGGGTGTGAATTCCTCTCTGTAGACTGACCTTGTTCAGCATTCCTTTCTGGTGACCTTGCCCTGCCCTTGATGTTTAGAGGGCATCAACAAATCTCCTGAAATTCAGAGTGGTACATACGGTGGGGCCCCACCTCACAGCTGCAAATGAGTTTACAGCTACCACAGCTTTGAAGAACAAAGTCGGAAGCCTAAAGCAGTATAATTGCTAATCATCATCTATGTCGGTTCGTCTGTTGAAGGAGAATGAGTCAGGATCTGTCACCCACTGCTATCCAACAGGTGAGAAGATGGTGTGTGTTGGCAGGGACCTATGAATCTTGTGTGTTGAGATGGAGTGGAAATGACTCAGAGACTGAATTAGAATGTATAGCAGCTCAACATAGATGCATTACCTCAGCTAACTGGATTCCTGAGCCAGCACCAAGATACTCAGTGGCAATTAACATTTGGATGAACACTGTTCAATCAATCTCTCTCTCACTCTCTCTCACCCCCACCTTTCCTCTCTCTCTTTCTCTCATTCTCTTACCTGCTCCAGCTTTATTGAGGTAAAATTTACATGCCATAAATTCACCTATTTTAAGTGTATCATGCAATGATTCTTAGTAAATTTACAGAGTTGTGAAACCATCACCTTAAATCAGTTTAGAACATTTTCAACACCCCAAAAAGCGCCCTGATGCCCATTTACAGTCAATACCCATCCCTGTTTCCCAGTTACCAGACAGACACTCATCTGCTTTCTGTCTACATAGGTTTGCATTTTCTTGATAATTCATATATTTGGAAGCATACATTATATATTCTTTCCTGTCTAACTTCTTTCATTTAGCATAACGTTTTTGAGGTCCATCCATGACAGAACATTTATCAGTAGCTTGTTCCTTTCAATAACTGAATAGTATTCCATTGTATGGATGCATCATATTTTGCTTATCCCATTGATAGTCATTTGGATTGTTTCTAATCTTTGGCTATTAAAAATAATGCTGCTATGAATATTCACATATGTATTTTGGCCTATCATTCTCTAATTATTAGAGTCTTCCATCGTTGAAATTACCTATATGCTAGACATTGTTTCTTAGCTCTTTATGTCTAGAATTATACCAAATATGGGCATGTAAATGTGTATTATTCATACACACATGAATACACACACACATACATGCACTTATTTTGTTTTTCTCCTCTCTGAACTGAGACATCATTTCAGGATACCTCTTACTTTTTTTGTGAGGAAACAGCAAAAATGAATGGATGAGTTTCCAGATTCCCCAATGATGCTTAATTTACCACTAAGGGCAAATGAGTAGGACAGACCCAGAAGCAGTGTTCTGGGTCATTCTACCTATAATTTCAAAGGTAACTAATCTTGTATGGAAGTACCTATAAGGAAAAGGGGTGAAGAGGGAAGGGGAAGCAGGAAAGGGGTTCATTCATTCCCATAAAGCTACACAAAGAAAGGGAGACGGTAACTAACATTTATGTATGCACATCATCAGATACAGTGCTAGTGTTACATTCATCATTATACTTACTCTTCACAACAACCCTACAAGGTGGGTAGAACTTCACCTATTTGATATGTGAGAAAATTAGGGCAATAGAACATTAAGAAATGTATCTAAGTATACACTACTCATCATAAAAGGCAGATTCAAACCCAGAAACATGTAACTACAAGGCCAGGCTTTGACTAGAAGGCTGTAATTGTCTCCCCCTAATAAAGCTGTTGTAAGAGCACAGAAATGTGTTCTGAAGTTCACAGTGTTCCTATAAGGGCCTTAAAGGTAGATTTGGAAGATCAGCTCATCCGCTCCCTTCTTACCTACAGATGGGGAGAGATTAGAGACAGCCTTTCCCCTGTGAGTCCAGGAGAGCACATAGTTCAGCTCAGAAAATTCACATTAAGAGAAGTCAAGAATATTATGATAAATAAGATATAGTATATTATGATCCATAAAATGTAGTATCTGGCCCTGAAGAGTGCGTGTGTGTGTGTGTGTGTGT
The DNA here is from genome assembly GCF_015220235.1 of Choloepus didactylus. NCBI lineage: Eukaryota > Metazoa > Chordata > Mammalia > Pilosa > Megalonychidae > Choloepus > Choloepus didactylus. The sequence continues at coordinate 28,343,419 of NC_051322.1, read as the reverse complement.
GTGTGTGTGTGTTAAATCTATACAATCAGAAGAAGAGCTGGGAATGTAAAGTGGAGACTAGTTTGCTGAACACATCGGGGATTTTCTTCAGGTGGCTGCAATAATTGTAGCAGCTGTAATTAATAAAATACTATATGTCAGTTCATGTGTATGTACATTATCATGTTTCATAATTACAACAAACCTATGAGGTAGGTGTTTGCATCAAACAGTAGATACTAGGTTATGTTGTAATAAGGAAAAACAAAACAAAAAGAGCTCCATAATCTCAGTGGCTTAAAAAATCAAAAGTTCATTTCTTGGTCATGCTACATGTCCATCACAAATAAGCATGGGAGTCTGTACATCATAGTTTCTCAAGAACTCTGACTGGTGGAGACTCATTTTGATATATGCCTCCATGATGTAAGGATTAGGGAATGTGGTAATTTGGGTGCTGACTGTCGAAGCTTCTCCTTTGACCCATGTGACACTTGTCACTTCCTTCATATTTTATCAGGCAATATTTTATCATACTAATTTTGTGGAGGCAAGGAAATACAGTTCTATCATGTGTCTAGAAGTAGAGAAAGGACTGGAAATACATGATGAACATCTTTAACTGCTACCATAGTCTACCCTTACTGTCACCAAATATTTGGCTCAGTCTCGTTTCTCTATGGAAAATATACATACTTCTGCTGCCATTTTAATATGATTATTTATCTTTTTATTATTGAGATATGAGTTCTTTATGCATTCTGGATACAAGTCCCATTTTTCAAAAGTCCCATCTAATCATGGCATCCAGTCTAAGTCCAGGATTTCTGGATGTTGTAAAACAGTATCTTCATTGTACATGATGGATGTGCCGTAGTTCCTGTATGAGGTACAAATATGGCTGACTTTGGGCCAGAGATAACTGAATTAATGATATAAGTTATCTTCTGTCTGCATATGTAAAATGAGTGGTTGAACAGGGACAAGAAACCCTCAAAAAATACTTCTGTCTTGGAAAAGGAAAGAAATAGGCACACGCTAGTCACTTGTCTGTAACAATTTTAAATCTCACTGTACAGGTACAAGGGCCCACCACCATGGGGCCTGGAGAACATTCTTAATAGGTCCTCATTATGCCCTCTGAGGGGCTCCCAGTCCATTGTTCTCTGTGGCCTTTAACTCCACACTCTGAAGAGTTCTTCCTCTTCCATTACCCCCTTGGGAACAACTGAATTGGTCATTGGAAAATTTGCTTCCTTTTGGTTAAGCAGATTTGTCACCCTATCTTCTGCCTTTAAAGGATTGGGATCAAAAGGTTATTTTAAGTCTTGTACAGCCACGGAGATTTTTTGGCATGACTCATTCTCTTAAAAACTCAGGATGGAGAAAAGCAAGCAGCAGTGGCAGCAGGATAGTTTTGAAATCTCCCTTAATCCAGTCAAAGAAAACAGGAGAGCAATTATGTTAATAAAACCAAATACCACAAGAAAGCTTCTACCAAAATATTAGATGACAAGGTACCCCTACATCACTATATAAGTGACTGGGGACAAACCGCTGATAACAAGACCTGCACGGTATCAGCAATTTTGGAGGCATAAATGGAGGGAAGTCCAAGGAAATTCTGATAGCTGTGAGAGGAAAGAACTCCCAAATTGTCAAACAAGTACTCATCCCCTAAAAAAATGATGTGTTTCCAAATAGTATGAAGAGCTCTATGGGGCCATGTGAGAATAGCATCCAAACTCCAAAACTAAGAGGCGATTCGCTAACTTGTGAGTCAGTGCAAATGAGCTGCAGTTAAGTTCAGATGGTGCTGGCAGGGTCTGGGCCCCATGAGCTCTTTTTTTTTATAAGCAGCTTTATTGAGACATAATTCGCATATCACACAATTCACCCATTTAAAAAATACAACTCAATAGTATTTATGTATTGTATTAGTTATGTATTCTGTATGGAAACAGAATCAATGAGAGATGTCTCTGATTATCAAATTGTAAAAGTGACTCACGCAACTGCAGGAGCGCACGAGTCCAAATTCTGCAGAGCCGTCAACAAGCTGTCAACTCCAAGGAAGACGTCCGACGAACTCCTCGGGAAACGAACCGACAACTTTGACGAACTCCTCAGGAAATGAACCGGCAGCTTCGATGAGCTCCCCAGGAAATGCTTCACCGAGCGGCCAAAGAAGAAGTGAAGGTTCTCTAACCGTCCGGCTTGTAAGCCTCCAACTGATCACCCAGACCAAATCCAGCCAATTGCATTCTCGCATTGTGGAAGGCATGCCCAATCAGTCAATTGACTGATGATCTGACAAACCAGCCCTTTGGTTTATTAACCAGCCTCAAATAGCCTCACAGCAATCATCAGGCCAGTGCCCGCTTGACCAGACAGCTAGGCCACCTAGCCAAGTTGACACATGAACCCAACCATCACATGTATTTACAGAGTTGTGCAACCACCACCGCAAACAGTTTTAGAATATTTTCATCATCCCAAAAGAAACCCTGTACAAATCAGCACTCTCCATTTCTCCCTGTTTCCTCCAGTCTCTGGAAATCACTGATCTACTTTCTCTCTATATTGATTCGCCTATTCTGGATATTTCATGTAAACAGAATTATCTAAAATGTGGTTTTTATGACTAGCTTCTTTCACTTAGCATATTGTTCCCAAGATTCAGCCATGTTGTAGCATGTATCAGTACTTCATTCTTTATTTGCTGAATAATATTTCAATATATGAATATGCCACATTTTATTCATGAGTTAATGGATATTTGGGTTTTTATCATTTTGGACTATTATGAAAAATGCTTCTATGAACATCCTTGCTCAAGTTTTTGTGTGGAAACAAGTTATCATTTCTCTTTGATATATACCTAGTTGTGGAATTGCTGGGTCATATTGTATCACTATGTTTAACCTTTTGAGGAACTCCCAGACTATTTTCCAAAATGACACACCACTTTAATTTTGCATTCCCACTAGTAGCATAGGAGACTTCCAATTTCTCCACAACATTTGTTGATCAACTGTCTTTTGATTATAGCCATCCTAGAGGGTGGTTTTGAGTTGCATTTCCCTAATGGATAATGATATTGAGCATCTCTTTTAGAGCGTCTTGGATATTGGATTATCTTTGGAGAAATGTCTACACTAATCCACTGCCATTTTAATATGATTATTTGTCTTTTTATTATTGAGATATGAGTTCTTTATGCATTCTGGATACAAGTCCCATTTTCCAAAATATGAATCGTAAAATATTTTCTCCTGTGAATGTCCTTTCACTTTCTTTATGATATACCTTGAAGTTTAAGTTTTTGATTTTGATGAAGTCTAATTCATCCATCTTTTCTGTTGTTGCTTATGCTTATGGCGTTAATTCTAGGCCACCATTGACTGGTCCAAGGTCAAAAAGATTTCCTCCTACATTTTTCTTCTAAGAATTTTGTAGTTTTCCCTCTTACATTTAGATCAGTGAGTTAATTTTTGTGGGTGGTCTGAGGAAGCTGTCCAAAAGCATTTTTTTTTTTTTTTTTTTTTGGCATGTGGATATCTAGTTTTGCCAGTTTCACTGGTAAAAAGAGCATTCTTTCCCTCATTGGATTATCTTGGCCCCCTTGTCAAAAATCAGTTGAGCACAAATGTGAAAGTTTATTTCTGGACTCTCAAGTCTATTTCTTTGAATTATGTGTCTACCATATGCCAGTACCACAATTTTTTTTATTACTGTGGATTTGTAGTAAATTCTGAATTTGGGAAATGTGAGTTGCCCAACTTTATCCATTTCCAAGATTGTTTTGAATATTTTGGGTTGTCTGCTGCATTTCCATGTGCTATTTTGTGATTTTTCTCCAAAAATGTCATCTGTGATTTTGATAGGGATTGCATTGAATCTGTAGATCATTTTGGGTAGTATTGCCATCTCACAATAGCGCATCTTCTGATACATGAACGTGAAGTAATTTTCACTTATTTATGTCCTCTTAAATTACTTTGGATGATGTTTTGTATTTTTTAGAGTATAAGTTTATACTTTGTCAGTTAAATTTATTTCTGTGTATCTTATTCTCTTTGATAATAAATGGAATTGTTTTATTAATTTTAATTTTGGATTACTCATTTCTACTGCATAGAAATACAATTGACTTTATATAGAAATATAATTGATTTTGGATATTGAAATTTTATCTTGCAACTTTGCTGATCTTTTTTATTAGTTCTAATTCTAATAATTCTTTCATGGATTCCTTACGATTTTTTACATATAGATCATACCATCTGTAAGTAGAGATATTTTTACTTCTTCCTTTCCAGTCTGGATCCTTTTATTTCATTTTCTTACTTAATTTTCTTGGCTAGAACTTATAGTAAAATGTTGAATAGAAGTGCAGAGAGCAGGCATCATTGTCTTATTCCTGATGAAGTGAAGGGGGGAAAGCCTTCAATTTTTTACCATTAAGTATGATGTTAGCTGTTGGTTTCTCATAGATGAACTCTATCAGAATGAAGAAGTTTTCTTCTTTTCCTAGCCTTTTGACTTTATTTTTTTTTTTAATCATGTACTAGTATCATATTTTTTCAAATGCTTTTTCTGTGTTTATTAGATCACAGGGTTTTTGTCCTTTCTTCTATTGATGTGCTATATTACAGTAACTGATTTTCAGATATTACACCAACCTTGCATTCCTGGAATAAATACCACTTGGTCATGATGTATATTTCATTTTACATTTTTCTGGATTTAGTTTTCTAATATTTTGTTGAGGGTTTTTGCATCTGTATAAGAGATATTGGTCCTAGATTCTCTTGTGATGTCTTTTTCTGGTTTACTTGTTATAGGTCTTTTCGGGTTTTCTCTATTTCTTGAGTCACTTTTGGTACTTTGTGTCTTTTTAGGAATTTGTCCATTTCATCTAGGTTATATAATTTTTTGGCCTACTGTTGTTAATTGTATTTCTTTATAATCAATTTTAATTCTGTAAGGTCAGCAATACTGCCCCTATTTCATTCCTAATTTTAGTCATTTGACTCTTCTCTACATTTAAGTCTTCTCTCTCTCTCTCTCTCTCTCTCTCTCTCTTCTGTCAGTCTAGCTAAAAGTTTGTTAATTTTGTTGAAATTTTCAAAGAACCAACTCTTGGTTTGGATGATTGTCTCCTTTTTCTTTTTTTTTCTGTTATCTGTTCCATTATTTCCCACTCTAACTTATATCATTTCCTCCCTTCTGTTTGCTCTAGGTTTAATTTGTTCTTCATTTCCTACGTCTTAAGATGGAAGTTTAGGTGACTGAATTGAGTTTTCCTGTTTTGTTGTTTTTTTTTTTTTTAACATAAGTGTTTGTTTACAGCTATAAATTTCTATCTAAATACTATTTTAGGTGCATTCTATGAATGTAGTATGTGGTATCTTAAATCTTAATAACATCTAAGTATTTTCTAATTGCCCTGTGATTTCTTCTTTGGTTCAATGATTATTTAGGGGTATATTTTTAAATTTTCATTTATTTATGAATTTCCTAACTTTGTGATATAGATTTCTAAATTAATCCTATTATGGTCAGAGAACACACTTTGTATGATTTTAATATTTTTAAACTTTAAATTTGGGGGGACTTGTTTTATGGTGTAACATATAATCTACCTTAGAGAATGCTCTATTTGCACTTGAGAAGTGTTAGGTAAAGTGTTCTGGTGTTTTGGAGTTGAGTGTTGGAATGTTCCAAAAATGTCTGTTAAGTCTAGCTGTTTATAGTGTTGTTCAATTCTTTTATTTCTATTTTTCATCATCCGCCTAGTTGTTCCATCTATTATTGAACACGAAATATTGTAGTCTGTAACTATTATTGCTGAATTATCTACTTTTCCCGAGTCCTGTCAGTTTTTGATTTCTATATATGCATCCTGCATAGTTAGATGCATACATTTTTATAGTTACATCTTTCTGATGGATTTGCCAGTTCATTATTATGAAATGTCCTTCTTTATCCCTAGTAACATATTTTTTTGTTTTAAAATCTATTTTATCTGATCTTAGTATAGCCATTCTAGTTTTCTTGTGTTTGCTATTTGCATGATGTATCTTTCTGAATTTATTTTACTTTCAACTTACTTGCACCTTTAAATCTAAAGTACACAGCATATAGTTAGATGTTTTTTATCCATTATGGCAATCTCTGCCTTTTGATTGGATTGGTTAACCCACTCACATTCAGTGTTATGATTGATAATAGTTGGATTTTTGTCTATTTTACTTTTTTGTTTTCTATATGTATCATGTCCTTTTTGTTCACAAGTTTCTCCTTTGCTACTTTATTTTGCATTAAGTATTTTCTATTGTACCATTTTAATTCCTTTAATGAGTTTTCATTATATGGTTATAGTTATTTTCTTATTGATTGCTCTAGGGCTTACCATATACAATGTCATCTATTATAATCTACTTCAGATTTACAATAGTTTATATCTTAGGAGATATGGAAATGTTATTCAATTCTATGTTAAACCTTCCCTTATTTCTTTAAGCATGGTTTCCTTTAGTTCTTTTAAAATATATATTATAGCAACATTGAAGTCTTTGTCTGCTTAAGTGCACCATCTGGACCTTAAACACAATTTCTGTTGCCTGCTTTGATTCCTGTGTATGGTCACACTCTCCAGTTTCTTCACTTGTCTCCTAATTTATTATTAAAAATCGGACATTTTAGACAATATTTTTAGCAACTATGATTATTGACTCCCCTCAGTGCTTTTGTTGTTGTTTGCCTGTTCATTTATGTAGTGATTTGTCTGGCCCATTCTGTCTTCCCCTCGGTGTGCAGTTTCTGCTGTCATTTTTCAGAGGACCCAGCTCTGGGCATGTGTACAGTCCCTGTACAAACCATGGGAAGACTGTGTTTGTAGCAAGTCTCTCTTTAATGCTCTCTTTACCTGATCTCTATTAAGATTTCTACCTCTGTTCATATACACCCAGCTGTTAGCCTTCCCCAGTTATTGGTTGATTGCTTAATTGCTTTTGTTACTGCCTGTGGCATAAAATGCTCAAAGGTCTGATCAAATTATATATGGCCCCTTTGTGGAAGTAATTTTTGAGGTCAGTCTTTGATGTTGCTTCAATCCCAGAAGGACTTTTCTTAGCTTTTCCTAGTTTTCTCTGGGAAGTTTCTAACTGGTCTAAAGTTAGCTTGCTGCTCTCTTGGAGCTACCAGCCTCCTTTGAATTGCTTACAACCAAAACTTCCATTGTTTTTGCAGGTGCCCTTAGGCTTGAACTTCCAACATCTGCTCTAAATGAAGTCTTTTATCCTTTTGAAGAGCTTTGGAGCTCTGTTTTTTGGCCTGCCTCTGCACCTCAGCACTGATTCTCCACCTCCTATGTCATTACTCCAGAGCTGGAGGCAAGGACACAGCCTGCTCCTTTTGAAGCAACATCACTGCTTTATGGGAAGGTTTCTGGGTGAGTGCCATGGTGTCTGGTCTTCTCAACTTGCCTCTCTCAGCAAGCGACTTATGCCCTACAAACAAGCTGTAGTGAGGGCGATTAGAGTTCCCTCAACACTCTCAGCTGCTCTTGCCTGGAATAGAGCTTCTTTACACCCAGTGGGGTGTAGGGTGATGTTAAGAAATGCTCCTGGCCTGCTTCACTCAGGTAGATACTGTAGCCCTCGACTGAGCTGGGAGTATAGGAAGCCCTGTGCTCCTGAGGTGGAGATCTCATCATGCTGAACTTGGGGGAGGAAGGGAAAAAGTGTAAGACCTTGGCTCAAATGTCACAGACTCTTGCTGTTTTTACTGAGATTTAGTAGATTTTTTTGATATCTTTTTTTTCATTTGCTGAATATTCATAGAACAATTACCAGATACTGCAAATGATTGATTTTAATGAATTACACCTGTTAAAGTTTTTTTCACTGAGAAGTAGGTCTGGGGAGTTCCGGATGCACCATTTCAGAAGTTTTCTTCATAAACTCTTGAAATTAACCATCCTAAGCTTTATTCCAAGAATAAGCCTCACCATGAGGAGAAAAATTCTTGGAAGTGACTCCAAAATGTGCAGCTTAGGGACACTAAAGACAAAGGAAAGAGGCAGAAAGAGAAAGATTAAATTGCAAGCTTGGTAAATGACAGGGGAGAACATGTACCTTTATGAAATGAAACTAAGAACAATTTTTTTAATACTAAAGGCTATATAATACAATAGAGTTTATAATAATTTTTGATGTCTATATAGGCACATACTAGAGCAATAAGTTTTATAAAAGTAGAAACTACAAGAAATGGAAGGAGAAATAATGAGATATAATAATGTGTCTCTCAATTTAAGACAAAATTAAGTAGATGAAAAAATTAGTAAAGTATAGAAAACCAAAACTGCAAAATAACATAGATCTTATAAACACATACAAATAATATAAAATGCATCTTCTTTTCAAGTGCACATGGAACACTCATAAAAATTGACCATATTTGTCATAGAACTTCATAAATTGCAAAAAAAAAAAAGAGTCACAATAAATCACATGAAACAATAATATCAGAAATTAATTTTTTTAAAAATCCCTTGCATCTCTAAATAATGCTTAGGTCAAAAGTGAAATATAAACCAAAGTTTTACAATTTCCTGATAATAACAATTTTAAAAAGTGACATATCAAAATTTGATACAGATATAGCAGTTATTTCTTTTAAAAAATTAAAAGAAAGTGAACATATTAATACCTAATTCAAAAAAAAAACATGAGAAAGAAAACAAACAACAATATCAAAAGAAAGCATAATAAGGAAATATCAAGATTGTAACAGAAAATGAGTTAGCTGCAAAAAACAATAGAAATAAATAGATTCAAAATATTTTACTGGCAGCTCTGGACTTGCAAAAGTACAAAGGCAGGAGCCACCATCCTTTGTTATGGCTTTGGCTTATAACTGGCAACAATGGCTTGTTGTTAGGTACCCCATAAAAAACATGTTCTTAATCTTAATCTATTCCTGTGAGTGTGAGCTCATTATAAATAGGATCTTTTGATGAGGTCACTTCAGTTAAGGGGTGGCCCAACTGAATCAATATGGGTCTTAATCCTGTTACTGGAGGCCTTATAGAGAAGGCCACAAAAGAGAAAGTCTCGGGGAGCAGCCAGAAGCTGGGAGTCAACGGAACCTAGAAAGGAAAGAAGATGCCGCCATGCGTATTTCCATGTGACAGACAAGCCAAGGAAACCCAAGGATAGCTGGCAGCCAGCCCCAGAAGGCCACAGTCTTCAGGAAGAAAGCAATGCCTTACTGATGCCTCAATTTTGGGCGTCTCCTAGCCTCAAAACCAGGAGCCAATAAATTCCTATTACGTAAGCCATCCCATTATATGGTATTTGTTTTAGCAGCTAGGAAGCTAAAACATGGCCTGGTGATATTTCTGGGGGATTTTACTTATTAACTGAACCATTCCAGGTTCATCATGGCAGGAAACAACACCAAGACTTAAATAGTAGGAGATCTGATTCATGTGGGCTATTTTTGAAGACTAGCTAGTACAGTTTGCCTTTTAGTCCCCAATGACAACTCTTTTACATACAAGAACCCCCAAATCTCATCCCATTACAGTATCAAGCCTTGCCTTGAAGTCTAAAATTCAGTCATCTACATCAGGTCCAGGCTTCTCTGGTGTATTTCTTTGCAATCTGAAGTTCTTTCATCCAAAGAGATAATTTATATCCAATATATAATGCCCAATATGTAATGATGAGATAAGAACAGGAGAACTGCAATGAACATTCCCATTCAAAAAGTGAAAGGGAATCAGAAGCACATAACAATTTCTGGACCAAAGTAATTCTGAAAAAAATAGTCAGAAACATGTTACCATTACCTCTGTATATAGGGGCAGAGAATTATCCTTGATCAGGGCTTGTTTTTCTAGAAATTTTGGAATCGGTTCTCCAAAGCTCTTGACTGTCAATGACTCTTCTTATTTATTTTTATTTTTAATAAGAATTTAGCAATGTTGGAAGTTAACTAGATTTCTCAGCCTGCATTCTTGCATATGAAAGGCTGGGAATCTAGAGGGTTCTTTTCACTTTAAATTTCCCTTCCTCTTTACCCCCCTAGGTCCTAAATTTTTTCTTTTCTTTTCTTTTTTTTCTTTTTGAGACTCTCTTGTGGGCTGCAGAGTTCGGAAATGAACAATTCTATTTTCCAGTCAAGCATGTTCTGAGTTAGAAATATTTTCTTTAGATTCTGGTTGAAAATGAAACAGTTTTTTTCTTTAGTGCTTCTCTTTTTTATCCTAATAAAAATGAAACTGAGAAGTTAGGATTTAAGGACTGATTCTGATTACTGAATCATTATATAGATTTTCCTTTTTACTTTCTGGTATATTAGACAGAGGGAAATACCTGAAACCTGAACTGTAGTCCTGCTGCCTTGATCTCTTATAATGATTGTATAGCCTTTATCTTGTGCCCTTGTGATTGTAAAAACCTTGTGACTAACCTTCACTTGTACCCATTTATCCAGTTTTTCGACTTTAAGTCTTGTGATCAGTAAAGTCAACCCCTAATGTATATTAATGAAGAATCTTGGGTCAGCCCAGAACTAACCCACCCCAAATCCAAAGTTATCTTGATAACCGAAGCTGGATCTAACCAAAGTGGGCCCTCCTGACATGCATAGTAGCTTAGACTTTTACCTACAAGTCACCTATACCTCATTATAACACTAAAAATCACACCCATCATCATATTAAGGCCATTTTCTTACCTGAGTTCTGTGACAAAGCATGTACGCATGCTCAGTAATTAGATCACATCTAATTACATAATCTGGCACCATTGTACTCATTATCCTAAAATGTGCCCATCTTTTGATGCTATAAAACTATCAGAATTACTGAGTTTGGGGAGACAGATTTGGGACCGATTGGCCATCTATTCTCTTGCTTCACACCCGGTGTCTCTGGAATTGGTCATTGGAGCGTATGGGGCAAAAGAATCCACTGCCTTGGTCCAGTAACACTAAGAGAAACCAGTGGGAATTCTCAACCACAAATATTCTTAGATAAATCAAGTTCAATAATTATTTTCTATCTTCTACATTACTAAAGGTGATCATATTGCCAAAGATCCCACCACTACACAAAGTTTGCTTTTTTCTCAGCCTCCAATAAGAATTTTTCTCACTCTCCTTGCAGACTCTGCTAAGTCTCCTCAATACTCTCCTAGTCTCCACCCACCAATCAAAGTCAATAGCATGTTTTAGGTACTAATTTCTGTTTCGGTTATCTTTTGATGTGTAACAAAATATCCACAAATGTAGTGGCTTAAAACAACAACCGTTTTATTATCTCCCTAGATTCTGTGGGTTGAATGGGCCTAACTGGGCTGTTTTTCTGGGCTTTCATTAGGCTTCCTTGGGGCCTGTCATGTGAAAGTGCTTCAGTAGCAACTGAGGCCAAAACGTCAAAAATGTCATCACTCTTATTCCTGGTGTGAAGATTGAGTCAGCTGGGACCCTAGGATGTATTGATCTTAATTTCTCCATGTAGCTTTATGGTTTCTTCTTTTCCATGTGATCTTCCTTGTGATCCTGTCACAGTCTTCTTTCATAAGTACTGAAATAAGAAATCTGTCAACCCAGTAAACATGTCTTTCAATAACAAAGGATAAATAAACACTTTTTTTTGGACAAACAAGAGCTGAAGGAATTCATAACCAAACAGCTTGCTTTATAAGAAATGTTAAAGGAAGTCCTTCAGGCAAGAAGAAAGGGATACCAGATGCAAACCTCAATCTACACTAAGGAATGAAGAGCACCTGAAATGGAGAATACATGGGTAGTTTGCCCTATCATTTTCCCCATTCAAGAAAAATTCTTGGCTTTGGGATCCTGATCTCAGTGAAGGTATGTGACAGGACACAAAGCAGAAGAAGCCTAATAGTCTTTGACTTTTGAGTTCCAAAGTTTAAATTCCCTTGGTTAACTTAGAGGATGTGGAATAAAATGTTTGTTCCATGCCTACTCTCAACCAGATTAGAAACAGAGCCCCCTTGATAAAGGGGAAGAGAGAAGAAATGGGAAAAGAGGGAAACTTTAGAGTCTTTAAGAGAGTGGAACTTATGACCTTATCACAGAATAGGAAGATCAGAGGGTAGGGAGAGAGGGCAGCAAACCATTAGTGAAAGTAAAGCATCTTTGTATAATTGGTCCAGGTGGACAGAGCCTAGAGTTATCTATGCCTTTGGCCTGGCCCAGTCATAGCATATCATAGAGGTGACAAAAGACTTGAAAGAAACTATAGATGGGAGCATAAGCTGTGTGAAGGGTGAACTATGTGCATATATGACTGAGGACCCAAACTACAAAAAATGCAGAACCCTGAGCCTTCTTGATGACTCAAGAATAGACGTGCCTATCTCAACCCTACATAATCCCCTAGAACTTAGAAACAACCACAGCATTCCTGCAGTATGAGGGTTTGAAATAAAAATTAAGTTATGATACAGCAAAGTAAAGGAAGACTTTTTTACACATGCACACACATAAACACAAAAGAAAAACCGGGAAAATCTTTCAAAGAAGAGTAATGGGGAGGGGTTAATTCTCCTATAAATGAAAATATGTTAAAAAGCTCCTAAATTTAAAACAGTTTTGTATTGTCACAGAAATAGACAGACTCACTAATAGGACAGAAAAATAAATCCAAATATGTAGAGAGCCAATTGCATATGGAAATTTAGTATACAATAAAAGTAACCTTGGAATCATTGGGGAAACTTATAGACTTTTTAAATGTGTTTTGGCATAAGTAAATGTTCATATTGAAAATACAAAGTTGAATCCATTCTTCAATTGTATACTAAAATACCTTTCAAATGGATTGGGTATTTAAATGTAAATAAATAAACCATACAAATACCACAAGAAGACAGTGAAATGGCTGAATCTCTCTATATCCAGAGAAAAGCAAACACCTTTTCTAATTATGGAAAAAACACTCTGTATGCAAAGTAAAAAGAAAAATGACAAGCTGGGACACAGCATTTGTAACTTATAGTACTGAATGAAGGTATTATCCCTAGTATGTAAAGAGCTTCTAAAAATAAGGAAGAAAAATATCAATTTAATTGAAAATGGACATACAATATTATGACATACAGATCCCAGAAAATGAAATACAAATCAATCTCATATTAGAGAGAAATACCATTTTAAAGTACAAGGATTTTTAAAATTCTGGTGAGGAATGATGCCTCAATATCCCATCACATTTTCAGCACACTTCTCTTACCGCTCTTACCACAATGCGACTTCCGTTAATTGAGATCGAAATTTTACGGGAAGTTGCAACCCCACATAACCTCTATTCTACCAAGGGCAAGGCTGTTTACTTTTACTTCCTAGTTCTTAGTATAGGTTATGTACTTGACATGCACCTTTACCTGATTGAGAATTCCATTCAACTACTTAGTATAGCAATAAATGCACACCCTTTATCTAGTCTATGCTGACATTCTGGTGAGATGCAGCCAAATGTAGTGGGCAAAAATGCAGCTCTGGAGTCAGCTTATTTAGGTTAAATTCCTGGCTCTGTCACTTGCAGGCAAGTGACCTTGCATTTCTATGTCCTTTAAATGATGATGTAAATTATAATACCTACCCATAGGGTTATTGGGATGGTGAAATGATTTGTTATATGTAAAGTTCTCACAGCAGTGCTGGCATGCTCTAAGTGGTAAATAAATATTTTTCATTACTATTAGTTAGGGAAATAACACTTTTTTTCAACGCAAAGAGATTGGGGGAAAATATCATGAAAATATGAAGCAAAATAGAACCATTAGGCTTTGGCAAACAAAACGTTCTATCCTTTATATCTTTAACTTCTTGCCTCCCCTAAGTTGTGACAATAATTATTGTCGCGTGTTCCAATAGTCAACCTTTAGCCGTGGGTTATTTTGAAAGGCAGGCCTCCAGGCTCCTAAAAACTATACATCTGAATAAATCACAGAAATTATTGGAGTGATTGGGACCATGCATTTGTCACCTTGCTACATAACAATGGCTTCTGAACACCATTCCTTGGCTGCATTTTGGGGGAATGGATGCTGGTCCTGATGGCCTACCAAGGAATGTTTTGGGGATGGGGCTTTAACTTCCCTGAAATTTCCATCCCTTCCAAAATGTTAATAATGGTAATAGCAATAATGACAACAATTGTACTTGACACAGACAACTAATATTTTCCTAATCATATCAAAATGTGATTAAAGGCATACTTAGAGAACTTTGTTATTTTTATTGATATTTGACACATGATATAGACAAACTTGGTCTGCTTACTATGAAAATACAGTTTCAAGATGAATCCCCTGCCCCTCTCCTTTCATCTCTAAGCCGTTTTTATATAAAAATTTTGGAGCTACCTGCTGGCTGGATCTATTGATAAATGACAACTCTGTAACAATTTGTGAGAAGAGGAGGTTGCAAAATCGAACACAGGAGTCTGCTGAAACCCTCCAGGACTGGAACCCATCTCTGTTCCTATATTTAATATTCCTGCCGTAGTAATAACCTTCAGTTCAGAGTTATAAATATCTTTTTTTTAAAAGGCACAAAGTTGGCATCAATATTACTTTAATAAACCCTAAGAGAAAATAGGAAGCCAGGCAGTCTGGAGGAAATAGAAGAGGCAGCAATGAGATTTAGACCTAACTCTGAACAACTGGGCCATGAACTTCCCCTAAAATACTTGGCTTATTAAATTAGTGAATAGGGCAATCTGAATCTAAACTCAAGATCACTGATTGCAGAAGCAGAGCCGGCCCCGGGTGTGGGGACCTGGCTAATGCCTGTAACCCACCTTCAGTGACAGCATGTCTTGTCCTCGGGCGATGGGGCTCCAGGCAAGAATGTGTAGACAGATGATCAAGTTAGGAACCCAGTGACTGGAAAAGTAAGTACCAACATCAGAGTGACCCTGGCAATATGGAAAGGAAATTGAATCAGCCCTTTTTTTCATAAGATGTCTCATTGAGAAAAGTCTGACTCAGTACCCATTTGCTAAACTACCGAAGGCTCTTTCTCTTCTCCTTTCTAGGGGCAGAAAAGGGTCCACAGCTTAAAACTGGGTCAGATAATGGGAAGCAGAGATTACATGAAGCTTGTTTCTAAATACAGAGTTATTAGAAGAACAGGAATCCTATAGGTGCGTCATTACAGAAAGTCACATCCCTGCACGTCCACTTCCTTCCCAGAGCCCTCTGGAGAAGCAGTCCCAGGTGGTAGGAAGTGCTTGGGCTCCCGGGTGAGATGCACCTGGGTCACATTCTGGCTCCATCGCTCACCACCTCCTCCATCCTGGCCAATTTCCTGAACTGCTCTGAGCCACAGCATCATCCTCTATCCAATGGTAATAATAATAACTACGCAGAGGATCATAGTAGGGGTAGAACAACAATGTAACCAAAATGTCGTGCACAGAGCAGGTACTCAAAAATTGATTGCTCTTATTTTGAGTTCATTCAGAAGGTGCTCAAGAAATTATTTAAATTCAGTTCCTTTTTTTCGTCTGAACCACTCAGCAAGGTAAAAATGTAGCCTCATAATTTGGCAGTCAATACTTCATCAAAATTAAAAATGAACATATACACTTATACAATAATTCATATTTTAGGATTATTACCCAGATGTATATTTTTTAAAATGTGAAAAGATGTATGTACAGAGATATTCCCTTCACTATTATTTATAACTGGAGAAAACTGGAACCAATTTAAATGTTGCTTAATAGGGGTAGGTTAAATAAATTGTGATCACTCACACAGTGAAATACAATGCAGTCTCTTAAATGAAAAAGATAAGTTTATATGAACTGATTTTGAAATATGGTCATATTATATGTATATTATTCCATTTATGTAAAACAGGGCATGTTTGTATTTGCTATTTTGTATAACTATTTTATGGAAGGATTAAAATACTTTCTTTAAGTGTGATACATTTAGGGATTACTATAAATACGTCAAGGGTTAGTAAGGAAATTTATTTTTAACTTTATACTTTAATGTTTGAATTGTTTCTTTGAACATTTATTAACTTATACTTTAAAAATAGTAGTTAAAATTGACTAAAACTATCTCCTGAATCCACAGACTGGGAAAATGAAGAGAATTTGAGGTTGGCTTAGGACCCTAATACAATAATATTTTTCTTAATTGTATATTTCCTTTTTTCTGACTTTAACAAAGAAAAAGAAATATTTGAGATATGCATAGAAGTATAGGAAAAAAAATAACAAAAGTGAGGTATAACACCAGACCTCAAGTTTGCCAAATTAACATTTACTATCCTGGTTTCAGATCCTTTTATTTATTTATAGCTAAATAAACAGACAAATGAACAATACTGATATCTTAGAGGCTCTTCTTTTACCTTCTGCCATTTCCATTTCTCCTCTGGCATCACTATCTGGAGGTGTTTACATCCTTATCACCCATGTTTTTTGCCATTTAATCTTTACAACTCTTTGGGTGTAGGTATTATCATTGTGAGTTTACAAATAAGGAAATGAAGCTTAGAAAGGTATAGTTATTTACACCATTCATATGACTAGTAAATGCTGGAACTTGAATTCAAACCCAGGGCAATCTGCCCAAGCATCCAGGCCTATTCCACTAAGAAATGATTCTTTTTTCTTATGAGTGGATTTTTTTAATCTGTGCCTTACTAATTTAACAAATATATATTGAGCAATTTAGGCAAATGGTTAAAAATATGCATTTCTTGAACCAAATTTCCTAGGCTCAGATCCTGGTTCTCCTGCTAAATCTAAGATTTGAGGCAAGTTATTTAATCCTCTCTCTGTCTTAGCTTCCTCATCTGTAAAATGAGGCTAGTAACAGAATCTACTTCAAGGAGTTTTAATGACAATGATGAGTTAACATGTTTAAAGCATTTATAATATGATCACAATGTTATTATTATGGTGATAATGTACCAAGCACCCATTAGGTCTAAGGTCATCTTCATTAACAGAAGCTATCTTTTTATTAATCAGGAATCTATTCAATAAACAACTGTATATAATGATGTCTAAGATACCCCTATAAGTTTATATTTTGATGCAGTGCCTCTGCTTCATACATTTAAAATCATAAAATATAAATAGAAAGGGGAGAAACCAGAAAATATAGGTATTTTGAAGCACAAGGTAAATATTTCCAATGCAAATAATGATTGGGCCTTAATTAGGAAATGGTAGGTGAAAGATTTGGTTATGGGTCAAAGGAGTTTAAATATTCTCCTTGTAGTTTGGGGATTGAAGCCAGGCCCTGCTTACAGCCATGCATTAGGGTATGCGTTCCCTGCTCACGGAAGGACGTTGAAAGATAAATTTTGGCTTACCAAGATTAAGAAGCTCTAGACCTAAATAAGAGGGGGGATGGAGATACACCCTCATGATAAAATCTGAATGGAGTTTCACTGTGTGAAACGACCTGTGATTCTCTCAATGCCAGCTCAGGATGGGAGCTCTGAAAATCTCATTACAAGACCTAGTTCTAGACTGGAGACCAGAGAGCAAGGGTGTGGGGCAACCCCAAAACCACTAGACAGAATGAAAAAGCACAGAGGAAGAGAGAGGGAGAAAAAAATAACAAGAACAAAATGTCTCCCATCAAAGTGAGTCTGCACGCCAAAATTCCCAAGCACATTACAAAATCTAATGCTACAGAAGATAACCAACAAATCCAACGATTGGAACCTAAATTTATTCTAAATGGAACAGATTTTTCTGGAAATGTATGAAAATACATTAAGTGATTTGGGTGCTTGTGATATAAGATAAAAAGGGAAAATAAAAGAAAAGAAGTGGAGGTGTAGAAAGATTGATTACATATCTTTGAGATAACTAATATATATGTAATCAGTTGGCAGGATAAATTCTTGATTGGACATAATTAGCCAGTAAAATAACTTAGACAAAATTTCCTGAAGATTTCACAAACAATTCAGCACGAACCAAAAAAATTAAAAAGTATTTATAAAATAGCAGTTAAGGGTCTTGAAGGATAGAATAATTTATGAACAAACACGAGAACACAGAACTCTCATTTACTGTTTCTACTTAAAAGTATAGCTTCAGACTATTAAAGGCAAAAACTTACAGAATGCCAAAGAAATCAATAAATCTACAGTTATAGTAGCAAATTTTAACCAATATCTATCAAAAATTGATAAGGGTATAAGATTTAAACATCATTAAAAATATCTAATATACCAAATTCAGAAAAGTGTCCACCTCTGAGGAGAAAAGGAAGAGTCTTCGGAAGGTTTCCACTTCATTAGAAATGTTTCATTACTTTAAAAATTGTGAAGCAAATAGAGCAAGAAATTAATATTTTACTTTTTCAAATCTAGTCAGTCTATGCACAAACTTTCTGTTTATGCTAAAATGCTTACAAATAGTTCTAATAAAACATACTTTGTCTCTCATACCACAAAATTATTTTCATTTATTCTTCTAAAATTAGACTTCAAGACAAAATTTTTTATTTATTTAAAAATCCAGGAAAACTCACAAAAGAACTTTTGAATCACTCAAATCAATGATCCAAGACAAAGTTAGTGAGAAAAATATATCCGTGGAGAACCAGGAATAACTTTACGAGTGTTATCCTGAGGTTAACTTATTATTAAGCATTCTAGGCATGGAAATAAGTGGAAGGTTTTACTTAAAAGGACAAGGACATTCAGGAGCTCAAAAATTTAATTTAAAAGGTAAGAATTATATGTTTTTATCAACCAACACAAAGGCGGTATCTGGCTTACCTCTTGGAGATAGCTACTTTCCATAGAAAACTGTTCAGAGCAAGAAATGACTGATTTTGTGTAGCCTTGGGCAGTTCTGAACAGATTTCACACCATCTACTACTATCACTAACTGATAGAGACCACCTTCACATCATCAGATCTTAAACAACCTGTGTCCTGCCATCAGTCACAGTCAGATGTAGACAGAATAAGATGAACATCATCTGTTCTCCCTGCCAGGGTCATCCATCATTGCCTTGGGGAATTCTGCAGAGCCTAAGGAAGAGCTGTAGGTAGTGTAGAAAATGAACCCAGGTTGAGAACTTAGGAGATAAGAGTGCTTTCTCCACAGTGTTATAAAAATAATAGAATTTTAGAATGTGAGTGTTACAGGAACCTCATAGATCATCTTGCCCAGTGCCATCATTTTAAAGATGAGATTCGGAGTGTAGAAGTGACTTGGCCAATGCCATTTCCAACACAGCATCAATTATTGATTGAGAAAGAGATGAATTGACGTGAGAGGTGTGCACTATACAAATCCTGGACTCAGATTCTAGGACATACTACAAAGCCATGTGACTGTGCCTGGGGCCAATTAATAGTCTCTCAGTGTTTTTAATTTTCAACACGTTAAATGGGGATACTAGGAGCCCTTTACCTGCCCCCATGTATGCTATGATAGCAGAACAAAATGGAGCATTCCCATGTTTCTCTGCTTTGCCTTCTGTCACTCTTTTAACCCTCCGTTAATTCTGCATAATAAAGAACTCTTGTCATCATCACCTCTCAAAAGATCATGGGAAGCATTACATCTAAATGTGGGTGTCACTTTCTCCCCAAAGACAAAATATCATACAAACATAAGCAGTAATTGGGGGTTGGTTTACCCATTGCTTGGTAGACTGTTGCTTTCCCCATTCAGCTGTTGGATCAGAATTGTGTGTGTGTGTGTGTGTGTGTGTGTGTATTCACAAGAGACAAAGTGAGGGCAGGCAGGGCAGGTGGGGTGAATGAAGCACCCAAGGAGAGGCAATACTGTGTTGGAAAACATCCTAACAAGCAGATAGTGAAGAGAGTCTGGAGAAGGAAGAAAATTTCCCAAATTCCATAATGTGAGCAAAAGCCAACTCTGACCAAATTGCTGTTATAGATATGTATTTTAAAAAAAAGAGTAAACAGATCTAGATATTCCAGACTACCACCTTCACCCAAATTCAACTCCATTTAACATCTTCATATATGATTCAGGAACAACTCACAAGCATCCTTTCTATGCTGTAATAGAATATGGTGTTTTTTGAAAGCATAGCTTATGCAAACCTTTAACGATGTTAAATACCTGTGTCATTTGCCACTAATAGAACCAAGTTCCCTATCAGTCTCTTCCACCAGTCCAGTTACCAGTTGGCCTTGCCACAGGTCTGCATTTCTCAAACTGGGGATCCTAATCTTGGTGCCTAACTGGGGCCTTACAGCCACAGACTCAATATTTCTTGGAGTGTTAATTTTAGTTGAAATTTTAGGGAAGAGAGAAATTAAGTTATCTAATAAAATTTTTAAATATTTTCATATAAATGGACATATTCTGGAGTAAAATGCAAAACCTGCATATTTTTAGAAAAAAAAGCATAAGAGAAACTTAAAAGAAATTTCCTGTAGCAGGTGCTTCCTGTGATCCCATAGAGCCCTGGGACTATGCCTTTGTGCTATAAGGGATATTTCTCCTGGAAAGCAGAGAAGCACTGTTCTGGGAGATCCAGGAATAGAGTAGGACTCAGTCCTCCGGACTCACCACTTAGTCCCCAGTTCACTTTGAGTTGGGTTACAGCTGTCAGTGACGGGAACAGCAGCAAACAGGTGAGGATGGGGTCTCATCTGCTGAGTTGCCAGTGCCCGGAGCCCAGCAAGCTGTATGTGCAGGACTGGCCCTGTGGTCTGAGCAGAATTCAGGGACCTTGTATTCACAAGGCTACTGACTGACACAAATGCAAGGTGGAAGTTCTTCTTCAGCAGCTCTCACGGTTGCCCAGATCGTGGTAGCAACATTCAGCTTAACACCAGGCAAGGGCAGGCTGAATCCAAAAGTGACACTATACCCCCAGTGTGATTGTTGTTGCCATAATTATTTATTAAAATTAGACAAATCTAGTGAAATGTAATAAGCCTAGTTACCCCATTCTTCTCAATGAGCTCACACACAAAAAAAGTGGCCATGATTGCAGGAATGGAGGTTATGCATGGACTTAGAAATATGGTCTCCCCTAACCAAGGCCTATCTGGCTGCACTCATTGCTGAATGTCAAATTTTCCAATAGCAAATACCAATACTGAGTCTCTGTTACAGCAGCATTCTCTGGGTGGTGTGTCAGTCAGCTACCTGGTGCTAAGTTGATTACACAGGACCACTTCCATTATGGAACGGGCAGCACTTTGTTCTCACTGGAATAGAAGCTCTGGATATGGATTTCTCTTCCTTGCCCATAATGGTTCAGAAAAAAAAAATCCTTGGACTTATATAAGGAATACCTTATTCACTGTCATAGTATTTCACACAGCATTGCTTCTGACCAAGGCACTCATTTTAAAGCCAATGGGACATGGCAATGTGCCCATGCTAATGGAATTCATTAGTCTTACCATGCTCCCCCTAACTCTGAAATAGCTGGTCTGATCTTAAGGTGGGATGGCTTTTGAAAACTCAGAAACAGTGTTAGCTGGGATGGCAGCACCTAGCAGGGTTATATAATGGCATGCACGATGTTACATGCTCTAAATTAGTGATCAATATATGGTGCTATTTCTACCATAAGATACATGGTTTTGACTATAAAGGAATGGCAGTGGAAGTGGTCCTCTCACTGTGACCCTCTACTGATATTTTAGAAAAATGTTTGCTTCCCCTCCTGCTGCTTTGGGCTCTGTGTTCTAGAATTTGTAGTATCCAACAAAGAATGCTTTTATCAGAAGACCCAGCAAAGGTTAAATTAAACAATTAAATTGGAAGTTGAGACTGCCCTCTGGATATTTTAGGTTCTTCATACCAGTAATTAGCAGGCAAATTCATCCTGATTATCAAGGAGAAGTTGGGTTACTACCTCACTATGGAGATAAGGAGGCCTCTGTCTGGAATGCAAGTGGTTCTCATGGGATGCCCCTAAATATTTCCACAGAATATATGATTATAGCCAATGGAAAACTAAACAACCCAACACAGGCATGATTGCTAATGGCACAGACCCTTCAGGAGTAAGGATTTGGGTTACCCTACCAGGCAATGAACCACAGCCAACGAAGGTGCTGCTTAGAGCAAAGACAATAAAGAGTAGGCAAAAGAAGAAGGTCAGGAAGTCAACCGTAACAACTGGACTAGTTGCAGAACCATGAAGTTTCTGCTGATCTTGACCAGGCTTGATTTTTCTTGCTGGCCCTGCTCATGTATCTGTGATCAGCTGGCAGGTTGGCCAGGACAACTCTACCCTGCTCCATGTGGTCTTTCATCCTCTAGCAGGCTGGTTCAGCTTGTTTCTCTTGGTGGTAGGAGGATTGTAAGTTCAGCAAGAGACAGATTGGAAAGATTTAGGAACACATTATGATTTCAGCCAACATCCAGGCCCAACCCAGAATTAGAGTAGATAGGTACCAAGGTTCACAACAGAGGGTGTAGATAGCTGGAGGCCCTAATGCTGGCCCATTAATGCAATCAGTCTACCTCCTAATCTTTATACCTTGTGGAGTACATACTAAGACACTGATGAAAGTGTCATCCTAGCAGAAATTCTGAAATATTTTTAAAGCCTCAGCTCCTGAATCCCACACTTCACCTAGAGCTTGCTCCACTTTTCTTACATTAAGAATTCATACAATTTTTTCCAGTGTTACCTTTGCCACTACAATTTTAACACATGTTGTATATTTTATGGTATCTATTCCTTGGCTGCATTTCCCTGATTATCTGTGGTGACAAGTGGAAGATTGGAAAGGTTTGGGGTTCTCCAGAAACTCCACTGGTCTCCTCAAGCCACCCCAAATAAACATATTATCTAAATAAATTTTGTACAGATTCTAATCAAATGTAGCTTCAAAGACAAGTCCCCTACTCTTTTTTCCATTTATCTAATTTGACTGTAGTAACCTGCTGAATTTCTACCTCTTTGACCTACAAAAGTGGCAATTTCATATAGTTCAACCTATAGATTACTGTTTTTTTTTTTTTTCCCAGTGTCCTCAAGATTTCTCCTGCATTTAACACCACCTGGTACTTCACAGCTTTCCATACACCTTTCAGAGGCCGTTCCCCTCATGCCTGGTCAACTTAGTGTACCACCTTAGGAATTTAAGAGATTGAAACATTTCCATTAACTGCATGAACAAAAGTCAACTAGAGGAAGATACTAAGCAAGAAGGCACTTAAGTCTCATTCTTACTCCTGTGAACATGTCAGTGTCCCTGGAGGTACATGTTCATTTTATTCTTTTATTGGTGTTGAAATATACAAGAATAATAGTAGTCTGATATTTAAGGCAGTTTAACATGAAAATCTCATTGAGGAGATTTTATGTGCTGGTTAGCCTCTTACGAACATCTTTATTAATTTTTTAAAATGGCATTGATAATTACCATTGGCCTAGCATTTTGGAGGGGGAATAGGTGAATGGAGATATGTGTGGAGGTAAATCCCAGGATAAGTATAAGCATAGTGGAGTGGGGAGTTTTAATAGTCTCTTTATGACCCCTTTATTTTTATTTCACTATATATTTTTTCCTTTTTTTTTTTAAATATGGAATGCTTCATGAATTTGCATGTCAACCTTGCGCAGGGGCCATGCTAATCTTCTCTGAATCATTCCAATTTTAGTATATGTGCTGCCGAAGTGAGCTCTTCACTATATTTTTAAGTTAAGAAAGACTAAGACCTGAGGTGTTATGTTTCTAAGATGTATACAAACCAATAATATATATTTATAGTTTATCATCATAAAAATAAACATTGAATCAAAATGTATTACAGCTGGAAAGGGAACTTAATGGTCCAACAGGTTGACAACCCAAGTCTACTGGAATCTTCTCCTCAGTATCTTTTCTGAGGGATACAATTATTTAGCCGACACTTGATCACTTTCAGGGAGCTACCACAATGTGAAGCAGTCCATTCCATTAGGGACATTTCTGATGATTAAATAGTTTTCTAACTGAGCCAAAATACGTTTCCCTGAAATTTTCATCCATTCATCCTATTTATTCCCATTTAGAAGGCTATTCAGAATAAAATTCAATATGCATTACATAGTACAAAGACAGGATTTGTAGTTTTGTGTAAGTGATGTAAATTGGAAAGCACTACATGCAAATATGCGCTGCTATTATTATTCCCTATGGGAAAAAAATCAAGAATTTGGAATCAGCTATTATGTCAATGGCTGAATAATTAATGCAGAAATGACCTAGAGTTCTTCCTATAATTAAATTCTCAAATTAGAGAAATATTATCCAGATGGTAGTCATTCATACTTAATTGAAAATAATATTTTTAAAAGTTTTTTCTACAGGTATCTGTTGTTTCTTATGTTTTCAAATATAAGTCAAGTGGTGACTATTTTACAAATAAATCACTAACATTCGGTTAATATTGACCTAAACTTTATGTATTTTATATGATTCATCTTACAAAATATGATTAACATACAACTATTTATGAATATTTCTATTAATGGGACTAGGTATATCTTTAACTAATTCTTTAAACACTCCATTCTTTGTTCTAAATAGGTTATCAAACACTGTACATATCTTCTGGACAACCCCTAACTTTGCACCAGATTATGTGCTAATTAAAAGATTCAGAAGATGAAGAAAATATATTTGAAATTATAGTCTTCTGGAAATTCATCTGAATATTAGTAGCTATCATTCTTGGAGATTCTTTTATTTTTACCCCATTTTTACCTCATTTATCCTAATAGTCACACTATTGTTATTAGTCTGAGGTTACGGATTTGAAAACTGAGTGGCTATAGCACAAAAAGACTAAGTAATTAGCCCAAGGCCACACAACCAATGACCACTGATCCAGATCTGTTTGACCCCATACCACTCTGCCTTAGGTCTTACTGGAAGTCAAAATCATCCACCTGGCTTTGCCCTCTAAACAGTTGGGACAGGGTTCCTTGCATTGCTCGTGTGCTCCTTGGTTCCTCAAACCCTTGAAAGCATTGGTTTAGCTGACGATTTTAGCTTCCTAGCTGCTAAAACAAATACCGTATAATGGGCTGGCTTAAACAACAAGATTATATTGACTCATGGTTTTAAGGCTAGGAGAAGTCCAAAATCTAGGCATCAGCAAGACAATGCTTTCTCCCTGAAGTCTGTGGCCTTCTGGGGCTGGCTGCTGGCAATCCTTGGTCCTTGGCTTTCCTGTCACGTGCCAGTGCACGAGTCTTCTTTTTCTTCCAGGTTCCATTGACTTCCAATATCTGGCTGCTTCCAGTGGCTTTCTCTCTCTGTGTCCAATTCCCTTTGCTTAAAAGGACTTCAGCCACATTGGATTAAGACCCTCCCTCATTCAGTTTGGGCACCCTTTAATGACATCTTCAAACACCCTATTTACAAATGGTTTCACACCGACAGGACCAGGGGTTGGGACCTGAACATGCCTTTTGTGGGGACATGATTCCATCCCCAACACCGGCCCACAGATGAAAGTCAGTGTTTCCACTCATGTGATCTGGAAATAAGACTCACTCCTTCGTTAGGTTCCAGAAGACTCGCTAATGTCTTGAACCTTGGCATAGTTGTGAAGGCTAGTCTGTTTGTGGAATTCTCCAAGCTCTCAAGTGCCCTTGGCTGCTTTGGGCTGCTCAGTATCCTCACCCTGCCCTACCCCTCAGAGCTCACCCTGCCTCCCAGCTTTATTTCTCTCTCGATCCTCCTGAAGAAGAGAATCTTTGTGTGAATCAAATCCTTCTATTGCCTTTGTTCAGATTCTTATTGGTTCCCAACCAGTCTGTGGCCCTAATTTACCTGATCTTAAGGGCTTTCAGCTTGTCCTGTCCTGTCTATACTCCAGAACACCTATCCCCACCCAATCCAATTGGCTATATGTAATTTACTAGAAAAAATCCAGATTCTTTATGTAACAAAACAACATATTTAATAGTCTGATCCCAACCTGCCTCCCCAGATTCATTCTTCTCTGTGAAAATCCTCCAGGGTATCCTCCACACCAGTCACACTAAACTTTTCAAAGCTATGTTATTAGTTATTTTGTTTGATTCTTATGGATGCTGTGAGAAATTATCACAAACTTGGGGGCTTAAAACAACAGAAATTTATTTTCTCACTATTCTGGAAGCCAGAAATCTGCAATCAAAAGCCCTGGGCCAAAAGGAGAATGTTTCCTTCTTCTCCATCTTCTGATGACTTCTGGAATTCCTTGACTTGTGGCCATTTCACTCCACTTTCTGCCCCCATGGACACCGTCTTCTCCTCTTCCATGTGTCTTAAATTTCCTTTTTCTTCCCTCTTATAAGGATACTTGTGGTTACATTTAGGGCCCACCCAGATAATACAGGATAATTTCCCTACCTCAAGATCCTAAACATAATCATACCTACAAAATTTTTGCCATATAAAGTTTGTGTTCACAGATCCCAGGGATTAGGATGTGGCATATCTTTGGATCCATTATTTAGCCTACCTCAGTTATCTTTTGTAAGTAGCATATTACCCCAAAACATAATGGCTTAAATCAATAATATATATTAGCTCAACACTTCTGTAAATCAGTAATCTGGATGTGACTTAGCTGGGTCCTCTGGCTCAGAGTCTCCCAAGGCTGTATTCATTGCAAGGCTCAATTTGGGAGGACCTACTACCTGGTTCACTCCTATGGTTGTTTCAGTATTCATTTTTCATGGGTTGATGAACTGAGGCCTCAGTTCCTCATGAGCTATTGGCTCATGGCCTCCTTGGTTCCTTGACACACAGGCCTCTTCATTTCACGATGTGGCAGCTTGCTGCATCTGAGCAGTCAGGAGAGATGGCAAGAGAGGGTGCCAGCAAGAAAGTGCTAGCAAAACAGGAGTCACAGTCTCTTGTAACCTATTCAGATAAATCACAGCCCATCACAGTTGCCTTATTCTGTCTGTGATAAGAAAGTTACTAGGTGCAGCCCATACTCAAAGGGGTTTACACAGGGGCATGAATACCAGAAGGCAGGGAACATTGAGGGCCTCTCCAGAAACCGCCTACCCGTGCACGGGGCCCTCCCATCACTGCATACCTTAGCACACATTTTCTCTCATGGCTGGTTCAAAGCTTCTCATGCTCTTACTTGTGCTTCTACCCTGACCTCACATGGCATTTCTGTGGTGACAGTTTTGTTCAAACAAAATTAGAATCTCACAGCATGTTATTTATACCTTAGTGTCCCCTATAGCTAGTCAGACATTTGACTCTCCCATTAAACTGGGAGTCCCTTGAGCTCAGGGGCTCTGCCATCTTCCTCTTGTGTTCTCAATGCCCAGTATATAGTAAGCACTCAGTAAACGTTGTTTTGAATGTTAATCATTTCACAGTTGCATAAATTGGTATTTACTTAATTGAAATGTGATCATTAAACTTCACATATTCATAGTTTTCCTTGAGAAATTAAACTTTATAGTGCACTAGCAGAGTTTCTTCAACTTTAATGTGCATACAAATCTGGGGTGGGGGGAGTAGTTGTTAAAATGCAGATTGTGTTTCTCTAGGACAGGGATGGAACTCAAGATTCTGAATTTCTGACATGTTCCAAAGATGCCAATGCTCCTTGTTCAGGGACCATATTCTGAATGACAAAATAGAGAAATGAGGGAGGAACAAATGAAAGAAAAGTTGTAGGGAGAAATATTTGAGTTCAAGATAAGGGAAGTATACTGGCCTGTGCATATTATGTCCCCCAGAAAAAAGCCATGTTCTTTGACACAGTTTTGTGGGGACAGACATATTAGTGGGGATTAAGTTGGAAGGTTTGGATTAGGTTGTTTCCATGGAAATGCTCCCCACCCAACTGTGGGTGATAACTCTGATTGGATAGTTTCCATGGAGATGTGGCCCCACCCATTCAGCCTGGGCCTTGATTAGTTTACTGGGGCACTATATAAGCTCAGACAGAAGGAGTGAGCTTGTTACAGCCAAGAGGGACACGTTGAAGAATGTGCAAGAGCAGAGACAGGAACTGCAGTTTACAGAGACATTTTGGAGATGGCCTTTGAAAGCAGACTTTTGCTCCAGGGATGCTAAGAGAGGACAATCGCCCCAAGAGCAACTAAGAGTGACATTTTTGAGGAGCTGAAGCCTAGGGAGGAACATCCTGGGAGAAAGCCATTTTGAAACCAGAACTTTGGAGCAGACACCAGCCACGTGCCTTCCCAGCTAAGAGGTTTTCCAGACACCATTGGCCATCCTTCAGTGAAGATACCCCCTTACCTTGGACACTTTATGATCTTAAGACTGTAACTATGTAACCAAATAAACCCCCTTTATAAAAACCAATCCATTTCTGGTGTTTTGCATTCCGGCAGCATTAGCAAACTAGAACAGAAAGTCAAATAGAATGCTCAAAAATAGGATGTTTGTGTGTGTGTGTGAACTGTTGAGTTCATTATCCCTGGAGTCAATCAGATATGGACTTGCAGTCCAAGTGTTGTGGGCAATGTAGAGGGGACTCGGGTAATAAAAGTAAGTTATGTTTTTCTCAGATGGATCTGTAGGGTCCTATAGTTCTATTGAGGTCCTTAAGGACATCCATGAAGGCAAGGAAAAGCTGCAACTAAAACACCTTCAATTTTGTACATTTTACATATTGAGATTCTTCATAAAATTTAATTTTTTAAACACATTCAGAAGATTCTTTCATGCATACACTATGCACACACATGCACAAACACACAGCATCAGAGGAGTTTCTCTGATTCTATGAGACCTGATCAGAGAACCACGGTCAACTGTTAAAGGAAAGATTTCCCCAATATACAACATTTCAATTTGATATATAGAGGTTATTTTCCAATCCCCAAACCCTTGATTAAACTGCAGTGAAAACTTATGAGCTACCAACAGTGACCAATTGCAAAATAGCTCAAAGCCCTCCAGGTAAACAAACTGACTCACAAAGCCCATAGCCCATATGTTTACGTGCTTGTCTCATGGGAGAACCCCTCAGGCCTTCATTCCTGGGCCTCTTTGTTCTTACTTTATAGACAACTCGAAGAGGCCACATGACATAATGGAAGCAACAAAAGGCAGGAGTCCAGAGATAGGGTTGAGATATCCCAGGTCTGCCAGGGATAGCCCTTGTGACTTGGCCACATCCCTTGTCCTCTCTGGTCCTCAGTTTCCTTTCAAGAGGGTTGTTCTACATCAGGGGCTGGCAAAGTTGTTCTTTAAGTAGCCATACGGTAAATATTTTAGTCTTTGCGGGCCATCCACTCTCTGTTGTAACTATTGAACTCTGCCATAGACTATATGTAAACGAAAACATCATGGTTGTGTTCTGTTCAAATTTTCTTTACAAAAATAGGCACTGAGTTGGCCCATGGGGTGTGGTTTACCAAGCCCTGTTCTACACGATCACTATTCACCTTCCTAACTCAAAAATTTTGTGATTCAAAATGAGATAGGATCCGGTTAGTTTTCACCAAGATATTAATAGATTATATTGTCTTAAAATACATTTTTTTTTACAGGGTACAGTATCTTAACTCAAAGAGAAACAATTCTATAGAAAAAGATTTTTCCAGCATCAGGGTCCATCTATAATGGAGATATTTTTGATTCCAGGGTCTTCGGAGGGCTCTGAAATTATTCCAAGTTGGATGTTGCTTGCCCTGTCTATATGTAAGGTCAATCTGGCTACTCAGAGGGAGTGATTAGCATTTGGGTCATCCCTGCTGAAGCCTTTTTGGGACCACTCACTTGCCAGGGCAGCTGAGAAGCTGCAACCTGAACAATGAGCCCTGTTGTTGGAACTGTAAATAATGAACTCACTGCAGTAGTTCTGCTCCATAGGGCCCCATACCCACTGCTATTCAATTGTAAATATTCCCTTTCTGCTGATGTACTTGAGGGCAGAGAGTTGTTGCTATATATTATGCTAAATATTCCCTGGAATCCAACTGCAGGAAGAGAGGACAATGCAGGCGGCAAAACCAAACTATTAACTTGCTGTACATCTGTTTTTGTCTCCCCATAATTCAAGGTGCTGAGACAGCCCACGCCTTTCTCTTGAGATACATGGATATTTTTATAGGTATGGAGTACATATATGTGTATACAAATGTATTGCTCTTTGATTCCTTCAGTGGCACTTGCCTGGAGTTGAAAAAGATCAACTTACACTATTTATTTTTCCCTGCAGTGTTTTTCCTCTTTCACTTGGTTTTATTTTGCTTTAGCTGATGCAGATCCTTTCCCTCGAGAAGCTGTTAAATAGCTGGGGAGATGTTTCAGAGATGTTTAAATTAATATTCATTTTGTATCTGGTGCCTGGTGCTGTCACCCGGACCCTGGCTTGGGCTTTTGAAACAATTATTGCATTGACTCTTTTCTTGATGTATGTGATCCTTTTATTTGCCAGTTTCCTAGAATGATTCCTGGCTTATTCCAGTCTCTAACCTGCCTCTGGACCATATCTATCTAGTGTTTCCTGCTTTTTGAACTTTGAACTGATGGTTTGTTCCTCCACTTACCTTTTGGAATGCAATTTTCTTGAGGAATACTTGGCTAAAAGAAACAGAAAAACAGAGCAACAGTCATTTCATCAAGTGAAGGTTTCTGGGGAAAGGGCTTGTTTTCCCTCACATCCTCTTCTCACTTGGTTCCAGCCTTAGGCGTCTGAATTTTGGCAGCCCCTGTTGTTGTTCCCACATTTCAATAGTGTTAGGGTCAGCAACTCTGTGATTTTCCTGGCCTTGCCTTATGTCTCAAGATGGAAGTTGTAGCTCCAGGCACTGGGTTTGCTTTTAAAGAAGGAAGGAAAAGAGGAACTAAGCAGCCCTCCATGTCAGTCCCTTCACCAGCAAAAGGAAAAACCATCCCAGAAGCTCCCAGCAGACTTTCGTTCATTTCACAGTAGAGTCACATGACTACCCGGCTGCAAAGGAGGCTGAGAAATTAAGAACTTTGCTGTTCCAGTCTCTATGGTGGAGGCAGGCAGAAGTAAGGGAATGGGATTATATTTGAGTTAGCCAAACCTACAATATCTCCCACATCTTCCTTGCATGTAAAAATGCGGAGGTTGTACTAGAAATTATCTCTAAGGTCTTTCCCAATGCCAGCTGTGTATGAACCTCTGAATAGGAAAAAATCTTCCATATGGAGCTCCACTTTTAAGTTTTAGGAATTCCTGGTTTCTATGGAAGTCATCATCCAGAAATGCCCCCTCTAATGTCTTGTGTACAGGATAGGGGAGGAATTGGAGAAAAAGTTGTGGAGGCAAAGCTTATGCTGAACCACTCTGTGTCTCTCTAAACAGTAATATATTTCTCATATGCTGGCAGAGTGTCATCCCAGAAAGAAGAAGAGGATGCCAATATCTACAAAAGAATGCTGATTTTGAAAGTCCAAGGAATGAAAACTGCCTTTCTATTCAGATGTAAACACTCATAAGAGAAGAAACATACATATTGGAATCATATAATGTGTTTTTGATTAAATTTATATTGGCAATTTTAAATTTTAGGATATTTAGAAAATCAAGAGATAAAACATTTTCATTTTAATATTGCTTTTTGGTCTTAACTCACATATATAATTTTACATGGTTTCAGTCTTACATGCATATTATTTGTGTCTTGACTGTTCCACTTAACATAATCAGATTTTTTTGTTGTTGTTGCTGACAATGGTGTAAAAGAAAATAGAAGTGTCAGGAATGACTGATGGAAAGTGTCATAGAATAGTGGAGAGAGAGGAACAGGAGAATCCTGAGGTCCTGATGAGAAATGTGGCTCCTTCATCAATTTATCCTATTTGTTTGTGTGGTTAGAAAGATGAGGCTCTAAGAAAGCAAAGTGAGATATGACTTTTTGAACAACTGTGATTCTCTCTAGGAATCGGAAATAGGCCCTTAAGTTCCAACTATTTCTTGGATCTTCTTAACACTTGAAGTAAGAAATAAATTTGACCCGCTGAGCTTACTTCCCTTTGGAGCTCACAACTACTTTTTAAGAAGCAAACTGCTTCATACTGTTACTTTAGAAGGGCATGTTTGTTTATTGGATGCTTGAAGCACATCCCAAAGGGGGAAGTGTTCTTTGATGAGCAATGGGTCCTCCAAAACCAGGATCACATGTACAAATGCCTATGGGAGCCAGGCAGAGGACACAAATGTGTGATTTCCTCAGTGAAAGACAATAGGGAACAGTAAAGACAGTTGTTCCAGTTTGCTAATGCTGCCTTTTTTTGCAAAATACCAGAAATGGTTTGGCTTTTTTAAAGGGGGCTTGTTTGGTTACACAGTTAATAGTCTTAAGGCCATAAAGTGTTCAAGGTAAGGCATCAACGATCGGATACCTAACTAGAGGATGGCCGATAGCGTCTGGAAAACCTCTGTTGGCTGGAAAGCACGTGGCTGGCGTCCACTTGCTCCCAGGTTGCATTTCAAAATGGCGTTCTCCAAAATGTTACTCTTGGGGCATTTGTCCTCTCTTAGCTGCAGCTTCTCTTCAACATGTCACTCTCAGTTGCTCTCCAAAATGTCACTCACAGCTGATCTGCATCTGGGCCTGTGTGGCTCTTTTTAAAGTACTCCAATGATCCAATACAGACCCACCCTAAATGGGTGGGGCAACACTTCCATGGAAATGATCCAAGGAAAAGTCTCACCCACAGTTGATTTAGTCACATCTCCATGGAAACACTGAACCAATAGGTTCCAACCTACTCAACACTAATACATCTGCCCCCACAAGATTGCATTAAAGATTATGGCTTTTTCTGGGGGACATTAAATATATACAAACTAGCACAGCAGTGGTTAACTGCAAAATGCCTTGAACTTCCCCATCAATCTTCATTTGTTTAATATTGTAGGCAATTCCTGTGTATTTGGGACTTTCTCCAGGAATACAAGGGTTGGCAATTTCAGTTTTGAGTGTGTTATTCATAAACCATGCTGACTTACCCGGATTGCTATGTATTACATTGATAAGTCTGTTTTTTCTCTGCTTCTGAACAAAGAACTGTGGAAGATGGAGAAATTGTAAGATTATTATTTGAGGAATCATTCATTCACTTTGCATTCATATATGGTTTTCCTCCTTTTTGAGCACATAGTAGTCTTTGATGTGTTCTTTGCTATCTCTTATGTCAAGATATTCTAGACCAAAACCTAGAATCGGCCATTTCTCCAGGGAGATATAGTTTCTTTTAGTGAGAAATGGATTTAAATTTTAAATGTAAATTAAACTTTTCAGTCTATTTTTTTTTTTTTTGTTTTTTTTTTTAATCTTCATTTTATTGAGATATATTCACATACCACGCAGTCATACAAAACAAATTGTACTTTCGATTGTTTACAGTACCATTACATAGTGGTACATTCATTACCCAAATCAATCCCAGACACCTTCATTAGCACACACACAAAAATAACAAGAATAATAATTAGAGTGAAAAAGAGCAATTGAAGTAAAAAAGAACACTGGGTACCTTTGTCTGTTTGTTTCCTTCCCCTATTTTTCTACTCATCCATCCATAAACTAGACAAAGTGGAGTATGGTCCTTATGGCTTTCCCAATCCCATTGTCACCCCTCATAAGCTACATTTTTATACAACTGTCTTCGAGATTCATGGGTTCTGGGTTGTAGTTTGATAGTTTCATGTATCCACCACCAGCTACCCCAATTCTTTAGAACCTAAAAAGGGTTGTCTAAAGTGTGCATAAGAGTGCTCACCAGAGTGACCTCTCGGCTCCTTTTGGAATCTCTCTGCCACAGAAGCTTATTTCATTTCCTTTCACATCCCCCTTTTGGTCAAGAAGATGTTCTCTGTCCCACGATGCCAGGTCTACATTCCTCCCCGGGAGTCATATTCCACGTTGCCAGGGAGATTCACTCCCCTGGGTGTCTGATCCCACATAGGGGGGAGGGCAGTGATTTCACCTTTCAAGTTGGCTTAGCTAGAGAGACAGGGCCACATCTGAGCAACAAAGAGGCATTTGGGAGGAGGCTCTTAGGCACAACCATAGGGAGGCCTAGCCTCTCCTTTGCAGCAACCGTCTTCCCAAGGGTAAAACCTGTGGTAGAGGGCTCAACCCATCAAACCACCAGTCCCCTATGTCTGTGGTCATGTTAGCAACCATGGAGGTGGGGTAGGCAAATACCCCTGCATTCTCCACAGGCTCCTCAAGGGGGCACTACATCTTTTTTTTTTCCTTGTTTTTCTTTTTTTTTTTTTTTTTAACTTTCCCTTCTTTTTTAAATCAACTGTATGAAAAAAAAGTTAAAAAGAAAACAAACATACAATAAAAGAACATTTCAAAGAGACCATAACAAGGGAGTAAGAAAAAGACAACTAACCTAAGATAACTGCTTAACTTCCAACATGTTCCTACTTTACCCCAAGAAAGTTACATAATATAGCAAAATTTCTGTGAACTTGCTCCTACTATATCCATCAGAAATTAACAGACCATAGTCATTCCTGGGCATCCCCAGAACGTTAAATAGCTTATCTGTTCTTCTTGGATTATTGTTCCCCCTTCCTTAATTGCTCTCTATTGCTAGTTCCCCTACATTCTACATTATAAACCATTTGTTTTACATTTTTCAAAGTTCACATTAGTGGTAGCATATAATATTTCTCTTTTTGTGCCTGGCTTATTTCGCTCAGCATTATGTCTTCAAGGTTCATCCATGTTGTCATATGTTTCACGAGATCGTTCCTTCTTACTGCCGCGTAGTATTCCATCGTGTGTATATACCACATTTTATTTATCCACTCATCTGTTGAAGGACATTTGGGTTGTTTCCATCTCTTGGCAATTGTGAATAATGCTGCTATGAACATTGGCATGCAGATATCTGTTCGTGTCACTGCTTTCCGATCTTCCGGGTATATACCGAGAAGTGCAATCGCTGGATCGAATGGTAACTCTGTATCTAGTTTTCTAAGGAACTGCCAGACTGACTTCCAGAGTGGCTGAACCATTATACAGTCCCACCAACAATGAATAAGAGTTCCAATTTCTCCACATCCCCTCCAGCATTTGTAGTTTCCTGTTTGTTTAATGGCAGCCATTCTAACCGGTGTTAGGTGGTATCTCATTGTGGTCTTAATTTGCATCTCTCTAATAGCTAGTGAAGCTGAACATTTTTTCATGTGTTTCTTGGCCATTTGTATTTCCTCTTCAGAGAACTGTTTTTTCATATCTTTTGCCCATTTTATAATTGGGCCGACTGTACTATTGTCATTGAGTTGTAGGATTTCTTTATATATGCAAGATATCAGTCTTTTGTCAGATACATGGTTTCCAAAAATTTTTTCCCATTGAGTTGGCTGCCTCTTTACCTTTTTGAGAAATTCCTTTGAGGTGCAGAAACTTCTAAGCTTGAGGAGTTGCCATTTATCTATTTTTTCTTTTGTTGCTTGTGCTTTGGGTGTAAAGTCTAGGAAGTGGCCGCCTAATACAAGGTCTTGAAGATGTTTTCCTACATTATCTTCTAGGAGTTTTATGGTACTTTCTTTTATATTGAGATCCTTGGTCCATTTTGAGTTAATTTTTGTGTAGGGGGTGAGGTAGGGGTCCTCTTTCATTCTTTTGGATATGGATATCCAACTCTCCCAGCCCCATTTGTTGAAAAGACCATTATGACTCAGTTCAGTGACTTTGGGGGCCTTATCAAAGGTCAGTTGGCCATAGATCTGAGGGTCTATCTCTGAATTCTCAATTTGATTCCATTGATCTATATGTCTATCTTTGTGCCAGTACCATGCTGTTTTGGCAACTGTGGCTTTATAGTAAGCTTCAAAGTCAGGGAGTGTAAGTCCTCCCACTTTGTTTTTCTTTTTTAGAGTGTCTTTAGCAATTCGAGGCATCTTCCCTTTCCAAATAAATTTGATAACTAGCTTTTCCAAGTCTGCAAAGTAGGTTGTTGGAATTTTGATTGGGATTGCATTGAATCTGTAGATAAGTTTGGGTAGAATTGACATCTTAATGACATTTAGTCTTCCTATCCATGAACATGGAATATTTTTCCATCTTTTAAGGTCCCCTTCTATTTCTTTTAGTAGAGTTATGTAGTTTTCTTTGTATAGGTCTTTTACATCTTTGGTTAAGTTGATTCCTAGGTACTTGATTTTTTTAGTTGCTATTGAAAATGGTATCTTTTTCTTGAGTGTCTCTTCAGTTTGTTCATTTCTAGCATATAGAAACATTAGTGACTTATGTGCATTAACCTTGTATCCCGCTACTTTGCTAAATTTGTTTATTAGCTCTAGTAGCTGTATCGTCGATTTCTCAGGGTTTTCTAGATATAAGATCATATCATCTGCAAACAATGACAGTTTTACTTCTTCTTTTCCAATTTGGATGCCTTTTATTTCTTTGTCTTGCCGGATTGCCCTGGCTAGCACTTCCAGCACAATGTTGAATAACAGTGGTGACAGCGGGCATCCTTGTCTTGTTCCTGATCTTAGAGGGAAGGCTTTCAGTCTCTCACCATTGAGTACTATGCTGGCTGTGGGTTTTTCATATATGCTCTTTATCATGTTGAGGAAGTTTCCTTCAATTCCTACCTTTTGAAGTGTTTTTATCAAAAAGGGATGTTGGATTTTGTCAAATGCTTTTTCAGCATCTGTTGAGATGATCAATTGATTTTTCCCTTTTGACTTGTTAATGTGTTGTAATACATTGATTGATTTTCTTATGTTGAACCATCCTTGCATGCCTGGAATAAACCCCACTTGGTCATGGTGTATGATTTTTTTAATGTGTCTTTGGATTCGATTTGCAAGTATTTAGTTAAGGATTTTTGCATCTATATTCATTAGGGAGATTGGCCGGTAGTTTTCCTTTTTTGTAGCATCTTTGCCTGGTTTTGTTATTAGATTGATGTTAGCTTCATAAAATGAGTTAGGTAGTGTTCCATTTTCTTCAATGTTTTGAAAGAGTTTGAGTAAGATTGGTGTCAGTTCTTTCTGGAAAGTTTGGTAGAATTCCCCTGTGAAGCCACCTGGCCCTGGGCATTTATTTGTGGGAAGATTTTTGATGACTGATTGGATCTCTTTGCTTGTGATGGGTTGGTTGAGGTCTTCTATTTCTTCTCTGGTCAGTCTAGGTTGTTCATATGTTTCCAGGAAATTGTCCATTTCCTCTATATTATCCAGTTTGTTGCCATACAGTTGTTCATAGTATCCTCTTATAATTTTTTTAATTTCTTCAGGATCTGCAGTTATGTCACCTTTTTCATTCATTATTTTGTTTATATGGGTCTTCTCTCTTTTTGATTTTGTCAGTCTAGCTAGGGGCTTGTCAATCTTGTTGATCTTCTCAAAGAACCAACTTTTGGTGATATTTATCCTCTCTATTGTTTTTTTGTTCTCTATGTCATTTATTTCTGCTTTAATCCTTGTTATTTCTTTTCTTGTACTTGGTTTAGGATTGGTTTGCTGTTCATTTTCTAGCTTCTTCAGTTGATCCATTAGTTCTTTGATTTTGGCTCTTTCTTCCTTTTTAATATATGCGTTTAGTGCTATAAATTTCCCCCTTAGCACTGCTTTTGCTGCATCCCATAGGTTTTGGTATGTTGTGTTCTCATTTTCATTCATCTCTATATATTTAGCAATTTCTCTTGCTATTTCTTCTTTAACCCACTGATTGTTTAGGAGTGTGTTGTTTAACCTCCAGGTATTTGTGAATTTTCTAAGTCTCTGATGGTTATTGACTTCTAATTGTATTCCATTGTGGTCAGAGAATGTGCTTTGAATAATTTCAATCTTTTTAAATTTATTGAGGCTTGTTTTATGTCCCAGCATATGATCTATTCTGGAGAAAGTTCCATGAGCACTAGAAAAGTATGTGTATCCTGGTGATTTGGGATGTAATGTCCTGTATATGTCTGTTAAATCTAATTCATTTATCAGATTGTTTAGGTTTTCAATTTCCTTATTGGTCTTCTGTCTGGTTGATCTATCTATAGGAGAGAGTGCTGTGTTGAAGTCTCCCACAATTATTGTGGAAACATCAATTGCTTCCTTTAGTTTTGCCAGTGTTTCTCTCATGTATTTTGTGGCACCTTGATTGGGTGCATAGACATTTAAGATTGTTATTTCTTCTTGCTGAATTGCCCCTTTTATTAGTATGTAGTGGCCTTCTTTGTCTCTCAAAACATCCCTGCATTTGAATTCTATTTTATCTGAGATTAATATTGCTACACCTGCTTTCTTTTGGCTGTAGCTTGCATGAAATATTTTTTTCCATCCTTTCACTTTCAGTTTCTTTGTGTCCCTGTGTCTAAGATGAGTCTCTTGTATGCAACATATTGATGGTTCATTTTTTTTGATCCATTCTGTGAATCTATATCTTTTAATTGGGGAGTTTAATCCATTTACATTCAACGTTATAACCGTGAAGGCATTTCTTGAATCAGCCATCTTATCCTTTGGTTTATGTTTGTCATATTTTTCCCCTCTGTCTATTAATATCCTTTATTGTACCCATACCGAATCTCTTTAGTACTGAACCTTTCTCCAAGTCTCTCTGTCCTTTCTTTGTTTTCTGTCTGTAGGGCTCCCTTTAGTATGTCCAGTAGGGCAGGTCTCTTGTTAGCAAATTCTCTCAGCATTTGTTTGTCTGTGAAAAATTTAAGCTCTCCCTCAAATTTGAAGGAGAGCTTTGCTGGATAAAGTATTCTTGGCTGGAAATTTTTCTCACTCAGAATTTTAAATATATCGTGCCACTGCCTTCTCGCCTCCATGGTGGCTGCTGAGTAGTCACTACTTAGTCTTATGCTGTTTCCTTTGTATGTGGTGAATTGCTTTTCTCTTGCTGCTTTCAGAACTTGCTCTTTCTCTTCTGTGTTTGACAGTGTGATCAGTATATGTCTCGGAGTAGGTTTATTTGGATTTATTCTATTTGGGGTTCGCTGAGCATTTATGATTTGTGTATTTATGTTGTTTAGAAGATTTGGGAAGTTTTCCCCAACAATTTCTTTGAATACTCTTCCTAGACCTTTACCCTTTTCTTCCCCTTCGGGGACACCAATGAGTCTTATATTTGGACGTTTCATATTATCTATCATATCCCTGAGGTCCATTTCGATTTTTTCAATTTTTTTCCCCATTCTTTCTTTTATGCTTTCATTTTCCATTCTGTCATCTTCAAGGTCACTGATTCATTGTTCAAATTCCTCTAGTCTTGTACTATGAGTGTCCAGAATCTTTTTAATTTGGTCAAGTTTCTTTAATTTCCATAAGATCATCCATTTTTTTATTTAGTCTTGCAATGTCTTCTTTATGCTCTTCTAGGGTCTTCTTGATTTCCTTTGTCTCCCGTACTATGGTGTCATTGTTCATCTTTAGTTCTTTGAGTAGCTGCTCTAGGTGCTGTGTCTCTTCTGGTCTTTTGATTTGGGTGCTTGGGCTTGGGTTATCCATATCGTCTGGTTTTTTCATATGCTTTATAATTTTCTGTTGTTTTTGGCCTCGTGGCATTTGCTGAACTTGATAGGGTTCTTTTAGGATTTGTAGACCAATTGAAGTCCTTATCTCTAATTTATCAGATCTACAGCTTCGTGGAGTACACTTTCTCTAACTAACCAGCAGGTGGCGTCCACAAGCCACCTGTTCTCCACAAGCCAGTTCTCCCCTGCTTAGCCTTTTTGGTGAGTGGGGGAGTGAGTCTTGTGGGGTCCAATTGGTGTACCAAGCTTGCGTGTGTAGTTGGTGTGTGCCTGCCCTGTATATGGGGCGTGTTTCTGGGCAGTCAGGGAGGGGGGGGGTGGCTCTAACAATCAAATCTCCCTGGTGATCCTAGAGTTTTAAAGCTGCTGCAATAGTCTAATCCTTCAGTTCAGTCCTGCCACAGTTTGGTCTCTGCCACTGACCCACAAGTCCTTGGTATTGGCGTATGGCTCCTGAGACTTGCAAGTGGGCCCCTCTTCCAGGCCGTGCACCCCGGGTCCTCTGTTGAGGGATGACTGTGCTATGTCACAGGTGAGTGCCGTCCCCCCAGGGCAGTTCTGGGCTGCTGGGCTGTGTAGGGAGACTCCCAGTCTGGCTGAAATGATGGCTGAATGGGGCTTTGTTAATTCACACTGCTCTACCTTCCCCAACTCTGGGACAATCAGCTGAGGTTGCAGGGAAGGCTAATGTCCACGCCCAGTTTGTGTGGTGTGTGCCTGTTATTTGAAGGCACTTCCGTCACACTGGGTTGTCTGGGGGCAGTTCTGGGCTATGGGGCTGGGCGATGGGCAGGAGTGTTTCCTGTCCACGAGGATGATGGCTGTGAGCGGACACCCCCCTTTTCTTGGGAAGTTGTGGTGTTTAGTGAATTTTCCTCAGCCACTGGATTATTGCGTTTTGTCTCAGAGCTCTCCTAGTTCTGCTCTTGACTTGACCTGCCCAAATTGCAAGTTTTGAAGCTTTCTGTATTGGGCTTCTTAGAATAATTGTTTTAGAAAAAGAAAAAAGGATTAAAAAAAAAAATAGGTCCCTCCTCAAAGATCTAATGGGTTATTGAAATGCTAAGAGACAAAGCAACCAGGGCCATTAAGGAAAGGTCCGCAGGGCAGAGAGATCAGCTTTTCTTCGGGATTTGCATATGCACCTCAGGGCCTGAGCTCGGGCCTGAGCTCTGCCCTTCCCCTTTCTATGTTCACCAGAACTCCAAAAATCCTCCGCTTTTATTTTGGAGTTTTTCGTGTTGTTTTTTTTCTATGCCTGTCTCCTCTCTGCTGGGCTGGCTGCTCTCAGATTCTCTGGTGTCTGGTCTCCGTCTATCTATGGTTGGAGTTTGGATGAGTAGAATGAGTTTCCGATAAGGGCTGCCACTGCAGTTCTCCCTTCTCCTTCCCAGAGCTGACAGCCCCTCCTCCCACGGGACTGAGCCTGGCAGGGAGGGGCGCAGGTCCCCTGGCCGCAAAAACTTACAGATTTCGCTGATCTCAGCAGTTCCACGTTTTCATGAGTGTTGTATGAAGTATGCCCAAAATCAGATTGCTCTGTGGTGTCCAGTCCACGCAGTTCTTGGCTTTCTACCTTCTTTCCTGGAGGAGTAACTAAAACATACAGCTCACCAGTCTGCCATCTTGCCCTGCCTCCTTCAGTCTATTTTTATGTGGGGATTCAGTAGATACAGTTTGGACTTGCTGTTGTTACTGATTTGGTCATTTTTTCCCTATACTTTCAATGGAGTGAGCTAGAGAAAAAATATGTATATATAGTACTTTATGAATTCATACTGATATTTTCAATTTAAATTCAGGACTGCAAGAATTTAATTTAGGTTTTTTTTTGCTACTGTTGGGAAAAAATTCTCCACATCTCTCATGTTTCTGAAATTCTTGTGAGCAGAGATACTGAGCACAGACTACCTTTCCAAACAGCCTTGAGAAATAAAGATAATATTGCTCACTGGAGAGCAAAGGGGAGGTTTGCTTAATGTCAAGTATGTTAAATATAACATCTCCCTTCAGGATAAAAGGGCAGGTTTGTTAGCAGCCTATTCTAAAAGATATGGGTTCCCTAAAGTCTGGATTCCTCAGCTGTGATGCAAGCTCACTGCATGTGCAGCATCAACCTGGGCTGTACCAACCTTGTAGTTTTTAGGGGCAAAAGGAACTGCAGAAACTGCTCATGCTGCTTGCTGTGCATAATAAAGTATAATGTATAATAAATTCCTTTGTCTCTGACCAAAGTCTGAATCTTCTGTCTGTACCTTTGAAACTGAGGCAAACTCATCTGTTATCTTTCAAGTAGGGTATTATCAGCCCTTTCACAGTTCTTGTAGCTATATCTGCATCTTTTATCTTCCACCACAAACAAGCATCTTGGTTCTCAAGAACACAGTGAATGATATAATTAGAATGTCCCATAAATTATTCATTTGTTTCATCCCACCTTATATACACAAAGACCTCATATTAACAAAACTGATGATACTACTACTAATTATGATTACTGAAAACAGTTACAATTGTCTTGCATATCATATGCCTTGTCTCCTCTTATTTTCTTAAGATGGTACTATAGCTACATTATCAGATCATATGGCCAGTATATGCTGTATTCTCTTCCTTTTAACCCTCATTTAGTCTTAATTTTACAAGTAACTACACACACACACACACATATAGGTATATATAGAGAGAGATATTATATGTATAATGCTTCCCATCAGTCCTTATGTAGGTGTTTCTCTAGCCATTTTGGTTGTCTGAAGCTTGTTCTTTGATAGATTCTTTAGGAAGATCTTATGGGAACAATATTCCATGGAATCTTGCATGCTGGTAACAGTTTGTGTCTTTTATTCTTGAAGGTCAATTTTGCTTCTTATAAAATCTTTCTCTCACATTTTCTTTCCCTTCTGTACTTTATATATATTATTCAATGTTCTTCTAGTATAAAGCATCTATTGAAAGACTTGATGATAATCCAATTTTTTTCACTTGTAAATCACATGAATTTTTGCTTAGATGACAAAGGGATTTTTTTTCTTTGAAGTACAGGATTTTTGTTAGGATATGTCTTGATGACAGTCAATAGTCTTAGGTATATGGTGTAGCACTTTCAGTATTTTAACCTCTTTTTTCCCCCATGAAATTGTTTTTGAACTATGGGTGTTAGTATTTGTTTCTATTCCCTAGCTTTTAAATGTCTTCAGGGAATCCTATTATTTGTATGTTGAATCTTCTTTCTTTATCTGTAATAATTGCCCATTTTTTCTCAAATTATTTTTCTCTCTTTATTTCTTTTTGATTTATTAACTTTTTCTTTCTTTTCACCTTCTGCATTTCTTTAGACATCATTTGTTGTGATCATTCTCTCTTGTATTCCTTCTGGCTTAGTTTAGGGGATTATAGCCTTTCCTCATATAACATATTTTTTGCTTTATTTTAACTCATTTTTGAATTTTTCTAACTCTGATTTATATTGTTCTTTATCATCTTGTATTATTTTGTATATATTTTATGTTTTTCTAATTCTGATTCATGTTGTTCTTTATTGTCTTGTATTAGTTTTATATGTATTTTAGCTAATTTTGAAATAGGACATTGCAGTTTAGACTCACTTGCTCCTTTTATGAGATTCTTTAATGGCGTTCTTTCCTTGTCTGCAGGAATGCTATTCTTTTCTTTCTTTCTCTTTCTTTTTTTCTCATAGTAATTTTGTATAGAATTTGATCTCAGGACTTTTATGATGCTCATTTTTGTAAATGAATTTTAGTTTTTCAGAACGTTTAGAACTACATTCCAATCTGATAGCTTTTCTTCATAGAGGTTCTTCTGTTATTTTTGAATAAAGTTCAAAAACTATGACTTGCACTCTTAGATTTCCTGGTTTGTTATCTTCTCCCATTTTATTTGAACATTCTCATTCCTTGCTCTCTATTATCTCAATTCTTTTCAATCCTTATTCTTCTGCCAGCAGTTTCTCCTTATGGTGCAGCAGGTAAATTTTACAAGTTTATGGGGTTAGAGCCCCCTCAGTTCTTGCCATGGGCAGCCAGTTCCAGTGGTAGTCTTTAAATTTACTTGCCACACTTTGAGTGGAGAGCTGTCACCTAATTTTGGTTCTATTCTCAAGTCTATTACAAAACCTGTTGGTATACTCTGTTTTCTCCCTTACAGATGCCAATATCATACAGATCTTGTGCTATCAGTGGTTTGTCTATACCTATTTATATTTTGAGGTTCATGTGGATACCCTATCACCTAACTTTGTTGAAAACATTGTACATGGATTTTTACCTTTGCTGTCTAGTTTTTCAGTCTATTTTTATGTGGGGAGTCAGTAGATACAGAGAATATGCTCCCACCATTACTGCCAGCATCCCAGAATTCCCACATTTATTTTTTATTCAAAAATTTATTTTATTTACTATAATTTTTTAAATTCCAGGGATATAAATGTGTATAAGATGCCATCTTTAGTGTCAAGGAATTGAGGAAATGTTGACAAAAAGTTTTGAATGCCTGTGGCAATTTTCCTTTCCCTTTTTAAAATTTAAATTCTTGTTAAAGTATAATATACAGACAGAAAATTGCACATATTGTAAGTGTACGGCTCAATGAATTATCACAAATTGAACATACCTGTGTAACCAATATCCACATTAAGGAACAGAATATTGTCAGTAATCCATCAAATTCTCTCTTGCCTTCTTTCTTTCAATACCTCCCATATGGAAAATCCCTATCCAGACTTACAAAACATAGATTTGCTTTGTTTGTTTTTTTTCTTTATATAAATTGAATCATACAGTATGTGTCTTTTTGTGTGTTTATCTTCTTTTGCTCAACATTATATTTCTATGGTCATCATTATTGACATGTATAGTTATAGTTTGCTTGTTATCATTCCTGTACAGTGTTCTCTATGTAAGATACCTCACATTATTTATCTGTGCCATTGATGATAATCATTTGGATGTTCCAGTTTGGGGGCTATTATGAATAGTGCTACTATGAACATTCTAGTATACGGATTCTGATATACTTACGTATACATCTTTTGTAGGTGTGGAAATGCTGTGCCATAGATTGGAAATATATTCAGCCTGCAGTAGATACTTCAAACCTTTTCCAAAGAGACTGTGCTGCTAGTTGAATTTTCAACAGTGCTGTGGGAAATCGCAGAAGTGATCTGAGCAAGGGAAAATTATGACCAAAACTGTCTTTTAGGAAAACTGCTCT
The DNA here is from genome assembly GCF_015220235.1 of Choloepus didactylus. NCBI lineage: Eukaryota > Metazoa > Chordata > Mammalia > Pilosa > Megalonychidae > Choloepus > Choloepus didactylus. Next base: position 28,298,740 of record NC_051322.1, on the reverse strand, counting down.
GGGTGTTCCTTCCAAACTGGATTGAAAGAGGAATAGAGTACAAGGAAGGAGACTAGTGTAAGTACTATAGAAGAGAGGAAGTGATTGAAATACATTAAATGTAATAAAGGAGAAGGTATGGATATGCATCCCTGTACATGGGTAGGATCTGCTAAACCTGTGTGAGGAAGGAAAAATGATGACAGCTTGTATAGCAGTTTGAGTGGGGTGAGGATGTTGAGTTCAGATAGGCTGTATCAATTCAGAAAGACTTCAGGGCCTATTTACCATCTGCAACTCTGTCCCTCCCCCTTATTTTCCATTCTACAAGTCTTGAACTGATCTCACAGGCTTCACAGAATCGTGCAAACTGCCAAAGAAAGAACACTTTTTTTTTTCTTTTTACATTTAACTAGTATTGCAGTTATTTCAGTAATATAGGGTCCCAATATCATAAAACACCCATTGAGAAGAATCTGCAATTACTGCCTTCTACTTCACACACTGTATCATTTTTATTTTATGTCACACACAAAAGTTCTTTAAAGGAGCTAATCGAGATTGACAGCGCCTGGGCTGCAGCTCTTCCCTCCGAGGCAAACAAGCAAACACCCACTTCTTTATGCCTAGGCACTGCCGCATCTACCCAGATCCCTGTGCTGAAAGCCAAAAGCTCTGAATTTTAATGGCCCCCGGGTGCTGTGCTTTCCCCAGCCCACCCTCCTTTCTTAATAGGAAAGAAGCTGTTCCTTGATGGTCTGAGGAAGGGCATGACCCCAGCAAATCCTCCGCTTCATGCAGAAGTCCCTTTTAGGAGCCATGCCTTCATATTTTCTACAGTTCTCTTCGATGTTCTGATACTGATGATATTTGCATGTGAACAGGCTCCTTGCCTCTTCTGGAGCCATCTGTTCCTGCTGTTAATTTTTCACCTGCAGCTCTAATTATAACTGACTCCAGGCAGAAATGTCTGTGATGTCACCATCAGGAGATTAGGGATTCAGGTGGGAAATAAGGTGCTGAAGCAGATGGACATTGTCTGAGTGAAGATCCTGATGTTTTGTACATATTCTCTGCATTAGAATGAGAGAAAGGAAATATTGAGAGTGAAGCAAGGAAAATAAATGCATTGCCTCTTTTTTGTTTTCCTTTCCTAACTTACCACATGGCACTAGTAGTGCAGTTATAAGAGAGATTTGTAGCTATTAGAACCAAACTTTTTAGTTTGGCTTCTGCAGGGAGCAGCATGTTGAAGTAGACACCATCTGGCTTATCGGTTAGCAGGGGACTGTATGGATCCCATGCCACCAGCATCCCAGGAATAGCCAATGCAACATCTTAAAGACCACTCATAGTAGGAAGCTGTCACAAAAAGTTCATATAGTCCAGATACCACTCAATATTGTAGGCATATTTGTAATTCTTCCAGGTTCAGCCCTAACCCCAGCCACGGTAAGTCAGGGAGGAAGGAGGATGGGGAGATCCTCTGGAGGGTCTATAGGAGGTGGAACTTCAGCCAATCAACCCTCAAAGAAATCTCTCTTACAACACTCCTGATGACATTTATGCTGAAAATATTCAAAGTTCCTTCATCAAGGATGAAACACATACCTAACAAATATAAAGACAATAAAAAGAATTCTAAGCTAGTCTCTAGTCAGAAAAGTACCTGAATTCTATTTAAATTCCTCCCCCAGTGCCTTGTTTTCAAAGTTTTTCTAACAAAATCTTCCTTCTTTGGCTGTTCCAGTGACCACATCAGCTCATAAATGAATGCCAGGCTAGGCCAGAAGGATCTAACATGGGCAAGGGGATTTGTTTTAGACTGAGTAAGGGATGACCTTTCCTTTCCAAGGATAATGCTGATGCAGGGCTTTTGCAATGGAGGAGGGGGCCTTCCAAACAGACTCCCAGACTCACAGAAGATGGGTTATATAGAAGTAAGCCTTATTGCCACCTCCTACTCAGAGATCCAGTGGGTGAAAGTAGTAAGGATTCCCTGTCAAAGAGGAATTACCTTTCTCCCCACTCCAGGCAGGTTGTGGTACTTATTTTGATGGCAGAGAAGGATGAACAAAGATTTCCAAATGGCCCACAAGTCTTCACTGAAGGATCTTTCCTTGACCATCAGAGAAGAAATAGCCAGTTTGTTAGTGGATCTCAATGGGTGAAAGTGAACCAGCACAGATTAAGGATGTTTGTTTTCTCTACTTTGAGGTTTCCAAACCAAGACAGAGAAACCAATGCCCTAATTTCCTGAAAGATGGCTGTCATATCCTCCCTCATATGGGATCAGCCATGTATAGATCTCTCTTATTAAGGATGGTCAAGGTCAGGACAAGGTCAGTATCAAGGGTGAATAGTGATGTTAGAACTTCCCCTACCTCTTGGGCAAAAGTGTGCTTTTGACACACATGTTTAAAAGCTGGGCATATGTTCATAATTTCAAATTTAGCATTGGGATCTACATTCAAACTGTTGTAATATTATCAAAATGTATCAGGCAGCCTTATATTTAGGACTACAGGCTTCAAATACTTAAAGGGGTAAATCTCATGACCAAAGTTACAATCTTTTGATGTATGTGCTTGGATAGCATCTAGAACCCAAGTGGGAGGGTCTTGTCTCAAAAATCTTTTACAAAGACAGGCCTAGAAATAATGTGGGTCTATAAGGACAGGTTCAGTGGCCAGACAGACAGATAACAGTAAACACAGGGAAGCAGTCTTGAGCATAGATATTCAGAAGGTAAGACCATCTTTGGAACAGGGATGAGATGGACTGTTTTGCATAGTAGTTCATGCTATGGTTTAGTAAGATCCCTTGGCTGACTGATAGGTGACAGAATCCTGAGTATATAAACCAAGGTCATATCCATGAAAAATAGGAAGAAGAAAGCTAATGAAAGCCAAGGAAGCTGACTGATTTCAATACCATGTGTGTCAGACCAGTGGCTAAAAAACATATTTTAGAATTCCAAGTCAGCGGGTGTATATAAACGTGAGAGTCTTCCTCTACCGCCAATTTTGGAAGAACCGGGTTTTGTTGCTAGTGGGTTCCTCTAATCGCATTAGTGATAGATTATGGTTATAATATGATCTTCCTTCTCTCTTGCTCTTCCACCCTTTCTAAAGTGTAAAAAGAAAATAGTTGAAATTTCAGGCTGAGAGTCAGAAAGAGAGCTAGAATGGTTGAACTTAGGCTGGCCTGAGCCTTTCATTTTGTCAGGACTACCTTTCAGGAAACAGTACATGGATTTCACTGTCTTGGTTTGTAATCCTTAACTTAGGGGAAACATCTCTAATTTCTGTCAAATGAATTAGAACAGGGGTTGGCAAACTACAGCCCATAAATCAAATCAAACTTTCTGCTTGCTTTTGTAAATAAAATTGTATTAGAACACTACCATGTTCCCCCCCTCCATTTTTCTTTTCTTTTCTTTTTTTTTTTTTTACAATTGTTTATGGCTATTTTCATGCTATAATAGCAGAGTAGAGTAGCTCAGAGACTATGCCCTGCAAAGCCAAAAATATTTACTGTCTGACTCTTACAGTAAAAGTTTTCCAACCTAGAGGAAACATTTCCAATTTTTGTCATTAAAGGATGGTTGAACTTTCCCATAAAATCCCAGCAAAGAATCCAAAAATCTCCAGCCATCTTTCAATTTTTCTCTGTAGTGTGACGTGGTATGAAGATTAGGCTTTTGAGGTCAGAAGATATGAGTTCAAATCCTAGCTGCATCAGTGGAGCTGACTATTTTTATGACCTATGACAAGTTTCTAAACGTCTCTCAGTTTCCTCTCCAGTAAAATGGGTTTGGAAAGGCTTGCCTCACAGGACTGTCATGAGCATTAAAGCAAATCTTGGGCACTTTACATAAATTACCTCATTATTCCCTCCTCTCTTGTCCATCCATATGCCCTCACACCTTTCTCTCTACTCCTCCTGATTTGAAATGTTGGTGGATGCTGTATTCTGGCATGAAGTTCTAGTGAGGAAGCTGGAACAAATTAATTTAAAATGGGATTTACTCGCCTTTGTTCTGGAGAGATCCTGGGGATTGAAGCATACTTCTGATATCTCTCACGAATGATCGGCCCCAGTGTATTAGACACTGCCATGATGTCTTTCCCAAACGAACAAACCAATGTTGTTCCTATCCATCCAGAAAAAAAGTGAAAAGATTTCTATCCATATTTAGAAGTTTCTGGCTCTAATTTCTCTGCCGAACAAAAAAGACAAGTCTCAATACTGTTTGCCAAAAGCCTTCTAACCAAATAATTTTTTCTCCTTTTTTGGTAGGCACTTGAACAGGAATCAAGAGGGAGAAAAAAGTATCTCTTGGATATATGCATACTGATTCCAATCTAATGAATCTGCCTTTGCGATATAGGATTAGCCATAAGACTCTACTCATTTTATCCATTATGATGCCTTTAAACACATGGGTACAGATGCTTCAGATTTCTTTTTGCAGAGTAGAAGGCAGAGGCTAAAGCATTGGTCTACTTGCCCAGCTAATTTTAACCTGATATGCAGTAGTACTGACTCATTGTTTGATCTATGACAATTTGTTAATTCTGAGTTTTGCCATCCATTTTCTATTAGATTATCTAATTGGCTATTTACACTACTTTCAGACATGTGTGTGCTGCCTAGGATAAATAAATTTAAAAATGTAACATGCGTAGGCAGGCCACAATGAATGAGTGGGTCATATTTATTTTGTCTTGAAGTTGGTTGTTAGGAATTCAGGAATTTTCCCACAGAAAAATATTGTAAAGTGTGGATAGGTTATGAATTTCAACCACCATATTTTATTTCTCTAGAGAATGTAGATGAATATTAAAATCTATTTGAAACCCTGTTGTTTCCTTCATAAAGTTATTTCTCTACAGAACCCATCTAAATTTTCCAGTTGCACATATTGTGCATATACCAGTTCCTAGCATAATTCCTTCCTCCTTGTACCAGATCAGAGTGGGGAGGAAGGGTCCTCTGAGGTCTCAGTGATAGAATGATGGAATGGAGAAGAGAGGGATGAAGGTGTCCATGGCAACCGCAGCTCAGTCAGGAGGGCCTCATCCCCAAGCCTTAGGCATCTTTTTGTTTCCTGGGGGAAGGAGCAGGGATTCTGAGCCTCCCCAGGGAGAGCAGAAAAAGGAAGGGAACTCCAGCAGTCTTTTTGTGGAGGGGAGGTAAAGGAGAGGAAGTATTTGTAGGAAGGGAAGATTTGTAAATTGAGCATCATTAGTCCTCTGATGATGTCCCTGTTCTGTGTCCAATTTACTGTTTTATCTTCTGCTCCTAACCCAATGCCAAGCTTTTAGTACATACTGAGTTGTCCAGGGAGATAGATGGTCATTGGAAAAGGAAACATAAGTCACTTTGGATAGGGTCTAGCTAAAATAATCCTGCTTGGTTTTAAATTTTTCTCTCTAGATCGCGGCAATCTTACTAATGTTCACAAGCCTCTACATACAATGGCATACAAAGACCAGTGGTAGAACAGAAATATGACTAGAAGTTTACTGATAATAGAGTAGAATAGAAGCTTTACTTCTCCAAAAATCTAACAATTCAATATAGCTATCCAAGTAGTAGAGAAGAGGGGACGAGTTCACATTTTAGAATCAAACAGAACTGGATATAAATTATATTTTTGTGTGATGTGGATAAACTACTGTTTTCTAAAAACCTCCATGTTGTTATATGTACAAATAGAAACAATTTTAGAAAATTTTCCACCAGTTTGGGTTATGGTGAAAATTAAATGAGATAAAGGATGCATGGTGCCTAGTGCATAGAAAGAACTAAATGCTAGCTTATGATATTCCTTGTCATTACTAATATTTCTCACTTTCAGAAAATATGTGGAAATAAAATGATAGCCTTCTTACAGACCCTTGTACTCAGTAGGGATACAGATTAAAATATGCACCTGAGCCAGGAATCAATTTCAAAGTCTTCCACCCTACATAGAGCCTCCTAGAAGGTTGACCACAGCCTCTTCAGCTAATTAGGGAGAGGAGGAGAGAGGCATGAGAACTGCGAATCATGTGTCCCCATGTGGTTTTGTGTTGCCCACCATGACTGCCACAGCCATTGTGCTTCTGAGCCAGGCTGCACTATTATTAGCTTTGGCTGCTGTTTCTCCTCCAGCTGTGTGTCCGTTGGGTTCCATTGCAGAATACCAAACTGTCTTCACATTGCACAAAAGCAGTGAAGCAGTCTATTAAAAAATATTCCAGGAACCCAAGGCTTCTGATAGTCTCTACCCTCAGCGGCCCTGCTGCTAGGAAAACAGTGTTCCGAAAGTTCCCAAGGTCTCCTTTGTTATCTGTCTCTATCAGGTGTACTTGCAGCTTGTGGCTGTGAACTAACTAGCCCCAGAGCCAAACCTTTGACAAACATTTTGGCTTTTGATGGTATTATCTGTTTCCTTAGCAGAGAGAAGTCAAAGTTAAGTATCTTTGATTTTGTGAGCTTATACTCTCATTCATCTTGGAAATTCATATACTGGTTATCTTTCTCCCCTCCTTCAAGCCATGGTTTCAAAGTCAATATATCATTACCGCACCTGTCACCTACACCACAATCTTTTTGTTAACTATACAGTGTATAATATCATGATAGAAAACTGCTCTGTGCCTGCTTCTGATTTTTCTTCCCACATCTGTGAATTTCCTTTTCAGTAATCCATATTTCATATCTTTTTATGTCTCTCCTACCATCTTAGCCCCTCAACACCAACCCATTGGAAATAGAATATAAACATGAGTCTATGACATGTGGAGCTGATTTGACACTTTCAGACTTCTTGCTTTCCTTGAAGGACTTCATGTCCATATAGCACAATCCATTATGGATCCACTCATGTCTCCCACAAAGACATGTTTGAGTCCTAACTCCCGATCCTGCAGATGTGAATCCACTTGTAAGTAGGATCTTTGAAGATGTCTTTAGTTCAGCTGAGGCCAAGTTGAATCAGGGTGGGCCTTAATCCAATGCGACAGGAGTCCTTATAAACAGTGGAAATTTGGGCACAGGAGGAGGAGACAGATGGAGAGAGATAGCCACATGCTGAAGGCAGAGAATAAGTAATGGATTGCCTACAAGCCACCATCAGGATGTTACAGAACTCAATACCTTAATGTTTGACTTCTCCCTTCCCAAATGATGAGATGATATTGCTGTTATATAAACTGATCAGTCTATTTGTTTCTTCAGCAGCTATGGCAAGCTAAAAAATATACTACATGGAGTTTTAATGTTTCCAAGAGCGTTCATTCCTGCATTTCTTAAGCCATCAGTGTGGGTGGTTGGGATTTCCTCCTCCTCCTCCTTCTTGTCCTGCAGACATCAGAGAGAACTGAACAAAATTGACAAATATTGACTGAAGGTATTATGGTTGCTGGGAGTCAGTTGGACCAAGAGTGAATCTGAGTAGAGGGAAAGACTAAAAACAACAGAATTGGGTGTGCAGACCAGCGTAAAATAGAGGGGAAATATTAAAAGCAAACATCAGAACCCTAGGTGCCAGAGTGTTCTAAGCTCCTTACTCAAAGAAACACAGTTAATTCGTGCAGTGGTCATTTGAGGCAGTTACATAAAAGAGTACATCTTCTTGACCAAAAGGGGGAAGTGGAAGGAAATGAAATAAGCTTCAATGGCAGAGAGATTCCAAAAGAAGCCGAGAGGTCACTCTGGTGGGCACTCTGACACACAATATAGACAACCCTTTTTTAGGTTCTAAGGAATTGGAATAGCTAGCAGTAAAAACCTGAAACTATCAAACTACAACCCAGAACCCATGAATCTTGAAGACGATTGTATAAAAATGTAGCTTATGAGGGGTGACAATGTGATTGGGAAAGCCATATGGACCCTACTCCCCTTTGTACAGTGTATGGATGGATGAGTAGAAAAATGGGGACAAAAAGAACAAAAACAAACAAAAAAACACCCAGTATTTTTTTTTTTTTTTACTTTAATTGTTCTTCTTCACTTTAATTTTTATTCTTATTATTTTTGTGTGTGTGGTAATGAAAATGTCAAAAATGAATTTTGGTGATGAATGCACAACTATATAATGGTACTGTGAACAATTGAATGTACGCTTTGTATGACTGCATTGTATGTGAATGTATCTCAATAAAAATGAATTTAAAAAAATGAGAGTATTGGAGTGTAGCCATGAAGAAGGCAGGCTTTGGGGGCTGATTATGGCGTTAAAATCCCGGTTCCCCTATTTACTGTGAGGCCTCTAGAAGGCTCCGAGTTCCTCTGTGCTTTAGATTCCTCATTTACAAAGTGAAGCTAATGATGCTTATTTTGTATGATTCTCCTAAGAATTAAATGCGGTAATACACATAAAATATATAGAAGAGATTCCAGGGTAAAATAAGCATTCATTAAGAATTAGCTATCATTATTACAACTATTTGTGTATTAATAATTGTATTCCTGCCTGCAGAGTCTGGCATGGCTTTGACACATTCCAGCCAGAGGCAGTGCAGCCTGGCTGTGGACGGTTTTACCCCTTTGTTTAGGCAGGGGCCCCACATCCCCTACAGTCACTGCTCACTGCCCTCCTAGTGACTTCAGGGGAACTGGGCACTCTTAGTTTGGCATATATTTTAAGAGCTTTTCATCCTTTTGCATATTATTATCATAAACTGTTAAATCCCTTCTGTTACTGGAAGTAAATTGGGAACTAATTAAATGTAATCTTTTTGGAAAAGAAAAAACTGCTTGGGCTTTTCAGAGTGGGACAGACACTATTTTATAATACCTTTCTGAGAATTCCCTGCTCCCCATTTACAACTCTTTCATTTTACTTATTAGCTCAAGAAAAATACCCATGAAGGATCCCCTGGGCAGAAGAATAAGCAGTGAAATAAAATGCATTTTCTTATTAGGAGCCTTATGCATCTTGGTGCTCATCAGGCAACACCTTCAGAGGAAGTGAAGGATTGAGCCCATGTCTGAATCTCTGGGGCTCCTTAAATCATTAGCAAACTTCTCAGCCTTTCCTTGCTATCTAATTGTTCATGTGTTAAGATATCTAATTCTGTGAGGTTGTGACCATGTCATGTATATTCTCCCTTATGTCTGCCCACTATTGGGCTCATCCTCCATCTGACAACCATATGCCTTCTCCTTCAACTCCCATCTCCTGCAAGTACCTCGATGAATTAGCATTGTCCTGAAAACCCATGTACTTGGCCTGGCTCCACCAGGACTTTCGACTGCCGCCTTGTCAGTCTGCTCACACATGCCTCTTTGTGCTACAGTTATTTATAGGCGCTTCCTGTCGAGAGCTTGAAAAGTCCTGGGCGCCGTTCTCCCACAGGGCTTTCGCACATACTATTTCAGCTGTCTCAGTGTTCTCCCTTGTCCTCATTCCTCTCACTACCCCCATTCCCCACCTAGTTAATGCCGACTCATCCTTCAGATCCTTCCTTGACACACTCCCAGTCTAAGTTATAGTTCTTTCACATAAGAAAACATTAAATTCTCTTCTTTGCATTGAAGGTATTTCTCAATGTTTACAATTAAACATTTATTTGAATAATTCTGTTCTCACTGACAAGGCTGTAAACTCCATGAGAGCAGGAATTGTTTTAAGTTCACAATTGCATTGTCATCGTCTAACACAATCTTAAGGATGACCAGGTCATAGAGTACAAAATAGTGGTGGTGGGTGGGAGGGTGGGGTTTGTAAGCACTGAGGCTGCAGTAAAAGACGTGAGCTTGGTTGGGGTGGGATTTGAGAAGCCAGTGGAGAGTGATACATTGGCATAACCATGATCTGATCTGCATTTAGAAAGTGGCTTTGCCTTTAGAGTGGGGAATGTATTATAGAGTCTAGTGGAGGAAAATAGAACTTTGGAATGGTACTCTTTTTGGATTCCCTTCAACTGCTTTCCTCACCTCATCATTCAGTGCCTATATGCCACCCTCTAACTTCCTTGGATCCATGGGAGGTGGGCTGTGGGGACAGTTCTACTATTAATCACTCATCACCTAGAGCCCTAGAGCTGTGATTCCCAAAATTTGATGGGTTGCAGGTTGCCACATGTCCTTGAGAGTTACAAGAGCCTTGGGTCCACAGGCTCAGCAAAGGTGGTTGTCATATGAATAAATAAAGATCTCCTCATATTAATACGGTTGTTCTCCAAAGGTATGAATATGTTGTCATCAATACAATTCAAAGCCATTTAGAACACTTTTGAATGAATAGTAGGTCTTATATTATGCTTTGTTTTGTTCGCTCGCTCTCTCTTTCTCAACTTTTTTCTCTCTCCCTCTCTCTCTCCAGAAGCAGTATAACAGTATAAAGTACTAGCTTTAGATCCCAAGCTTTGGGATCTCAGATATGGATCCCTCCCGGATCCATTGCTTAATATCTGTGTAACCTTAAGAAAATTACTTAACCTCACTTGAATGCTTTCATTACAGGATGTTTAAAGTTTAAAGGAGAAAATGTATGTAAAGTGCTTCACTTAGCGCTTGGTACATAGTAAGAACCCGGTAAATGATGATGATTATTGTTCTAAAAGTCAAACTAGTGTCATGTGAGAATGCAAAACTTTTTGAGGTTAAAAAGTTCACAATAAGGACAGGCCCATTGATCTCTAGAACTTTTCTCCATGCCATGCCATTAATCCTTATGTATCCTTTGTTCAGTACCCTCAGGGTGAAGCTAACGTGTTTTGCTCATCTTTGCTAATGATTTAATTTGTTTCCCCTCCAGTAACCTTTGCGTTGTAACAAGGAGACTTTCAGTGCCTTAAAAAACAGGCAACTAATGAAAGAATTGTCAGCTCCTGGTAGGGCCAGGGAGCTAGATGCCTCTGGGCAGGAGCCACCTTTCACAGGGACTTATAAATCATGCCATAGAGGAAGCCTCTTAACCTGCCGATGGGTAAACCTGGCATTGTTCTATAGAAGAATAAAACCATACAAAATCAATGCCAGTTCTTGTTATTTTCAACTTCTAGTGTCCAGGCACACAGTAAGATTTGAACACACAGTAAGTACTCAGTAAATGTTTGCTAAGTGCACAAATTGAAGAGGAAATGGGGTGAAGGGGAAGGGGATTGAAAGGCTCATCTCAGAAGATCAAGGAAATGCCTGAGAATAGATCATGTGAGCTCAAATATGGAGCACGCAGCTTATTCAACATGATTTTCTTTCTTTTTCCCTCATTTTATCAGTGTCCTGCTCTTTTGTAGATGACTTTTTCCTTAGTCTATGACAAAGAACACAGTAACTCCAACTGACTGCACCAGTCCAGAATTAAAAATAAGTCACTTTATCAATTAACATTGTTAATTAGAATAGTGCCTATTAGTCTGCTGATAGAATTCTTGGTCTTAACTTTAAAAACACAGTGTTAATTAAAAGTATCCTTTTCTAGGTATGTAAGTCAGGAAAGGTCCTCAGATACCATCTAGCTCAAAGATATATATATATATCTATTCTACCATTTTATACACCAAACTATCAAACTATCAAATTCATATGTGTGTATGTACCCAATTCAGAGAATCTGAAAAAGTTGACAACCTGGAAAATGCACAAACAAAATTCTAGATACAATTTTCAGGAAGTCATGCTTTCTCTGAATCTCATTCATAAACCTCTTAGAGGATCACAGATCCCGGGTTAAGAACTTTTGGTGGAGCACAACCCCATTTGATGGAAAAAGGAACTGAGACCAGGAGAAGTTAAGTCCCAAGGCCAAGTTCACACAGTGGCTGGAAGGTCCTAGATAAAACCCTAAGCCCAAGACTTCCCTTCCATTATACCAAGTTCATGTACATTCTAGTGATGCTTAAAATCTTATTAAGCTAACAACAATCTCTATTCCAGATAGAATTCTGTAAGGGAAGACCACACAACATCCTCTTAATCATTCAGAGAGTATAAAACATCAATACCAGTTCCTATTTGTTTCCAAGATACACTCCAGTCTTTGAAGAGCGCTGTATTTCTTCACCTTAAAGCATGCATTAAAATTTATTTTAGTCCTCACTTGCCCTCAGGTGGAGTTCTAGCTCACCTCTCCATCACAATTAGTAGAGGTTATTCTCTTTGCAAAATGTTCCAGAAGGAAAATTGCAGAATGTTCCCTAGATGCCCCTTTTTAGGGGCCAACAACCATAGGAGTTGGGAATTTATTGCTACACTCTGAGATGTATTGCAATGATTATGCCATGTGGTTTGTACTTAACTCTCTTCTCAAGCTCATCTTGGATGTTAAAACTTAGAACAGTTTGTTTTTAATGTTTCCTGAGTTATGACTGGGAAAGGTTGTACATTATTTCCTTTTTAACAAGGAGCAGATTGTGGAATCCCTTCTTGTTTTCTAGAGTTCTTAAAATATTTTAGTTTCTACTTATTCAGGTGTTTAGTTATCTTTTATTCATTATATTTGAAACATCTGAAAAATGTGACATGAATAAAAGTTTGGTTGTATTGTGTGATTTGTGCTGCTTTGTTGCATTCCATTGCAAGATGTAACTTTTGTTCTTTAATTCCATAAGGTAATTTTTTATGTATGTAGATGAGTTTATTCTATTGAATGGGAATATTTCTCTTCTTTATGAGAATTGCAGATTTATTTGGTTTCTTGATATGTAAAGATTTTGACCTGCTTTTTCAGAATCAGGAAGTATTTATTCTATGTGCCTACTATGTGCAAGGCCCTCTGCTACACAAAGGACACAATCTGTGTTTCTGCAACTATGAATATACAGCATTTAAGTGCAGATTAGCTTTCAAATAGGGCAAAATGAATATGCAAAAAATGTGGAGGAGTTAATGGTTTTTGAGGCAATAATCACAGATCAACAGGTGGAAAACTGCCTAGGCACTGCTATATCAAGACAAAATTTCTTAACTTTCTAGAAGCCACTTTTTAACTGAAGGAAGACTCATCTTCCCTTACCCACTGCACACATGCTTACAGATACATTGGCTCTTAGCTTGTCAACTTCATGGCATCAAGAAGAACACCTTGGAGAACAGATTATGTTTGAAGGAAAGGCAACCAATAGAAAGAAAAGGAATTGGGATTCATGTAAAGATAAGGCTCTAATGAGGCTGGGCTGTGAGGAAAATGAACAAGAATGTCTGGTTTGTTAGTGTGCTTCCTATGTGCTAGATAGGAGTGGATTTGGATTTTGTGAGACCAAAAACTTATATGATTTGAGAGGCTCTATTTAAGAAAAAAACAGACAAAATTACAAGTGCAAAATTATGTTCAAAAATATTTACTTAGAATAAGAAAAGTAATAGCAACAAATTGCAAACATATAAAAAGCTGAAAAGTGTTACACAGAAAAAAATCCAGAAAAATAACAACAAAAAAATTAACTTCCAGATACACCTTTAAAATCTTTTACTAAGTTATTTTTTTGGTTGCATACTTTTCCACCACTTGTTCATTTGAAAATGATTTTGTAGTATTTTCTATTGAGAGACCAAAGAGATAATAATCTTTCTTCAAACATTTTTCCTTTAAAATTTGTTTCTCATTTATAGTTTAAGTGTGTGCTTTTTTTAACCTTCACTAATTTGTTATATCATGTGAGAATTTAGGATTGTTTGCAAAAACTTGGGAAAACATCTATCATGCTTCTTTCAGAAATAAGCTGATGTACTCACTGTTTGTAATACTGCTACAAGTTTGTATAGCCATATGAATCACAATAAATTCTATTTAGCTCAATTCTCATCAAAAATAAAAAAAAAAAAACACATCTAGAGTGTTTATAATTGTATACACTCTGTATTTTCTAGACTCTTTCTGACAGGAGAGAAACTGTTTTGTGTAGGTGTCCGTGAGCACTGAATACTTCAGGCACACTTTTTTGCATCTGATGATTGGAAGAATTTTCAAGAAAATCATTTGGCCTCATCCATTTCAAACTTTGTTTCTCCTCCGTTGCCCATGTGCATGTGATGCTGGAGCCATAAGACATCATGACCTCTGACCCTGGCCTTTGGTGTCATGACCCCAATTGAGTTGGCATCGTGGGTGGAATATTTCTAGAAGCCATTCTCAGACTGTGACAGAGAAAACACTTAATTATACATGGAAAAGACTATGAACCACATTAATTTAATCCAACAAACTCGAACTAAATATATCCCCAGCACTGGCTCCTGTTAAAGGTTCTAAAGAATGGATCCGCTGACACAAGGGAAAAACCAATGCAAGGCAGGGAAGTTGGAGTGAAAGAAAGAGTGATCTTAATTGAGATGTGATTAAAGCATCTTATTTTTTGCAAATTGTACAAAAACATTAGAGTCGTGTGAACACATTACTGGGGCCCTGAAGTTTAAGTCTCATCAGCTTCATGATTAAGCTGTCTCCAATGCCAGGGCCTTCCAATGTACCAAATCCAAATCTTTAATCTCCAAGTGCCCCAGATCTCAGACTTTAATCCTTCTTTCCCCTCATTCATTACCACTTTTTAGTGTAGCTCAGCCAGCCTCCTGGCTCTAGATATAATCTAAAATCCTATATTTTGTTTCTAGTCAATTTTTTTTTCTCCATTCCCTGAAGCTCTAGAATCATATATTTTTAGACAGTAGATCTTAAATGTCTTCTCAATATTTCTACTTGGTGTCTAAGACACCTCTCAAACTCCGTAACACTAAAACTGAACTCCGGATCTTGCTCCTTAATCCTTGCCACCCACAGGCTTCTCAGTGACAAATTTACATTTTTCAGTTGTTCGTACCAAAATATTGGAGTCATCCTGTATGTTAGGAAATCCTATGTTATAACTTGCAAAATATATCAGTACTTCATCACTTATTACCCATTCTCCTTCCTCCACCCTGGGCATAGCCACCATCACCTCTCCCCTGGCTTGCAGCAAAAGACTCCTAGAAGCCTCTCAGCTTACTCCTGCTCCCCTGTTTAAATCAAGTTTGGTCATGTCACTCCTTGGTTCAAAACCCATTTCACCGAGGGAAGCCAAAGGCCATAAAATGGTCTAGAAGAATCTATATGATCCTGTGCTGTATTACCTGCCTGATCTCTTATCCTGTACCCATCCCTCCCTGTACTACAGCCCCACACTGGCTTCCTTGATGTTTGCTGAACAGAAAGGTGAAGTCTCAGGGCTTTTATACCAGTTATTGACTTGGATAAGGCTCTTCTTTCTTTCAAGCATATTCTACTTGGTCACTCTACTTAATGCCACATTATGCCACCCCACTCTACCCAGCATTTCCCATCCCATTTACCCTGATCTACACTTTGTATTTCCGTATCACTGATCCCTTACTCACACACCACATGTTTACATATTAATCATGTGTATTGTCTACCACCTTTATCCCCCACTAGAATGTAAACAACATGAGGTCAGGGATCTTGTGTTTTTCAGTGCTGTATCTCTGGAGCCTAGAAGAATGCCTGGAACATAGCAGCCTCAAATAAATATTGACTGAATGAATAAATAAATGAAATTAATCTAATTATCAAAAACCCCTGTGAGCTGAATACTACCATTTTTTACATGTGGGGGAAAAAAAACAAAAAAAAAAAACAAAAAAAACTGAAAGAGAAGTTGCATAGTTGCTTAGTTGCCAAGATTAGAAAAAGTAACTAGCAGAGATGAATTCAAACCCAGCCATCCCCCAGAGCCTGCACCTTTAACCAGTGTGCACTAGTATCTTCTACTGCACAGTGGGGAGAGGGAGCCAACAGAAGTGGGGGCTGCTATGGCCCTGGGGACTTGTCGAGAGCCTTGCCTGCATGCCCACCGTAGGTTGCTAACCTCTAAGTAAAACATCAATCTCACAGATAAGTGGTCCTATATTAAAATTCCTATTTAAAAGTAGTCCAGATACAGCATAATATGGAGTATAGTTATGATGTTTCCCCATGGAGTGAGTGACATTCTTTCCCTTTGTTAGGTAAAATAATGAAAGTCATATTGTGTACTCTGTTTAGCCCCTTGGCATGGCCCGATTACCTTCATCAGAAGAAATTTGACACAATGGGTTATCTGTGCTAATAAGGGACATGAAAATCACAAAAATATTCCCCAAACCATTATTAAAGCAAAATATTGCTTTGGAGGTCAAGGTGATTGGCATAATGCAAGAATTACCTGAACTCAGGTGGAAAAACTACTGCTGAGGGAAGTCAGTACAAGTGGAGGGATGGATAATACAGTCTGGGCATTGGGAACTATTTGTGTCATATAACTATCAAACGTTTATTTGTGAAGCAAATTAAAATCTATAAAGATCATTAAAGATTCCTTGCCATGCCTTCATCATTTTTGTGCTTAGATTAATGGTGAAGAGATCACTTTTTCAGGTGTGCAGTGAGATTGGGATGAACCATTTTTGAGACTACCATTCTGATAACCCATCTACCACTACACATGCACACACACACACACACACACACACACACACACACACACACAAAAGAGTGCATTTCTGGACTCTTGCAGAAGCCTTTTATCTAGATCTAGTCCGCCTGCTTCCAGTTTTCCTTCCCACAGGTGTCTTCATACTATGCCTAAAATTACCTTTCAGAAAACTACACCTGAACATGTCACTTCTGTAGGTATACTGCACCTACACTTTATAAGCCCCTACTCTCCTGTGCAACAATCAGTCATCTAATCTGGGCAGACTCACTCTTTGTTATTCTTGTTCTGCCCTTGGTCCCCCTAAATGATATTCTACTCCCTAATCTCTGTGTCACTTCCCAGACACTCCATGCTCTGCCACATCCTTGGGCTTTTTGCTATTTCTGAAACTCCCTTTCTTCTGCTCTGTCTAGCCAAACTACCCATTTTGAGAACCAGCTTAATTTTCACCATTTCTGGGAAGCCTTTTTGGGCTAACCACACCTTGCCCTCACCACTAACGCTGCAAACATGCACTCACTCACATATTGCAGAAATAATGGTTTTCTCTTTTGTGCTTCCACAGGATTTGTTCATATAGGTGCTAAAACATTTATTATATGGAACAGTTAGAGGTTTGTGCATTATCTCTCCTTAGTAACTGCTGAAGTCTTTGAGTGAAGACTCCAGAATCTCTTTATTTTTTGTGCCCTGCACTAGCCCACTGCCTAACCTACCCAGCCTGTAGCAGACATTAATTCATTTTGCTTTATTGAACTGCATGAAATGGAATCAGATCATAGTACTCGCCCAGTGGGACGTGGTTGCTGTGCCACTGTGGAACGCACTGCCTGTGCCGAGGGAGGTCCATGTTCTCTGTCTATCCAGACCTGAGGGCATCTTGAACCCTGTGTTCTGATCTATATATCGCCATTTTCGAAGGGACATTAAGAAGATAAATCCTAAAGAAAGGTTTCAGAAAGCTAGGGACAAAAAGACAGTCTCATCCTGGAAAAAAGAAGACTCCTTGGAATGTTTGAAGGAGACATGAATTCCGGGAGAAGTCAAGGTGAAGATAGAGATAGTATAAATGTACATAATACAGTAAAATAATTAAATTGATTCTGCATTCTCTAAGTTTATGGGAGTACTACAAGAAAGCAACAGTCACATAATTTTTATCTCATTGTAAGGAATAACTTCAAACCATAACAGTTGCTAAACATAAAACTAAGAGGATCTCTCACAAAATTCACACTGCCCCATCAGCTCATGCCTTCAAGATGAATCTAAAAAGACTGGCCAGTAATATTGTGGAAGAGATTCCCAGACAGGGTGAACTTAGATGGCACTAACATCTTGGAAAACTGGCAGTCTAGTGTGTGCCCTGTCTAATAGAAGAGATTAACATGCAAAAAGGACCAAAAAAATGCTTATCCTGGGGATTTTTACTTCCTTTGAAATTTTCTTGTTCTTTTTTTTGTTTGCTTTTGCATGCATTTTTTGATTGGTGTTTTTTTTTTTTTTTTTTCCCCTTGCAGAGTAGTGCAGAAGTCTGCAGAATTCTGGAATTTGGAGAATGCCACCAGGGAAAGTGGTCCTGCTTGTGTTTGGGTGATTTCCTTCTGCTCTACCATAATTTGGAGAGTCTCCAAAAGTCTCCAAAGTCTGAAAAAATCTGCCTCAGTGCTTACGGAGGTGAGTTAGCAAGTTTCTCTAGTCTAGTCTACACAGAACACAGATTATAATCTAAAAGTTGACTCGGAGGAGCACTGACCTGGAGACAAAGTGTGGGTGGAAAGTTCTCCAGAATCCATCCCTCCATCAGTTCAACAAATATTTTATGGAGCCCTGTTTCTGCCAAATACTGTGGTTGCCATCAGGGTATCAAGGGGAGCCCAGCAGACACTGGCACTGCCCTCAAGAGCCAAATGAAGGCGCACAGGGCCATCCTGCTCAAGGACGTGTTCACTGCTCACGGCCAGGCTAGGGCTGCGCAAGCCTTCCTTAAGCTACAAGAAGAAAGGGGTTGTGCTTTATTCACTTTTGTTTCTCCCACACTCCCTTAAATCAAGTGTCATTAGAATGGTAACGAATGTTTTGCACGTAAAAGTGCTCAATAAATAGTTGAAGAAAGAAGGAAGAAGGGAAGTAGGGGGAATAGAAAGTGGTCCCTTGGATTTTACCTAAAGCCTCTGACCCCAACTTTGAAAAAAAATTGCTGGCTTCTTCATATGTTCTTTTCAAAATGATGCTACTACAAACTCTGGAAACACCAACACCAAAAGCAGTAGTAATAAAAAAAAAAAGGGAAGTAAAACAAAACGAAATAAATGAATATCTGTGGCTAAGAGCTTACACAGAGTTGGAGTGTTAGAGAAGAGCCTTCCCTGATGACAGAACGCCTCAACCTATCTCTTCCACCCAGGCCTTTTTCCTCAGTGAGTTAGAAAGCACAGTCTCAGGGTTTGCCTGTCTAGCAGGCCTTGGGGATTAGGTGGAGGGAAGCAGAATACTTTTAACAGGACCATAACTCCACCACCGCCACCTTTTTTCTCCATTCTTGGGGCTCTCTGGAAGTGCCATTGCCGGTGCTGATTACAATGTAGTGATTGTGGGGTAAAGTTCCACTCGTGCCATGGAAATCCCTCTTCGGTTTGCAGACTTGCAAAGGAAAGGAAGATTAAAGGACAACAAGACCTGTGAGTCTCTCCCAACATGCACAGAGGGGTGGCAAAGGTGGGGCTGATTCAGAAGGATCAGAGCCAGGCAGGACACCTGGGACTTCGTGCTCCTCGTTAGGAACTGCCTCTCCAGGCTTTCAGCGGAAATCTGCGGAAAGCTCGCCCTCAAGCCTCGCATCCACTGCGGAGGAGAAACTGGCCTTCCTACCCTTGTCTTTCTTTACCTATCAACTAAGAACAGGGGAAAGGGAAGATTTCTGAGAAGAGAGAAGAGTTTCCACTTTCTTTATTGTCTTGTCCTATTGTGATCATTTCAGTATTCAAAAAAGTAGACTCAGAGGAAGGCTAGCATACGGAAAATACAGCCAAGCTGCTGAGGGTTGCTGAATTTTTAATTTCCTAACATTTTTCTCCCTCTTCTCTATTTATTGTCTGTTTTCAAAGCCCTGGAGGAAAGGGATGGTCTAAACCTCATTCATTGGCGGCCATTCAAAAGGCTTCATCTTGCAGCAGGACTAGGAGAAAACCAGGAGGAAGTTCTTTAAAAAAATGTTCTGGGAGGTAGGGCTAGCACTGGGATTGAGTAATAGAAATAGAAATAGTAATAGTAATATAAATAGTAATAGTTATCGTGGTTAGAGCAAGAACAGCTCTGCCCACCCATGTCGGGGGGCTTTATTCCTGCCATCCTGCCCCATACCCCATGCCAGGGCATGCTAATTGTCTGTACGCAGGACAGAGCCCTGTGCTCCTCCAGGTGTAGCAGATTTTGTGTTTTTTTCCCCAGCTTCCAAGAGTCTTCACTTGTGCTCCAAGGGTGACAGGATTTGCTGCTCTTCCCCCAGTGGCTGACGGCATTTTCTCTGTAGTGAAGTGGCCAGGCTGGGCTCTGTGCCTTGCTGGTGGTGATTGCTTCTCCTCTTCCCCAGGGGTCCTGATGCACCAACCAGCCTCCTCCCATCTCATTCGCTGCTCCCGGTCTTTCTCAGGAGCACCTCATGAGTTACGTGAAGGAAGCTGCCAGTGGTGCAGAATCCCCCTATGTCTGCTGCTGGGGTTTTATAGTCTCATGATAGTCTACATCCAGAGTTTAGCAATTTGTTAAAAAAAAACTTTAGCTGAATTCTTCCTACCACTGTGCTTGCTGTCCAGCAGCCTCTGCTCCAGGTAAGCATGTGTCTGCAGCCTGCCTTTCCTTAGAGGCCTGGCTCTCCTAACCTTGGGTTCACTGGGTTCTCTACAGCCTCTCTTCTTTGATAGGATCAGGACAATTGTTGATTTGCAGATTGTCTGGTGTTTTTTTTCTTGATAGGCGGGAGCTTTGCTCTTTTCAGCTTTCTACATCCTTAGTGGAAGTCAAAAGTCATCTGATGTGTTATACAACTCAGTTTCAAGGCTTATATTTTAAAGGCTGCTTGCAAATTGTAGTTCATCCAGAGGAGAGTGATTAGGGTTGTCCTGAATCTGGAAGCCATGGTGAAGGAACTAGAAACTAAACTTAAGACAAAAGGTCTTTGAGGAGAGCTCTCTTAAAATATTCTCAGGGCAGCCGTTTGGGAGAAAGATTAGGCTTAATCTGTGTTATTACAGAGGCCAGAACTAAAAAGTACCGGGAAGCAGATTTCTGCTCAATAGAGGGGGACAAACTTCCTATTAAATAGAGCAACTGAAAGCTGGGTAGAATGTTTTCGGAGATGATGGCCTCTCCTTCGGGACACTGGAAATGGTAGAGTTGAGCCTGCAAGAAAATTTTGCAGGATGTTTTTAAAGGTGATTTTAGCATTCAGGCAGGAGATTGGAATAGGTGACCTCTGACATACTTCTTTTCAGTCTATCTTTTAAGCCCACCCTCAACCCTAGAGTAAACACCCAGACTTTGAGTTCCTCATCTGTGTGGTTAAATGCAGCTGTGGCTTCTTAAGACAAAAGTACTCCATCTCCCATGCCTTTAGCCACTAAACAGGGTTGTTTTTTGACCTGGTGAAAAATGAATATCACAAATCATGGAGCGTTAAATGTTAGGGGTGTTTTCTACTTTTATTGGAACTTTCATAAAAATGCTCAGAAGTACACGTTAAAATTGAAGACAAAGTAATGATTATTTACCCCAGCAAAAGCAACACAGACTTGTAAGAATAACTTCTATGATTTTTAGGGCCCACATTAGGAGATCACCAAAGGTAAGTGACATTTGGTTTTGAGTAGAGAAAAAGGAAGCAAGTGCATATCAGTTCTGGTGTCCTAGCTGAGGTGGGCCACATGGGAATGCACACTTAATGTCAAATGTGCAGAAAAATATAGGTGGAACATATGGTTATTTAAAGAATAAGGGAAGTATATTTTAGTCCACAATCCCAAAGTAAATCAGCAGCTCCCACCAAACCAATCCGAGTCTGGAAAATCCGGTGGAGGAAAGGAGGCCATTTGGAGAGAGGCCTCTGGTGAGCAGAGCACCAGGTGGTGGCAGAGAGGGGTGAGGGGCACATCTTTGGTTTTCTAAGTGGCTGTGTTGTGTAGCAACCCATGACTTCCCTGCAAAGTATAAAGATGATTTGCTGATATCTCCGGGTCTTCTATATAGAAACAATAGAATCAGTAGCATAAAGAGCTTCTGTGATAAGACATCTAGTCTTTGCCTTAGATATATTCTATATTGCAAGATGAAGCAATAAAATACCTGTCTTTAAAATATCATAAAGAGGACACTTTGAGCCAGTTTGATACATACACAAAGGAATCCAGGGCATTATTGTGAAATAAGCAACACTTAGCTCCATCTCTCTCTCCTTTCCCACTTGGTACCCTCTTTCTCCTTCTGTAAGTCCTCCCATTGCCCCTTTCTCCACCATAGCCACCCTCTCCTTGGAAAAGAGCCAACCCTAAATTCTCATGTGGTTCTTGGCTATTCAGTGCTTGCAGTTTGGGAATAGTATTTGGCTTAGAAACAAGGATCAATTTGGCTGATAAATTGGAGCCGAGACAGGGTTAAGTGACAAATTTTCTAGGGCAAAGGATTGTGCTTCTAGGCATAAGATTGATTCTGCTTAAAACCATGGACTTAAAAAAAATCTCTTGCTTACACTTTGTTACATCTTTGTTACATTTTCTTTTTAAAGCATAAAAATCAGCAGTGTGGTTGGGTAATGTGTATACTGTCCAGGCCTCTTGGGTCCCCTCCGGCTCTTCTTGTTTCCTGCATTTTGACCATTTCTCTGCTTGCTCTCCCCACTTCCTCTATAAGGATCCCCAGAGAGTTTCCAGAATAAAGCTAGGGAAAGAAAACTGAAATTGATCTAGTGTGCTAATTTTACATCCTCTTGGAGTTCTGATAGAGAAAGAATTTGAAACTACCAACTATAATCAGGTTATTGCCATGTAAATAACTTATCAGTAGATTGTTTCCCATGTCCACAAATACCTTGAAAATCAGTGTTGATCCTAATACTTATATTTTTAATAAGGGATAATTATTTTTACATTATTTTAATTCAATCTAGCTTTGGATTTTAATTTTGTTTATTTCATCATTGATTCATTTAGCAACATTTATTGAATACCTACTGCATGCCAGATAGTTCATTAAGTTCTGGGGCACATAGAAAGAAGAATAAACTCAGTATCTGTCCTTGTTTGGGCTCCACTGTGCTAGGCACTGTGGGCATATAGAGATGATGTAAGACATGGTTTCTACCTTCAAGAAAGAATATGTTCATAAAGGAATGTGAAGGAGCATTGGGCATGTGCTGGCAATTATATGCCATCCCAGAAAGAGACTGAAATAAGCCTTTTAAGAAGGGAAAATGTAGACAGGAGGAGAGAAGTGGAGGTTTTTCCAGTGCAGTTGATAAGCAATGGATATGACGGCATATTTTCTGTTGATGCTGTGAACACATATGAATGGAGGAAAGTAAACTAGTATTGAACACCTGTTATGTGATCAGTGCAAATCCAAGAGCTACAGGGCATGCATGAGTAGTATAAAGTAGAGTCATTTTCATAGGGGCTTACAACTTTTTTGGGGTACCAAGAAAATGTGCATGAAATGATTAGAAAACAGTTACATAACAGCAGGTGATTAGTTCCTAAAAAGTGTGGCATATGCTAATGTGCTGTATAAATTGATGAAAGAGGAAGGCGAAGAACTGGAGAAATCATGAATGTCTTCATCTAGTGTTGGAAATTCATAAAGGACTTTAAGAGGAGGTGGTGAAGGAGGAAGAAAGGACATTTTGTGTAAGGGTAGGAAAATCTAAGATTTGCCAATGAAAAGCAGTGTAAAACAATGATGGACCATTAGACTAGAGATGGCCTGTGGATGGCTTTGAAAGCTAGAAAGAGATCTGGTGCCATTGGAAGCATAGAAACTTTGAAATTACTTATGGTTGAGATTAATAGGATGGGAGAGGAATTTTAGAATAACTCCCACCTATAAGTAGGGCCATTGGAAAACCAGACAGATTCATGAGGTTGAATTATCCAATCCCCCTGTGTTATAGGAGTTGTAAGGGTACAATGACAGGTGGAAGAGAATCGTGGTCTAAAAGGAGAGTTGTACAAGTTCTCTGGTGTCATGAGCACCGTCTTATCCAGTGCCATCTCTGTCACTAACCATGTGAGATAGTCATTGTCTTATTGTACTAAGATCAATTCTCCTCCCTCCTCTTGGAAACACCATTTAATAGATCTCTTTGCTGACTAGCTTCTGAGTAGGTTTGACCAATGCCAGGCACAGGTACAGAACTAGCAGGAAGGGAGAAGTTGGGGGTTGTCTCCCTCTCAACTCTGTTTCAGTTAAGGAAGACGGACATTTCCAACAGTTTCACTGTCTCCTCTGGGCTCCAAGCTCCTCTTGGGATGCAATACTGTGGTTCTCCATCCCCCCAGGTGGCCCTGGCTGCTATGTTCTGGAAATACTACCTCATACCTGCGTCCCTCAGGCCCTTGGGGGGATAGCAGCAGCTTTTTGTGGCTAATCTCTGATTTATCATCCCCTCTTTGGCTTCTCAGCTTTTTTTTTTTTTTAAAAATCTCTGTTGTTATCAGTCCCATATATGAAATTCCTGTTGTTTAAAATACATAGAGCCCTATTCCTATTTTCTGATTGGACCCTGGCTGATATACTATACACCCTTGAATAAATCATTTAAAAATATTTCAGGCCTAGTTTTCATGTCTTTAAATTGAAGACATAAACTAGTTAATTTGTGCTTTAAAAAATAACTGATAAACTCAGAATATCAGGTTTGTAAGACACTACATTCTATGAGTTCATTTTGTAATACCACATGAAACTTCCCCATATGCTGTATGGTACCTTTTTGACTATTTGCTAAATTTGAGTTTTGAAATAATTTAATAATTGTAGAACCTAAAATGACAGGGACTGACCCAACATAGGTCAGCAATTTTAAGGATTAAGGTTGATAATCTGCCTGGAGAAGCATAGAGAGTAGAGTCTGGACAGAAGGAAGGTTTCCCATGTAAAAGGGTGCCAAGAACTGTAAATGCATTTAGCCCCAGAGACTGAGCAAAAAAGGTCAACACAAACAGAAAAGAGCGGCATCCTTTTTCTGAGCACTCACTCACACCCCCTGTTGGGTCTTTCATCTGAATTTCCATCTCCTTAGTGACCAAGACCTCCCTGTTGCCATATAAGTGTCTACTTCGATTACATGACAGGCAATTTGGGATTCTTATCATTATCTAAGGATTAGCAGTAGAGTAGGCCTTATAGGTTCCCAATTGAGTGCTCAATTTTAGAGCTATAATTGGAAAGATTTCCAGTAATTTGCAGTTGTTGTATTTAAGAAAAGGAATGGAGGTGATTTTTGTTACTTTATTCCTTTTGTTAGATCTTATAACCCACATTTGGCAGGGGTATGAGATAGTTTCTGGCAGTGTGCACCTTGGACAAGGTTTTCTTTGTGATACAACTGCAGAGAAGGTCGACAGTGGCCTGTTCTGCTACTTATTCACCCTCTCTGGGAATTACTGTCATCACTGCTTTTCATACTGTGTGACAAAGCCAGTTTCCTATCAGTGGTGAATTGATGAAAGAAAGCTTATCCCCAAATCAACTAGTCCATATATTTTCTAGACTATAATTCAGTTATAAAATAGTTGAGGGTTGAATTAATGATAAATCCTCAATCAAAAGCAATTTCCTAAATGATTAGTTGTATTCAGTACTGTGGTGTGCCTTATACAGATATTTGCCAATGCACAGCTCTTGCTTTCCCTGGTTTAAGATAAGAGACACCCTGAATCCTACATGCAAAACAAAATGGTATAGAATCCTCAAATTCTATAAAGTAGTACTAAAAAACATTGTACTCAATGGTACTGAAACAAACATAAGAGAATGTGAATCTGTATACAATCAGTTCTCATTACGAGAAACACAGGGTTAGGTTCCTGTGAATCCTTAGTCACAACATTTCGTCAACTGATCAATACAAATCTTGTTTTATGCATGATTCAGTTTAGATACACCTTATTTAATATACATTGTTGATTCCTTAACATTGAATGCATGTCCAAAAAAGCACTATAACTCATGTTTGAAGGAAGCATTTGTAACACATGTATTTTTTCTGTAAGGCACATCACAACTTTCTTTAACTTAGAAACACTAGACAGCAATATGACACTAGCCTGGGGGCCATTTTAAACAAAGAAATCACCAAAAAAGGGCTGGTGCATTTAGTGCTGGTACCACAAAAGGGAAACTTGTTTATAGTCTAAGAGCTGAAACAAGAAGACTGGGTATCCCCTTATTCAACCTCACCTGGAAGCATGCAGGTTGGGTGAATCAAATTTTCCACCACTCTGCACATGTCTGCAAATAACCACAAAACTACCATGAGTATTGATTTTGGAGTTACAAATAAATTTTAGCTAGGATGTGAATTTGCAAATGTGAAATTCATGAAAAATGAGGATCAACTTTCTATAGAAATACATGTTATCATGTATCATATAAATGGTTATCAACAGGTTATGTCGATCAATGAAAAATTAATCTCATTTAACACATTTATAGATCAACTTTGATGTGACCAAAATTCTGGACTCTTGGGAAGATGCAAGGAAAACAAAGGATAATAACATAATTCTCCTGCCTTCACTAAGTTTGCAAACCAATTATGGAAAACAATAGTAACAAAAAATCAGACTTTTTGTTTAAAGATATATTTATATCAGTTTTAGAAGTTAAGCGTTGAACTTTTAATGAAATTTAAAGCAAAGGTATCGACTGCTAATTTTAATCTTGGGTCTGCTATTATTTCTTCATATGAATCTGCCTTCTGTTTGTATATCTATAAAATATAGGAGTCCGTCTAGAGTGGTAAATCATCTCCTGCCATGTCAAGGTACTGAAAATTCCTCACAACCTGGCCACTAGATTTTGATAGTACATGCATTTTATTTTAATACAAATGATGGAAATTTGAACTGAATGGATCATGTTATCCAGCAATAAAGTGGAGCACATTTTACTATGCATGAAAGACGTGGTCTAATACGATGCCGGAGTCTGAGAAAGAATTTGTGTTTACTGTAATATGTGACTGCTTGTGTCTTCATTATGTAAAATTGCATATTCAGGGTGGGATTTTTATTTTTATATGAATATCTAGCCAGTGGTAAAAGATGATCAATGAATAGTGCAATAACTAAGGAAGATTTTTATTTTATTTCTTTTTTCTAAAACTTGAGTTTTAGAATTATTGTTCATTTCTTAATCCTTTTATGTTTTCCCAAATGATAGAATTCCACCAACTTAAAATGTCTGTGAACCACTGTCCTAGAGGAGTTTTAGGTTCCTTTCAACTCTTAATTTTTTTTTTTTTTTATGTTATATGTAACAAATACTGGTGAAAATTACACTTCTATTCAGGGTATAAAGTAACATAACAGAGCATTGCTCTCTTTCTAACAAAAAGAAAATGCTGTCTAATCTACAGAATCATAACTTTTCATGAACCCCTCAGATTGTTGAGGTTGCAAGGTATAAATTGGAAAGAGTAGCATTCCTCTACAAGAAGAGATGGGAAAAAAACCTTGCTTTACTTTTAACAGCACAAAGGAAGAAGAGATTGTTTTCATAAAGGTAGATGAGAAGAAATTAACTAAAATTTGAATGAACCTTAAAAGCTGGGTCAAGGCTAATGTATAAGTTTAGAATTACTGGGAACCTCAGATACAAGGTGAATTTGCACTAGTTGCAAGTTCTTCTGCGTGGGCCTCTATCAGGTGCTTGTGAGACATATTTGGACCAGAGAAGCAGACTGGGGATAAGCTCCATCTGTGGCAGAGGTGTGCAGCTGATGATTGCAGCAGGGGAAAGACACAAAATGCCTCCTGCTTTTCCCATAAGAAACAAAAGTCTTTGCCAATGAGAGAGGAGCATCAGACCCTACAGATCTGAGATCAGGCAAAGATCCATGACTTCTGGGTAAATGGTAGAGACAAAAGTCCTCTGCCTCTTGGAGAGTAACAGGAAAATCTTTTAAGAACAGAAGCCTACATTACTGCAAAGTAGAGACCTCTCTACACACAGCAAGAGGGACAAAAAGCACATTCCAGACAAAGATATGCCAGGGATACCAGCTGAGTTTGTCTGCCATTGATATAGGAGATGGAGAAATGAGGATGCTGAGAAGTTTACACTCCATGAGACCCAGGCACAAAGAACCCATCTAAACCTGAGGTTTCACCATGAGAGCTCCTCCTATTCCCACAATGAATCTAGCACTGAGTAGCTATCAATAAAAGTATAAAACTGAGGGTGGGGTAAGAGCATAGAGAGATCTGCCCCCCCCCCCCATTGTGGCACAGGGTTTTAAGAACTGCCGAAAGCTGAGAGTGGAAGAGGCACACTTATAAAACCTTCTGATAGCCCAGACCTCATGTGAGCCAAGTGTCCATTGCAGGAGGAATTTGAAAACTGTGGTGAGAGATGAATAAATATTGACTGACTTCAACCCTAATTCATGATAAAAACCCTTAGTGACCTACCAATAGAAGGTAACTTCTTCATTCTATTAAAGAACATCCTAAAACCACCTACTGCTAACATGATACTATATACTTTGTCTTCAACAATTAGGAACAAGGCAAGTGTTTCTTCTCTCACCACCTCTATTCAACATATTGTTGGTGGGTCTATCCAGTGCAATAAGGTAAGAAAAATAAAAGGCATGTGGAACAATTGGAACTCTCATAAATCACTGGCAGAAATGCAAAATGATATAGCCATTTTAGAAAACAGGTAGTTTCTTACAAATTTAATCATACATTTTACCATGTGTTCCAGCAATCCTACTCTTAGGTATTTGTTCAATAGAAATGAAAAAAATATGTGCACACAAACCTATACATGAATATATATAGCAGCTTTACCTGCCCCAAACCAGAAGCAACCCAAAGTCAATCAGTTATGAATAGATAACGATGTTATCCATTATGAATGGATTACCCCTCAGTAATTAAAAGAAGTGAACTACTAGTACTTCCAATATCATGGATGAACCACAAAATCAGTTTGAAAGAAGCCAGAAACAAAAGGTAACATATGTAGGATTCCATTTATATGATTGCCTGGAAAAGAAAAATTCATAGGGACATAACAGGATATCCCCCTAGATTCTGAGTATGGGGTAAAAGGTTTTCTATAAAGGAGAATGAGGGAATGTTTTCAAGTGATGAAATGTCCCTCATCTTGATTTTGGTGGAGGTTACATGACTGTAGGTATTTGTGAAAATTCATTTTATTCTACACCTAAAATACGTTCATTGTGTGGTTTATAAATTATTTCTCAATAAACCTGACTTAAAATGAATGATCATGGGCACTTGCTATGAAAATGGTCAGTGAAGATAAAGTATTGCTACAACTGAAGAATAAATAATTCATTCCATGTCTAGGCTGGGTAAGATACAATAAATATTTATTGAATTGGATTTGCCATCCTGAGGAAAAAAGACAATAGTGTTCAGGAGGCCCTGCTCATGTACATTTCAACGATGAAATCAGCCTCAGTAATTTGAAGGTTAAATGATTTTAAAAGGGGACTGGGACATTACGGTTAACAATGTTAGGTTGGCATATGTGCTTACCTTTTCTCTCTCAAAAAACCTCACTAAAATGACAGTAGGTTTTGTTTTTTGTTTTTTGTTTTTTTTCCTAAGTCAGAAACCCACCAAGACCAAGAAATGTATAGTGGACAACAGTAACAAACTGTAAAAACTGGAAAACAGATGAATCAAACAGACAAAGTAGACACAAGAGAGCAGAAACCTGAGCTAATGGGGCAGAAACCCTAGAAGCTGACCCCAGAAAGTCTCAGGGGACACAGGTACCTCTGAGAGTGGTGATGATGGAAGTGAATATAGGAGGATTAGTGGAAAGTCTGTATAAAAAGTAGTGTAACTCCTCAATTACCTTTCTGATCCCTCACACATGGGTGAATTGTTTTGTGCAACATGGAAGATTGGACATTTAATTCCCTAGAGTGAACCAGAGGACTAAGGATTATTAGATATGGATAACATACTGAAAAATACAGTGCATATATGCTGAAGGGGAGACTCAATAACCCTTTTCTCATCTCCCAGAATGCTGACAGTCACTTTTACCTTGTTGCTCAGGATCATCAGTGGTCTTGGGTTTGGATTTACAGTCAAACTCAGAAGATGCAATTAACTGCATGTATCGCCATGTTTACTTAGCTTCAAGAAAGTTCATGGAAAAGGGCAACAGCAATAGCACAGTAGCAGCAGGAGAGGGGTAGTCTCATGACTCTTAGGCATGGCTTCAAAATTTCCCAGACACTATGCCCTTGGGAAATGGATGATCACAAAAGGTAAACTTGGGTGAGATCAGACCCTCAGTCCAGAAAAACCATCAGTTCTTGGGTCTCTTCATCTTTTATATCTTATTAATCAGTAACTCCTTCAGGGATACATGACTGGCTCTCATTTTCTGGTGCAGTTGTATCTCATCATCAGTCTTTTCTTGATAAACTGTCTCAACAATGAGGTTCTTGTGCTTTGTTTGATACATAGATACCTCAGCAGAATTCTCACTGATCTTGGATACATTATATTGATAAATTCCTCAAGTTCCTGTTACAAAGGGGGATTCAAACTAAGGTCAAATCCTCAGGCATCCTGAGGCTAGAAAAAGGTGACAAACCAATATTGGGAGACAATTCTCCAAAGCTCTCTGGAGTTTCTGCCTGTTTTGTGTGCAAAGACACTGACTGCACTTCGGTCTTAACTACCATTTCAAGGATGTCTATAATTAACCACCTTTGAAGACAGAAATACTGTCTCCCTCAGATGCAAAGGGCAGGCATCCCTATTGTCCAGTATAACAATGATAATATCTGCCTTAAGAGGAAATGGGAGGCATGTTTACTGCCCTTATAAAAGATTCCGTATTCCTAAGCTCAGGTCCCTCTCTTAGAACCGCATCCACTGTGTGTGCAGGCATCACCTGCTCTGACCTTCAACAATACTCAGGACCTCATCCTGTTCATTCTTGGTGCCTTGGTATCCATGCCCCATGGTCCTGTCCTCATTGTCCACTAGCGATAGTGGAAGGTCAAATAGTCATTCTGCAACTATCCTGAGCACTTTGGCTATTCTTGGTCCCCTTCCTTTGAGCTCTTAGGATTCACATTCAGTTTTAAATAGGTTCCCTCAGTCTCTTCAAACATGGTGTCTTAGCGCATCTGGCTCCTTCCCAAAGACCCTTCTTTCCCTTCGGTATTCTGCAAAGTATATACTTCATGTTCTCATGTCATTCGTACTCTAAGACCTGGGGATGGTCCTGGAATTTTTGTTTAGCCACTTTCAGACAATTAATTTTCTGTAGCCATGCCATCATTCTTCTTCCTGTATAATCTTTGCTGTCCAACTGTACCACTGGTTATTTGAAAGTTTATCCCATTGAGAACTTGGTCTGGGCCAATCTTCCCTCCATCCTAATCCCGGCCAACATTTATAGAAATCTTAACAGTTAAAGGTTCTTTAACTATTTGAAGGCATCCATGCTGTAAGTCAGTAGCCACTTCTGTGACTTCATCCTAGACCACTTATCACTGGAGAAATGCAACACTCTTGGGATCATCTAGAAATGTAATACATTAATGGTCAACCACAAACTTATATGGGATTTTCCTTCTTTTATTTCTACTTCTGTCCACACAGAACTTGTTGAGACCTTCTTTCATCCTCTCTTTTCTTCAGTTCATTATAATATCGTGGCTTTACTTCCTTTTCTAGTCTAACTTCACAGTGCCTCTCCAGCACTGTTTGGATAGTTTCTTCAGTTGTCTCAGAGTTATCAGGTAGAAAAGATTCTTCCCTCCTTTTGCCTTATGTTATGCTACCATTATAGCCATGGTACTAGGTAACAGTTTTTATGTTTCACTTGCCTCCTTGATAGACATGTGAGCACCACCAGGGCTAGGGTTCTGCCTAATTTGCTTTTCTTTATCAGTTCTGTTTTTTATTAGAGAAGTTATTGGTTTACAAAAAAATCATGCACTAAATACAGGATTCCCATATATCACACTATTATTAACATCTTGCATTGGTGTGGTACATTTGTTACAATTGATGAAAGTGCATTTTTATAACTGTATTGTTAACTATAGTCCATGGCCTAATTTAGAGTTGACTCTGTTGTGCAGATTCATGGATTTTTAAAAAATTTTTATTCTATTACCATGCATACAACCTAACATTTTCCCCTTTAACTACATTCAGATTTATATTGCAGTGCTGTTAATTATATTCATCATGTTGTACTACCATTGCCACTATCCATTACCAAAAAATGTCTATCGTTCAAAAAGAACTCTGTACGTGGTAAGCCTTAACTCCACATTCCCTATACCCACCCCCTTCCCTGGTAACCTATTTTCTATATTCTGACTCTTAGTTTGTTTATTCTAATTATTTCATAGCAGTGAGATCACACAAAATATTTGTCCTTTTATATCTGGCTTATTTCACTCAACATGATGTCTTATCTTCAAGGTTCATCCCTGTTGTCACATGTATCAGGACTCCATTC
This sequence comes from Choloepus didactylus, assembly GCF_015220235.1. Taxonomy (NCBI): domain Eukaryota; kingdom Metazoa; phylum Chordata; class Mammalia; order Pilosa; family Megalonychidae; genus Choloepus; species Choloepus didactylus. Next base: position 28,266,593 of record NC_051322.1, on the reverse strand, counting down.
CTTTTTGTGGCTGAATAATATTGCACTGTATCTGTGTACAACATTTTGTTTATCCATTCATTAGTTGATGGACACTGGGGTTGCTTCCATGTTTTGGCAATTGTGAATAATGCCACTATGAAAATCAGGGTGCAAATATCTGTTTGAGTCCCTTCTTTCAATTCTTTTGGATATATACCTATAAGTGGAATTGCTGGATCATAGGGTAATTCTGTACTTCCTGAGGAACTGCAAAACTGTTTTTTCAGAGTGGCTGCACCATTTTACATTCCCAGAAGCATTGTATAAGTGTTCATATTTCTCCACATCCTCTCCAACACTTGTAATTTTCTGTTTTTTTTTTTTTTTTTAATAGTAGCCATTCTAATGGGTGTGAAATTGTAATTTGTGATTTTGGTTTGCTTTTCCCTGATGGCTATACACATTGAGTATCTTTTCATGTGCATTTTAGCCATTTGTGTATCTTCTTTGGAGCGATGTCTATTCAAGTCTTTTGCCAATTTTAAAAATTGGGTAGTTTGTCTTCTTAAGTTGCAGGATTTTTTTATATATTCTGGATATTAAAACTTTAGTAGATATGTGCTTCTGTCAGCTCCAACCTGCTGTTGAAACAACACTCTTGGGAATATTTCATTTCAGTTATTGTGGTCTTCAACTCCAATAGTTCTGTTTGGGACCTTTTCAAAATTTCTGTCTCTTTAGTAAGATTCTCATTTTGCTCACTCATTGTTTTCCTCACATCCTTTAGTTTTTTCTCTGTATTTTCCCTCATCTCCTTGAGTTTTTTAAAATCTTTTTTTTTTTTTTTAAGTCTTTCTTTGATCTGTCCACAGTCTGATTTTCTTTGTTGATGTTTTCTGGACTTCTATCATCTTCCTTTGGATGGACCATCATTTACTGTTTCTTTGTTTATCTTGTACTCTTGTTGCACACTGTACATTTTAATATTTTAAAGTGTTCACTCAGGGGTTTATTTACTGAGACATCTGTTTTTTGACTGTGTAACCAGCTGGTGATATGTCAGACATTTTCTTGAGTGTCAGGTGTCCTATCAGGAGAGTCTGCAAAGTGCAGGGTCCTCGCTGTCTTTTCTGGGCCTGTGCCTTATCCTGGTCTTGTGCTTGTCAGTTGCTTTGGAGTTCCCCTGTTTGCAGGAGTTTGAATGCCCCCTCTATTTCCCAGAAGACAGAACTCCTCTCTATTCTGCCTGTTTAAAGCAGGCAATCCTTTGCCCCACGCCATTTGCCTCAATAATTTCTTACTGCTATCATTGTCCTCTCCAGTTGCTTTAAACTGAAGGGCGAATTCTTGGAAGGTAGGAGCATGCAGAGAGGGGTTTCTCAAGTCAGTCTTCTCAGCCAGAACAAGGCCATGGACGCACTATGGGGGCACAGACCCACTCCAGACTGTCCTGGGGAGGGGATCAGGAGGACACTCCAAAGCTGGCTTTCTTAACCTGCCCAGAAAAAGTAGCCCTTGAACTTGTCCCCCGCAGCACTGAGGAAGCACAGCCACTCTAAGTCTCAGCTGTCTCCTCAGCTGCCTTTGTCAGGGCAGGCTGGAACTATGGCCACCTTCAGAGCCAGGCCTCTGGTGATCTGAGGTGGCTAATCAAAAGCCATGTTCAATGATCAGCTGTGCTGACCCCTGATCATGGGTAGGTAGAATCTTGTGTCTCTTTCTGTCACCAACAAGCTAGTCAGAGGCTGTACCCCAATGCAACTTGCTGTGAGAGTGGAGAATGGGTGCCGCTACTAGACTTTACCTAAATTTACCAACATCTTCCTCCTGCTCTTCCCTGGGTGCTTTACAGTGTTCTAGTAGATTTTGGATTTTAAAAATAGTTGTTTCAGACAGTTCCTGTCTGTTTAGTAGCTGTTCTGGTAGAGAGAGAGTTAATTCTGGAGCTCTGTACTCCACTATCTGCCCACAATCTTCTCCCCTGTCTAATTTGCTTTATACACTTATTCCCAGAACCTAGAAAAGTTCAGGGCCCCTATATGTGACTAGAGGAATACTTAATAAATGACTGCACAGATTATAGAATGAAAGGCCTTGGTTTATTTCAACAGTTACTGGTACTACAAGCTAAGGTGCCAGAATGGGGTCACTATGACTCAAAGACCTTTTCCTTACAGAAGTTGGTGAGCCTGAGGAGAGTTATAAGGAGAAAATGATCAGCTCTGAATTCAATAGATCACTCAAAGCGTGTGGTTGTGTCTCCTTGGCTTGCTCCTTCAGAAAATTGAAGGAGTTCATTGAAGATGATTGACATGACCTATTATGTCAGCTACAGAGTACAGATTAGAAACCTCAGTCTAATTGCAAAAGTATTGTCCTGAGCCTTCAGCCATACCACTGACCCAGAAAATATTTTCTTTTTCCCAGTGGCATCATATTCCTGATTTGGAAAAAAGGTAAATATACAAATAAATAAACAAGCAAACAAATAAATGAACCAAACAAAAGCACCTTGTTCAAATAGTATATAAACCTCCTCAAATTTTTGTCCCCAAACACCAGCAGATCAAGAATTAGAGTGGTGGGAGAAAGAGAATAAGATTTGAAATCAAAAGTCCTATCTCTTTCACTTTAAAGTGTGTAACTTTGGGCAAGTTTCTTAATTTCTCCCAACCTCAGTTTCCTAAATTGTAAAGAAGACAAAGCTTTTACATGATTGTAAAGATCAAAAGATGGATGACATGAAGAGAGAGATTTGCAAACTGAAGGAAAGTTGTATAACTATTCTTTTTTACATTTAGCATTCAGTTAGCATTTTTGAAAAATAATGTATTACAAGATACTTGAATTACTTTGATATTGCAGGAGACTAAGAAATATGGACCTCTGAAGTCTCTACTCTTCTGCATGTATTTGAATATGTGTGAGAATTCAAATGTGGATTTCAAAACAAATATTCAGGAGTATAAAAGTTTGTTTCTTATTTTGGGATTTTTACATTTTCTTCTATTTCACACTTTGCAAAATTTGCTGTTATGTCCTGCTTGTTTTGAACATATCTACTTTCTTTCCTTTTTTGTTCCACTTACTGTATAAGTATTTTGAAAATACAGACATTGTGATGAAATATAAATGTTTTGTTAACACTTTTTTACATCCTGTCCCTATATGCACATGGCTAAAACTATACAAATTAAAGGTTTAACTAATATTTCAAGTCCAAGTAGATGAGATATGATATATTTTAAAGACAGCAGTCAGAGGAGAGACTTACAACTTTAGGATGAAGTGGCCAGGAAGTGTTGGTTGCAGCAATGATGAGTCATGCTCCGTCTAGAAGGATGACTAGGAATCAGTTGTGATACAAGCAGTGAGTCTTGGATCTGAGGCTCAGTTCTTAGTGAAAGGAGACAGTTGAGCCACAATATTGTGTTGATCCTTTCCAGCATTAAAAAGTGTATAAACACATTACCTGGGATAAGAGAAAGGAAAAGAAGGAAAAATACATTGTGAGTGAAACAATATAAGAAAAAATTCAAAGATGGGTTCATGGTATTATACTTTCCATTACAGGGCAGATCTGCGTAAACTAACATGTTCTATGGAAGCATCATACTATATTTTTTGTTATAAAAGGGTAGAAACTTCTATGTGATGAACTAATATTCAATTTCCCTTTCTACATTATTTAGAAAATCTTTATTTTGCTCAAGGTGGCCATTTGCCCATTTGAAACATCCTTCCCTCAGACTCTCTTGAGGCCAGAGGTGGCCAAATGTCCAGGTGTGGCTAAGGATATGTAAGTAGAAGTTGCTGAGTGAGGTTTCCCAGAAAATTTTTTAAAGGGACAGATTCAGCTGGCATACTCCATCATTTTCCCCTGTGACCTTTGGCCCTTCTGCCTTTTCATAAGGGATCAATGAATCAGTTCCTGAAGGAGAGCAACCATCTTGACATCATGAGAATAAAAGGCAATGACAAGGATTGAAGTGCAAGCCCAGAAGGTACCTGGGTCACAGGTGCCATGCTTAACTATCCCACCAGCCCAGACTACTTATCTCTAATGAGACAAATAAACACCTATATTTTAAGCCAATGTAATAGGGTTTTCTGTTGCTTGCAAGACCAAAACACATCGTTTATGCTATTCAATGTTATTAAAACTTCTGCCTCAAAGTGTTTTCAGATCATTAAAATTGAAGTTCAGTGATGTGAAACTAATAACAAAGATCACATAACTGGTGAGGAGATAGAACTGGTACTTAAACTTTCAAGTATAGCTCACTGACATCCATGATGAAAAGAGATAAGGAGGCATGGCTAGAAAGCACAGAAGAGAAAGCTCTGTTCTTTCTCCAGGGCTCTAGAGATTCAGGGCAATAGAGAAACTGGATAAATCCACTGTTCTCTGATCCCTTTCTTTGCCCGAAAGGAGTGGCAGAAGAAGGCGTCCCAGTTCGTGTGTTAGAGAGCAAGGAAGTACTGAAGTCACCTGGCCCAGAAAACAGACATGAAAAGGCATTTGCCCTTCCTCTCCCCTACCCCTCCTCTTCTGCAGAGTGGGGGAGGGGGCTGAAAAGACAAACTGTCCTCAAATAGACCAAAATAAACTAAATTGGATGTCTTGGCAGAAATTAGTAAGGTGACGTTTGTAATTTTGTAATAAATCCTGGAAAAAATGACCTAACCTGGAGTAAGAGTGCACACAGCAACACTCCAAGAGTCTGAAATTTATCACTTTAGCAAGTGGTTCTACATCACAAACACAGAACAAATAAGATATCACTATATAAGTAGCTGTGATAAACTTGTAAACCTACGATTGAGAGGTTTCCTTTGTGTTTATCACTGTGATCTCTGGCACACACCCTCTTGTATATCTAGATATCTGAAAGAATAGACATAAATTTCTTCTTGGTTATGTACTGATGCAGTAGCAGACTTGGAAAGAGATCTCAGATCTTCTACAATTAAGGCTCTCTGCTTCTTCATTTGGTTTCCACTCTGGTTCTCATGTTTAAGGAGGATTGAAGACTACTGTAGAAAACAAACAGAAAGATACTAACATTTGCATTTGTCCCAATAATATTTTGATATATTAACTCAAATTGTTCCTGTCTCTTTCCTTTCCTTTTATTCAAACAGAATTCATTGACCTGGAGCTAGGGATGTGGCAGGAAGGAAAGCAGGGAGACTTGTTGGTTTTAATTCCAAAAGCCTAAGTCCCAAAGGGGTAGAACATTTCTGCATGTGGACGAAACATCTTTGCAAAACATTAGAAAAGAACGATTTCTTTGAAAATAGAGGCATTCCTCTGGGATATGAGCATTGTGGAGTGATGGAAGCAGTAAGATCCATGGGTCACAGTGCAATAGAATATTGCATCCTGACTTCTGGGCAGAGTCAGAGAAGTGATCTCTAATTTCTGTATCATCATCTATACAGAGAGGCCTAGCAAAGATTCCAGGAGAAAAACATTCAGTCAGGACATGGTACACAAACTGGAGTACTAGAGTCTCAGTAACATTTTCTATGCACTGGTGACAAGGAATCTGATTGGCCCACTGCCTTCCAGGAAATTCTGACAAGGTATAGATTCTAAAGATATAGCACAAACTGTGAAGGGAGGAGAACTCTATAAGGGATAAATTGTATACTGTCATCTTGATAGGGATAGAAGGTCAAAATGGAAAATTTTAAGATTACTTAGAGAAAAATAGAGTTATGTAACTGGACAATTTGAGTTGTAGACTAAGTCTGTATGTTCTTATGGTTTGAGACGCCTTAGATAGCCTGAGAAAACATTTAAGATACAATCGATTAGTGGTACAAAAGGATGCATGCACAAATCTGTTGATTGTACCACTATTTATAAATGCCAAAGACTGAAAATAACCCAAATGTTCATAAATAAGTGACATTGAATTAACTATGCTATCTCCACCAATGAGTACCATGCATCTGCTTTTTTAAAAAATCAAGCTCCATTACTATGGAGTGATCTTCAGCATGTACCATGGAGTGGAAAAAAGGAGGGGAAGAAAAGAGCATATGTTATGCTGTTATTTACCCAAGAAAGAGGGCACGTATACACACACACACATACACAATATACATATATAAACATATATTTGCCTGTATTTTTAAAAGTGGATAAGACAAAAGCTGAAATTGAAAAAAAGAATTACCTAGAGGAGAGGTAGGGAACAGTTAGAAATGAATAGAAATAAAAATCTGGCATTCTCTGCCCATGCCTTTCTTGTTGATTTGGCTTTTGGAATCATGTAAATATTTTATATGATTAGAAATCTCATTAAATTTTTCAAAAAGCATCCTTGAAAATCTGAAGTAAAATGAAACGAGTCTAATTGTTTATAGAGTTGGTGGCAAACCACACAGAGAGAAACTTACCAAGGGATTTTAAAAACAGTAATTTGATTGCATAGTCCTGGTGTGGTATGTCCCAATAATGCATAAAAACTGAAGAAAAAAGAATTCTCATTAATGACGTTGTAATACTGATAGTAAGATTGTTATTCAAGACTGGGATATAGGAACTGTGGATTAAACAAATGAGTATTTACACTGATGTAGTTGGGGTCCAAGATTTAAGAATCATAAGGATGCTCACTAACAATACATTGTTTACTTTTACGAGATGATTAAAAACAACTCATTGTTTTGAAAACCTATAAATACAAGGAAAGAAGCAAGTTTTACCCTGCCTTTCCTTTACACAGTGTACATCAGGGTCACCAAAGAATTGATGAGTATTCTCGAAGTACCACAGCCAATAAATGAAGAAGGAATGATGGCGTTAGAATATCATGACTTTACAGCCTCCAATTAAAAAATGTAGCTCTAGAAAAAGATCACTGATGGCTGCTGGTATCACAAAAAGAGAGATAATTAGACAGTGTATAACTCCCAATGGAAATTCTATGAAGAATCTTAGTCAAAATGTCAATCTTGAATCAGAAAAAGTCTCAAGTAACTATCAATTTATTGGAAATACAAGGGTTAGAAGAATATGTTAAATGGCATGAAGGGGTTGCAACTATAATACTCAAACTATGAAAAATTCTACAGGTTACATGATCTGGTTTCTTCAACAATAAATTACAAGAAAAGAAAATTAAAAGGAAGAAGGAACCCATAAAATGAAAGAAACTCAAGGGACAAATGCAATGAATGAACTTTACAAACTTTATTTGGATGCTGATTAGAATAAATTGAAAAAGAAACTAATGAGACTATTGGGAGAAAGTCTATAGTAGAAAGTTGATTTTATTAAGTAAGGAAGTATTGCTATCTTTTTTGGTGACATATTGTATTTACAGTTATGCTCAGTGTGCTGGGTTGCTAATGCTGCCAGGATGCAAAACACCAGAAATGGATTGGTTTTTATAAAGGAGGTTTATTTGGTTACACAGTTACAGTCTTAAGGCCATGAAGTGTCCAAGGTAATGCATCAACAATCAGGTACCTTCACTGAAGGATGGCCAATGGTGTCCGGAAAACCCCTGTTAGCTGGGAAGGCATATGGCTGGCGTCTGCTCCAAGTTCTGGTTTCAAAATGGCTTTCTCCCAGGACATTCCTCTCTAGGCCACAGCTCCTCTTCAGAATGTTACTCTCAGTTTGCTCTTGGGGCGTTTGTCCTCTCTTAGCTTCTCTGGAACAAGAGTCTGCTTTCAATGGCCGTCTTCAAACTGTCTCTCATCCGCAGCTCCTCTCTCAGCTCCTGTGCATTCTTCAAAGTGTCCCTCTTGGCTGTAGCAAGCTCGCTCCTTCTGTCTGAGCTTATATAGTGCTCCAGTAAAGTAATCAAGGCCCAAGCTTCAATGGAAATTATCCAGTCAGAGTTATCACCTACATTTGGGTGGGTCACATCTCCATGGAAACACTCAATGAAAGAATTAACAATCTAAGCAACACTAATACATCTGCCCGCACAAGATTGCATCAAAGATAATGACGTTTTGGGGGACATAGTATGTTCAAACTGGCACACTTAGAAATGCAAGAGTCCTTGTATTTTAGAGCTACCTTCTGAAATACTTCTGACAAACTGATGTAATGTCAGGTAGGCTTCAACATAAGTTGGAGTAGAGGGTCTGTTTAGGGGCATAGGTAATGCATAATTGTCTATACATAGATATTACTGAATCTGGGTGATGAGGACATGTGAATTCATTGCCAATTATCTGCTCTCTTTTTATAGATTTATATTTTACAAAACAAAAAGTAAGTTAATTGTTGTTGTGATAAATGTTTCCATTTCTTATTTTTATACTTCTCTTTCTCATTCACATTCTTCCCTCTATTAACCCAAACATACTCACACACATAAAAGACAACACATCAAATACAGCAGTGATATAGAACAGTATCTGGTAATGAATTTGGACAATCTTAGAAAGAAGACAAGTTCTCCCAGAATCACAGGGTTTACTTAATTCATTTTTATTAAACTGTTTTACACATATTAAAACAATAAAAAGTATAAGCTACTAAGGTTATAGGTTATAGTTTTCCAACAGTAAAACTAAAACAAATGGATCAATTAAATGCAAATAATATTACAAATTCATGAACATTAAAATTAATAAATTTAAAAGATGTTTTGGGGATTATGAAACAAATTATTTCTCAAAACATCAGTGTAGATAGTAGTAAGAGCTAAAACCCAGTTTCCTCTGGTTTCAAATGATCTAGGCAACTCTACTCACAAAATTTTTTGTTCTTCATACATCTGTGTAAGCTTCATTTTGTTCAGAACATGGTGAAATAATTTGGCCTTCACTTGGCACAAGTGCATAATTTATGTATTAAATCGGCTTCTGTTTTCTCCTTCTTAGTCTGTGGTTATTAAAATGGACGTATGTGGTGCCAACCTAATAGTGAAGCCAAACGCAAGTTAAAGCCATGGAATAATATGGCAATATTTCACTTTAAGGTCAATAGACAGATGATTCAGAATATACTTATAAACACACAAGCACACAATGACAACACACATTTAAGATATGAATTCATATGCATTGTATGGACCCTTCTGGATGTGCTTCATGAAACCCACAGTGCATAGATCCCAGGTAGAGAATCACTGGTGTGGGGCTCACAGTGGAGAGTCCTAATACCATAATAGAAGGAGGAAGAGGAGAAGGGGGCACAGGAGCACCTCCTCTTTTTCATACATGCTCCTTCAATGAATCCCCAAAGCCTGTCCAACTTTGACTTTTCCATAAATAGTAAATGTTTAGTAAATGTGGAAGAAATGAATGGATGGCAGCATGGATGAGTGTCCTGGGGCTTCAGAGAGTGCTTTGTGAGTGAGGATGGTAGGCAAGTGTATGAGTAGAGTGACTGTGGGTATCCGTAGTTACGGGGTGATTATTAGTAGCAATCCCATTTACTCTCAAAGGGTCTTGCTTTGGACAATAAGTAACATGGTCACTGTTTGTAAAAGTAAACACACGTGCAAAGTGGTTTTGGGTCTCTCTTTGTTTTAAGGTATATGGGGCAGAGTTGCAGTGCTCAGATCTCCCTTCAAAAAAGAATGTGCTGTCCATTTGCGAGGAAAGATATTCACTGACAAACTCTAGCTATCAGACTCCTTCTGGGTTAGTTTGACTTTTGAGAGGCCCTCGGCCCATGGCTGAGCAGGATGGTGAGCAGGGCTTACCCGTTTCCACCCAGCCCAGAATTCCTTTAAACCTGTGCTCCAGTGTTCCCCACTGGGCTGAGATTGGCTTGGTCAGTGTGCAGCATGATCTGACAACTCCTCTGCTTCTGGTCCTTTTCCTTCATGTTTACCAGAGAACCCAACCCTACAATCCCTCTGTAACACTTCCTTTTAATAGTTAAGTTCCTTTAGGGGCTGAGAATTTAGCAACAGGAAAACCATTTTAAAGAAGCCCAGTTTATATGAGAAGTCAAGTTATTAAATGTTGCACTGTTTGGTGTTTCAGTGTAACATGTTTCATGTGTATCTAGCGATGGACCATCATGCAGATGCATAGAAAAGGGAGGGCCAACTCAGAAAAGGCAAATTAGAACATGGAAACTCTGCTGAGAGAAGACTACCCTTGAAATCCATGTTGCTTATGGGCAGACGGGGCATGATCTTTTTTCTCTTTTTCCTCTCTGCTTTGCTGCAAGAGTGAAAGGAAGCAAAAGCTTGAGCAGGGAATTTATAAGGGCAAATATAACCTTTGGTTTGATGCACAGTAAGCTGACAGTTAAAGGTGTATCATGCTAGATAAATGTCAAAAGCCAAATAAAAGCCTTGATAATAAGCTGCCCGGAGGCTAAAATCCAGAACCCTGAAGCACAAGAGAAGGATTAATCTTTAAAAACAAATTTTAGCTCCAACTGAAACCATCCAAGTTGGTTACTAGGTAGTGATCTACAGAAACTCGTGTTGAGGAGGGGGAGAGAGTGAGTTTGGAGAGAACAGAGGGAAGAGGGGCTACCCCAAGATGGACAGGGTACTTAGTTGTACCATAATTTGTGTATTTATTTAAATCTTACTCTAAAAATTAAAATTGATTCAAAACAAAAAGATGTGAACTCTAGTTTTCATAATTTGTAGTCATGAGACTTTGGGCAAGTTATTTAACATCTGAGACCTCAATTTAGACATCTGCTAATAAAATAATTTATTTTAATAATACCTGCTTCACAGAGTTGTTGTAGAAGTTAGACATTACCTAATTGACTTACTCAAGACCACATAACTAGTGAGCAGTGGAGCCAAGATTCCAACACAGGTGCATGATTCTCCACAGTCCATGCTTGGTTTCATACATTAAGATGAAAACTTTATTTTTTTTCCTGGATGAGAAAAAGAACCTTGGTATTCATAATTACACGAAGTAAATAGTGCTGCAGAGATCTGAACAATGTTGGCCAGCTTGTCAAGTTTAGATATTTTTACAAACTCTATTTTCTTACTATGGGGCACATCTTTACAGATGTGTCACTGGTTTTAATACATTATGTCCTAGATCTGCCTGCCTCAGAGAATCATAGCTGGTATGTTTTATTTCGGACCACCTAATCCATAGATGCCAGCAAAGCACAACTGAAATCAATAACTCATCCTACAGCAAAGTAGCTTGCTGTGGATCCTAAACACACAGGAGATGAAGTTTACTCTTATCTTTGCACTAAAATGACTCAATAGAGATGTGACTTCTTCAGTGAAGACTTCTTTGAACAACTCTCCCCCTGCAGCAAGTATCCTTGAGTTCCATAGTACTTTGTTCTTACTTTTATTTTAATATTTATTACAATTCATTGCAGTTAATGATGTTATATTTTAATCACCCTCATAACAACCCGGGCTCTGTGCTTTATTCAGCTTTGTACTCCTGGGAGCATGGTGCCTAGCATATCAAAGATGTTTAATAAACATTTGATGATGGAATGAATGCATTATCAAGTCAGTGAGGAAATAAGCAACATAAAATATGCCCTTCTATTCCACTAGCTATTGTGGCTGGGATTGATTTGATAGCACATTTTCTTCCAAACTCCTAAAGCGGTGCATATCTGCCTATAACACAACTCTACAGTAATTTAACATTCCCTTTCCTCTCATACATGTAAATCAACAAAATAGTCACATAGTAGGAGTTTAACAAATCTTTTTGCAGTATCTTCCTGCCCCTTTTAAATCATATAGCATTGGTTTTAATATGGCAATACATGATGCTAGAAATTTTATTTTAAACTCTTAAATGAAAATCTCTTTTGTGAGGAGGAAAAAATAAAAGCAGAGTGGGAAAATGTGTTCTCTTTTGGGTACATTTAAATGGACCTCTAGGGTGGTTAACTCTTTTGATCTCCAGATCACATAATACCAACTCCAATGACACCAGCACTGTTATGATAGTTTATAAGAACCAAAGGCTGCATATCTGGAAAGGAGTCGACAATCCTTTTGGTTTGTGTACTCGTACAATAGCACAGATTCCCTCCCTGCCTGCAACAACCACTTCTGAGTAGATGCCTACTCATCTGAGGTGCCTTTCTTCACCCAGTTCTTTTCTGTCCCCCTTATATCAACCCTGAAATAGCATATCAGTCAATGGATGTACTGGGTGGGTATTAAGTTTATAGAATCAGAATGGCTCAAGTTGTGTCTTGGTTTCCTAGGGCTGCTGTTAACAACCTACTACAAACTGGGTGGCTTAAAACTTCAGAAATTTGTTTCACAGTCTGGAGACCAGAAGTCCAAAATGAAGGTGTTGGTAAACCATGCTTCCTTTGCCATCTATAAGGAAAATCAGTCCCTGCTTCTCTCCTGGCTTCTGGTGGTGGCTTGTAGGTAATCCTTGGCATTCTCTGCCACAGTGGTCACATAGATGTTCTCCCCTCTGTTTGACTGTGTCCAAATTCCCTCCTTGTATAAGGACACCAGACATATTGGATTAGAGGGCCAGCCTACTCAAGTACTCATCTTAACTTGCTTTATACCAACTGTAAGAACCCTATTTCCAAATAAGATCACATTCAGAGGTATTGGAGATTAAAACGCCATCATATCTTTTCAGGGGACACAATTCAATTCATGTCAAGGAGCCATAAAATTCATAATTATTTAACACTGCCTTGTTTATTATAACAAAAAATTGCTATATAAAACAAATGTCTAGCAATAGGAAATTAGTTAAAATATGGTAGAGCCTTATAATGATATAATAAATGATAAAGCTTATATGCATTTATGGACTACATGTACAATATTTATAGTATACACAATAAATAATAAAATCACTCACATATACACCATTTCCTACCTCGAAGTCACCCTTGTGGAATCTCCTTTTCATGGTATTTAATAGATACCGTAATAACTTCTTGAGTGGATTCCACGCCTTCTTGATCTGTGCTATTATTAAAATCCCAGTCTAGAACCCTTTAAGGGCTCCAACCTCATATCTGATTCAAAGTGCTCCTCTTCCCTTTCAACAGCCAGGCTTGTGGCTCCAGACACCTGCGCTGGCGAAGGGTTGTGGCTGATTCCGTTCCTCCTCCCTCCCTCTGCTTGGGGTTGCAAAGGGCCTGTGGCCTCTTCTAGGACTCTTTGTCCTCTATTCTAGTTCCCTGTTTCCTGCTGTGTACAGACATGAGGTTGCTGAGGCCTGTGCAGAGAAAGTCTGGAGGCACGAAGTCCAACTGAAGCAATTTATTTCCAGCCAGAAGTAATTATCTGTAAAATTGGTGAAACTAAAGCACAGGAAGTTGGAGGAGAATACCTGGGGCCAGGCTACAAGCCAAAAATGACATTCTGTCCTGCCTTCTACCCTCAGATTGTCCCCCTAGTCACCTTTCCCAGCATCCGGCATCATAGATACTCAAATGAACTTAATGCTCATAATTAAAATCTATAAATAAAAATTCAACAGTGATATAAATAATCCCCACATAGTAGCAAAGGATCAGTTTCTCATTTTCTCCAAATGCTTTTTTTTTTATTATTCCTGCAGGGTATAGTCTTCAGCTTATTTTGTTGTTGTCATTGTTGGTATTAAATCTTTTTAAAATAAAAATATTTTCCCATTTAGAAATACTAGAGAAGGGCTTCCAGTCAACTTAAAAATATAATCTGCTTATATTTCCAGGGTTACAAGAGCTTGTAAAATGAAAGGCTCTGTGAGATCTTGTTCATCCTAAAGATAAAATGAATTTGTGTTGAGTTGGCTCAGGGGGTCTTTAGATTACCAATCCACTATGCAGTGCATTTGCGTAGGTACACTTTCAGAGGAGGGGGACCCATTAAGAGCGCCATTCCTGGTAAATTAATTTTCCTGTAGTAGCATCATTTGTTTTCACTGTAGTACTTTGGGGATGAGACTTCCTGCAGACCCATTATTCAGATTGGAGATCAGGCAATTTTTAGTCTTGCTTTTGGCTGTTACCTACTGACATGACTTTGTGGGAAGCTCCAAAGTTGGGATGATTAAACCACCAAAGACCACGCCTTCCTGACCAGCCCCCGAGTGGTATATCGCAGAGTTGTCCTAACATAGGACAGGCTTGGTCCACAGTCCTGTGATGTGTCCTAATGCCTCTCAGGGCTTAGTGGAGGATGGAAAAGAACATGGGTCAGGATGTTTGGGCCCACTCCCACATGGACCTAGAGCATGACTGCAAAAGAAAGAACTTCCATAATTCAAAGGCTCTTCTGCTTCTGTTACAGGGATCTATAGCCAATATTAATCAGAGTTTTATATAAATCATAGAGCTGAAAGCCTGGGTAGCCCCTCCACAGAGTGGCTTGGATCCTTTATAATTCTGGAGCCCTGAAATAATTGAGGATTTCCCTATGCTATTGAAACACTTCTCCATTTGTTCTCTTCTCTCACCACTTCCATTAGTAAGTTCATGCGGCTCCTGTTTCTGGTGAACTGTCTGCTTAGCCATCATTCTCTTTATTTTCTAGGTGTGAGCCTTTGAAAAATAGCTATGACCTATACCATCACAGCTGAAACAAGTCAGCATGTCTATGTAAAAGCCTATTGTGTGCTCATCTTGATACGTGTATGTCTGTGGTGAGACATTGGTTAAAGAGTAGCAGGAGAGAGAATAGAAAAAGAGCCTAGCTCCTTGCCCCAAGTATGTTATGCTCTAGAACAGTTGTTCTGGACCCTGACTGCACACTGTTATCACCTGGATAGCTTTTCAAACATACCTATTTCCAGGGCACTTTCCCAGAGAGCCTGATTAAATGAACTGTGATGGGGCCAAGTGTTGATATTTTCAAATTGTTCTCTGCAACCCACGATTGGTGGTGTAGCAATCAAGTACGTGTGTTTATGAATATATATATTTTTAAAAGCACCACATTAGTAAATAAAAGAACCTACATAAACTTAATACATATATATATATATAGCAAGCTGATGAAAATAAAAGAGTGACTAGAATTATATGGAGCTATATTATTCACTCTTCCAGAAAATGGAAGCTTGGATAAACTGTCACTGAATTGTGAGCTCCCTGTTTTTATCACTCTCACTTTGGGTTATTTTTAGAAGCAGGATCTAGATCATTTAAAATCAAGGATCTGATCCTTAAGGTTTCAGAGTTAGACTCCCCCATATAATGTTTAAATATTTCAGAAGATTTTCCCTGAAGGAGGTTTCAAGCTGAGTTTTTAAAGAACTGAGAAACATAGATAGAACTGGCAGGTTAGGAAAATGACATTCGAAGGGAACTTTGGAAACAGGAGAGAAAGGAAGGAGGCTGGGTGGGGCTGGGGGTGGGGGAGCAGAGCCCCAGGCCACCCTCTGGAGGAGCCTCAGCCCAGGGCAGTAGGAACTCAGGACCCAATTGCTTTTTAGCTTTGGGATGGATTTCAGATCATGTTCTTTAGAGTAGTCGCATCTGTCCATGTTTTGGACAGTCCAGTGATTCTACTTTACCTGATATAGGGATGCTTTGTTTGAATCTAGGCCTTATTATAATTAAACCATGTTCCCACAAAAATATTTCATGAAATAATTGATATTCTCAGTGTTTCTTTAAATGAAATTATTAAAAAGATAATTTGGGCTCATTTTAGTAAATTGTGAAAGCATAGAAAAATATAAAGAAGAAATGTCGTCATCTGCGACTCTACCCTCCAGAAATATTTGGTGTAATTTTAGGCCATTTGGGAAAGGTGAGAACTTAGACTTCTTTTGTACTTACCACTCTCCTGATGGTAGCACAGAGGGAGGTGTTAGGCTGATGCTTTCTTAATATGTATTAAATAAATGTGGTGATATCAGTGTCGATGAGATCAGCCCAGTAATGCCCATCTCCATTTGGCTTTCGGCTTCTTGCAGTCCATGCTTTGTTGTTATAAAGGGAAGTGTAATGCTATTTAGGGGGTCTGAACTGTTTGGTGTTTTTTTTTTTTTGGTAACCATTAAATGCCATCTGGAATATGATTGGCTTATGTTTTACTAAAGCAGGTAATGGGTTGTTCTAGGGGTAATTTTATTCTTAGCTGACAAAGCAAACATTTTTCAGACTTAAAACTACAAGATCACAAAAATTTAACTCTTGGTTATTGCTTGAAATGGAGGAGAAAAACATACCTTAAATAAATGAAAATTCAAATCACAGTGAATATGTATGTATGTGTTTCTGTCAAGTTTTTCATAGGTGCTATCTATCAATGATCAGGAAATTTGTATGTCAATCCAGAGAAGATACTTTTTGCTATGTAATATTCTTAAAAGAGGATTAGCCTTTGGAAAAAGAAAGTAAATAAGGTCAATTTGTCTCTATTATTTCAGCAAACACCATTTTAATAGATTGAGCCCCTAGTTAATGTAGCCTGTGTCTTGGGATTTTTGTTTGCTCAGCATACTTTACCTTCCTCCTCCTGGAAATCATATGTGCTTTCCTTTGGAACACATACCCTATCCCTCATGTTGCTGCAGACTATTGACCATAGTCTTATCCCCCAGTCACAGGCATGGTTGTGTGACATAAGCTAGGCTAATAATAATATGGAAGCCTGGTAAAGAGGAATCTGACGCAGTATGGGTCAATTAGAATCCTTTCTGAGAATTTCCCACATTGGAAATATAAAGGTAGTTCTCACTTCCTCTTGGAACTTGAGCTAAAAATATATATAATCCTGCAGCTGTCAGCCACTATCCTTGCTGGTATATGGTGAGTACCATGTGCATTAGAGGGGATGCAGCCAGCAGATATGGGATGCAAGAAGTACTAATAGCAGTCATATTTTTTAGACATCTTTTGGATGATAAAGCGGCCCCAAGGAATGTTATACAGTGAGGTGAAATTACTTCACTGTAATTTTGCAGATTCTGCTTATATTGTATCCGAATTTCAGTCACAAGAATTACCTTTGACCATTTTACTTTCTTTTTTGTTCTTGTTACTATCTATATGAAAGAAAAGTATTTCATGCCAAAGCCTCCTGTAATAAAATGAAACATTGAATTTTGATGAGGGAGGTAGGTGACAGCATTGACTTTTTCTTGAGATGTTAAGTAAATCTTTATGGTGTGTCTATTTAAGCTACCAGGAATCATATGTTTTGAATGTCACCCTGCCAAAGAATGGGTAGAACCACACTTTGTGTGATACCAGAATTGAAATAATTAGAATCATGTCATAGGATATTAGCACTTGAAAGGACCATGAAGACCATCTAGTGTTTTGGATCTCAATCACCATCAGAAGACACACAGATGTACAGAGATCAGCTAAGGTGAATTGGATATCATTTACTAGTAATGGTAAAGTACTGAAGTTTGTAATGATTTGATTTGATTTTTATAGACCAGAGAAGATTCTGTGTGAACAGTTCAACCTTCCGTGAGTGGTCCCACATTCCTCACGAAGTGTGCACTCTATAAATAGAAGTGCCTACCCCATCACAGAGACCCAAAAGAAAAATTAAGGTTCTTTTTGTCAATGGAGGATTGTAGATAGCTACGCCCCAGGACAGAATCTCCATTATAACACTCTGAGTGTTTAAGACTGCTGGCATGCTCCTGGTTTGGGGCACAATTTTAGATCCTCTTGAGCTCCTATTTGTGATCTCCAGCTTTATGTGGTGCTTCTCCTCCCAGAATGCCCACTGTCCCTGACAACAGAATACATCTAAACAGAAACATGTTGCTTTGTCTGCAAAAGACCAGCTTTATTCCCACCCTTATATGTAGGTCTTCCCTAATATCCTCAATAACAGAAACCACATCTTTTACTGTATTTGCCACATAATCCAGCATAAAAATCACACACAGTAAGCACTGTTTATTTTGCTTGTTGATCTGAGAATCTGATCATACTAACAATTAGGAAAAAGGAGCACGCAAAAAGAAAATTTCTAAATGTAATCAAGTTCAGCTCGTTTGTCTTAAAAATAAAGCACAATGAAGATGCTCATTATTCTTGTTCAAAATTTTCTTAGTGTCAACAATTGTGCTGAAATAAAATCAATGCTTCCTGTTAGGAAGGGGAAAGTTTACAGGGGGTGTTCAGGCTTCTCAAAACTCTTGGAACTTTGGTCAAAATGGTAAAGCGGGGCTTATAGGTGAAAGTTTTCCATTAATAGCTGTTTCAAAAGTCACTGAAATCAGTGATTTGTGTGAGTATGGTAACGTTCTTTCACAAGAAGATACATCATTAGGACTGGCACAACACCTTCTTTACTGAGCTCAAAACCATTTACTGCCTATTCTATAGGTTCCTTCAAATGATTTTCAGCATCTCAAGAACTGTTAGTTTTTTTTTTTTTTTTTTTTTTTTGCATCAGGCAAAGAAAAATCCTGAAAGCATTTCAGTAAATCATTAGCAATAGAATTCTCTCTTCTAAGTATCAGATACATGCTCTATAGATAAAATATATTCACAACTAGTTATATATATATATACACACACACATTATATGTGTGCAAATATATAATTTTAATTAGCTTTAAAGTAAAATAAATTACACACACAATGGTATTTCATGAATTTAACTTTATGTAGAAGTGTTCCTTGAATCAGTATTATTTTAAACATATTTAAATAACTTCCTCAAGGCTCAAAGATATTATATCATCCAGATAAGAAGATAAGATAATCCTCTCTCCCCCAACTAGAATATGCTAGCAATTTCATTCATATTAGTCGTCTGTTTGTCTCATTTCCCCAAGTCAGTGGAATAGACCTCAAAATGTCAACTGAACATTTGGTGGGTTTCTATTTAGGGAAAGAGTAGAAAATCACCTCAACAACCCTTTTCAAACACAGACACTTTCATGGTTATAAAAACCCAGCAACATAAAAGCCAAAAGAGAGAACAATCTCTAGATGGAATAGGCAAGGACTGGGAAATCGATTGGAAATCATCTTTTCTCTGCACAAGTATGTTGCTCCTGAGGAGCTTAGTGATACTGGGAACAAGATGTTTTTCTTCATCCTGTGTTTGTGTGGGTGCACTCTGGGGCCACCCCCATGTCTGAGTAAGAGCTGGAAAGGTGGTGCTATCATACCCAGACTTGACTTTTGTATTTCAGCACCTCAATCTTTTCAGTCTTCTGCTTTAGGGGCTATGCTCTCTGATGCCTCATTTGTTCGTTTAAGAGACATCTGATTCCCTGCAGCCCTAAGAAAGCTTACAGATGAAATCTAAATTATTTTACTAAATACAAGAAGAAGTTTTCTTTGTTTGGTTCAGTTTTTGCTTAATAAATCTAGAGGCTTACAAAGAAAGGAATGCCGCGTTTTCATTGCACATCTTGGCCTCTAGATAGAGTCCACAGCTGTGCCTTTTAAATTATGGAGCAAAACCCCCAGAACCCCACTGCCTGGGTCCGGAGCTTGGCTCTGAACCTCTGGCACATTGGTTCACTTCTGTAAGCTTTGGTTTCCTCCTCTATAAAATGAGGATGATAATCATAACTACCCTGAGGGCAGCGGGGCATGAAAGGGATGACACATGCAAAGCACTGTGTACCTGGCACATAGTGAGCTCTCAAAAATATTAGCTGTTATGAACATTTTTATTTTACATAGACACTTTTGCTACTCACATTGCTGTCCACTCCCTGACTGACAGCTCTCTGTACCTTTCCCTGTCCATCTGTTATTAAGAGTGACATTCTATATAATATTTGTAATGAAAACTAAAGGACAGCAGATATTTGAAATGCCTGAAACCTTGTGATGGTTAGTCTACTAATCAAGGAGGTCCAGAAGATTCTCTACATTTTCCCAGAAAATTCAGTAACTACAAATATCTGTATTACTGCATCAAGTAATAGCTTCTGTGTTAAGTTACTGGCATTACAATATTTGGCTGTGATTTAGACTGAATACTTGAGACAGCAATAAAGTTAACATAAGTATAACTAGAAATTAATATGACTGATGGTTGTAATGAAACTGAACGTGGCCGTTTAATGCTGGTTATCTTCCCCAAAGCGGTTGGGTTAGAGGTGTGACAGAGTCTTAACTGCCACCCATAATTCATATCTCCACCTCCTGGCCCCCCGTATGGCGGGATTATTGCTGGCAGCAACTCAGACAAGAACCACTTTTCTCAGACTCCTTTGCTTCTAGGTGAGGCTACAAATGGAGAGTGAATGGAAGGAATATGTGTCAGTTTCAGGATGAGACTGAGAAGAAGCAGGTGTGCTGTTTCTTTGCTCTCTTACCCTGTTGACAGATACAGGGGACTCTGAGGTGCTAAGGATGCCAGAGCTTTAAGATGGAAGAAGGTTGCATCCTTGAACCACTGAATGGGAGGCCACTCCCTGACCAGGGATGCCTGCCCTAGTGTTTTTATAGTGATTAATACATTACTATTGTGTTGAGTCACTGAGATTTTGGAGTTTTGTTATAATAGTGCATGCTTCCTTGACTAATATAGGAAAAATACAGTTATCCCAATGAGTCACCATTTTGAACTTCTTTGGGGGTTGTTATCAGGGCCCTTCATCACTGGCAAATTTTCATCATTTTAACCTAATTTTTAGACATAGCCAAAAGCCATCCAAAGTCTAGGTGTAGAAAGTCCAGGGGTAGAAGTTCTTGATTTATTATTAGAAATCAGGCTCATTATGTAAGCACATATGTAATTCCCAATACATGAATCCCTTAATAAAGTGACTTTTCAATATAACAAAATTGCTTACACTGAGAGTTATGTAACATGGCTTCTTTGAGGTTATGTTGGAAAGTCTTATTGATGGTGAAACATATCTTGTGTAGTAGACCTGGTTTCTGATTCTGGGTCTGTTACTTAATCTCTCTGAGTTTCAATATCCTCATCATGAAACAGAGATAAAAATGTCTAAATTAATTATCCCACAGAGTTGTTGTAAGCTCCACATGAAGTAATGCAAGTAATGCAGGTATTTGCAAATTGGAGACTATACAATATAGCATCTATTTAAGAGAATGACCTTCGGAGTTAGACAGAATTGGCTAATATCCTGGGAATACTGTGGAACCTTTGGAAGAGTGGCTGAAGCTGCTAGTGAATTGACTCAGTGTCTGGCACATTATCACAGCTCATTAAATGGTAGCTACCATGGCTGCCATTTTGACCTAAGAAGAGGAGGACATCGGCACCAGTTACTTATTCAGATCGGAGAGCATGATCTAAATAGACCATCAGCTAGAGAGAGCTTAGCTAATAACCACATTGCAATCACATGAGAGCCTTGAAGAAAAACTCAGAGAACTAATAAATTCTCCCAGCAAACTTAGAGAGTGTAGACCTAAAATAATAACAACAACAAAAAAAGTCACATTTAGTATGTTTCTGAAAGTAGTAAGAGAGAGCTATTGTGAACTTAGATTTTTTTTCCTGAATGTATACAGGTAGCATTACAATGGATCTTAGAATTTTCTGTATTTCCCTTTATAGAAACTAATAAAATTACTTATGATTCATTTGTGCTATACTATAGAAAACGATGCTGCAGTTGTAAATTAGCCAATTAATCTAATCATTGCAAGTCAGTGGAAAGAACAATTCTCTTTTGTTCCTGGGAAATGTAAATAGTATCCCTTGCATATAGTATAAATTTATTAATTGACTGACTATTTTGGGTCATTTTGTCTTTAATGATCAAATTACTCCAATTACCACTTAATTTATTTTCAGGTGGGGGTGGGCAGAGCTCAACTTTATTTATGCAAGAAAAAGTCCCTCTGCTATTGAGACTCAGTTGCTATTTTAAGGCAGTTCCACAACTCATTCATTAATATTTTGGAAATTGCTTAGAAGTGTGCTCATAAAAGTACTATATGTAAGGTTTGATAACTAACTATGGAACCATTAAATGTCTCCTGTGTTACTCAATTATTAAGTCCTTAGAATATGCAGTGAGTAAAAACAGGGATTAGTCCTGATCTCATGGAGGTTACAGTCTAGTGAAGTAGATAGATATTCTTAAAAAAAACAAAACAAAACAATAAATATAAAATTGCTATTATTATTATTAGTGCTGTGGAAAGGAGTAATTGGTGTTATGAGATACCATTTACTAGTTTGTAGCCACTCACAAGAGTGTAATTGTGTATCTCTCTTCTTACCTCCCATTCAGTTTAAGTCACAGTGGTAGCTTGAAATTGATCATTGTGAGGATATTCACCATGGGAATCAGCAAATGCTACAAATTTTTGTCATAGAGTCTGCTGTTAAAAAATTTACCAGTGCAACATTGCTTTTAACTCAGGGCTGCCTTTCCCAATGAAGTGACGCTTGAGCTAAAATCTAAAGAATGTGTAGAAGTACGACAAGGAACAGAACATTCTTTGCAAAGAAGAATGCATTTGCAAAGGCTGTAGCAGGAGGAAACTTAGGAGGTCTTAGGTAGTCGTTCTCAAAATAGTGCCCAGACTAGCATCATGAGCATCACCTGGGAATTTGTTAGAAATGAAAAATTTTGAATCCCACTCCAGACCTACTGAATCAGAATTGCTAAGAGTAGGGCCCAGTGATAATGCGTTTTAATAAGCCCTCCAGATAATTCTGATGACTGCTAAATCTTAAGAACTGCAGGTAGATGAAAGGAGATGAATATAGTTGGAGAAGAGAGAGCCAGGAGGGGAGTGGTATGATATGAGGCTGGAGAGGCTGGCAAGGAATTGGGATTGAAAGGCCTGGAAACCATTTAAAGCCAAATCATTATCCTTAGAGCCATGGGAAAACAGAATGAGTTAAGCCTGATGGAATTTGAAGGTGACAGGATCAAGTTTGCATTTTGAGAAGATCACTCTGATTATAGGAGGGAGAGTGGATTACAGGAGGCCATGGCTGCACGGTTCTTTATACTGCAACTTGGAAGTATAAAGAAACAGTAGCTTTTTGATTTTATTTAAAACTAAGCTTACCTTCCTTGTGAAAATCCACCCATTTTGTAGCAGGAAAAACAAGAATCTAAACCTGTAAACTTAGTAAAATAGTGGTCATTTAACTACATTCTAACAATCTGCATTCTACAATCTACATTCTATTTCCTGCAAGTTATTAAATCTTACAGTGTTTTACAATTCACATCTTTTCTCCTTCATCTTGGAAATATTTTAATGATCTTTTTAGACAATAGATTTGAATATGTTTTCAAATATTAAAAATGATGTACAAATGCAAACTCTATTAAATCTTCCAACACCAATACAAGGGTAAATGCATTTTGCATGTCCAGGTTAATGTTATTCTCTGCTTTAGGGTAACAGTATGAGTGTTGATCTTACTTTCATTAGCTTTCAACCAGAAAATGAGTAATAACAAATTGTGGGCATAGAATAGAAACATTCTTGAATATTTTAACAGTAAACGCAAGGCTACACTTTGTTGAATAACGTATCCATATGGCAATGTCATCAGACATCCCAACTTACTGAAAGGCATGATGATAAAATTTCCTAGATATATGTAAATTGTTCTTTTTTAAAAAAAACAGCGTGATTTAAAGTTCTAAAAGTACCTTTCACTGAGTTGCTACCTCATTTTAGCAGAATAGTAATATTGGAATTGGAGTTATGTAATATTTATATCAGCCTGCATGTTATCAGCAAGCCAGAAACAGCTAGAGGGCAAATGTTTAAAAGATTTCTGATATAGCTGGATTGGACTCTGGAGCAGGAATGGTTTTCCATAAAATTGTGAAGAATGAAAAGTTTATTTCTGGCTCCTCCAAATGTCTGCTTTGCCCCTGTCTTCTCCATGATTCTCCTCAGGGCTGCTCCTTGTATGGGTAGGCCCTGTGCAAGTATGTTTTTTTAGGACCCCTATCTATAGAAACAATTTTATTATAAACTCTATTACAAAATGAGATGATCCTGGAGCATCTTTTAGTTCCAGAAAGTAAAGAAGTGTTCAAAAATAAAAATTATCCACAGTGATGGGGTATGTCAAAGGGGCACAGGTTTAACTGCAAGAGCCCCCAGTGACCAAAGCTAGAACAATTTGAAGAACAAAGTAAAGTAGAATTGGATTACAAACCAGATTGTAAAAGAAATATTCATGATCCCATACTGATATAAATAGATTATTGAGTAAATAAATAAATGGGGGAGAAGAGACAAGTATTCAATGCAGAAGAATTCCAAATAAATTATGTAGGTGGTCCACCCTCACCGAGATGGAGCACAGAGAAGCACAGAGAAGGAATCCTATTCCCTAATTGTGGGTTGCCCACAGTGACTTCTCTTCAAAAAAAAATACAGTATGCAAAGTGGGGAAAAAGTTATTTACAGTGGGTAAACATGAAAAACAACCTCAGCCAGGTCAATGATCAACACGATATGTCTTAATATATGTACCCTTGATCTGATGTGATGAAACTGGCACTTTATCTCTGCAGTCTTCAACCCCCAGTCTAATCAAAAGAAAAACATCAGGCAAATTCCAATTGAAGGACATTCTACAAAATATCTGACCAATACTCTTCAAAATATTCTCACAGCCAAGAGAAACCTAAGGACACATGATGACTAAATGTAATATGGTATCCTGGATGGATCCTTGAACAGAAAAAGGACATTTGGTAAAAACTATGGAAACCCCAATAATGTATGCCTTTTAGTTAATAATAATGTATTGGTATTAGTTTGTTATTTGTAACAAATGTACTATACCAATATAAGTTGTTAACCAAGAGGAGAAACTGGGATATATAGGAACTCTCTGTACTATCTTCCCAATTTTTCTATAAATCTAAACTGTTCTAAATTAAAAGTTTATATTAAAAAATTCAAAGGCCCATATTAAATAGATTGAATTATTGATGATTTAAAACTGAGGATGGCAAATTTTCTCTAAATGTTCAGATAGTAAATATTTTAGGATTTGTGAGTCACAGGAGGTCTCTGTCAAATATTCTTCTTTGTTTGTGTTTTACAGCACTTAAAAAATGTGAAAAACATTCTTAGCACTAGGGCCTTACCAAAACCAATCAAGGCTGGGTATGGCTCAAAGGCCATAGCTTGTCCACCCCTGATTTAATGCAATGTGCAGGCGAGAAATACTTACATATTTGTTTATTGCTCATCGGTGCACGTGAAGATTTTTCTTAGTGTTTGGCCACCATTTCTTCTCGTTAAAATCCAAGATCCATCTCTTCGTTATTATTAAATGTAGCATTTCTGGTTAATTTCATATCTTTTACTATGAGACAATGTTAGCAAAGCTGTTATTTCTCACCATGCCATGGTTCTTCAGAACCTGTTTAATTGAAATAGATCTCCTTGACTTTGCAATTTGCCAACACCATCTATAGTTGATTCTCATTATGCCAAGATTCCATATTTGTTAATTCATTTGTAACCCCCAAATCAATATCCGTGGTGCTTTTGCAGTCATTCGCAGACATGTGCAGAGTGGAGACAAATTTAAGTCGCCCAATGTGCACATTTTCAACTGAGGATGAACAAGATGATGTTCTACCTCCTTGTTTCATCTTTCATACTGTAAACATACAGCTTTCAAACTGTCCTTTTGGTGGTATGTCTAGTGCCACTTTTTTTTTTCATTTTTGTATGCTTTTTTTTTTGGCAATTTTACTGTTTAAAATGGCCCCCACACCTAATGCTGAAGTGCTTTCTGCTGCTTATAACCACAGGAAGGTTGTGACATGCCTTGTGGAGCACGCATGTGCGGGCTTTGTTCAGGCGTGAGTTAAAGTGTTATTGGCTCTGAGTTCAGTGTTAATGAATGAACATCATATTTCATAAGCTCCAATTACCTGCCCCCCCATGTGATTTATGATTGAGCTTACTTAAGTTTATTTCCAGAAGCATTATTTAAATGTTGCTCTAAAATATTCTGAAGGCAGTGATACTGTTTCTAGATGGAGTTGAGTGGGGGAAGTCTCTAAAAGACTGGTGAGACAAAGAACTTCGTAAGGTATCATTGTATGCAAATTTAAGGAAGACAGAAAAGATATAAGGTATCTTTCAACAGAAACATACATAAAGGTTATGTATGGATCAATTGGTTGTGTATGGAGCAGTTGAGGAATGTATGGATCAATTGCGGAAATGTGATCAGAGGCAGAGAAACTTAACCCTATATTTCCTCTAGGGGCAGTGATTCAGTATTCCCTAATTCGGCTTTCCTGGAGACTTTATAGAAAATAATGACTACTAATAACAAAAGTACTCAAGACACTGCATCCTCTGTTGAGCCACTTGTAAATACTGGCTTTGTTGATACTCTTGGACGTTGTTACTCCAACAACAGGCACAGGAGTGAGAGTTAAACAATTTTGAGAAAGGCATTCCAAAGTGCACCTTGAGGTGAGGAGAGGGGGCAGAGAAGAGGCTTGCTTATTGGGCCAAGAGTGCCTCTCCTCAGTCCCTGTCCTCAATCCCGGAGACAGGCAAGTGTCCCTATGCTGACCCCAGAATCTGACCTCACTCTAAAATTCTCCTGGTATTACATTGTAAACCTTCATTCAAACACATTATTGACACTGTTGTGCTTACTTTTGGGAAATAATGGTGAAAAACATTTCCAGAACTTTCTTTAAAAGCTTTGCATCCTGGATCTGTTTCCTTCAGGCCCCTTCTGTCTAATAACTAATTGGAAGAACTAAAACTAAGATGTTAATCCTGATAATATCTTAATTCCAGACAATGCACTTTTATTTAACAAGATTGTCTTTAATGCCTTAACACAAAGTTGTAACCGCCTCTGACTATGATTGTTAAAACATGTAGATTCACAATTCACTGGCCACAAAGCATTGCTGATCTCCAGCTACTTATTAGGAATCATCATTTTAAATTCACCATGCTGAATAAATTTTAAAAACTCAACTAAAAGAAGTAATATTTATCTTGGATTTTGAGGATGTATACAGTCTGTCTTTTCTTCTAGACCCTCTAACATCTAGCCCTAAATTATGCCAGACAATTAAAAGGCCATGTACCTGGAATGAATCATGTTTCTGCAACCTGCCCTTCCAAATCTCCAAAATCTCCTTCGAGTTACTTTTACTGACCTGTGTTTTGATGTGACACTATGAACCTAACTTTAGAGAAAGGGATCCTAATTAAATTTGACAACATGTTGAGGATGTTGTTCATCAAAATACATGGTTGTTATGAGAACTAACAGCAGAAAAAAAAATCAGTCTTAATACAGAAAATAGCTGCAATTTTCCAAAATAATTAGTTGGCAGAAGCAGATATATGGAAATCAATATGAGTATGTTGTTTCCTTACTGCTAGGAAACTCACAGTCAAGTTTGAAGCTTATTTCCAAAAAAGACTTCTTGGCATCATGATGTGCCCTAAACTGGTTCCAGATTCTTTCTGAACATTTCCATCTTTCTTTTCCATTTATTTCGTTTTGCTTTTTAACTGTAGCATTATTAAACCTCCTGTAATTGTATATATTTGCAAATCACCTTACATCTTTTTTGGAACAAGGCTGATTAGAAATAATTAGAAGTTGCGTATTCTAAAGACTTGAACTTGTAGAAAGAGTATAGGCTTTGGAATCACATAGGCTTAGATCAACTGTTAGAGCTGCTTCTTGTAAGTTCTGTGGTAAGTTTTCTAATTTGATATGGTATATTCCAGAGGTTCTACACTGCTGGTAAAGGCTTTTTGATGTGTTGCTAATGCCATCTTCCCTTTACCCTTCCTATATATATTCAGTTCTATCCCCCTTATTTCTCTATGTTTGCAAACTGAGGTAAGGCAGGCTTGGAGAATTTTCATTTAGAGGTGAAAAGCAACATGGAAAAAGATCAGGAGACCCAGATGAGAGCTATATTCTCTAAAAAAAAAAAAAAACAAAAAAAAAAAAAACTAGGAAAGAGCTTCAAGATCCCTCATTTACATTATGACAAAATATGCATCGCTAACCATTTAATTCCCATTCCATAACAGAATTCATGACTTGTTCTGCTGCTTAATTTATACTACCGATTTCACTGGTTTCAATCAGAAACAGAAGACAAAGCACTTAATTTTTTTGACTGTCATCAATATTGTTCCCCCATTAGTACAAACAGGGGCACTTTGCAGCAACATTCTGTACATCAAAGAGATAGTGTCTATCCTTGCAAACAAACAAAAAATAATATATTAGAGTTTAGCAAGTCTCTTCTATTTTATGAATGAATTTACAGTTTCAAAGAATAGTAAACCTGTCAGAGGGAGTTAAATGATATGTTGAACCAGGAATAACTTCTGTGTCCGGCACTTGTGTTAGGTTGTTAGTAAGAGGAAAATAAAACATGTGGACCTTGATAATAAACCTGTCTTTGATATTCTTAAGCTAGATTCTTCTGGAGATTCAAGTGGCAGGTAGTAAAATGGATCATGCAAACATAAATGAGATATCTTTGTTCTATTTTAAGTTTCTCATGGCAAATGGTTTTGTGATTGGTCTTTGAACAGCACTTTATTTATAATCCTTTTCAACTTGGAGAGATTTCACCTCAGGAGGCGAGTGAGCACACTGCTCCGGCTTTTGTGATTCTGAAAATGTCATTGCTGTCATTTGTCAAATCTGGATGAAATCTGCCTTCTCAATAAGTGACATCTCCCACTCCTTTGGGGTGAAACTTTTCACTCTTTTTTTTCTTTCTTTCAGAGGAGGAATTCAAAATAAAAGAGAGATATTCGAATTCTGATTGTTTTTTACCAGATGAAAAAGAATTGAACCTCTTCTATGTTAGAGCTACTAAATATCACTGATTTCGGTGCAACGCAATTAGACACCATTGGGCTTATTTTGTTTTATTTTTATGTTGGAATGGAATACCTTTTTATTTCATTCAAAATGGATTATGTTTGTTATCACTTATTAAAAAAAATCTCATGGAGCAAGAGTTGCCTTCCAAATGCAAACAAATTTTTACCCACTCATCGGTGGTGGATTCCCTCCTTTTCAAGTTTCTGGAAATGGTTTCCTTTTCCTTTTTCTTACCTGCTAAAGTCTACATAATAGCACTTTCTTCCCTGTGGCTGGAAATTTGCAGTTCCTGCAGTCCTGTCTTCCAGTTTACCACTGACTAACCTGTCAGTCTATCCTTTTGCACTGGGTTAACATCTCCTGCTCCAGGGTTACGTGAGAAGTTGAAAGCACCCCTCACGTGGTGAAGGGTGTTGTGAGGATTAATTAATGTTTGCAGTGCACATTGAAGCCCAGGGCTGTAAGGTGCTTTATAAATTCAAAATATCACTATGTTAATAGCAGGCTCAGTTACGAGAAACCTGCTAACACAACCCTGCCCCTCTCTGGAGCTCAGTGACCTTTCTATCCATTCCGCTAATTCCATGGTGTCTCCCAAAGGAGTATTCTTGCTCTCCAGTCTGAATCTGCTTCTAACTTAATAAATGCGGCAAACCTGGAAAGCATGTACAGAAAAGGAAGGGATTTATTTATTTAAGTAATGCTTATTCACCTGGAACATAATAGCAGCTGGATTCCTGCTGAATCAAAAATCTATTTGTTCCAGCAGGTCACCCAATGTTGTTTATCAATTTTCATTCCCACTGACAGAATTAGGATACCAAACCATTTCAAATCAGTTTTTTCCTCTTCATTTTGGAGGCTTGCAAATGAAGGGATATATTTAGCTTGGTCATAGCCCATTACTTAGCAGAGGAATGGTGGCTTCTCCCTTTGTCTACAATAGAGGCATGCTTTCCAAGATAGTGTCTTCTGCCCAAGATATCAACCAATATGCAAATACCATCTATTCCATATTGAGCTTTGGGACTGGGAAGTTTAAAATCAGGTGCTTTGTAGTTTCCTAGATATTAATGTCCTTGTTGTGAACTGTTTTAGTCTGATGATCAAACTTTTGACTTACATACACAATTTTAATTATTTTAAGTTGCTTTATCTCAAATGAAGCAATTTATTTTTACATTGTTTTTCTAATAATAAAGATGGGTTCAGTTGGACTCAAACTTTTGTCTGGTTGCCCATGGGCCAGTGACTCAGAGGACTCTCAATGTCATACCTGGGGTTGACAGTCAGGAGTTTATTTACATCTAGAGAAAAAGAGAGAATATAACCAGTTCTCTAATACTCCAGTACTTCTATAAAGAAGCATGCAAGTGTTTGAGTAAAACTGTAAGTTCATAAGGCATGTGAATAATCCCACAGAGGAGAAACTGTAGCTACATGAATATTGATGAAAATTCAGATGTTAAGGATGGCAGAAGTGAGAATGAGCTCAAAACTGAGAGATGACTTTGAGAAAAAGCTGGCTGTTTCCTTCCATTCCCTACTCCCGCAAGCAGGTCAACCAGAAGGTAGGCATTGATCCTGGGATGGGTGGAGGCAGAGCTTATTTTTCACAAACATGGTATCTGGGTGCATAAGGACTACAGGGATAGGAAACAAGGGTCCAGGAAAAAGACTTTCTTATCCTGACATTTAGAGTTTTCCCGGTATAATGGCTGCTTCACATCTAGTCACCACAAGTCTGCCAATTGACTAGCCCTGCTGACACACACAGAGCTGCCCATCAGCTTTCCTATGAACGTGTTTAAAAATATTTATCAACAATCAAGGGTCACCAAATATTTGAGAAAATTTGCACCTTGAGAAGAAAAGATGAAGATAGAGCAAAATAACAGTAGTGGAAACAGATTCATTAGAGATCACAGAACAGAAATTACAGCAAATAAAGCAAACTTAATTAGTATCCTCAGAGAGATTTGCAGAGTTTTACATCTGTAAAACAAGAAGTTGCTTTATAAAAAGGAATAATTAGATGAACTATAAAAAGGAATAATTAGATGTACTATAATTATAAAAGGTTCAACCACTGGGGCGAAGGGTGCATGGGACCACTCTGTACTATCTTTGCAACTTGCTGTGAATATATAGTTATTTCCAAATAAAAAGTTACAAAATAATTTAAAAGAATCAGTTAGAAAATGAGAAAGAACTTCTAAAGTTATGAATAAGTATTTTTCAAAGTAAAAATGATCATAGAAAGTTTGGATGATGAAGTTGAGAAAATATTAAAATTATAAATCATAAAATTAAAAGCCAAAGAGGTAAGAAACATGAAATTTGACCATGGAAGGAGAATAGTATTTGGTCAGATGTGAAAATTATTTATTTAGTTTTAATAATGTAAACATTGCATATTGATTTTCAAATGTTGTATTCAACCTATAAACAAATAAAAAATCATGAAGTAAAATTTTCAGCCATAGGGAGGATAAAGTCATGGTGGTATAATTGTGACTCTATCATTCTCTTTTCCTTCTGCACAACTGTGTAGTATGAACCTTTACCAGCAATCTCAGCTCTTCTTTGGTTCTCTCATATTCTCTCTGTTTTTCCCTCTGCCCCTCCCTTGCAGTCTGCCTCCTTCCTCCCTCTCTCCTCAGATCTTCCTTTCATCCAAGTAGCAATGAGATCTGGAGAATTTGTTTCTCAGAGAGGCCCTGGAGTAAAGTAGCCTTGATAACTCTCTGCTAGGATTTAGCGTGTCATGGTTGGCAGCATGACAGAGGCTTTCTAATTTGATTCTTTCCTTCCAATGCATTATGTATATTTGTATCAAATCATTCAGGCCAAGCTTGGGTAAAGAAATTGTCAAAGGCTTGAGACCAACTCACTGCATCACTGCACTGGTATTGGGAACCCACGCTAGCAATTGAAGGTTGCTTTGTCTCCCTATGTCCTTGTCTCCTGTATATTTGATTTTCTTGCCCAAAGGAAGAGTGGCTAGTTCGTGGTTATGGATATTTCTGAGCCCCTGACCCAATAAAATAGTCTTATCACTTGATAACACTCAATTGCCCTCAACCCAGACTCTTATCTCTATTTCCAGAATGACTGAGGTCTGTAATCCTTGATTTATTGCTTCTAGAGTTACTATTGTTTATTATCCTGCCCACCAAGGACTCTTTTTTGCCAACTCTGTGAAATCCAGAAAGGGATGTCTGTGCCTCAATATCCATTATGATTTCTGGGGTAAGAGATGGAGGTGACTCCAGAGAGGTCTGGAGTTGAGATAATCCAATTAGTGACATGAAGGGCAATTTGCAAGGATGACAGTTCCTTCATAATATTATCCAAAAGAATACTCTTGTATGTCAAAGTCAGAGCAGGGGTGTTCACAGATACCACCTTCCTGGGTAGTGTGGTTGCCTCTCAGTCTTAATTTCATCCTGATGGCTTTAGGAAGTATATATATCTTCTTATACTTTAAAAGATGTGGGTGACTGTATCGTCTTATCACCTCATTTTATAGGTGAGGAAGCTGAGGCATAAAGAGGGCATGTGCTTTGCACAGGTTCCTACAAGCAGAATTGTTAACTAGACTCCTCACCTGTCATCTCCTAGCACTTTGCAACATTTTTTTTCCCAAAAACATTAATATTTGTTCAAGTAAAAAATAATTCAACAGTTTCTCAAAAATCAGAAAAGGAAATATTTGTAATTCCAAAAACTGAATAGTAAAAAACAACTTTATAATCTTTTCTTCCTTTGTTTTGCCAGATTAATCTGTCCAATTTTTTTCACAAAGCGGAGGGCTTCTCCACTGACTTCTCTGCTGGTTGTGGAATTAGGATCTTTTTCAGAGCCCATGCTGTTTTTCCAAATATTTTCCTTTCCCTCAAACTGTTTATAACAATACCAATAAGAACATTGTTAAATATGAAGACTTCCAGGGAACACCCTAAGAAATTCTGATTCAGGAGATCAAGCCTGGGATTTCATTTTTTTAAAATCATGCCTTGCCAGGTAGGTCTATAGAGCACACCTTGAGCAAATTTCTGCTATGTTTCAGCTCTATCAACTAAATTTTGCTCACATTTTTTAACTCCCCAGTACATATCCAAGCACATAGTGATGGCTGCCATGTTAGTAGAGGTGAAAAATCAGTCATGTGGTTTGACAATGGGGCAGCATAGTTTTTTATCTAGGATATATGTTGTCACACACATAATAGACTCTCAATCAAAGTTTATCAATAAAATTAAGACTAGGCTTTATCAACCAAGGAGAGTAGCTTCTTTGTCCAGCCTGTTGACCTGGATGAATGACATTTGGTTAATTGTAGGCTTTGAAGTATTGCTCCACACAGATTCTAGATTCGTTTCATTGGTTTCTTTTCATCTATAAGGCAGGTAATCAATTCTAAAGGT
This sequence comes from Choloepus didactylus, assembly GCF_015220235.1. Classification (NCBI taxonomy): domain Eukaryota; kingdom Metazoa; phylum Chordata; class Mammalia; order Pilosa; family Megalonychidae; genus Choloepus; species Choloepus didactylus. Next base: position 28,233,511 of record NC_051322.1, on the reverse strand, counting down.
TTTTCACTATATTGAAAAGAGGTAGAATATTTGGTTTGTTTTTCTCTTCGTATATTTAAGGTTGATATATCATTGGAGCCTCATAGAATATGGAAAAAGGAGAAGGAGTGGAGTTTAAAAAAAAAAAGTAAATTTCATACCTGCCATTTAGTAGCAATGTGATCTTGAAAACCTGAATTTCTTCTGTTAGAGTAATTCCAATTACTTTTCCTTTTTTTTTGCGTTTAATATTTATATATTTTATTGAGATTGTTCTCATACCATACAACTATCCAAAGTGTACAATCAATTGCCCATGGTACCATCATACAGCTGTGTATCCATCAACACAATTTTTTTTTTCAATTTTTAGAACATTTTCATTACTTCAGAAAAGAAATAAAGACAAAAAAAAAAGGAAACTCAAATCCTCCCATACCCCTAACCACGCCCCTCTCCATTATTGATTCGTACTTTTGGTATAGTACATTTGTGACTGTTGATGAAAGAATGTTAAAATACTACTAACTGTAGTATATAGTTGACAATAGGTATATATATTTTTCCTATATGCCCCTCTATTATTAACTTCTAGTTATAGTGTCATACATTTGTTCTAGTTTGTGAGAGAGATTTCTAATATTTGTATAGTTAATCATGGACATTGTCCACCACAAGTTTCACTGTTTTATACATTCCCATCTTTTAACCTCCAGCTTTCCTTCTGGTGACATACATGACTCTGAGCTCACCCTTTCCACTACCTTCACAAACCTTTCAGCACTGTTAGTTATTCTCACAACATTCTACCATCATCCCTGTCCATTTCCAAACATTTAAGTTCACCCTAGTTGAACATTCTGCTCATACTAAGCAACCGCTCCCCATTCTTTAGCCTCATTCTATGTCCTGGTAACTTATCTTTCATGTCTATGAGTTTACATATTATAATTAGTTCATATCATTGAGACCCTGCAATATTTGCTGTTATGTGTCTGTCTTATTTCACTCAATATAGTTCCCTCAAGTTTTCTTCATCAACCCATTTCTTTTAAGATGGTTTTGTTCACACATCATACATTCCATCCTTAGTAAACAGTTGTTGGTTCCCTGTATAGTCACGTATTTATGTATTCAGCACTATTGCCACTATCTATATAAGGACATCTCCATTTCTTCCACAAAGAAGGAGGAAGAGTCAAAGAAGGCAGAGAGACAAAAAGGAAAGATAAAGAGAGAGAAAAAAAGAAACAAACAAACAAAAAACAAAACTTGACAGCTAGAAAGCAACAAAAGAAAAGATAGCATTAACCTAAAGTAGAATAAAGAGTCAGCCAATGTCACCAACACCTGGAGTCACATACCCTTCCCCTATTCCCCATCCCCCATATGCATTTAGCTTTGGTGTATTGCCTTTGTTATATTAAATGAAGCATACTACAATGTTTCCGTAAATTATAGTCTCTAGTTTGCATTGATTGTATTTTTCCCCCATCCCACCCTATTTTTAACACCTTGCAATGTTGACATTCATTTGTTCTATCTTCTGTAAAAACATATTTGTATCTTTTATTACAATCGTTGCGCACCCTAGGTTTCCCTGAGTTACACAGTCCCAGTCTTTATCCTTCGTCTTTTGTTCCTGTGTCCCACATGGTCCCAAGCTTCCTCTTTCAACCATACTCATCTTCGTTCAGTGTAGTAACATTGTTGTGCTACTATCTCACAAAATTGTTTACCAAACCTCTCACTCCTGTCTTTTCCTTTCTGTCTGCAGTGCTTCCTTTAGTGTTTTCTGTAGAGCAGGTATCTTGTTCACAAACTCGATTATTGTCTGTTTGTCAGAGAATATTTTAAGCTGTCCCTCATATTTGAAGGATAGTTTTTCTGGATATAAGATTCTTGGTTGTTGGTTTTTCTCTTTCAATATCTTAAATATATCACCCCACTTCCTTCTTGCCTCCATGGTTACTATTGAGAAATCTGTACATAGTCTTATCAAGCTTCCTTTGTATGTGATAGATTGCTTTTCTCTTGCTGCTTTCAGGATTCTCTCTTTATCTTTGATGTTTGATAATCCGATTATTAAGTGTCTTGGTGTGGGTCTATTCAGATCTATTCCGTTTGGGGTACACTGCACTTCCTGGATCCATAATTTTATGTCTTTCATAAGAGATGGGAAATTTTCATTGATTATTTCCTCTATTACTGCTTCTGCCCCTTTTCCCTTCTCTTCTCCTTCTGGGACACCAATGACACATACATTCTTGTTTTTGTTTTGTCCTTAAGTTCCTGGAAATGTTGCTCATATTTTTCCATTCTTTTCTCTATCTGTTCTTTTGTGTATAGGCTTTCAGGTGCCTTGTTCTCCAGTTCCTGAGTGTTTTCTTCTGCCTCTTGAGATCTGCTGTTTTATGATTCCATTGTTTCTTTCATCTCTTGTGTTGCAGCTTCCATTTCCATAGATTCTGCCAGTTGGTTTTTCAAACTTTCAATTTCTACCTTATGTACAACCAGTGTTTTCATTATACAGTTCATCTCTTTTGCCATATCGTCCCTAAACTTTTTGAACTGACTTATTATTAGTTGTTTCAATTCCTGTATCTCAGTTGAAATGTAAGTTTGTTCCTTTGACTGGGCCATAACTTCATTTTTCTTGGTGTAGGTTGTAGTTTTCTGTTGTCTAGGCATGGTTTCCTTGATTATTGCAACCAGGTTTTCCCAGACCAGAATGGGCTCAGGTCCCAGAAGGAAGAAATATTCAGTATCTGGTTTCCCTGAGGGTGTGTCTTAGAAAATTGGTACACCCTGTGATGCCTCAGGTCACTGTGCTTTTCTGTCCAGCAGGTGGTGCCTGTCAGCCTGTAACTCCAGAATGGTGTAAGGAGGTGTGGCCTGTGGCTGTTTTTCCCCAGGCTCTGGGGTCTTGTTCTGAATGAAAGGTGGGTAGTAGAGCTGGGCCCCACCCCTTTCCTCTCAAGGAAGATAAGCCCCTAGGGAGAGGTCATTAGCATTTGAATAGACTCTGCCTGTGCTACCTCCACCCTTGTCTGGGTCAGAGCTCTGTGGAACTGAAAATGGCTGAGGCTTTCTCCACTGAGCCGAAACAGGGACAGAAAGTCCTCTAAAGGGCCAGTCTGTGGCCACCCTCCAGCTCTCCAAGGTCAGTTGTTACCCAAAGCCTCTGTCTGCTTGTTGGGGATTTGTAGCTCATAGCAAGCAGTCCACGCTTGTTAATTCAAACCCCACTTGGAGCTCAGCTGAGCTACATTCACTTGCTGAGAGAGAGCTTCCCTCTAGCACTATGAGGCTTTGCAGCTCAGGTTTTGTGGGGGAGGGGGCTCCTGGCTTGGATCCTCAATTCTTACTTACAGATTTTATGCTGCAATCTCAGGCATTCCTCCCAATTCAGGTTGGTGTATGATGAGTGGATAGTCATGTTTGTCCCCCCACAGTTATTCTGGATTATTTACTAGTTGTTCCTAGTTGTTTATTAGTTGTTCCTGGGGGACTAACTAGCTTCCACTCCTCTCTATGCTGCCATCTTCTCACATATATCCCATTTACTTTTCACAACTGTTGTGTGGTGTAAGAAAAGTAAGGTGTTACCTGGTGCATGGTAAGTGCTCAATAAGTGTTAGTTTCATTCTCTTCTCTTCTTTCTGCTTTTTCTGTTGGGTAGCTAAGTAATCCTCATCAAGCATATGACCTTGTATGACAAATCAGGTTTTCCTAATGAATCTAGAACATTTCTCCAAGTACTGATCTCCATTGTATTTGATCTCACGGCAAATGGTGAATTATGGTAGAAATTGCTAGTGGGACAGTGGATATGGACAAAAGTGAATATATTTTGGAGGCAGAGCTAATAGGACTAGCTGTTAAGATTTAATATATGGACTTGCAGAAAGAGAAGAACCAAAGATGGCACCCAGATTTTTTGGAATGAGCAACTAATTTTGTATTGGACCTAGTTAGTAAGATGATTACACAGGAAAAGGAAGAGTGTTGGGAGGGGAAAAAAAAGACAGAATCAAGAGTTGTATCTTAGACTTGCCAATTTTGAGAGGCCCATTACATAACCAAGTAAAGATGCCATGTGCTTCTTAATTTCAAGGGGAAAAATCAGTTCTAGATATATAAATTTGGCAATTTTTAACATATAGACTGTATACAAAGCCATAGGACTGAATAAGATCATACTGGAAATAATGTAGACATCAAATAAAAGAAGGCATAGTATCAAACCAAGTTTGTTTTCAATGCTTGGCAGTGGAGTAAAGGAAGAGGAACCAGCATAGAAAACTGATAAAGCAGACCCAGAGAAGTAGTAGGAAAACAAAGACTATATCAGAAAGTCATAAAAGTAGTGTTTTGAGAAGGGAAGACTGTTGAACTGTGTTGAGAGGATGTAGTGAGAGGATGTTGTGTTTAGGAACACAAAGATCATGAATAATTTTGACAAAAGCAGTTTCTGTTGAATGGTGGAAACAAAAGTCCATTTGATGTAAGTTGAGGAGGGAATGGGGCTGTCATTTATTTGGTTTGAGGATCTTTTTGTATATGATGAGGTATCTCAACATAAACAACAATCTGAGATGAAAAGACAGCCTTGTGAGTTTAATAAGCTTTCTCAAACTCCTGTTCCTTTAAATGTTAGAGGTTGAGTCACAGATTGCAAATGTTTATGTTTTGCATTTTCTTAAATCACTATCAACTAAGCGTACCTTCTACCTGATATCCAAGTATCACCATTGTGTGATCTGGAGGACACAAGGTCTCATCTAGTATTAACACTAAAAAGCCTTGAACTGCAAAGCTCCCTCTGTTGCTGGGAAACAGTTGACCTCATTGCTGCCATTACAGAAAAGAATTGAGAAGTTGTGAAGGGAAAGCCAATGTTGGACTTCAGGTGATATCGGAGAAGAGAGTTCAGTTATGTTTGCCTTTTCAGCTCTGATTGAGTCTTATTTACATTGAGAGAGAAAAGGAGATTGAATTTGCACCAATTAAGCCTTGATTGTTGATAAATTGTTCCCTAGTATCAATGGCTGTCATCTCTGTTTTCACATGTCTATTAGTCTGATGCATGATTGAATTTTGTTTTATTATTAGGAAGGAAGGGGTACAGAAAAAATACATTTGTCAGGCTGTGGCATCTATTTGTGGGTTGAATTTCCTTCTGTTGGAAATGATTTATAGTTATTACAGAATGTAGAACAGCTTTCCTCTAATTCAAATGTTTAATCTATTTCACATGCTGTTCTGGTTTGCTAATGCTGCTGTTGTGTAAAATACTAAAAATGGATTGGCTTTTATAAAGGGGGGTTTATTTGGTTACAATGTTACAGTCTTAAGACCATAAAAGTGTTCAAACTAAGGCTTCAACAATAGGATAACTTTACTGAAGAATCACTGATGACCTCCAGACAACCTGTGTTAGCTGGGAAGGCACATGGCTGGTGTCTGTCCCAGGTTGTTTCGGCTCCTGTCTGAGCTCCTGTGTGTCTTTAGCTTAGCATCTCCAAATGTCTCCAAGCACCTGCTTTCAACAGCCATCTCCAAAATGTCTTTCAGCTCCTCTTGGGATGTTTGGTCCTCTTTTAGCTTCTCTGGAGCAAACTCTGGGCCAACATTTCTTACCTAAGCTTTTGGGTCTTGGCTTAGCATATCCCCAGGTGTTTTCATTTCTCTGCTCTCTGTGCCAGCTCCCTTTAAAGAACTGTAGTAAACTAATCAATACCTACCCTGAAAGGGCAGAGTAAAATCTCCATGGAAACATTCAATCACGAGGTCACATCCTAATCAACAGAATAATAAATCTGCCACCACAAGATTGCATTAAAGTATATGGCTTTTCCTGGGGAACATAATATATCCAAACTGGCATACATGCCTATGGCATAAAGAAATATATGCCAAAATTACACCCAGGCAAAAAGCCCAAGCCTTTTGTGTGCCCAGCTTTCCCTCTTCTTTATTCATTTGGTATTTAGGAAAATCTTCACTTACCATTAGCATCAATCACGTAGAACTGTTCTTATTATTTGACACACCCATTGCATCTTCCTGTCTTTGTGCTTCTGGTCATGTGCTGTGGTGTAGACTTTCCTTCTCTCTCCTTCTTTGAAGTTTGTTGACACTTTCTTTATGGCTTTGCACATGATCAATTATTGTAATTATTCCATGTGTCCATGAGAAAAATGTAAAATCTCTGGTTGTTGGATGCAGTATTCAATATATATGTATACTGAATTAATTGCATCATCCAAATTTTCTGTATCCATACTGATTTAAGAATTAAATCTATCAATTCTTAAGAGAGGGTTATTAAAATCTCCCCTTAAAATTTCGCTGGTCTTACCTAACTGGAGAAATTAGACTTTTACATTATGATTATTGATATGACCAGGTTTATTTCTACCATCTAAATTATTTTTTATTTCTTTTTGTCTTGCTTTTCAAATGTATCTTTTTATTATATTTTATTGTATTTATCTTATATTAAGGTGACACTAATTGATGTGATAAGTAAATCCCCAGATGTCAGCAAGTGAACACAATAGAATTTTATTTGTCCCTTGTATAAAGTTCAAAACAGGTGTTCCTCATTGGTGGGCCTGTTTCCAAGTGGTGATTTTGGGACTCTGCCTCTTTATGTTGTGATTCATTCAGGTTGCCAAATAAGAAGAAACAGCACGGAGACTTAGGTATAAGTGGTCTTTACGAATCAGACTTGGAAGTAGTCTGTCATTTCCAAATCCCATTGATCAGAATTCAGTCATATTCAGCCAAATGGCTACAACTAACTGTAAGGGAGTCTAGAAATATATTGTAACTATATGTTCTAAAATATAAGTAGTAAATAAGTTTGGTAAACAACTAGCCAATCTCTACCACACACATGCCCCTTTTTGACTTTTACCCATATCCCTTCCAAACATCCTCCATACTCATTTGGAAATTATATAGTCTATTTCAACTTTTTATTCATTACTCTCTTTTTTTGACCCACATATTTAGCTTCCCAATGCCACAGTCAATCAATATCTTTACCCTCTTCCCAAACAACACAATGACTTTAGAAGTCTTTAACTCTAATCTCATTCTGTATCAGTCATCATATAATCAGGAGAAAGAAACCACTGAGTAATTTCTTTTTAGATTTTTTTAAATTTAATTTTATGGAAATTGTTCACATACCAGACAATCATCCAAAGTGTACAATCAGTTGTTCACGGTACCATTATATAGTTGTGCATTCATCACCACAATTAATTTTTTTTCAAATTTTAGAACATTTTCATAACTCCCGAAAAGAAATAAAAATAAAAAAGAAAACTCAAATTGTCCCATACCCCAACACCCACCCCCATTATTGACTTATAGTATTGGTATAGTACATTTGTTACTGTTGATGAAAGAATGTTAAAATACTACTAACTGTAGTATATAGTTTGCAATAGGTATATTTTACCCTATATATCCCTCTATTATTGACTTCTTTTTTTAATTCATTTTTATTGAGCTATATTCACATACCATGCAGTCATACAAAACAAAGCGTACATTCAGTTGTTTACAGTACCATTATATAGTTGTGCATCCATCACCAAAATTAATTTTTGACATTTTCATTACCACACACACAAAAATTAAAATTAAAGTAAAAAAGAACACTGGGTGCCTTTTTTTTCTCTCTCTCTCTCTTTCCCTATTTTTCTACTCATCCATCCATAAACTAGACAAAGGGGAGTGTGGTCCCTATGGCTTTCCAAATCACATTGTCACCCCTCATAAGCTACATTTTTATACAGTCGTCTTCAAGATTCATGGGTTCGGGGTTATAGTTTGATCATTTCAAGTATTTATTGCTAGCTATTCTAATTCATTAGAATCTAAAAAGGATTGTCTATATTGTGCATAAGAGTGCCCACCAGAGTGACCTCTTGGCTCCCTTTGGAATCTCTCTGCCACTGAAGCTTATTTCATTTCCTTTCACATCTCCCTTTTGGTCCAGAAGATGTTTTCCATCCCACGATGCCAGGTCTAGGTTCCTCCCCGGGATTCATATTCCAAGTTGCTAGGGAGAGTCACTCCCCTGGGTGTCAGATCCCACATAGTGGGGAAGGCAGTGATTTCACCTTTCAAGTTGGCTTAGCTAGAGAGAGCGGGCCACATCTGAGCAACAGAGAGGCATTCAAGAGGAGGCTCTTATGCACAATTATAGGGAGGCCTAGCCTCTCCTTTGCATCAACAGTTGCCAAGGGCAAGTCCTGTGGTAGAGGGCTTAACCCATCAAACTACCAGTCCCCTATGTCTGTGAGCACATCAGCAACCAATGAGGTGGGGAATCCAAAGGCCCCTGCATTCTTCACCAGCTCCTCAAAGGGCTCTGCATATTTTTTCATTGTCTTTTTTTTTAATTAACTTTTTTTTAAATCAACTATATCAAAAAAAAATTTTAGAAAACATACAATAAACAAACAAAAAAAAAAACATTTCAAACAAAGCATAACAAGGGATAACAAGGGAGTAAGAAAAAGACAACTAACCTAAGAAACTACTTTACTTCCAACATGTTCCTACTCTACCCCAAGAAAATAACCTAATATAGCAACATTTCTGTGAACTTGTTCCTACCATCCCCATCAGAAATTAACAGACCATAGTCATTCCTGGGCATTCCCAGAACATTAAATTTACCCACGATAGCTTATCTGTTCTTATTGGATTATCATTCCCCCTTCCTTAATTGCTCTGTATTGTTAGTTCCCCTACATTCTATATTATAAGCCATTTGTTTTACATTTTTTAATGTTCACATTAGTGTTAGCATATGATATTTCTCTTTTTGTGCCTGGCTTATTTCGCTCAGCATTATGTCTTCAAGGTTCATCCATGTTGTCATATGTTTCATGACATCGTTCCTTCTTACAGCTGCGTAGTATTCCATTGTGTGTATACACCACATTTTATTTATCCACTCATCTGTTGAAGGACATTTGGGTTGTTTCCATCTCTTGGCAATTGTGAATAATGCTGCCATGAACATTGGCGTGCAGATATCTGTTTGTGTCACTGCTTTCAGATCTTTCAGGTATATACGAAGAAGTGGAATCGCTGGATTGAAGGGTAACTCTATATCTAGTTTTCTAAGGACGTGCCAGACTGACTTCCAGAGTGGCTGAACCATTATATAATGACTCCATTTTTAACACCTTGCAAGGTTGACATTCATTTGTTCTCCCTTATGTAAAAACATATTTGTACATTTTATCACAATTGTTGAACACTCTAGGTTTCACTAAGTTATACAGTCCCAGTCTTTATTTTGCCTCTTTCCTTCTGGTGTCCCACATGCTTCTAACCTTCCTCTTTCAACCATACTCACAGTCATCTTGGTTCAGTGTACTTACATTGCTGTGCTACCATCACCCAAAATTGTGTTCCAAACGTCTCACTCCTCTCTTTTCCTATCTGTAGTGCTCCCTTTATTTTCTGTAGCTCAGGTATCTTGTTCAAAAAGTCTCTCATTGTCTGTTTGTCAGAGAATATTTTAAACTCTCCTTCATATTTGAAGGACAGTTTTGCTGGATGTAGGATTCTTGGTTGGTGGTTTTTCTCTTTCAGTATCTTAAATGTATCACCCCACTTTCGTCTTGCCTCCATAGGTTCTACTGAGAAATCTGTAGAGTCTTATCAGGCTTCCCTTGCATGTGATGGATCACTTTTCTCTTGCTGCTTTCAGGATTCTCTCTTTGTCTTTGATGCTTGATAATCTGATTATTACGTGTCTTGGCATAGGTCTATTCAGATCTATCCTGTCTGGGGTACTGTGCTGGTTTGAATCAATTATGTCCCCCAGAAAAAGCCATATTCTTTGATGCAATCTTGTGGGACAGACATATTAGTGGGGATTAAGTTGACACATTTGGATTAGGTTGTTTCCATGGAAATGCACCCCACCCAACTGTGGGTGATAACTCTGATTGGATAATTTCCATGGAGGTTTGGCCCCACCCATTCAACATGGGCCTTGATTAGTTTACTGGAGCACTATATAAGCTCAGACAGAAGGAGCAAGCTTGCTACAGCCAAGAGGAACACTTTGAAGAATGCACAGGAGCTGAGAGAGTAGCGGCAGATGAGAGACAGTTTGAAGATGGCCATTGAAAGCAGACTCTTGCTCGGGAGAAGCTAAGAGAGGACAAACACCCTAAGAGCAAATAAGAGTGACATTTTTGAGGAACTGCAGCCTAGAGAGGAATGTCCTGTGAGAAAGCCATTTTGAAACCAAAACTTTGGAGCAGAAGCCAGCCAGCCACATGCCGTCCCAGCTAACAGGTTTTCTGGACACCATTGGCCATCCTCCAGTGAAGGCACCCTATTGCTGATGTGTTAACTTGGACACTTCATGGCCTTAAGACTGTAACTGGGTAACCAAATAAACCCTTCTTATAAAAGCCAAGCCATCTCTGGTGTTTTGCATTCTGGCAGCATTAGCAAACTAGAACAGGTATGCTGCAATATTTGGATCTGTAATTTTATGACTTTCATAAGAGATGGGAAATTTTCATTGGTTATTTCCTCTATTATTGCTTCTGCTCCTTTTCCGTTCTCTTCTCCTCCTGGGACGCCCATGACATGTACATTCATGCGCTTCATGTTGTCGTTCAATTCCCTGAGCCATTGCTCATATTTTTCCATTCTTTCCCCTATCTGTTCTTTTGTGTGTAGGATTTCAGGTGTCTTGTTCTCTGGTTCCTGAATGTTTTATTCTGCCTCTTGAGATCTGCTGTTGTACATCTCCATTGTGATTTTCATCTCTTGTATTGTGCCTTTCATTTCTATAGATTCTGCCCGTTGTTTTTTCAAACTTTCAATTTCTACATTATGTTCACCCAGTGTTTTCTTTGTCTCCTTCATCTGTTTTGCTGTATCTTCCCTAAAATTGTTGACTTGGCTTTTGAATTGATTTAGCATATTTATTTGAAAATCTTTAATTGATTTTTCCATTAAAGTGAAGCAGTATCTCAACTGTATATCAGTTGAGGTGTATGTTTGTTCCTTTGACTGGGCTGTATCTTCATTTTTTCTGATGTGATTTGTATATTTCTGTTGTCTAGACATCTGGTTTCTTGGTTACCCTAATCAGATTTTCCCAGACCAGAAAGGGCTCAGGTCTCAGAATGGGGCTATATTCAGTGTCAGGTTTCCCTGAGGGTGTGTCTTTGAAGATTGATGGACCTTCCTGTGAGGCCTCTAGCCACTATGCTTTTCCTAACCTGCCCAAGTGGTGGCACCTGTCAGCCTGTCGCTCCACACAAGAGAGGTGGGGTCCCTTTAATTCTCTTCTTAAGTTGTTTCTGTTTTGACTGTCTTCCCCCAGGCCCTGGGGTCTGAGTTCTGAAGGGAGGGCAGGCACTAGAGCTGGGCCCTCCCTCCTTCCTCTTAGAGAAGGTACACCTCCTAGGGATTTATCTTCTGCACTTGAATTACTCCTTTGTCTTTCTGACTCTGTTAACTCCACCCCTGTCTGAGTCAGAGCACTGCAAACTGAAAATGACTGAGGCTTTCTCTGCTGAGCCACTCAGGTTGAGAGAGAGAAAAAGGGAAAGATATCCTCTTTTCAGAGCCAGTCTACAGCCCCCCAGTTTCGCCTGTTGGCCAGAGGTAACACCCAGTCTTCTGGGCCTCCTTTCCCGGGACACAGGCACATTTTGGCTCTCTCAGGTCAGTGGTGTCTAAAAGCCTCTGTATTATTTATTTATTTATTTATTTTCCATCAGTCCCACTCCTTTCCACTGGGAGTGATGTCAGGGTACTTTGCTGCTTGTTAGGGGTTTTCTATGTTTGTAGCTTTGTCTGTGTTCATAGCTTATATTCAGCAGTCCACATTTGTTAATTAAAACTCCTGTTGGAGCTAGGTTGAGCTATATTCACTTGCTCCAGGAACGCTGCTTTCTCCCACAGCAAGGTCTTGCAGCTCAGTCTGCTGTGAGGGGAGGGAGCTCCCAGTATGTTTCTGCAGTTTTTACTTACAGTTTTTATGCCACAATCTCAGCCATTCCACCCCTTCCAGGTTGGTGTACAATGTATGGACAGTCACAGTTGTCCCCCAGCAATTGTTCTAGTTTATTTACTAGTTGTTCCTGGTCATTTATTAGTTGCTCTAGGGGACTGACTAAATTCCATACCTCTCTATGCTGCCATCTTGCCCAGAAGTCCCCTGAGTAATTTTAACAGAAAAAGTTTAATATGAAGAATTATTAAAGAGTATGGTGTTATGTGGAATTGGATAGTAAGAATTCAGGAGGACTGTAAAGAATTTAGGAACTGCAGATATAGACAGCAGCTACTATCCCCACAGCTGTAATAGAGCACCCCAGGAAATTTCCTTCCTCCTCCCCTGGACTAAGACCTGGTTGGAGAGAATGTGGATGTCAGAGAATTACCGAAGTGCTTCACTGGTAGGGTTGCTAGAAATATGCCCTCTGTTCTCTGAGATGCTGAAGGAAGATGTTCACAGGGAGTTCCTTGCCTTGAAACTCACCACAAGTCACCCAAAGGGATCCTGTGTGAAACCATCACAGAAAGGTGCTGCCTCAAAAACTGCAAGTGGATACTGGTGCTGTTGGGGGCTATTCTCAAGGTGGCAACTTGCTGTTGGCACAGCACGGTGAAGTCCTGGAAAGTCCTGGGGAAACTGCTGGCTGCTGTCCACTTCACATGGTAGGAACTTGTGTCTGGAGAAGCTGCTCTCTGCAGGAGTCAAGTGTGGGGAAAAGAGTGCTCTGCTGGTGCTGAGCAGAAGAAATGCTGCATCCTATAGGACCGTGGTGAGCAGGGCATACAGACTGAGAAAGAGAAATCCCCTTCTACCTCTTGTGTTCCTCCTGTCCCCTCTATTGGCAAGGCTTAACCTTGTACCACCTGGCACAGAGGGAATATTTGCAAAGCTCACTTCCATTATCACAGAGCAGGCAAAGAAGATGAATTTGGAAATGAAAAGCAATGAATTGATGATACACACACACACCCCTTCTAACTTACATATTTGGGCATCATTTCAGTTCCATATTTTAAGTCCACAAACTAGACAATTATGTTCTAGCTTTATAGCATTATATTTCTGCACATTTTCCACTTTCTTTTCTCACCAGTATTTCTAGTATTTCAGACCTTTTTGTGGTCATTTCTCTTCTCATGAAACAGATCTTTACAATTGCAAGGCTCTGCTATAATAAACTGTTTTCCTTATCTAAGAATGTCTTTATTTCGCTTTCATTCCTCCAACTTTTCTCTTGTGTTGTTCTCTCTTGCTTCTTCTTCTAGGATTCTAATTGCACTTATATTAGATCCTTTGACATCCCTCAGCTTTCGGTTACTTGATTCGGTGCCTTAAAAAAAAATTTTTTTTTTGTCTTATTTAGTTTTACTCTATTCTCTGTGTTTCAGTTTTGTATAATTTCCATATTGACACCAAGTTCACTGATTGTTTCCTAAAGTGTGTCAAGTTTACTGATAAGTACATCAAAGGCATGCTTCTAGCATTTCCATTTTATCTTTCCTGTAGTTTCATATCGCTAGTCATGAATGCTGTGTAGGTCTTCCACTAGAACTCTTAATATATTCATCATAATTATTTTCAATTTCCTTATAGTTCCAATGTCTGCATCATATTTGAGTCTGTTTCTGTTCATTATTTTGTCACTTGACAGTATGTAGTTTGTTTGTTTCTTTGTTTTTCTGTGTATTGTTTGTATGTCTCAATTTTTTTTTTTAAAACTGGACATCTTTTGTAGTACAGTAGAAATTGAGGTAAATAGTGTGTATTCCTGGAAGTTAGCATGTATTTTCTTCTGCCAGGCCTATAATACAGAGGTTAAACTAAGCTAAAGAGGAATTAAGCTAAAGAGAAGGTGAGCATTTTTGATGTTGCTGTGGGTCATGTCAGTGCTCCATAGGCTTCAGATTTCTCAGTGTTATTTGTATTGTGGGTGACAGTTTGTTTGCCAGAGGGGTTTTCTCTATATTTGTTTTAGGTCTTTCCTTTTTTTCCTGTACCTCAGAAAAGGTCTCTTTGCATTCCTGGCCCTATCCCAGAAGTAGACTGTTGTTGCTTTTTCCTCAGCAATTGTTGAGCCATAAGTTTAACTCGGAAGGCCAGAATGGGTCTGCTCTGCTGTTCTGATTCAGCAGCAGCCTTAGGTGGGCACCGTGTCCCTTGGTCACAGAGGTAGGGCCTTCTCAGTGATCTTGCCTCAATCACAGCTTTTGAATAGCTGTAATGTTTTGGGTCCATGGCATATTTCTACTTCTTTCCCTTGGTTGTTTCTTCTGTTCCCCCAGTTGCAATGGATAGTCACCAGAGCTCTGAGGGACAAAGGATCTGGGGGAGCTCTATGCTCTCCTCTTTGCAGTGACTCCTCTTCTCTTCCCCTGAGCAAGCACCATGAGCAAGGCTTTCTCAGATTATCTTGCCACTAATCTTTCTGGTGAGCACCCAGTGAAGTCTATGGAGAATAGCGTATAAATGGGTGCAAAGTCTACCCTGCCTGGGGATTTGTCACCCAGGTTTTCACATTGTGATGCTACCCCACAATTGTACTTTAAAAATTCATTAGAAATTTTTAACTGTTTTCTTACCAGCAATATCCTGAAGCATCTAACCAAAGTAAGCAAACTCTTGTCTCCAATTACTTCTTAGAGGTGTCTGTTTTTTCTTATATTTTTGATTGGCTGATTACCCTGAAACCTCAGCTCTCTGGTAGCTTCAAGGAAAGTTGTGAATTTGCCGTAACTCAGCTATTTCTGTTGTTGTTCTAAGGATGAAAGTGATCATCTTTTCCAGCTTTCTACATAAGAGAAAATCCAAAGTCTCACCTTCATTCTTGAAATATAGTTTTGTTGTACATAAAGTTCTCTGACAGTTATTTTCTCTTAATTCTGTGAAGATGTTCTGCTTATAGTTTCCGAGGTTGTTAACGAGAAATTAACTGTCACTATAACTGTCATTAGTGAGGTGATTTTTCTTTTTCCCTTTGCTTACAGTTTAAGATTACTCATTTCTTTTTGCATTTTGCAATCTCATTATTATATATCTAATTATTAATTTAATTTAATTTATCCTGCTTAGATGTGTTGGGATTCCTGATTGGTGTTTTTCATCAATTCTGAAAAATTCTTATCTGTTATCTTTCTTTTTGAATATTGCCTCTTGCCTGTTGTCCTTGCTTCATAAATTCTCTTTATAATTTCTATCTTTTCACGTGTTTTGGGGGATTTCATTTGTCATGTATTTTGGGTTATTTCATTAGTTTTAACTTTCAGTTCACTATTTCTCTTTTTTCCCCATCTAGTTAATTTGTTGTTTAACCTACCCAATGACTGCACATGCACACATACATACGTGCATAAATACATAGGTGTTTCATTACCTTCAGCTGCTAAAGCAAGTATTATGCGATGTCATGGCTTAAATAACGGGAATTTATTAGCGCACAGTTTGGGGGCTAGGGATAAGTTCAAATCAAGACCTCATCAAGGTGATTAATTCTTCCCAAAGACTGGCATTCTGGGGCTGGCTGCCAGCAACCTTTAGTTCTGGGTTCCTCTTCCCATGGCAGTGCACAGGGCATTCTCTCCTGGCCTCTCCCTTCTCTTCTGGGTTCCACTGACCTTTAGCTTCTTGCTTATAGCTTTCTCTTTCTCTGTATGAATTTCACTCTCCTTATAAAAGACTCCAGTAATAGAATTAAGACCCATTTTAATTGAGTTGAGCCATACCTTAACTGAAATGACCTCATTAAAAAGTCCTACTTTCAATGGGTACGCATCTACAGGAATGGATTAAGTTTACGAACTTGTTTTTCTAGGGAACCTACCTCCAAAAACCATAGTAGGTATATATAAATATAGACAGACAGAATTGTAAATATATAGATATATTGATATAGATACATTTACAGAATAGCCTGGGTTGAAATTGCATTCCTCCAGAGTGGGTTTACATGTGATGTGGTTCAGCCAGTCTGGTCACAAATATTTCACAGTGCCCCTATGAGCTACAGCACCTTTTCCTATTTTACTTGCTGAATGTATTGTCTTTTGGGAAACGTACTTTGTACAAGTTTTTCTTCCCCCTTTTATTGCAACTTTGCCCTTACTAAGACTTAGACTTCTATGCCTTCCGGTCTCCATTACCCAAGCTCCCCTCCAACCTCTGCCTCTAGGCCATTACTGTAGTAGATAATATCTACTTCAGTTTCACTATCTTTTATGAATTCATAATTTGCTTGTTTCTTGTTGTCATAGTATTTCCTTGCTTTATCTCTAATTCATCCATATGTTTAATTTTTTTTTTAAGATTTTTTTTGAAGCTGTGCTGAGAATAATTTCTCTAAACCTCTAGTCTCCAAATTTCCAAAATATAGAAGCCTCCCTCTCCTTGTTTACTAAAATTTCTACTCATTCTTTTAAGGCCCACTTCAAATGCCACCTCTTCTATGAATTTCGCTCTGGCATCCATAAGTTGGGCTTAGTTATTTTTGACTCAATCTGCCAATGGTAAATTTCTCTTAATTGCATTGTTTGTAGTTTTCTGCCTTATAGTAAATTTGTGGTTTATGTGTCAATATCCCTTTCTAGATAGACTAACCTTTGAAGGCAAAAAGCAATCTTTTAAGTCAGCTTTCTTTTGGCAAAAGAATGGCACACAGTAATCCTCAATGAATGTTGAATGAGTGAATGGATTAATGAGTGAATAAATAGAAACATTTTTATAGGTTTGGCACCAGCAGATGAAACTCAATTCAAGACTTGTATTGTGCATCTTAGGCATGTTGATAAGGGCTAAGGATATTGAAATAAAATAATCATCCCCTTAAGGATAGGAATGCCCTTTTATTTGTAAAGGTGGTGAAATACATATGGGATAGAGGGTGTAGGAGTTCCTTGGATGGAAGAGAGTATATAAAAATGTGGTTGTGATCAGTGAGCATAATGGTTTATAGAGCAAACAAGGAGTCTGGGGGGGGGGTTCATCTCTTCATTGTTGAGCTTGTTATCATGTAGGCCAGCCATACCCTTTTACAATATATTATTGATATGACTAGACTAAATGGGCCAAGGTTCTGAGCCCACACAATCAATTTTATGCATGTATGTGTGTGTTATTTTATAGGCCAAGAAGAATTGTTGTATTACCCTTAACCCAGCAGTCAGAAAAACAGTCGTAATTATGTGATAGATTATTTGTGGCTTATAGGAGTCGTGTAGGAAATCTCCCACTTTTATTAATAATGCATTCTTCATAATGTGTATCAAAGTTGAAAGTATAAATGATAAACTATAAACTTGCATGTTATAAGGGTAGAAGACGGTGGGTCCAGAGAGAGAGACCGAGCTACAAAGTGCCCATTTATGCATTGCTTTTCACATAAATTTCTGTGCTTTGTTTCTAGATTTCAAATATATTCTAGTTTGTTATCTTTTTATTCACAACTGAACAAACACTTGACTGGCTTGATCCCAAAGAGTGTCTTGTTAATTTACTACTTTTGGCACTCACAATGATTCCATCTTTGTCTCAACTATATTAAGTTTACGAGGTCTACATGTCTTGTATCAGCATTTTCATCTTCCATTTGTTTTTATAAAATAATGAGGACAAAAGGCAATAAAATACACAAAACACACAAACACTGCTATACAAATATGCTGCCAAAAGTGTACTGGTGTTGGCACACAGAAAGCCTATGTGCTACCTGAACATTTTAGCTTATCAGCTATGTATGGCAGGCCAAAGTAAGCATGTAGAACCTAGTTTGGGCTGTGGATGTACAGTGTACAAATGAATGGATTGTGTGGAAACAGAATGAATATTGTCAAGGACAACCTAAAGCTAGAATCAAGCCCTTGAAGTCTCTTCTTTGACTTGTACTTAAAGCTAAAAGCAATCCTTTTATTTTGAATCCATGAATCTCTCTTCAGGAATTACCATATTCATTACTTTCCTGGGCATCTAGAAAAGAAAGTGCTCAAAACTGCATGCCAACACTGCAAAATAACAACAGCAAAAACAACAACAAATATAATAATATTGAAGCATGGATACATCGGCAGTCATTATACTATCCTCTCTGTTTTGGGTGTGACTATGAAATTTTCCAGTAAAAAAAAAATGGTTAAAGAAATGGCAAGGAAAAGATTCTCCCCAGAGCAGACAAAAGAAATGCTTCTCATCCTCACTTTAGGATTTCTACCCAGGTACAGATCCAGCCCACATATGTTCACTCCTAAGTAGTATCTTTCTTCGTGTGAACCCAGGCAATATTAAGACGCTAAGTTTGTCTTTCCTGTTCTCATATGCTCCATTTTTGCCTTGTGACTTTATGTTTTGTCATCTCCTTTCTCAAATGTCTGCTCCTGGAAAAAGACTTTGTTTGAACCCAAATCAGTGTGATACTTATTCAAGGTGATTTTATAGTTTTATTTCTGATCATCAAGTAAAAGTATTACAGGAAATTTGGTTGTAAGTAAGCAAGAGAACAAATTTTGGAAAAGTTGTTAGTAGGTATTTGTGGAGGAGAGGGGTCTCCTGGTCCCCTGACTTTATATCAAATAAGTGGCCACTGGCAATCAGCAGCCACAGGGACAAAAGATCCTGGTCAGCTTTACTCTTCTCCTTCCTTGCCCTGGCCTCAGACTTTAACCCAGCAAGGATCCTGGGCCTTAGTCTGTATTATTTAAAATTAAATGGAGAATTTCTTCAGCCACATTTCAAATAAATAATGTTGAAAAGATGTGTGGTCTCATGAAGAGACCATTGAACTATGGACTGTGAATCAAAGTAATTGGGCTGTGGTCCTTGTTCTGCCACTAAACTGGTATGAGATATGGAGCAAGTTACTTTCCATATTTCAGCCTCAGTTTTTCATCAGTAATGAGTATAGTGGACTAAATAAGTAGTTTTTCAATCCTGAATGCCCATTAGAATCCAGGGAGCTTTTGAAAATGCTAAAGCCTGACCATGACTCTTGGATATTCTGATTTAATTTGTATAAGGTGGGACATGGTCATCAATGATTCTTAAAAACTTCCAAGATGAGTCTAATGTACAATCTATACAGAGAAGAGTTGGACCAGATGATAGCTAGTCTTGTCCAGGGAGGCAGTGTATCATAGATGGTTAAGAGAACAAACTTTGCAGTTAGACAAAGTTGATTTTTACCCAAGCTCGCTCTCTTCCATGAGTGTATAACCTTAGGTAAGTTTTAACTTCTTTAAGCCTCAATTT
Source organism: Choloepus didactylus (assembly GCF_015220235.1). Lineage (NCBI taxonomy): Eukaryota > Metazoa > Chordata > Mammalia > Pilosa > Megalonychidae > Choloepus > Choloepus didactylus. The sequence goes on along the minus strand of NC_051322.1, from coordinate 28,214,229 downwards.
CCTTGTCTTTATAATAAAGGTAAAACTTGCTTTATTAGCTCAGAGTAAATATGATACTAGATATAAAGCAAATAGTTCTGGGCATGGCACACAGTAGGCATTCAGAAATGCTGATGATGACGATGATGATAAATCCAATACAAAAAATACATTCCTGCCTGAATGTGGTATTGGCTCAAAAATACAAATAGAGCAATGGAACAAAATAAAGAAACATAAGCAGCCTCCTATATGTCTCCAAACCTGGCATATTGCACCATGCATTTTGAATCACCAGAGATTATTCAATAAATGGTACTCAGCCTGATGGTTACCAAAAAAAAAAGTGCAGGAAAAACAACAACAAATTAAATCTCAGCCTTGTTTTGCTTACGGAAGTAGGTTCCAAGTAGATGAAAGGTCTAAGTCTGAAAAAGCAAAACTTGAAATATTTAGAAAAAATAGGGGAACATTGTTGTGGTAATGAGTTAGGGAAGAATCTTTAAGTATATAAAGCAAAACCCATAAAGGAATGGATGAAAATACTGACTGTTTTATAATGTAAAACTTCTATATTACAAAAATACTCCAAATAAAGTTAAAATATTTCATATGTATATACATATATATATATATAAGCAGCAAAGATATAATATTCAGAATAGATGAAAAAACTCTACGAATTAAGAAGAGTAAATAAATCTACATAATGGAAAACAGGCAAAAGTTAGGAAGTGGCAGTCCATAAAAGTAGAAATGAACATGTGAAAAGTTTCACAGCTTTACTCTTAATCAGAGAAATATAAGTGAAAAAAAAATGAAATGAAAATTCACATTCATCAGATTGGCAAATTTTTACAATCTGACAATTCTATTTACTACTGATAGGAATACAAATTGCTATGAAAACTTCAAAGAGAAGCGCTAGCTTATGTGCGCAGGGGGCATGATCAATAATGAGGCCAGCAGCTTTGATCCAGACAAAAATCACAGCCAACATTAATATCATCAGTGGGAGAATTGACCAAGTTGTGAGTTAGAATGAGATACTGCTCAAGAGTGAAAACTAATGTCTTAAGGTTATATGTATAAATGTGCATGAATTTCACAAATAAAGGTTAATATTAAAAACTTGCTGAAAGATATACATTCTAGTTGTCAAATGTACTTTATTCTATTGATAATATATAAAATTGTGATAAAAGAGTCCACACCAACTCCAAGTTAGTAGACACCTAGGAAGACAGGGGGAGAGAGTAGAGAGTAGAGGCATGGAAGGAGTTTCAACTTTTTTCTAATTTTTTATTTCATCTTTAAAGGTCTGAATGAAATATGAAAAAATGTTAAGATTTATTCACCTGGATGTTGCAATCACAGAGCTTTTGAAGAAGTAGTATTTCCTATCTTTTTAATCTATGTTTAAAATACTTTATAACTAACTGAATATATATGTGGTGTACACATGTATGCAATTCTTTCCTGCCCTTTAAACTTGGTGATCTTATCTGTTAATCCTCAGTAACATTTGTACCGCTGTTAATTATTTTAAATTTGATTGTGTGCTCATACTGCCATAGGCCCTGTGCTACACAGACCTTTGTATGTTACCCATTTAATCACCAAGAGGGAGTTATGTCATTCCCTCTTTTGAGGAATGAGGGAAATGAGGCTCGGCAAAGTCAAATCACCTGCCATGATCATGGCGCTGCAACTTGAAACTTGGCACTGGAATTTTGGAGCCTGTATTATTAACCACCACACTTTGGAAAAGACTGAGACTGCTGGGTGTGCCACCCAGATGTTTATCATGTACAGTCACGTTGCTTTCCCGCTGAGAGAAAGCAATGAAATGAACAGTAGGAACAGGAAGCATGGTGGAGCACCAGTTGGAAGAATTAGAGACTTGCTCAGGTATTGAAAGAAAAATGTAGAGGCAAAGCCTAAGGCTTCCCAGGGAAACCCGTGTCTTACTTTTCTGAGCCCCCTATAGCCCATGAATTTCCTACACTCTGAATTCCAACCATGAGACTTCTTTATCTCCCTAAGAAGGTTTTCTTCATACATAGTGAAGGCTAGTGTTTGAAGGAAGGCAAGGAAATTAGTGTTGAGGAAATCATGAAATTCTGTGCCTCACCTTTAACTCTTCAGACCGCTAATCTGAACAGCATCACCTCTCCAGAAATTAAGGTAAAATATCAGCCACTGAATTGCAGGAAAACTCAATTTCCATCCCTGGTATGAGAAGTGCAGGTCAAGAGTATGAGCAATTTTAATTGATTTTACCTTCTGTTTTCACTAGCCATATTATTCATTTTGGTACAAAAGTCAACAAAGTTTGCCTTTTGTTTTCTCAGAATCATAGTAGCCACTGCCATTTTGATCTGGTAATGTTGCAAATATTCAAGTAATTTGAATAGTGGGCATCCAAAGCACAAAATTTGACATGTTCTGAGGAATAATTTCAACATCCCACCTAGATGATACATGTGCCAAGTGTGAGGCTAGAGAGGAGGAAAGACGGTCGGAGGTAATTCTTCTTGGTTGGAGCTTCAGTTACTTCTTCCTTAACTAAGGCCCTGGGGATATTTTGTGAACTTTTTTCTTGGGAACTGAAGCTTCCAGTACCTATGAAAGGGTGGCTCCCTTCATATTTCACACAAGGCACCTCCTTTAGAGGAAACTTCCTTGCTAATCTCCACACCCTCACTTACTCTTCAACTTGCAACAGCCAGAAAATTGTTTCAGTGATGGGTTTGGAAGCAGGAACTTGACCCAGAACATACGTGAACTCAAAACATACTGAACTTGGCCCCTACTCTCTGTCTTTCAGGGAGAATCTGTTCAGAGGACACACACACACACACACACACACACACAGCTTGCTGATCATGGAGAATCTGCTTGTGTGAGGGTGGCCTGCAATTATCTGACGCTGCCTGTGACTATGTGGCCAAGTTGGTCTAATTCAAGGAGGAACCATTATGAAGCCAGAAGCTACATCAGTAGTAAAGGCTGACATTTTGATCTCCATTTGCCTGTTGCCTATTTTTCTTTTTTTACTTTTTAATTGATTCTAAACACAAGAGAAAAACAGGAGGAATTTATTGCCACCCCCCCCCCCCCCCAAATCTTGACACACAATGTCATGAGGAAGATAAATGAGAGAAAGTAAAGAGAAAAATAAAATCATTGTGAAACCTACCCTCAGCTCTAGGGAAGGTTGCGGATAGGAGCGAAGCCAAAAATATTGAAGAAGAAAATCTATGCTACTTGAAAATGGCTTATTGAAGGAAATAATAGTAAGAGGAAAATCAATAAAGCATACGATGCAGAATAAAAAGCAATGGAGTCTAGGGTAAAGACAAGCATTATTTTATTCAGCAGAAGGAATCATGGGGCTAATAAAAATTATGTGCCTTTTATTATGAAAGCAAATAAAATGTTTCCCATTGAAGCCACTGATCCCAACAACTTAGAGTGCTTCTGAATCATAGCAAGCATTCAGAATCTTTTTTTAAAGTCAGTTCAATGCTTATGGTATGTTATCAACATCAGTAAAGCGATGTCTGTTGGGAAAAGAAGTCACCTCAGATTTACGATGCTGAGTATGTCTTAGAAAGCATGTGAGTAGTGTTCTCTCAGATACATTTCTGAGAAAAGGCTGGGTTTTTTCATTACAGGAGAGTCAAATCAGGACATTGGACAGAACTCTTTTTGTTTTTGTTTTTGTCCCCCTGAGGACTGAAAAGAGAGAAAAATACTTAGGAACTATTTCAACAGTACAGCATGGGAGGAAAATACAAAACAGCTCTATTTGCACAGGACAAACCTTAGCTCATTCCTTCTGCACCAAACCTGTATTACCTAAAGAAGGCACAGGGGGGGAAGCCTGTTGAGAAGGAAACTGCAATTACATTGCCTTTTGCCAATCACTCCAGGCCAAGATAATTAATTTTTTTAAATGTCTGGGGAAAATTGTACATTTTCTGGGACAGAACATATTCTCCACTATACCTCTCCCTTCTGCTCTGTACATCTATGTCTTTGAAATGGCCTGGATTCCCTGATTATATTGAACAAAATAAGCCCCACTTTCTCTCTGGTTGTGTGGGGACAAAACACTTTGGATGTCTTTATTCAGATGGGACAAACCTTCAAGACAAGCAGAAAATTGTTCTGCCTTGGTTTTCCTGGTCTAAGGGATCCCCCTCATTTGAGCTGATTTCACTGCAAAAATTCGGGGTAATAGAAGAGTTCTAAACTGGTTGTTGTCAAAGAGCAAGAACCAGGAATCAAGGTCTGGGGGTGGGGGTGGGGTGGGGTGGGGATGACATGAGCTATAGAACAGATGCAATTTTGTGGACATTGAGATGAAAAACTCTGGTAATGAGGGCAAGAGAGCCTGGCAGCATCAAGGTGTCAGGAGTGATGAGACACCGAGAGGGGGAGGGAAAGAGCACATGAGGGAGTTACTGTCTTCTAATTCCTGAAATTCTGAAATGGTCCTTTGTCTTGGAGTCAAACTCAGGAGCCTTCAAGGCCCAGATTAAATATGATCTCTTCCTTGAAGTTGTTCTGGATTGTCCCTGCCTCCTCCTCATTACTTCCCTCCTCCCTTTAACCCCTCTGTCCTTTGGACTGCATTAGTGATGTGCATATACCCGGGACTGAAACATGTCTCACACTGAATTCAAAGATTCCAGGCACCTGTCTGTTATCCCCAAGAGAGTGAGAGACTTGAGGGCTGAGGCTTTCCGTTTGTAGTCTCAGAGATAATTGGGAACCTAGCAGATATGCAATACAGGCATGGATGTTTGGATGGATGGATGGATGGATGGATGAACTTATGAGCAAGCAACATTTTGCTTTGGATCATCTGTGCAAACACTGCTATCTATTTAAACGGTGCAGCAAGTAATTCTCACTGAATGATTTCCAGGCATCAGCCCTGAAAACTTTCTGCTTGCCCAAGCCCAAAATTTGGAAATGAGTTTATTTCTCTCCCCCATCCCCATTCCCTCTGTTAATTCCTTGCCGTAAATCCTCTCAGATATTTCCCCTTCCCTCATGCCAGAGTGCTCCATACCTTCTACTCATTCTTCCACCTGGCTTTCTGCTCAGCAGCATGTTTGTGTTTATCTACAGCTCATTCCAGCCTTTCCCACCACCACTCAAATGGCTGTTTCATACCAAGAGTAAAATGGATGTGTTTGCATAGGTAACTTTAGAAAGCATTTGCTAACTGTTAGAGAAACATGATGTATGGTGGTAAGTTCAAATTATCTTAGATGTTAGGGATGTTAGTAAAACAAATTGGAAAGAGATGTGCATGCGGGCCCCTTATTGTTCATGATAACATCAAAGCTCAAAAACCCACGCTCCTCTGTGTAACTGAGGGGAACTTTTTACAAGATTAAAATGTTACAAGCACTGTTGGCTCTGACAATGGCATTAAACAATTTTCCACATTGGGTGGAAATAAAACCAGATATAATAACAAGGACCCTGTGTGGCTGTATGGTGAGAAGATGAAAGACACCACTATTGCAGAAAGGATGGTGGTGATGTGTGAGAATGCCGGGCAAGCCACGAAGTCCTGCGTGGGTCTAAGTTTCCACCTGACACGTTGATAACACAAACATCTCATTTTTTACTGGTGTTACCTTATTTTCCCTCCTGGACTTTGTGCTTCTATTTCTTATTGGACACAAATAACCTATTATCAATATGTGATGGTTTTAACTTGAACTCCTGAAGCTGAGCCCTGGGAAATGGTGAATACGATGACCTTTTTCTTTACATTCTATTGTAAAAACACTCTTGATACTTCTCTTATTTCCTATGCATGCCTTGGACAGCTTGGTAGGGTGCTGAATTTCAGTAGAGATACAAATGTACTTGCAAACTTGGCATTGATTAATCTTGATATAAATTGCAAGGGGAAAATGGAGATTGCTTTTGTAGTACACACTTCCCTACAAGAGTTGACTCCTAACACCTCTGATGGTTGGTTTAATTGGGTTCAGAAGATTGTATGAAGCTCATTTGGAAACAATGAAAGGAGAACAGAGACTTAAGAGCAGCCTCCAGTTATTTATTTTTAACACACGTTATGTCAAAAGGGTCTTAAGTCAATGTCAGCTCTGGAGTCTACATCAATACTTTTGACATGTAAATGGAAACAGTATAAATCACTAATTTAATAGGTCCTCAGTGTTTTCCTAACAATAGAGTCTATGATCTCATGCTTTCTTCCAAACTAAACAATTCCAGTTCTCTTTTATGTTTGCTCATCTACCTCTCTAATGTGTCAGTTCAAAAGAATACCAATTGCTATTTTTCAAGAAATAGAGGATACCAATAACCATCGGGAACCAAATGGCAAATTGGATGGAAATGTGTTGTCTACCACTATGATAATTATACCTAAGGCTCCTCAAAAAGAAATCCCTACATATCAAAGCATCAGAGAAGGAGAGCTTTCTTCATTCCACCTTCCATAATAAGTAGAGCTTATGGACTACACTGGTAGAACACTAGAATGTACCATTGGAAAGTTTAGAATAGATCAAAGATTTATTTTTGATTTATTGAATTAATAAAATTTAGTACAGCATTGATACTTCTTTACTGAGAAGCAATTAAATATAGCAAACTATTGTTGTATTCTAAGGAATTATTCCAAAGGCATACATATGGAAAACCTAAGTGTGAATATGCATGTGTGATTTTGGAAAGGATGCCAGAGTTTGTGTTTTCTACTTCTTGAAGTTACTTTATTACCAATAATCATCAAAATATTCCTTTCACTAAAGGAAATGGAACTGTGATTTTAGAATGAAACATCTCGTCTAGTACATTATGTATGTAACCAGGAGGAAAAAAAAAAAAAAAAACATATTACTTCTTCTCAGTAACAGAATATCTCCATTTTACCTTTCCAGCTGGGGGTTACAGATGGAGTCCAGTGGAGAAATTGCCATTGCTGAATCTATAGTAACAGAATTCCCTAATTCTGAGCCTCCTGGGGCTGGTGCCAGGAAGCATGCTGCTCTCCATGGGTGGATTCCATCAACACCCTCCCCCTTCTCTCCAAAGACACCAACTTGCTAAAAGGGATGCTGGAGCAGGGTTAACTCTGAATGTATACTAATTACTTGGAAAAAATCAGGTTTTCTAAAACTGAAGGAAATACTTGTGTTTTGTTTTGTTTTGTTTTGTTTTCCTTTGTTTCTCAGTCTTGCCAGAAGACACTGAAGTCCACGTTTTTGTTTTTTTTTTAATTGGGTGAAAAATCAGTGTGAAGCTCAGGAGACTTGTGTTTTAAATCACTTCAACCACTGAGCCATTTAGGGCGATTGCCATAAGCCAAGCCAAAAGTGAGAGCTGTGGCCTAACACCCTCACCCCCAAAACTTGTGATGTGAATCTGTGAACCACAGCACCAGGGGCATTCTACCACTGTCAACTGCTGATAAGCCCAGATGTCACACCAAGAAAGATCACTTCCCAGAGTGACAACAAAGGCCCTGGTAGCACTCACTTGCAGAGGTTGGCAAAAGGTGCCACAAGGACCAGGTGTTCACAGCCCATCTCCTCCTCCACGAGCAATGCGGGATGTTTTATGCGAGCCGCAGAGGAATGACGCTAAGAGACTGAATGATTAAATGCCAGTCTGCCAGCCAGAGTACATTTGTTTTCTGCTTGAAAAAGCCACTTTCATATTGTATGACAGCTTTCTTAACTGCAACATAGCTCAGAAAATGACAGAGAGCGAATGAGAATAAGTGATTGTAAACTGGCAAACAACTATTTGCTACTATTTGAACTACCATTAAACTGTTCATTCAGTTTCTAGTCAGAAGCCATCACTCAGCTGTGGAACCAGAATGTAAGCATTATATATTTGGTGGCATTACAATGCCATCTAATCTTGGGGAAGATCCTTTAGACAAAAATCAGAATATCCAAAAATTGCCTTGACATTCAGTGGCAAAATACAGTGCTTAACCATGGCTTCTCACTTCTCTGTATTTTTTTTTCTCTCATTGTTACTGCAATGCTTAAATTCCATTCTTATTCCAATGTTATGACCTCAATAATATGATTTTTTCCCGCTAGCCGCCTACCAAAGCAAGAATTGTTAGCATTGGGCAAAGCTGAGGTTTCATAAGTTGTACATGAGATAGACCTGTTTTCCATTTAATTTTCTTTGGGAATATTCGGTAAGACAGAACTGCTCTGCATTGAAGAAGAACTAACTATTACAAAACTAATGAGGTCAGTTCCTAGGGGCTATACATACTTTATCTTATTTAAACCTCTTATGAAATTTAATGAGGTAGATAGTTGGTTCCATTTATAGATGAAGAAGTTGAGGCTTAGCTAGGTTAAATGATTCACCAAAGATATAGAATTCAACCCCCAGTCTGGCTGACCCTAAGACCACCCAACCACAGTGCTTCTCAAAAGTGCCAGAGGAATTGCCTACTCTGCCAAAACAAAAGAAATGCAAATTTCAAAGGGCCTCAAGTAGTATGTATTGTGTATACAAGTGCAAATTTGAAGTAATAGGACAAACAATTTTTTAGGCTAATGTTCTGGAATTACAGTTCCACTTGAGAGCTAATCTTTCACTTGTGTATACTGGAAAGTTCTCTCCAGATCCTTCAGATCTAAAGTCATAGTTGCTTTTGTTTTTGTTTTTGCTTGCTTGTTTGTTTTAAATGTTAACTATTTTTTCCAGCTTTTCATTCTCTAACAGTGTATTTGATGTTTGATAACAAGCTTATGACACTTGGAGTCAAATTTAGTATTAGTGAATAGGGCAATTTACTCAATATTATTTTGTGTCCAAAAAGGTTCAATCTTATAGTAAATGGTATGGGTCAGTGCACCTCATAAAATGAAATGTTTGGGCATTTATAACATTTCATAATGGTTTCCCAAGGGTATTTGTGAGAAGGAAAACAAGCTTTCTGGAGTATATTTTGGCAATATATATCAAGAACTCTAAATTGTTCTATAACTTTTTAGCACATAAATTCCATTTTTAGAAACTTATGCTAAAAAAAATTCAAAGATGTATGCTAAGATTTTTTTTTAGGAAACTGCATTATTTATAATGGTAAACATAAAAATGAAAAATATATCTAATGTGGGGAATTAGTCAAATTACTATACAACTGTAAGACAGAATATCTTTATAAAACAATGATATAGAGTAATATTTAATGCTCCATTATATATTCACAATAAATTAATTAAAAATAGTACCACATACTTCTATTTTTGTGATGCACATATTATTTTATATATATAAATAATAAGTATTTATACCAAAAAATAGCAATGATTCTTGGTTTTTGTTTCTCTCCAAATATCCTATAGTATATAGGTATTAATTTTGTGATACAAGTACTTAAAAACCTATTAAAAGCACTTGATTTAGCCTGTAGTCATACTTTATAAACTATGGTCAGTTAATCACTTGATGTAATAATAGAACTTAAACAGTCCCCCTTTCAAAAATATAGCTTTAAACCTTTTATCTGCAGGAACATTCAATTACAAAGGTAAAGGATATACTGCTGATACTCTGGAGAATTAAATGAAGGAAGCTATGAAAACCTCTGGATGTGTTTAGAGGTAAATCTTTGCATTTAATGCAGTGATTGGTAAACTTTTTCTGTAAAGGGCCACATAGTAAATATTGATGGATTGGCAAGCCACATGGCCACTGTGACAGCCTCTCCACTCCGTAGTGTGAAAGAAGCCAGAGATAATATGAAAACAAATGGGCATGTCTGTTCCCATAAAACCTTATGTACTTGTACCTAAACAGGCAGTTTGCTAACCCCTTTACCAAATGTAAAGAAAACTTGAAGTAAGTTTGTACAAAGACTTTGAAAGGGGAAAGAGGAGCTCAGCTAAAAGTGAAGTTGACAGGGAGCTGGTAGGAGTACCAGAGAAGGAACATCTATCTGGCATGGAAATTGAGCAGCACTCCTGCAGTTTCTCACGTCTCAAGAAAGTTCTGTTAGGTTCTAGGAAATTTTGAAGAATTATTTGTTCTCCCTAATAACACTAGCAGAATGCAGTTTATTTTCTTGGAACTAGCTAATCCTTCAAAGTAAAAAGAATCTGAAAAATGGTAAAAGGGAATATAGACCATTCTTTCACTCTCACAGGGTCTTCTCAGAAGGCAAGTTAGAGAACAGCAATGAAAATCCCTACTGAATCATTAACTTCCTAGAATCCAGCTACCTCAATTTCTTTCACAGAAAAGATGCTTATGAGTAGAATCTCCTACCTGTCTTGAGAAATCATCACCCAAATCAAAACATTTCCTTTTACCAGGGAGTTAGAGGAGTGGGTCAGAGTTATGCTGAAGTACGAGAACATACCGGCAGAATTACATAAATTTTGCTTCTATTGGACTGAGGTTGACCTAATAGCTCATATTTCCCAAAATCTTTGTGATTCTTTGAAGATAATCTTGTGGAAAATCTCTTTGTAAGTGTTATTACATTAAATGAGACTTTAGTTGTCTTATTAAACCTCAGAAATGTGTAACTAAAAAACTTTGCAAGGAATTCAGAGTACATAAGTATACTAACCTTTACCTGGATCCCTTTAGAAGATGACATGGAAATGAAGTATACTCTTTGTTATGGGTTTGAATCTTATATTTTCCAGCTTGCATAAAACACCAAAATGTAAACCTAAGATAAACATTGGAACTATAAAAAAATGTGAAAGAAAAATTGATACATGCTACATCACACATAAATAAATATTCAAGTGAAAATTGAAGAAGTCAATCATTAAATATAATTCTAAATGTCCATTCTGTTAGAATGAAAATGATGATGAGAGAGAAAAATTTGTTTAAATGCTTTATCCTCAAATATTTCTATGATGTTGTGTAAGACGGCTCTCCCATATTCATAAGAAATCAAAATAATTTAAAACTCAGCTATTATTGTTGGCTCTGGTCATGCATCCTTGACTAAGAACTTCATTGGCATAGACTTACCACAGAGTTCATTTTATTTTGGGATCAGTGGGCTATAGTCATGCTGTCTTAGTCCTGGAACTCTGCCTGCATAACTATCTCTGAGTTGATTAATCAAGAGAGAAAGATCTCTATGTATGGGAATAAAGTTGTACTTCTGGATTTCAGGAGCCTGGCAAATATGGGTGATTTGGTTAGTAATTTGAAAAGGTTGTCAACAATCCTACCTCATAATTAATGTAACCTAAGATCTCCCCATAGAATATTATTTGACTTTCTTTTCCTCTGAACATTTACTGAACATCTATAATGTGTTAGGCATTGTACTGAGTATACAGTGGTGAATAAGACAATTTCTACTTTAGGTGAAACCCTTAAGGCTCTGTGGTAACAGTAGTTCTGCCCACCAGATATATAGGGATGCTCTGCACAGCAAGAAGTAAGGGAGCAAATAATCCCCTATGGTAACGTCTTAGAATCTGAGCTGCCCCATGAGGTGGCCCCATTTCTGTGAGTAGGTGGGATAGCAACTGGTCAAAGATGAATTCTAATTTCATAAAAATATTTCAATCCCACTATCTGCTTGGTAACTTTTTTTTAAAATATAAGGATAAAGTATAACCACAAGGAAGCCCATGATTAAAAAATCAAGTGAAGGATACAACTCCATTAATGATTTTACAGGCACACACACAGACATATATATATGTATATATATGGAAAGAGATTAATGCTTTATAAATAGAAGAGATTAATAGATATATAAATATATAAACATGTATTTATATATCTATTAATATATATATTAATATTTATATATACATATATAAAGAGATGAAAGGTGGTTATTAAATTATTAATGATTATCTCAGGAGATGAGACTTCAGTTGACATTAATTTTCTTTGATATAGTTTTACTGTTTTGCTAGAATTTTTGCTGTAAATATGTGTTACTTATATAAGCAGATAAAAATAAAGCTGTTTTCATTATGAAGAATATAGATATATACAACAACACTAAATACTTGCATTCTAAACTCTTACTAAAGAATAGAAACTCAAATAGACTTTTTTTCTAAGAACTCAGTCTAGAACATTTAGGAATAATCTTTTGAAAAACATACAATTTGTACACTTCTGAGGTCTTACTTGTAACCCTGGATTCATCCAGACCATCTCAGAGCTATCTATTTGAATTATCTTGTTTTGTTTCATCTCATATCACCCCATTCCTCAGCCCCCTCTAACTAGAATTTTTACGTTGGAAGCAAACAGAGAAAATCTACCTAAAAAACTGACTCACCCTAAAGACACATAAAGGAACTTTTTGTTACACAAAATTAGAAAAAAAACTTTCTTCCTTTTAGAATGCGGTTCATAAACTACGAATTTTGACATTTATAACATATCTTATTTTGCTGAGACTGATGGGAATTATTTAGCATGGATTTTGCAACCCTACTTTAATTTCTATACAACAGTGTTGCTCAACTTTTTTTTCCTATTATTGCCCCCCACCAAGGAGCCTTCTTAGGCATATTTTCCTATTTCATGCCCCCTCCCCATGAAATTTTAATACCAAAGATAGGCTGCAGATATGTTTATGTACTATATATATTTGCATTTTATGCATAAAGAGTTTCTTTTTCCCCTCAAGAAGTAATTTGTGCCCCCGTTGAGAATGCATGCTATTCAGTAACCCTGGTCTGCACATCTTTATAGTAACATTCCTTCTGTTCTAACTTACCATTCTGGCTAATTTCCCCTGGTTCGCTCTCTGTGTGTCTTTATATAGAAACACACAATAATGATTAAATATATTTGTTGAGTGCATTCTTGTAAACAACCTTAAATCTGGATATTTGATATATCCATTAAATCTAAAATGAGAGACTATAATCAATGCTATTCCTTACCACAGACAAACATTTCCCTGGAAATATAGGGATTCTTTGGGTGCTAAGTTTTGATTTGCTTCTCAAGCTAAAAACTCTCTTGGAATGTGCTGATATGACCTAGGTTAAGAAATCATAAAGAGATCATCTTGAGTATGATTGTGCATTAGAAAATATCTATCAAAGTTGAAAGTAGGGTGTAAGAAAACCTCATAAACCCAAATATTGTAAGCAGATTTTTCTGTCACAATGTTTCTTTTTTAATATTACCTCTTTCTTCTAGTATATGTTCCCATTGTACCAATGTCTTCATATTGTTTTTAGGCTCCCTTGTATTTCCTATCCCTAATGATTTTCATTACTCTTTGTTGGACCCTTTTGATCTCATATATATAGAAGGGATACAACCTTAAGTGCAGTCTCACAAATAAAAAGGAATGCCATCTTACGAAATATATTTCCTACTTTGATGCACCTGGACAAACAGAGCAATAAACAGTCTTCTGTATTGAAGCGCACATTCATTTCAAGACACAAGTGAATACCATCAGAATGGATGAAGTTATTTAAAACCTAAGTTTTGGTTAGGATTTATTTGGGAGCCACTTCTTGAAAGTACAATAAAAAAATGGGTTCCAGACATGTGGGAGCAGGTCCTGATGGCTCTACAAAGCATGAACCATATTGCCATATTCTGACAAATAAACCCATAAAATTAAAACAATTGAGAAGCAAACTTCCTAAGAATCATTTCTCTTTGAATATTTGTAATGAAAGGAAAAATAAAATTTGCCAAAATGGACTAATTAATAGTTTTCAGATTTCTCGGTCCTGAGATGGAACCAACGTCATAAGGGTTGGCTGAGAAAAGACATCCTTATCTAATAGAAAGAAAAACAAAAACAACAGCCAATTGCACTGGAATTAGTATAGTTGTGGCTTTATTTCCTAACTGATATTAAAGAAAAAATGAGCTATTTTAATATATTATACAGCTATATAACTTTATACTGGTATATAAAATGTTTCTGAGAATAAATAAGAGGAAATTGGAGAGCAAAATTATAGGACGGGAAAGTACTTATAAATAAATGTAAAGATTATAATACTCTTGTGTATAAGTTAGGCTCATTTAAGCTGAATGTAAAATAATAATAGTAATAATAATAATTTCTTTAATTTAGCATCATATACTGAACTTGCTCGAGGGGTTAAACACTGTTCTGACTCTGTTGTGACTGTTCCCATACAAAGATTCCTGCTCTCTCAGAGTTTATATGCTAGTAGTGAAAGAGGCAGACAATAAATAATACACATGATAAAGTAACTCAATTACAGACCATGTTAGAAGGTCATCAGTGCTATGGACAGGAAGGGGAATGGGGCGAGGGGCCTCAGCAGTGCAGCATGGTGTGTGGGTATGGTTTGCTCTTTTCCACAAAGTGGTCAGAGTAGGCGTCACTGATAAGGGGAAATTTGAGCAAAGACTTTTAAAGGAGTTGAGTGCATAAAGCATGCATTTATTTGGGAAGGTTGAATTTCAGGTAGAAAGGAAGCCAGTACAAAACTCCTAAGTGCGGACACTCCTGAGGTGTTCAAAGAGCAATTGGGAAGTCAGTGTGGCTGGAACCAAGGGAAGTGGAGAGACGACCTGGGGCCAGGTCATAAACAGTCCCGTGAATCAGGGAAAGGACCTTGGGCTTTTGATATGACTGAAATGACCACCCATTTTTGGGCTTTGGGCTGGAATTATCATGATTTGATCTAGCTTCTTTGTGTTGGGAATAGACTATGAAGGGGCAAAGTGGCTTAAACATTTAGGAAGTATCTTATTTCACTTTATTCATTTCCTGGGGCTACCATAACAATTATCCCACTGGGTGACTTCAAACAACAGAAATGTGTTCTCTCATAGTTCTGGAGTTCAGAAGTCCAAAATCAAGATGTAGGCAGGGTGGGTTCCTTCTGAGGTTTCTGAGGGAGACTCGGTTCCATGCCTGTCCCCTAGCTTTTGGTGTTTGCCAGCAATTCTTGGTGTACCTTGGCTTGTAGCCTCATCACCCCAATCCGTCTCCATCTTGACATGCTGCCTTCTCTGTGTCTTCTCGTGGAACTTCCCCCTGTGTATCTCAAACCTCCCTCCCCCTTTTTTTTTAATAAGGACAGCAGTAATTGATCTAAGGCCTATCCTAAATCCAATGTTATCTCATCTTGAGATCCTTAATTACATCTGCAAATATTTATCTTTGGGGGAGGAACAATTAAACCTACCACATCCACGTAACTGTGTTAAGTCCAGAAGAAGTGTGACTCCAGGGTGAATTAATTTTGAGGATTCATTGTGCCATGTAGGACTCAGATTTATTTTTTCTCTCCCTGCTATCCTCTGTGTGCTGCTTCTGTCCTCAGTCTATCTTGATAATCTCAAGATGCCTATAGCTGTTATGGGTATCAAATACAGCACCACCAACATCCATGGGAAAAGAAGACTGCCCATCCTTTGTGACCTTAACTCTGTGCAAGCAGGGATTTGCTTGTCTCTTTTATTCACTGCAGTCACCCCAGCACCTAGAGCAGTAAATGGTATAAACTGTAGATGCTTAGTAAATATTGGTGGAATGAATTGTTTGGCCAAGATTCTCTTGCATGCTCAGCCTTGCACCAAAACAAGGTTTGTGGAAACAGCTAGCTGTGGGGAATTTGAACAATCAACAGCAGGGATGGCTTAGCACCAAAGAGGCAAACAATTTGCCATAGGGGCAAAAATTAGTCCAGTGAGAAAGGAGAAAAGGCCTGTGGAAATGATTATTGGATAAGTTATTTAAATGTTTTTTAAAAAGACATGTCAAACAAGTTTTGGTATGCACTGAATTGAATATTTTCAGGTCTCTGATCTATAAAAATCAACCACACTTATTAAGAATGCCTATAATATGATATATGTGTGCCATTTCTAATAGACCGTCAGTAGCTTCTGACTTCCTACAGTTCAGTCAGGACTCTCTTTTACAATCTTGTTTCTCATGACATTCTTGCCCAAATCCTTCTTTATAAGCCATTAGCTTATAAAGTATCTTTACACACAAACCATTTCATAAAGGAATAATGTATTAAATTAATGAACTAGTAATAAGCAATTAAATGACTTAAATGCTTGTTTTGGAATAAACAGCCAATTCTGTCAAAATCATGGAATCAGCTTTTATGAACAAAGACTGAGACCAAATATTTTCTGGGATATTTTGCAAAAAAAATAAAACCCCTCAGGTCTTTCTAGGTTTTCTCCTATCAAAGATTAAATAATATATGAATGTCATAGAATCAGAACATCTATTTTCAAAATTGGTACCTTTGGAATCCATTCTGTTTTCTTCAATGTTCATGTCAAGATAATTTAACTATTAAGTAATTGCTAAAAAAAAAACTCTCAAAATGCACATTTATGCCCTTATGTGAATATAATTACAATATTTATGTTATGTTTATGTGCCTAGATGGATTTATTCAGACACTTGAAGACTTAACAATAACAACAACAAAAACAATAACTAACCATATTCTCTATTGTATCAAAGGGTGTAAAATGATATTTCTATGTGATTAGTGGGTCATCCTTTCTGCATTATTGATTGTCCCACTCAGTGGGCAGTTAAAATGGAAACCAAACAGCTAAATATCCAGACATAAATGGAAGCTGATTTGAAACTTTACAAAGCAAAGATTTTTAAACTCTTTCTATTCTTAAGCATTTCTTTGAAGGTCAAATGGAGTTCCAAAACTTGCTATATTTGACTACCAGAGTCTATGGGCAAATGCTCACTGCAGTGGGAGAGGAAAGTAACAGTGACAGGAGGCAATAAGATGGATGTGTTCAAATCTTTGGGACATGATGGCTTGCATCCCAGAGTTTTTAAGGGATTGAATTGTTATTTTGTTGCAGCTATCAAGGTTGAAGAATTTATGTTGAGATTGTATAGTCACTGAAGGCTGAAAAAAAATGTTTCCTAATTAAAAAATACAGGGAATGAATTAATAGGAAAATGGTATCCATAGAAGAGATAAATCTAGAAAGCCTGGAGAAACATTTAAGAAGGCCAAACAGAATCATCTAAATTTCTGAAAGATTGTATGTACCTGGAATTAACACACACTGTTTTGTAAAGGACAGATGCTTCAAAAGAATCTGTGACAAACTGGGTAAAACAACAGACTTAAGAATTTTCATACTGTTCTAGATGACAGACCATCAGAATCAGACCTTTATGAACTACATGATGCCACTATTTGGTGGGCGTGTAGCTGGATGTCAGGACGTACCCGAGGAGCAGTTCTTCCTGACAGTAACCACACTTGTGAAAGAATCTGGCTGGACTGAAACATGCCTTCAATTATTTTGCTTCTGTCTCACCTGAAGGACCAAAAATCACCAAGTCCTTTTTTTTTTTTTTCGTAGCCCTGGTTCAAATTTTTGGAGGATAATGAATCACCTGGTTAGAATAAGTATATAGTGAACACCTGCTATCTGGAAAGTTCTGTTTAAAATAATAGGGGAGGGATGAAGAAATTGACCAACATTTTTCAAACATTTACTGAGCTCTTGCTCTGAACAAGACTATTCTAGATGCTGTGTGGAAGGGGTGGGCTGCAATTATGCAAAGATGTGGTCTTTGACTCAAGGAACTTAGAGTGTAGAAGCTGAGATAATTAACAACATTCTTTTCTTTAGCAAATATTTTTGAGCATCTGGCATGTGTCCTAAGGAGTTCATGCTCTGACAATATTATTTCTAATTATGGGTAAAGAAATGACTAGAAGATGGCAAGGAAAATCTTCAAGAGAAGGTAGCATTTCAATGGATCATAAAAGAAGGGTAGGATCTCAACAGATATGGGGATGGGTGACAAGGATGTTCCAGGCAGCAGGAAAGGGGTGAGCAGTGATGTGGAGGTGCTAATGCATGCGATAAATTCAGGGAACCAGCAAGGGTCTTAGGCTAAAGAGCGAAGAATGGGGAGGAGAATAAAATGAGATAACAGGAAAGTTTAGAGGTAAGATGATAAGTAATTTGGACTTAGTTCTGGTGACAATAAAATATTAAAATATTTTGGAGAGGAAGGCATGATCATAGATTTACATTTGTAACATTATTCTGATTTCCATG
Source organism: Choloepus didactylus (assembly GCF_015220235.1). Classification (NCBI taxonomy): domain Eukaryota; kingdom Metazoa; phylum Chordata; class Mammalia; order Pilosa; family Megalonychidae; genus Choloepus; species Choloepus didactylus. Next base: position 28,196,178 of record NC_051322.1, on the reverse strand, counting down.
TGCAGAGTTTATTGAAATGGAGGACATTTTAGAAGGAGATCAGTTTTAGGAGGCTATTGATTCATGAATTTAAGTTTGACTGAGTCTACACGTTTAATGTGTTGCCTGTTGACCAACATACTGAAAAACTCCCATACCTGAGCTCATCTTTAGTTTTATCATTCTGTTTTTCCTCATTGACCAACAAAAGGAACTGGTGAGGCTTTGGGTAGGCAATTGTTTGAAGGAATAGGTTCAATGCATTATTTTCTTGTGTTTTAGATTCAGTGTTAATTTAGCAGCCATTTAATGTGCATTTGTGAGATTCCAGGCATTGTTTTTGGTTCTAGGGATACAAAGATGAATGTCATCATTCCACTGCTACCAGCACCCAGTATCCAAAGGGGGGCAGTGACCATATCAATAGCAAACTATTCTGCAAATAAGTAGTTGTATCAGACATTAATTAGACCTTTTTTTTAAACACCTCTTTTTTATGCCCTTCACAAAGCATTGGCTCACCTGGGTGTTCTGTATCTCTCTGGTCTACCTCTCAACATCCTAGTTTTTACTGAACTTGTTCCATTTTTGCAAGATGGCTGCTGTTCCAGTTTTCTCATCTTTATGCAATCACATCTAAAGGCAATATGGAGAGAATTACCATCCCACACTTCCAGCAGATTGCTCCTTGTGGCTTGGGTCTTGTGCCTGTGTTCTGGCTACAAAGAAATTTGGGGAAGCAAATAACTTGCTCAGTCAGCCCCTGTAGTGAAGGCAGACTCTGCCAGCCAGGGAAAAGGGGGCTGGTATGGAATAAAGGTTACTGAGTAAATAATCATCAGAGTTAGCCACAATAAATCATGGTAGAATTATGATATTTAATTTTTGAATGCAATAATATGATCATTTCTCATTGATGGTGAGGTCTTAATATTATGTGGAAGAAATTGGAAAGCGATACACCATTTACAATACCCAGTCACCATGATGGTAGCTGAGTATTACAAAAAAGATCTCTATTCCTCAAAGAAAAAGTTATTACCACTAATTCTCAGACCATGGACAATTCTCATTTACCATTGTCATCACTGGAATCATCATCATTCCTGTGAATCATTCTCATCAAATAGCATTCATTTAGTTCTCTGCTTACACAAGATGCTGTGTTTTCTATGTTTCTTTCAAAAATGTACAAAACAATGCTTTTAGAGAAATTGGGATATTGGGAGGATAAAGGAGCTCTTGCAGGTGTATTTCATTGTATGCAATAGATAAGTTCCTAAAAAGTTGAGTATGCATTGAATTTTTGTAAATTGATCAATTTTAAATTGGAAACACCAGGGTAATTAAATCTTAAATTAAATACCCAGGGAACTTGGTATTTAAAGGAATATTGTAGTGAATCTGCTTCACAAAGACTCCATTTGAAATGCAGATAATCAGCCCCAAGTTCAACAGTTTTGTAAGTGTATTTTTTTTCATATTGGGCCATTCTTAAATTGTTATGTGCTTTACACTTTCTCATGGAAAAGTCATTATGAATCCAAGATTATTTTTATTAATATGAACATAACATATTCATATTAATTATCATTATTTTCATTATTATTCTTCCAGATAGATTTTATTTGAGGTTAGCCAGTTTAGAATATTCAAATAATAAAATCTCAAAAATGAGGAGGGTGGTCAAGCAGCACATATCTAGTGGTTTTCAAAAATACAGTTCAACAAATTATTTGTATTAAATAAAAACACACATTTATGTAGAACCTAAGAGGAAAAAAATAGAGAGAGGAAAGCAGCGCCACTGTGAGTGAAGCGGAGGTGAGGGGCCCTTGTTCCTTCATCTGGATCCCTTCCCGGGTCCTCCATTTCCTAAGAGGAAGTGTTTATGGCAGAGGTCCTTGTACAAGTTCTAGAAGCAGTCTTCCGGGTTTAAATCCTGGTTCTGCCCCCTACGAGGTGGGCAGACTTGGGTAATGATTGCTCCTCTCTATGCCTCAGTCTTCCTGTCAGATTGCAAACAGTAGGTAATGATATTCTCCACCTCAAGATTGAGTGAGTTAATGTGTAAAGCTCAGGAACAGTACTGCCATATAGGAAACACTTGGTAAGGCTGGCTTTAACATTATCCTCTACAGAGGTATTTTCACTAAATTCTGTGACAATAAAGCACATCTTCTGAAATCACTAATTTAATCCAAAGCCCCCATTTTACCAGTGGGTGAAGCAGAGCCCCAGAGTAGTGAGGTGATTTTCCTGATGCAGGCAGGGAGTGGGTGGAAAGGGGGATGCATCGCTTTGGATTCTACAGGTCAACTCAATAGGCTTTCCCACTGGAGCTTGACTTAACTCTGGAAGTCGTCAGGGCTTTATTACAGTGATCCAAAGGAAAGACAGCCCAGAGCACCACTTAGAGCAGGGTCTCTCAAATGCAGCCTGAGTGACATGTTGTGGATTGTGGGGGGCTGTCCTTTGCATGGCAGGATGTTAGCAGCAGCCCTGGCCTCTACCCCCTAGATGCCTGTAGCACAAAATGTCTTCAGGCATTGAGGAATTTCTCCTGGGGGCAAAAATCCCATGAGTTTGAGAATGGAATTGTGGCTTTAGTGCAGGGGAGCCATCCAAGCTGCTTCAGAAGCACACTCAGGAAAGGCCCCACTTGGCGGCCCATGGGGGCCCGAGGTCCAGACCACGCTCCTGTTCTATGTTCATGCAGCTGTTCCCTTCAAAGTCTCCGAAATAGAAGGCTACACTCTATTATGTGAGCAATGTAATTAAGAAATAACCACTCATCAGAAAAATGCAGAGCTTCAAAAAATGGGTTCAAATTTCAGCCTTTAAATATTTAAAACTGACAAAGTTTTCCACACGTGAAGCCCACTGCTACAAGCCATGTACCTGGAACTTCTGGAACTTTGGAATCAAAGAAAAGATCATTTATCCTTGAGAAAGTCAGCTGGGATATGACTAAGTCCATCTCCGGAGTTGCTCTGAGGCCATCACAGCCCACCTCCTTCTTAATCTGAGCCTGATCTCTGTCCTCTCGTCCTCTCCTTTGCTCATCATACACAGGAACCTCTTGGTTAAAATCCATTGTTTGTTCTTAAAAGGAACATCTAGGGGAGAACACAAACCCAATCTGTGGAATATAACTACCAAAAAAGGTGATAGATTATTTTCTATCAAATATTCAAGTGGTTATCCACTCACATGTATACTACTAGCTTAAAATGCATACGAACCCTATAATTTTGTAGCACATGTTAATTTATAATTTCCCTTTACATATATTATTTCATTTATCCTTAAAACAATATTTAAGGCAAAATCAATTTCAAAGAGGTTGTCATTTGCAAAGATCAGCCAACCAGTAACAGACTGCTACTTCAATCCAGATCCTCCAAAGCAGAATCGAAGTATGTTCTGTAACATTACATTTTCTTTAAAAATAATCACTGTTAGGGAGTTTTGTTTCCATTATACTGCCATTGTTCAGAACCATTATGGAACCTTTGGAGACTGCCTTTAGTGCCTGTGGCACTTTCTTTCTAATATCTTCAAAGGCTCTTATCCATGAAACATTCAGGGTAGACCAGCTATGCTTTCCTTCCTTTAAAAAAATGTGAGAATAGGTGATTCAGTTAAATATAGTTATAATATAATGAAACATTTTTTGCCTAGTTTATAATCTGGTGCTGAAAGCAATGTGAAATCACAATAATAATTATAATAATAATTTTTCAAAATATTTAATAACATTCAGAACAATGGTTTTCAAAACATTTTAGTAGTAATGTAACTTTTTTTTTCCAGATGAAACCTTTTATGAATCTTTAAATGGAGGTAAGGAAACCTCAGACTTCTGGGGCAATCTAAGATGGGGGAGGTCCCGTGCTATGTCTTCAAATACAGCTCCAGGGACGTGGCAAGATACCAGAACGGTCATTCCCATCTGGCAACTGGTTCCGAAGCACCTAGTTAATTAGGGCTTGTTGAGCGTTCATTCACTTTTGCACAAATGACAGCTATGCTGTGACGTGTTCACTTTCTGAGCCCTGCTTGGCACTTCATAGAGCACAGCATTCCTGTGCTATAGTAGTCACCTAGATTGTGTAATTTTAGCCAATTGAATATTTTAACTGAATGTGTTCATAATCAGTGACACATTTAGAAGTCCAAATACATATAAAGCAGCTTTATTCTGAAGTCTCCAGGAAGACACACAAGCCTGATAATACCAAGCAAATGTGTTAGTGGTTTCCAGTATTAATGTTTGGTAACTAATATGTTTGAATGTGTGTTTTGTGTAATATTTAGATTAGTTAAAATATTAAAATATTTATCTTTTTTTTTTGTTTTTTTTTTTTTTTGGTATTGTATGTTTGTAGAACCTCTAGAGATTCTTTGCAGAACTTGACTGTCTTTGATTTAGGAACACATTTCTGGTATGAAGTTGTAATGTGCTTGTTTATTTTGTAAGACATTTCAATACTTTATAGTCTCACCTTACATCTTTTAGGATGTTTCAGCAGGAAAGCTCAAGGCTTCTGAGTCTACTGCCTTAAATGCCTTTATGACGTTCTTTGCCGTGAAGGTGAAACAAGGTACATACTGATGTTTCTTGTTGAACTGGTAAATAGCACCTTAATTAGGTAACTATAGATACAGTCTTTGCAGGGTAATCAGTGCATGTAAGAAACATTAACTGAGTAGTACTTTTGTAAGATACCAACCTAGAATGATGTCAGAGGAACAAAACCATTCCTGGCTCCCTAAGGCATTTCTTCATATTATTGGAGAGAGAAGGTCAATTCTAGGCATAGGCCAGCTTCACTATCCCAGAATTAATTTAGGATAGATCTACCAACTCAGGCCATTTGATCAACCAGTAAATTAGTTCTTATTAAGCCTCCACTTAGCCATACTTATAAAAATCATGTATGATCCAGTATCAGAAAACTTTAGAATTGAAAAGAGCTCTAGAGATCATCTAATTCAGTGGTTTCCAAATACTAGTAGGTGGGCCAGTACTAGGATTCATTCATAAAATTACTTGGAAAGCTTGAGGAAGTGTAGATGCCCAGACTTTACCCCAAGGAGGTGGTGATTTGGTAGGTATGGACTGGAGCCCATGAATTTTCATTTTAAACAAACATCCCTGATGACTTGCTGTGCAACCCCCAGTTGTGGAACCACTGATTTGGTCACCTCCCTCATTTTATTAATGACCTTACCCAAGGTAAGAAAAGGACCAAATCCAAGGTCTTTAGACTATCTAGCCAGGTCCCCTTCCTCCTCCTCAGGCTGCACTTCTCTCGAGGAAATCATTCATCAATCAGCATGGCTTTGTCATGTCTGGCTGGATTTGTGTGCCAGTCTCAAGGATTGAAATCAGTTAACACAAGCTTGAAGGTCTGGTCTTCCAGAGACTCTGAGACCAATTCTGTCCTAAGGCAGAGAAACTAGGAAGAACTCTAGGCTTGATGCTCTGCTGTCCCCATTCTACATTTTACATTATTAAACCCATTCTGCCTGTCACAGTCTCAAAACAACTTAGTGGTTATCTCACTATAATTGTGGGTTTTTCTCTATTTCTCTTCATATTTCTAAAAGTTCTATGTTATATATCTTGGTAAAATGTTACTGGCTCATGTCTGTAAGAAAAAATTAGAAAATAATTCAAGAGAGCATGCTATTATGTGCCATATTGGTTTGTCTGGTGTTTATGATGTAGTGTCTTTCCCTTCCTAGGCTGTAAACTCCATGATGGCAGGCAGGAATTTAGGGATCTGGCCAGTCATTTGTCCTGCCTAACACTTAGCACAGCAAGAGTTTATATACAGTAATCTCATTTTTGAATGAGGGTGCCAGCTTTGCAAGCACATGTCAGTTCTTGTTTAGCAGATGTGTCCTGAGCTATTAGCAGTGCAGATGTACCTGAGAGCCAGGGTGGAACCCGTCTCTCTCCCAACAGGCTCTGCACACAGGGAACTGGCCAGGCTTGGTGACCCTGGCTCTCTGAAATGAATTTCACATTTTGGATTTTCATGTGCTCTTAAAATGATCATGAATATGTCCTTTAATACTAATGCTACTTATTCCTGGTATGCCCCCATCTGGCAGGAAAATGCCATATTGCCCTGGAAAACCCTATGGCCTTTGAAATATTAGGGCTTTATTTTCCAAAAATGTCCTCCATGGCTCTCAACACAGTGAAATAATAAAACCTAAAAATGAAAACCCAGGCTGGCTTGGTTTTCCTAAAAAGGAGAAGGACATAGCTTTTACCATTAATATGCACTGCTTCCTTTGCCAAACAACCATGCGTATGCTAGCCCTTCTGCCTGGGACATCTGCCTTTCCTCTCCCGACTGCAATCCACTCTTCATGCCCATACACTTTCTTTTGTTAATTTTTCATCTTTATTTAGGGATTGCCTAAATATTCTTTCCAAAGTCTGGATAGAATGCTCCTCTTTCATACCTCTTCAATGCACTAGATTCCCCATATCCTAGCGCTTGTCCCACTGAATTGCAGTTGTCAATTTGTATATTTGCTTCACCTTCAGACTATAAACTCAGGGAGGGCCCAGATCATGTCTAAGGTGTTCATAATCATACCTCAAAATTGCAATAATATATATAATATAATACAAATAATATAATAATTATAATAGAAGATGATTTTTTTCTGAAGAAAGTTATCCTCCATTACTTTAAGAGTAACAAAGCACTCTTCAGAGAAAAATATTAGCTTTGAGCTGATCTCAATCAATGGCAGTTTTGTATGTTTACACGTGTTGCCAACGGAATTAGTTTAAAAAAAAGGTTAAGAAACTTAGCACAGATTTAGTAATTAATCCAGACGATATGACCCCAATATTGCAAGTATTTGAAGTAACTAGAAACAGGCCTTTTATTGATCCTTTTAAAAAGCACAAGTGAACATGGTAATGTTATAAAGACACCAGTTCTACAGCTATGGAATGAATGGAAAAGTAAAATTGTCTCACTGCTATGGAAATGGATGTGTGGTTTGGAGCACCCAAATACAGATTCAAAATGGCTGTATGTGAATTTAGGAGAAGATGGCATACTCTGAAAGATCGTGGAACATAGCTAAGAAATGACTTCCTTGAAGATGCATGCAGATGCTAATATTAAGAGTGCATCTGAAGAGTGTGAATATAATTGCTAAAATGTGAGAGTGGAAAATAATATTTTCAATTAACATTTCATTTATATTTTATGTAATTTAAAATAAGTATGTGAATATAAATTAGTAGATCATATATTATAAGTAGACATTTAACTATTTTATCAACATCCCTAAAATTTAGTTAATTTTATATTCAGATTAGCATCCCCCCCCCCCCCAAAAAAAAGGTCATGGGGATATTCTCATTATAAAAATGGAAGATAGCATTGCTAATGCAAATATATTTGGGGAAAACGCAGGTTTGTTATTTGTTGATTCGGTGAACAACTGCAATGACTGATACAGGGTGATGGGACTGTAGCATCTGCCCTTCCAGTGCTGTGTTCAGCTCACAATCTCAGAGTGGGAACGGTTCCCCAGAATACACTGTGTTAAAATCAGATACATAGCAGCTGCAAAGATCTGCATCATCTTATGCACATTCCCATCCCCATGCCCATCTCTCATTCACCCTTAAAAGGGCATTTTCCCATCTGTCATGACTTCATTTGTTGCAAGAAAACCCAAATCAAACTGAATAGACAAAATATTTTGATAGCTTAAGTAACTGAAAGGTCCAGGGATGTGACCACCTTCTATCTGCCTCAGCTTCATCAGAGGCTCCCAGGACTCTGCTTCCCTCCACCTCTTGGCTACTTTCTCCCTCCAGACGTGCTCTCCCCACGTGCTGAAAGAAAGGGCAGCAGCTCCAGACCTGAAATCCCCTCAACGGGCCTGCGCATCCAAGCATTCCAGTGCAGCCTCAGTGCATCTCCTCAGTCTGGCTGGGTCGTAGTCACAGCCCTAACACACCTCCGAGGCCAGGGAATGTGCCTAAAGGACATCCTGAGATGAGGACGAGGAAGGCGTGGTTCCACACGGGGTGCTGCACTCTGACCCTTCTTTCTAACTTGAACTGTCCTGGCGCCTCGCTGTCTGCTGGGTAGAGATTAAATGTGGCTGGGCTTCTGGATCCCAGACCCTCATACCTTCTCCTCCCACAGCCACGGTGTGCAAGGTCCATGGAGTCCTGCCTTCAAAAGGTATATACTGAGAGCCTAACATGTGCCAGTCACCACACCACTGCTGAGGATATAATATGGCACAAAACCTCTGCTTTTATCTTGCTCACAATCTAGTGAGAAAGATAGACTTTAATCCACATTAAATGTGAAATTACCACTGTAGTAAATGCAGTAAAGTTGAAGCACATGGGGTTATGAGTGGTTGCAAGAGGGGAATTTAATCTACTTAGTGGCAGTTTTCCTGAGGAAGTAATGATTGAGTTGAGTTCTGAAGGATGAGTGGGCAATAATTTGAAAAAGTGGTGGAGAAAAAAATTAGAGAAGACACAAGTATCTCCTGACTCTCTGCTTAAACTTGCATTCCTTCTCTGGCACCCTTTATAAGAAAGGTGATCAAGGAAGACTTCCCTGAGAAAGTGTCATTTGAGCAAAAATCTAAAGAACTCAGGAAAAAAGCCATTCAGGCATCTGAGGAGGAATGTACCAGAGAGAGAGGAAGCACATGCAAAGGCCCTGAGGTGGGGCCATGTCCTGTGTGTTGGGAACAGCAGGAGGTCAGTGGCTGGAGCAGGAGATTGAGTAAGGGGACAACTAGGAGGTAAGGTCAGAGGTGAAGGACTGGGGAAGGGCAGGTCCTGTGGTGTGCATCTTTATAATCATTTTAAGGTATCAGAAAGAATTTAAGTTTTGTTTTGTTTTTTGTTTTTTGTTGTGTTAGTGTTAAATTCTACAACTTTTTATCGAATACTAGGGTATTTGGGAAAACAGTCCTTATACATACTAACAATTGTGCAGACCATGCTTGCCTGCTTTTTTTTTTTTTTTTTTTAAGTTTAGGTATATTTTTTCCACGTACCACCCTATTATTAACACCTTATAATAGTGTTGTACATTTGTTATAATTCATGAAAGAACATTTATGTATTTGTACTATTAACCACAGTCAATTTGTCCACAAGGTTCGATGTGTTATACAGTCCCATGTTTTGACTTCTAACTTTCCTATTCATAGCATGCATGACTCAAAACTTCCCTTTTGAACAACATTCACAAACATAACTCAACACTGTTAATTTACACTCACAATGATGTGCTACCATCACCACTATCCTTTTCCAAACCTTTAAAATCAATCTAGATAGAAATTCTGCACAAATTAAGCATGAGCTTCCCATTTGCTACCCCCATTCTAACCCCTGGTAACCTGTATTCCAGATTCTAACTCTGTAGCTTTGTTCATTACAATTAGTTCATATCAGTGAAGTCATATAATATTTGTCCTTTTGTGTTTAGCTTATTCCACTCAACATAATGTCCTCAAGTTTTATCCATGTTGTTGCATGGAGGACGTCATTCCTTCTTATAGCTGAATAGTATTATACCATGTGTATATACCACACTTTGCTTATCCATTCGTCTGTTGATGCACACTTGGATTGTTTCCCCCTTTTGGCAATTGTGAATAATGTCACTATGGACATCGGTGTGCAAATGTATGTTCACATCCCTGTTTTCCTATCTTTTGAAGTGTTTTTTATCAGGAAAAGATTCTGGACTTTGTCAAATGCCTTTTCTCAGTCAGTTGAGATTATCACATGTTTTTTCCCCTTTGATTTGTTAATGTGGTGTTGTGGTTTGCTAATGTTGCCATTTTGCAAAACACAAAAAATGGTTTGGCTTTTATTTGGTTACAAAGTTGCAGTCTTGAGGCCATTAAGTGTCCAAGGAAAGGCATTAACAATAGGGTACCTTCACTGGAGAAAGGCCATTGGCATTCAGAAAACCTCTGTTAGCTAGGAAGTCACATGGCTGGTATCTGCTTGCTCCCAGGTTGCGTTTCAAAATGGCATTCTCTAAAATGTCAGCATCATCTTTCAACGGCCATCTTCAAAATGTCTGTCTCAGCTGCAGCCTTGAGGTCCTTCTATTTTTGAACTTTTATAAGACTCCAGTGAACTAATGAAGGCCCACACTGAATGGGTGGGGCCACACCTCCATGGAAACATTCAATCAGAGGTCACACCTTAACCAAAGGTGTCACTCACAGTTGGGTGGGTCACATCTCCATGAAAACAACTTAATCCCAATATTCCATGGGACTGAATTAAAAGATCATGGCTTTTTCTTGGGGGACATAATATATCCAAACTGGCACATGTGGTATACTACATTAATTGATTTTCTTGCATTGAAACCATCTTGCATTCCTGGAATAAAACTCACTTGATCATGGTGTATAATTATTTTAATGTACTGTTGGATTCAATTTGCAAACATTTTGTTGAGGATTTTTGCATCTACACTCATTGTTCTGTAATTTTCTCCTCTTGTAGTATCTTTATCTGACTTTAATATAGGGTGATGTTAGCTTCATAGAACAAGTTAGATTATGTTCCCTCCCCTTCAATTTTTTGGAAGAGTTCAAAGGATTGGTATTCATTCTTCTTGGAATGATTGGTGCAATTCACCTGTGAAGCCATGTGGTCCTAGACTTTTCTTGGTTGGGAGTTTTATTTTTTTCTCCCCTTTAATGCAATTTTACTGAGATATAGTCACACACCATACAATCCATCCAAAGTATAAAATCATTGGCTTACACTATCATCACCTGGTTGTCCATTTATCACCACAATGAATTTCAAACAGTCTCATTACTCCAGGAAGCAAAAAGTAAAAAAAAAGAGAAAACCCAAATATCATGTTCTTCTATCCCCCCCAATATTGATTCCTAGCATTGGTGCAGTACATTTGTCACTGTTGATAAAAGAATATTAAGATATTACTGTTAACTACAGTCCATAGTTTGCAGATGTTTTTATTTTCCCCATATACCTCTCTATTAGTAACTCCTTATAATAGTTTCGTACATTTGTTTTAATTCATGGAGGAAATTTTTTCTGTTTTTACTGTTAATCACAGTCATCATCCACCACAAGATTTACTGAGTTATACATTCTCGTATTTTAACCCCTGGCTTTCCTTCCATTGACATATATCACTCTAAACTTTCCCTATCAAGCACACAACACACAATTCAGCACTATTAATTATACTGTTGGGAGGTTTTTGATTACTGTTTTCACACAATATCTTTTTTCCAGTCTTTCACTTTCAACCTATTTCTGTCTTTGGGTCTAAGGTGAATCTCCTGTGGATGACATATAGATGGCTTATATATATATTTTTTATTCATTCTGCCAATCTGTGTCTTTTGATTGAGGAATTTAATCCATTAGCAGTCAATGTTATTACTGTAAAGGCAGTACATACTTCAACCATTTTATCCTTTGTATACTATATGTCATATCTTACTTTTGTCTTTCTTTTTATTCTTTTAGTTACCCCTCCTGATAATCTTCATTTCTATACTCGAAGCCTCTCTCTCTTGTCCTTTTCCTTTCAGTCTGCAGAACTACTTTTAGTGTTTCTTGTAGGGCAGGTATCTTGTTGACAGTTACTCTCAGTTTTTGTTTATCTGTGAATCTATTAAACTCTCTCTCATTTTTTTTTATTTACCCATGTTATTATCAGAGATCTTTATTTCTTCATGTGGCTTCAGTGGCGTCCTTTACTGTCCTTTTTTAAATGCAATTTTATTGAGATATATTCAGTGGCGTCCTTTACTGTCCTTTTTTAAATGCAATTTTATTGAGATATATTCACATGCCATACAATTATCCAAAGTGTACAATCAATTATTCACTGTATCATCCCATGGTTGGGCATTCATCACCACAATTTTTGAACATTTTTATTATTCCAAAAAATAAAAATAAGAAAATAAAAATTAAAATAAAAGTATAAAGGAACACCAAAATACATCATACTCCTTTCCCCCCCTATTCATTTACTTTTTGCCCCCCTGTTTTCTACTCATTTGTCCATACAAATGAATAGAATAAATAGAATAAAGGGAGTGGGAGCCACAAAGTTTTCAAATCACAGCCACACCGTATAAGCTATATACTTATACAGTCATTTTCAAGAATCAAGAATACCAGATTACAGTTCAACAATTTCAGGAATTTCCTTCTAGCTATTCTAGTACACTAATAAGTAAAAAGGGATGTCTATATAATGCATAAGAATAACCTTCAGAATGACCTCTCAACTCCATTTGAGATCTCTCAGCCACTGAACCTACATTTTGTTTCATTTCTCTTCCCCTTTTTGGTCAGGAAGGCTTTCTCAATCCCATGATGCTGGATCCAGGCTAATCCCTGGGAGTCATGTCCCACATTGCCAGGGAGATTTATACCCCTGGGAGTTATGTCCCACATAGTGGGGAGGGCAGTGAGTTTACCTGCCAAGTGGGCTTAGAGAGACGCAGTCCACATCTGAGCAACAAAAGAGGCTCTCTGGGAGTGACTCTTAGCCACCTTTATAAGTAGGCTTAGCCTCTCCTTTGCAGTAACAAACTTCATAAGCGCAAGCCCCAAAATTGAATACTTGGCCTACTACAATGGTATTCCCCAATGCTTGTGAAAATATCAGGAATTCCCCAGGTGGGGAAGTTTAATGTTTCCACATTTTCCTCCAGGCCCTCAAGGGGGCTTTACAAATACTTTTTTTCTCTGCCCCAATTGCTCTGGGATGTACTGGGGTTTCACGCTACCCTGTTCAAACCTGTAATTATGATGTTTCAATAAACTGAACATACTAGTTAAATTATATAGCATGCTACAGAAAGTATAGATTTTGCACCAAATAAGCATGTCTTCTTTTGGTCTCACACAGAAGTTGAAATTTTAAAACACAGTCAATATCATCCTTTTCCCTTTAGTCTGGTTTACCTTACTTCTAATCAAGTCCATTTCATTCATATCCATTCAATATCCTCTCATGTCTCTGCTATCAGTTCTTCCAAGTATATACCCAATAACAGGGTTGAAGGACCATATGGCAACCCCATAGTTAGCTTCCTGTGGAACGACCACACTGCCCTTCAGCTGGGCTGCACTATTTTACTTCCTTACCTACAGGGAATAGGTAAATCCCTTTCTCCATATTTTCTCCAGCAATTGTATCCCTCTTTATTTTTTTTAACAGTTTTATTCAAACACCATAGAATCCATCCTAAGTAAGCAATCAGTGAGTTCCAATAAAATCACTTAATTATGCATTCACCACCACAATGAGTATGAGGATATTTCCATCTTTTCCCCAAAGAAAGAGAAAAAGGAGAAAAAAAAAGAAGACGAAAAATACAAAAGATAGAAGAAAAATAAAAATAAAATACAATGAAAAGGTCAGACAACATCACCACCACCAAGACATCTTATATCATTCCCTTATATCCCTCTCTTATAGACATTCAGCTTTGGTATATTGCCTTTGTTACAATTAATGGAGGCATCTTTCAATTTCAATTTCACCTCTTCTATTGTACCTTTCATTCCCATAAGTTCTGCCATTTGTTTTTTCAAACTTTCATGTTCTTCCTTTTGTTTGCCCAATGACCTTTTTATATCCTTCACCTCTTTTGCCACATCTTCCCTCAATTCATTGATTTGATTTTTAAAAATTAGTTGCTTCAATTCCTATGTCTCAGTGTAAGCGTAAGTTGTTCCTTTGACTGGGCCATATCTTCAGTTTTCCTAGTGTGATTTGTAATTTTTTGCTGTCTAGGCATCTGGTTCAGGAGGAGACTGTATTCAATGTCAGGTTTCCAGTTCTATGTTGTGATCTCAGCTGTTCCACCCATTCCTGACTGATGAACTGTGTTGTCTCGTCATGGGTGTCTCCCCATCAATTGTTCCAGACTATTTTCTAGTTGTTCCTGGCTGTTTACTAGTTGTTCTAGGAGACCAACTAAATCCTACACATCCCTATGCCACCATCTTGCCTAGTGTCTTTCTCACTCATTTTTGAAGGGAAGTTTTTCTGGATAAAAAATTCTAGGTTGGTGGTTTTTTACTTTCAGTATCTTAAATATATCATACCACTGCCTTCTCACCTCCATGGTTTCTGATGAGAAAGCTGCACTTAGTCTTATTGTGGTTCCCTTGTATGTGACAAATTGCTTTTCTTTTGCTGCTTTCAGCATCTGTCTTTATCTTTGGTATTTGACATTCTGATTACTAGGTATCTTGGAGTAGGTCTATTAGGATTTATTCTATTTGGTGTATGTTGTGATTCTTGGACATGTATATTTATTATTTCATAAGAGTTGGGAAAGATTTGGCTGTTATTTCCTCAAATAATCTTTCTTCCCCTTTTCCCTTCTCTTCTCCTATTGGGAAACCCATGACATGTATGTTTGTATGCTTTGTGCTTTCATTCAAATCCCTGAGGCCCTGCTAAATTTCTTTCATTCTTTTCTCTATCTTTTCTTTTGCCTGTAAGATTTCAATTGTCCTTCCTTCCAGTTCACTGATTCTTTCTTCTGCAGTTTTAAATCACTGCTGTATGCTTCTAGTATATTTTAAATATCTTCTATTATGCTTCTCATTCCCATAATTTCTGTTATGTTTCTGTCTATACTTTCAAATTTTTCTTTATGTTCACCCAATGTCTTCTTCATATCCTTTTATCTCTTTTGCCATATTTACCTTCATCTCCTTAAATTGATTTAGGAGAATTGTTTGAAATTCAATGATTAATTGTTTCATATTCTGCATCTCCTCCTAAGTATTATTTGTTCCTTTTACTGTGCCACATCATCCTATTTCTTAGTATGGCTTGTAATTTTTTGCTGATATCTAGGCATCTGATTATCTTGATGAGTTTACTCTAAAGGTCAGTTTCTCTCTCTTGCCTAGCATTTTATTGCTTATTGACTTTGTGTTAAGGTTCTTCTTAAACACTTGGTTCAATTTATTCTGGACCTTTACTATTGCCCATGTTTGATCAGATTTTTCTGGCTCCTATTCCTCTGATTCTTGTCCTAGATATGCAATACAGTTTTAAAGACTGCATTATTTGTGCAATTGTATCACTCCCAGTAGAAAGCTTCCTTTTCTCTCTTCCTTCTCAAGGAGTTTTAGTCCATTCTGTTTGTTTTTGTTTTGCCTCTTAAATTTTTTTTTTTTTTAATTCTCCTTTCATTGCCTCTACCTGTTTTTGCCTGGAGGGCAAATTCTGGTTGGTGGGTCACCCCAAAGAGGACTTTCCCATCATTATTTCCCAGCCAAAACAGGACCAGGAATCCATGCAGGGGTCACATATCAGTTCCAAAGAGTGCTCATGAAAGGATCAGGAAAGATGCCAGAAGCCTTTTTTGAAGACTCCCTGAAGCTGTGCTTTCTTGACTTTCCCAGCAGCTGGCACTCTTCAGCACACTGTTCCGCACAGTACTGTATCTTTAAATTTCCACTGCCTTCATCCTTATCAGGAACAGGGTTGAAATAATGGCCAGGACCATCCCTGTGTTGGGCAGGCTGAAACAGTAGCTCAGAGCTGGTTCCCAGTGATCTAAACTTGCTGATCAAGTCATGATCAGTATTCAGCCATGCCTTGCCCCCATTCTTGTGGAAGAGGACTTCCATGTACTTCTTCATCCGCAACAGCCAGCCAGGGACTAGACCCCAAGATGGCCCACCTTGAGCATGGGGAGTGGACACTGGCAGCTGCTGTGGAGTGAGGTATCATAGTTTTTTTTTTATGTTTTTTTTTTTTTACTGCAGTTTCTCAGCCTCTTCCTCCTGCTTTTCCTTGGAAGCTATACAGTGCTCTCCTGGCTTCAGGATCCCCAGAACAGTTGTTTCAGACAGCTCCTGCCTTTCCACTAGCTGTTTTGGAGGAGGAGTGAGTTCTGGAGCTCCCTACTCTGCCATCTTCCCTAGAAGTTCCCTAAAGAGCACAAGTTTTTGTTTCTGAGTAACTAGCTATCTGACATGGCTTGTCCTGAGATCCAGAAATTCAGCTCCTCTCAAGTTCTGCTGAGGTTGGAAGCTGGGGAGCAAATGAAGCTAACATTCTTTCCCTCACCTTAAGTCTGTCTCTGGGTGTGTGTGTGTGTATGAGTGTGTGCGTGCATGCAGGTTTCTCTGTGGTGCTGGATGGCAGAGGTCCTCATCCTGGGAAGGAGGCACTTTCTCACCAAGAGCAGAAGAAAAGCAAAGTTGCAACAACAATTTAAGTTTTGAGTGAGATGAATTTAAATTTCAGTGAAATGAATTAAGATATGGAGACTTTTAAAGGGTTTCAGCAGAGTGACTTGACTGACTTATACACAGCCTGGCTCTGTTAAGAAGAGATTGTATTGAGTAAAGGCTAGAAGTACAGTGTCTCATGGAGTATATTTATGTGTCCATTTTACAGAGGAGGAAGTGGAGGCTCTGAGAATTTAACTTAACTAAAGTCATATAGTGCTTGAATTTAAATTCAGGTTTAGCTGTTTCATAAATGCATGCTGTTACTACTGTGTTAGAACTGTGTGTGTGTGTGTATGTGAGTGTATGTGTGTTAATTAGAAAAGTAAGGTCATACAATATGATACTTGAATTTTTTTCTACTTATGATGTCAGGAGGAGTCTTCTGACATTAAATTTTTTTCTATGGCATCATTTTTAAGCCCTTCACATTAGTTCATTTTATAGGTGTACTGTCTTTAGTTAACCTGTCTCCTATTGTTAATTTTTTTTAGTGAAAGACCTAATAGAATGTTTGCATTAGGAACTTTTTTTCCGTTTTCAGGGAAAAGGCTAAACACCCCAAGGAAAGTACTTTAAAATATGTTTTTAAAATATGTTTCCTGCTGATGAGGGGATCTTTCACACTCGAAAAAAATTTTTAAATTCTATGGATGAATTTTCCTCCTTATTTTAAATTATTTAAAGTAATTTCTAAAAAATAAAAGATTCAAAACATTTTGTGAAATAAGTATGAACCTACACAAAACTACTAGTTAATCAGATGTGGAGATGCAGCCAACATGTTCATGGGGAAAGGCAATATTGTGTGCAGAAGTTAAATGTCCTTCATATGTTGGTTAAAAAAAAAGAATTGGTAGGAAAATATCCTTGCCTTCCCCTCTGGAACATTAGATCTTCATGTTTTCCTTGGTTGGGTGGGGATGATTTTTTAAAGGCCTCAGCTCTCCTTCATCTTATAGCAGCTTAGGGGTGTAATTTCTTCCCTGGTGTCTTACCAATGACTTTTTCTACCCATTACAGAATTCAGCATTTCTTTCTAGGCTGTTTCAAGGTGCCCTTGCCCCCTTTACCATCATACCTCAAAAAAAAAAAAAGTGAGCTTGTCTCCTTCTCCTCTGTACTGTAAACTTGAGAGAACCCACGTTATATAAGAAAAAACCATTTCAGGTTTTCTTATAGACGAAGGCCAGCAATTGGGCCTTCTGCAAGGAATCACATGGTGGAACTAGAAACAGAATATTATTCAATTAAACCTCTATAGTTCACCACTGTAGGAACAAATAGGCTATTTCTGCAGCAGTTTTACCAGCCTCAGAAGGAGAATTCCCTCAGTACCCAAGAAAATAGTTGCGCCAAAGTACCAATTTTCAAGAGTATTCAACTGCAAAAATGACACTTTTCTACTTGCAAAAGAACTTACTTTTGCCGTTTCCTTGAGCTCCTTTTCCATTTTGGAAATCAGGAAGTTTGCTTCTTCCATTGTCACTGGTTATTATTGACAAAGGTACCGTATTCCTGAATAACTTGTAGAAGGCAAGTATTGAGATAGGATCAGCTCTGCCCTCCCCTGGCAGCCATCTGGGTGCTGGGGACTAGAGGTTGAAAGGATTTGAGGAACAGCATTCAGGTTTCTTGTACTCAGTTTCCTCAGTGATTTCAAAAAGATTGCAGTGGAGCATTTTGGCACAATCCCTTCCAGAGCCCAGCGTATTCTCCATCATCTTTCTTATAACAAGTCATTACCAGAACACACACACATCTCTTTCTCGAGGTCTTTACCTACGATTTTACTATAAAACAGGAGCTAACCAAAGACAGAGCCCATGTTCAAGGAAGGCATTCCTAGCCACAGAGGAGCGCTAGTGCCTCTCTGAGGAGCTGGTCCTCAGGGCCATCTTCTTTCTGAGCTGGGGCCACCTTACCTAGTGGCAGGAGCAGGTTGACTGTGAAGTAGGGCCTATTCAAGTTTGAACTCTTCCACTTAACTCTACGGTTGGGCTGGCAAATTATCCTCTCTTAGTTTCAGACTCCTCATTTGTGAAGGAGAAGAGTAATGCTTCACAAGGTTCTGAGTATTTAACATTTTTTAAATGCCTGGCATAAAACCTGGCACATAATAGGCTTATAAATGGTGGTTGCAAGTTCTTCTTTCATTCCACATGAAATCCAACCTGTTCTCAGAGTGGTAACTAGGTGTACATTCTCTTTCCACTGACATGACCAAAAAAGGACATTTGCTTAGTTCCACTATTCACACCTACTTCCTGAATAGGTCCATTTGGACTTTAAACACAGTTAATCATGTCTAAAATACCTTATGCATTTATGACTAGTAATCACACTAATTTTAAATCTAAATTCAATGGTAAACAACCACACTTGCATTGTGATTATAAAATGAAGAGGTAATTTTAAAAACAAAGAAGGAGTGTATGTAATTTTGGAATTAAGTCTTCCCTGAACAGGGAACCCCAAGATGTCTGGTGGGGTGTAGAGCAAAGTGGCATTTACCACCCTTGTGGGGAACTCCATTGCTTCCAATGTGCCCTAATGTTGCACTGGCTTTCTTAGTGAATGCAACATATGGTTTTCTTCTGTTGAGCTTAAATTCAATTAAAATGCTCATACTTTTTCACTCAATTGAAGTCACATCCCTTCTTTCCCATTCTTTCCTTGCAATGTTGGGATTTGGGGAGGGGGTTGGGGGCTATGAAATGCAGTATTTTACAAGTATTCTTGCTCATTTTTATATTTTAGATTAATTACATTGTACCAGGTTGTTGAGACCTTTTAGAATTTCAAATTAGTCAACAAATATAATAGATATTCCTTCCAGTTTGAAGTCACAGACTAATTTGTTTAGCATGTTTTAATAACACTATCCCAGGTATCAATTAAAAAGCATTTCCTTTAGGGATTGCAGTAAACAGAGTCCTATGGTAAATTACAGGAGAAAAGTCTTCAGAGTGGGCATTGACTAATTCATGCACATTCTAGGAAGTTACTGCAGATTCAACAGTGTGTATTATTGTTTAGGTTATATTTTAGATTTAGGTCTTTACAACAATATCACAAAAACATTGTAAAATGCCTTGCTAAAATCTGGGTATGATTTGTCTGTGATATTTTCCAAATGTTTCAATTGCCAATAATTTATCCTAAGTCAACCCATGCTGGTTCCCAGTGTCTTGTACCCTTTCCTAAGTGTCTATAAATCATGTATTTAATAATTAATTTTCATCCCCTGCCTGGGATTGCTTTCAAGCTTACCTGCCTATAGCTAGAAATAACTATAACCTTTCTATTTTTTCTTTAAATTGAAGAGATATAAATGCCTCTTCTATTCTTCAAAGATTAATAAGAGGGAAAAAATACCACAGTAATTTAGAGAAAATAGGAAATACAGTGATCAGGGATGACTTCTGGGAGGTAAGAGGTCTCAAATGGGACAGTTAACAAAGATTTTGAAGTGAGAATATTATTACTCTTTGAAGATTAAGAAAAATATTATATATGTATAAAAGTTTATAAGTTGTAGGCCATAAAAGGTGTCTGTTTTCTTTGTCTTTTCAACTAGATTGGAAACTGCTTGAAAGCAAGAACTCTTTTTTGCTGTTCATTTTAACCACCAAATCGTCTTGCATCTATAGTGGACACTTAAAAAAGTTTTCTTGACTAATAAAAATAGAAAAGCCTTCCATTCATAGTCGTATCATCACATACCCAGAGTTAGGCTTATGATGACCTCTGCCATCCAAAAGTGAGTTGCAAAAGTGGAATTTGATAAAAGCCATAATTTTCATAGTGGGTCAATGCATGTATAAAGGTCAGCTTTGTTTTTAATTGGTTAATTTAGGATGCTTTATGTTGTAGGAAGTTAGGTACACCTCTTAACCTGGAATAAATAAAGGAATTAATTGACCCCTGTGACTGAGAAATCCAAAGGCATAGCTGGTTTAAGTAAGGTGGCAAATTCCAGTCATCAGAACAGGGTAACCAAGGGTCCAGTTTCTCTCCTTCTCTTCATGTGCTTCCACAGTTCCAACTTTATTCTTAGGTTCTGTATTGCTGCTGTAACAGATTGTCACACACTTGCTGGCTTAAAATAACCCAAATCTATTATCTTTCAGTTCTGGAGGTCAGGAGTCTGAAATGGTTCTTACAAGGCTAGCATCAGGTGTCCATGGGCCACATTCTCTTCTGGAGGCTCTAGGGGAGAATCAGTTCCTTGGGTTTTCCAGCTTCTGGAGGCTGCACACGTTCCTTGGCTCATGACCTCTTCCAGCCATGGCACCATTCTGAGCTCTGCTGCCATCATCACATTGCCTCTGACTCCCTGCCTCATCTTCTTCTTTTAAGGACCCTTGATGACATTGGATCTCCCCAGATAATTCCCCACATTGAGACCCTTAACTTTGTCACATATGCAAAGTCCCCTTTGCCGTGTAAGGAAACATATTCATGGGTTTTGAGGATTAGGATGTGGATGTCTATGGAGGGCCATTATTCTGTCTACCACAGTGTTCCCTCTCACCCGCAAGTTTTCATGTCTGTCCCACATGCAATATGTGTTCATCCCATTCCAAATGTCTCAACATATTATGGCATCAATTCAGAGTCCAAATCTCATCTTAATATCATCACCTCAGCATCCCAAATCTTTCCTGGGCCGGAATCCTTCTCTATCTGTGGACTTGTGAAACTAGAAAATAAGTTATCCACTCCCAAAATACCATGGTGGGACAGGCATAGGATACCAGCTCTAGGCATTCCTGTTCTAAAGGCAGAAAGTAGAAGGAAATAAAGAATTTCTAGGTCCAATAATTTTGACATCCAGCTGGGTAAACAACATTAAGTTTCAAGGCCTGGGAATAATCCTCCTTGGTTTGTGACTCCATCCTCTGGGCTCATGGATCCTCCCTCTGGGTTCACATCTTTGTCCTCAGAGTTATCCTTCCTTTCTTCCTTTTGCATGAAGGATAGCATGTGTTTTCAGCTGAGTAGTTTTATCAGTCTGTTTTTCTGCCTGTAGAATTTTGGATGCCCAACAGATTTCTTTCTTTCATTCTCTCTCTGCCTCTTTCAATCCAAGTTGGCAGTATTTCTTCTGTTATAACTATCTCCAGAACTCTGTGAGTCTTCCATGTATGTCTTGGTTATTCACTCCATTAGACAAGAGGCTCCTCCACATGTCTGTCCGGGATGATCCCTTCTCTATTCCTGGCTGCTGCTGAAATGAGTCATGCAGCTAATCTCTTCAAAAAAGTCTTCCGTGTAACTGAACATTCTGATCTTTTGATCTTTCAAGGCACTAGAAAACCATTGTCCAGCCATACCCTTGTCTTTCTCTCCAGAGCATACTTTCCTGACAACGAATCTCCTAATTTTAGCATTTCTTGCCATCCAGATAGGCTGGAAAAATCCCAAGTCATCAATTTCTGATTCCTTTCTGTTTAACAGTTTTTCCCTCAATCTATATCTTCCCTTTCATATTTTACTATAAGCAGCAAGAAGAAACCAGGCTGTACCTTCAAAACTTTGATTGAAAATCTCTTCAGCTAAATAACCAAGTTCATCACTTATAAGCTCTGCTTCCCACATTAACATAGTATGCAATTCTGCTAAGCTTTCTGCAATTATATAAGGAGGATCCCCATTCCTCCAGTTTCCAATAACATGTTCCTCATTGCCCCAGCCTTTACTAGCAGTGCCTTTAATATCCATATTTCTTTCAACAATCTGTTCAAGACAATCGAGACATTTTTCTATAATGCTCTTTAAAATTCTTTCACTTCTGGTCATTGCTCAATTCCAAAGCCACTTTCACATTTTTAAGTATTTGTTACAGCAGCACCCCACTTCCATGTACCAAAATCTGTACAAGTTTCCCATTGCTGCTGTGACAAATTCCCACAAATGTAGCTGTTTGAAGCAATACAAATTCACTGTCTTGTAGTGCTGGAAGTCAAAAGTCCAAAAAATGGATCTTACAGGGTGTTGGCAGACCTGCTTTCCTCCTGGAGGCCCTAGGGAGAATCGGTTCCTTGCTTTTTCCGGATTCCAGAGGCTGCCCACATTCCTTGGCTCATGACCTCTTCCAGTGATGGCACACTCTGAACTCTGCTGCCATCCTCACATTCCCTTCTCTGACTCTGAATCTCTGCTTCATCTTCTAGCTTTTAAGGACCTGTTTTACTTTTCTGGCTGCTAAAACAAATACCATAAAATGGAATGGCTTAAACAATGGGTATTTATTGGCTCTCAGTTTTGAAGCT
Organism: Choloepus didactylus; assembly: GCF_015220235.1. NCBI lineage: Eukaryota > Metazoa > Chordata > Mammalia > Pilosa > Megalonychidae > Choloepus > Choloepus didactylus. The sequence continues at coordinate 28,173,603 of NC_051322.1, read as the reverse complement.
TGATGTCCAAAATCAAGGCATCAACAGGATGATGCTTTCTCTCCAGAGACTGTGGTGTTCTGGGGTCCAAAGACTGTGGTGTTCTGGGGCTGGCTGCTGATAATTCTTGGTCCTTGGCTTTGCTGTCAAATGGTAAGGCACATGGTGGTGTGCCTCCTTTTTCTTCCCAGTTCTATTGACTTCCAGCTTCTGGCTGCTCCTTGTGGCTTCTCTTTCTGTGTCCAATTTCCTTTGCTTACAAGGACTTCAGCCATATTGGATTAAGGTTCACCCTCATTCAGTTTGAGCATACCTTAACTAATAACATCTAAAAAGGTCCTATTTACAAATGAGTTCATATGCACAGGACCAGGGTTTGAGACCTGAAAATGCCTTCTGTGGGGCACCTGTTTCAATCCCCAGGATGACCCTTATGATTACATTGTGCCCACCCAGGTAATCCAAGATACTCTCCCCATCTCAAGAGCTGTAACTTTGCCACATGTGCAAATCCCTTTCTAATTTAAGGTTACATATCTACAGGTTCCAGGAAGTAGGATGCAGACATTTTTGGGTGTCTGTTAATCTGCCTACCACAGGTTCCTTATAAAGATCTCTTAGAATCTCTAGGATTTCTCTTAAATTAGCACCATCTTTGGGGAAAAGAGTTTAACCTAGTAGTGTTTCCATGAGAGACAGTCAAATGTCTCCTTTGCTCTGATTGGCTCATAGGCCCAGCTCTGAATCCATCACCATCATCAGAAAGGCAGTCTACACTGTGGGTCTAAAGGGACTCAAGAACCATAATCTCAACTTTGTGGCTGAGAATGTGGAGGGTGGTACTCTCAAAGCAAAATATTAGACCAGTTGTCAAAATAAGGGAGGACAGATTCTGAGCAATATAAAAAGCAAGAACAAGTATCAACTTAAATACACCTCATCACTCCATGAGTGTAAATTAATTAGCCAAGGGCAACGATTAAATCTTATTTATATTTGTATATTCTATATGGACAGCACATAGCCAAAATGTCTAATGTAATAGTTGGCTTTTTAAAAATAAACAACTAAATGGTAGATTCTTGCATTATTAGGATCACATGATTTGATGTGCAGTATAGTCAGATTCATGGCCTAATGTGTCATTTGACTGCATGTTATTGTTTTTGCAAGTAAACATGTAAAATATGTTATAGAAAGTATATTTTAAAGGCAGATCATGATGTTGGGAGGGAACAGAAATAGATTAAGATAATTAAGTTAGGACAAGAAATCAAGTTCCAGAATGGGGATCCTAAAAGTATTTACACCTTTTAATTTGGCTCATCTCCTTGGAGCAATCTCAGAAAAATCAATTTTCTTGATGTTTTCCATCCCCAGCCCCCAACACACATCTTAGGGTCTATATCATTTGAAGCCGTGGAAGTATTGATAAACTTTCCTTCAGGATTCAAAACTATGTCTGGGTGTCTGCAATGTTTTATAAACAGATTAAAACTCAGAGGGGAACTCTCAAGGTCAAATGTCTAATAGACTATCCAAAGAGCATGATTATACTAAACCATTTCCTGTGGCTCACGTTTCTCTTCTCTTCCTATCTGATCTTTTGGTTTCCTTCTTTCCTAATAAGGACCCTGGATGAGAAATGGGCCTGATACCACTAAGGGGAAGGATGCAGAGCTGTTGTATCTCCCAAGTATACATCTCCATGTTGTGAGCCAGAAAATATTAAATCTGTGCCCAATAGAAGGCTCCAAAATCAAGCTGGAGTTGTCTAAGATGGAGGGAGGGAATATTGGGAAAGTTAGTATAAGCACCTGTCAGGATCTATTTGTGGAACCACATGAGGATCAAAGAGGAAGAAATTGATGATCTATTGCAAAAGCCCGTTGGTCAGTGGGTGAATGGCCTGGAGTAATCTGGGTATAGGAGTAGAGGACAGCAGAGAAGAGTCAGTTGATCACTAGACCTACTGTGTGAGGTAGGGCAGGGTTTATTTAAAGGTGTCAGAACAACTCGGACAATTTTGTGTCTCCTATCCTCCTACTCTGTGGACATCCTTTTACTGATATGGGGAACAGAGGATTTTTTGACCCGGGGAAAACCAGAAAGAGACTGCAACTCTTCCCTCATACTATGCCCTCTAATCCAAGGGTTCTTTATACCATTTTGGCAGGGAGAAGGCATGAACTCATTTTGTGCATCTAAGGAAACCTAAAGATTCTCTCCCCAGAAGAAAAGGTCATGTGCATACAAGTCAAACATATTTTATAGAATTTCAGGATAGTCATGAACTTTCTGAAGTTTTTCTATGGAGACCTCCCAGGAAGATCCATGGACACAGTTAAGATCCCCTGCTCTAGACCCTGACCCTACACTTCCAGAGGCCTCATCTTTAGCTCATGGAAGCTTTGAGTGTTTTGAGAAATTTGGGGGTCACAAAAGTTTCATTCCACTCTCAAGGAACCATCCATCTAAGCTACTTTGGAAGGTTTTGATTTGGAGATCACAGGTACTTCCTATTTTAACCTTTTCAAAACAGAAAGGGATGGGACTGGTAAATCATCTAGAAACTCTGTTGTCTAGCCCTAGTATCATGAGAATTTTCTGGATGATGATTTTTGCCCTGTTTTTTTTTTTTTTTTCATGCCTTTTCCCTCCTTTTAAATGGATATTTGCATTCTCTCCTCTTGAAACTTAGTGAACTTGTGTAAATGACAGAAATGTAGGGAAGAGAGAGAAGGAATGAGTAGATAATGAAATAAAGTAAGGAAGGGAGAGGACCTGTGGCTGAACAGCTCCTGAAAAGGCAGAAATTTCTACCAGAGTGGCATTTCTATTCATCATTTTGCTGGCCAAATTCATTCCTTTGTAAGTTCATTTATTCAGCAAAAATTTATTGACATGTGCGGTTTTCCAAGTCCTGTACTTTCATCTGTGAGGGGTACAAAGATGAACGGGTACAACCTCTTTTCTGAGAGAAGCTTGAGTTCTTCCAGTGAAAATAAGATTTCACACAAGGAAACTCAGAACAGTTTCCAGAAAACTGCATCCTTCCAGATTTTCCTGCTTTGTGTGTACGTCATTGCTTCATTCATTTCCTAGGAAGCTCGAAGCACCTCCTCATTCTATGGCCCATCATATTTATCATGATATTTTATAATTACAGGTTTATGTTTCTTTCCCAACAGATCACAAGTCCCTTGAGATTGAGTCTTATTAAACCTCATAATTATACTTCCTGGGAGCTAGCAGTGCATCTGGAACATGGTAAATGCTCAGAAATTGTTGAATAAAAGTATTGACTCACGTTTGTAAAAGAGAGAACAGTGGTGAAATAAGATATGTCAGTTAAGAGTGATCTGGCACTGGCTGGCTGTGTGTTCTGTGTCTATTTCCCACCTGTGCTAGAAAGAAGCTGGGTTGGGTGATTCTTTCTAGATGAAACATCCTCTTTTAAATAATCCTCAGTACAGGATGGAAGTAAATACTCTGGTCATCTTACACTGCTTAAACATCTGCCTAGGTTTTACAGTCAAATAAAAAATAATTTCCTGAAGGTGAGTATCAAAAATGATAGCTGCAAAAACCCCAGACGCTCACTCTATTCACCGGCTCCATTGAGAAAAGTGACTTCCCACGCTTTGCCCACAGAGGGCATCCCTGCTCATTGATATGTAGACCAGGCGAATGCAGCTGCTGGAAGCCTCCTCCGTCCGCTCTTTTTTTCTCGTCGCCTTCATCTCTCTGCCCCCACCCCTCTTGCCGTGGAATCTTTGCCTGATCCAGTTCGTTTCCCTCCGGTCTCCACATTTTCCCTTCCAGCCCTCCACTTCCTCGGATCAATGGATAGTACGGCTCCAACTCCCAGCTCTTACACCGCTGGCGGACACTCCAGTAACAAGTGAGAGCGCTCCACCCCGCAGCCCCCAGCCTTTCTCCTCCCGGGCGGTCTCGGTTCTTGCAGGAAAAACGAACAGCATCACCAGCTCTCGCGCGGATTTTTCTCTTCAACTTTACCCAGCCGAGGACACGGAGCCAGCCTCAATCTTTTAATGCACAGTGCAGTCACAGGATTGCTTTCCGCCTTCTCTTGGTCTCTCCAGGATACCTGTTTGTTGATGACTCGCAGGGCCCGTGGAGAGCTGTCTTCCCTCCTCTTGCTCCCTCCGTTTCCTTGAGTTAGTTTTCCAAGGTTCTACCGGGGCTCGGGATCTCTTGGACCGAATGGAACTTTTTGCTGCCTCCTTTTGCTGCTGATTCTGTCAGTGGACGAGGAAAAAGGCTTCGGAGGCACAAGAGGCTCAGGGGGAGGTGGAGAAAGAGGTGGAGGAGGAGGACGAGGAGGAGGAGGAGGAAGAGGAGGAGGAGGAGGAAGAGGAGGAAGAAGAAGAAGCCGAAAGGGCTCGGCGTGTGTGTGTGTGCATGTGTGCATGCGTGTGTGAGTGCATGTGTGTGAGTGCCGCCGCTGCCCAGGACCCCCGGCCCCGAAGGTGTTTGCTGAAATATGGAGAATAGTCTTGGATGTGTTTGGGTACCCAAGCTGGCTTTTGTACTCTTCGGGGCTTCCCTGCTCAGCGCGCCTCTTCAAGTCACCGGTAAGAGGTTCTTTCCTTTCTTCTCCTCGCACCTCCCACCCACGCCGCCCCACACAACCTCTGTTCCTTTTACCTTCTCACATTTTATTTAGCTAATGAAAAGAATTGGGGTAGGGGGAGAAATAGCAAGATATTTGGCGCTCGCTCTGCCCCCCATTTCCTCGCGGACGATAAAAGACGCAACGCTTAAAAAAAAAATTCTGGGGGCGGAGGATGTTGGTGGAGGGAGAGTGCGGCTCGTCTTTTCTCATTTTTAATTTGGTGCTTCGCGCATCTTTGCTCTTGCAAACACTTGTGTTGGTTTGGGGAGCTGGGGTAGACAGGTTGCAGGTGAGGAGGGTGTCTTTGAAAGGAATTGGGTTGGAGCCTGGAGGCTTCGGAAACCTAGGCTGCCTGGAGGACGGAGAGGAGGATTGGGGCAGTAGAGACGGGGGGGGAGGACACCGAGGTGGCTTTGAGCAAGTCTGTGCGGAACGTAGATGGTGGGGTGAGTCGTTTGTATGTGAACGTCTGCGCCTCGCTCTTTGGATTTTTGGACTTGCTGATTGAGAATCGGGAAAGGGACCGCAAACGTGTTTTGATACTTCAGAGGGGGGGCCGTAGTGCCTGAAGAGGTGCAGAGTTGCCAGGAGGTGGAGGGCGTATTTTATCTTTTTAACGGTGAACGTAGTTCGCAAGATAAGGCTCATAAATCCAGAATACCTCCAAACTCCTAATGTTTGATATTCCAGGGAATCGGCCCCCTGGCTCCCGCACTTGGCAAGAGCAGTTTCTAATTAAAAATGGCAAAACTGGTTGGGGATACGATAGGGCTAAAGCAGGAGAAAGAACTGAGGAATAGTCGGGGCTGCTGCAGTCTCCGAATAAGGAGCTGGGGGCTTCGACGGCCAAAGCATAAATAATAATAATAATAATAATAATAATAATAATAATAATAATAATAAATGAATAATAAATAAATACATAAAAAACCCTAAACGAATCAGTATAGCGTGTACGGGTTTTGCCGGCCCCCACCACAAGTGTTGACAGGAACTGGGGTAGAGGGAGCGGGCCTGGAGGGGACGGAGGGGAGAGCAATCGGCCGAGCATCCAAATCCCTTCGGAGAGGACCTTTTCCCAGATGCACAAGGAGCGGCCAGCAGGGGCCCGACGTCCGGTTGGGTGAACAAGAAATGGAATGCAAATCGCGGCCAAGCCCCCGGCCTCCGCGGAGCCTGAAGCTCTGGCTTTCTTGTCGGTGCAAAGTGCTGCATCGCCAAGGGTTGCGAAGGCGAGCGGAGAAGGCGCCTCTCGCGGTGGCGAGGGAGTCAGACAGTCCAGCGCCCCGGCGGCCAGAGGCTCCCCGGAGCCCGGCGCGTCCACACGGACCTGATCCCTCCCTCCTATGGCCAGAGCCTGAACGTTTAGCGAGCGAGCGAGAAGGGCGTGTGTGTGTGCGTGCGTGTGTGTATGTGAGATGCGCGCGTACCCGCATCCGCGTGCCAGTTGCCCGTGCTCGCTCCCTTCCTCCCTCTCGGGCCGGGCCCCTCCTCTCCTGGCTCCTCTCTCCGGGAGCTTTGTCCTCCGCAATTACTCCGTCGGATCGTGGGCGGGGGCCATCCCAGCAGTATAGAATAGGTGTCTGTTTACAATTCCCTGTTCGTAGCCCTCAGACGCTAGACGTTGCTGCGTGGAGGACCCTCCATGTGCACAGAAGACTGCGTTGCGCTCTGTCCCGCAGTTTGGGAGACCACCGCCCAGAGGAGAGGGGGAAGTTCAGAGAAGGCGACTCTCCCTGGGTGGGAAGTCTGCGGGACTAGGGGACTGAAGGAGAGAACTGCACTGGCTTAAAATACTGCATTAGGCAAGGTGTGCAAAAATAGACCAGGATAATTTTGTCAATTACATTAAAATATTTTTAAAGCCATTACCCAAGTAATTTCATTTTGTGTGTATGTGAAGGGTAGAGGAAGATGAATGGAAATGGATTTGTATATATTAGATTAATACCTAAATTAATTTCATATCCCTTCCCACTCATTTAACTTCCTTGTCTAGAGAGTTAAGGCCGTATATTACTACTTTATTTTTATTTCCTCCTTAACAGACAAGTCTGTGTTTGAAAAGGCAGACAAAAATATACATATACAAGGGATCTGCCTGAAAAAATCTTTAGTTTTGTGGATCAACATCCTTGTACTTCTCTATACTTCAAAATCCATTTCTATGAGTAGCAAATAAATTGTGATGTAATTTCCAGGTTCCAGGAAAGTGGCTGGTCCACTTCTAAGATATTGCTAATTTGAATCACTCCAGTCTTTGCCCATTAATATTACTCTACCTCTTAGTAACTATTCCCCTCTTGAGGAACCTGACAGGGAACTGATGATGAAGAAAGTATAATTCATTCTTTGAAAGGGCCGGTAGGCGGTGCCCTTAATAAGGCCAAGTGTCTGTTTACTGGAGGTGAAGTTCCCATTCAGCAGGGTGTTTTAAAGACTTTGTTGATTAGTAACAAAGGATTATGGAGGCTAACGCAATACCACGGGGTCCTTTCTCACTCTTCAGATGAAGTCTGAAGCTGCTGTAGATTTATAAGAAATTGTTATGACATAACAAAGGAAATCCTGGCGAGTGTCAGCCTAGGGTGAGGACTTAACGCTGGGGGATGAGGACGGTGGCTTTTTAGTAGGCTTTTGTAAGATGCCCAGAACTTACATATTTGACATGAGTCACAGGTATGGACACGGAGTAGGGTTCCAGGAATCTCCGTTGAAGTGAAAATGTTAGGTTTAGTAATTAGTGTTGGTGAATGAAATAGGAGGTATACACATTATTTAATTCTTCATAGATGTGTGGCTTGCATTCTACTGAAAATTGAAAAGTCTAGGAGAGTTTATCAACTCCTGGCATGGTGACATGAGGCTTGCTTCCCTGTCCCCTTCTTCACCCCACCCCCAACCCCCAACCAAAGCAGATCAGAAGCGCCCATCTGAGTCTGCTGTTGAGTCCAGTATGCCAGGACCTGCAGGTGCCTGGGCTGCCTGGCCATCCACTCCTCTGAGTGGTGCAGTGTAAATCACCAACGATCTGTCACAGTATCCATTTCCCACACAACAGCAGTTGCCTTCTGAGTTATGAAGCATGTGAAACGGCTACCACATGTGTTCTATGTGAATATATTAGACTTTGCTTTAATGCTCTTAAAAGCTGCGCTGGCTTGAGCTGCTGATAGGCATTTTTTCTGGAGAGATTTATAACTTCTCAGTGTGTATGACTTACAGTTATTGTCTGGTAAGTTAACCTCTCAGCACACTTCCTTATTGTTTTCCTTGAAGAGGAAGAGCTTTAATTTTATCTGAATTCCTGAATGAAGCCCTACTGAAAGTTTCTCCTGGAATACCAGGGTACTTGCAAGCTTTAGTATCAGTTTTTAAACCAGTGGAAGCTTGTAGCAAGCTAGGCAAGAGATTTGGGGAGATGATTTTTTTGGAGGAGGGATATTTTTACTTGTTTCTAAAGAGGGAAGAGAGGATACTACATCTTTTAAGGGAATTCTAACACCCCAGTTAACCTGAAAAGCATCTTTTGTGAGAAGAAATACTTCTCTCTCCCTGGCTTGCCTTCCCTGTTTCATGGCTCCAATAGTCTGGGATTCTTCAAATGCTTGTGATTTGCTCCTGGAACATTTTCTGCTTCACAAAGTAGATTCATCTAGTATGATCCCAGTACTTTGAGCATAAGACCTGATTTAAGTCATGGCTTCCCAGCCCAAACGCTTTTTGTCTTTAGGTGATGCCCATATTTAAAGGCAATGTTAAAGTTTCTGAATGGAATATTTCTTTCCACGGAGGACTGTACCTTAAAATTACATTTTAAAGCACATATTCTTACCATCTCTTTAGAGAGTTTGCCATCCTAAACTTGGCATCCTAAACTTTTCATGCTTCTACCAGGCAGGATTACTCTATCAGAAAAGAATGCAATTGTTTCATTCCATTTCCTTAACACACGCGCGAGCACGCGCACACACACACACACACACACACACACACACACTTAAGATGAGAAGATTTCCACTCTCTGTGAGATTTCCCCAAAATGAAGGATCTTTAGGTGAATCATTATTATGCATGAGGACACTTCTGGAAACCATTGTGATTTCATTAGTTACCTCTTCTTGCACAAAAAATGGGGCTACAGTTCTCCCCACTTTCCATAGATATGGCCTGCATTCCCATGAGAAACTTGCACCGAGTTAGGAACACAGTGCTTTGTTTTGGTATTTGTTACATAGCTACCAACTCAAATGATAAATTTTTGGTAGATTGATCTACTTCAGATAATAATCTCTTAGATGAACTCTGTATGTAAATATCAGGAAGCCTTAGCTTTGCCTGAGTAAAAAGAATAATGACATAACCCCGCCAAGGTTTACCTGATTAAATAAAGATTAAAAGTCACTTGGTTCTGGAAAAACACTGTAATCCCTAACGTGGAGTGGTAAATAGTATGCATATTGGCAATTCATAAATGCAAATGTGGAGTCTGCTCCCCCTACCCACCCACTTCTTTTATTATGATGCTTCAGAAGAAGATTTAAGAGTTTCACAAGTTGTCACACAGTTTTTCCTTAATGAATCGTAGCCTCAGATCTCACTAATTCATAATTGAAAAACACTGAATTCAGCATCAACACTAGGGCAGGTGAATTGTTCTGCAGCCTGCTTGTGGGCTACTTGCTTCTCTTTAGCTTGACCCTACAGGATCACAGCTCGCATCTCTAAGCTGTATAGCATCAATACAGCCTCCTCTGATACAGCCTGGGGAAGCCATTCTCACTGGGAAGCCTGGGCTCTGATGCACAGGCACTATTTTGAACATGTTGTATTATGCTTCACAAGGTTATGGAGAGTTGCCTTAAAAGTAAATTTTTAAATTTTCTTAAGTGTTTCTTTTAGTGGACAGTTAAGCTGTTCTCTGACGACAGTTAGGTGGCCCTGTTACAACAGAAGACTCTTACCTAGTGACCTGTCAGTCAATAGCATTTAACGTCAGGAAGCAGTACTGGAGAGTAGGCCATGCCAATTTTGGCATGCTATTCTTTCTAATAGGGGGCCACTGAGTTGGAATAATAGAACTTTAATTTTCTTCAAAGTTATTACTTTTCTTAGTGGTATTATAATATCAGTACCATAGCACCAATCCAATACATTTAAGATGTTTTCCTCCAAAACAAGACCTCAAGTAAAGCGAATGCTAAACCTGTCAATAAGAAAGGATGCGCAATCCAGATTATTTTCCCCATAGGTCAACAACAATATCAAAATGGACAAGATAAAATTATGTTACATATGCCAAGTGGGAAATAAAAAATAAAATGCAAATTATTATGCACCTTTATAATTGTAGCACTCAGATAAATTGCACCCAATTTAGTACCACACTTTTGCTTTCTCCCACATTAGAGTATGTTTCCTTATCCTACATTTCTCTGATTTAGCATTGTACTAACATGCAGAAATGCAGGTTGGCTGATTGATGATCAAAATTACTCTAGAGCCTCTGAAGTTCTTTGACAAATTTTAGCCCGAGGATAAAAGGCAAAAAACCCTTTACTCATCTGCTAAATAAAAGTGTTTTCTTTGGTACTTAAGAGGTGCCTGAACTCTGTCCAATGGCACAGTTTAGAAATACATAATAATGTCCTATGAATTGAATATCCCTTTGTTTTTACTATTGACAGGTAATTTGCAGCATGGTAATAACAATACATGTTGCATTTATCATGGATAGTTCTAAACATTCATTCAGAGTATTATCATTTCTTGGGGGGGAAGGTTCAACTAGGAAACACACAAATCATTCCGTTTATTGATCATATTTTTTAAGTCTATTGTGATAGTATGGTTGGGGTCAGGGGGCGGGGGCGGGTTTCTCTTCTCTGCTGAATTCTGTGAGGTAAGTGCCTGTAACCTGCTTCTTCCGTGATGCACTTGAATTTAATTTTCTGAATCCAAATTCTGCCATTGCTCGCCAGCTCAGTCATTTCCAGTTTCCAGGTAGGAAGGCCATTTATACCATTTGTGATTCTTATGATGGAACATAACAAGGAATATTTATTGCAATTTGGAGATTTTTCTCTTGTACTTTGTTCTTTCTTTAGAGCTTGGTTCTTGCCAGAAGGCTACTCTTGAGAGTATCTAGGACAAAAATGATCCACAGAATTAATTAGATCTTTATGATATGAACTAATGAAAATACCAACTTGTTAGTGTATTGTGACCTGATGAGAGGGCTTATAAATATAACATTATTCTGGACTCTCTAAAATGTTCTTAAATCTGCTTTTATATTTTCATAAGAGAAAAAGGAACTAAATGCATTATTAATATAAATGTTATTAACACAAGTGAATTTTCTTAATAACAGAAGTATCTATGTTAAGCACCAATATTTTTAGATTTTGTTATTTGTCAGAGTCTTTAAAAAAGTATTCCCTGTGCTTACTTAACTGCCTTTTAAAGGAAGTATGTGGAATATAATTTAACCCATTCCTATAATAGATCTAAGGGCTCACTATGACTTAGTTATTATAATCATACAACATTATAGGGGTGATTTCTGAAAATGTTTTATCATAAAGGCCTATTCATTTCTATATCAAATGGTCATGGTGTGCTGCTTTTAATTTTTAAGAATTTTATTTCTGATTAATAAAATGCATTTCATCTTATATGTTCTGCTGAAACTCCCCCTGTTGTCAGACTTACTCAAAGCAGTCTTCTCTTTTCTACTTTTAATTTGCTAAGAAATAGGGGGCTGAGTTTTGTTAGGATAGTGTCTAAAGTTAGAGAAGAGATTGTAAATCAGGACCTGAGTCCCTCTCCAGAGGAAAAAAAGAAGCTAACTGGCTTTAACTTAGGGGTTTGTAGCACTTCTGCCATCTGATATTAATTTGGATGCCATTTGCTCTTTGTACAACATATTTTCCCTGTTAAATGAGGGTGTAAGACTAGGTAGTTTCTAGTTACATTTACAGTTTTAAGATTTTATAATTTATTTAAATTGGGAATTGTACTATACAGATAAGAGTGTTTGGTATAATTAACAATAGTGATGCTGATAATCATGATAATAGTGATAATGATAATGAAACTAATACCCATGTACCCATTAGCGATCTTCTGAATTTTGTAATACTCAGTCCTTGGCTGTCTTTTCAGTTTTGCCACATATGGATATATCTTTAACATACTGTTTAGTTTTACTAGTACTTGTCCTTTATGAAATAAATAGGATAGATATAGTCTTCTATGACTTACATTTTTGGATAAACATTAAATATTTGAGGTTCAGCTATGTGGATGCATATTGCTGTATTTCAGTCATTTTCTTGGCTGTTTAATATTCCATGGTATTAATTAACCACACTTTGTCTAATCTGTTGATTGCCTTTTGGGAACTCAGATTTATGACAATTATGAATATTCTTGTACCTGTTCCCTGTATAAATTTGCAACCATATATCTAAGGTGCACATCTAGGAGTGGAATTGCTGACTCACCGAACGGGCATCTTTACTTTTAGGAGGCAATGATGAAGTTTTCCCAATGCAGTCGCATCTATCAAAACTCCCACGGGAATGTACCAGTGTTGCCATTACTCCATGTTTCCACTGATAACCGATCACTTGAAATTGTCATATGCTTAATTAGCCCTAATCTGGTAGATAGGAATTGGTGTCTCACTGTGGTTTTAATTTACATTTCCCTGATTGCTAGTAAGGTTGAAAATTTTGTCCCCTAAATTTATTGGACACTTGATTTCAGCAAGATAGTTCTATGATTGTTTCTCCTACTAAGAAACTTTTTGCTTTTAGGCATAGATGTTATCACTCGTCTAACTTTTAGGAAGTTATTGCCTGGTACTGTATCATATTTACTTTAGCAAAGCCTTTACTTAAGCACCTTTTCAAAATGTACATTTATTTTTAGCTGAAGAAGAGATCCTTAGCCACTGTAAGAAGATTATCGATTACTCAGAGCAACCCTGCCTTGCCAGTATCCTGCCTTATCCTGCTGTTGTGTTTATTTAGCAAATAACTTTCAAGGAAGCACGATGCTGGGGTGCCAGGCTTAGTTTGAGGCATATTGTAAATCCCTTGAATATGGTTGGTCTAAAAGAAGGCGGAATCACAGTTATAATGATAGTCTTAGATAAAAATCATAATTTGACCATTTGAGCTTGGATATTCTTCAAATTTGTTAAACTACTGAGGCCCAGAATCACTGTTACATATATGACATATGTGACTTGTGGGTTTCAAACACTTGTGTTTGCATATGTGCACACACACCCTCCTAATTGTTATTTAGGTCCCTAATTGTTTGGCCTACTCCATTGGGACAGACTAATGAAGGCCCTTGGATAAAATAAAGCATCTGAAATGCTGGCAGGGGCTTCTTAGCATGTTTCTTTCTGTGCCGACGCATTAGAAATATGAGTGGAGGCTGAGACATCTAAGCAAAGCCCCTGCACCCGGAGTCCTCATTCCATTGTTCTCAACCTCATAGGATCCTAGAAGAATATAAATTAGAGAGAAAATCTGCAGTGCTCTCCCTTTCATGTCTAATGTCTGGGCAGAGCTGTTCCCTGCAGGACAGTTTCTAGTTAATTTCTCTCTCTGGGTCGAGACATCTCTAGGGATGGGTTGTTGACTGTTACCCTTGGGAGACTTCTCAGCAGTGGATCAGCTGTTGCTGTTAACATTTTCTTTACAAAGCATCTTAGACAGTCCTTTTCTAAATATTCCTCCTGCTGCTCCTGTCACGTAGCTCCTGGTCCCTGTTTCCACATCTCAGTGAAACGCCGTCTCTTCTGGGCTGATGTGATGTTAGATAATTCCAGCCATGAGTCATTCTTGCCTCCTCTCTTTAGTTTTTACTTCACCCAACTATAAAATTTAGTTCATTTACTCTTTCCTCACACCCCTCCAGAAGCTTAATCATGTTTATTTTTCTTACCTGAACTCCCTCTAGTTCGTTTATATCTTTCAGGTAACCAAGGGCCCCAAATTTACTGTGTTCTTCTAGGTCAGTTCTCCCAAGTCATTTATTATAAAATATAGATTTAGCATCACCTTTAAGTTTTGTACAATCATGACTACAAGTTTTGTCTCTCTCAAAACCCTTGTTCTCATTTTTCAGGGAGGGATATTAGTGTCCAAGAAAATCGTTGAAGTATTATGAGGATCAAATGAGATCATGTATTTAGTTCAAGATAATAGTTATTGAGCATTTACAGGAAGTAAATTTACAAGAAGATAAATTTAGATTTACAAGAGGATAAATGAGAGGTCTGGTTGGGTTTTTGCCCTCCAGGGGCTTATCATCTAGTGAAGGTGACAGTTATTCACACAGCCAAATAAGATACATGGCAGAACAAAGCACTCATTAAAAAGAAGCTCAGAGTGGTACAGATTCTTAAAAATATCAGCTGCAATGTTTATGCATTATATCATCAATATATTAAAATTAGCCAGATGGGCTGACAGAACCAACCGCTCATCTATGTATCCTTAGATTGATTGAACCAAAAATGAAAAAATAAACAAAAAAAAAACCTGCAAAGGGATGTGAACAGCCGTCAATCATGTTTAAATCAAGTTATAGGTAAGAGTGAGGATCTCAAAGCTATGCGTGGCAGATCTGGCAGCCTGTTGTTGGAAGCATACCCTCAGACTTCCTTGGCCCTTTGTTCTCTTATTTACTGAGTGGGTGTCAGGCAATCTGCTAAGGTGGTAATGGAGCCACAGAGCCTGGTGGGATAGAAGTGCTAATCAAATAAACATGTTAATAAACCCAGAATTTCAAATGAGATGAGGTATTGAAGTAAAGAAAATATTGTAGGAGAGTGACCCAGAAAGCAGACCAAACACTTCCCAAGAAAGTTGTGGTTGAGTTGACGTCTGAAGAATGACATCACTAGGTTAAGAAGGAATGTTTTGGGAAGGACAGAGAAGAAAATACCGGGCAAATCAAGTGAGTGTAAGGGCCCTCTGGTGGGAGGGAGCAGAGTGAATTTAAAGAAGATCAGTGTGTCCAGGGCAAGGAGAACTGAGCATAATGGGTTAGCTGAAGCTAGAGGAGACTATGAGATGATCTTTCACAGAGAGTAGCTACTTATAAATATTGAGTCTTTGAATATTTACTGATTGAATTTATTGTGGTTCAAAACTATGTGTCTGAGAAAAATATGTTTTTAAACTTTACTTCCATTCCTGTGCTTGTGAACCTATTGTAAGTAGGACCTTTTGAAGAGGTTTACTTCAGTTTAGGTGTGGCCCAATTCAATCAGGAGGAGTCTCGATCCTATTAATTACTGGAGTCTTTTTTAAGGAGAATGAAATTCAGACAGAGAAAGAGAAATCCACAGAGGGAGCATCCAGAAGCTGAAAGTCAACAGAACCCTGAAGTGAAGGGAGTGGCCAGGAGAAGCCACCCTGTGATTGCCATATGAGAGAGGAGCCAAGGACTATGGATTGTGGGCAGCCCAGACCCAGATCTCCAGTTTCAGGAAGAAAGCATCGCCTTACTGATGTCTCAGTTTTGGAATTCTCCTAGCCTCAAACTGTGGGCCAATAAAACCCCATTATTTCTGCCAATCCATTGCATGTTTCTTGCTTGAGCATCCAAGGAAACTAAAACAGAATTGAAATGAAATGATTGCAAAGACCTGTTTCTAATCTCAGCACAATCATTTACTACTGTAAGCAAAATTACATAAGCAACCTAGGCCCTGATTTTCTTATCTGTCAGATGGGAGTTTATGAATCCATCCATCCTGCCTGCCTAGAGATACCTCTGTGGACATATCTCATGCAACTGAGCTAAAGGGACTTTGTAAATTGTAGTTAGAAAAAGGCAAATGATCATTAATCTGCATGAGTTAACAGTCCACTTCTGCTTTGAAAGCTATCACAGAGTTGAGGGAAACAAGGCATCACTTTTCTTTAGAATGAGGATTGGCATGCGGATATTTCTTCCTGCAACCTCCTTTAAGATATGTGCCTGTTCACTCTTGGTGAATCAAACAGAATAGCTGAACCTAATATTGCTTTATTAAAGTTTGCAAATTATTTTCTCAATAGGCTCCTTTCATTTTCTTATGCTCCTATACATGTTCTCTCTATTGCTATGACTTCAAAATATGAAAGACTGCTTTCTTAGCTTTAAGGTGCAGTTCATTGAGAAGTCATTGAACTGCAACCTTGCTATGTCATTGGGTCCATCTGCTGTCCACTGTGGATGTTGCAAAGGAGTCAGTTGCACAGTACTGAGATCTTTGGTCATGATGACAGAAGTGGCACAGTCTAGGGGATAAAGCCTAGGAGGCTTGATTGAGGTACTTAGCCTCACTGGACTTTGAATTTCCCATCCATAAGATGGAGACAAAATCAAATTCTGCTTCCCAACTCTAATAAATTAGAGATAAAATTGCTGTAACATTTGTGACACCTATGGACAACTTATAAAATATCTACTCCAAAGTCAGCCACTTAATAAGTGTTCCATAAATGCTAGCCATTAATAGTGTTATCTTAGTATGGGCTACATTTATCCTCGAACAGTCTTTATAAATAGGAAATTTTGCAGGCAAGGGTAGGCCACACTATATAACCCTTTCCAATTTTGTTGTTGTTGTCATTGATTTTAAAGACTTGTGAACAAAATGAGACAGCCAAACTCCAATGGCAATTTCAAAGTCAAACATTTCATAGTTTAGGAGACCCTGGTCCATTACTTTCCTGGCTTTGGAAGCTAATAAGGCCAGCTCAGTCAATCCTGACACAGGACAATATTGATTAAACTTGGTGTTGTATAGCATCCCTTCCATGGATTCCATATCCAAAGTCACCTCCTCCATTAAATCCTCCTTGGTCAACCATGTCATCTCCCACAGACCCATGGATTCCAGCATCTAGTCAGCACGACACCTGGAAGTGAGTGCTTGCTTAGTTTAGGTGTAGTGCTAGGCATCATTTGTCCTGAGGGTCTTCTCTCAAGAGGAGTGGCTCTGACCTTAACTGTGTATATCAATGCCAAGGTGTGCTACATATCTATTAAATAAAAATCTTTGTGATGGGTCCTGGCACGAGTAGTTTTTAAACCTCTGCAAGTGATTCCAATGTACAGCCAAGTTTAAGAACCAGAGTCCTATGGTCTTGCTATTCAAAGTGTGGTCCATGGCCCAGCAGCATCCACATCACCTGGGAGCTTGTTAGAAATGCAGAAATTCAGGCCATGTCCCAGATCTCCTGAATTAGAATCCCAGGTGAATGAGAAGTGCTTGGTAGGGGACTGAAAGTCCACCAAGGGAAATGATCTTTGCAAAATCACTTCATAATTACAAGTAGTCCTTTAGTCCATGGAGAAATACTATGTAATAAATACTGTGGTTAACTTGAAGTCTCTTTGGAGGGCTTTGGCTTCAGAAATTGTTCTTGAGTTGGCAAACTATGCAACATCAGAGAGTCATTTTGGTTTGTGGTTTACTGGTTAATATCTTTCTTGGAGGCCATGACAATTAAAGCCTTGAGAATTAAAGCCCTTGAGAATGCCCTTTGGGTGTTCCATCTGCTTTTTCCCTTCTTTATTCATCAATGTTCATGGTGAGAAGACACATTCTAAAAGGGTCTACTGGTTTTGTTCCATAATCTTCCCTTCCCTCCTTAAAAATCCTCAGACCAGGGGAAAAGGAAAACACTTGGAAAAGGCAGGGGGCCCTGGGTCCTCCTCCTCCTCTCCCACCTGATGTTGAAGGCAGACACATGCTCAATGGGACCCTGGGGGCGACCCCATGCTGAACCTCGCCTTTTGATTACTAAGGGTCTTCCAGGTCTGAAACAGGCCAAGTGCTCATTTGCCTGTGCCTTTGTGGCAGGGGAGAAGGAGCCCACCTGAGGTTTTTGAAGAATAGTAAAGCTTTTCAGGCAGAAAGCTTGGTACAGGGTTCTGAAGCTTTTGTGTGGCACTTCCTGGTGGAGAGAGGAGCTTTAACTGGCAGCCTCCAAATCTGAGTGTACAAGAAGAGAACGTGGCAGCTCAGCTGTTGAATCTATCTGAATGAAAATCACTAGTGTTCCTCCTTGTGAGAGAAATTTCTGCTTAGCTCATGAACTATAGGGTCTTTGCTAGTCCTGGGAGAAAATGAGTAGGGCTTTTGTGAAAGGTTACATAAGGCTGCTGCTCCCCCACCCCCACCCCTGCCAAAGTAAAATTTTTTTTTATGGAGGGATGAAATTGCCTCTCGGGGAAAAAGTGCATTTTATATACTATAAGTGAGAAAAGATACTTTTAGCAATTTGGGGGATACAAGTAAGGGAAGGGGGAAGAAGAAATCCTAAGCAGAAAGAGTGGTACATAGAAAAGCAAACAGGAGTATTAGAGAGCATCATTGTCTTGGTCCTTTTGCTGGAGCATTTGGAGGGTGACCAGTTGTCCTTGTTTGCCTGGGGCTGGGGGTTTCCTGGGAGGCAAGACTTTCAGTGCTAAAACCAGGACAGTCCCAGGCAAACTGGGATGGTTGTTCACCCTCAATAAGGTCCCTATGATAGCATGAGTCAGAGGAGGGCAGAATCCTGAAGGGTTTTCAGCAGGGTATTGGCATTTTACACAATAGTCTATTAGCCCTGCGAGGGAGCCATTGGGGGAGGGTGGCAAGATCTAATAAGTGGGGCCTGTTCCAACAGTCCCGAGAAGATGGGTACTTGATCAAAGGCTTAGAAACGACTAGTACCTTAGCCATGATATCTAGGTTATCAAGGCCTTACCCTCTAGTCCTGTGCTAAGGTCACACTTGACATTCAAAATTTTAGTGCTACTTATTATTATTATTATTTTTAGCAGAATGCCTGGTCAGAAAACCATCACAAATTGCTCTGTTTCAACATCAGGACATCATTTGGAGATGGTAGGGTTGTGTTTTTATTGGAGAAGTCATAGCTAACACTTTTTGTTTTGTGTTCCATTGTGCCTAGTACAGTATTAGATACATATGCATTATTTAATAAAGTGCTCATTAGTTAATTTTAATATGATGAGTATTCATTCTCAGGTTTGCAAAGAATTGGAAGTTATTCTTGTGCAGGAGCCAAGCAAAGTTCCGTTAAGAATATTTAAATTTCCGAGTTACTCAGCTTTTTTCCACAGAGGAGTATATTCTCCTCTTTCCCCTCTTTCTTTTTGCTTGGTTTTCCTTCCACATGCTACTTTAATAATTTTAATGGCATCATTCCAGAGTGCTTGTGATAAATTCAAAATCAAAGAAATCCTGCAAATACTGAAATGCAAATGTGTGGAGTCTGTAGAATTTTTATCTCTTTAAGCCCTGTCACTAAGGCATCTAAGGCATTTATCAACTCACACGTATGAATATGGAACAGGATAAAATAGGTGAATAATTATTTCCTACATAATAATCCCAGGGATAGACTCTGTGTTTTTCTTAGGAGAACCATGCCTGAGTGGTCAAAGAATTAGAATGACAATATCAAAGAACTCAGAATGTTATCTTTGTAGAAGTCACTGGAAGCCAAGACAAGATAATGGAGATAAGGGACACATCCAGAAAGAAAAAAAACAAAACTTGTGTTCCACGTTATTAGCCAAGCAGGAAAGGAGCTCAGGGCCCCAGAGAAGTTCACTGAAACTCCCAATGACAAATCTAAAGTTTTTTGTTTTGTTTTGTTTTGTTTTTTAACACTGAGAGAATATTTATTTTATCTATGCACCCAGGCATCTGGCCCCTAAACTTAAATATCCAGCATGGGGCCTTGGCCCTCCCAGCCGTGGGCAGGTACAGGGGCAGGTCCTGGAGCCCTTGTCCAGGGCAGTGTAACCCAGGGGCCAGAGGTGGGATGGCCCTGGGTCGGCGACTGCCAAGAGCAGCGAAGAACAAAAAGGAGGCAGGAGCCAGGCACTCTCCTCCCAAACACGAAGTTGCCGAGGGGAGTATGAGATGCTTCTGGCTCTGGTGCCAGACTAAGGGTTAGGGGTGCATACACATGGGAGAGCAGTGGAGGTCCTCCAGGTGCCATGGGCAGAGGCTGCAGCCCACAGCCAACCCTAGACGGGAAAGGGGATCATTGGCAGTTTTGCCTCTTGGCTGGGGGGTGGGGGGTGAGGGTGAGGCCATATGGGGGAACCATGAAACATTATTATACAGAGCTGGGATTAAATCTAGGCTCTACCAAGATATAGTTCTGGGACTCTCACTAAAATTCAGTGTCCTCCTCCCTAAAATAGAGAAAACCATTGCTGAACTGATTAAATTAAAACATGTATTATGTTAAAAGATCTATGACACTTTGCTATTTCTATTTTTATCCATTCATTCAACATCTGTTTATTGAGGCCATGCTTGATGTATTGCATTTGTTATTCCTACGGTGGATTTAAGAAATGTGTAACACACTACTGCTACTTACAAAGTTAACAGAATGGTTGGAGAATAAGACATAGGCAGTTTAAATATGAAAAGGAGATATACAAGGCAAAATATCATTAAGAATCAAATGAGTGAGGGTGCAGATAGAGGAGAGGAAAAGAAGTACCCTGTCAGAAAGTCTTCATGGATGAGTCAGGTGGAAAGGGTGATTGCAGAGGAGGAGAGGTTGTTTCTATGAGGATACTCTTCTTTATGTGTTCAGGCACTGGAAGACATTAGAAAAGGTGATGCACATGGCCTGGAGCCACCCACTGGCCACCAACACCAGTTCACATCACTAGCAAAGGCTTTTGCCTGTTTAGGAGGCTTTTACTAATCAGATTTGTGATAAACCTAAGGGAAAAAGGGAGAGAGAAGTGATAAGGTCATATAAGAAGTAACATTGGCAGCATAAATAATGTAATTTAGAATGAAAATGTTTTACCTGCAAGGCTTCTCTTAATAATTTTAGGGAGGTCCCAGAAGGGCGAATTGCTCAGGAAAGGACAGATGCCATTGTGTGATGCCTTTTGAACTCTGAAATTCAGTAACTAAGAAAGCAAGTTTAGGCCCTGGCATTGTGGGGTAAGTCTGTACTGGAAATTAATGCTTCGATGGAAATTTCCTTTCAGCACAATTTCAAAATATATAGACAATTTTGGTTCAGAATGCCAAAACCCTTTATTACTAATGCATAAAGGATGCTAGCCAGTCCATCAAAGATATTCTGTACATTTCACAGCCAAATGGCAGATAACACAGCCCAGGCTTTGATGCTCACATAGCTCTTTGTCCTCTCTCCCAAAATGCTCAGTCGTATTAAGTTATGACAATTTTTCATGATGATGATGATGAAGTTGATGATTTATGGTTGTCTGATAATTTATATTGTCCAATGGCTTTCACATCCATTAATACATACTCTAATAACTCTATCAAGTGGATAGAATAATTAATTCATCTCACATATTTAAATATTGAAGTTACAAAGACTGGTGGTCAGTTATTTGTTTAAGGTCACATAGAAGTTACTGGCATTCTAGAAGGAAAACCCAAGTTTTCTGACTATTAATCTATATACTCACTAGTGTATGTTGGATACCTTCCAAAAGCAAGGGCATTCCACTTTATTCCCCCCCAAAGTGCATGTGTTTGAAAAAACCCCACCTAGTAGCCAGATCTTGTTTTCTCTTATTCTCCAACAACAACAACAAAAAAAACTTGTTAACATATTGGCTAGGACTGGACCAGAAAATGTGGAAGATAAGACTGAAGCATCTTGTAGTGTCATAAAGTAAGGGAGTACTTAAAAAAAAAAAAAACAAAAACAAAAACCTGAAATGAGGAGATATGTCGATGGCATACACAGGAGCCAATTGATAGAGCTCCCAATGGCCAAAGGTGGAACAATTTTAGAAACAAAATAAAGTGGTATCGGATTATTACCCAAAGTATAAGATAAGTATCCTCAAGTCCATAGTGATATAAATAAATGATTTAATAAATAAATAATTCAGGAAAAATAGACACATGTCCCATGCAAAAGAATCCCAAATAATTTATATAGCTATTCGGCTCTCAAGGAGGTGAAGCATAACTCCCCATTCTGTAAGTATGGGCTACACATAGTGACTTCCTTCCAAAGAGTACAGTATGGAAGTGGGGAGAGGAAAGAGTAACTTGACTGTGGAGAATTCTTGCAAACATCAACTTAGCCATGTGATCAAGATCAACATCAACAATGAAAAGACATGCTGAATTAGAATAGACACCCTGATAGGATGTGATGAGAATGGCACTTTACCTCTGTGGTCTTCTTCCCCCAAACCAGTAATCCTAGTCCAACCACGAGGAAAACATCAGATAATTCCAGCTGAGGGACATTCTACAAAATACCTGACTAGCACTACTCAAAATTTGTCAAGGTCATCAAAAACAAGGAAAGTTCTAAGAAACTGTGACAGCCTAGAGGAACCTAAGGAGACATGACAACTAAAAGTAATGTGGTGTCCCAAATGGGGACCTGGAACAGAAAAGGATATTAGATAAAAACTAAGGAAATATGAAAAAGGATGAATAATAATGTATCAATAGATTCATTAATTTTAATAAATATACCGTTCTAATGTAAGTTGTTATTAGTTGGGGAAACTAGGTGTTGAGTATATGGAAACTTTCTTTACTATCCTCACAATTTTTCTATAATGCTAAAACTGCTACAAAATTTAAAAAAAATATTTAAAAATGCTGCTTTCTTATATAAGAGTGGAACTCTGGACAGAGTATTTAATCTCACTAAACTTTGTTCTTTCTCTTTAAAATAGCAATGATAATGATGATAATGTCACTATTGTATGGTTGTTCTGAGAATTATAGATGATGTTTCTGCAGCCCTTAGTATTCTTTCTCATTTCTCAAAATGTAGCTGCATCAGAATCCACTGTGGGGATTTAAATACCGCTCTCCAAGTTCCACCTTACACTTCCTGAATCAGAGTCCCTGGATGGTTGGGAGGGGCTAGGACATGGCACTTTTACCATGCTCTCTAGGTGATGCTTATGCACACTCAACTTAGAAAACCACTGTACCTTCTTCCTAAAAATTAATACTGGTAGCTCTCCATTTATTAAAGCCAGTTTTTGAAATCAGGTTATCCTTTTGAGTCAGCTAGACTTGAGTCTAGATCCTAGCCTTAGACCTCTCTAAATGGGAGACCTAGGGCAAGAGACTCTACCTCTCTGTGCCTTAGTTTTCTCATGTGTAAAGCAGGAAAAAACATACCTAATTCAGAGAGTGGTTATAAATTAATTTGAGAAAATGCATGTAAATTATTTAGGATACCACCCAACATGCAGTAAGCACTAAATAAATGGTAACTAGCACTAAATAAATGACCATACTGGTATATTAGTCTGAATTAAATAGTATATATATAAACTGAATTGCCCTTCCTTGTCATTAATGCCCCTCAACTTCCAAAACAGGCCTTCACCCCCGCAGTGTCTTCCTGGCATATTTCCAGGAGCCCCAGGAGGTATGTCACGGTCAGTTGGCCTCTGATGGGCACTGTCACATGTTGGGTCTGTCCCCTGGAGTTCCCCCAAGCCCTCAGGCAGCTGCCATCTCCTGCCAGGCATCCTGCCTCCTCTGGTGGACTGTTGCTGCAGCTCTGCGTAACTTCATCAATGCTCTAGAAACTTTCCCATGTCTAAACATTACTGTGTCCTGTGAAAAAGTATCCTAACACTGTCTCCCTCCCCTTTAACCTGGTTTCACAAAGTCCCTTAAGAAAATAATTCATTTAACTAGAGTCCGTAACTTCTCTCTACATATAACTCAGACTCAGTCAAGGCGCTGGTCTGGGGACCAGATGTCACCTGTCCTGCCTGCTTCCCTGTCTTGAGCCTTTGTATCTTCAGATCACGGAAGAAACTCCCTCCTTAAGAAGTACTTACGTCTCCCCTATATAAATGAGATACTGCACAGAGATGTCTGCATTTTTTGATTCATATACCATGTTTAGTCTCATTGGACCAGAGGCACATGTAAAGTAAAAGTAGTAAAATAATAATAATGGCCAATATTTATGAAACTTTATTTGGATTTGAATCTCTGTGATTTATGAAATTCTGTGTGATATGGTGATTATCATCCAACGTTAATTTTCCACTTATTTCTTGTTTGACACAGCAGTAAATTTTATTCTAAACAGCAATGTGCTCAATTAAAAGATTCTGTATCTCAGATTCTCTTGCAGCTGAGCATGGCCATGTGACACAGTGATGGCTAATTGCATGGAATTAGTGGGTTCATTGGGATTTCTGAGAAAGTTTGCACCACCCCGTCCCCCATAGTGCCTTCTTCTTTCTGTCTGGTCAGCAGAGGTAAAGCCTTCAGTTGGAGCAGTCATCCTGTCATCGCATGTGAAAGATGATGAGAATGAAATGAGAAGGAGCTTGAGTCCTTGATAACTTCCTTGGGCAGCTATACTTTCCTGGGACTGCTCACTTCTAGACTTAGTTTTACATGGGAAACTAAACCTCTATTTCATTTTAAACCATTGTAGTGGGGTTTCTATCACATGCAACCAAACTCAGTCCTAACTGCTGTAAGTGTCTTCTCATATTAAGTCATTTACTCCTCACACTACAACAAGGGAGGGACTAATATTATACCCTTTTTACAGATGGGGAAAGTGAAACACAGAGAAGGTAGCCAGTTTTCCCATGGCTCTATGCTGGTAAATTGCACACCTATGATTCATATCCTGGCTTCAAAACACATATTCTTAATTCTGTGCTGTAATAGATGAATAGTAGCTGGTAATATTATTATGTTATTGTTATTTTTAAAACATGGATGTTTGCTTTTCAAATATTTGCTATTTTCGCATGAGTCATTCATTATTTAGACACTTCTAGATTATTGGGTATGTAAATAAAAACTCATTTTTTCTGTTAATAATTTTCAAATGTCACAGTTTTCACTAACAAGTTATTAAGACAACTTCCTGCTCTTTAGTTGCCTCTGAAGAAGAAATCCACTGCCACCCTATAATAGATGGTCATTCCAGCTACCTTAACAACCAGACTAACCTTCTTTAATTCATTTATGTGTTGCAATTTCTGTCTCATTGTAGTGTAAAGGAATTTCACATAGTTCTGATATATCATGTAAATTAGGCCAACAAAGTGCTATGCTATGTCTTCATTAAAATAGGATATGATAATAATGTACCCAGGTAACGTAGTTTTGCAGACTTTGACTTATGGACATTCAATAGCTTCCCTTTACTTGTGCTTAAGATGGCATTTGTGAGCAGCATATAATCAATTAATCAATGATTTAATCAATTAAAGAGATGGTGCATCTTCTAAAAAAATCAGGGACCATTGTATGATTTTATGAAAAGAGCCATTTCAGCAAGGAAACTTGTTGAAAAAACATTGAAAGCCTTTTTCAAGGATCATGATTTTGCTTAACTAAGTCAAAGTGAAATTGGATACAAATGTTCAGCTACTGAACCATTTTATTATTTTGCAACTGCTGGAAAGGAAGTCCCAATTTGGGGTTGCTAGTAATAATGTATTGTTTTTACTCATGATTAGAATATGTGGTCTTTAGATATGGGTAAATGGATTGTCTATGAAATAAACCAATCCTAAAACTTAAAAGTTAAAAATTGATTAACTGATTCTTTCCTATTTCTTACAATTTTTGCAGAGTATACTTGTTTGCCTAATTTGTCTCACAAGAGGTCACAGCAGCTCAGAGTGATGCTAGTAGGGTGATAAAACTGATGGCCATGTAGAGATGAAAAACTTGCCCTCTTAAAATTTTATCTATGTTGCAAAGTGTCAATAGTGGGAAAACTGTGTGTGTGTGTGTGGGGGGGGTGTCTATTTGGGAAATCTGTATTGTCTGCATGAGTTTTGTAAAACTATAACTTGTCTAATTAAAATAAATAAAAAAACATTTTATCTGTTTCTGTCCTTATTCTGCCTCATAATAAATATATGCTTGTTATGAAAATTCAATTGTTACAGAAAAAAGTTAGAGAAGGAAATTCCTTATAATTCCATCCTTCCAGGGTAAACAACTATTATTTGGTTTTGCTCAGTTCTGTCTCTTTCTCCACCTGTCACATGATTACTGTGAAATTTGGGGACAGCTTTGTTTGTGCATCACATAAATTACTGAGTTGCATTTTTCTCTTTAACAAATAAATGAATTAGTAAATTTTTTAAAAAGCAGAATCAACAGAAACATTTGCATATCATTTATAGAATAAAGGATATGATCAACATGAAAATGGTCTCCACAAAGCAGATCACCTTCCAATATAGAAAAGTCTTAGAAATGGTAGTTTTCTTCTTTTCATGTGAAGAAAAAATGTTAGCTTCAATAACTCAGAAATGCCCAACTACCGTCTAATACCTTGCTTCTCAAAGTGAGGCCCGTGGACTAGCATCACCTTCACATGGGAGCTTGTTAGAAATGCAGGAACTCAAGTTTCATCCCAGATCTCTTGAATCAGAATCTACATTTTAACAAGATCACCAGGTGGTATGTATGTAGGTTAAAGTTTGAGAAGTACCACTCTAGTTTTAACACAGTTCCTACTGAAATCTCTCCCACATTCTAAGTGGCTGAGAGTTGTTCATGAGTCAGCAAAGTTGTTAGAGAGGGAACCAGTGTCACTACAGCTCTTTCATGTAACTTCCAAATCTGCTCAAAAGAACTGATTTATATCATGCTGTGCTCATTAAAGAAGGTGAAGATGAGAACAGCTATCTAAGGCCTGGCTCACATCCGTTCTCTTCACTGAGGTCACTCCAAAACTTCCCCCAGTATACCTCTAAAGACCCGAGGTCTAAAAGTACACATTGGTTTGAAGTATTATGCCTCCTTTAATTTGGAATCATAATCATGTACAGCTTGGTGTTACTTTGCTAATGCATAGAAAGACTCTTCCCCAACTAAACCATGAGGTGTGTGAATGAAAAGATCTCTATTCCAATTCCTCAGCTGATGCTTGCTTATGATAATAATGATGGCATAATGTGGAAAACAACAAAGAAATGATTGATGCCCTTTCCTTGGATTGTAAGTGGAAATAAATGTAGGTCAGATGTTTCTGCTATGATAAATTCACAGAAAGAAAGTGTAGCATGGCTAAGATTTGTATCAGCCCTCAGCAGGAGGGAAAACAAAGGCATTGTTAGTTTTCTTCTTATTTCCTGTCATGGCCTTGGATACCATGAAGTCTTCATTGCTCCCAAGTGTTCATCTTCCAAACATGAAGGACTTTTTTTCTGTTCACACATGGAGTTAATTGTTCTCCTCTGTGGCACCTTAATTTTGTGTTATTGGAAACAAGAGGGCCATTCCAAAGGGGTCAATCCAAATTTAGCTGAAAACATTGCACCTTAATATTATTAGGGAGTGGGATGGTGATGAATAAGATGAAGGGGGTTAAAAAGAAATCTTACTTCATTATAGTGGAACTTCAGCATACTCTCCGTATTTCTTTTCTTTTCACTAAATTCCCCTGGCCACTCCATAGTGGATTGGATGACTAAAAATGCTATCTGGGACATTATAAATGCAGTAACTTTGAATGATGGATCATCCACTGCCTGAGAAGTGTGGCTTTCAATCGGAATTTAGATCTCTACTTTTCAAGCAGTCTTGAGGAATTTTATTATAATGAAATCTATGGGAAACATACGGTTAACAAATATTTTGTAACTGGTTTGTTGCAAAAGTATTGTGGGGAGAGGGAATCATATTTCGCCTTTTGTCACAGCACTGACTTGACCTGCAAAGATGATAAATGTAGAGAAGTAAAACTAGAAGGTGCTGAATTTTATTTTTAATGAATCAAAGCTGAACTTCCTATAAATAATGCATTTGGGGGTATTTTTCAGGGACTTGTCCACCTTCTAAAAATTTTAGGCATTGAATTGCTATAAGCGTGAGATGTGTGTTGTAACTATTTTGTAAGAGCATTGCTTTCTTTCCAGTGCAATTAAACTCTTGATTGAAGGAAGAAACATGCCATTGGCTGTGTATGACATTTTGGTTTGGAAAGCCTTTCTTAGCAGAAGTTAATCTGTTACAGAACGGAAAGTTCAAGTGACATCTCAAGGACTGGAACTTCAGACTCAGTCTCTGAGCTCTTTTCTTTAAGGATGGTGGCACTCTTTGTAGAAGCCTGGGCGTCCCAACTGATGTTATGTTACCTCCATTTATCCAACAATTTCTGCTTCCCACAGAACCACATTCAATAGTTTTGTTCCATACCGGGAGCTGGGTAGTCAACTGACCTTGACAAGCAGTCAACTTCTTTCTTGAATTTATGCCAAAGTCTAACATATCTCAACTATCTATGCCATAATTCCAAGTAGTGGTTGGTTATCTGGTGGAAAGCAGGTCAGGGATGAGGATAGGAACTGTCTGCATTGACTAAGCCTCCATAGGTTCCTGTGGAGAGGTTAGGGAGAATTACAAATAACATTGAACCTCATGGTGGATTTTATCTTGTAGCATATGGCTTTTTTTTTTTTTTCTTAATTTCTAAAACTTATGATTAGGTTTCTGTTATGGATCTTGCATTAACCCTTCAAACCAAGAACATTAGAGGAATCTAAAATGATAACTGAACATTGTAATGTTTTCAGATGCCAAACAGAAAAGCTTTCCTTATCATCTTTTGTATGGGCAGGTGGGGGTGAGAGCAAAATCAGGCAACACTTCTCTTTGCCAATTTTTTTTACCTTTTAAGTTTTTTATGCAATTTTATTGAGATATGTTCACACACCATATAATCCATCCAAAGTATACAATTGATGGCTCACAATATCCTCATATAATTGTGCATTCTTTGCCACAATTGATTTCAGAACATTTTCATTACTCCAAAATAAAGAAAAAAATAAAAATAAAAAAGAACACCCAAAATGTCCCATACCTCTTATCCCCCCCTATTATTTATATAATTTTTTGTCTTTATTTTATTACCCATCTGCCCATACGCTGGCTAAAGGGAGTGTCAGTCACAAGGTTTTCACAATCACATGGCCACATGTTAAAAGCTATAGGTTATACAATCATCATCAAGAATCAATACTACTGGATTAAAATTCAACAGATTCAGGTATCTCTTTCTAACTATTCCAACACACTAAAAACTAAAAAGGGATATATATAAAATGCAGAAGAATAACTTCGAGAATGATCTCTTGACTCAATTTGAGACCTCTCAGACACTGAAAGTTTATTTTGTTTCATTTCTTTTCTCCCTTTTGGTCAAGAAGGCATTCTTAATCCCATGATGCCAGGGCCAGATACATCCCTGGGAGTCATGTCCCATGTAGGGGGGAGGGTAGTGAGTTTATTTGCAGGTTAGCTGACAGGGAGAGGCCACATCTAAGCAACAAAAGAGGTTCTCTTGGGTGACTCTTAGGCATAATTATAAGTAGGTTTAGCCTCTCCTTTGCAGGAATAAGTCTCTTTGCAATTTTAATCTACTACATAAACCAAAAGAGCATTTACTTATCTTGGGCTGTATTATAAATGTCTTTCTATGAATTTATGTGGCTGGTTTACTGTCTCATGAGAGACTCAAAAGCTCATCATGAAGTCTGGATTCAGACCAGGTTCAGCTCAGACTAATTATGGAATTAATCTATTGGTTCTATTTCTATTTCTAGGATTTTATATTTTGAAATAAGAATGTGGAAGTGGCAATCAGGTTGCTGAGGTCCCCATTCAAAGCCCCTCATTTCTCCTTTCTTTTATATCACACAGCTGGTAAAGAATATAGCACAATTTTCCTTCCTTAAAAGCATCATGGCAGTTATCTCCTGGAGAACAATTTCCCCCCTCAGCCATTGCTTCAGGAAGTGTCATCTTTGACTGAGAAGTCTATATCACCAGGGATATGGGTCAGGGAATGATTAAATTCCCAGGAAATCCTGCTGCCAGGGATGGTATAGTCTCAAAAAAGGGAACAGGGCAAAATTCAGGAACCCTAAGCTCTACTGCTGGATTAAACAAATTATTTGAACCCAGTGTTCTGTTCAGCCAGCAAGTCCCAGTTTGACTCTCATATTGTTAAAACATTAAAATACTTCCTTACTGGTTGGTAAATATTTGCTGCGCAGGGCCTCCCAATGAGTCCTGCCTCCTCCATTTTGATTGTTCGGTGCCTATGACCAAATATCTCCTCTAAGAGATCAAAATTGGCTTCCCCTCAAGGACCTTAGTGGGCCAAATGTACCCTCTCCTGGTTCTGAGCTAACTTGTCACCCTCCAATCCCTGTTGATGTTTGCCTTTTTAATATCCCACATGTTTTGTTGCCGCTGTCTTTGTGACCTAAGAGGTGTTCATAGAATAAATTACAGAATGGGTAATACTTGGCTCTATGATTTCTGTGATTGTCTTAAAAACTTTTATTGCTCCTTCTTATTTAACAAAATAACACATATTCAATGAAGAAAGCTCTGGAAAAGATAAATAGAAAGTAAAATATGTCAAACTCATTTATTATTAAATGACCCTGGATCTATGATTGTTAAAAATTTGGTATATATCTTGTGTATTTATATTTTTTCTTCATAGTAAATGGATCTATCATATATACTTGCATATCTCTTTAAAAATTTAACAATTCAATATGAATATGGTTCCAAGATCAAGTATTTGTAAGAGTAGGGGAACTTAGAAGTCACCTGGTTTATCCTCTTGGCCTATGCAGAAATCCCTTACAAAGGAATTTCTCAAAGATCTTCTAACTTCCTCCTTTATCCCTCCAATCATAGGGACACAAGGCCTTACTGGGACTCTCCCATCATCACTTAGGAATCACTCTAATTATCATAAAAAATTCTCTTGATCTAAACCCTTCCTTCCCCATTGATCCTGGTTTTGTCCTTCTTAGAATACATGAAAGGGTGGAAGTGGGACCCAAATTGTCGGCTTAGAGACTGGGGAAGAGCCAGCCAGGCTATGGCAGAGACCACTGGCAACAGCTGGTCATAAGATTACATGAGTCTCTTGGGTGATTCCTTTCATCTGTTGTTCTTTACTGTTTTCTACATAACTTGAGGGTTTCGTGTCTTTTATGTCAACCAGGCAGGACATTAGAGATGCTGAAAGTCAGAAAAAAAGTTAAATCACTACCAATTCCATGGTTTTTTGACTGGGCATAGTACATGTGAGGGAAAAAGAGAGAATACGTTTGAAACCAGGTTGAGTGTGAAAATATCTAGGCCTCAGGTCACTATCATAAGATCTGTTTAAACCTGTTGCCTTTTCACCTTCCTCACTCTTCTGGATCTTGACAGCCTTAGTGATGATGATGTTCAGTGCTCAATGTTTGGAAGATGTCAATGTTTGCAAATGTCAAGTATTGTGTTAATCCTGTGCAGCAAAGTTTCATCATAAGGCAGTTCACATTATTGTATTCTATTAACAAATTCACTGTTTTATCAAATATTAAGGCAAGGGGGATATAATAACAGACAAGTACTCTTCTTACTGTTTAGTGAAAAAAGATGAACAAGTAACACCTAGTAACTTATTAAATTAATTTAAATCATAGTATCTCTGAAAGGTAAGGTTTATCTTCTCTATCTTAAAACATCCCACAAATAGGGGGATTGTAAGTACTAAGGACAAGTGAGATTGGAAATTATTATGAATGTAATTTATGGTCTGAGATACTGGGGGAGAACATGGTAGTGAAAGAAGGATTATTGGGAAAACCTGAATGGGGAGGTGTGATGCAGCAGAGTAATTCTAAATTGGGTTGCAGCTAAGTCCTTCTCCACTGTAGCCATACATTACTTATTCTACTAGAAAGGGCTGATTTTCCAACACGTTTAGCATTGTTTTAGGCCAGGATTCAGTAAGTTTGTTCTGTAAAGGGCCACATAGTTTTATTTTATTTATTTTAGGCTTTGAAGACCATACAGTCTCTGTAACAACTACTCAACTTGTTACATTAAAAAAAAAAAAAAAAAAAAAAAAATCATAGACAATATGTAAACAAACAAGCCTGGTTTTGTTCCAGTAACACTTTACAAAATTGGGTGGTGTGGTGGATTTAGCCTGTGGGCCCTAGTTTGCTGACCCTTGTTCTAGGCTGTCAATTTAAGGTATTACTTTATTGAATTGTTCTGCTTAGATATAGCTTAAATTTTCTACATTATCACACCTTTTGTGATGTCTCTTATTTCTGCAAGTATGGAGTAGAAAGAAGAGATTTTGGCATGTGCTTAAGCTGCCATTTGATTCCTAATTGACTTTCCTCCCCTAAAATGCTAATGTTTAAAATATTAATATTAATTATACAATAATGGGGTCTCTGACTTGAAGGGGACTTCGGAGATGATCTAGTCTCATCACCCACCCTGCGTCCCTGCCAGTATGTCATTCTGTTATTTACTTGGCTTCCCCGGGCAGAACCCCTCTTCTTTTTGTCCTGGCTCAATTCTGATGATGGTGGTCATATCCTGTATCTGGCTGGCTTAGCAAATCCAGAGAAGTGCTTAATTAAGTCTGGCTGCTTTTCCCAGTTAACACGAGCCACCTCTGATGAACATCGATCAGGAGCAGAAAAGCTGAGGCATCCTTTGAATCCAAACCAGTGGGAAGTTTGCACTGGTGGAAGGAGTTGAAATTGGCTGGACACAGAATAGTCTGTGCGTGTGACAGTGTGCTCTGGGAATCATAGGGTTCCTCCTGCAAGTGAGGTGCTTCCATGCTGCCTGGAGTCACAGAGGAATTGATTAGACAGGCTTTGTCCCTGCCTCCCTTTTCTTTTGTGGGATTGTTCCAGGCCAGATAGTGGACTTCTGTGAACACTAATGAGCAAAGCAGGCTGTAGTAGTTCTGTGGACTTTGCAGTTGATAGACCTTTTCCACTCAGAAAGATCCTGCTGTTTGAGACTGAGTTAAAGCTGCTCTCTACCAGAGGCAGAGGAATGGAATTATGACCACTTATGAGTATATACGCCCTGTGGCATGACTAAAAAAGAAGAAGCCAACTAAAAAAAAAAAAAAAAAGAGTAGTCATGAGGTTTGTGGTGTGCAATTTGTTTTATTTCTAAAATTATTTTGTGAGTGCCTTGAGTTATTTAGCCCTATTGTTTGGTTCTATGTGGACATGCCCTGAGCACTGTGGCATCCAAGCTCCCTTGTATTTTATTTAGAATCGCTAAATAGTTGCTTTGGGAACTGGGGACTTTTTTTTTTTTTTTTTTTTTCCTGTTCCCTTGTGGAATATATGCTGGGGGTGGGGGCAAGAAGGCCAAATACATGTCAAAGCATGTGTTTCTGTTCTCTGAATGGCTACCCTCTCCACCCTGAGAAAAATTGGCAGATTGCAGTATGTATCACTTTGTGACGTTTTGCATGAAAAATGGTCCCATTACATTTAAATGCTTCCAAAAGTGGGTTCTGAGAAAGTGCTTTATTTTCAAGTCAGAGACTCCGAGACTTACAGATGGTCCCTGGCCAGTGTTGGTGAGCAACTTTTTCTGCCGTTCTGGGCTTGGTGACTGGGTTGCTTGGAGATTTACTCTACTTGCAAAGCAAAGAGCGTCTTTCTGCCCAGCTTCCACCTCTTTCCTCTCTGAGAGAGAGTGTGGAGGAGCAGAGGAAACTCTAGACTTGGTTCAGAATCCTGACGCCTCCTTGGACTGTCACCCTGAGAGTGTTGCTGAGACATTGTAAACTGGAAAGTGAAGATAGCAGTGTGGTACCTACCTAGGTTGAAGGGTAGGCGAGAGGATTGAATAAGATAATGTAGTCAAAGTGTCCACAAGAGTCTACATCATTAAGCAAATAAACGTTAATTTTTGTTTGGTCCATCTAGCTCTGCCAAGGCCCAGTCTGAGTGTGATTCTACCTGTGAAAGCATCATCATGGAGACTGAGAATGGCAATAGTCTTTCTCTTCAAGTTGCTAAGGTAGTTCGCACAATCTAGCCACCCCACTTTCTTTATAGAAAAAATAGAGATCGAAATTCCTTGTCCCGCCCAGGATGAATTTGATGGTACCAATGGGGAGTCTTTCTTAGAAAAGCAGGATAACCCACGAGAAAGCTTGCCAGGTGCTACCCTGCTCTGTGTAAATTCTGCTTCTGTCATTCTTTGTATTTTTGCTTTGCACATTGGTTCTTTCTCCCCTACTTAGGCCCTTCTCCTGTTCTATAATTGGATTTTTCTCTCAGAGACCTGACCATCAGTAATCTGAAGATGGATGAATAGATTCAAGTTCATAAAGCAAGAGTAAATTTCTTACCATTTGTGCTGAGTGTGTATCTGTGAAGGACCAGTAGGAAAAAAAGCAGGTGAGTAATCGAAGAAGAGGCGTTCTTGGACCTTGTTTCCAGGATATTACAACAATGCCAGAAAACATTCTGTAAATGGGGGGATCAGTGGGGCACAGGCTGAGATCTTCTTCTCCTTGCTTGTTGCATTGATTTTCTTTAATTGTCAATGCTGAAAAAATGTGATGTAAACCTGATATGTATAGAAATACCAGCATGGCATTTACAACCCAAAGGTGATGCTGTTTTAATGTCAATCTTCACACATGAGGTAGTACAGAATTGGTCCTTCATGACTATATATACTCGTGAAATCCAAATACAATTTCCAGAGTAAAAATAAGGATGCTTTGTGATATGTGTGCACAGGATAAATACATCACAGTTAACTTCAATATGATTAGAATAATGGGATCATAGGATTGTGGGGCTGTCTTACTTCAATTCTCTCATTTTACCCAAGGACATAGAGGTAGTTGTAGAGAAGAAAATAACCCCAAAATGTAGACTTCAAACCTAATGCATAAGATATAAGCTAGAAATTAACTGAAGTGGTAATAATAAGAGCGATAATAATGATGAAGCCACTATAAATTAAATGAAATTACTTGACCATTTTAAATAATGCTTTTTGTTAGCAAGGAAAGAAACAAGATGGCAGAGTATCTCAAGGAATCTGCTGCTTTGTGTTCTTTTGCAATTTCTACCCCTAAACTACTGTTTGAAGCAGCTATATCAGACAGAGATAATAGAACACGCTTTAGTAAATAGGAGGACGTTTCAGAGCTCAGTAGGAAGCATGAGTTCAGGGGTCAATGAAACAGTTTCACTCAGGTGTGAACTCTCATTACAAAGGGGAATCTGTTCCAAAGGACTGGCCATAGCTTCCCTGGAGGCCTCTTCCTTGGGGCACTGGAGTGGACATTGGAGATGTGGAAGGATTATCTCTTTATGAATTTTTTTATCTTAATAGACTATTACTCTTGATACACATTTTAACATATACTTTTATGTCCCCAGCAATTAGAGCAGGGCTTAGGTGCTAATAATTTGTGTTTATATGAATGAATGGATGAATGAATGAATGGAATCTGAGCAGTGACAAGGTAAAAGTAGTGCTTCTGCCTCTAGATCAAAGTGTGACCTTACATGTGCTACTTGTATAAATACTGCAGTGGTAACTTAGATGTTGTGATACATGTTTAAGTGAGGAAAAACGCTGGATTCCTTCTAAAATATAACACACTAATTTTCAAAATTGATATTAATTAGTTAATGTTTGCTAAGAGCTTTGAGGAAGAAAAGAGTTGTATACTGACTCTTTCAATTCTGAAATAACCATTACATAACACTTTTCACTTTCTTAAATTCTTGAAGTTGCTTAGTATTCCCGGAAGATGGCTTCCTAACTAGATCTCTTTCCTCTCCTCCATTCCTCTCTGGATGTGCACACAAATCTATTGAGTTCCTTTATCATGGAATCATGGCATAACAGGATTGCTCTGAAAAGAACTCTTGGAATGAACGCAACAGGTTTCTATTTGCTTTGTACTAGTTTTTTTCGGAGTGTTATATTTAGGACCTGATGGTGTTTCATGGCCTAGAGAATGAGTTCCTCCTTGAATTTTGCACCCTTAGGTGCCTTACTTGCTTCAGCCTCCTTCCTGTCATGGGAAGATTTATCAATGCATTGATGATAAATTACACCAGGCTACAGAATAAGGAGGTGCTTGCTTGGAAGGCCCTCAGTAGTTTCACTATCTGATCATGCCCTCTTTCTGATCATCTGCTCATTTGGGAATTTGTCCATTTTACTACATTCTGCACAAAGGGATGGAAAGCTTACAAAACGTGACAAATTCTCAAACCCTGAGCTAGTGAGCACTGGGGTGATCTGTACTGTTATGTCCTCTTCCTCTGCTTCCAAGAACGAAAAGTGCCCTCATCTGGCAGGCCACTGGACGAATTTCTGAATGAGCCTTCTTATTATTCCAGAAAAGGAGCCTCTACATAATACTAGACCCTGTTTAACTACAGTGCTAAAGAAACCCTCTGGGGATTGCTTGTGCAGTTGGGTAGTGCCAATTAATTCTCTGTTGGTAAATATGAAGAGGAAACATGAAGACGGGTACACTGCTTGAGTCCGCCATTGGCTGGGTTACCAGGGTAGTTCTTTAGTCTAAATTGTTCTGCAAGGCTCTCCTTCTACACGAGGGGTTGGGCGGGTGCCCCCTTTTGACCTTTGGGGTCGATAATAGCAGCCATTACATGTAAAGGATTCACGGCCATATATTATATGGTGGTATATACTCAAAGGTGAGCCTGAATATATGGCTATGTGTATATAGGTATGCCAGCTGCAAAATTTTTGATGTTTATTAGGACAAGTGTAAGACATGAAGTAGTGTGATTTAGTTGTGAATAACTCTGTGCATAGATATGAATGTGCTTACTTCACCTGCCATACCACCCCCTTCTCACTTCCTGGTTTAGACACTAAAATATTGTGAGAGTATACAACCAAAGAAGCACTGCGGCTGCTGCACATGCACTGAATTTAATTTGTAAAGCTCAGGGCAGCTTTGGGATCATGTAGAGGATGCAATGACAAGAAGCTGAGATGATAAAAGAAGAGGCAACCATCAGAAACAATTTGTTGTTTGTGTGGGGAATGCAGTGCATTTTGCTAAAAACCCTTACTTATCACCATTGTCTTGTTAGAGATGCAGGACCATCTATTCCCACACCTGTGGCTTATAATCAATGACCCAGCTCTCCAGCAGTGGAGGTTAGCTTTTCGGAGAGAGAGCTACAAATTTTAAAAAATGTGAACACAGCCAGAAGACGAGTTCAATGGGAAAGGATATATGAATTTAACAAAAACATCAGCCTGGCTCAGAAGGTGGACTGAGGCAGCCAAGTGGTCAAGAAAATTTTCCCCAAAATATTGCAAGTCTTGCCCATCTCAAAATATGATCCTTAATAGAAGCTAACTGCTCGAGTAAACAGTTTTGTGAAGACCTACAATGAGTATGAGACTGGTAATGAGGGCCTGAATATCTCTCTGCTCTATGCTATCTTTGTGGGGGCCTTCACAAATAAATAGACCCCACAAATCAGCAGTGCGCATTACCAGTAGCAGTGTAGCTGGAACATAAAGGAATGACTATATACAACCACATGTAGACTGATTTAGTGGAACAGTTTGGCTGTATTTTTGAAATTGTGTATGTCTTCTGTGACATGTAGCAACAATGAGATTTTGCTTCAGGACTCATTACTCCTATGCCAGTGCTCTTTTTTGTTCTATGCTTTTGAGGAAAGCAAACCAAATTGGATTTCATCCTCTGAGTAATGCCCTCTATTAATTCCCCCCTCCACTGTTGGCTTTTGCAGGTTAAATGATACTCACTAGGCACTCCTTACCTTAAAACTTCTTCTCTCTCTGTCTCTCCAGATAGGTGGCAGTCTTTGTGATAAGGAACCACTCACCTGAGATCAATGAGACACGTTTGACCGCATCACATTTTCTCATTTGGCTCAGCCTTTAGAAACTTGGAGAGTTTATGAAATAGAACCTAGGGAGAGTGAACACATCTTCTCTTATGGGTTTTTGGTTTCCAGTGAGGATATTCATTTTTGGACTTGCTTCCTTGTTCACATTACAAGCTAAAAATTGTTGGAATCTTTGTTTCAAATTCCAGATGCTCTGCAAGGACAGATAACATGTTCAGTTTATTTTGTATATTTTTCAGTACCTAGGAGTCTTGGGAATGGATTAGATGCTCATGTTATGCTTACTTGAATTGAATAAGTATAAATGGTGTATATTGATGCACCTTAATCAAGCATTATTGGTTATCGAGATGAGATACAGGAGGAGCCTAAGTCAAGGGACAGGGCCAACATTAGAAAGGCTGGAATTGGTCTTTTGAAATCAAGGAAAATGAAGTAAATTGCCTGCATTGTGAACAAGCAAACAAACAAAAAGCAGAAACTAGACAATAACATCATATCAATTTGGAGCTAGCCTTAATAAATTGCCACACTTGAACAGCCTAAGACTTTCCTGGACCCAGGAAGTCTTGAGTCAGATCTAATCCTTTGATATGGTTAGAAAGATTAATACGCAAAATGTCTGTTTACCTAAAATGTTCATTTCACCCAGCATGTGGGAAGGTTTATACAAGAAAAGGAAAGGTGAAAGATATACTGTTTTTTTCTCCTACCCATATTGATTTATCAGCCACCTGAGACACTGACATGGTCCAAATGTCATGGCCATCTCTGAAATTAATCTGATACAAGGCTGTAGGCTGCTGAATGAGTTCCTTGGGGCTTTTTAGGTCTTCTTGATCCATTTTCTGGCCTTGTGTGTTAGGGCCTTGATTAAAAATAATTCCAGCCCTTAGTTCTCTGTAGATGAAGAATTGCATGTTGGTGGCTTTAGGATTGTGAACCTCTTTATCATGAGAGAAACACAAATACAGACACCAGTCAAGAAGAGGCCAAAAGTATGAGTGGACTTGGAACTTAAGAAAAGTGAGGCTACAACACATACATTAAAGATATGTCCAAGATTAAAGGAATTAGCAAATCAAATCTTCTCTATATTTTTTTTATTAATAATATAGGGAAATAATGCAGTGCTAGTGCTGGTTTAGCTTTTTTTAAAAAAACATATATCATACAATTAATCTTTATCATTCATTATGAGATTTCAAATAACCCTTCAGACAAGATTGTAAGAACAAATCTCGACATGATGCTAGGTGTTTAACACAAAAGAGCCATTTCTCAGTGCACCAACTGTGGGAGTATATAACCCTCATGTAGCATTCTCTTTCTGAGTAGAAATGTGACTTTGAGAAGTTTGTGCACACTCATCTTGTCTCGCGATTTTTAAGTCTATGGCCCAGCTTTCCCAGGACAATACAGAACACCACAAAAGACTCAGTGGCTAAAGCCAGCTTGCAATTGAGACATCCTCAGGATTAAGTGTCCCTGGGAACTCCAGGAAAGATCCAGACCCAAACTTGGAGAAATTTCTTATGATCAGGGTGGCTGTTGAGGTACTAAGTCAGTGAAACAAATGGTAAAGGTGGTTAGTGCCGTAGAATTTTAGAGAAAAGTCTGGATTTTCTCACCCTTTGTGAGCAATTAGTATAACAACAGCTTTGAAATTTAATCTATAAGACCTAGATTCTGCAGCCTGCTAGGCTTTTTGATATGATGTTGGGCAAGTCATTTCCCCTCTTGGACTTACATTTCTTCATCTCTAAGAAGCTAACTTGGACTAAATCTGTTAACTGTCATAGGTCCTATAGGCAAAATAACTCTGGCTATAAATCACAATGTAATGCCTTGCCCCAGATTTGTCTTTCACTTAGAAATGATGTTCTGCCCAACTGGAGGAGCGCTTTGTGCAATATGTCATACAAATGCCAATTAAGAGTATAGACGATAGCAATCTGGTGTTAAATATGGGTAAAGGAAACCATCCTGACCTTTCAAGAATGTTGAGCTACCCAGTGAGTAGGCAAATTCCTTAAAATTCCAATGGAGAAGGAAGGCATAGTTCATTTGTCTCCCAAGATGTCCATTGTACAGTAACGAGTAGATAGCATAGACTTGAATTCCTCAAAAGTAATGGAAGGGTTCTTTGGGTGTTTGTGAGATGACAACCCTCTCAACACAGAGAAACAAACTGCTCAAAACAAACTAAAATATTTTAATTCTCTTAACATTCCTGACAATTGTTACCACCTCTGAACTTTTGCCTGTGTGACTTCCCATGGGATAGCTCCATTTCTACTTGAGTCATTTGTTCATTCATTGATGTTCTGAGCAACAGTTTAGTGAATATCTACTGTGATTACCATTCCAGGCACTTTACATACCTCATCTTATTGAATTATATATCTTTCTGCCCCCCTGCAGCTATATGTTCCATTAATATTTTTTTTAGAGTAAATGACATAATGAGCAAAGCTACTTACAAAGTTATAAACGTGTATTAGTTGAGGGGCAGAAGGGAGAAGGCATATTATGGTCACCATCAAGCCAGTGAAAAGCCATCAAAACACTGCCTGGAGTATCTGTGTGGTTGATCAGACCTTCCAACAATGACTATCTCTGACCCTGACCAGCCTATCTCTAGTTTTTCCTCTCTGTAGGTGTCATTAATAGGAAACAAACTCTGTGTTTAGACATAAAACCCTTTTAAGAAAAGAGCTTACTGTTCTTATTGCAATGCTCTTTGAGCAATTTCACTTAGGGAAATTTTATAAACAAGTGCTTAACTTCAGCCTTTTTTTTTCCTTCTCTAATTGGTCTAAATGTGAAATTAAATTAGCTGCTGATGAATAGCTCCTGTGCTGTTAAGATTATGATTTTTCCAGAAGAGAGGAGCCAGCATACATTACTGGGCTGAGCACTTTCCATTCAAACCTTTAATGGATCACTTAGAAACATGCCCAGTTTGTCTCTTCTTAATGGTGACAAGTAAAATGCACGTCTGCTTGTGAAGAGAGGCATGCATTTATGAGGATTCTACAGGTTAACTTGACCTTAAGTAATTTTTCTCATGAGTCTCCAGGAATGACCATGAACTGCCACATTATTATTATTTTCACTGTTGGTAAGACCTTGAAACAGCCAGAAGAGCAACAGCAGGTTAACGGCAGCCATTTAGATATCGTGGCCCTTCATCTCAAGCCACGTAGACGTGACTCCAGCAAGCCACATCTCTTAAGCATTAGGGAAAGCAGGCTTGGCCACCCGTCAGAATATTCAGACATTTTCTTCTAGAAACTACAGAAACAAAACAGAACAAAATGAAACAAAACACAGACAATATAGCCATTTCTTTTTCTTTTCATGGTTGTCTGGAATTCCACAGGACTTGATCTTAAGAACTCTGACATCTGAATGTTCACACAGACTCTTTTTAAAGCAGGTTTCAAGACACCAGAATACTTGGTAATGAAGAAATAGATTAATTATGAGCTTCAGATAAATCTGGAAAGATAGAGCTGAACTATTCATGCTTATTGAGGAAGTTGAATGTCCTTGTTTATAGTCATAATTGCCCCAGTGGAAGTAAACTGAATTTGTTTAGAAATTGAGACCACCACAAAGCATAGGCTATCATAGAAGACTATCTTAAAAAAAAAAAATCTGAAACTCCAAACTCAAAAAATTCAGGAAAGGGGCTAATTTTCATGACTTCAGCATCTTTTAATTTTGATTCAGCAAGCCTTTACTGAGCATCTACTATATATCCTTTCACTGTAAATGACATTACAAAAATATATAAAATGGGCTCTACACTTAAAGAGGTTGCAATCTTGTTTGTAAGGCAAGATATATAGTCATGAAACAGGTAGAGAATGTTTTAAAATGTGTAATATTTTAATACAGTAATGCCACAGAATGCACATTCTTTAAATGATAGTCTCCTATACCTCTTCAAAGATAAGAGTATTGAATTTTTCTTTCTATCACTGGAGTTTTGTGTACATGTTCTTGCTGTAGGGAAACTAAAGTATACAGATAAACCATTTTATTGGGGGTCTGGAAATTTATGAAGCCGTATCTTGTGACTCGTTATTACTGTCATGAGATATTACATAGCAAATGTTCTCTGTCAGGTACTGGGTGTGTGTGTGGGGGGGAGATGTGATGTTTCCTTTAAATGCTTTTTATTCAAAGGCTCATTTACCTTTTTTTTTTTCCTGCTCTGTTCAATTTTTCCTAGGGTTGATTTGAGACGTAGTTTCTGAAGCTTGCTCTAAGAGCACGGGTTCTTTTTTTCCCAATAGTATATTGAATAAATGCTCCATTGCTTAGTGAGAAGTCAAACTATTTCACTAGTAGAAAACACTTATCACCAAGTATTTAAATTGCTGTGAAGTTCAATACTCTCATCTTCACTGCCATGCTTGTTATTACTGTTTTCAGCTATAATTATTATTAGCAATAATGGCCCTTTAATTCACTTCCCTAGCTGAAAAGAGTTCATTTAGGATTTGTGTATCACTTAGTGGCAAAAAGATCTTTCCAATAAATTTTATTACCTTTCTTCTACCATTTCTATGGTAGTGGAATGAGCACTTAACCACAAGTCAGGAGATTTTTGTTTCTAGTCCTGGCTCAGTTAGTAGGTCACTGGATAATCTTGGGACAGATATTCATATAACTTGAGGCCAGTTTCTTTAAATAAAAAATGGGACGTCTGGGCTTGGTAGCTGCTCAGCCTTCTGTGAGGCATAACTACTTAAGATTCTGCTGTAGGAGTGTGTGTGTGTGCTTGTGTGTGTGTTGAGTTGTTGGAGTGGGATAGGCTTGGGTGCTGCTCAGAGGGTATCTTAGGAGGAAGCAGGAGTGGTGAAAGCACAGTTTTGAAAAAGAAATCAGACCTAGCTATGAATCACAACCTTGGATAAGTGAGTTAATCTCTGAGCCTTAGTTTTCCTTTCTGTGAAATGGGAGTCGTAATAACACCTACATGATTTGTTAGTCTGAGAATTAAATTGGTTGTCCATACCAAGTGTTTGTCTTAGTATTTGGCAAGTAGCAAGCAAAAATTGGGGATGGAAAGGAAAGAGGTGCTGGTACCAACTTTTTGTACAACACAGCAAAATGAGTTCCCCTGAGACTTCAAGTCTTCTCAGACATCTTAACTAACCTTTCAGAATGGAGACAAAACAGGATATTTAACAATCTAAAGCTGCTCAAAAATTGGGCACATTTGTCTTGGAGTTCTTTTATAAGATCTGATTCCCCTTTCTGGTAATGCTGGACTTGTTGAAATTTAATGACTGTGTAATTTTCCCTATGAATAAATTTTCCACTCTTTGAGATGAATTAGGTATTTGTATAAAACTATCCAGAAAAGTATCAGGGAAACACATAATTAAGTTTCCAGTCCAAGGATTCCTAGTACCTCATCTTGCCAACTGAACCAAGTGGCCCCCTTGAAATGTAGCTTATGGTACCGAAGAACACAAGCAATTTAGCGGGAGAAAATTTGCTAAACTATCAGAACCCCTTAAAAAAGACACTTGCCTTTATTCCGTATTTTGTAATTTCCAGCCATCAAGGGTGATTGCAGATGGGCACTGTGATTCAGTATAATGGCACTGAGTTTGGGGTTGTAACAGTGGGTTTTGCACCTATCCCCTTGAATATTTTAGTGAAT
Source organism: Choloepus didactylus (assembly GCF_015220235.1). Lineage (NCBI taxonomy): Eukaryota > Metazoa > Chordata > Mammalia > Pilosa > Megalonychidae > Choloepus > Choloepus didactylus. The sequence continues at coordinate 28,130,512 of NC_051322.1, read as the reverse complement.
TTAGGCACTGTAGGTGGACTGCCTTTAGGCCTGTGGCCTCACCTTTAAAATGAGGATGTTGAATCATGTAAAATGGAAATGACTTATAGAAATCCATTCAGATCCAAAATCATGTGCATCTATGATCTACATAACTTCTTAAACACATTGTATAAAATGGTTCTACCTGTCCCTTCCCACTTGCCTATACTGTAGCATGGGAAACTATGCAGCAGAAGAGAAATTCAGGATTTTCCTTGAGTCTCTTTCAGCATGAGGAAGTAATTTCAGTGCTCTCAAGACTTAAGGGGCTGTTCTAAAGCTGTATACCTGCCGTTAGGGAACAAACTCAAATCAATTAAAAAAATCAAAAAGAATAACTTAACATTGTAACCTTTGCTAGCAGCTTGGATACAAAGTATTAATTACACAAGAAAGAAGAGGGAAACTAATTGGTTCTTAAATGGAATAATTAGTATTGCTGAATTAGTAAGTTAAAGAGCTTCACTGAGGAAAAAATTCGAATCATGTTTGAACTGTAGTGATAGCACTGTGAAATTATCAATGGCTTCTAGAAGACTGCACTTTAATCTTACAGCACTTGAGAAATTCCTGTTTTAGACATTTTGGATTTACTTAAAGAGTAGTTAATGCACGAAGTTAGGGTAGCATTGTAAAAAGAAAGACTTTTCAGGATCTAAGGGTAGAATTTTGTAATGCACAATTTGAAAGCATAAAGTTTTTGAGTAGCAGAGTTCCATTTCACTGGACACAGGGTGTAAATTCAACATGGAAGTTGTTCACATTGCAGGGCAGAAGCATATACGGCCTTGGGGAACCTGAGGAAGGCTGAGCTGGGCCTATACTCTGTCCCTACCCTGGATGCAGTTACAGATCTGTTAGGCCAACATTTGCAGATCCTCAATTCCTTTTGCTCTGGCTACCAAGTATGCTTTAACTGGGACTGCTGTTTCTTGCTTCTCTTCCCTTTTCTGACCTAGTCAGCTCATTCTCTGGACCTGGTGTTTAGTATTGATCTTATTTTCATACTATGGAGACAGGGTGTTTCTTAGGACCTTTATACACAGAAGTTAGAAATTGTTGGAAATGTACCTTGGAAATTTGCAGTGAGAATTTCAGGTTAGAGATGAGAAATAAAATGTGGTAAAACACAGAAGTCTAGAAAAAAGACACAATGAGCTATGTGCCATTGTATAATTATTTGTAAAATGCTGAGGAGCGCAATATAGTGCAATGACCCACATATAACTGAAACAAAAGTTTCACAAAGAATATTTGCCCTTACTACATGCAATGATTGATATTGTCTGTTCTGTGCTATTGTTTATGTTTCAAAAATGCATGGTATGAACCAATAAATTGATTTAATGACTCTGTAATGGGCCACAACCTACAGTTTTAAAGACCTGGGAATACAGGATGATATCTGAGCACTTCCCGAGAGGAGGCTTAGGGAGGATTCAGCAAGAAGGTAATTTTTTTCTTTCCTCTTAAAATAGTAAATCTAATGACATTAATAAGTCATATACATTTTTAAAAATAGAGGAAAGCGTTATTGGCTTTGAGGGGATGAGGCTGAAGTGTGGTAGGCATGGGCCAAAATATCAAAACATTTTTACCTGGCTAAACATTTTGAACTTAATCTTATAAGTGCCAGAGAGCCTCTAAAATGCTGTAAGAGGAAAGTTACATAATCAGATTTCCATTTTAAAGAGAACATTCTGGTAAACTTTATAGGACAGATTTTACTGGGCTAAAACTGGAGTTAGAGCGACAGTTTGAGGACGATTATGAGCATTTAGGCTATACACTTTTTGGAAGTGAACCAATATTCTGATGTTGGAATGGTAATGGTGTCAAAGAAGAGAGAGATTTTGGAGACAGTCAACAATGACCAGTTTGACCTGGGAGATGACAGAAATTAAGGAATGGAGGATGACACCCAGGATTCTGTCTTAGGTCTGTCAAGTAGATTGATGGTGACTTTAATGGAGATGGGGGCACAGGAGACAGAGTAAGTTGGATGGCAAGCAGATACTGGATTCAGTATTTATATAACATCGGATTTAGGCACCTGTATAAAAGGTAAATCCAGAGTTGCGAATCAGGCACTTTGACCTCTAAGCTTTACTCTTACAAAGATTGTCACTCATCATTGTATCAAAATAATTTTCTCGTGTTTTTAGAAGTTATATTCAAATATAACTTAGGTTTTTCCACAATATTCCATCAGATGGTTATATAATAATTTATTTAGTAATTTCCCTAGTTTTGCTCATTTATTTCCAGTTCTTTGCTGTTACACATGATGCAGTGATGAACATCTTTGTGCACATATCTATCCTTTTCTATACTTGATTCATCCTTAGTATTGATTCCCAAAGATAAAATTCTTGAGTTAAAAGAATAAACATATTAAAGGATCTTGAGAGATATCAGTGAATAGTTCTCCATAAATGTTGTAACAATTTGCCACTTGTTCTACATTTATAGGAGTCCACATCTCACCATATCCCATCCAATAGTAGGTATTACCTGAAAGAGTCTGCCAATTTTATAGGTGAAAAATATTATCATGTTCTAATTCAAATTTCATGTGTTTTATTATTGTTTTGATTACTGATTAATGTTTTATATTCATGAATTTTTTGTGTATTTATTAGACAGCTGTACTTCTGTGAAACCTCTGTTATGTACTTTGCTGTTTTTTCTATTTTTATTTTATAGTTTATCTCATTGAATTTTATGTATTCTTACTGCATATTATATAATATTTATTTTTATATGTTAAGGATACTATTTTTGCCTTATTTGTGTCAAACAAGTTTCCCACTTTTCTGGTTAGACTTTCATTTTTATTTATGCCATTTTTATTCTGGAGTTAGAAATTTTTATGAAGCAAAAAGCTATCTCTTTATTATTTCACTGATTTTATAATTATAAATTATTTCTTCATTCAGAGTTTTTTGTTGTTGTTGTTGTTGTTGTTTTTTGCTAAAATCACCCTCAGCTTTCCCCTAGTTTCTATGTGGTTCATATGGTTATAGCAGTTTTTCATACTTTTGTCTTCAAATGCTCTGGAGTTCATGGTGGTATATGATACATTTCAAATCTCATCCTCCAATCTTCCTTACCCTACTCCATCATCATCCAATCAGTCTCCAGGGTTCTATACATTTGCCACAAAAAGTTTCTTCCCATGAATTTTTCTCTTGATTTCCTTCAGTCTGGAATAACACCAACTCAGTCGTCCATATGTATCTAGGCAAATCCTATCTGTCATTTAGTGCTTTCTAAAAGATTTTTCTGATCACTTAAATTTCGCCTACCTCTAACCTTTCCTTTTACCTCTAAATTTGTTTTTATTATTTTTAACAGTAAATATTATTTTTATTATATTATTCCTATTTGTCTTTTCAATTGGAGTAGGTTTCTTGTGGTTAGAAATTGCCAGTATACTTGTCTTTAAACCTCTTAATGGCAACCCATTGCTGGCACACAGAGAAACACAAAGCTTAATAAACTGGTGTTGAGTGATTGATGTCACATAATCTCCATAGTCATGAGAAACCTCTGTCCACTAAGAAGCTACAGTTCAGATCGAACTTCATTTTGGAGGTGAAGTTGGAATTCTGGCATTTCTTTGCTAAAGCTCTTTTTTGAATCAATTTTTCCTTTATCTCAGAGATAAGTTTGTAGTAACATGGGAAAGCATATTTACTAATAAGTGGACCTCAAATGGTGACATGGTTTCATGTGTTGCTATATTGTTGTGGAGCTCATTCTCTGCAGTGAGAAGGAAGAGTCTGCCGGCTGTGCGGGGTAATTAGAAATTACCAAAAATCCATAATGCAAGTGGAATTCACAGAGGCTTTGTTGCTGTGGCTGGGGGTGAGGGAAGGGGAGGAGCTCTGGGTGTTCTGGAAGACTACGTGGGCCTGCTTTTAAAGTCACCAGGTCTTTTTATTTCTATGCCTGCACTGTATTCTTGATTCAGAAATTGACTCACGTTAATTTGAAAAGTTGTAAGAAAGACAAGAAAGCATAAAACAGTTAGTGAAACAAAACTAAAAGTTTGTGTTTGGATAGTCTATTCTGACTAAAGAATTATTTTTATGCATTCATATTTGACTAAGACCTTTAGCATTCCCCGAGGAAAAGAAAAAGTCCACTTTCCTTGTAATAAAGACAAGCAATAGTAATAATGAAAATGGGAACATATACCAGTTTCTACAATAAAATGAAGTAATTTAATTAATGGGTTCTCCAAATAATATGTTTGTGGATCAGTTCTCAAAGTATCATGAAACGCAACTGAACCTCACAGTTCTGGGGAGCCGGAGGCTTTTACAGATGCTCAGGATGATAAATAGTGTGTAGAGCAAAGGAAAATGAAATGCAAATGACTCAGATCTATTGCTTAAATTTCCCTGAAAAGGCAAATGTAAAGGCTAAAGGAGAAAGTACTTGGCTGAGTGCTGTGTTTTCTTATCCCAAGAGAGTGGATGTGTTGCATGAAATAATAGGCAAGTCTTGATTTTTGAAATTATACACTCTTGGAGTGTAGCAGCTCATTTATTCCCAGCTTCCAAAGAAGCCTCCATCCCAGGGAAATAGTTCCATGGTTTAAAATACTCTGAGGATAAAGATATTCTATATAATCTATTATTATTATTATTATTATTATTATTATTATTTTCAAGGGGTGCAAATTCCTTGGACTCAGAAAGTTGAGTCTAAAGTCTAACTTAGCTACTCACCAAAAGAATTAATGTATTTTTTCTTCAATGTAACTTTAGACATCCATAAAAGTTTTTATATTTAAATATTGTTCTGTAGTCCTTGGTTTAGTTACCAGTTATCTTCCTCTTTTCAAATTTCTTTCCAGATGCTGCTACTGCTATAATAGATATTTTATTAGTTGAAAATAATATTTATTTGTTATATACTATGTGCCAGGGATCATGCTAACATGGCATACAGAGGTATATGTCTGTAATCCTCACCACAAACTATAAGGTTGGTTCCAGGTGACTGGAATACTATTTACCGTTTCAAAGATGAGAAAACAGAGGTTGAAGGAGCTTGAGTAACTTTCTCTTGTGGCAGAACAGCATACAAATCCATGTCTGCCTGAACCACCATTTTTTGAAAGCCTCCTATTTGACAGATTACTAAGTAACGTGACTAAAGTTTTAGGGTGTTTCTTGTATTCAAAAGTCCTGTATTCAGTTCAGTTCTAAGATCTTAAGAGAGATACAGCTTTAATTTTTACACTCAAAAATGGTTTTAAATTTAGACCCTCTGATGGAAAGTCATTAGGGGATTTTGGTAATCCTCGTATTAGTTTTTCTATCAGTAAATGATGTTTTTTCTTGAGTGATATTTCCCTAGTCATTTATTTTTATTCCTCTTCTGTTGGTCCAACAGGCCTTTTGTGAACATAATGAATTTTGAAAGAAATGGAGTGATATATTAATTAACTGAGCTAATTAGCTTGAAGAGCCTTGATTTTTCAAACCCCATAGTGTATACATTATTTCTGTAAATATGTTTTGGGAGCTATTGGTTGAGATGGTTTAGGGAGATGGAAAGGCAACCAAGCAATACTTAGCAGAAGAACCAATTCTTGGTTTTAGAAATTAAAGGAGGAGATTGTTGGAAATTAAATTCTCAATGTCCAGTCTTGTTTCTCATGTACAATTTCTGGTATATCATAATCATAGATGCACACTTAGTTTGTGTACATAGCACAATGTGTAACATCTATTAAAAACTCCTCTTCACTACCAGCTTGCTCTTTCCATGAAATTAACACTCTCCAGTCTAGTCTCTGTCACTGTACTGGGGAGTAGCTCTGACTTTAAATACCATAAATTGTAGCAATTTAATCCAGTAGTTTAACTCCAACTCAAAGAACAGGATGAAGCAGAAAGTAAAGAGTAACTAGGGCCAGATGTATGCTGTTTTATTTCATCAATAGTAAATTATATGAAACCCAGCAGAAAATGTTTTTTTGATATTTTCTTAATAGCCCTTTCAATTGAAATAAATACATAGCCAGAAGATTCTTAAACTGCAGGAACTGTGGATCATGTCCTTTGCCCTCTGTGCAGTGTACTCAGCAGTGACTTAGTGCTTTATAACAGGCATGGTCCTGCCCTCCAAGAGCTTGCCTTCTACGATAAGACTTCATGAAGGTAGGAAAATGCTGATGATGTAGTGAGCTCAGGGACACAACCACCACCAGGAGCAGGAACAACAAGGGGTGCTGGAACTAACTTCAAGATCTTTTGAGTCCAGGAGAGTGCGGAGCCATTGATGTTCTGCCCTCATTCTTTGAGTCTTGTTGCAATATCCAACTTTTTCAAACATGCTTTAGCAATAGAGAGCAGTACATGTTTGTGAAAGAGCAACTGATCTATAGATTTGAAAGGCAAAATGTAAATGCCCTCATTTACCTCCAGCACCCATCACACTCTGCTGCTTGGAGCTGATCCTCAGTAGCCCTGGCAGTTTTACATGGCGCACACACCTCAGGGACCACCTTTCACATTGCCAGGTATGGGAGAGGCTCTCCCTGATATTGTGCAAGGTTCGGTCTGCATTGTACCTCCCTGCATCGCTGGGACTGAAGCCTGTAATGTTATTAGCATTCATTGACTGAGGGGGGCCTTTGGAGACCCCTCTCCTAGTGATGTCACCGACTTGCTCCATTACCTTGGGTGGGACACAACTTCCCTAGTTTTTCTGCTGCTTGAGGCAGATGATGAAGGCAACTTTTCATCTGTTGTAAGTGTGTGTTGTATGGGGGGGGGTGTGTTGGAAAGGCTGATCTCTAAAGTCTCTTCCAGCTCCAATATACTATAAAAGTGCTTTATATTATGCTAGTAATTGGTTGTTTTGCAGCCATAGTCTATAAACCAGGGCGTCGGCTCACGGTGCTCAAGACTCAGTGCCTGGGCAAGAGAATGGATTTTGACTTATTATTTATGTGCTGCCCAATTAATTATTCTGTTTCCTAATTACAAATTAAACTCCTACCACAGAAGCATTCTCCTTTACAAATGCCACTCATTTTCTCACTGAAGTCTATACTGTATTTTACTCTCTCCAGTAGCTTTAGAATATGCAAAAACTGCCCCCTTTGATAAGAAAATTTGAGCAAAGATTTCATTTGGCTTGTCAAGACTCCATCAGTTTCCTGCCGGTGAACTGTATCCTCTGGACTTTGCTTTTTTTGAGGACCTCAGATTCTGCTTTCAGTAGCCTTCCTAAGCAAAGCTAAAAATATATGGATAATGAGTGTTTTTTTTTGGAAATGAGTTTTCCAGGCATTTTTAGGTTTGTGTTCCTAAATGTGTGACCCACAGGGTAGTATAAATGACTATTTGGGATATAAACCTGAGTACATTTTGACCATTTTTGGCTAGAATGTTTCTATACAGTGGAAGTTCAGCAAGGCCAGTAATTGAGACTAGCTAAAGGCTGTTGAGGAATGCAAACAGCATCCATCACAAACTATGTCATTTCCTGGTGTTGATTCTGTACTCTTTGCCCTCAGTGTATAGGCAAAAACATAAGCCCCCACCCCCTGACTCTTGTGCTTAGTCTCTGATTGTGTACATGTAGGGTTAACCCACCTGCAGGGTCCCTCTGTGCTTCCATTTTATCTTGTTGATGAATCTGCTTTTAAAGTGGTTCATCATCATAGGACAATTTTGCTTCCCAGGGAACATTTGACCATGTCTGGAGGTATTTTTGGTTGTTTCAACTGGGGAGATGCTACTTATGGTTGTCAAAAAAATACAGTTTGTCCAATTACATTTGAATTTAAGATACATAATTTGAATTATTTTTAGTATAAGTGTGTCCCATGTAATATTTGGGATCTATTTATAATAAAAGTTATTAATCATTGTATATCTGAAATTCAAATTTAACTGGGTGTCCTCTATTTTTATTTGCTAAATCTGGCAACCCTATGATACTGATACCTAGTGGGTAGAGACTAGGGACGCTGTTAAACATCCTACAGAACACAAAGCAACAAAGAATTATGTGGCCCAACATGTCAATAGTGATGAGGTTGAAAAACCCTGAACTACTATAATGCCTTTTATCGTAGTAAACTATGCACTTCCCTGGCTCCCCCACCATTTGATCTGTTATACACAGTATATCCAGTTAATGATAATTGTTGATTGATTTAATGAATAAAAACAAAAACTTCCTTATACTATCAAGTATACTATCAAGTGCTAAACTCTGTGCTAATCAATTCATAGACCTTGCTTCCGACCAGTCAAGGAGACATTAACCCAATTTTTCGTATGGGAGACTGAGACTTAAGTTACAACACTCCCTAAGTCACATTGCTGGTTTAGGGCAGAGGTGGGATTTGGGTCCAAGATAATTGGCTCCCAAAGCTTTTATCTCCACCCCCACCACCAGAAACATAAAGTGCAGAAAGCAAAATATCTTTAACAGGGGGAATCATTCTCCCTCTGAGCACCTATGTCAGATTTTAAGCTGTTGGCGTCCCAGCAGACTTCTCTGCTATGGAGTTATTTCTGTTCTTTCCCAGTTCTCAGCAGTTGCGCAGTGACTGCAGATCGCTTTGGAGGTGGGCGGATCTATTTCCAATGCTCTACCTGCTGGGCGCCACCCCCTACCTTCTTCTGGCTGCTTCTGTCATTGTTTGGTGAGCACATCAAGGCGGGAACTGAGAGAGCAGCAGAGAGAGTGCTGGGCCCTGGGGAATCTGGCAGAAGCTGGCCCTGCCCACGGGAGCGCCAATTTAGCCGCAATTGTTGGGCTTTTTTCCCTAAGGGATTTTAAATTGAAGAAGCTTTGTGAACAGTTCATTTTAAAGTTGTCAATAGATTTTGCATTGAAATCATTAGGTTTTGCTGATGAGTGGGATGGTTTCCACCCTTCCGCCAGTTATGTACGTTCTTGTCCTTGTTGGTCCTGCAATGCCCCAGGTGGCCTCTGCTCCTCAGCTGCTGCCACAGGAGGGCAGGGGCCCCAGAGGCACTCAGACCTCTGCTCCATCCCTTTTAGGAAGATAAGAGAAGACAAGCAGCATCTTGAGTCCCAAGCTTCATGGATCCTTGTAACATTAGGCAAAACATTAGTTTTTCCTCTATCACTGTCTTTTCTGGCTGCCTGATGACAGGAATTGTCAAGTTGCATTCATTATTATATTGCCCCCAGCATAGCACCCAGGACAGTGTCTCTCACACACTGAGCACTCTGCTTCTTAGCAATTGTAATTTATACAGCTGATTGTGTGTAGTCTGCCCCTCTTTTGCTACCGTCTTCTTGCTTTTCACCTCCATGTAAAAGTGCAGCAACATATCACAGCTTTCACATGCACATATATGCAAAAAGTGAACGTGAATTGAGCTTACATATAAACTATACTTTCCAACTGTTTAAGGCTATAAATCTTTAGACTTGAGTGTAATATTTTCATCAGAGCTGATATGTAATCATTGTGTTTTTAGCATCACATGTGGAGATGTAGCATCTAGGCTTCTTAATAGGTTGTTAGCCTTTTTTTTTTTAAACATGATAGTGACTCATGCAACTCCCACCCTTAAAGTAGGAATTTCTGTTATTAGACTGAACAATACTATATTTCGGTTACTAAATTACATCTCAAGAACTCCAAGACAATTACTCTACTTCATTCTATTAGCCATCTATCTGTCCTCGACCACCCGTTTACCCAGAGCTTCATGTTGATTCTGATGCATAATTAATAGACTGAGAGGGTCCTTTTTCACACAAAACCAAATAAGCATGTGTGCTCTAACAGGCAGGCAATCTGTATGCCTCATAAAGCAGATTTGATTTTGACTTATTGGTGTTTATGCCAAGAATTCAGAGAGTTGAATAGTTGACACATGGCACCATGTTGGCAGCTTTAAAGCTGATACACAGATTTGTGTCTGACTTTAGCTGTCCCAGGGGAGCAGTCCCAAGCACTTCCCCTTACCATGCATCTGTAAAATTGCTTTCCAAAGATTTGGTGAAAAAGATGCCTACTTGCATGGCAACATAAGCAGACTGAGAATATCTTGAGTTTCCGTACCCCCAAAAGATACAGAGATATGCCCAAATACAGCAGACTTGCATAATCACCAAACTGTGCTCAATCACAACACGGTACCCAATAAAGTTTGACCAGTGTCTTCTGTAGATAACCAAGGTAATTCACGCTCCCCTACTTACCTCAAACTGAACCACTTGGCATACTAAAAGATGATAGTATTCACTGAAAACTAACGGTCAAAGGCGGCCAAAGAATACCCTTCACCATCTCAGAAGGAAAGCAAGCCCAAGTTCCTCAACCCTGCTGGGTCCAGTACTGTCATGCTAAATTCTTCTGCCTCTGGCTAACAACTTCCTCAACTTCTTTCAATGTGTTTAAACTATATATTTACTTAGAGGATCCAGGGCCAACAATTGGAAGAAAAGAGACTTAGATTTGTCTTTGCTGCCTATCTGTGTTCTTGCTGGCTTTCCTTAAAAATAAACACAGTCTGGTTTTAAGAGGTTGAGTTCCATAATGGTGAAACAGTAATGGCGGATCCTTCTGAAAATAAGTCAAACTATATGAGTTCCCAATTGGCTCCACCACTTGTAAACTATAGGAAGTTTGAGGTGTGTCGGTAAATATCTCTGAGATTCTGTTCTATCATCTGCAAAATGGAAATTATATTACTTCCTGGTATTGGTTTGAGACGCAATGACCGCATATGATTTGGAATCTCATGGAAAGTAGAGGGGTAGAGGGCATGGAGCAGATGTAGTTTGAAAAAACGCTTCAGGCTGTTCTAAATGCACTGTCCCATCACTGAAAGAGTAGATCAGTGGTTCTCAGAGTGTGGGCCCACATAGGAGCTTGTTAGAATGCAGATTCTTGAAACAGAATCCCTGGGGGTGAGGCCCACAAAGCCATGTTTTAAACCTCTATGTTATTTTTATTTCCATACGCAATGAAGTTTGAGAACAACTCAGTTGGAGAACCAGTTTGAGGATACCAAGAGCATGGTTCCTGACCAGCATCACTAGGTACAGTTTAGAAATGTAAGTTCATTTGCCCCAGCCAAGACCTTCTAAATCAGAGTCTCTGGAGCTGAGGCCCAAGAATCTATGTTTTGACAAGCTCCCCAAATAATTCTAAAACATGCTAAAATTTGAAAAAAAAACCCACTGTTCTATAAAAGTGGTTCTCAAAACTGACTGCATATTAAAATCATCTGGGTGAATTTTTAAACTATAAACTTTTAAAATTTTATGGGTGGGCCTCAACACAGATCAACTGAATAGAGTCTAATGTACAGCCAGGGGTGAGAAATCCTAGATTAGGTGATCTTTAAGGTCCCTTCTGGATTTAGGTTCCATGATTTTCAGACTTATACTGTTTCCTAAATGCATATTTTTAGCTCTCAATCCATAGCATACTTCTCAAGCTATGCTATACTTTTGTACTACATAGCCCTTGGCCTGCAGCTCAGTTCACAGTAGGCGTCTAATAAATCCTCACAGACTAGATCTAGCACCTTTACAAAGGCTATGCATTATAAACAATAGATGTGGCCCAAGTAGCTCATCTCTAAGCTCTGCCATCAGTATGATTTGGTCCAAATAGAACTTCGCCTCTCTAATTAAGGCATATGGATCTTCTCTTGCTATTGTTACATCAAATGACAAATGGTCTTCAGGTTTCACTTACTTGGATATTGTTTCCGATAGGTTTGGAATTATTCTCCTTGCTGCTTCAAAATTTAAAAAAAAAAGATCCAGAGGCAGTGGGTAATGGGCTTTGGAGACCAGACTCCTAGGAAATATTTTCTGCAGTTTCCCAGACATCCATCTGTGCCAAGCGCTGTCAAATGGACACTGATTCTGGGTGAACTCTGGTTTTCAGAGCAACTCCAGGAACTCCGGATAATATAGGATTTTAGCCTAAGGTTTGGGTTGTGGTCAGTGGTCTCAAACAGAGGGGAGCCAAAATGAGTGATTGCAAGTGAAGGTTTTCTGAAAAATAGTTAATGAAAAACTTTGGGAGCTGCAAGGAAAGCTGACAGATTGGCAACTCACTTTGAGAAAGAGACTGTCCTCGCTTCCAATTCCCAGACACACAGCCTGTGGCTAAGTCATCAGAAATAAAATAAACGGGGAAACAGGAGAGGAGAAAAACAGAACTTTATAACATCCATCAATGGTGTGAGCCAAAGCTACCAATGCTGTTAAACAGAAAACAAAACTTTGTGTTTATTTTCTGTTTGTTGAGGTCGCCAACCTGAACTTCTTGGGGGCTAGAACCACAATTACAGGCAGGAAAGTTTGGGGGAACACAGTGAAATCCAGACCAAAACAGAGTATTTTTGATGTTCAACATGAAATATAGTATTGTCTAGGAAGGGGGTATTTATTGTGTCTAAAGACAATTATATTCTCATCCACACAGAAATTATGACCATCAAACTGCTCAGACAAGTAGTGGGCTGTTGCAGTTAGCGAGGACCAGGGTTTGCCTGGGCCATAGCTGGGTATGTGGGGCTTTGATTTTTGCTTTGTGTAGTGGGCTCTGGGCTTTTGCTGCCACCATCAAAGGGATGGAGGAGATTTTATGCTCCTTCAGGGTTGAAAACATGTTATCTCTTAATCCCTTTAGAAAAGCCACAGATACTCAGGCCAATAATGAAATCAAGAGAAGCTTTACCAAATGAGATAAAGAAGTAGGAGAGTTATAAGGGCACAGATTCTCTGCTCACTTGTAAGTAGATAGATGAGATACTAAGTCCAGTTGAGAAGTCAGTTGAACTGCGACTTCTGGGGTTTTCCACGGAGTCATCCAAGCCCAGCCAGTTCTGGGCATAGGATCCTCCTTCCTGATAGTCTGGCACATCAGAACCAAAGTTATTCTCCCGGGTTTTGGACATCACAGTCACACCTTCTCTTGAGTCCAAAGGCCTTTCATTTCCAGCATCTACACTGACACTTACCTGGATATCTACTGTTCTCTTTAGTTCAGCTTCTTCCAGAGCTCTTTGGTCTCTCAAAGAATAGCTAAGATTTCTACACATTTTGCAAATATTTCACAAATTCACAGACATCAGCATATACCTCTAGGTGGGCAGAGTAAAGTTATAGGCCATACTCCCTATTGAGGTCTAACCAGCTAGCAAGAATAAGGAGGCCACTTTCAGCTTATTCTGATCAAGGGAAAGAGTTCTCAGAAGTGGGTTGAGGAATCACACCATCTCAAATGAAGAAAGCACCAGTGCTATGGCTGAAATATTGTATGACTCCAGGCAAATTGTGAACCCTTTCTGGGCTTTCCCATTTATTCATCTTTAAGGCAGAAAAGAAATAAATGCTGACATATTTTGCATATTATTTGATTTAGCCATGTTGATCTGCTTTGGACAATAACGTATTGCCTTCTGATGTATGAACTTCAGTAATAATAAATAGAAAGACTGACTGAAACAACATTGGAGAAAACTGCCTGTGTCCCTGGAAATGCATGGAAGAAAATGGTCAGATACCAAGTGCAGAAGCCCCAAGCCATTGAAGAAGCTAGGACTTGTAGCCTCTTTCAGTTTAACAATTGGAGCTCAGCTATGTTTCCTGACTGGTTGAGTTTCTCACGGGGGGCTGAGAGCATTAAGATCTGCCAAGCCACTTTGGTGACCCCCTTTCTGGGGAAAATTGGAGGGTAATTAGTAGAAGATTGTTAGTTCCCGAGAGTTGCCCCATGACTCAGTCCTGAGGTGGACTGAGCATCACTATCGCTTGTTAGCAAAAGGCTCTGTGGTTTGATATTAATTCCTGTAATTCTTACAACTCCCAGTGGGATTACTATTTAATCAACAGAGCAGTTGCCTCTTTTATTTCATTATAGTAAAATTTCAGTAAAATAAAATAGTGCATTATATGGTAATGAATGACAACCACTGTTGAATTTTCATTTAAAATCAATAAGATGAACCAAGCAGCTGTTTCATAACTGATGGGTCACCTCAATTTAATGAACAGTAACTGGAAGCATATTAAACAAGTGCCTGGGATACAGAACAGAGGCAGAACTAAAGACAAATTAAAGTCCCGCAAGTCTAGGCAACCCTCAAAGAGAAGGCTGTGTTTTGCTAATTTTTCCTTAGCCAATGCCTAGAACAACACTAGGCACAGAGTAGATACTCAATAAATGCTTGCCAGATTGAGTAATCTAATAAATAAACCAATGTGTGTAGAAAGCTATTTTCATTTAGAAAAAAAAGGCTGCTGCACTTTGCTTGTTGGGTCCACCTCTCAATGAACGGTGCTGGTTACAAGGGATTTTACACACACACACACACACACACACACACCCACACACACACACACACACACACACACACACCTAGTCTCATTTTGTTCATAAATGCTTATAGCAGTGGTTCTCAAACTTGAACTTGCTTCAGAATCACAAAACACAGATTCCTGGGCCCCACTCCTGGAATTTCTGATTCAGTTGTTTGAGGTGGGGCCCCGAGATTTTGCATTTCTAACTGGACCCAGAGGATACTCAGGCTGCTGGTCTGGATCCGACACTTGCAAGACTAAACGGAATCTGCCGCAGCGGCAATACAGGTCCATACTGCAAGTATGGATCCACTGCAAGTGGAATGTGCCAGTTTGAGTGTATTGTGTCCCCCAAATGCCATTATCTTTATAGTCTTGTGTGGGGCAGAAGTTTTGGTGTTGGTTGGATTTGCTTGGAATGTGCCCCACCCAGCTGTGGGAGATGATTCTGATGAGATGTTCCCATGGAGGCGTGGCCCCGCCCATTCAGGGTGGGCCTTGATCGGTGGAGCTATATAAATGAGCTAACTTAGGGGGAGAAAAGAGAGTGCAGCTGGGAGTGATGTTTAGAAGAGAAGCAAGCTTGCTAGAGAGGAACGTCCTGGGAGAAAGCCGTTTTGAGGCCGGAGCTTTGGAGCAGACGCCAGCTGCCTTCCCAGCTAACAATGGTTTTCCGGACGCCACTGGCCATCCTCCGGTGAAGGTACCCGATTGCTGAGGTGTTACCTTGGTCGCTTTGTGGCCTTAAGACTGTAACTGTGTAGTGAAATAAACCCCCGTTTTATAAAAGCCTATCCATCTCTGGTGTTTTGCATTCTGCAGCATTAGCAAACTAGAACAGATTTTGGTCTTAGTCTTAAGTCTTAGTCTTGCACAGGTGATTTTTCCTTAGAGCGCAGGTCCTCACACACAGAAAGCACTTGAAAACACTTTCTGACTATATAAATGATTCCAGCCTGGCTGAGGGAGTGTAAACCCATCACTCCTGTGCCTTAAAAATCAAACACCTAATAAAAATACATTATAGTTTGAGCCATTCTTTTCACAATAGTTTTTGCACATTTTTACCTGAGACCAATAGACTTTCCATGTTCAGCAGGATCAGGTGTCTCCAGATCCATGTAAAATTAAGTTTGTCTACTGGAAGCAAATATAGATGGGGAAGCTTAATTTGAACAAAAATATTCTATAAACTCAACCCTGGAGAGCCAGAGTTTATACCACTGGCAGGATCTCATGGCAGTAGGTCCTGTTATTACGTGAACAACAGCCACCGCGTGCGATGGATGGGGCTGAACGTCAGATACACAGCTATCATTTGGTACTCTGTTATATACTATCTTGTCACATCCTGTATATTGTCATTTAAGTTTTTACATGTATATATGTTGTCTCCTTAGTTAGATTACAAACTTACCCATTAATCTTTTCTTTTGGTACATAACTATTCAACATCTACTATGTACAAGGTATCACAAGATGATATTGGAAGAATAAAAAGAAACAGAATATATGGTCTTATATTCATTCTCTTGAAGACTGTATGACTAGTAGTAGAGCCAAGCTGTGCGCAAACACACACACATACACACACGTGCCCGGCATCAGGTTTAATTCACAACAGTAATCAGTTAGAAGCAATATGGTTTGGAACTTTTGAGTCTTTGTTTTTCCACAGGTCTTATGCATCATTTTATAAACAACAGGCACTGAATATACATTTATTATCTTTATATCTGCATAAGGTGTGTCTTTTTTCTTATTTAAATGTGTTATATGATTTTCTGTTGGGGGCGTTGGAAGGGCATCACGAAGCCCCACATAATTTTCCAACTCCTTCTGATTCTTCATTGTACCACATACCTCAGATTGCCAACATTGGTTGCCGGACAAGTCAGAATTCCCAAAACATTATGCTTTTTGACAAGCCTACCTGGCTCTTTCTGCCTACTGAATCTCTGCTTCATCTTCAAGGCCCACCTCAAATATCAAATCCTCTGTGAAATCTTCCTAAACTTCTTGCAACAGAGATATTTGTCCTCACTTTTCTGTTTTGCCACAATTGCTGTCTTTATTTGCTCACCTTAATTATGGTGTTTTCTCACTGTAGGCAATTATTCACATGTCTGTTATGCTCATTGGACTCTGTTCTCTGAAGGTGGGGACCTTGTATTCATATTTATATCTTCAGCATCTTCTAAGACAGTGTTTCTGGTCCACAGTTGGCTGGTTCACTATATGTTTGTGGAATGAATGCATGAATTACATTTATTAAATAAATGAGTAGATGGACACTTAGTACAAAAGCAATAAATCAGTAAGTGTTTGCTGAACAAATGAATAAGTAATGAATAAATGAAACTGTGCCAAACACCAGGCTATGGATTTTCTTTTGATCATATATTCTTGTTGTGACAGAAATATATTTGAAAGTGACATAACCCGTTTTTAGCACTTCAGAGCTCAAGTCAAGTTTGTAAAACTAATCTCAAAGCCAAATGTGCCTCCTTTTGTTTTGACACTTTGTTCAGCCTGAATATAGAATAAGTAATGTCATAAGGATTCCAATTCAATAAGGGCAGCAAGGAATATAAAAATATAGAACTGCACTGTTGTAAAAATAGTGATCGTGAAATCAATAGTGTTGGCCAACACCAAGAAATGTGCATGCGTTCTCTAGTACATTCAAATTTCCTAAACTAAACCCCTTATAAAAAAAGTTATGTTTTAGGGAGAAAAAATATAATTTGGCCTGTCAAAAAATCATAGTGTGTCATCAACTTATTGGTCAAACTTACTAAAGCATGTAACACTAAAGTGAACAAATTCTGGTCCTGAAACTCAGAAGAAAGGGTGATTATTTGGGATTGGGAAAGGTCAGCAGAATATCACCAATCATATACCTTCCTAGAGAGCATAGTTCTGACCGTGTTTCCTCTGTTGACTGCCACCTGATTTTGCATGATATGACATGGCAATAAAAATCCTCATTTCTACAAAGCATTTACAAACAATTCTCAACTATTTATGTCTTGACTTGAAACCCCTAGCTTTTATAATCCTCACAATAAGGATGGATCAAAATTCACATTTTGAATTTTATTCATGACTCTGAACAAAGCTGATCTTCTTCAAGTCAGTTTGCAAAATAAAATAAACCATTGAAGTGCCCTAAAAAAGTTCACATCAAGCTTAAAAATTTTTAGGAGTTTCTGACTTAGCTAGCTAAGTCTACAGCTACCTTTAGAACAAAGAATCAATGAAAAGAGACCCTTACTTTGTATTTACCTTTTAAACATTTTTTCAGATTCATTCACGCATATAGATTCAGCAATGAGAATTTGGGGCTTTGTTATTGAATGCTTTTCTAAGTCCTAGAGCAGTGCATTATATCTATTCTTTCAAAACTGTGATTAACCAGGAAAAGAACAAGGTTTTTCAAATTAAATCTTTATTAGATTCAGTTTTAAGAAGAATTAACCAAACTGGTCTACACTGAAGTTTCCAAAAAGGAATATTTATAACATAGCTTGTCTGCCATAAATACTGTAAGTTATTTAACAAATGTCTGTAAAAGTACAAAACAGGATTTTCATTTCAATTATTTTCAGTATCAATTTTGTTAACTTTATAGAATGAAATGAATTTTCTGGAAGGAAATTCTAATTTATAACATAATAACTAAGAAATAAAATTTGACTTAAAATATTTGATTTGCAACTGTCTTCTAGCTACCATGTGTATTTGCTTGCCAAGGGTTGCCCATATAGTTCAGTGCACTTGAATCTAGCTGACTGGTTTATACTTTGGAAATCCTTTTAGATTTGGAACTTTGTACTTCCATTCTAAATGAAAATAACCACCGGATATTAATGGATATGTGGCAGTGTTAAACATTTACCTTGGCAGTAAAGGTGGGAGATAACTCACCCTCTGATCATTTTAAGTGGATTTGGAATTGTGCCTCTTGTCTTGTTTGTTTTGGATAGTCAGACTATTGCACCCTCTAGAAAAGAATGCATTTGAGTAAGTGATGTGTAGATGTGGGCCCTTGGGGTCCATTTTCAACTCCTTGAGGTCCACTCTGCCAATTCATTTTACCCATTATATTTGTTCTCTTTACTTCCTTTCTATCCTTTCCATCTTTTAAGCACTCTAGAGAAGTATACATCAAGCATGACTTGAACATTTCAAAGAATTATTATTCTACCATCTCTTTTGAAAGTTGGCTTCTATCCCTCATCTTCCTCCTATAAGATTTCTTCTTTTTCCTTATCCTTTTTCCTGTTTCATTTTAAATTTTTAAATGTGTAACTAATGAGACTAATTTTCCTATCTCCTTCCTTTAGAACTACTCTATGTACTGTACTAATGAGCTAGAATCATCATTAATTAGTTAATGTTTGTAAAGAGTTTGCAAGAAAGAATTTGGTGATAATAGGGAGAGCAGGGAAAGCTTGGGCTGCTGATAGGAGGGGGATTACTAATAATGTTAATCCTGAAAGCTTGAATGGTGACTTTTGTCTTCAAAGTGGCTGAAAGAAGCAGTAAAATTAATTATCATCCAATAGGATTATGATTAAAACAGTACAGTCAGGTCCAAGTGTGCCTGGAGCAAACACAAAAGCTCAGTTTTACTGAGTTATATATAGGCTAAGCTGATGAGGCATGCATTTCTGGGACAAAGGGAGTCCTGAAAGACCATATCATCTAATGGAGGAAACAGGCACAAATGATCATATGTGGGCATTACTGTGGACACTGTTAAAACTTTGAGGTGTGGCGTAAGTAAAAGGAAAAGTTGGCTAATAATCTAGGGATCAGAAATGAGGTTCTGAAGAATAAGATATTGGGAAAAGCTTTGAGGATAAAGAATAAGCAGTTGGCTGTTTTCTTTTGAGAGTTTCAGGATAGTGCTTTGCTTATAGAAAAGTTTGATACTCATTCTCTAATATATTTTAAGCACTATCTCTACAAGCCCCACAAAAGCCTCATTGCAATGATGTGTGCCAGGTAGGCCAGAACTGGGTGGCACATTCTGGACTTGCCTTAATTTGTCCTGACCTCCTGTGTCATTACCTCCCTGTAATGGAGGCAGCGCCATGGGGAAACTGAACAGCCCTTAGTGTTCTTTGCTTCTGTTTGAGTCTTTTCACTATCCCTGTCATTTAGAAAACAGAACAATTTGGGGCTTCTTGGGGATTTAAAACCATATTCAGGAAAAACTGGTTATCACCCAATTGCATCCTAATTCATGGCTAGAGTGTGTCTTAACATCTCTCCTAAAGTTCCATTGATCAGAACACTTGGGACATGTTTTGGAGAGGAGACAGTATAATAGAAAAATTATATTTTTTCTCCTTAATTCTCCTCTTATGTTCCCCACATTCATTAGATCATTCACTGCACTCTATGGAACACTGATGTGATGCATATAATGCAGAAAATTCCTCAGGAAAGACCAACTAAGCAGGGAGGGAGAAAGCCATGTCTTTGGTGTTTCTTTGGTTTTTTTTTTTATTTTTTTTGTTTTTTTTAATGTTCAAAGCATAACCTTTCCCTAAATAATGCATTTGCTGCTAATTCAATGACATATTTCACACTTGAGAAGAACCTTCTCAGCGGCACCAAACCTTGTGTTCTGAAGGTGGGCCTCCTTTAATGTATATTTGATTACTGCAGTGTGCACTGAGAGATGAGGCATTATTTGAATTCCCTGTGTCACTAGACATTATGTGGAGCTTTAGTCATGGACAATTAGTAAGCATTGACCCTCACTGTGTTTTACACTGCATTTCATGGACTTCAAATGATCATTTTCTGGAAGAACAAAAGTGCTTTCCGATAGGGCAGGTCCTCTGAATAGACAGAAGGCTTTTTCTGCCCCTGAAGGGTAGGAGGTGGAATCCATGAAGACAGAGGTGCAATCATGCATGGGCTTATCAGGTAAAAATATGGTGTCAGCTCATTATGTCCCTGAAATATAGGAACATTGTTTATCATGTGTTAAGGAGGGAAATGGGTATGTTTCACAATGGAGAGTTTTAGTGAACTGAAAATGCATAGACATCATTAGGCAACCCATCCTTCCATAGGTCAGGCTGACCATACTTTATTGAAGAGAATATCTTAGGACCATGGAGAATAGTCATCCTTATGAGAAGGTGAGCATCTGACTTGAAAACTGAATGATAAAATAAGAACATAAGTGATGTACATTCACTATGTCCCTCCCCTGTCAAAAGCATTACAAATTAAACAAAACAAAATAAATGTCTTAAAGTTTTGGGGTCACCCTAAGAGGTTTACTCCCTAAAGCCCCAGAAACTACTAATGATAGTGACCAAGGGCAAAAATTCATTCCATTAGATTTGCTGTTATTTAGAACAGCCTGAACTGATGATTATTTACTTTGCTTTTAATGAACTATCTGTGTGAGTCTGTTTACTTCTCTATGTGGTTGTATTCTCTGTCAGGTTTTCTTCTCTAGATACCTTCACCGCAGTCCTTGAAAAATCTCCATGTTGCTTTGTCTCTTGACTTGTCCTACTAGACTGCTAAGCTTGATTACTGTGGTCCTTTCCAACTAGCAGTCTCCATTGCCTTTTCCTTAGGAGCATTTGGTGGCATAATTGTCACTCCTGCAGCACCTGAGGTTGATTACTAACAACCAATTATTTTTGCTTCATTATTGCTGTCACTTAAATTCCCAGGAGTTGGGACTCACTGATCCTGATTCTATCCTGCAGTAAGTGGTACTAGTGTACAAGTGTGTCAAAAGAAACTTCATATCTCAACTTTGAAGGAGAAAAGCTTTACTGAGGTGTCTATGAGATAGTTTTGTTAGAAGCATAGTAAAGTAAAAGAATGAGAGAGATGTGGATTAATATGAATCTGAGAAGGGATGACTATGCATCAGATAGTCAACTGTTCAGTTCAAAAAGTGATATTTTGCTTCAAGACCCAAGTTGAAAGGTACCAAGGACTTGGTCACACTCCAGTCACTTCCCTGATGTTGATTTTCTGAGTATATCTAAACATCATGCCTTTATTTACAAACCCCCTTAAACAACAACAACAACAACAACAACAACTCCCCAGGACAGAAATCCTTTTTCTTCTGGCATTTCCCCATTTCCCCAACCTTTCTATTTAATGCACATTCAATGGACAGTTTTTTTAAGCAATGGATGGATAAATGAATGTATAAGTGAATGGTTAGATTTGAAAGCAGACATATCAAAGTTTTCTTCCAAGTCGAACCATGATGAATTTATAGATAAAAGAAGGACAGTTCAACATGCAGTTCTCTATTTCCGGCAGTTTATTCTGTATATAGCTTACCTCTTTAAATCTTTTGCAGCAAGTGTACCCATGGCTTATGTTTCTGGGAGTCCATATTTGGAAACAATAAGACAAATAAAAAGAAAATTATTTTAGTTGTTTATTTTGCCTCCTGTCTTTCTCCATTCACCACTAGCTTCTTGATTTTTATACTCATAATTTAATGTGGTTCAAGACTTAAATCTAACTGACTTATTTAGGCAAATTTTATATTTCCTTATACATTTTTGCTTTTTTATGAGAAAATAAATGTTAATATATCTTCTGTCTTACAAAAATATATTGTTCATCCAGTAAGCTTATGAAAAGTAGAAAAACCATTCAGGATTTATTATAAATTACATACCTACATTTCATATTTTGCATTCTAAATAATATACAAATATGTTATGAGTATAGTTTAGAAGATGTATGAGTTAAAAATTCAGAGAATTTTTTTAACATCTGAAATGAGATTAGATTCAGTGCCAGTTGTTTATATAGAAAAGCCATTAGAAGACTTTTTAATTCCCTTTTTTTATTTTTTCCTGGGGGAAAGTCTTTAAAAGAGAGATTGTTTATTGAATTTTCTTAGGGAGCATCTACGACAACAAATGCAGAATTCAGGATGCATGAAGAATTATGAACTGAAATTATAAGTTTTGAATTGCATTTCAGAACTATGAGATGTATTTGCATGATTCACCATCGGCAATGAGAATTCCTGATATGGACCATAAAACAACTGGGGCTTGCAAATTAATTTATATATAATTACACCCCAGGTTCTCAGTTACTCAGTTCAGATGCAAAAGTTGACTGCACATTAATGTGGTTTGGATGTATAGTTTGTTATTTAGTATTTCCTCTGAAGCATCAGCCATCTTACAGCTTCCAGGGACCTCTGGATTTACTATGTCACATGGTCCTAGAAAAATATAATCTTATACCTAAGCATTCCTAACCCAAACTGTATTGTATCAAGTATTGGATTTCCCTTTATTCACCAAATAAGTGTGCATTTTTAATAGATATGGAAAGGGTACTGTAAGAATTTTTTGTTGGAAACTTCCAAGTTCCCTTTAATGAGCAGACAAAATTTGTGAGAGTTTGGGGTCTGTTATTTATTTTTATTAGTTTGAAATATAAGGCTCAAGTAATCCTTATGAGATAGATTTAAAACTGGTCCATCTTGGTTCATTAAGGTCAGGTGAATATCTTGGGATATACTTCCATAGACAATTCTGAGTTCTCACTTCTTACTGGCCCAAAGAACTTCTTGCTATAGAAATAAATGTTTTGGTTTATTATTTCAGTAAAGTATAACAGAAAAACGTCCACTTATAACAGCAGTTTGCACATTTCTGGAGCTATTGAAATGTATCATTTATTCCATTGAGTCACACCTGCTTCAGGCATAGGATGTAACTACAGAAGAGCAAACAGACATGTTGGCAAGTAGCAATCTGATGCATATGGTTGTAGGTGGGGATGCTATACAAAGGCAATTCATTCTGTTGTGAATACAAGTGGACCATAGATGATGCTCACCAGCCACAATTTGTCACAATCACATATTTGTATAAACCTTTACACATTTGCAAAGTATCAAGCTGAAACATATGAAATTGCTGATATTCAAGTATTTTATTTTTAACCTGCAAAACTGGAATTTCAACGATTCAATCTAATACTTCCACATTTATTATTCCCCATTGAAAGGCCACTGGCCATGGTCGAAAGCACACTGGATTTAGAGCCAGCATCCTGGGTCCATGTCTCAGCGATGCCACTTGCCTGCTGGGTGACCTTTACAAATCCATTAGAGAATGAACAGTGACACGTGGGAACAAGGAGAATTCATGAGATATTTATCAGCTTTTCAACTAATAGTTATTGGATAGAAAGCCTTCCTCACAGTGGTAATATGCGGGTGCAGTACCATAATGTATACAAAAAAGGCTAACAAACTATATGAATGTGAATAATGATTACTATCATTACTGGCCATCATTAGGACTTTTTCAGTAGGTAGAGCTGGCCATCATTATCCTTATTTTGTAGTTTGAGAAACTGAAAGGCAGGGAAATTCAAAGTGGCTGAGGTGACTTAGTGGTTCAGCAGGAAAGTCTAAACTCTGGCCTCTAAGAGGCTCTGTCAGCATTAGGGGCTAGAGATACTTCTCCAGCTGGTTATAGCAGCATTATTAAGACATCCCAGACAGTCAGGAAGCCTGCTGCCTAGTGCCACATCATTGTCTTGCAAAGTAATGAAGCTGTGGGTCACCAGATGATTAATCTTTTCCAATTTTTCCCCCCCAAAACGGTATTAAAATTTGGTTTTGTTTTTCACATAAGGAAAGCCTTTGCATTGCATTCAGGAGAGCCACCTTGAGTCATAGTTGCTAACATTCTTATTCCGTGGCTTGAGAAAACAGGTTCAGTGAAGTTTTAAGTAATTTCTCACAGGTAGGAAATAGAATGGCTCTGAGTGAAGCTTAGTCCCTTCCAAGTTGAAATCCTGTGCTTCTGTGACTAACACATTATATCCATAAGCTTTGATCTCAAGAAGCTCACAACCCTGGTTACTTGGTTTGGGGAATCAATATACATGCAAAACGAAGTATTATTCTGCAGTAATATATGACACATATGAATGGAATCAAAACTAAATACAGAGAAATTCAGTATATTATATTGGATGGTAGAGCACATACTTAGTTGGATAGATAATACAGTGATTTTTTTGTGTAGACACCTTTCAGAAAGAGACCCAGCCTTAATCTTACTATACTTAACGTGCTCTACAACTTTTTAAATTTTAATGTTGCTGTTCTTAAGCCGTTTTCTACAAGGGTAAAATAAGTCTTAGAGAAAGCTAGTTTACTTTTGAATATGATATCTGGTACTCCCCATCCCTCACTTCCCTTACTTCCCCTTTTATTTCTGGATATTATACATCTTGTATGAGATCTGCAGTTATTTTGTTTTGTACGCGACATTCAAGGATTTCACCCAAGGACTGCTTTAAGGGAATTCTCAGGGGTCCCTTCAGGATGACTTCCCAATTTACTTCAATTTCACTGTTCTCTCTGTATCAAGATAGTAAGCAAGCCCGGAAGGTCTCAGGAGGTCGTGGGAGAGCTGCCCTCTTTGTCAACTCTGAGCCCTTGGTCTTGAGTGAAGATGGCCTGGTCCAGCTCTGACACAAATGCAGGCTGTTGGACCTTGCACAGGAGACGAGAGTGAGCGCCTCCTAAACTGACATTACTTGGAGCAACTGGCCCTCTCCGGGCCCAAGAGTAAAGCCATAAGGAGCTTTAGATTCTTTTAAAAGGCAGATGCTCCCAGGGACTTGGGAACTTTCTCTCACCTAAAATTTCATCCAGGGCAGGGTCTGCTAACTGTCCTGAGGCTCCTGCTGGCTATGATCAATGGCTATGGGAACTTTCCCTCTCTCATTTATATATTCAGGTATAGGAAAATACTTGAGTAGGGACCCAGACTGCCTAGTTTTGAATTTGGGTTCTTCCAGATATTAGTTAAATGACCTCAGGCAATTTTTTTGGGCTTCCGTGTCTCTATCTGTCAAAGAGGGATAATAGCCTATCTGCTTGATAGGAATTTCATGAGATTGAATAGACTATTAAATGAAAAATGCTTAGAACAGGCCAAGCTTACCTGCCCAATCTCAACCTACGCACAATGCTATACCTATTCTGTGATCAAAGGATCTCAAATAGTGCATGCACGTCAGCCCTGGTTCAAACTGCCTCATTGGCATGGAATTCTCTCCTGCCACCTCTACCTGTTAAAGTCTTCCTCAAATTTCAAGATCCAGCTCAAATGCACTTCTTACTGAAAGTACTTCCTCCTTTGTGTACTCCTTGGTCTTATATAATAATAGCACTTATCCTGTACTGTATAATGGATTTATACTCATTGAAATAAGTATACAAATATATATGTATAAAATGACACATGTACCTAAATAAGCATATATATATACATGTGTATTTGAATGTATGTGTTGGTATACATATGTATATGTATGGATATACACACATGGATACACAAATATGTAATATATAATTAGTACAAATACCTGTGTAATAATTCATTTAACAATCATTCATTACATGTCTACAATACGCAATGCACCATATTACACAGGGTGGAGGTACAAGGAATAAGAAACATTTTTTGCTCTTAAAGATTTGAACACTATAGAAGGAAGATTAAACAACTAAACTTTACTATGATAAATGTGTAATAGTTATTTGGATGAGATGCAAGAAATATCTAACATTGTACACACACATACACACATAAATATGCAGACATATATTTGTAAAAACAAATAACTGAAATTTGATCAGAAGGCAAATTTCTAAGTTAATTTCCAAATACTAATTTTATTTCAGAACCAATAACTGCGATAGGTATTAATTAATAAATTACTATCACATTTTTACACATTCCAATAGACAATGCACTGTGCCCCAAGATTTGCAGCTTTGAGGACTGCATGGTTCTAAATTTAAATTTGCTAGCTTTCTCCTTCTGATGGCATCTCCAGCTTTCTACCTCACTCTTAAATGTCTCACTCCCCTTTGATAGACTTTGTTGACTGAAAATATTCTCTATGACCTTTGCCATTTTGCTTTTGCAGCAGTATCTTTTGTTTTCCTTTTGTATTCAATAGATGATACCTTCATGTTCCTTAGTCTACGGACAATATGTCTAGAAGTACAACTTATCACAAATAAGTTTAGAAGACCTGGTTTATCCAGGTTTAACAAATAGAGTAGTGTTGTTATTACGCAATAATGCAATGGCAATTAAACTTACTTAATTTTTTAATGAACCCTATAGATTAACTTTGTCTAGCATTATTTGACACTTGCCATTTCCATTATCTTCAGTAGTTCTTGGCAGGAAAATTGGGTTTGTTTAGAGCTTTACAATTTCTTCTTCATGCAAGATGATTCCCTTTGTTACTCTGCTTTAAAATGGTATATCCATATTATCCAAATGGTTAGTAGAGACACTAGACAGAGTCACCAGAAGTGTTTATATAAATAGCTTACCCTGAAAAACATGTAAACCTCATAGCCTTTAGGATGCAATTTCTAGCTTAGCTTTTGTACTGGAGAGAAAAGGAAAACATCCAATAATTATTTCAGTGCAAACTGAATTATTTTTTCTCTGTAGCCATGTCTAAACAATTAAGTCACTAATTAATAAAAATGGTAGGTATATCAAAATTTGTAAAATTAGTTTGGTCTATCTATATCTATCAATAATATATCTATACTATCTATCATCTATCTATCATCTCTTCTCCTGTCCATAAATATGCATAAAGAGATAATGATAATAAAAGATATATATGAATGGTGGGCTATGAAGTAATCATTTTTAACCCACTATGAACTCGGTTCTGATAGCTTTAATTATTCTACATGTAATAAATATGTTACATGCTGGTATTCATTCTAACAATATGTAGTACATTTAGCTCTATTTGGGGTGTTTACTTAAATCCCCCTCAAAGGAAAAAGGAGCATACTCCTTTAGAACATAATACATAATACAGGTACACTTTGGGGCTTGAGCATTTGTGGCATCTAGTTTAAATGAGATGAGATCTGTAAGAAGTTTTTTGAGTTTCAGCAACTTTTCTCTGTATAAAAGTACTTCTTTACACTATAATTATGTACAAAACTCTGGGTATTTATGTACAGCCATATATATTCTATGGTATGAAGATGCTCCTCAAATAGAATGATTTGTCACTACTCACATGTGCATCTGTGTGCTTAAAAATAGCCATTTGTGTTTATCACACACCTTTCATCTGTTAAATGTATGAGGATACTGACAATATCTTTGATTTCAAACTCTTTCCTCTGTGGTAAAATGGACTTGAAATGAGACTTTAATATGATTTCTCCTTTCCTTGACTCAAAGGTTTTACTTACTTTTAGTGGGCCTAGAATCCCCTCTGCCTTCCAGGCCCTCCAATTGCCAGAGCAGATGGACCAGCTTCCTGTCTATGAGCCCACCAGGATTTTCTCCTCATCTTTCTTGGGGAAGGCAGACTGATAGAACTGATTGTATAGGTAGCTATAAAAAATGAGAAGAAACACAGTCCCCATGAAATTTTCAATGAAGCCCCGAGAATCATGCAAGGTGAAGAGTATTTGTATGTTGTGGTCATAGGAACCTGCGTGACTTATGGGCCTTTGGGGAATTCTGTATTCATTTTTATTAGCTTTAATTATAGGTGCACT
The DNA here is from genome assembly GCF_015220235.1 of Choloepus didactylus. Lineage (NCBI taxonomy): Eukaryota > Metazoa > Chordata > Mammalia > Pilosa > Megalonychidae > Choloepus > Choloepus didactylus. The sequence goes on along the minus strand of NC_051322.1, from coordinate 28,102,527 downwards.
ATAAAATTTTCTCATTCTGTGTTGCATGAAAAATGCAGAAGTTAATTGCTCCTGACATTTAATTGGTTTATGCTTCTCTCTAACACAATTTTGTACTGCAAGAGACAGGGAAAACTAGTTGGCATGTTTCCGTGATTGCAGAGGATTATACACCAAGAAATTAGTCTTTTTGTTAGTTCTAGCAGTGAATTACAAATGCAATTTTAGAAGTGTGGGATGGGAAATAAAATCTGTGAGTCTTCTGCATTATACATATGCTAAAAGACTGACAAGTACTTCCCTGAATGCTTTGTCTGACTCTGCCAGAATTGCTGAGGCTTTTCTATTATCATTATATGGGTTTAAAAATTATATATTTTCTGTACCTATGTGGACTGGTCAGGTCATTTTCATCCTTCTTACAAGCCATCTGGACCATTCACAACCTTTTTATCTATTTTTTTTTCAAATATCATCTCCTCTGGCATAAAAAGCATAAGGTGCCTGGCTGTTCCCAATTATAATTTATGATGGCTTGAGGAAGTTGAATTTCAGTGTGGCAGCAGCACCTCTGATTTCAATAGTGGTGAGAAGCTCTGGAAAGTGTCCATCTCCAGTGTTGTGTTCCAAGCTCCGAGGGAGAAATGATAAGCAATGTACAAAAGGCCAATGCTAATTTCAATTTCACACACATTTATGGATCACGTACCATGAGCGGAGCACTGTGCCAACACTGTGGGGCATGCCAAGATGAACGTGAAGGCATCTTTCCCTCAGGGAGTTTGTCATCTAAAGGGGGAGATGGCCTTGTAAATGGTAACTAAATGCTTTTATAAAAGGGGGTTTATTTGGTTACACAGTTACAGTCTTAAGGCCATAAAGTGTCCAAGGTAACACATCAACAATCGGGTACCTTCACTGGAGGATGGCCAATGGTGTCCAGAAAACCTCCGTTAGCTGGGAAGGCACGTGGCTGGCATCTGCTCCAAGTTCTGGTTTCAAAATGGCTTTCTCCCAGGACGTTCCTCTCTAGGCTGCAGTTCTTCAAAAATGTCACTCTTAATTGCACCTGGGGATTTGTCCTCTCTCAGCTTCTCCAGAGCAAGAGTCTGCTTTCAATGGCTGTCTTCAAACTTTCTCTCATCTGCAGCTCCTGTGCTTTCTTCAGTGTCCCTCTTGGCTGTCGCTCCTCTTCAAAAGGTCACGCTCAGCTGCACTGAGTTCATTCTGTCAGCTCATTTATATGGCTCCACTGATCAAGGCCCACCCTAAATGAGTGGGGCCACGCCTCCATGGAAATATCCAATCAGTCATCACCCACAGCTGGGTGGGGCACATCTCCAAAGAAACACTCAAGGAAATCTAATCAAAACTGATAACATCTGCCCACACAAGATTACATCAAAGATAACGGCGTTTGGGGGACACGGTACATTCAAACTGGCACAATAACCATTTTGCTATTCTTTAATTCACTTGCCACAGGACCTGAAAATTGTTTAGAAACAAATAAACAATCAAAAAGTTAAAGACTGAGCACACTTACCCAAGTCAATTTCTTTTATTTTTTTCATTAAAAACTCCAAGGGTTAGCCTTCACAATTGTGAGTGAAGAAGAGAAAAATCCTTAATTATTTCCTTAATAAATGCAAGTATCCCACTCGTGGCTCCTGTATGGGGTTTTAGTTCTTTCCCATCTTTACCTAGTGGAAGTTATTGGATCTCATAAGAATCTGAATAAACAAACAAACAAACAAATAAATATTAGAATGCCCTCTGCAGGCAGGCACCATAGAGATGACTACATTTGTACAAGTCCTGTCTTTAGGGCTGAAGCAGGCTGGGTGGTACCAACCTCGGGTTATGTTGGAGATTGGATCACATCCCCCCCCAAATAGGCGTGTTCAGGCCCCAAAACTCTGGTCCCGTGAGTGTGAACCATTTGTAAACAGGACCTTTGAAGATGTTATTAGTTGAGCTGTGCCCAGACTGCATGAAGGCAGGCCTTAGTCCAAGACACCTGAAGCCACAGAGAGCAGCCAGAAGCTGGAAGTTGAGGACCCTGGAAGACAAAGAAGAGCCATGTGCATTTGCCATGTGACAGAAAAGCCAAGAAACCCCAAAGATCGCCGGCCAGTCAGAAGATACCAACCATGGGAGGAAGCAAGCCTTCTAGCCTCTAAATTGTGGGTGAATAAATTCCTATTGTGAAGCCAAGCCATTGCATAGTATTTGTTTAAATCGATAGGAAACTAAGACAGGTTACATATGGGCAAAAGGTTTGTAAAGGCTGAGTCGAATAGGAGGGAAATTCTAGACAACTATGTGGGCATTTCCAAATGGAGCAAAGATGTTTGAATGAGGCAGGCCCAGGTTTTCATCAAGGCAAATGGGGCAGAAGACTGAGTCAAAGTGCCAAGGTGAGGATGTCACTCAGATTGGGGAACATGGTCAGTAGATGGAAGATGCAAGAGGAACCGAGTATAAGGCAAGGCCCAGAACTGGGACACAATTGAGGAAACTCAATCTCCAGACATGAGGTAAACCTTGCAATGTTACATGTTGCCCAGACTGACTTACCAGGATGTGGGATCTCCTTAAAGGGACAGTGCCAGGCAGGTCACATGATCTCTATTCTTAAACAGTTTAGGATGTAGATGAACATTTATTAACGTATGGTCCATGGTCCCTCTGCATCAGAATACCAGGATGATTGTTAGAAATGCCTATCTTGGCCTTGCAGGCACCACTACCCACTGCTGCAGTCCCTGGCCCATAGCCACGGTCAACCCCACCATGTTCTGTGAGCCCTAGGGCCATATCTCTTTCGAGCTATTTGTAGACAAAGTTCCAAAGACAGCAGAAAATGTCCATGCTCTGAGCACTGGGGAGGAAGAATTTCGTAATAAAGGTTCCTGCCATCACAGAATTATTCCCAGGTTCATGTGCCAGAGTGGTGACTTCACTTGCCATAACGGCACTAATGACGAGTCTGTCTATGGGGAGAAGTTTGATGATAACTTCATCCTGAAGCATACATTTCCTGGCATCTTGTCTCTGGCCAATGCTGGACCCAACACAAATGGTTCCCAGTTTTTCTTCTGTACTGCCAAGACTGAGTGGTTGGATGGCAAGCACGTGGTCTTCAGCAAGGTGAAAGAGGGCACGAATATAGTGGAAGCCATAGAGTGCTTTGGGATGGCAAGATCAGCAAGAAGATCTGACTGTGGATAAGTCTAATAAATTTGATTTCTGTTTTGTCTTAACCACCAGATCATGCCATCTGTAGCTCAGGAGGGCATCCCTCCACTCCTGTATCCGATCATCTTTGTGCTCTCCCTGAAGTTCCTTGGGTTCTACATTATCCTCCCCTTCCAAGTCTAGGTGAATTGCAGAGTTAAGTTTATGTTCATGAATTAAAAAGGTAAACAGCAACAATAACAAAAATGCCTACCTCTAGATATCACTGAATTCCTTAGAATGGAATTTTGGACATCCTCCCCAGGGGAATCTTAAGACTACTCCTACTCAAGTTTTGGCATCTCTCATTTGGAGGATCAGATGAATGAACATGTGAAAAAACAATCACCCAGACAGAGCCAAAAATACTACTAAATGAGAAATAATTGGACCAGATTGGAACTATAAGAGTTCAGAAGAAATGAAGATGAGTTTGAGCTGAAGAGGTCAAAGCAGTCCTTGGAAGACATGAAGACTTTTATTCAGTTACGAGGTGAGAACATTCTTGATGGGAGAAAGGGCCTAAACTGAAGACCCTTTGGGGAGGTCAGTGTGGCTTAATGGAAAAGGCCATGAGCTTTGAAGTTCTTACCCAGTCTAGTCATTTATTACCTTTATAACTTTCGACAAGTTAACCACTCTGAACCTCCATTTTCTCATTTGGACAGTGGGATAGATAAGAGCAATTTCTTAGGGTGATTGTAGGGATTAAATGTAGCATATGAAAAACTACCTAGTTCTTAATAATTAATCATTAAATATTTGCTATTCCCCCATACCCAGGACAAATGTTCTATGAATATATGTGTCAACATGACTTAGTCTTGACTGCCTGCATTTGAAGAGCAAATACCAATGATTCCCTAAAGGTATGGCTCAGAGTGCCAGGACAAAGGGATTAAAAATCACGTTTATAGAGGATTGGATTTAGGGGGAAGAGAGTTGGAATATGGTATAGGCAGAATAAATGTGATGTGGATGTATAAGGGTAAACTGGAAATTGAAAACTATGATTCATATCAATACATGTTCAGTGCTGATGTCAGGGAATTCAGGACCTTGTTGCTACACTTTCTAAGTTGTATTTTCATTCTACAGTGCAACAGATATACATCTAACATAAGTGGTATGATGTGAAATGAGGGAAAAAATAGAATAGTTTTTGAAACTGTACTGTTTCTGTATCATAAATTTCATGTTCTAGCAAGCTACCCTAGCTTTTCAACTGAAACTGCTGAAACATATAACCTGAAAAAGAGGGAGGAGGAAGCAAGCAGGCATTTCTTTTAGGAATGATGTAGTCAGGTGCACTGAGTGCCCCATACACAATTGAGATGGGGGCTAATGGTGGGCAGCAGCACGTTGAGCTTTCAAGGATACAGATTGCATTCCCAATGACTGCTGTTTATGTCTCACTGAGGAGTGGTCCTTGCATCTCCCTTGCTTTATAAGCCCCTTCCCCGAATGTGAGAGCAATGTGGGTCCTCAGAGTTCAGGTGCCAAAGAACCCTGTGTAGTAACCCCTTTCCCAAACCCCAGCCGCATTGCCACTGCCCCTACCCCAACTCCCTTGAGGACTGGCCTCTCTCCCAAGGGCACTGCTGTGTTTGGCAAATGCTGCATTTCTTTGGAATCCACCTTGACAGAGGAAAGGTTATCACCTGGTCTTGGCACGTGGGGATTTGTTGGATTTTCTGAGAAGTGGGTTGTCACCTAGTGGTTGTGGCATGAGAAGCATTCCTGATTAATCCCCTCCAGATTAGTGGTCTCGTGTTTTGCCAAGAACAAGAGAGGGGAACCCACGGAGTGATAAAATTTTTCATTTAACCTTGAGGAGCCTCTTTCTTCAGCCCTCATGCAACTGGTAACTCCTGTACTCCTTGTCATGCCCTCACATGAACCACCATTGCCCAAGGCCTCGGCCGCGGTGTCCTGGTGATACCCTACCATCTGAGGTAGAGCCAAGCATTTCATACCGTTTTGAAATATCTTCTCCCCATCAAAAGAGTTTTAACAATTTTTCTTAAAACAATGAGAATTTGTTCATTAAAGAAAATTTCGGAAAACAGGGATATTTTCAAAATGTATATGATACATTTCTTCAAATCTTAATTTTTCTTTGTAAAATTATAAGAAGTAAGGAATGAACAAATCATGAGTGGATGGATGAATAAATAAAAAGACAAAAATTACAAATGGATGTTTGATTTTTTTAAGGCCCTGCTAAGTGTTTGATTAGATTATTGGAGGAGAAATTAATGTCAGGATGTAAATGGCTGGCAATATCCTAATGTATTTTCTCAAGAGGTAGAGAAATAATTCTGAATCCTGTGATACCATCAGATAGAGGTATTTTGCCTTTTGTTGGAGTTCTTAGTCCCCTTAAAGTCACATCAGAAATGCCCACTCTGTTTTGTTGACTCAGATGTCCAAAACACTGTCCAGGGTGGTGGCCATACATTTTCCCATCTTTCTCTCTCTATCACCCTTCTTCATCTGCAAGAGGAAAGCTGGGAAAGCTGTAGACTGTATCAAAGTAAGTACGATGTACAACCTACAACCTCAAAAGATTGCTCACACTCACTCTAGGATGAAACAAAAGAGACTCGTTACTAGATGCACCATCCAAAGATGCATGCTTTGGGAAGATGGAGGAGAATAGCTCTGGATCAGGTAGAAGAAAGAGGCACTGGGTGTGTTAATAACCAGAGTAATGCAGATAGCTCCAGGAATACCTGGAGAATGTATAGGTGAATCTAGGGAAGTGTGAAAAGATATAAAAATGAATAAAGTCTGTCAACAGTTAATTCTGGACTAGTCTGCTGTCTTCCAGTGCTTCTCTTAGCCACTCTTTGGAATGTTTGCAAGGCTGGTGGCAGGCCCTTAAATTGGCAGATCTATGTATGCTAGGTAAGACAGAGTTGAGCTGAAGGCATGAGCCCCAAATGACATTAATTTATTCAATGAGCTGAGCCAGAAAATTGAAACTTCATCTTGATCCTGTAACTCCATTTTCTGAGACATGGATTCATTCCTTCATTCATTTAATGAGAAAATATGTGTGTGGTAATTACTGTGTGCCAGGCACTGTATTAGATCCTATGAGAAAAAACAACAGGCTAAATGATACAGTCCTGCCTATAAGTGGCTAACAATCCCTGATGACAACCAGGTAGCAAGCACTCCTGAATAACCTACATAGGGCACTCTAGGGTATGCACACAGCAGTGCCCAAACTCAATGCCAGACATGTCCATCGGAAGAAGAGATGTTTTCAAACTGGGGTATCTGGGAAGTCTTCATCGGATGTTGGGGGGGTTGATCATGTTCTGGCAGATGGGAAGGAGTTCTGGGTGTATCTGACCAGTGGGCAAACTTATAATGGGCAGAACTTTTGGAGCACCTGCTTCCTATGTTGTGTGGTGAATACCTCAGCCCTTAGGACTCTTGAATACACAGACCTTTGAACTCCCAGCACATGAATACAGAAGATAGAGTGGCTGCTGTGAAGCCTGCAGGGAGCCTCCTGCTTCACATATGCTCATGCTTTTTTTTCCTGTCAGCAAAAAGGAGTTTCCATTCTGTCCATAGACAGAAAGAGAGGGGCAAGAGAGCAAATCCTGGTCAAAAAAAATGACGATCAGTTTCTGTTTACATATATGTGCCATGTGTTGTTTTCAAATCCAACTTCTCTAATCTATCTTCAGCTGTTGTGGTTTACAGCATTGGTAAGAGTTTCTTATAAAAAGAAGAAAAATAAAATGCACTGCAGAGAAGGTAAAGTGCAATGTATTTTGAGCCTGAAACACTTCTTGAACATGCTTAAATTGAGACCATTTTTTTTAATCTTTAAAAATAAGATCCTTTTTTTTTTTGAACACACTAATATGTTGTGATTTAAAACTGGCCTTCTGGTAATGCTGTGAACAGCAAGAATTTTTTTGAAAGCTCTTTCCTCTGCATTCCAATGAGGCTTCTAGGGCCAAGGCTTGTTTCTTGTTCCTACTTTCTGTAAGGTCTAGGATGGGGCTCAGTGGTTAGTGAGAGTTCAGTGGATTCTTTTTCTAGACTCTTTTGTGTAGGTTGATGGATTTTATGCGTTTGCAAATTTGTTTGCTTATTTTATTAACCTTATAATTGGTTTTGACATGTGTTGGATCCCATTCTAGAAAAATTGGCTTCAATACTAAGTATTGTATTAAAGTCTACCAATTATTAAGCTTGGTGTGCTAATTCTTTTTTTTTAATTTTATTTTGAAATAAATTCAAACTTATAGGAACAGTTGCAAAAACAATACAAACCCCATACAGAGAACTCCAGCATATCCTGACCCCCCTCCACCCATATCCCAATTCACCAACTTTAACATGCTGTCACACTGCTATTTCCCTCCCTCCTTCCCTATCTATCATCCATCATCTATTGCTCTGTCTTCTGAACATATGAGAGTTAGCTGCACACATCCTTGAACAAACACTATAATTCACATATACACTTCCCATGAACAATAACATTCTTTTATGCAATCCCATTAAATGCAGTTAAGAAGTACAAGAGATTCAACATTGATACAAAGCTTACATTCTGCATTTCCTTTTTTTTTTTTTTTTTTTTTTTCCTTATGTCTCAACTGTGTCTCTTTGAGCCTCCTGTCCTCCATCCTCAGATCCCATCCAGGGTCATCCTTGGCATTCAATTGTCATCTATTTAGACTGTTTTTTTTTTTTTTTTTCCTCAATTGTGGAAACATAGATATGGCCTAAATCTTCCCATTCCACCCCCTCCCTAGCATTCCATTAGTGGGATTAATCACATTTAGAATGTTGTAATGCTGTATCCTTCCCACCATCCATTACTAGAAATTTCCCTTCACCTCAAACAGCAACCCTACACTCATTTCTTAACTCCCCATTGCCCCTTCCCCCATTTCTCTTAACCCATACTCTACTTTTCATCTCTATGGTCATATTCTCTGACTGTGGGGCTTAAAATTAACCTCTTAAATCCATAACAATCTTGTTTTTCTTTGATACCAACTTAACTTCAATAGGACACATAAGCTATGTTCCTACACTCCTCCATTCCCCCACCCTTTATATAGTTCTTGTCAAAAATTACATATTTTACATTGAGTCCAAAACCACTGATTTGTCATTAGAGTTTGTGTATTTTATAACATGTAGGAAGTAAATAGTGGAGTTACAATTCAAAAATTATTGACTTCTATTTGTATTCCATTGTGGTCCGAGAATGTGCTTTGAATATATTCAATTTTTTTTTTTTTTTAATTTATTGAGGCTTGTTTTATGTCCCAGCATATGGTCCATTCTGGAGAAAAATCCATGATCCCTAGAGAAAAATGAGTGTCCTGGTGATTTGGGATGTAAGGTTCTATATATGTCTGTTAAAATTCTCTGTATCTCTTTCTCCTTTCTTTGTTTCTCTGTTGGTAGGGCTCCCTTTAGTATCTGAAGTATGGCAGGTCTTTTATTGGCAAAGTCTCTCAGCATTTGTTTGTCTGTGAAAAATTTAAGCTCTCCCTCAAATTTGAAGGAGAGTTTTGCTGGATAAAGTATTCTTGGTTGGAAATTTTTCTCTCTCAGAATTTTAAATATGTCCTGCCACTGCCTTCTCACCTCCATGGTGGCCGCTGAGTAGTCACTACTTAGTCTTATGTTGTTTCCTTTGTATGTGGTCAATTGCTTTTCTCTTGCTGCTTTCAGAACTTTCTCCTTCTCTTCAGTAGTTGAGAGTCTGATCAGAATATGTCTTGGAGTGGGTTTATTTGGATTTATTCTATTTGGAGTTCACTGGGCATTTATACTGTGTGTATTTATATTGTGTATAAGGTTGGGGAAGTTTTCCCCAACAATTTCTTTGAATGCTCTTTCTAGACCTTTACCATTCTCTTCCCCTTCTGGGACACCAATGAGTGTTAAATTTGGATGTTTTATTTTATCTATCATATCCCTGAGATTAATTTCGATTTTTTCAATTTTTTTCTCCATTCTTTCTTTTGTTCTTTCATTTTCTGTTCTGTGGACTTCTAGGACACTGAGTTGTTGTTCAACCTCCAGCCCACCGGGGAGCCAGCTGCAAGCAGCGGGGTTCTTTTCTCCTTCTGGCTCTCCCCTCCGCTCCCCTGGCCCTGAGGGAATCTGCAGCAGGCTATCCTCCACACCAGACACCGAGAGGTTGGCTCAGCCCTCTCCTGCTGTGCTTCACTGTGCAGTTCCCACCGTCGCAACTGCAGCCACTCCTGGGTTTTTCCCTTTTTTTTTTAAAGAACTAGTCCATCTCCAAATGCCAACCCCTGGCTTCCCCACACCGCAGCGCAGCCACAGGTCTTTCATCCGGCTTCCTCACTCATTTCAGAATGCAGACTCCCGGTTTTATCAAGTGCACGGCCCCTGTGGTTCTAGCAGACCTTGTCTAGCTGGTGCATCGCTGAAACCAGTATTCTGGGTCACCTTCTGGTTTTTATCTAGTATTTTTCACAGAGGTGTTCCCTCGCCCTGTCTCACCTAGCCGCCATCCTAGGTTCTCCAGTGTGCTAATTCTCATCTTGTTTAATTCTCATAATCACTCTTTGTTCTAGGAAATGTTAGCACTGGGTTACAGATGAGGCAGTAGGGGTTGGTGAGCTGGAAATTCACCTGTGCCTCAGAACTAGAAACACACCAGGGACCAGAACCAGCATCTTGCTAACTTTCGAGTCCATTCTCTCAGCTACTAATCCATACTGCCTCACATAATCCCCTTTCCCTCTCCACAATTATAGGATTTTTATGGGAAGCACAAGTGTCAAACAGGAAAAAACATGAGTTGTTTTAGATATGCTTCATGTACATTTCACACAATGCCTATTTGGTATGGCTGCTTTCTTATAAGGAACTTCACATATCATGAAGTAGGGCAAGATTTTTCTCCCAATATTTCCTGAATTAAGATCTAGATGACCTGTGTTGAGCCAGACAGAGTGATGTTGGTGACACAGCTAAATCAGGCCTTGACTTCTAAACCCAACACTGTAACTAGGCAATAGGATCCACATAGATCCTACTTAAGAACCTACCATGCTGCTTCTAAATTGCCTGAAGCCCTTACCAAGTTAGGACTGTCAATTCATAATGGGAGAATACAAGGGTAGGGGAGCAGGAAGTCCTGGAGTGGATCATTTAAATGGGGTTCACTCTAGACCAGTTGGTGGAAAGCCTTCTTTCATACATCAAACCTAAGATCATTGCCAATCTTTTTAAAAGAATTTCTTTCTAATTTTACTTCTGCATCTACTATTATCTCTCCTATTTCCCATTTTCCTTTTTCACTCCCTATTCCTTCCCACCACTTGCTAGATAATGCTGGTAATAACAAGTCTATATACTTCTTAAATCAGTAAGTTGATTCCTGAATCACACAGTACTAATAATAGTAAATTATTAGCAGACTATATGTTACTAACAGAATATTTAGATGATATGTTACAAAATAATATATTAACAAAAGTCCTGTAGTTCTGATGTTTCTTGTTGATGCTTTCCCCATAAGGCATCGATGAAACATGTAGCCAGGTGTGGCTAAACTGATATCCTTCTTCATTTTCCCCTTCCTCTGTCATCATCTTTGGATGTGCCTCCGAATAGCACAGGGTACTAAATCCTGGAATGTTTCATTCCTCTCTGCATTAGACCATTACCTTTCCTAAATCAGAGCTGATGTTCTAAGTGCAGAGTTCCAGTTGGTGTCTGAGTGGTTTTAATTTCAGTGCTCTAGTGCAATGTCTTTTGGCCTCAACTAAACTATGTATTGTTAGCAAGTTGCACATATGTGTATGTACTGGAGATTTTGAGACGTGGTTCTCCTCTACAGCTAATAGTCATCTGGTAGGCACCATTGCTAATGTCTGCAAAAATGTCTGATGTAACTGTAGTAGGTGGGATTCTGTAGATCTTCCTACAATTGGGTAGGAAACAAAAACTAAAATCTTTTGGGACTGGAGGATTTTTCGCACTACTCATTTAGTAGAAGGCCATGAAAAGAACAGTCTTTGGAGGCCGGTAGACAAAGTTTGCATTCCACTCCACTGATAAGCATGTGTGTTACTTTGGCTTATGGTGCATAGGGTCCTCACACATAATGGGGAGAGACCTATATCCCATGGTTGATGGGATAATGTAATAATTGCCTGAGCACATAACATACAGTCAAAAAATGTTAATTTTATCCATAACTATTGTGGCTTCCTATTTCCCAATATCAAATGTTACCAAACACATTGGTAGACATCTCTCACTTGCTGCTTCAGTGGGATTCCCTCTTAAGCTCTTACTCACATAGATGCATTCAACAATTCCTGTGTCTCAGATTCACATTGGTGATCTTCTAGGACTAGATTTTTGAGGTTGTGGCTAAAATTTAGTTTTGATATTATTTTCAACTGAAGGATCTCTACTCAACTGACCACAGCACTTATGCCCCATGGTGTTGGCAAAACACTGTGCTTTCCAGTCCATGGTGTAAACCACAGTCATTTCCTTTGCAAGGGGAACAGAGAGGAATACAACAGGTGTGAACGAATCACTCCTTGCTAAAGCCTGTTCTAGTACCAGGGTTTTTTATGTCATTTACTCCAACCTGACAGCTTGAGCTAAAGCTGTGTCCCAGTTGACACCTTTGAGACTCTTCCTTTCACCTTTGCAAACCTGTACATAAAGGATCATGGCAAAATGACCCAGTGAGCACAAGGAACATATTTAGACTGAAGTGCTAGTTTAATGAACAGCAAGCATGATCAGTTTACTTATACCAAGAAAGAGTCTATGTTTTCTGAGAAACAAATCCCTAAAGAAAGTGGATCGCTTTCAAAACAAACCAGTAGCCTCACCAGCAGACACCAACAAAATCCCACAAGGCAAATATCTGTTTTATAGACCCGATAACATCTAAGACTCACTGATAGTTCTGAGAAGTGAATTTTTGTCAGTGTTTTATTCTGTCTTTTAAGAGGACCCAGTTGTATTGCCAATACATGGGAAGATGGAGATCTTTATATAGCTTGGCCCTTTGTGTTATTTTCTCTCACTTTATCAAATGGCTTTTAGATTATAGCATTAATTCCCTGCTATCAGAACAAATTGAATTTGTATATGAGGTATAATCTCTGACCATAATAACAAAAGATTTTAATGGTTAAAAATAATAATTAAGGTGAGCACTTAGTAGGTGTCAGGCATCATTCTAACTGCTTTGAATGCCTTACCTCATTTAACATCAACTATAATCCTATGAGGTAGATTCTATTTTTATCCACAGTGTACAGACAGAGAACCTGAGCCTTAAAAATTACATACCTTGCCCAAGATCACACAGCAAGTTAAGAGTGAATCAGATCTAATTCTTGAATTAAAATTTTTAATCCTTTCACTAAGTACATGCAACTGGAAGGGAAATTAGAGGTGATCTTATAACACCTTTTCATTATGTGGAAGAGGATACTGAAGCCCAGAGAGCTAAGGTAATTTGTCCAAAGCCACACAGCTACATAGAGACAAGTCCAGACAAAAACTCCTGATGCCCCTTCAGGTCAAAAAATCCATTTCTCCTACCCTACACCCAGGGCTTTTTCTCCCTGTTCATTTGCTTTCCACTTTTGAGAACATATTGCTTTGTACTTTTTTTAAGAGAAAGAAATAAAGAAAGGAGGAAGGAGAAAAGGAGAGAGAGGAAGGAAGGGGAAATTCAGAATCAGCTCAGTTATACCAAACAAAACTCCAAATTTACATAAGAGAGGGCCTGAGTCTGTCCCCTTTGACATGGCCCCATGATAGACGGAGGGTGTGTGGCTGCACCTATTGAAAGGAAATAGATTCATATTCTAAGAGAACACCTGCTTTTATGGATGATTCCTCTTATAAGGAACCATGTTTGCACATATTGCTGGTTACCAGAGGTCACCTGGAAGGTCATTTCCTTTCTCACATCAGAGTATGTTCACTATGTTTTAATCAGCATGTGCAGAGCCGACAGGCCCACTTCTCTCCATCTTCTCATAGTTCTGAGCCTTTTCTTCCTCCTAGATATCGGGGGATATACAAGCTATTTTTTTTAACCTCTTGTGAAACACTCAATGTATTATCTCGCACAGTTGATCTGGAACCAAGAGGGAGATGCTCCACTAAACCCACTCTTACTCATCTAATTCGCGTCTCTAGGACCCAATTGTCCTGGTTTCTTGCTTCACAGCCTCACTCCCCTTGGCCTTGCCTTTTGAATGCTACCATCTTTATCACTCTTTTTTAATCCAGTTGCATTTATATTTTGTCCTTTCTTTCCACCTCCCCTTCCTTCTCCCTTAGTGCCACTTCCACTAAAACGGCTTCTCTGCATATTTCTCAGTTCCTTAATTTCTTTCCCTGAGACTATCCATCACTGCTTAAGGCAGATGGGTAAGTAGAATTGTGTTTAATTCAAACTATTTCCACAAACCTATTTTTTTGTCTCTTTCATATTTAGGTTTCAGAGAATGTGTGAGCCCTGTTACTATAGGAAAGGAGAGGGAAATTTCTGTCCTTATGCCATAATAAGATTATCTGATTATAAAACAAACGTGTTTATCATAATTTGGAGGGAAATTCAAAGTTTATGTCATAGATAGACAGACATGGACAGAGCTAGAGGGAGATGTACATGCCTCAGAGATTTGCTTTAATATGGAGGACTGAAGCCCAACAACAATAAATTGTGCACCTGCTTTTAGAGTTTAATGGATGATTTAATCAAATGTGCTTATAATTGAACAGTTTACTGATGGAAATTATTATTGTCTTCATTAGCCTTATTGTTACCAAACTATTTCTGAATATAAACCTGGTATGAGGTATTTTGTGGGAGACGTAGGAAGAGGATATGGTAATTAATTATAATTTCTTAAATCTTTATTTCACTGAGATAAATCATCAGACAAACAAACCAACAGAAAGCTCCGGTCCTTAATCAGCAGGTAGGTTATTGATCCAACTACATTGTCTTTAACTCCTAGAAGCACTTGTGTAATGCAAAACATATAATTGAAGATGGGGAATTAACATGGTGGCTAGTAAAGCTACACATGTGTACATGTTAGAGGAAATAGACAGTCTTTGAAATATCCCTCAGCTGAACTGTTCACATTGTAGAAGAGAAAATCAGGCAGAAAGATGTTGGCTACTCTTGTCCAGTCTCTTCTGGCCATTATTACCAAGCCTTTCCCTCTCTTTGGTTCTTCACTTCTGCTCTTTTAAACATCTGCCAAGCCTTTCCAAAAGTAATAGACACTTATGCAATGCAACACATGACTAGTTTTCACCATTGTCCCCATAACTGGGTTTGGGACCCATTTATCCAGTGCCTAGTAAGGACCAAGCACTCTGTAAAGCACTTTATATACATTACCTCGCTTAATCCACATATCAACCTATATGGTAGGTGTTAACATCTCCATTTTACAATGTGGAAACTGAGGTGGAGGTTAAATGAGAACTGAGGCTAAATAAATTGCTCAAAACCACACTGCTGGTGAGTGGCAAAGCTGGGATTAACACTGAGGTCTATGTGAGCCCATAGCTGGTGTTCTTGCTACTAGTATACATTATCCCCTTGAATTTTCTAAGAAACATCTGCCACTTTTCCGGATGTTAAAATACTCTTTACATTTGACATTAGAGTGGTAAGAATGTATTAATCAGTTTCCACCCCCTAAATTGTTTTTCTAACTTAAGTTTTTGCTGTGTGAGTGCTTCCTTTTTAATCAAATGAATTTACCATGCACCTCTTTGCTATTAATCATCAATGTGCCTGAAAAATACAGATTAACACAGGGCTCCTCTTATCCATTTTGATCAACTAACCATAATCTAAAATCACAAGATTGGCTGTGCTCTTACATTTCTAATTTGAGAATACTGTCATTCTATTGAATAACATCAAAACACAGTCCCATTATGACAAATCTTGATTTAATTATATCCAACTCAATGCAGCATTTCCTTAGTATCAGTAACTGTTGTAGATATGCTGGGATTCCAAAAGTCATTAAGACCTGGTTCTTGCTCCTAAAAAGCTTTTATAGTAGATGGAAAAGCAGATTTGGCTTGTTCAAGAAAAGCTACACAAGTGAGTAGGGTATTAGGATTATACAGAAGTAATGGCTTTTGAGCCCAGTATGGGTTGATCAATAGGAATTTAACAGGTAAATAAGTTGTAGAAGAATACTTAAGGTAGAGGAAATGCACAAGGCGTGCAGAGCATAACACCGATCATAGCAGAGCATAAAGCATTTGTAAAACATGTGTGGAACCAAAGTGGTACCTGCAAAGGTGAGCTGGGATCAGGCTGGGCCTGAAGAGTTTTTTGAGCCTCTGAGAGAAGCCCAAGTTCATTCCCTCAGTAGCAGGAAGCCAAGGGAGGCTTTTGGGCATGGGAATGATAGGAACCCATCTCTTCGAGCCATAACACTGACAGCCCAGTGATAGGACAAGAATGGAGAGAAACTGCAGATTGGGGGTTACTTAGGAGGGTGCTGCACTCATCCTGGTAAAAGAGGGTACATTTCTGGACTTAAAGTAACAGTGAGAAAAAAGATGTGAATGCAACAATACGTTAAAGGTGGAATAAAACATGTTTTGCCAGTTGGATGTGACATGTGAGAGAGAAGGAAGTATCAAACGTGACTCAGAGGTTCTTCCTAAGACAGCCAAATAGCTGATGATCCTGTTTGCTGGGGAAGAGAAAGCTTGGGACAGTGAATAAGGCTGTTAGACGGTGTGTTTGGATGTGTTGGGTTTGAGGCAGGCATCCAATGAGGATGATAGGAAAAATCTTCATTAATTCTCATCTCTAACATATAATGCAAAGTGACAAACAGCAACTGTGCAAAACTTCTGCATAATAAGCCAGTTCAGTTCGTAGCTTCCCAGTTACATGATGCCTGATAGAGAATTTACAGTTGGAGTGAAACACAGTTGCTCAGGAAGAAATAAAACACGGCTGAGAGAACTGACATGGTGAATTTAGTGATGGAGAGATCACTTCCAAACGTTATAACTTTTAACTAAGAGCATCCAAGTCTGTGGCCGAGAATATCACTATCTTCACTCAACATTTCAAACACATTTGGAGACTTTTAGAATGTATAATTTCCTTAGGGTGATGTTTTGATCGATTCGAGTAGTTTAGGTGCATCCTGCCAAACTGGGGGTGGCAGTGGGGTGGATTAGCCCAGCAAGTATGGACACACATTGAAGTTCATTTTAGAAAGATACTTCTAGTTGCCATCAATACTGTAGACCAGTGGTTGTCAGAGTGTGATCCTGGGAGCAGCAACAGCACCACCAGAGAGCTTAGGAAAGCAAATTCTAGGCCCTTAACCCAGACCTACTGAATCAGAAATTCTAGGGGTAAGACCTGGCAAGCTACACGTTTACAAGTCATCCAGGCAACATTTGTAAACCTTGGACCCAGATATAAAGGTTGATGAAAAATGATGTAAAAAGAAATCAAAAAGAAGAAAGGAAGAGAGCACTGTAAAGGATAAGAGAGCATTTACTTTCTCTTGGAACCAGCGAATGAATGTTCTTTGTGGCTATAAGTTAGCGGATGCTCCTATCCCTTTTGATATTCATTCAAAAAAATGTTTTTTGAGAATTCAGTTAGCTCCAGGGACCAAGCTAGGCGAGACCTATATAATAGGAAAAAGACTAGGGCTTTTCAGTGTTCTTAATTTTTTTTTTTTTACAAAGAATTATTCATCTTTTTTGTTTGTTTGTTTTGTTTTATTAGTGTTATTCATATTAAGGGTAGGTAATTCACTGTGGCTTCTGAGAATTAGAGGTGCTTGGCTGTTGTAGTTCAGACGCTAGTTGGAATGCTTGCTGAGTACTTCTGCAGGAAGCGCAGGGATGGGGCCTGGCTCCACACAGCCGGGCCACGAATCAGAAGCTCCAAGCCACTATAGCGTTCCGAGACCCTAGTCTTTCTTCACTGGGCAGAATGACCAGCCATCAAGTGTCTCACCAATAAGCTCCCTGTAACAGAAATATCAAGCTCCATTTGATTCATTGTACACTGCCTGTTCTCGCTGAAGAGGTGATGGCTTTCGGTCTCCTCACCATCTGGCCTGATGACCCCTTGGAGCTCAGCTAGAGAAACCATCCCTCAGAGCTGACATCTTAGAAACCCAAGTGCATTTCAGCAAAGCCTTGGAAATGTCAGAACAGTCTCTGCTAGTTCCTCTTTCTCCTATTTTATCTCTAGTACACCCCTTGTTACACTATTTGCCACTTTTATCTTCCCTCCCTGACAGCATTTTTTTTTTTTTTTTTTGAGTCCTGTCTATGTTTCAAAACGTGACTGTTCCTTTTCATTGCCCCTCATAGCTGGCTCCTGGCATCATTGGCCACCCGTTATCTCCAACGTGTTGCTCGTGTCTTGTTTAATAACGCCGTGCTCTTGGATCGGAAGCCAACAGGCATAGGCCCGGCTACCTAAGACAGAGGTTTATCCTGCTGACTTGGGCTGCCTTTGATGTATGTACTTTGCAGCTCAGCGGCAGATTTTTAGCTTCTTTGATGTGCTCTTCTTTCTCTGGTTCTATGTACACCATGTGCCTTTTATGTTCAAGAGGAACCAAATAAAGAAACTTCCCTCCTGCATCTCACATCTAATTTTGCCTAAGCACCCTCTGATGCTATCAGTGCAAGGGAGCCCTTCTATCCACAGTGTATAATATAATTTCGCTGAAGAAAAACAAATAATATCAGACAGGCTGACTGTAGTCATTTATTAGGACTAAGGCAGCACTTTCTCTTTCCTCTTTGCCTCATGTTACATTTGCATAAATGATTCCTTAATGCAAGGAGAATTGACTGAGGGTAAAAACAAGTCTAATCCTGAAAGCAGTTTAACACTTCATAATCACTTATAGACAGTCTGATTAAATATGCTATTAATATTGTAAAATATGAAGCCACAGAGTAAAAAGCAAGTGCTAGGAGTGGATCTGTTTCAAATCCTGCAGTGTGCAGATGTGCTGCTGGGCTCACCTGTGGGGCCTTCTGGCCCAGATGCTGATTCCCCTGCAGACCCTATGGAGGGAAATCAGCCAGGGCAATTCTGCGCTGATGTCCCTGCCTTTCAGCTTCCATTGCTCTGACTTCAGGTCCTTAACATCAGTTCAGACCTTTCATCTGGACATAGCCAAATAAAGGAAAACACACAAGAGTTTGAAGTAAATCATGAATTTATTATTTTTTTTAACTAACCTAGACTGTGAGAAAAACCATTGAGCCTCTTGTTGTCTATGAGATTTATGGATATGTGGATTTTATGCACTTTTTATATTTCCAAATTTGTTTAACCAGATAACTGAATGGTATATAACTAGAAAATTTAGGAGAAAAGCTATGAATTAGGGTTGCTATGCACTCAATAGTTGATTTTTACTTTTTAAATTATGGTTTCTTGCCTTCATTGAAACCCTCACATAGAAGGAATTTTCATTTCAGGTTGTTTGAATATAATACTGATTCTTTATATGTGTACAGCACTTACATTGCTTTCATATGCATTCATTCCTTCGAGTCTCCTTTGGGTGGGAAAGGCATGCCTGTTATAATTAGTTCCATATTACAGATGAAATAATAGAGACTCAAAGATCAAGGGATTCTGGGACTGGAGTTTCAACCTATTTCAATGCTCTTTGTAGCATATCAAGTCCAATTTCTCACTCCTTGCAATGCACAACAATTTGGCAAAAAGGAATTGTTTCTTAAATAAGGTAAAATTTGGTTATCCATCACGATAAAAACATAAAGAGATTTAACTTCCCATTCTCTATCCCCATCCTGTCACCTGGTAAACTATATTCTAGATTCTGACTATGAATTTGAATATTCTAAGTATTTCATATCAGTGAGATCATACAATATTTGTCCTTTTGTGTCCGCCTTAATTTATTCAACATGATGTTAAAGCTTAAAATACACAGGTTTCCTATTTGGAGCAATGGAAATGCTTTGGTAATGGATGGTGGTGATGGCAGCAAAACATTGTGAACATAATTAACAGCACTTAAGTATATATCTGAATATGGTTAAAAGGGGAAATGTTAGGTTGTTTATGTGATAGCAGGATAAAATTTTTTTAAAAATCCGTGGAACTATACTACACAAACAATGAACCCTAAGTTAAACCATGAAGTGTAGTTAATAGTACAATAAAAGTGTGCTTTTATCAATTGTAACAAATGTTCCACACCAATGCAAGGTGTTAATAATAGCATGGTATATGAGAATCCTGTATTTTATGCATGATTACTCTATAAACCCATAACTTCTCTAATAAAGAAAAAACATTGAGACCCCTGTGTAAATTGTGATACTTATATAAAGAATGTGTTTTTGTTAATATTGATCAAAAAGCTATAAAAATTGTAGCATATCTCAAGAGAGTTGTTTTTAATCCATTATTTAAATTTAATCCTGTGCTTTTTCTCTAAATCTGTTTATTTCATTTTTGTCATCAACAATAGTTACTTCAACACTCTTATTCTTGGATCAGTCTTACTTTGTTCTCTTTCACAATTACAAATCGAGTAGAATTCTTTCAAATTTTAGGATGCGGGCTTTGTTAATGGTATATGCTGAGAATTCTCTGTGATATGGGTCAGAAGAGTTGGACCTGAGTATGTCAGTCACCCAAGACCAATGTGGTAGAAAAAAACATCGCACATGTAGGTCCAGGTACACAAGTGAAGTGGAAAATGTAGGAGTTACTAATTAAATGTGTGAGGTAAGGCCATTTTGATTATTGATTAGTGGAATTTTTTGCAGAATAAGAAAATCTTAAAATATCCTTAAGGAAAATCTTGATAAATCCTTATCAATGTATATATCCTTTATTTCTTTATGGTTGTAATTGTTGGGTTTACTTACTTAGGTAGCTATATTTAGATATATGTTAGACCATTGGTTCTCAAACAGGGACACCGTTGCTTCCTGGGGGACATTTAGCGATGTCTGGAGACATTTTTGGTTGCTACAACTTGCGGGCGAGGGTGAGGGGGGGTGCGAGTCTGGCAACTAGTCAGTAGAGGCCAGAGGTGCTGCTAAATGTCCTATAATGCACAGGACAACCTACCACAACAAAGAATTACCTGTCCCAAAATATCAGTAGTGCCAAAGCGGAAAAACCCTGATTTCAGCAAAATTACGTTGCCATAATTACACTGAAAATTCAACTCTCCACAAAACCAGTTTTGGGGTAATGTACCAATGAAACAGTGGTGATAGTCCTTTTGAATGATTGAGATAAGTAAACTGATTCTCCTTTTCACTTTTTGTTTTTATGCTTATATGTGAGCGTTAATAAACCAGCAATTTCCAAACGTTTTCTGGCCAAAGTCATTTTAAAAAGGCAAAAGAATTTAGGGACCTTGAAACCTTTTTGTGACACATGCCACTTCCTAAATATATCTTAGAAACAAAGCCTCTTAAAATAAGAGTAAAGTGTCGCCCACTTTTTTTCCCTTCCCTGGAATTTTGATAGCGTTGTCTATATCTCTAAAACTTAGCATACTTATTTATACCAAAAAAAGTCTATATATGCACTGTTTGTCTGACTAGATTAAAATGTGTATTTTTATTTTTAGTTTTATTCCCAGAGAATCACAGGGGGAATCTTGAGATCGTGAGGATTAGGCGATTTGGTCATCTCATGAATTTTCAAATTTAATCCTAGGCTGTTTCCAAACTTGAGTTTGTCTTTCTGCTCTTATTAGCTTCTTCCTGTGTATACTCAGATTCTGGCTCTGTGGGGCCAGCGTTAGTGCTGGGGCCTTTTCATTTCCCTCTCTCATCTGCTTGCCTTCCTGCCTGGCTAACCTGTCAGGCCTTTGCCATTTATAATATTTCTCCTTCAGCAGTTTTCCCTGTTACCTTGCTGATTGCTTTTCTGCACCAAGAAACACCCAACTGCACTTGCCTTTCTGTAGGCATGCGTGTGTGTGTGTGTGTGTGTGTGTGTGTGTGTGTGTGTGTGTGAGAGAGAGAGAGAGAGAGAGAGTCTGAGAGAGAAAGGGAGTTAAATAGCTCCATCTTCCTTCACCAGCCTCCTATGTGCTCCCAGTTAGCACTTCTCTATTTCTAAGAATTCTTTGTCATGGTTTCATGGGCAGGGTGAGCAGCCAGAGCTCCAGGATCTCTGCTCCGCCTGGTGGTGGGATTATGGCCTCCTCAGAGCCCCAGGTGGATGGGACCACACACGTGCACTAACACTCTCTAATCCCTGCAGCTTTGTCACTGTTCAGAAGGGCTCAGATGCTTACCCAGTCTGATGGTTTCTCATCACCGTCTTGTAGGGTTGTGCTGTCTTTCTCATTTATCACATGGTGATAGCAATCCACCTTCTCAGCCTCTCTCCCTGGCCACCTGCTCGTGCGCGCTGCCAGCCATTGAGATTGATGCTTGCCATTCCCACGGACTAGTTTGTCCCGGCCTCGGTGGGCATGTTCGCTAAAAGGAGCATCACTCTCTCTGCCCTGTTTGGGGGCAGGAGGCTCCGTCACAGACTCCGTTGATCACTCTTCTGTCTCTCCTTGCATCTGCCTCTGTCTGTGAGTGACGGAGCAGCTGCCCAAGGGGATTTGTCAGTAAGTTCCCAACTCCAGTGAAATAGACTCATTTCTGCTGGCAGGACCAGCCGGGTCTTCACAAAGCTAGGATGCTCCACGGCATCTGCCTCCCTCACTACCATATCGTTTAACCCATTCCTTTTCTTATACAGTCCAGAGTTGTCTCTGCAGATTCTGTGATGTCCATCACACAGATCTCAATGCCCATGAACATCTTAAGTTCTAATGCACCCACTAAGTCCTCTGCAATCTCTGAGGAGCTAGCCAGAAGGAGCAATGACTTGTTTTCCTTGATCCCTGGACACAGATGTCACAAAGCTTACCTGGACTAAGGAAAGAAGGAAAGGCTAGAGGAAATCCCCAGATGACATGTGTGAATATTTTAACAGTGACTTCTAGGAAATCTGCTCTCACATTTATAATTTAACTCAAAGAAAGGATTCTGGCAGTGTGTATTCTGAGACAGACATCAGTGACAAGCATGCTAGTGGAGGAGTGCTTTGGGATGGCAGCAAACCAGAGGGCCACTTTGTGATAGGTGGTGTGCACCGTGCTCTCCTCTCTCCCTACCCAATGTGCTGCCCATGGCTGCAGTCCCGCCGGGAGCTTGTTGCACATGCAGAGTCGTGGGACCCACCTCAGACTGACCTAATCAGCATCAACATTGTAGCCAGATTTCCAGGTGCTTCGTGTGCACATTAAAGTGTGAGGTCACTGCTCCCTCTGTTACTGCATCTCGTCCCCAGAACAATCTTCTAAAGTGATTACTGTTCCCCACTTTACAGATGTGGAAACTAGTGCTCTTAGCAGTCAAGATGTTTCCGTTGTCATTGGAAATCGAATCCTGTCTGTTCAAATACCGTGCTCTTTTCACCATGTGTCATTTACTACATAGATAGTCATGATAAAGTTGGCATTAGTTATTTTTCTTTTGAATATTGGTTTTAAAATATTAGGAAAGAAAAGTAGTCTGTCCTTTTTAAGATGTCAAATTGGCAAACCGAGAAGAAATTTTATTGGAAGACATATGGCTCTTGGAGACTCAGTGGTGCAAAGGCAAGCAGGGCTGATGCATCCTACCTGAGTTAGATGGTTCAGGTTAGTCTGTTAGCCACATGGCAGGAAGAGAACATGCTGGGGCTCTCTGCAGACTGAAGTCCAGGGATGGCCACGGCAAGATAAATTATGTGTTAAGGAGATAACGACATATAGCCTTTCCTCTGAACAGCAGCTGGAAATAGGCTGGGACAGATGGAGCCAGAAATGGTGAAAAGGTTGCGGGGCAGCCTCAAAGGAGACAGTCATCCTCAGAGCAATTGTTTAAATAAAGAGCCCCTGGATGGTTAAGGATTTGGGTAGGAATTCTGCACATAGGACTGCATAAGTCTTTTAACCATTTACAAGACGAAAGAAGAAAACCAATGATATTTACTTTTGAAATTGTACTCTTGTCGACATATCACAGACAATTGACTTATATATATTTTTTATACTTATACCATGTTTTTTCTTTCTGGGTAAGGTTTATCCTCTGGGTCTAGGCTATTTTAAACACAAATACTGTCCACTTAAATCCAAGAATAGTGTTTAATAGTGTTTAAACAATGTTTAAATCAGAACATTTTCTTCCCCCTTCCTTTTCAATGGTAGAAAATATTAAGACGCCCCCAGAAGTCATTCAGTTCAGATCATCTTTTTGAATCTTCACCTGGTCACCTTTAAATGAAAGTTTCAATACCTAATTTTTAAGCTAGATTGCCCCCATTCCCTTTCACAAACATTAGCTTTAGTTGATGGAAAGATGAAGGCTTTCAGGCAGAATGGTGACAGAGATAGACTCAGTGATTAGATGTCACTGTCATTGCTGCTATTAACCATTCCTCATTTCAAAAAAAAAACTGATCTCAGGGGCTTGAGTTTCATTTTGATTTGGCTGCTTACTTCCCCCTCTCCCCCATACACACGCAGTGACCCCTGCTCCACTGAGTTCTTGAAGTGTGCTGAGTTGTCGATGGGCAATTGCAGCTTTGCTACATGTAAAAATGATCCTGAGCAGTACAGATTTCTGCCACTCTGACTTGTCTCTGGGGTTTAATCAAGAGAATCCTAGAACACTATTTTTCCATGTGGTATTTCGACAGATGTTATTTTAGGTTGCTAAGAGTGTTGTAAAAAAGATAGTTTCAGTTCAAACGACCCACCTGGAACTATGAAGGAGAAGTTTATTAATTTTTCACATTAATGCAATCTACTTAGCTCACAGATGATCTTCCCTTTGGAAAAATCTGTAGGATTTAGTTAGATAGCTCAGAATACTATACAACGATTGTTCCAAACAAAAGTTTTTAGATTATGTGGAAATGAAATATTTTTAAAATTACTTTTGGGCACTGATGTAAACAAAGAACTCCTTAAAATCAAATCCTCTATGTAGATTTGAGATATAAATTAAAATGCATATTCTTCATACCTAAATAGAATGAGGCTACAATAATAAAGCAGTGCTATGTATTTACTTAGCACTTCAGATTTCTAAGTGGCACCACAATTTCATTATCATATTGCACCCTCCACCTCTAAGCTTAGCAGAAAGTCTATTGCTAAAATGCCATAAAATATATTATGCAGTAAATGGGTTATGGGGGGTACATTTAGATAAATTACTCGTGGTCTTGACTACACAGCAGTGAACCCAAGGGATTCATAATTCCCACCCTTCAGGGACTCAGAAGACTTGGAAAATTCAATTGAAGAGGTGTGAACAGTGTCTAAACACTATTCTTTTCCGTAAAAGGAACAATGATTTCCTTCTGTACTAATTGAATTCCTTTTGCTCCTACAAAATATAGTAGCCAGATGGAAGAGGAAAATTAAACAGATCAACAATTAATATATGTTTTCCTCCAGGTTTGGTTAGGAAAGTGCAGCAGGGAAAAGCACAAGTAAATATTCCACTCTCAACATTTTCCAAAAACTGTGATTATATATATATTGCAATTTTTCTAATATAGCACAAAATATAGGTGGTGCTTATAGTAAAGAAACACATTACCAGAATTTAGAAGCACATTAGTAGTAGTTTAGTTTTGGGCATGGCACTCAATCCCCAAATCACCAGTATTTTCATGTCTCATGTTAAAGTACATATTGGGATGAGAAACAGCCTTATTACAGGTGAGGCATATGGCTCATTGCTGACCTTGATACTGTCCTCAAAGTTCTCACATTAGTAACCCCAGGGATACAATGCTAAATCTTCCTGTTAAAGGTACCTATGGGATCTAGGGTGGTGAGGGGAATGTTGCCATTTTCAGATAACAAGTTCTATTGAAGCTTTTACACAGAATAATAATTTAACCTATTAAGTAGCAGAACTCTGTGGGCAGGATCCTTTGAAAGAGAGGAGTTCATGTCACCCCTATATACACAGAATCTAACACACTTCTAAATAAATATTTTTATAATAAGCAAATATTTGTTCAGTTAACAAATAAATGAACAAATGAATGAATGTTGAAAGGTACAAAGAGTTGGGCATTGATGTTTTCCAGGAAGGAGGGGACAGCAGGCAGTTTAAATAGGGCAAGGTTGGGGATTAGGGTAGGAATATGGTTAAGGGAGGGGGAGTGGACTCAAGTAAAGAGAATGTTACCATGGAGGGTGTTGTAAATTGAATCACGTTCCCCACAAAGACATGTTCAAGTCTACCCCAAGTCCTGTGGTTGTGAACTCTTTGATAAGTGGGATCTTCAGAGATCCTATTAAGATGAGGTCAAACTGAAGCATGCTGGGCCTTAATTCAATATGAGTGGAGTCCTTATAAGCAAAGGAAATTTGGGCACAAAAGTCAGTAGAAGGCCCAGGAGGAAACGGAAGGAGACGGAGCCATGTGACGGAAGCAGAGATTGACTGCCACAAACCATGATCAGAAAGTAACAGACTTCAGAGAAAGTATGGCCTGTTAGTACCTTGATTTTGGACTCCCAGACTCCAAACTGTGAGCCAATAAATTCCTGTTGTTCAAACCAACTATCCTGTGGCATTTGCCATAGCAGCCCTGGCAAACTAAGACAGAGAGTGAAATAGGAACCACCAAATTTTGTGCTTTCACATGTGCTGTTGCTAGGTCTGCTGAGCACAGGATTCTCAGTTGATCCCAATTTGAACCACACTCCCCTTCCATCTCCTTGCCATTCATCAGGGTGAGTTACAAAGGATGGAATCTTGAAGAGAATTCTGCCAGCCTTACAGGACATCTCACTTGAAAAATCTCTCCTGAGAAAGTTACCATGCTTACCTGCTTTATATTGGGAATCCATGAGGAAAGTTCTTAGAAGCTTGGGGAGATTCTCCTGGCTTTTTTTTTTTTTTTCTATCATTTTTTCTTTTTGTTTTTCATAAGTGAACTTGATATTTATAGTGCTTCTATATCCATTCATTTCAGGCCTGTGAAAGGGCTGTTTGCCTGCCCATTGAGTGTGAATTATAGGACTGATATTTAATGGTGCAGCTTCTTTTGCTCAGTGCCTTCAACGATTGAGAGATGAGCTGGATATTGCAAGGTAAATGTCTCACACAATGGGAAGTCGCCATTTTATTTTATTTTACTTTTTAAATGTAAGCTTTAGGAAAAAAAAATAGCATGTGGTATATTGACATTATTCTAAATTGCACTGTTAGGAGAACATTAAGTTTTTCATTTCACACTTTTCTGGGTCTTAAGCACCATTTCTGTATGGGGAAATCAGTCATTTTCTGATGATTCATGTGCAGAATTGTGCCAATCAGAATTGGCCATAATTATGCCAAGACTCTTCTTTCGAGGAAGTTCATTGAG
The DNA here is from genome assembly GCF_015220235.1 of Choloepus didactylus. Classification (NCBI taxonomy): domain Eukaryota; kingdom Metazoa; phylum Chordata; class Mammalia; order Pilosa; family Megalonychidae; genus Choloepus; species Choloepus didactylus. The sequence goes on along the minus strand of NC_051322.1, from coordinate 28,075,806 downwards.
GGCATAAAGAAAAAAAACTAAAGGAAAATCATCCTTTGTAAGTGTTATGTGTAAATTCAAAAACCATAAAGGTACAAATAATTTCATAGTACAATGGAAATCTACTTTGGTTAGACTGATATTGTTACATCCCACAGATACGGACACAGCCATCTGGGGATCTCTTGATAGTGACTTAATGGCAAATCTGTGGGCACATTTATCTTTCTCAATTTTGCCTCAAGGCTGTGGGCATAAGAAAACAGTCAATAACATCTTCCCATGATTAATTTCTTATGAAAATTGCTGAGAATTCGGAATCACTGATTTTTATCACTGGCTTCTAGGGTAGCGGGAAAGTCACAAGAGATGTTCATTTGTCTGAGACCATTTATTTTAAGATTCAGCAGTTCTTACACTATGATACTGAATCAGGGATGAGAATAGCAGGAGGCAGAACTCCACAAAAATGGAATGAATGCTGAGATATTAGGAGTGAAAAATGCTTGTATTGATTCTTGTGTCAAAAAAGGGTCCGTGTTTTATTGTTCTACACATCTCAAGGTTCTCTTTCCTCCAGGTCTATGATATGTTGTTATGGATCTGCTGTTATTTATTTTTATCTTATGTCTAGTCTGGCATACATTGTTGTTTCAAATCCTAACACCATTCAAAAAAAAAAGAAAGAAAGAAAGAAAGAAAGCAAAAAAGAAAGAAGAATCCTGAGGACACATTTATTTCCCTTTGAGCATCCCATTGCCTTTTCTGTCCTATTCAAAGAGCTTACTGTTGAATTTTTAAACACTAGCATTTTCATCTTCTTCAGCCTCACATAGTCATTTGGGGAAATGTGAATCCATAGAGCTGTTTTTAGCTGAGTTTGATTTGATTACTGCCCTTATTTAACCTTAAAGATACAAAAGGAAGTACTCCAAGCACCTAAGGGAATCTGGCAAGTAAAAAGAAACAAAAGTTCAAGATGGGTCAGGTCCCACATAAGAAAACTAAATGTATTTTTCTCACACAACAAGATTATCAAATTATTCATAAACCTCAGCCACACTTTCCTTCCTTTTATTCTAATAAGTTTAGTGTGCAATAATGATGGTACAGGCTTCATCAGAATTCTGCCCATGAAGGGGAATTTTCAAACGCTGTTTGCAAATGAGATCTGCACCATAAACCATAGTCATCCATCATAGAGAAGGAGCTTGTGCTTGATAAAAGGCTGTTTGGGCAGAGTCAATCAAATGAACATTATTAGCACTTGGTATCATGCTGTCCTTTAGGTGATAGAGGAGGAATGTAACATAGTTATAGAATGTGATTTTTTTATGCCTCTGTCCCTTTGGAAGACTAAACTCTATTCTAATATGAATATCTCAGCATGGCATTCATAATCTCTGTTATAAAAAGAGACTTCCTCTTTCTCTCCTGTCAAGAGTAGTTAGAACTGTCTACAGTTTTCATGATGTAGCCAACTCTACCATGAAATGGTGCTCCAGCTAAAATGACAACTCGTAGTTGTTGGTTATTAATGAAAGATAGGCTGAGCACTTGTGTTAACTAAATGAAGACAGTAAGAATATGACTTTTAGTGCCCCTTGGCCATGATTAAAAATAACGAGCATAACAATAGGATTTTGAGTGGACAGTTTCTTTAGATATCATCTAATTTAGTGGTTTTCTAACTTTTATTTAGTATAGGAGCCCATTTCTCAACCAAATGTGATATGGTACCAGGATACACAAAAATGATCAAAGTGTTGGAGTTCTCATTTAGAGGTAGAAGGCTTGCCCAGTCTTCCTTAACCCTTCCCCAACCATTGCTAGGCATCTAAGAGAGTTTGAAATGCACTGATATAGTCCATCTTCCTCAGTTATACAGATTAAGATACTAATACTCAAAAACATGAGTAGACTTGAATGAAGCTATAGAACTTACTAATTGCAAAGCAGATATAAAGATCCTTAAGTCCTTACTTCTACACAGATGCTTTTCCCACCATGCAGAGCTCTTCCATTACAATACTCTCAATCAGGGGTCAAAAAGCAAACACCTGCAGGGCCAGGTGGTTAACAGAAGTAAAGCAAGTGGGGAACCAAGGCACTCAGAAGCCACCTAAAGAGAATGGCTGTTTCTCAGCTTCAAGTGTTGCTTTTTATGAGAATAATAGAGCCCATTCCTTACTTTGTTTTGTTTGCTTGTTTTGTTTGTTTTTTAGCAGAAGTTGGAAAATCAGATTTTAATGTAAAGATTATAATAATTTAATATTTTTATTTAACACAAATAACCAAAAGCACTCTACATATGAAACAAGATACATTCATAAGCTAAATTCATCCAGCCACTAGTCACTATATTCAATTACAGGGGACACTTAAAATTAAAACATCATTTTAGATTCATGGGATAGGTACAATAATTAACCCTTATTAATAATCTCTAACAAACCCTCATTTATTTAGTCAATAAATATTAATTGAACATCTACTAAACATTAGGCTCTGCTACATGAAAAGCTCATACTAGCCAACATTTGTGGGCTCACATTTTAGTGGGGGAGACAGATATACAAGAGATATTTGCAAGAAGTTGAAAGGAGCTGAAACAGAGGTGCAAATATGGGGTTGTGTGCACATGAGAAAAAGAGAGGGGGTGGGTGGTGGGGGAGGGAGAGAGAGAGAGAAGGAGGGAAGGAAGAAAGGAAAGGAAGGAAGGAAGGAAGGAAGGAAGGAAGGAAGGAAGGAAGGAAGGAAGGAAGGAAGAAGGAAGACTTGCATAGCTCTGCTTCAGACCATCAGTAAAGACTTCCCTGGGGAGTTTGGAAGGATACATGGGACCTTGCAACCAGGAAAGGAAGTAAGCATTGTAGGCAGAAATAACAGCTTGCTACAAGAAAGGGATTGAGGAAACCTCTTGTCTTAATAAAGGAACTGCAAGAAGAATTCCTTGCTTCCTCTCTCCCTCCTTCCTTCCCTCCCTTCCTCTCTCCCTCCCTCCTTCCTTCCTTCCTTCCTTCCTTCCTTCCTTCCTTCCTCTCTTCTTTTTCTTCTCTTTCTCTCTCTCAAGGCTAGAGAGCATGGAGAGAAGGAGGGGAGAGAAAATGAAGACAAAAGCTAGCCCATGAAAGACTTAATAACTGTGCTGAAGAGTTTGAATATTATTGTGTAGCTACCAGAGTGATGTTTGAGGATTGTAAATAGGATGAAGGCATCACATTCATATTCTGGAATGATGGTTCAGATGACATGTATGGATTAGAAGAGAGGAATGCAAGGATGGGGGGATTGGAGGAGTGGAGGGGATGGATTTGAGGCAGTAGAATCCACAGGATCTGGCTCCTGATTGGCTAAGAGAGTGCGAAAGGGAAAGCTCGAGGCTGCAGGCTCTCAGGTTTCTGAGTTTCTGGATTGACTGTGGTCTGTTTAACCAAGGCGAAGAGAGGGGAGATGGAGGCCTCTGCACAGAAGGGCTTGTGAAGTGTTGAATCCAGTCATTGGCGTGAGGAATTACCACTAAAATAAAGTGTTTTCCTAATTTCCCCCCAGCACTTGTTCCAAATATAAACTAAAACATGACTTTGAAGATTTAACATCTTAATATATGTAAAAAAAGAAACACTAATCTCACTAGAGATAGCCCAATCATTGGAAGATTTCTATGCCAAGAAGCTTAAAATTGACTGAAATTCTTTTTTTTTTAGCATAACACATTTTAGTGCTAAAAACAAACAATAGCAAAGCCAATAAAGGCCTGCCAAACATGACCAATAGTGTTTCCCAGTTGGTTTAATGAGCAACGAGCCAGAAGGTCAAGACAAAAACAAACAGGAGTCTCTTTCTTTCTCCACGAATGAAAATTTAACATGTTTGGCATTTTATTTTGCATTTGAATGTGGAATAACTGACTTTAGTTTGGGAAAGGTTAAAAGCCATTTTTTTCTTCTGCTCTAGTCTAGGGTAGTATTAAATCACATTCACATGTTGCCTATTGTTTTGAAATCTAATCTTTTCCTTCTCTGGTGTGTTTTCTGGGTAATCATCTTAAAAACACCTCAAAGCCCTAGAGCGTAACTGTTAGACTCAGTGGCAGGTGATCTGAGAACAAGCAATTGACCACCTATATTTTCAAATTAAAATAAGTCCAAAACACAACTATGGTGAAAAGCAAACACAGTTTCTCAGTTTAACCATCCAGCAATTATGAACACACAGCAGATCACGGTGTAATTCAATAATAATGTGCCTCAGTGAGGTCAGTGGATGTTTTATAGATAGGCTACTAATTTCTTTTTAATTTACAAAAGCAGCATTTTTTTTTTTAGCAGTGAATGAATTTTGGTGGGGGTTGGGCACATGAGGCAGAAACAAATGCAGGAGCTATTGAACATCCATAATAAGGCATTTTAAGACAAAAAAAAAAAAGAGGGAGAAAAGAAAAAAGCAACCTGACGACTTTTAGTGCAATCCTTAAATAACAATTCCTTTCAAGAGAACTGATCGTTCCTGGTAACTAGCAAGTGTCATCGCCCTCCACTCAATGTAAGAATAATAACCACAGCTAATAATGATAACAATTTCCAATGAATGCACTGGTTACCGCAGCCTTTGATTTAAAATGTCGGTTTTGTTAGCAGCAGGAGTGTTACCTATGATATCTGATTTTCTAGGAGTATCAGCCATAAAGAATCCTGCAGCTGCACTTATTTACCTCTCTCTTCGTGGTATCATTATGCAGATATGGATATTGAGAAAAACACTGTAACAAAATTTAAGAGACTGCATAATTCTTTATAAATACACCACTTTATATATTCACATATATTTTGTACTCTTCAAATGCAAATCTTAAATGTTTATCTGTTACTTCTCATGTCTCTCTGTGTATTCTCTCCTTAAGGTAGTGATATATTCCCATGTTGAGCTTTTCTAACACAAGAATGGATTTTGATTACGTGAATTGGGAATTTTTTCAGGTAAATGAAAGGACAAAAGAGACTCAGAGCAAGGTAGTGCTTTGCCTGGGAATTAATTATGATTCAGAGTAGCCCTCACGATATTTATCCAGGACCTCTGATTTTCAAGTAACTGGCCACTACCTTGGGAGTCTAGCATTGTGGCTCTGCTGGGGGAGGGTAGTGGTTAAGGAAACACACTTGAGTCTCTTCAAGATGTAGCTGCAAGGCTGTAGAGAGCACAGCTGTCACCTCCCTCAGCACTTTTTGTGACTTCAAATCTCTTTTTACCCTTACACAGCAGCCTCAATGCTCTTTTTAATCTGGATTAAAGAGGAAAGATGATAATAAGTTTCGTAGGATATTTGAAACCATGTAGACTGTTTATCTACTACCTGTTTGATCCTCCCAATCTAAAATGCCCAGTATTATGTGTAACCCTGGTAGAAGCTTCACCCTCTTTCTTCTTTTCTTTCTTGCTTTTATTTTTAAGAAGTGATAACTCTCCAAGTACAATTTAACCAGTAGTTAGAAAGCAAATTTCAAAGAATGCTATGTGTTACATTTTCCACAGTTTCAGTTACTTCCTTATGTGAAATATACAGAAAGGTGATCACTTTCAAATTACAATTTGACAAGTAGCAATATAGCAAATTTCAAAGAATGTTTTGGGTTATAATTCCATTTTAGTACCTTCCTTCTAGCTATTCTAATACCCTAATAACTAAGAAAAAGAAAATTAAATAGAGATTCAGTATATATAATCCTTTGTTAAATTCCACCTTGTCTGTTGCTACCCCTTCCTCTCATTTAATCAGTTTCCTAATTTACAGGGATGTCTAGGTAGTGACCACCCTAACCTGTTCATGGTGAAAAGTGGTCTCAATATTGTGGGAAATGGGGATGCAACTGGTTGATGTTCTTGAAGAGGCTATTGCTTCAGGGTTTTGGGACTTAGCTGGCATAGCAAAGTCTTCTTTTCTTGACTGCAGTAACTCCATCAGCTTCCCCTTCAGATGATATTGGTTACTTCCTTGGCTTAAGCCTGTGTCTCACTGACCCTTCTGTATGAATGCATCTGAAGTTCTGGTTTCCTTGTTTTGGAGATAATCCCCAAGAATACTCTTTGTAGGTCTTCATGACATGGGTGTATGGCACTTTCATTCTGCCTTGGTGTGGCTGATTTCTCTGCTGGCACTGTCCTTCTTTCTACTATCTTTTGGTATTGATGATATTATGACAATTTGCCTATGGGTGCCACTGAATCACCCTCCTTTATATGCATTGCTGCCATTAAGATAGAAAAGGGTGCTAAAGGAAGCTCACAAGACCCATTAGATTCCTTTCTCCTTAGCAGTTCATTTTGAGGTAAGACTAGCAGAACCTCATCTCTAATTTTAAATTTCAGGGTTCAATTTGATTCAGCATAATGTCTATAGAGACATTTGAATGCAGTTAATTGATTTTTATGTTGTACTCTCAGGAACCCTGTTTGCCAGTTTCTGTCTGTTCTAAGTAGTTCTGAGAATTATGCTGTTTCGCAGTAGTAACCTCAGAACGGGTTTGAAGCAGTTCTCCTCTCCATATTCTTAAAAGGACCTCAAACACTTTGCTTCTCTTATGAAAACAAAACATTTCTTGCATGTGGAAAAGACACAAGGGACATCTTAGTAGGCCTAAGCATTTCAAAAGAAGCAAATATGGCCCCTTCGTAACAGAGATCACCCTCTGTCTTACTCCATGTTACTCTCCCTGTTCCAACTCTTCCTTTGATATCATTATCACACAACGTCATGAGTAAACACCCAGTGCTACAAGTAGTGAGGGAATCATAGAGGTGTAATACGGCTTTTGACTTCAAGAAATGTTCAGCATAGTTGGGAAGCATAGCTGGGCATAAACTTAAAAAGATACGTTGATACAAAGCAACATGGATTAAGTGCCTGTGGTACAGGGCAGGCAATAGTAACTAGAGAAGTTGAGAGGCATGAGACAGCAGTGTAGGCCAGCTGGTTGGAGCAGATTTCAGAGGGGAGCTGCTGATTCTTTGGACCTCTAAGGATGGGCTGGCTCAGGCTCATCAGAACGGAGAGTAGTTGAAGTCTGGAGACCAGTGGGATGCTCTAGCCAAATAGTGGAGGCTGAATAATGCCTTGTTCAGTGGGTAGAGAGTGGGCTATTTTATCTGGAGTAGAATGTTCATGAAATGAAATAGTGTTAACTAAGACTATAGACAGTATTTAATGACTGGCTAAAATTTTTGAATTTTATTCAAAGGAAATAGGGGCCATTGAAGAATTTTGAGGAGCAGGTTTTCTGAGATTTATCTGGCCAGAACTGATTGAAGTGGCAATGGGGGGAGACGGGAGAGAATACATTGTATTAGAGATTGGCACATTACAGTAGAGATTTACAAATGAGATAGTGGATATTCAGAGCAGAATGGTGGGAATGAAATTGAGCATACATACTCCATGTACAACTTCTACTTGGTGGAGACGCAAGTCATACTGAATGGCGTGGGTAACTCTGGGCATTTACTTTCCCACCTAAGGTTCATGCTTCTCACCCTAGTTATCCCCAACGGCTTTCCAAATGTACTGAAATGAATTTGGAGGTGGTTTCATTAAAAGTAAAATGTAGAAATTAACATTTGCTAATTTCTTTCCTTAGATTTATAGTCTTAATTTCAGAGTCCTTTGAGAATTAGACAAAAGCTATGGAATTTCTCCTAGAAAAAAAGCTGCACTTCTAAAGAAGATTGCACATACAGTTCCAGGAGATTGTGACAACTTTGAATGCATTCATGGATGTTAAGAGTCCTTAGAGAAATGTTTGGTCCCTAAAGTGTTAGTGAAATTCAATTCTGAGTTATAGTTACAAAGCACAGGTAGAAGTGATAGCACTCTCGCATTTGCTCCTTGTTCTAAGTGAAGGGAAGTAGCAGTGAAATGATGATACCTGGGCTGATGAAGCTTTAAAGGAAGAACAGTTGGAGGGGAGGTTTTTATTCCACTTACAGCCTTATTTGTGACTCTGTACCCTGACACATTGAACATATTAAAATGAATAAGAAGTAAGAATTTAGTAGAAGAGTTAATACAATACTCAGCTGCACAAAGAAACTGTGTGGAGGATGGAACAACTCCAGAACCAAGCCTTTCTCAAGCAGAGGCTTAAATCTAAAAGAGCTGCCTTCAGTCTGTGTAATTTTCCTATGTGATCTTTCAGAATTGTTGGCCAACAGCCACCTTACTTCATCATTTTTAAGGTAAGAAAGGTAGGAAGTAACCAAGGTTTCCTTGAATTTGTTTATGCAGATAGCAAAGAGAGTAAAACGTTGGTCAGGGAATAATTGTTGTTTTCCTTATTAATTTAGTTGATGGTCTTTTTTATTCATACTTTCCCAACTTACTCAGTAAATGCTTATTGAGCATCCAATATGTACAGATATTGAGCTATAGATTAAGTGACCTTATATCTGGTTTTCCCAGAGAGTCCAGGTTTATGTGTATTGATGCTGTGTTACCTGTACTTTAGTTATAGACACTATGAATTTGCACAATGGCCTATAGTATTTTGAATATAGTGTAATCTCAGGAAGACAGGAATTGTGTCTGTTTTCACCCTGAACCTAGCATAGTACTGACACATAGTAAGTACAAATAAATATGTATCATCAGTGAGTGAATAAATGAAAGCCTCTAAAACACTTTCCCATTTTCAACAATTGCAGCCATTATAGTCATACAAAGGATTAAGAACACACTATGCCATTAAGGCAGAGCAAGTTCAGTTTGAAAGAGGATTAACAAAAAAAAATCAAATATTATTTTAATAATGAAGGAAATTCTTTAGTCTGATTTTATTTTAGAATTAGGATCTTAGTGTGCTGATTTTGTTTTTGAAATCAAATTTTAAGTAGATGAGCTATAAAGGTATTAAAAAGTTGTCCTTGGTTATTAAAGTTTTCGATGGCAGCATCTGTTTTTGAAATAACCTTATAAAACATTGTAATTGCACTGTGGGAAGGTTGTGTGGCAGGGATCAGAAATCTGACTGAGGGAATCAGTAAGTACCTTCCGAGACTAGCACCAGACCCCAAATGTATCCCCTCTCCCTTCCTTCTTTCCATTTGTCAGGATTTTACTGTATATAGATTTCATATTTGAGGAGGTGACCTGGAGTATATGAGCTGTATTCTCACTTTACAGAGAAATCCATCAAGTTTGGTTATGTTGTTTCCCAGCCTCCAAAAGATTGGAAGCAGAAAGTTAGCAAGAAAACTGTTAGAGTCAAGCATATTTATGGTAATGGGGGATTGAAAAACTACAGAATGGAGACTGGGGATTCAAAAGGCATCATTTCTGGGGCCATTTGGGAAGAGCCTTGCATGTCCATCAGCCCAGAAAGTGTCATAGTTGTCTATAGTGATGGTGCTGAAAAATCAAGAAAGGTTAAAGAAGGTTTTCTGTGTTCTGTTCAATGAGAGAATATAGTTTATAATCCATTTCAGTGAAAATGATGTTTCACATGGGTTCTTCTAGTTGCAAGTGAAAGAGAGTCCCTAAATACAGAAGAGAAAAGTGTGTGTGTGTGTAGAGGATGTGCTGTGATGTGTGTGCATGTGTGCATGAGCATGGGAGCATGCCTAGGGACCACAAATTGCAAGTAAAAGTTGTCAGGGACTGAGTCAGCTCATGGACTGGCAACTGCTCCCATCTCTTTTGTCGGTCTGGGTACCTTTGTTTATGTGATGTCTGTCTCTTTCTGAGTCTGATTCCCTCAGGTTTTGGCCTCCATTGCTCCAGGTGGCTCCTCTCACCAGGCATCCTTTCAGTTTGGATTTTGCTTCTATCTTATTCTTTCTGAGTTTCCCTGATAAAATTCCAATCTGATTTTTCAAATTCATATGTTTGCACTGGGTTTCCTAATTGTCCTATGGTTTGCCTGTTCTGAATCAATTGCCCATTCTTACCTATTAGCAGATAAAGGATGTGAGTGGATTAGGTGATGTTATCTGAATATTCACTAGAGATCATATCCACCAAGCATACGCTGTGGATAGACTGATTTCACAAGCACTAGACTGAAGGCATGGGAAGAGACATAAACAAATCCAAAACCATATAAATGTTTAAAAGCTTTGAGATTTATCTCAATGAGCTTAAGTTGTCTGGGAAATTTGCTTTAGGTGGAAAATTATGTTTGATTGACATTAAATAAATAAACCCCTATTCTATATATATTTCAGGTGAATTCAGAACTCTAATAAAATATTAATAATTTTAATAAGCATTGCATGTCTTTTTATCTCACTGTCAATCTTTTTTTTTCTCATTTTCCAAACATTCCAAAAGAAGTCCTCCATTCTTCCTGCCCTATATCATTCACTCATAAGCAAGTGTCCAGTGTTCTCACTGATTCTGGAGAGGTGGGTGTGATTGAACCATGGCCCTCACCACCTCCTCCTCTGCCACTAACTCCCCAACCTCATTACCGAACAGGCGAAAGCATCTGAAGAGTGGAAAGCCACTGTGCAAGAATGAGTGAACAAGGGTTGCCAGTGTTGCCAGTACTAGGTTTTGCAATAGAAACCTCAGAATTCTCAGAACAATTCTTTATGTCACAACACATATCGAAAAGTATACGAGTGGAATGGCACACTGATATACAACTCACGTGTCACTCACTCAGAGCACGCTGATAAGTTGTCGCCCATGATAGGGAAGTCTGGCCTAGAGCACCAGCGAAGCTGGGCAGAAAAAGAAAAAGTTAACTTTTTAAAATTAGAGTAGTTGTAGGTTCACAGAAAAATCATGCAGAAAATAGAGAGCTCCCTTATATTCCCCTCATACACGCTGTTTTCCTATTATTAACAGTTTACTTTAGTACGGTAATTTTGTTACATATAATAAAACAATATTATTATTATTATACTATTAACTGTTGTTCATGATTTACATTAGGGTTCACTGTTTGTATTCTATAGTTCTATGATTTTTTTTAAATTTTATTACAACCTAAAATTTCCCATTTTAAATATACAATTCAGTGGTGTTAATACATTCAAAATGTTGTGCTACCATCACCACCATCCATTATCAAAACTTTTCCATCTCCCCAAACAGAACCTGTGTACCAATTAAGCATTAACTTCCCATTTCCTACCACACCCCGGCCACTAGTAACCAGTATTCTGGTTTCAGACTCTATGAAATTTAATGTTCTAATTATTTCGTATCAATGAGATCATACAATATCTGTCCTTTTGTGTCTGGCTTATTTCCTTTCACATAATGTTTTCAAGGTTCATCCATATTGCCTCATGTATCAGAACTTTGTTCATTTTGGCAGATGAGTAATATCCCAATGTATGTATGTACTACATTTTGTTTATACATTCATTTGTTGATGGACACTTGCATTGCTTCCATCTTTATTATTCCATTATTGTGGAATAATGTTGCTATGAACATCGGTGTGCAAATATCTGTTCAAGTCCCTGCTTCAGTTCTTCTGGGTATATTCCTAGAACTGGGATTGCTGGGTCATATGGTAATTCTCTGCTTAATGTTCTGACGCACTGCCAATCTGTTTTCTACAGTGACTGTACCATTTTATATTCTCACCAATAATGAATGAGCAAAAAGTTTAATGTTTTTTAAAAAAAAGTTTGATTTTTTTAATTATTTCAACTGAAGCTGCCAAAAGTCTCCATATGGAGACATCAGAATTTTGTTTTTGACTTACATATGGAAGTGTAGGTAGGGATGGAGGGCACCATAATCTTTTCAATCCTTAGGGACTCAAAAAGAGCTAACATTCATTGAGTGCTGACCATGTGCCAATCACTTTTCTAAACTCCTCAAACATAATTGCTAATTTTAATCTCGTAACCAGCCCCATGAAGTAGGAACTATTATGAACTCCATTTTACAGTTGAGGAAACATGGGCACATAGAGGTTAAGTAAGTTGCCCAGGATCACAGAGCTCCTAAATAGGAAAATTGGGATTCCAAACTAGCCAGGCTTCATTGTTCCACTGAAGGTCCTGATATCTGTTTGGGTCCTGCTATAAGACAGGGAAATAAAGGCCATGTGCCTTTTTAGAATCACTGAGTTCTTGTCAAGCTTTCTTATTTTACATATGCAGAAACCATTACTCATTGGCACAAAGATGTTTGCTTTAGGTTATGTAGCTGGCTAGTGACTCTGAAGGTCGGCTTGGGATGAAGAAGAGAAGATTTCCTTAAAATAGCAGTGGGCCTTGAGTAAAGACCTACTGGTTAAGCAGCAAGATAGTTCTCAAGTGCCTTTGATGATCAGATGGGTGAAATAAATGAACTGAAAACAAGAGCGTAGCAAAGAGCAGGCATCTGAAATGTAGGAGAATGGATGCATTGAAACATAGTGATGGAAGTTCCTGTACTGGAAAAACAAAATAAAAATAAATGAAATAAAACTGGAATTTTCCAAGTCTATGTTAGTAATCTAAGTTAAAAAAAAATCAAAATCATGGCAGTACTTAATAAATGAATTTTAGGTTCTTCACTGTATATGTTAAATTAATAATATCATGTTTAATGGTTAACAGTTCAACAGGAAACTAGGATGAATAAAATGGATGAAACACATTTGGAAACAATTGCATTAATGCAAACAGAATTATTTGAGCAGTTCAGTGGTATTTTCAGTTCATCCAGGAGCCGTATGCCATGGTAAGCTAACACTGCCCCCTTGTCATTCTGGTGGGAGTGCAGACAATCAACTACGGAAATAGTTTCTCTTCCTAGGGCTTGAAAATATTATAGTCAGACTTAGTGTCGTGGTCCTTACAAAATACTAGACATGAAATTGAAACATTACCCTCAAAGCTAAATATTTATTAACATTTCCATTGCAAGATATGTAGAGAATCAGTAGCACACTCATAAAAGATCAAAGTGATCACCAATAAGTGCATATAACCTTCCAAATAAAAATATTTTAGATAAGATGGAGGTCAAGCTTCCTATTTTATGTTAACGCAGGAAGTTGATGAACTGTATAGTGACCATAGTCAATAGAAGTGGAATTAATTTCACAATGCAATTATTTTTGCTAGTGATAACGAACTAAAAGTAGCTCATAGAAGAGTTGGGAGAAAAAGTTGTTTGGTTGCCAGCACATTCTCTAATATTATAACATTAATCTGAGGCATCCCATATATATATGTATGTATGTGTATGAATATATATATATATATATATATATATATATATATTATTTTTCTTTATGTGACAAAGTTGTCCTCAGGTGTTTTTGTGAGCACTATGTTGTGTGTCTTCACATTGAGTACAGGTGGATTTTAAGCTTTGCTTTCATGGTTTCAAACGTATCAAGCTATCTATAAAATATATTTGTACTAATCATTATAATATTTACTGAAGTTATTTTAGAACTTTTTCGCTCTAAAACCCTGTACATGTGAGAAATAATGGCAAGAAAAAATTCTAAGGAATCCTTCTTTAGTGTAATTTTTTTAAGCTTTAAAGCTAATATTCTAAGAAGTCTTAGTTCTCTCACTAAGCAGCCAGAACTATAAAGGGAACTATTAAATGGACGTCATGATCCAAGCAGCCTTCTTGACCCCAAAATAAAGAAGGACTCAGCATGTTTGAGTATGGCTGATTAGTTCATTTCTTGTGTATGATTCAGTGACAAGAGGATAAAGGATTCCTACTGACCTGTTGCACTGCCACTGATTCTCTTTCGAGATGCAACAAGTCACTTCAATGATGTAAGCACCAATGCTTGTCATGTTGACCTGTCCATATTCTGGGGTTATGCTCTTTTGAGGTTAGGAATAGGTTCAGGTTGAAGTTGAGGTGACTGGATGAGAGGAAAATAAATCACTTTATTTTGACAGTTGCAAAGTGGAATGTTAGAGAAAAACAATCTTGATTGTGAAGTTCAGTCAGTATTTAACATTTTAAATTCAGTTGCTGTACACTCTCCAAATAATAAGAGGTTCAAGACATGGAATAAAGGTGGAATCTATCCCTGAGACATTAAGATCTTGTGTAACTTAAAAGCTACTAATCATTTTATTCAATTACTCCAGTCTGCAGAAATGCATGCTTAATTAATAAAGCCAAGTCATAATCATTCATCTTGTAATGAAAACCTTTGACAGAGAGCCACTAATGACGGCTAGACTTTGCCTTTCCAGTTGTGCCCATCATGCCATACGGCGGCAACCTGCCGATGATTGAAGGACGGGTGGATGCCGTATGCTCTATCATTTGGAATTGCCATTAAACATCCACATATCAATTATGTCCCACCAAGGTTTATTAATGATGTACTTATCCAATCTTCAGTGTATGGCACTAACACTTAAAGAATGTGTTCTACTGAGCCTAATGGGTCTGTGCTTTGACTGCCTGGGTTATTTAGTGAATTACTTCCAGGGAACAATTTGAGATACTGAAATCAGAACTGATAAAACATGTCATGTTCCATCTGAGCTTAGCTGCTGTCTAATTTAGGGATGGTTGTATGTTGCATTGATAAGGGGGAGGTGGCGAGTATATTGTGACCTGGAGAGGGGGCCTGTGCCCCTGCATGCACATTCTGTATGTACACGCATATGCACACCCACATGCACGTGCACGTACAGGGCAGGCCCTAAATTGGGTCACCGTTCTTTATTTCAAAATGCTATTTTCTGTCATTACAATTGCCTCAGGTGATTCAGATTAGTGGTTCCAAAGAGGATCTGTGCATAAGATGTACAGATGTGCTGTAAGCTTGTCCTGCTCAGCCCTCACCATTGAGGTATAAAAGAGAATTGCCATTCTGTCTCTCGCTTTTTGTCAAGACTTTTTGACAAAAAACCAGATTACTGGTTTGTATTTATTTAAATATATTGTAGGTGCTCATTTATGAAAATAATATTTATCTAACGGTAAAGCTTCAGAAACTTCTGGAGATTTTATCCTTAGGACTCAGGGTTCTGATTTAAGTAAATGAATCTATTATGTCCCAGCAGTAATGGAAACTAATGCCAAACTACATTAGTCTTATAATAATACTAATTATTATTGCTCTTTCTGCTGCTGTTATTATTGTTTCAAGCAATAGACATTATACTGTAATTTTCATTTTTAATAGGAAACAGAGTGTATTACTGAATCTTGTGCATTTTCTGTTGCTTTCCTGTGAAATAGGTGAGAGCATTGTTTCCTAGAATGTTCTCTACAATTGTAATGATGGACAGTAGCTTCTTCCCCAGCAAACATTTGAGATATAGTAAAGTTTATTCTATTGATAACTTTATTAGTGTATCAACTTTATGTACTAGTTGAAATGTTTTTGCAATCTAATGTTTAATCTAAATTTTTAAACCAATCTAATGATATTCAGGTTTAAAAAATGGCTCAAACTTTCATATCTCATCTCTTAATATGATCAACAGGCTACATGATTTTGAACTTATCCATTGTTTGGAGCAATAAACATTTAAGCAAATTGGAGGATATGGGAGGCAAGTTGTTTATAGCTGATGATGGCATTTTGAATGATGTATAGAATACTTGTAGACAGACCTCACAGAATCTTACATCTTAACTTGACTCAAGAGCTGCCTGCCCCAACCTCTTATTTTACAGGTAAGCTGCTTCAGAGCATGTAAAAGGCCTGCCACAAATTGCAAAGCTGGAAACAGAATCCTGTTTTCTGTCACTGAGTCCACAGATTTTTCCAAAATGCACTGCTTTCCTGCTGTTTTATCCCAGAGAGAATTTATCCAGTATTTTCATTTCTCACCCTCTATTTATTTTAAATTGGGATTTTCTCTGATTTGTATTGAAGTGAATAGAATCCCTATTATACTGCACTTTATGGAAATGCAACACATGAAGAGCTTTTTGTACTAGCTTTTCATTTCTGGTTCTCTTTGTCACAAAAGGCTCTTCACTTTTGTAGATGAAATCATTTGTAATTATAAAATGTGCTTTTTAAAAATTCATCAATGAAATCTTTGATTTAAAAATGAGGTACCAGAAGAAAGGCAGAAAAGAAAAGACTGGAATTCAATGCAATATTATAGGGAAATCACAAAGGAGAAGCATCTGTCTAGAGTTGTGTCTCGTAAGGTGGCCAGAAAATGAAGATATCACATTCAGTCATATTTTGAAATTTGTCATCCAGTGTTATGTGATGGAGGAGTACATAGCAAATACTTATGCCATGTATTAAATATTTGCCATATATTACATATATTCACTGTATATAATTTAAAGGTAGTGGCACAGGGTGTTACCAACAAAGTGACAGGTGACACAGATATTTAAGTACTGAAACTGCTTGTATTATTTTTGTTGTCTTCAAGTCTGACCTATTAAAAAGGGATTTTATGTATTAATTACATCTTCAGATTATGTATGATTAAACAATTGAAGGAAGAGGGTGGAGTTAAAAAGATGCCTAAGACAGGGAGAATGAAAAGAAAGTGAAGAAATATGATTAAATTGTGGATTTTGATGAATTCACTGCTTTATTCAAAATCTTCTGTTTATTATATCTCACGTGAACTAGTTCACCAACTTGAGAGTATATATAATCACCCTCACTTATTTAATATTCTATTATCATTCAGGTCTCCAGTGACCTCTCACTGGGCAATCCAGTCTGTCCTCTTAAAGCTCTTGCTGCCTCCACAGTCTCAACTGTTGAGAGAGAAAGAGGGGGTGGGGGGTGGGGTGAGAAAAAGAAAAACAAATAACTCAGGCCGAAATGGATCTGTCCTGACTCCAAATCTAATCTTGATGAAATGAGAATTTGCTCTGTTTGCCCCTCTCATTGCTTTTGAAGGATGCCACAGTCACTGACCCTATGGAACCCTAACTGTCATATGGAAACCTGTCCTTGAGATCCTTGGTGGTCCAGTTCTTTCCCAAGCCGTGGTGTTCTCTACAGCCAACCAGGAGGTTACAGTTCATTCTGCTTCATACCCCACATCAGTCGACATTCCCTCAAAGACAGTCACACCCAGGCAGAGGCTGTCCCACGGGCACCGCCACTATCAGCCATGCCTTGGTGCCAGTTTTTACCGTGAACCTTCAGGCTCCTTATCAAGTAAGGATCACTGACCCAGTGTCCTTCAGATATATTATTTCAGGAGACTCAACTCTCCCTGACAACTTGCCTTGGCTGAGGGCACCAGGTGCACTGTTCTAGGGAAACAGGGAATGTCTACGAATTGTTTTCCTGACCACAGTTTCCTTCTTGACCCAAACCTAACTAATTTAGGAACACAACTCCAGTAATTTGTGCAGAATAAAGGAAATATGCCTGGTGAAACATCCTGACTCTAATCCTTGAAATAGATGACTCTGGCATACAATTTTAAATTACCTCTTCAGTGGTTAATCTTTGCCATAAGAGGCATCTTGTTATGTAACATTTTCAAAACTGAACACCTGACCTCCACTATTCCCCCACTTGCTCCTCCTGCAGTCTTCTCTGAGATAATGGAAACTCCATCCTTTCACATGCTCAGGCTATACATATCATTGTGCCTAAGAGTCACCCCCAGAGAACCTCTTTTGTTGTTCAGATGTGGCCAATCTCTCTAAGCCACCTGGGCAGGTGGACTTGCTGCCCTCCCTGCTACGTGGGACATGATACCCAGGGGTGTAAATCCCCCTTATGTGGGACATGACTCCTGGGGACAAGCCTGGACCCAGCATCATGGGATTGAGAAAGCCTTCTTGGACCAAAAGAGAGAAGAGAAATGAAACAAAGTAAAGTTCCAGTGACTGAGAGATTTCAAATGGAGTTGAGAGGTCATTCTGGAGGTCATTCTTATGCATTATATAGATACCCCTTTTTTAGTTTTTAGTGTATTGGAATAGCTAGAAAGAAATACCTGGAACTGTTAAACTGCAATCCAGTAGCCTTGATTCTTGAAGATGATTGTATAACTATGTATCTTACATGGTGTGATTGTGTGATTGAGCAAACTTTGTGGTTCCCACTCCCTTTATCCAATGTATGGACCCAGAGGAGTAGAAAAATGGGGACAAAAAGTAAATAAATAATAGGAGGGGATGGGGAGTACAGGATGTTTTGAGTGTTCTTTTTTACTTTTACTTTTATTTTTATTCTTATTTTTATTTTTATTTTTATTTTGGGTAATGAATGTGTTCAAGGGCTGATTGTGGTGATGAATGCACAACCATGTGACAATACTCTGAACAACTGACTGTACACTGTAGATGATTGTGTAGTATGTGAATATATCTCAATAAAATTGCAGGGAAACAAAAAAAAAGAAGAAGCTACCAAGGCTTCCCAAGTCCTCCTCATGCCTTTCTCTTCAGCTGATATTAACCATTTAAAGGCTTCTTTCCCTGTGCCCCAGAAGTTTACAAAAGTGCTCTGCAGTGTGTTTTCAGTTTACAGCCCCAAATATGGGTAGGGCTCTTGCTGCTGCATGGGTTTCTGCAAACAGCAGGCTTTGCTCATTTGATGGAACAAACACGTTGTGTCAAAAAGTTTACCACAACAAGGGGAGTGGTGGCCAAGGAAAGCTGACTGTCTGCTTCCCCATGCCCCCAACTATGGAAAAATTAAGGCATTTTTTCACACCTCACATCTAATCCATCAGCAAATTCTGTTGACTGTGCCTTCAGTTTTTATCCAGAATTCAACCACTTCTCACTACTTGTAGCACCCTGGTCAGATCTACCAGCATCTCTTACCAGAATGATGGAAATAACCTCCTAGCTTGTCTCCTGGATTCTACCTCTGTGAACCAAAATATATTCAAAAGAGCAACCAGAGTTAAGAGTTAACTCTGTTAACTTGTAAGTGAGGTCCCATCATTTCCCTTTTCAAAACCCTCCCATGGCTTCCTTTAGCAATCGGGGTAAACACCAAGGCCCTTCCAGTGTCCTGGAGACCCTACGGAATTTGTGTCCCCATTTTGTCTCTGAGCTCATCTCCTACTATTCTCACCCCAGCTCACTCTACTCCTGCCTCACTGGCCTAGTTTCAAGCCCAGGCCTTTGAACTTGCTTTCCTTCAGCCTGCCATCCTCTTTCCATTGATGTTGCACATTTCACTTCCCCACCTCTTTTAGGTCTTTGCTTAAATGGCACTTGCTCAATGAGGCCATCTCTGGCCTCCCTTTTAAAATCTATATTCTCTTCCCCACACATCTCTCCTGCTTCACTGAAATTCCTTTGTAGGACTTCCCACCCTCTAACCTGCCACATATTTTCCTGTGTATTATTATTGTGAGGTTTATGGCCTATTTCCCTCCACTAGACTGGGAACTCCATGATCACAGGGACTTGTGTTTATCTGGTACCTTTCTCTCTTCCAAAGAGTAAGCACTCTGAAATTATTTATTTGAATAAACGAGTTCTAGAAATGCCCTCTCGACTTTTATCTCTCCTGGTCAGTCCCGATAGTCCCTAATTGCAGCTTCTGCAGAAGGCCCTGGCTTCCTTCTCTTCCTCCAGACCTGGTGGTGGATCTCAGGGGCCCCAGGTGAGGCCTGTCTACTGCCGTGACTGCCAAGTCCTTTTCCCATCCTGCTCTCTACACACAGTAATCATGATCATCAACAAACTCACTACGGTAGCGATACTGTCTGAGGGCCGCCTCTGCCTTTGGTTCTGTACTAGGTTTTATGGACATTACCTATTTTAATTTAAGCCTCTCAACCCAAGAACAATGGCAACGGGGCTTGGTTTCCTGTTCATGTGACACTTGCTTGTTTCTGACTGTGACCTCACCAGTCCCATCTTCCCAGATGGCTACTCCTGTTGCTTCCAGTCTCCGCCCCAATGGTCTCTTCTGCTGACATTCCGAACTACCCGTCTCTGCCCCACTGGCCACTTCCCCGAGGTAGGTAATGGGAACAGCAAGACCAGAAATCGGGAGCACAGGAGAAGGATCCGGTTGGTAGGGATGATGACTATCTTAGGGGACATACCTATAATAATTATGTATTTATTATGAGCGAGGGACTGTGCTTAGAGTTATATATTTTCCCCTTATGACTATTTCCATTTCATCAGTGAGGGGATTGAGACTTCAAAAGGTTAAGCAACTGGTCCAAGGTTTCCCAACTAACTAGTAAGTAATGGTTCTAGAATATAGATCCTGGTAATTTGAAGTCAGAGCCCTTGTTCCTAAGTACTGTAGCCTTAATTGGAGGTCTGTCTAGAAGGCAGATAGAAATTTCAGCCTGTAGCTTGACAAACTACACTTGGCTGGAAATAGAGATTTGAAAGGCTGTTTTTTGTAATGACCAGTGGCTATTGTTTGGAGGCAAATTTCAAATCCTGACTCAGTTACTTGCCACAACTCTAAGCATGTTATTTAACCTCTTCATGCTGCAGTGTCTTCATTTATATAATGGGAATAACATGCAAATTAATAGGTTCTTTTAAGCATCTAATGACATAATGTAAGTAAAGACTTAGCACACTTCTTGGCAGGCAAAAAATGAATGACTGCAATTATTACTGTTATTATATTATTATTATTGCAGTCATGAACAAGAAAAAGTGCATGAACTACAGTAAAGTACATAGATACATTTTGCTTAAATAGGTCAGCATTTACCAAGTGCACACCCACATGCCAGGCACTGTAACCAAGGGCTGAGGAGGTAATGTGAGCAGAGGAAGAAGAGGTTCTATCTGCATTATGCTATAGTCCAGACCAGGTGGAAGATATTATTTAATCTTAAGACAAATTTCTACATTGAGGCAGATATGAAGGCGTCTAGAGCCTTTTATAGCTTCCCTTCAAAATAGGCCAGTCAGCTTTCTATAATGGGCCCTCTTCAGCATTTATGAATCTAAATTTCTATTAAATGATGAATATTTCATTTATTTCTTTGTAGTTTACTTGGTTTTTTAATGTGCATGTGTTTGGCCTGCTTAACTATACTATATTATCAGCATATTGAATGCAAAGACTTTATTTTATATTCCCCTAATATTCTTAGGTCCCTTCTCTTCAAACAGAATGTTCTCAAAGTATACTCACTGGATTCCTCCTAGATAGAGAGACACTTTTTATATACACTCCTTTTGAATGGGAAGATGAAAGCGCAGGTTGGTGGAGTAATTTATCAAAAGCCAGGTAGCTGGGCATGGAATCAGAACACCCAAACTTCAGAGTTTAAGATCTAGAGTATGTTGGTTTAGTCCCCTGTATCCTTAAAAAAAGACATTCAGATGTCAGCAGCAGATAAATTTTAATAGAAGAGGTGTAACTAAGCTCTTTTTGTGAAGAGTGGGGTTTTATAGAATTAAACAAGCATATTCCTTAGGAGCTAAGGATTGGTGAGTTGCCCATCAGATCTGTACTGAAAATGGGAAACGACACACATGAAGTGACAATTTTTTAATTTGCAATTATCTACTCTACACATTCAGCATTCATCAGGTGTTCAGATCTGCTCTAAAACTTTGAACACAAAACATCACTTTCAACTTGAGTTTGAAAGAGTAGACAGAGAGAAACCAGTGGGAGACTTTCCACAGGCAGTTGGCATGGCCTGTGGCTTTTCTTTTCTTTTTTCTTTATTCCCTTCCTAAAGAAATTTCATTTCTTCTACATAAGTTTGCTGTGTAAATTGGATCGCTCATGGAGCACGAGAAAACCTGGCTGGACCACAGCTGACTTTTTTTGAGGTAATTGAGATTGAAGGAAGCTTATGTCTGCCTTGGGCTCTCTCCATGTGTAGTCACTTAGGCTGAATATGTAGAAATCTGTAGATTTGTAAAACCTGTGGGCTTTGGTCTGCGCGTTATTTAACAACAAAGAGCTGTTCTTAGGATGAGGGTGAGCGACCATCCCAGTTTTCCCAGGATTGTGGGGTTTCCTAGGACTGAAAGCAACAGGGAAACCGGAATACATTGGTCATAGCTTTAGCTTAGTAGGCTACGCTGCTACATTTTTGATAACTTTGGTCTACAAATGAGGAAGGACTCGCACCTGCCTAGTAAGTACCAGAAATTACTAAATATTTAGAATTCTTCTGTCACTGAGAGACATTTTCAAAAAGTTGGTTGTTGGGCAGAGGTTCCCCCAAATTTGGGAAACTGACATAAGTAACTCCCTGCCAAGGGACAAACATCTGTTGTTGATTTTTTTCTCCCTGTTTCCCTGAATGGTAAAATTTCCCTTTATGTATCAGAGTTAAAGGGACATTTCACAGCAAGTGCACCCAGCTTTCCCTCTCCATGGCCCTTTATTTCCTGAGTCTCACAGTCATTAGAGGCACAATAGCCACCTCATGTCACTTTGATGCCTAAAGTTTTGCAGAGATGCCCTTGGGGACATGGGTATCACAATGGCTGCAGAAAGTGGCTGTCAGCCCCTTATCCTGACAAAGGAGCATCTGTTGAGGGCCTTTTGCCTGAAGTGGTTCTATTCAGACTTAAGCTTTTTTAAAAATCTCTAGCCCAATTGTTCAGGACATTTCTTGAAAGAGGAATGTGCATGTCTTTTCACTTTACTTGTTTAGTTAATGCTGAAAATATCTTGCCTAGGCCCTGTCATCATCATATTGGTCAGGATAACAAAAGTAACTCCTTCACCAGCTCTTCTTGGCTTTCTCTGCACTTGTAAGAGCAGTAGTTCTTCTTATTTATATACCCATTATACAAATGATAAAATGTGTTTTCCTCTTCAAGGCCAGTTGACCTGGGATGTGATGAAAAACTAATCAATGCTAGTTGATAAATTGCATTACTAGAAATAATTATTGAATTGTCTTTTTTTACTAAGTTGATATTCAGGTGGTTTCATAGTTGATAACAATAAAAATTAGCTTTCCAGAAGCTAGATTTGTGGCTGGTTGTAGGCCTGACATTTAGCGCTGAGCCCTTTATGGAGCAACACTGCTTTATAGACCTTCCTGATCTGGTTCCATGCTCCTTAAATAGGGGCATGCAGCAGGGTATCAAGAGAACACAGGATAATATGTCCATGGTTCATCTAACATAAAAATAACAGGTTTTCTTACCACACGAGTTTTCTGTTAAATCAACCATGGGCATATTATGCAATAGAACAACAATTCACATAAAATTATAATGTAACACAGAAAACTTCAAAGAACATTTAGCTTTATGGGGGAGGGGGGCTCCCTGCCTGCTAATTCCACCTTCTGTGTTGTTTGGGGGAAGGGAATACATTGGGGATATTTGTTGGGGGTGAGATGCCTTGGGAGAACAATGTAAGAATCAATGGTTCTAGTCCAATTCTGCTTCTTGCACATGGACACCATTTTCTGTGTTTCTCAGAGGGTTTGCTGACCTTGACTGAGCTCGTGGTCTTGTTCTTGACTGTAAGAGTAATAATGGCTAACACAACTTGGTGACGACTTTTCTTCTTGGGTAGTATAGGCTGAAATGGGTTACATTTAGTTTTCTGCAGGTTTCAAATTAGAACATACTAGTGTGATCCTTCTGAGTTTCTACAAGAAAAAGAAAACTTATCTAACACTTACTGAATGCTTACTCGCTGCTAAACCTATAGCTAAGTACTTTACATGCATTTGTTACAACTACCATAAGTTGCTTTTATTATTTTCAGTTTGGAGATGAGAAAATAGAGGCTTAGTGACCTCAAGTAACGTGCCCAAGATTTCACAGGTAGTAAATGGCAGAGTTGGGAATTCAAACCCAGGCAGCCTGAGCTTGACTCCAGACTCTCAATCATACTTCATGTGGTTCTTCTTGCTATAGGAATGTTTTAAGAACAGTTCCTATAGGGTAGTTTCTGAATGATGAGCTATATTTCTTTGATGATCGTTTTATATACATGCATATTCATCACAAATAAATGAAGAAATATAGTTAAATTCATTCATTCAACAAAGGTTTTGAACATTTTGTGTCAGGTTCTATGGATACAGATATGAGTAAGGCAAGATCTCTTCAAGTTGCTTACAGTCTATGGGAGGATATAAATAAAATATGAAATAAGTAATTACAATATGAAACAAAATGTGCAAAGAATACAGCTTAGGAATACTTTGCCAAATACTCTTGGAATTTATATGGGGAGTTGAGATGTGGTAGTGACCATAAAAATTGTTCCTCCAAAGGGGCTGATTTTAGTGGAGGACAAGTAGGAACAGAGTCAACAATGAAGGTGGAATAAGCCTCCAGTGAGTCTTTCAAACTTCCTAGATAATTTTTCTGCATTCTTTGGAAACATTTAATTGCTAATTCTTATTAGTTTCTGAAATCAGTTTCATTGGCGGACCTCATCCCATGCCTTCAAGCAAAGCTTCAAGTTAATGGCAGCATTTGTTTCTCATTAATTTCTTTGGTTTTCTTAATGGCCACTTTTAAGTCTTATTAATAGTTAATATGTTTAGCAAAGTAAACATTTAAATTACTAAAACAGATGCAAAATTACTGCCCCAATGAACTACTCTCATGATGAGGAGCCGAGAGCCTTAAACAGTAGTCAGATTGGATTGTTAACCCACAGAGGACCAATACTGGCCTTCTAATTATCTGATTCTTCCATGAATGTGCATTCTAGCATTCTACACATCTATTCCCAATCCCATAGAGTTTACTACATTAAACTCCTGTCAGTCGGGATTTTTTTTTTTTTTTTTTTGAGATATAATTAATTTTGTTAAGTAAAGCATTTGCTTGTTTAACTTTGCCTCCCTTTATTTCAGGACTAGACACACAACTAGTATAAGTAGTTTAAGATTTTCCTATGTGACCTTGTGACAGCCCACTTATTTGTACGCTGACAAGCTACCTAATGCATGCTTTATTTACACTTTTGTTCATAATCTGAAAAACATTTTTAAGCTCTTAGTTAGCCAACAGTTTAGTTTAGGCACATAACCATTTTTGGGTACAGAGAAGAGCTTATCCAATGATTTGAATATTCACATACAGTTATTTTATTAAAATGAATGGAAAATGAGAGGCTAGGTGTTTATACTAGGAATAAGTATAAGTCTCATAAACTCATTGATAGTTACAGAATTAATTAGGCTTGACAAAAAATCAAAAATGCTGAAAATTTAGCTTTAATTGGAATCTCATGATTTAGGTTGTTATATTAATTAGGATATGCCAACTGCTCTAACAAAAAAAATCTCAGTGGTTTAATTAATGCAATAAAAGTGTGTATTTTATTTTTGTTGTTCATGTTATGGTTAAATATGAGTCAATGGGTGCCTCTCTTAGCTCCATGCAGTGATTAGAGATCCAGGCACCTTCCATCTAGTACCTTAGCATAACTAGGTTCTCAGAGTCCTCCACTGGATCACCTGCCTCCAGTTGGCAGATAAAAGGAGAAAGAGCCAGTGGAGAATCACATGGGAGAATTTTTGGGAAATGCCTGGGAAGGGCACACATCACAGTTGCTCACATTCATTAGATAGAATTCAGTCTCATGTGCTAAGTTGCTGTGGTGTTATACATTTCATGGCCTAAATATGTGTGTAAAATGAACTAATAGACCAAGAGAGCTACTTTAAAAAAAAAAAAATTTCTGTGATTTGTAAGAGATACATACTTTCTATGTTAACATGATCTTGTGCACAATGTTTAAAAGAAAAATAAGTTAGGAGAGTTCCTCCATCCTCCAACATCTGTGACATATTTCATATAGAATTTTTATAGAAAACTCAACTGGTATCAGCAGACTCTTTACCATGTGAGGCACTTGGTCAGTTTCCATTTTCTGTTGCCTCAGAAGGGCCATGAAGTCGGGGTTAATTAATTAAGGTAGCTTGATTCTTTAACTAGAAGGCATAATTATGTTTCAGATTGGAATTGAAGTGGTTGGTAGATTTATACTTGTCCTGTTACTGTTCATGGTAGAAAGAGGAGGATAAGAATTAAAACAGGGATGAGGCTGATGGTCCTGCCCTCGCCCCACCATACCAGTGTCAGCTGCAGTCTTGCCTATTATTGCACATAAAATCTTAAGATTATGTATTGGAGTTTGATGATTACATAGCATTCTCCCTGCCACAATCTGTCAAATATGGGCTTGTGGAGGAACAGAAAATGATGAAGGGGCATATATAAAATGCTGGAAATAGATCCTCAAAATTGTCTTTAAGAGGCAGGATCTGATCAGGGATTTGTTGGTCTTTGGCACTTGAGAACCTGACTTTCCTCCCACCATTCCCCTGCTCAGTTACATTTAGGACTTTTGAGGGCTTTTGCAAATATGTATGAAAGTAGAGGGTTTCCAGTAAACTGCAACAAGTCTCTTCTTTTACAGGAATTGGGTTCTAGAAAATTTAAAGAAGAGATATAAATGTGAACATTTTCCCTACATGATCTAGAATGTACCTTACAGTATCACACTTTCTGTATAGTATTCCAGCTTTTTTTTTTTTTTTGAATCCCTGGTAACACTGAGATGGGGATCTAGTCTTTTAATGTTGCCAGCATGCCCTGAGATAAGGGCAGTCTCACCAGAGTAACACCTGCAGGGGCACGGATGGAATTACAGAATTACAGACTAAAAACATTTCATTTGATGGGTTTCCAAAGACTCAGCAGACAGGAGATTTCCAAATACTTAATTTAGGAGCCCCAGGGTTTTCCAGTATGAGCATCCCTTTGTGTTTGCTAAGTCTCCATGCAAGACATAAACATTCCCCAATGAGAGACAAAATATCATATTCCCTGGCAGCTTTAAAACAATAGAAAGCTATGAGTTGCCTGTTGATATTTTTATCACACTTATTGTCTCTAAAATTAGATACTGAAATTCTGGAGGGCAGGGACTCTAACCTTCAAATCAAATTTTATGTCACAAACACACTAAAATTAAAGAACTGCCCACTTACAATAACAAATAGGCAGAATCTTTCCATGAGATACTCAAAAAGACGAGTCTTCGTGTAATGCTGACCTCCAAGTACTGAGGCAATCCTTGGTCTTTTCCTGGGGCACTGGGTTATTTGGGTTCCACTGTAATAACTATCCACACTAAAAAATATAATGTCAACTCCCTCAGCTGGCTGATGTCTTCTTTGCTGTGCAAAAGGGAATATACTAAGACCTTTTGCATCAGTGTGTGTCTGTTATTGAGGGTCATCATTTACACATCAACATTTTGATTAGACTAAACAAATCATTGGCATAAGACCATGTTCTCTAGACCCAGGCAAATCTAAACGAAAGCAACAACAACAAAAATTGTTCTTTGGAAGAAATTCACTTCAGCAGCATTGTACTCTAGGTTATAGTGAGAACTTGAAATATATTTCCAATCTCACAGTCCTGTAAGAGGAAAAAGAAATTAGATGGAGCTAAAGAGAAGTGAATATGTGGCAAATATATATCAGGTTAATGAACAAGAATGAATGCATCTTCTTCTCACAGGTACTGCCAAGCCCTGCAATCAGATGCACCTTACAGAGCTCTTTTTTTTTTTTTTTTTAATCATCATTTTATTGAGATATATTCACATACCACGCAGTCATACAAAACAAATTGTACTTTCGATTGTTTACAGTACCATTACATAGTTGTACATTCATCACCTAAATCAATCCCTGACACCTTCATTAGCACACACACAAAAATAACAAGAATAATAATTAGAGTGAAAAAGAGCAATTGAAGTAAAAAAGAACACTGGGTACCTTTGTCTGTTTGTTTCCTTCCCCTACTTTTCTACACATCCATCCATAAACTAGACAAAGTGGAGTTTGGTCCTTATGGCATTCCCAATCCCACTGTCACCCCTCATAAGCTACATTTTTATACAACTGTCTTCGAGATTCATGGGTTCTGGGTTGTAGTTTAATAGTTTCAGGTATCCACCACCAGCTACCCCAATTCTTTAGAACCTAAAAAAGGTTGTACAGAGCTCTTTTTAATCATGAAAAGGACTAATGACAACTTGTCATTCTCAGAGGTTTTGGAATACTTTGTGTGACTTTGCTGAACCTTGAATTTTCATTATTGTTTTTCTCATATGGAAATGTTCACAATTCTGTCTTACGGGATGGGCAGAGTGTTAGATTTTTTGACCAGGACGAGAAGAGACCAAAACTCAATTGGATAAAGTTTTATTTATGCGCAGGGGGACCGAAGTCAAAAAATGGCGACAGCTCCAAACAAAGGTGGGAGTACAATTTACAGCTTTTGGGGAGGGGGGTTAGGGAAAGAGAAGTAAGGAGTTGATGTCAGGGGATTGGTTTGCTCTGGGTGGGTAGTTGACGTCAGGGTAAGATAAGGAGTTGACATAAGGGAGCTTATTTTGGATGTGGGGAGTTCTGCCTAACACAGAGAACTAAAAAGACATCTGTAGCAAGGAAGTCAGCTTTTGCTGCTAAAGAATGGCCTCTGCTCCCTGAGGCAGCAGGAGGGAGGGGAGGTTGTTCTCCAGCCCTCCTGCAGCTGTCTTGTTGATCTGGGGCTACCAGACCCAAGTGGAGTTATTTGTAATATTCCAAAATCCATGTTAACTAGATTGTCATCACAGCATTTCCTAACTTCATACTGTCCTCCCTGGACCACATTTTTTAAAAGAAGGGATTTTGAGCGAGGTGTCAAATAAGGATAAGGATGGTGAAATAAGTCAGATGTTCCATGAAGTTCTTTTTAACCTTCCTGGACAAAGCTCTCGGCTGTCCTCTTCTTCTCTCTCAATAGTCCCTAGTCTTGGGGCCCTGTAACTCCATGCTCCCTCATCTTCCTTCTCTGATCAGGCCCACTGTCTATACTTAACTCTCTACTCCTTGAACCATTCCCTCCATTCTTTAACCCATCAGACATGATCAGTCTTAGCTCCTTTACTTTCAGCTCTCTGCTTGGCTGACCAAAGTTAATTTGGTGAACTAGTATGAAATGTTATTGTTGGAATAGACTTGCCCCTTCCATTTATTTCTCTAACACTTACTGAACAACCACTCTGTGCTAGTGCCTATGGGATACTGAAAAGAATAAGGTACGATTGGCTTCCAAGGTATGCACAATCCTCGAGAACTTGTTGCTATATCTCCCGGTTTATACACTTGAATTTTAAAGGGCCATTTAGAGCCTTAAGCCAAAGGAATAAATAGTATTTAGAATTATAGGCAGAGCCAATAGAATAGTATTTTTGCTTGGGGTCTAGAGTGGAGGTGGCTGGGAGGTGCTTAGATCCAAAAAAAAATCCAGGCATTATGTGTGTGTGCTGGCTCACAACCAGGCCCAGTGGGCTAAGTTTTGCTGTTCACCTGTAATATCATGTAGGGGCAGTGTGGAGCAGAATGGGGATGACATGATTGAAAAATCTAGACTTTCTGCACAAGTCTGCAGAAGCACCCACCATGTAGCATGTTATTGGGCTCCTTGGGATGTCCCAAATAGCCATGGACTTCTCTCATGTGTGATATCTCTGGGGATTTGTGAGATTTAGTTTCACGTTTGGTGCTGACAGAATTTGGTAGATGAATTGAGAGAGGGAAGATTAGACACTGACACTGAATTCTACATCTAGCTGCAGATCCCATTGACCTGATGTCAGATGAGCATGTCATTTTCATGAATCACTGTTTTTATTCTTTAAAAGAAACAAAGATTCTCTGGGTAACCTGACACCAACCATCATGTGGATGGCCTCAATTTTCATGGCCCATGTTCAGATTTGCAGCCAATTATCACAGATTTCCATAAATCTTTTCTTCAGCAACAGTATTTGACAAACCTAGATGCACTTAGAAAGGAGGTAGCCACAGGGGTGGAGGCTACTGTGCTAGAAAATGTTAGAAGAGAAGGAAACCTCTTGAAGGAATAAGTCATTCACCCCAACCACTGGCCCTATCTTCCTGTCCACATTAGGAAAGCTTAAAAATCAAAACCAAAAGCTATGTTTTTGAAAAAAAATTTTTTTGAAATATCCATTACAGGTTACCATTTAAGGTTTTAAAATATTGAGCTTGTTTTCAAACTCAATTGTTGTTTAAAATCCATAGGTGGTTCAGTAGTTTTTAGAAGCTGATTTCTGCTTTGAGGTCAGGGGTGCTCAGGGTTTAGTGGGAAGGACACTGAACTAGGAGTCTGGACTTGTGGGCTCTGGCCCTGCTTCCACGTGTGTGGTTGGTTGGCAAAAGTCTGCACCATTCATGGCTCTCAGAGCACTCACCTGTTGGAGGAAAAGCAGGACAAAGTGAACTTCTATGCCCCTTCTCTAGTTAAAACTCTAGGATTCTGAAGAGTTGGCCTACGACATGGGTCTCCTATGACATGTGTCTCAGAAAATAGATTTAGCAAGTGAATTGGCATCTCTAATAAGAGATCACTATCCTCTATGTTTAACTCAAAAGTCCCTTCACTCATTTCCTCCACGGCCTTTGTTCCATTCCACAGTAGAGTCATTATAGCCAGAGACCCAATCTCTCCCACCAATTCATCTTGAAATAGTGAGTACAGAAGTTCCACTGAAGCTCCTTCCACCTTCCTCTTCTGGGGTGTACTGCTCACGACTCATGTTCAGCAGTGACACTGAACTCAGCTTACAGGCTGCATTTTTTTTTAAAATCAAGAGAGATAATGCTGCTAAAAACTTTGTCAGGTCTCTAAGGTCTTTTATGATTAATCTTACTGAGTCTTTAGGAGGGCTGACAGCTGCAGCCCAGCCTTAAACTACATGGATAATTTAAGCAGAAGAAAATCACTTCAACTTTCATACTTGAATTCTAATAGGCTTATCAGAGAAAAAGTAAAGCAATTCATAAAATATTACCACATGGGTTTAAAGGTAGAGGGGAGGGAGAAGAAGAAGGCTGGCTTTTGTGGTGGAGAGGTTAAGGAACTTGTAAGACCCATTAAGAGAAGGATAAAGAGAAAAAAATCCAGGATTCAAAATTAACCAACTTTTCATGCTCCCTCTCTGCCTCTTCCAAGTCTCATTTGCTGATTTCAAGCCTGTCAGAGGCATCATTTTAAGGCTTCAAGTTGAGACTGTAAAATGAATTGTAACAGCAGGCCATGCGGTCTCTTAACCTGGGCTGTTTCCAGTCTGGTGATGAAAGCAGAAACTTCAGTCACCAGTTGAACTCACTGACAGCTGCAACTCCACTTGCAACTGCAGGAGGCCAGTGGCCTCCATTCTGAACAGTCACGTAGAATTGCACAACTTGATAGGTGAGCAAATGGAGGTGCAGAGAAGTGAAGTGAACTCCTCAAGATTACACAACTTGGATGAAACAGACCCAGGAGAAGAACTCAGCTCTCTATCCTTTCATCTAGTTCTTTCCTTGTATCATGATGTTTTCGCATCTCAGAGAGCCGAGGAGGAATGCTTTCTAATGATCTGGCAATGAAATGAAATGGGGCCCCCAAACCAATTATGTATAAATAGTCTATTGCTTAGCAGGCTTCAAGCTTTGGCCTCTAAAATTCTTTTCATTTCTTGAATTAATGTCTGTGTAAAGTTTAGGAAAGGATATCTTCTCTCTGCTATTCATTATTCTCTAGTTATGTTACCGGACCAAGGCAGTGAACTCTTTGCCCGATGTGCTCAAATGACCAATTCCCGAGTCACTGGGGTTTCAAAGAGAGAAAGAATATATTGCTGGGCATGAAGCAGGAGATCAGATGGCCTATGGGTCCAAAATCTGTCTCCCCAAACTGCAGTAATTCTGATAGTTTTCTAGTATTAAAAGATGGACAGGTTTTAGGATAATGAGTACAATGGCTCCAGATGAGTAATTAGAGATGCTCTACTTTTTGAGCATGTGCAGACTGATTACATGCTTAGTCAAAGAACTTATGTAAGAAAGTGGCAGCCTTAATATGATGATGGGCATGATTTCTAGTATTATAAATACTATAGATTAAAGTCTAAGCTACTGCGCATATCAGGAGGGCCAATTTTGGTTAGATCCAGGTTCAATTATCAAGGTAACTTTGGACTTGGGATGGGTTAGTTCTGGGCTGACCCAAGGCCTTTCATTAATAAACATTTGGGTCTGTCTTTAGTGATCACAAGACTCCAAAGTCGGAAAACTGGATAATTGGGTACAAGTGAAGGTTAGTCACAAGGTTTTCAATCACAAGGGCACAAGATAAAGGCTATACAATCATTATCAGAGATCAAGGCAGCTGGATTACAGTTCAGAGATTTCAGGTATTTCCCTCCATCTATAGAAGTGATTCAGTAATCACAATCATCCCTTAAATTCTAACTTCTTGGTTACACTTATTTTTTATTTGAGTAAGAAAATATAGAAAAATTATAAGGGAACTGATGATAATTTTAGTCATCCTTTTTCCTCACACCACCAAACAATGCTCCTAAGTCCCTGCCGCCTCACTGACAAGTGATGGAGAGTGATTTCTAAGAGTAAAGAACCTGCTGTCTCATCACACAACCTCCAGGTGGAAACCCTGCAATTGCTGCCACTCTCTGCATTTTACTTTCTTCATTTTTAGAGATGAATAATAATTAAGCAACTTTATGGGGATGTTTTAAGCCTTTCTGCTGAATCCCAGGCATGGAAAATAGAATGTATTCATTCTATAAATATTCAAATTCAGTAGGCACAATCAGGGTAAAGCTAATATGAAAATAACTGCTTGTAAGAAAATGAACACAGAGCTCCACTGGTGGGAGAAAATAATGTGTACAATGTGTATAATAAATAATACCATTAAGCCCTTGTATCATTCCTGCTTTCTGTCAAGGTAAAAAAATGTAATATTTATTGCAGGATCTGTAATTACTTTTATGCTTGAAACAGGAAGAAATGGGGCTGACAGTACAGGAAGGTAGCAGGCAGGTGTTTTTTTCCGTGGGGATGGGAGTAGGTGAGTTTTCAATTTCCTTAAAGAAGAAGGGAGTTCTAATCAGTATCTCTTTTCTGTCAACCCCTGCAGAATGAAAAGGTTTTGCCATTTCAGCAATTAGGAGAGATTATCTGGTCTTTCTGAGCTATAGAGGAGGGAAGGGGAGGGGGTGGAGGTGTGACCGCAATTAAGGAAAGGTATACAGAATAAGAGATAGTATATTATTTTAAGGTAATAAAACAGAATTTCCAAAAGCAACATATTTTTGTGTAGTCAGATTATTACTATTACTCCAGCAACTTGGATACTGATTTCAATCTGGGTTTCTGCCCCCACCTGTCCCCATTCCCACCCAACTCCACCTTCTTTTGTCTTTAAAGAAAATCCTTAGGAGTAATTTCATCAAGAATATTAGTTCTTTTCCAGATAACAGCTGCATGTACCATTTTGAAAAGAACTTTGATGCCATCTTGAAACATTTGAATCTTAAAACAAGCGATGCAAAGTCCAGAGGTAGACAGAAACAAACAACCCTGCTAAAGTCAGCTTCCTCACCTACAATGTGAGTGCAATGAAAATAAAAATCTGTCCTCCATGAGTGTCAAGGCTAAAAATAAGGTGCTTGTAACTTCAGCATGTGAGGGCTTAAATAATATTTTATATTCCATAAATGTAGCTACATCATCTCTTTTCCCTTTGGTTCTTTTTCATTTCTGACAGAAACCATTTGAAATTTTATTTCAAATCATTTAGCTCTCTGCATAAGGAAACTTAGGTTTAGATTTGTGTTTATTTAGGGGAGTGTGTGTATGTTTGCGTGGACGCTCATGTGAGTGTTTAATTAAACTAATGTGAAGTGCTGTTTGCGCCAAAGGCAGTGATTTTTCCTTTACTCATTTAATGCCACGCAGATATAGCAAGCTTTTCATTTGTATAATCTGTCATGTAATACCACTGCCTTTTAAGCCTGCTGGTTTAGTCAAAAGCATTCATTTAGATGGGAATAAAAGTTAAATTATTCTCTTTCACCTTTGCACATTCGTTACAAATTAATGCAGCACGCTGTAAAATACTGCATTGAATGAGCAGGAAGATTTTCATCCTTGTCTGGGTCTGCTTCTAATTAGCTATGTGACTTTGGATCAGTCACTTCCTATGTAATAGTTGGGGAAGTAATTTCTGTAAAACAAAACAAAACAAACAAAAACAAAACACATACTAAAAGCACTCACTATAAAATTTTGTTTCTTACTCAATATGCGTTAAATTCGGAGGTAAGATGAGCCATATGCTAACTGTAACATAAGCATGAGAATCACATAAAGCATCACTTATTAGTGTCTTGGGAAGAGTAAGGAGCAAGCCCAAAGTGTGACCATCAAGTTTAGCTCCTCCGTTCCAATTGCGTGCAAGTAAAACCCAGTGCTAACTAGTTTAAGAAAAACAAGGGCCTTACGAGCCAACAGTATCCCAGGCAGTCTGAGCAACACCAGGCATTTGTGTGTCTCCCTAATTTTCATTCACTGTCTCCTCTCTCTGCACGTTGGAGTCATCTTCTCTCACTGTGGACCAGCTGGTAGGGACATGGTGGCTGACACCCCTGGGTTTATATATCTTAAACCTTCTTCTTCTAGAGAGGAACTGACTTGACTGTGGGAGAGCCTCCTTCCCCAAATCACATGAAGG
This sequence comes from Choloepus didactylus, assembly GCF_015220235.1. Taxonomy (NCBI): domain Eukaryota; kingdom Metazoa; phylum Chordata; class Mammalia; order Pilosa; family Megalonychidae; genus Choloepus; species Choloepus didactylus. The sequence continues at coordinate 28,041,383 of NC_051322.1, read as the reverse complement.
GATTGGATTCCAATATGACTGGGTGTGGTGCTCCTGAATGATCAACTGTAGCCCAGGGACAGGGTCACCCTGCAGGAAAATGAAAGATGCTGTAGTTGTGTGAATGGGAGAGGGGGTTAGTATGTTTTTCCCATTTTAATTACCGTCTTCCCGACTGGGCACCAAAGGTACACCATAATTGTGCAAACCCCACCCACCACCACCACCAGAAATACCCAATTCTATGGCCTTCTTTTCTCTCCCTCTCTCATATCAAATTCGTCTTTTTCCTTTTTCCTAGCTCCTTAGATACTTTGCTATCTGCGAGTTGAATTTGATAAATTAACCTCTGGATGTTGATGGTTAATGATGATTTAAAGTATTAACCCCCTCACAGGTAAATTTTCACACCATTCTTATTGGAAGAATGCTCAGTTTTTACTGAGCACTTAATACATACAAGACTCTTCAGTGGAAAGTGTGGTAATACAGAGTAGACTGAGTTATGAAGCAGTGGCCGTGGTAGTTAAGCTTGTTGGCTCTGGCACTAGATTGCTAAGTAAACTACCTTTGTCAACCTCAGGTGAGTTATTTAACCTTGGTACCTCAGTTTCCTCATCTAAAAGTGGCGGGAATAATAGTAACTACCTCACAGGCTTCATGAGAATTCTGTGATATGGAAAATGCTTAGCACAGCAACTGGCACAAGGTAAAGGACCAATGATACGTAACCTTCTGAATGTTAAGTGTTAAAGCATATACAACTGTCTTTGCTTAAGAGGATGGATTCTGTCTGTCCTCTCAAACTGCATTTCTGAGTGAACTTTTCCATTACTGCCTTGTATCAGGAAAATCACTTGCTACTGAAACCCATATCATCATCCTGGAGAAACTGTCTTAGCACCATGGGGTCATTTTGTTTGTGGTTCTTGGTCTTTGACTTTAAATTTTCAGCTACAGCCTGTAGTTAGTTTAGGCTTAGTTCTGCCATTGTATCTAAGCTATGAAAAGTTCTAGAACATCTGTGAAACCTCTACTGTGCCCCAGCCTCCCCTCTCCAAACTTTCTCGTCTTTTACTCCCTCCCTCCCTCCACTTCTCTCTCCCTTCCACTTGCCCTCCTCTGTTATTCTAGGGAAGTTTTGTTTCAAGTGGTGCTCTCTTCCTTACATGCTAATTCCAAAATTATGATTGTTAACTAATCCATTCAAGTGTCATTTGAGGACAAATGCAGACAGTGTTTTCTGTTAACCTTGATCTTTTCCATATCAACATGGCTAGAAGAAAAGGAAAATCAATGAAAGAAATGAAGACCTCCCTTGCTAAAATGAGTCTCTGAAGTCCGTCTTTTTTTCCCTCTTGGTTTCTGAGCTCGGTTTTAACCATACTAAGAGAAACTATTTCACAGAGTACGTTTTTTCTCACATGTGTGCTGTTTCTTGATTTGTAGCAACCATAACCCTGACAATAGACTCCTCCAGTCAGAGAGGAAAGTAACATTGATGGGGCACCAGCTCTCTACCAGGCACTTTATTTAGTTCTATTCATAACACAGTTGAATTTATTATTAATGTGAATTTATTATGAATCAGTCAAGAATTTGCCCCAAGTCACAGAGTTAGAAAGTGGAAGAGCTGAGATTTGGACCCAAGTTACCCTAAATCTTAAAGGACCTGCTCTTTCTGTCTTATCGTTGATACTCCTCAAGACTATATCACCCTAATATTACATAAACTAGAATAAAAAGAGGCTACTAATTTATTAAAAAGGAATAGATTTGTATACTTCAGTTATGAATTTAATATATTGGCTTAAAATGAGGATTCTCCTCATGTTTCTGGAAGTTGTTGAAATGAGACAAGGGATATAATTGGTTGACTTAAATATGGATCCAACAAACGCATTACTAGGGATTGCAAACATGTGCTTTGAACATGCATTTCCTTCAAAGAGGGGGATCTTAAGAGGTCCAAGTTCCCCCACCTCCTGCACAGCACAGCAGTGGGGGGCCTGGGCTCTGGAGCTGGACAGTCCAGGTTCATAACCCCTGTTGACGTCTCCTTGCCACTTTTTGTAACACGGGGATGATATTACAGTAGCAATATCATAAGCTTGTTGGAAGAAATGAATGAGTCCACGTGCTTGTAGAGCAATTAGAACAGTGCTTAGTTCATGATGAACAGTTATAACGTATTAACTATTCCAATTATTAGAAACACAAGAAAGGTGTCTGTGGATTTCCTTGCCAAATTTTTCCTTTGGCAGCCATAAACCCAAAGGGTCTGTAGTTTTTAGAAGCTGTAATGATTAAATTTTATTGGGATTTCTGCATTGCCAACCAAATTAGCTAATTCACTGTTTTATTCAGGATTTGGATCTACTGCAGAAACTTTTTTTTTTTTAATTTCCATACCCTAGGCCTCCTTTTTATATACCTGTTTGAGTAGATCATAGATTTAGAAAAATCTCTTTAAAATTACACAGAGTAATTTATCCCCCTGTCAAAAATTTGCATCACAACGCATCATCCTAGATGTTAAATTAAAAATCTACTACTTTCAATGAGGATGTCCTAGAATACCTCATCTACTCATTTCATATAGAATGAACATAATTTCCATAAGTAAACTCAGGCACAACCAAAGAAAGCACACATACTTATTGAGGCTTAAATATTTTCCTTCATTTTCATGCAAATTAATTTCTTCAAATTCTTAGACTTTCTTAGGCTTAAACAGGTGTTGGTTCAGTCTACAGGAATGAAGTGTTGACACAAGAATACAAATATTGTAGAGGTGTGGACCAGTCTGCTACATGTGGCTGCGAGGCTGTGTCCCCAGGTGCCTTTTCCTCTGGGGACCACACATGTGGCCACCACCTGTCTGCCACCTGCATTCCTGGGGCTGGGGCTTTCCACCTTGGACCATTTGTGTCCTGGAGCTACCAAGAGTGGCTCAGACTGAGCTTTTAAGCTGGCCAGGGAAAGTCATCCCCTCCATTGCTATATTCCCCCCACCTTGCAACTCCAGATTTACTCTGATTCTGAGGCAAAGCTTCAACAACAAAAAATGGCAAAAAAAACAAACAAAAACAAACAAACAAAAATTTCCTGTTGATGGAGAATTTCTAGTGGTTATTTTTTGTAAATCAAAGTTAAATTTATAAATTATTTGACGAGTGCACTAATGCTGTAAGGTTTGCTAGATAGTAATCCCAGCTCCTGTCCCCAATATTCTCTTTTATAAGAAATTTTGAGGTTAACGTAGTTACTCTAGAAGTGACTATGTAGGTACCATATCTGGCTCTGACACTTTCTATTGTGTGACCATCTCGCCCCAGTGTCCTTTAAGTTGTAGGGAGCAGTAACACCTTTCCACAGGATTCTTCTGAAGGTCACATGAGTAAACTGCTTAACATGATAGCTGAAAAGTAGAAAGTACTATATAAATGTTGGCTGTTGATATTATTAAGATTATTACTCCCCAGAGGTGACTGTTTAAATATTTAGATAATTTCTTTCAATATTTACTACTGTATCTCTAAATAATGTGCTTCAATTGCTACTTAACATTTTTTTCAGGTTCACGATACAGTTTTATGGAAGATGAGGATTTTGCTCATTCCCCTCTGTTGCCCCACTGCACACATCCACCCACTCAACCACCCTTCCACCCAACCACACACACGCCCACCCAACCACACACACGCCCACACAACCACACACATGCACACACAACCACACGACCACACAACCACACACATGCACACACAACCACACACACTCCCACACAACCACACACATGCACACATATGTCCACATGTGTTCGCATACTCACTCCCATTCCAATGTAAACACATATCATAGTTTTGCTTAGATCAGTATTCCTTGTTTATACTCATGACTTTGTAGTAAACCGTGTTTACTTTTCCAAGTTTGAACTTTCATCTCTGCTCAATTGTTATCTATGCGCTGCCCACCAGTTCAATCCCAGCCACACTGCCCTGGAGGAGACAAGTCCAAAACCAAGGTGTCAACATGGCCGCACCCCAGAAATCTCTTTCTGCCTTTCACTTATAAGGAATAGTGTCATGGAATTTATGGCCCATCCTAAATCCAGGATGCTCTCCTCTTGAGATGCTTAGTTTACTGACATCTAAAAGATCCCTTTTCCAAATAAGACCAGACTCACAGGTTCCAGGACAGCATACCATTTTTTTTTTTTGGGGGGGGGGCAGTAGGGGACACTCCACCCACTTCACCCTTGTCTTCCATTCTTATTTTATTTCTTCATTTAGGTAGGACACTTTCTCCAGTAGCTTCTTGAGAAGGAGTGCATGAGAGGTAAATTTTTGAAACTTTGCGTATCTGAAATCTTTATTTTATTCCTAAAGATTATTAGCAGTTTGTCTTAGCATTGATTTCTAGGTCAGAAATCATGTTTTTTGTATTGTTTTTTTTTTTTCCAAAAATTTCAAGGCACTTCATTGTCATCTAGCTTCGAGTAGTCTAAAGCCATTTTAATTTCATATCCTTTTGATTATTTTTTCTGTAAAAACTTGCAGATTCCCCACCCCCTACCCCCCGAGTTGATCAGTCTTTTCACAGCATTTAAGTGCATATGGTATGGGTCTATTTTCATTCATTGTACTAGGCATTTGGTGGGTCCTTCTGTCGGGAAAACCATGCCCTTTAGCTCCAGGAAATTTTCTTGTGTTATTTTATTGATGCTTTCCTCTGTCTTTTGGAACTCCCATTACTGAGATGTTGAACTTCCAGTATTTTTCTTCTAATTTTTTTATCTTTTCTCACCCACTTTCCATCCTTTGATTTTTGTGACTACTTTTTGGGAACTCTGTTAACTTTCTCTTATAGCTATTTCTGCTATAATATATTTTTAATATCCAAGAGCTCTTTTTTTGTTCTCTGAATGTATCCTTTTACAGCATTATGCTCTTGTTTAAGGGATGCAATTTCTTCTCTTATCTGTCTTGGAATATTGATATTTGTTTGGGTTAGGTATGGATCCAGTGGTTTTCCCCTTGAACCAAATCTCTTTCCTTCAGTTACTTTTGCTTTGTTTTTTTCTTTTCATGTCAGTGACATTCCTTTCTTTTTCTCCTTTATTCTGAAGCTATGTGAATGCGCTAGGAAATAGGGATCAGTAAAACAGAGAAAATAACTAACCTGACAACCACGTGCCTTATAGCAATGTGAGTTTTTCCTACTTCTGCTTAACACTGTATTATAGTCCTCTCTGCTAGAAGGTAATAGTTGTCTAGACCATCCTACTCAGTCTGCTCATTCTTGGAGTTTGGTAGATCTCTGCTAGAATCTCATTTAGGTTCAGGGCACAGAAGCCTCCCCTTCTGGTCCATCAGACCTTCTCATGATGTTATTTTCACTTTTATTGTAATCTAGTTTTGCTTGAGGAAAGAAGTAGAGCCTATAATTAGCTCCAGCCCCTTCTCAGGAAGAATTCCACTATTCACATTCTTTTCCCATTCAGCATTCCTTGGCCAGGTTCTGATTTTTACAATAGCATATTAATAGAATATTATATTGTAAAATATTAAATAGATGAGTTAGTCTGCCTGGAAATTGGCCAAATCTTATTAGCTAAAATGTTGGAGGTTTGAGGCCAGTCATTTAGCTCCTCTGGGTCTGTTTGCTCATCTGTAAGATGTAGGAAGTTGTACTTAGACTGGATACCAATGTTCTGTGGAGACGTCTAGCTGGGTCACGACCAAGAGGCCAAGAGTAGAGAGAAATAAGCTTGCTCTCATTTCCTTCTCCCTGCAGACATAGCAGGATAGTTTTGCATTTTCACTTACATTCCTAATATTTTTGTCCTTCAATTGCTTTTTTTTTTTTAAGATCAGATTATCCTGCCCACCCCCCCACTCCCCCCAAAAAATCTGGAGCTAGCACTCTCAAAGGTGGCTCTTCGGTATCTGAAACCCTGTGAGTTGATGTGATGCCCTGTTGTTCTGGCCTTTGAGACTTGCAGCCTGAGGGTTGCACCTGGTGACTGTGATATGTCATATTTATGAGCACAGTGACGATCTTGTTCATAACATGACATACAGTTTATTCCCTGGTTCTGGGACTAGATTGTCTATGGTGGTGAGAAGTCTTGGCAGCCAGCTTAAATTAATAAAGCAATACGGTAAAAGACAAGAGGTCCAACACTGAAAGATTTGAAAACATTATGATGTTTCCAACAGAGTGGAAATGGTTCTGAAGGTTTTTAAACCATATATTACCGCAGCAGGTGGATACTTACAGATTAATAATCAGTTTCTGGCATTGTTGGAGGTCAGTTATCCATCATCACAATAGAACTATGTTGCCAGAGATAATTTTAGGAGGTTTGAATGCAGAACATACTGAGACTGCAGCTCTAAAATAGTTATTTCTTCCGTTCTATAAAATGTCTTTTAGTCTAGCAGATAAATTGTATCGTTAGACATTTTTATACACTCTCTGGCTGTGTACTGGCACCAGTATCATTTGCCCACCCCTCTCCCCTATCACAAAATATTATAGAACAAATAACAGTAGCATATCAGAAAGCCTGGTGAATAGTACAAAATGAGCTGAATTTCTTTCTCCTGAAAAATTTGTACCCAAAAAGAGAAAAGGGTGTTTCAGTAGTTCTTCATACTAGTAAAGTAGATAATGGTAGAGACATTAAGAAAACAGTTGTATAAATCTTATGTGTTTCATTTTGTATATTTTATTATATTTCACTGAAAATACCAGAATCAATGAAGGTGTAACAAATATCTAGATGGCAAAAGAGAATGTGGCTAAACATGCAAAGCAACCTCTTTCCAAACCAAAAAGGGTAACTCAGAAGTGAAATATGATCTATGAAATGAATGAAAAATAGGACTGATAATTTTTAATTTGAAAAATAACAATATTTGATATTACAAAAGTAATTTAATTTTGTGCTACAAAAATACAAGCATGCAAAACCGAAGAAAATAATTAACTCTAGTACTACCATCCCATCCTCTGCCAGCTGACAATGACATTATCATCTTATTTTAGAAGGTTGTAGATCTAGTTTAGCTCAGTGTTTCTCAAACTTGAGAGAACATCAGTATCACCTGGAGAGCTTGTTAAAGCACAGATGGGGTGAGTTTCTGATTCCGTGGGTCTGCGTGGGGCCCAAGAATTTACATTTCTAATAAGTTCCAGCTGATGCCAATGCTGCTGATCCATGGACTCCACTTTGAGTAGCAAGGGTAGAGTTCAGGTGCAGATTCTAATGGTAGACAGCTTGACCGGATGACCTCACTATATCCTCCAGCAGGTTTTACAAAGTAGAAAGTAGTTGATTTATGCCAACGAATCACAGGAATTCATATCACTTGTGAACACATATTGCACGATAGCAAAGAAACAATTGCCGAAGCTATTTGTTTCCCTTTTAATCACCACAGATTGATAATCTATGTATGAGGCCTTAGGAAAAAAGTAAATGGCACTTCCAGCCCTGGGAAATTTCTCCCTGGCTCATTTTCTTTCATCACTGTGTTTTACTAATCATAAAGATAGATTATGAGCCACAGATCTGTGAGTCTTATATCTGTTAATTATTGACTAGGAGAAGACTTCATGGCAAATGGTGGGTTTAATAAATAATGGGGTTGATTCTGCCCAATGACAGATGTGTGTAATGCTCATTAAGGATGGTGGCAGTTACACAAGTGCATCAAAGCAAGACAATTTCTTTTACAGAATGTACTGATTTGGTAAATTATTCACTCTCTCTCAAACAGTAGAGACATATGTTATTGTTCTCTGTGAGGAACAAGAAAAACTCTTTTAGGCAGGATGTAGTTTCAAAGTTTAAACCTGGTATATGCAACTAAGAAATGCCATGCAATGTTTTTACCCAGAGATGTTTAAATAGAAGGGAATTAATAACTGTTTTCAACATACTTCCATATATTGCAGTATGGACCTGGAGGGTTAACACATACATGCTCATCTCTGGATTTTTCAAATGTCAGGACAGGCCAGCAGTCTTTGCCAAACTAGCAATAATCAATAGCATCAAAACAAAGGATTAAGAAACCTAAAGAGAATGGTCATTGTAAAATGTAGTTGCAGCTGGAAAGGCTGGTAGGTGTTAACTATTAAGTGGTGGGCTAGGGAATTGTGCAACTGAACCCTGATCCCTGTTTTGTCTTCAGACACTCGGTACTTAGGAGAAGTGCTTCAGCTAACACTTTTATAGCATGGAGAAAATACTACTGCCTCTTTGGGATGCTATGATTAGATAAAAGGAAAAATATGCTGGAATAATAAAAATCACTACATCAATTAGAAGAATAAACATCAGAGGCAGCATTAAAACTCCCACAGTAACAGCTCTTAGAAAACTACATAAAACTTTCTCTCTCTGCTTACCAGGCTACGCAGGATATGAGCTTCCTTTGCAATGTGCTGTCTTCTGAAATCTCATATACATAATCACCACAAATAGGATGATGGCAAAGGTTTGATTACATGTGCATATGCCAATTGCCCCCATCCCAACCGAATATTTGGTTCTTGATTAGCAATGTATCCTCATAAGCAGGGGCAGAAAAAAGAAAGACTAGTTTAACAAAGGAAAAAAAATTAAAAGAAACGACTCTTGTGCTTATTTTCAGTTGGTTTTTTCCTTCCCCTGGGATTATTCCCGTTTTTTGAAATGCTAATTTGATTAAGTACAATGTTCAGATGCTCCAATACTTTGTAATTATCTGGAGCCCTTAGTAGGAATTTTAACCAGAAATTGCTGATTAAACACCATGTAATTTTTTAAAAATGAAACCTCAAACTTTGATGAAGCAGAGCTCTTTAAGAACTAGAAACAAAGTCAATGTTTTTCCTTAACTTCAGTGTTAATGTGCTTTCCTATGCTGTTAAAATACAATGCAAAAGAGAATATTCAGTGTTCAGCAATTGCATGGTGTAGGACCACCTATGTTTAGAAGAGGGAAAGGAAAATGCAGGAATGAAACTGGATTCAACTGCTACTTCCTTGTTTCTCTGGAATTCTTCATGTGAATAGGCACTGGACTAACGTTGACTGCTGTTTAATCTGTGAGACCCTCTGAGCTTATTCTGAAGAGTTGTGAAAGTCTTGCTCTTTAGACACTGAGACTTGGTGATTTAAATGCAAAGTTTCAAGCTACCGTGAAAACACCTGCCACATCTTGCTGTTTCTGGGCAGGAGACTGGCTTATTAAAACTGGAGACTTGAGATCAAAGTTCATTGCACTCTGCATGTGCCAAATGGAAAGGATATTGACCGTGAATTTGGAATCAGAGATTTGTTTCATTTTAGGACATATTTGGAAATGAGGAATTTCGCAACATAACTTCAACAAGCTGCCTTTTTCTTCTTTTTCCTCCTCCCTCTACCACCACCTCCTCCTTGTCCTCCTCCTCTTCTCCCTCACTCCCCCCCCCCCCCCCCCCTCCCCCGTCTTCTTTCCCTTTTCCTTCTTCCTCCTCTCCAGGGCACCTTGTTAAAATGCAGATTCTGATTCAGTAAGTCTGGAGTAGGGTGTTAAGTAGATTTCTAACAAGATCCCAGATGACACTGGTGCTGCTGATCCAGGGAAGGCTCTGTAGTTTAGGAAATATAAACTCATATTCTAATCCAACATTTTTCTACAATTATTCTTAGATATTACAGAGGATGTTGCTGCACAATGAGGTAGGATTTTTGGTAGTAAATATAGAAGACAGATGTTTCAAAGCAAAATAAAACTAAAAACAGGAAGGGACATAGAAATGAATTGTATATGCTGAGACTTAGATCTCAAAAGCATGAGATAAATCTTTCTGTTGAATATAAAGGATTGATTCTCAAGAGTCTGTGGCTTGGAGAGGGGCAGCAGTAATACCTGGCCTTGATTCTACTCACTGTTGGCAGGACTCCTTGGCATTTTTAGCTATTTTATCCACAATGGATATTTTTGTCCCATATGCTTGCAAATGTAGAGGACTGCTGTTCCCCTCTTTAGGTAAAGACCAGGTTCACCTATCACCCTGCAAAACAGGACTCACAGAAGATGGAAGTTTCACCTTGGAGTGAGATCCCTTTTATCTGAATTTCCTGGATTGGCACTCTTAAAACCCGACACTGCTCATCAGCCTGCTGTGATCTCATCTGAATCCATACTTTCTAACTTTGTTTTCCTTCTGAAGTGAATATGAAGCACTAATGCTTCTCTTTTAACAAATGTTTATTATGAGCACCATAAATATTTTGACACAGTATTCCTCTTTTATAAGTTTTCTGTAAATACAATTAGAGTAGATATAAATCAAAATGACGGCAGTCCTTCTACAGTTTTTTGAAGTTCCCAGGAGTGCTGTTGGGCTCTCTAATTGCTTACTAATGTAAAAATATCATTGTTAGTAAAGCATAAATCATGGCAATTTTGCCCCACTAGAGGCTAAAAGAAGCACAAAATGTGGTAATTGAGATATACTAATAGATCTGGCAATTTCTATAATAGGAGCTTTTAACAAGGTAGGAAAAAATGGCATCTCTCTTGCTACAGTGAGGCAACAAAGAAAATATGAACTTTTTTTTTTAATGTAAAAGAGATCACCTGCTCAGAAAACAGTAGCCAGATAGCAGATAATAGGGTGGTTGTGGGGTTCTTTCTTCTTTTCTTTCCTTTCTTTCCCCCTTTTCCCCTGTTAATTGTATGGCAGCTTAGGCATACAACGTTAGATTGAGTATTAACTTCATCACTTGTAAAAACTAGAAAGGTCTTTAGTTTGGAGTCTGATTTCTTTGTTTTAATGACCAGGAAACATAAGGCTAAAACAGGTAAAATAGCTTGTCTCAGCTAGCTAGGAGCAGAGCTAGGACTGGAAACCAGGCAGCCTGTTTTCTAATGGAGGGCTCCTTCTGTTCAGTTGGCCTAGTCTTTTGCTCAAGATGGTCAAAAAGTTTCCAAATTATGAGTATTATTTTCATATTTTGTTAGTCCCACTCTCTTCTCTATGATAGCTGGCATATCTGCTCTTAAGGATTACCAGAGGTGGGCATCACTGATGATATTTTGGTTGCATATTAGGGAATTAATCTGACTTTGAGTAGAAGGGATAGCAAGGGCACCACACCCCCTTTTGTAGGACAGGGAAGATTATATCCCCAGACCTCATTGCTTCTGAAGTGAAAAGAGTAGTGTTGTGTTAAAGTGAGGAGTTGTGCCTTGCAGGCATGATGTTCAGGAGTTGTATGCAACAAAAGAGAGATCAATTTCCCCCTTGACACAGATTTAAATCCAATTAGTATTAATTAGAAGTATGCACACCCAGAAGGGGGCCTTACTGCAGAGGTAAGCAACTTCAGTTCTACTTAACACCTCTCCAGCCTCACATGGGGCCTCTCATCTAGGGCTCTCAGAATGTTATCAGACCATGAATGTTCCTTTCCTATTTTACTAATTTCTTTCCCCGTTTTAGTTTTTTCTCCCACCTTATATATTCATTTATCTAGTAGGCTGGAACACTTGTTATATGTTATATGTCATGCCCTATGCCAGGTGGTAGGGATAGGAGAGGAAAAAGACCTCAGTTTTACCTTCCCTAGTGGAGCTCACATTCTGATGGAATACAGAAATCAAATGGGCAAACAAATGCATATATAATATCACACTGGAATGTGAGCCATGAGAGGAAAATCAGGTGCTGAGAGAGAACAGGCTTAAATATTTTCTGGGGTGAGATGTGAGCTGAAGTATCAGAGCTAGGAAGAGTGTCCTTCAGACAGAGGGAAGTGCATGTGTAAAGGGGATGAGTTGTGGGCAAGGTCACTGTTTAGGGAAATGACAGAAAATAGTGAGGCTGGAGCAAAGGAAGTGAGGGGTCCAGAGGCACAAAATGATGTGAAGAGGCGAACAGTGAGTATGCCGGGCCAAAAGAGTTTGGATTGAAGTCTAAGTAAAAAGAGAAGCTATTAAAGAATTTTAAGCAGAAAAAAATTTGTGGTCATTTTAACTTTAAAAAGATCCCCATTTCTGTAGTGGTTACATCCCCATTGCTGTAGTGGTTACATGAATCTATATGTATGATCCCAAAGCATAATGCTATACACACTCATTGTGCCAAGGTCATAGTTGTGTAAAAAGCAACCATTGAGGAAGACATGGCAAAGTGTACCTGGGACCTCTCTATACGGTGTTTGCAACTTCTTGTAAATCTGCAATTATTGCACAATAAAATTATGGGATAGATCCCTGCTTACAGGGATAGATTATGGGGCATGAGGTGGAACAGAGACAGTGGAGGAGGTTGTTTCAAGGGTGCTGGTGAGAGCATGGTGGCCAGGACTGTGTGGTGGCACTGGAGCTGAAGAGTAAAGGATGAGCAGGAGATTCATTTTATAAGCAGAACTGACAGGACCTGCAGATACATTAGAGCAGGGGGTGGGGGGTGGAGTGGAGAAAGGGGGACTGAACAACACCTAGGAGTTTCACTTGACCAGCCGGCTGGGTGTGCAGCGCTGTTGTGTATACGTCAGGGTGGCCGGAAGAGGGACAGGCTAGTGGCGGTTGGGGTGGTTAGGGTATCTCTGAGACATTTAGGTGGCCATGCTTGTCTAGGGCTCAGAGGAGGGGCCTGGGGCTGATGTAAATTTGAAAGCAGACAACATGTATCGAGAGAAAAACGTGCACCTAGGCCCATGTCCTGGGGAAAACCAGTGCTTAGAAGTCAAGGGGAGGAGCAACAGCCAGTGAAAAAGGATGGGAACAAAGAGAGGATGGTGATATTGAAAAAAAGAGGGAAGTAATTTCACAAATGAAGAAGTGGTCAATTGTTCAAATACTTCTGAAAATTTGGGTTGGAAATTAAAGTGTTGATTAGATTTAGCAATACATCTGAATGTCCAGGATTGCAATTCAGGGTAGTAGTGGAGCTGGTGAACTTTTGAGAGAAGACCTTAAGTAGACACTCTCGAGAAATGTAGTTAGAGCTGGAGATTGTAGGGTCAAATAGTTGTCTGAAGGGAATCAGAGCACGTTTAAATATTGACAGGAATCATCAACGAGGGAGTAAGAGAATGATGATGGAGGAGAGAGGAGGGAAATCACTAAAGGAGCAAAGACCTTGAGAATGATGATGGAGGAGAGAGGAGGGAAATCACTAAAGGAGCAAAGACCTTGAGAAGAGATGGAATCGAGAGTGTAAGTGGTTCTGATATTGTAGTCACACAGTTTACTTTTGATGATATTTGCAGGGTATATCTTTTACCTTCCATATAACTTTCAACTTCCTGTATCTTTATTGTGTATCCAATGTGATAATCTTACTCTTGGTTGGAATATTCCATCCATTGGAATTAAATTTGCTTACTGATATATTTGTGCTTATTTCTATTGTCTTATTATTTGTTTTCTGTTGGTTCCAGTGATTTCAGTGTTCCCCTTTCTCTCCTTTCATGCATTTAAAAAATTAACTTATAATTCCTTTTTACCGTCTACTAACATGTGCCTTTGATTTATTACAAATTCAAATTATAACTACCAATAAAGGCAGAATCCTAGAATGCTTCAACTGCTTTTAACCTACCCTACCCTTTGTATTTTTGTTATGCATTTTAATTCTAAATATAATTTTCAATTCTGTGAAACATTAATTCCCACTGAAATATAGTTACTCATGTATTTACCCTTTCTCTTCTTTTCATTCCATCTGGCATTTCCTTGTTTCCTTCTGCTTAAAGAATTTCCCTTTAGAATTTCCTTTAGTGCAGTTTTGCTGACAACAAATTCCCTCAGTTTTTGTTTGTCTGAAAATGTCTTTATTTTGCCTTGACTTTTCATAGATATTTTTGCTAGGTGTAGAATTCTAGATTGGCAGCTCTTTTCTTTGACTTCCATTATTTCTGTTGAGAAGTCAGCTGTAGGTCTTATTGTTCCTCCTTTGAAGGACATACCTATCATCTTAGGCTTTAAGATATTTTTCTTGGTCATTGGCTTTTAGCAGTTTGATTATGATATTCCTGGTTTTGGGGTCTCAGTGTTTCTGTGTATTTGTGGGTTTGTGTGGGTGTGTGTTTTAGTATTTACCTTGCCTGGAGTTCACTAAGATTCTTGAATCTGTGAGTTGATTTCTTTGGTCAGTTTGGAAAATTCTCAGCCATTATGTCTTCAAATAATTGCTTTTGCCTCCATTTTTTTCTCTTCTGATAATACTAAAATTACTTGTACGTTAGATTTTGTACTGTCCCACAGTCCTTTTTCCACTTCTTTTTAATTGCTAGACTTTGCTAGTGACCTGTTCTCTATTTTTACCTATCCTGTTTTCTGCATGTTAATTGGCTAATAAATCTATTATGTTCTAATATTAGTTATGTTTTACAGTTCCAGTACTTTCTTTGGATTCTTTTTATAGAATTCTCTGATAGAATTATCCATTTTTGCATCTGTTCCCCCCAACTTGTTCTCTATTTTATTGAACAAATTAATTATAGATACTGTAAAATCTTTGTCTTTTAAATAAAATACCTGCCTCAAAGCATGTTTATTTTTCTTTTCTTTTGGATTTCAGCCATATTGTCCTGTCTCTTATCTTGCCTAGTAATTTTTTATTGTGTGTTCCATGTTGCATATAAAAATTTAGAATACTCAGCTTCAGTTATCTTCCTGCACAGAGATTCACTCTTTCCTCTGTTCCCAGATCAACTTAATCCAATAAGGGGCTGAATTGTCCAGGGTGGATTGTAGTTTCAGTTTTTTCTCTTTCTTCCTCCCGTTGCCTTACTTCTTTGGATATAGTTCCCCAAGGGTTTTAACCAAGAGCCTAGTGTGATCACTTGGGCCCCGCCTCTGAAGGGTACCCTACTCTAATCCTTGTCTTCTCAGCAGCACAAGATTGACAGAAATCTCTATTCTCCTTCTCAAAGGATTTCTAAGTAGCTTTTTAGCATCCTACGTAGCTTCAGATTCTGACAATTGTCAGAGGGGAAAAGCAGTGGTATTTCAGATTCAGTTTTGATCCCCTTGTTTCTCAGTGGGATCCTGACCACTCTCATTTCCATTTTTGTCTCTGCAGCCCTGCAGACCACAAATGCTCTCCTTGTTTCTCTGTTACACTTGTGGGTCTTTGCCTGGCCAAAGCTTGGATTCTTGTGCTCTTGTCCTGCACCCAGAATTGGGAAATTCCACAGAGAAAAGAGTTCACTTCTATGAAATTCTCTTTTCTGTGAAATCTTGACCCCTTTAGGTCTCATTGCTTCTGTAAAACTCTCATACCTATAGAAAAGTATTTTCTTTTTGTATTTGTTTCCAGCTTTTCTAATTTTTCTTGGCAGAAACTATGATTTGTCACAGGCAAATCATCTTTCTGAGAATAGCAGAAATTTCTAAATAATGTCATCTTATAAAATAAATCATCCTAAGTGGTTTTGCCCTTAAATTGCATGCTTACTCAGTTTCTTAGCAAGCTGGAGTTTTGTGATGCATTATTTTGAGGCAGTGATGCTAGCAGTTAAGAACAGTGGCTTTGGCATCAAGGAATTGACACTGGCTCCATCACTTACTACCTCTGCAAACTTAGCCTAAGTACTTGATCTGTGTACGTCATTTTCACCATCTGTGAAACAGGGAGAGAGAAACCTGCTTCCTATGATCATAATGGCGATTAAATGGAATATATTAGAATGTATTGGTTGACTGCTTACTTTTACTGTACTAAATACCTTATATACATTATCATTATAAAACTATAGTACATGCAAAGGCTTCAGTAAGGGGTAGGAATATTAATATTCACCTTGGCTAAAACCCAGCCTCCATTTTGACTGAATGTGAAATCACTAATAATCCCAAGGTCACGTCCTCATTCCTTTCCCTTTTAACTACAGAATACACACAATGTAAATGCAGGCCAAAGATAGTTGTTTAGCTTATGGCACGTGTATAGTTTATGCTTCGTTTAACAATGAAATGTGTGTAACACAGTAACAAATAAAAAATGAAGCTTAAGTGTTCTTAACTGTGATTCTCAGGACAATGCAGAAATATGCAGTATATTTTTCTATATATTGTCCAAAATAATGTAGCTACGTTTATATGTGGACTGAATAGCCACCATGTGCTAAAACATCAGAAAGTTATTAGGGCTAAATCCTTAAGAGGACAAGTTTTGCTTTTTGATTAAAATGACATGTTGGGCTACTGCCTGAGGAATATAAACTTTGGCAGTTGCACAAGTATAGTTCACAGGCCATGGTACCTGTGCCTTTGGGTCTCAGCAGCTCCTGGGGTGGTATTTGCACTTCATTTCCCTGGCCCTGATATCTGATCTGATGGCATCTGTTAAAGAAACAGTGGCCAGAGACTTGCATATGAAATCTCAGTGAATACAGCCTGCATTTCAATGAGCTGAGGCTGCTGCTATCTTGCCATTTGTTTTGTGGCCTTTGGGGCTTTGACAGGCAACACCCAATCTGTTTCTCATCAGTTTAAATCTCAATGTTTGCTTTCAGATGTTTTACTCGAAAAGCTTAGAGAAAGGGAGCGTGCTTGTCCATGTCATAAAGAATTGGCCTCTTTCACGTCTTCAAAAAATAGGCTTGGGTATAACATGTAAAGGACACAAGGACTGCTTTATATATAGTGAAAACAGAGTTATTGAGAACAACATAAAAACAACAAAAAAAAAAAACCGGAGTCATTACCTTAACATAAGCTGCAAAGCTTGGCTTTAACATGTTTTCCTTCTAGAAGCAGCTTGCAGTTGCCAACACATATACTAGAGGTTCCCTTTTGGCTTTTTTCCTACCCATTCCTGTTAACAACTTTAAATTTTAGGATGAATCCCAAGAGAATTACTGTTAGTAGTAGGTGCTGATTATCCAGTCAACCAGATCATTAAAAAGATGTTCCTCTAAATGAAAACTTGGATCTTAGATCAAATGGATGTTGACCTTTGCCAATCAAATGGTGTTCCATGGGCAACAGCATTGGCATCACCTGGAGCTTGTTAGAAATGCAGAATCTCATACCCCATCCCAGATTACTGAATCAGAATCTGAATCTTAACAAGTTTGAGAAGCACTGGTCTAGACAAACTTTCCTGTAAAGAGCCAGAGAGTAAATATTTAGGCTTCCCAGGCCACACAGCCTCTGTTGCAACTACTTAATTCTGCTGTGATAGCGCAGAAGCAGTCACAGACAATACATAAAAGAATGAGTGTGGCTGTGCTCCAATAAAACTTGATGGTCATTGAAATTTGAATGTCATATTTTCCCATTATTTTTAATCTTTTTAGTTTTTCCTACCATTTAGAAATGTAAAAACCATTCTGAGGTCACAAGCCACACAAGAATAGGTGGCAGATGGTATCTACTTTGCAAATGACAGCTCTAGCCTCTCTTGCTTACTTTACCTTTTCCTGAATGCTTTCTGCCTTGTGCCTGACATAGATTTTCTTTCTAACAGCTCCTCTGACCACAACACCCACAGTCATCTCTCCCCTCTGTGATACCCCACTGTCCTTGTTAATTGTCTCTCATTTTTGTTACTTAAACATGATCTTAGAAATTTATGATGGCATTTTATGTCTCTTCAACCAAATTGCAAGCTCAATGAGTACAAACATTGTTGATCAAGGACCTAGGGGTTCAAACAATTTTGGATGACTGTGTTGAACTTAGTATTTGATGATTGCCAAATAGAATGGAGGCAGCCTGACCTTTCCCACTCTTGACCCAACCAGTTTGCAAAGTGATTTTTTGTTTCTTAAGCATCCATTGCATCTATTTCCTCATCTCTAAAATGGGGAGAGAGGTGCAAAAATATAGCCTTCTTCTTTATGGAGGGAAAACATGTTAATTCATTAGAGGTTCGATTTGAAGATCCAGTGCTCTTTAGTGTATAACACTTAGAAGTGACCTCGGCTCTCCAGTGAGGGACTGGACTCTATAACTTTTACAATTTCACCTACTCTTCTGAGCAGCTATTCCAATCCCCAATGTTCTGAAGTGTCTTTCTCCTCCTCCAAACATTACATACCTATTTGGCAGCCAACATTAACACAAGGTCCTTGCTTAACAAAGACCTTTCAGTGCATTTTATTTACTATTAATGTTTTAACATTGTCAGCTATCAATCTTAAATATTAGATCACAGCAAGTTGATTCTCTAGGGAGCTATTCTGTGTTGTTCCCCTGCTGCATATTTTCTAGTGTTTTGTCCAGTCCCTTTGTAATGACTCCCAGGACAGAGCTTCCCTCACTTGCTTTGGAAGTGTTTGCATTAGTGGCTTGTGGTGCAAACAGATGGGGACTCCGGGAAGGTTCCCACAAATCATTCTCAAGGGTTATCTGTGTCAGATTAACAATTTAAAGCTCAGGGAAGAGTGAATGACTTAGGCATAAACCCTATATATTATCTCATAGGCTTAGCTGCCTTTAGGCTGAAGGTGCATGAATTAACACCTTTCCCTGCTTCTACCCTTTATCCCTCCATATTTCTAGCTGTGGCCTGGGTCTCTAAGTATACAATGGCTTTAGGCCTGCAGTACATTTTAGAAACATAACTGTCACTAAGCTTTCAGCCCACCACAAGAGGAAATGCAGTGACAGATCACAGGTGTTCTTGACATTACAAAACATTCACTGCAGGTGGCTGCACCCTGTATTTCCTGCTCAGGGTGAGCTCTTGCAAAATGCCTGCCAAAAAAGGCAGTGTCAAGTTCTGTTAGGGGTGCAAAGACACCTGTAAAAGATGCATGCATGGTAAATGAAGGCAGCAGAATCACTCTGAGCAGGAACCTTGTATTCGCACCCAGAAAGAGTGATCTCTTAGGGAGGAATTCCCTTTTTGTTATTTCATTCATTCTGAGCTTATCATGGGGGAAAGCAAGCAGTCTTATAGGATTTTATTCAGAATATAAAAAAGGAACAATTTGAGCTATTGTAATATTTGTTGCAAACAAGGCCAAACAAGCTTCCTGTGTTGAACAATTATTTTGGTGCTAGTAACTACATTTCTATGTCTTCTGGCTCTTTCAGATTCTTGGTTATTTCTCACCCTGTCATGCTCTTGCCATACAAAAACTTCAGGTGAATACAACTGTCCATTAAAAATTGACTCAAGTCATTTAAAATTGACATATATCAACTTGTATAACATTTCTTTAATACGAGAGCTCTAAAAAGCATTTTTGTTTTTAAATATCTCTCATGGTTGTGAAATGCTTTTTTTTAAAAAAAAAATCTAGCTTCAATGAGAGAAGATAAAAAACACTTCTGATCATATCTCAATAAAATTGCATTAAAAAAAAAAGCCCTATAAAATACACTTTATTAACAGAGGTGGGTTTGTCATGTAGCTAATGAAGTTTAAGCTTTACAGCCCCTCACTTGCTGGGGCCCTTCCTAGATCTTTGCAGGGGAAGTGCTTAACTTTATGTTTGTAATTTTTAAGGAGGCCCCCCAAGTTTCAGGCCTTACAAAATCTGCCCTTATTATTATCCCCATTTTACACATCAAGAAAAATGTGGCACAGAGAGGTCAGGCAATTTACTCAAGGTCAAAGGTCTGGCAGGTGGTGAAGTTAGGATTCAAACTCTTAAGCCCTTCAGATGAACCCCAAAAGTTTGAGGAGTCTCCCCAGGAGATGCGTGTCTTTACATGCAGGAATCGCATCTGATTCTATTAAAAAAAATAAAAAACAAAAACAAAAAATACTTCTGAGCTGTTTGACCTTGAGTGAGTTTCTTAGCCTTTCAAATTCTCAACTTCCTTAGCTGTGAAATAGGTACAAAATATTTATTTCCCTAGGGGACTGAAAGCAGTAAGTAAAATATATAAAACACTTACAGTTCATAACATGTATTAGTTGGTCAATGGTGGTGGTGATCATCATTATTTTGATTATTCAGAATAGATACATTAAAACATAGTAATGTTTCCTGCTCCTAAGATGTCACCGATTCTCCAAATAACTCTGAACGTTGAGAGAAAGGAGGAAAAAAGCCATCTCTTTGTGAGAGCATCTTGATTTGAAATCTTTGCACATTGATAATTTTAGATTAGAGATTTTGCTCATCAGTTCCTGTTCAGCCTGGTGCATGGGTAATACAATGTTGTAAAATGATAAGCAGCAGCACTCTTATTCCTAAAGATTCTCAGCACATTTTTATTAAAGATGGAGCAGGAATCTGGCAGAGAATAGGAGTATAGCAAATCGTGTAACAAATGGCATGCCAGAATCAATTTACTGTGGTCTCCCAAATACAATCACTTTCTCTTTGCCAGTTTTGAGCAGGAGCCTCGCAGCATACCTTAGATGCATGACCACACACAGCTGGATGCCTTTATGTTGTCTTTCTTAGGCAGAAGTTTATGCCACAAAAGTTGATTCGTAATAAAAAAAAAAGAGAAGAGCTATCAAGTTGTGTTTCAGTCTTCTGAGCTTTTATCCAGGAAAGGGAAAGCAGGTGGAATCGTGGAGTACGAGGGCTGGGAGAGTTCTTGGTGATTGCAGCTGACACATAAGGAAATTTAATCAGGGAAAGGTAGAGTGTTAATCCTGGGCCACACAGTTAGAGAATCGAGGAGTGAGAATTTAAATCCATGTCTAGTGTATTTTGGTCCCCTTCTCTTTTTTTGCAAAATATGTTGCCATCTACATTTCTCAGTGGCTGTTCCTCCTAATTAGATGTTGCTTAAGGTAATATTAAAAAATAGTTTATTTTACTTGAATATATAATGGAAAAGAGGCTAATATTTTATTCATCTCCTGTGCATCAGCAGCTTTATAAACAGGTTTGCATTGTCTTTAGACAGTCTGTATTGTCTTGGTTATATGGGTGAGGCAACTAAAAATTAAAGAGGTTAACGTTGTCAGCCCAAGACCCATGATTTGTAAATAAGGTCTTAAAAGTTGTCTGAGCAGCAACTGATTCCTGGAATGCAAGTTAATGAACAAACAAAAATGTTGTAAATATGAGGAGCTCTGAGGTCCTGACAGCTTTCTGTTTTCTTGTATGTTTAGAAGTTGTAGTATAGACTTGATATTGTGTAAAGTTTGTCTTACAGACATTTCAATGGGTAATTTGGTTCCAAGCCTTTTTATTTTGGCAAGTTAGAATTAAAGGCATTGCAATCTTGGAGAAATTTATCAGAGTAAACAAAGGAGGAGAAAATATTCAATTCTGCTCTGCAGGACCAAGAACATGGAATATATGTAAAATATGTGTTATATAAATAAGAATATCTTAACTATTTTGGTTCCTTTGGTCTGAGTAATCATCCTTACCACCCTTTCCCATGAACCTTTATGTCCTGAAATTTCCTTGATTATAAACACTATTTCCTTGATTGTAAGCACTATTTTAAAAAATTGTAATTTTCTGAGTATTCACTGTTTGAGGAGGGGGGTAGGAGAGATTCTAGCCTATCAGATAGGCTTCTATTTTAGACTTTCTTATTGTTGTGAGATAATATAACAATAAAATATCCTGGGCCACTACATGTCTGGAATTGATCCTTCCATCATTATACATGGGTAAAGGATGCTTGCATCATGCCGATAGAAATAGCAGTGTTGCAAATAGTCAATTCATTGTTGGTTCCAGTTTGGAAGCTGACAAATACTTGCTTTATTGCCCTGCCACATGTAAATTCTATCTTTCTGCCTACACAGCACAAGTCAGTAACCTACATAATTCTTTTGGGATATTCTAAAAGCCCTGAGGCGGGAGTTCATACTGTACATATTTGGCATTCACAATTGGATGTGGAAGTGAATTCAGTGATGTCCTGGGAGAATTTCCAAATATTCCAATACAATTTTTTGCCCTTCCTCCTATTTACATCTTTTAATTTGTGCTATCCTGCTAATGTTTGCTTTGGCCATACTTTTGTCATTTAAAATTTTGATTCAGCAATAGAAACTGCTGTATTTAGCTGCATGATGTCTCAGAAGGGAGCTATTTCATTCAGGAGGCTGAAGAGCCCAATCAACTTTGGGAGGATCTTTCTTTCTTTTTTTATTTCATTTTTTTAAAAAAATATAAAAATCATAGCAACATGTCAAAATCATGTCTGTTTAACACCAAAGTGAAATACTCCATTACCAAGATGACAAAAACATAGCACTTAGAGGCAGAGTGACCATATAATTTGTTGATTAAATTGGGACACTTCTGAGAGTGAAATCATAGGATTATACATGTCCTAGGCAAATTGGTACTCAGGTTCATCCTTCCTACAAATATGCTGTGTTGATTGTTGACCTAAAAACAGATGGCCAAGTTCTCAAAATAGGGCAAAGCAATGTAGTGTTTTTGTTGTGCTAAATCTAAATCTTCTCTGGACTCACAAGTCCCTGAGAGCAGGAAAACTGCATAAATATTTAGTGGCAAAAGTATAGGCCATGTGCCCGAGTTCATGTAACTTTGGTAGGAGAAATCTCTCCTTGTTCCCCTCTGCTGAGATGGCCAGCACTCTCTCTGTTTTGGCTTTTGTCTCTCCTTCATGCTGACATTAGAGGTGAACGTGTGCCCATCTAAACTTTGCCCAATCCATGCCTCTCTCCATTGCAGGACCCCCACCATTAGGGTCTTTAGGTTTCTCGGGGAAACTGTTAGAACCATCTATAGGGCATCCTATAGAGTTGACTCTACTGTACCCTTCTATTCCAAGGGGGAATCCGAGAACTCTACAGTGACGCATATTCTCTGAATGTTTTGGGTGGGAAACAGAATAAGAGCACCCTCTACTCCCAAGTGTTTAAGCAAATATGGAGGTTCCCTGCCCTGTGCTCTTGCCACCCCATTCAGTCTCTGAGATACTAACCAAGATCAAACATTCTTGTTCTCCTTTCTTGACCCTCCCCTCTTTCCCTCCACTGCCCACCTGTGGTTCAGAGGCTCTTCACCTGGGATCTGTGGAGGTGGAGGGCTTGCTGGGCAACCTGGATCATGTATCCTAATCTTCTCTCCCATATCCAGACCAAGGTTTTTCCCCAGCCATAAAAGCCAATAGTTTGACAACTTTATTCCCTGGTTCTACTTTTATCACAATGGAGCCCTCAAATATAGCAGTCCAAATGGAAGAAGGTCATAGTGAAGTACGCTGGTGCGAATGGCTGAGAATGGCTGGGAACATACTGGTAATCGGTGACTGGCTGGCTAGGACTTCATTGTATTGTTCCACCACCACTCTGAATTCCTAGGAAACCACGTGAATTCACACAAAGTACTGCACAGATAGGCACTTAGTAAACAGATTAATTAAACCAGAAGTAAAGTCTAGAACCTCTGGGGCCTTTCCTCAGAGCCATGCTGACTTGGTTGGGATCCCTGGCCTCTGCCGAACTGGGCTGACTCAGTTTTGCATGTCTCAAACCTGTTAAGAGTTATGGAACAAAGTGAGGTTAGAAATACAGAAGTGGGATATCTCAAAGCCATAAAGAGCTTATGGGTGGAGGGAGTTAACATGCTCTCCCCTCCTTCTTCCCTTCTGTTTTCTTCCCCTCTACCCTCCCCCTGATCCCAGTTTGTACCTTCAGATGAACAAAGCCTGCTTCTCCAGGTCTCTACCTAAATCCCATTTGCTCTAAATGGCAGTTGAACAATTCTGGGTTTGCAAAGACCAGCAGTGTCTATCCTGACACACAGTGGGCACCTTATAAATATCTATTGGATATTTGCCATAATTTTTTTTATATTTCCAAATATAAATTCTAGAAAGGCTCAGGATAAAGCCCTCCTAATATTTTTAAAATGCAACTAAAAACAAAACAACCTTAGAATTTTTGACACAGCATCTATTGGCAGGGGAAAGGGAAGGGGAAGGAAAGAAAAGAGAATATATTAAACGTCTATAAGATGCAAACTTGAGCAAACTAAATTTCTGGAAATGATCACAAATAGCTAGTTTTCAACAGTGTACCATTCAACCTCCATCTTAAAGTATCTTCATTTAATGTTCTTCACTTTTCAAATAATATTCATATTTAATTTGATTTGTTTTAAAACTCCATGAGTTAAGGAAGGCAATTATTAGCTTCACAATTTTACTCATAAGGAAACTGAGACAGAAATTTTTTGTTTCTTTGTTGTTGTTTTTTTTTGGACTATAGATTTTATTTTAGAAGTATAAAGGAAGGAGGCACAGAGAAAAGGTAAAGGGATTGCCAAATGTGGCCACAGAATAGATGACTTAAGATTTCAGCAAAGTTCTTCTCCCTTGGGCTTTTTTGTTTCTCCAACACATTTATTTTTTAAAGAAAGTATGTGTTTAAAGGAAAGATTGCTTCTTCACCGAGGAGTGTGAAAGAAGTTTTATATATACAATATCAGTAAAAATTTAGATTACTTAAATCACTTTCTAATTTCTGGATGGATCAAAATGAGTAACTGGCTTCATGATTAAGGAAAACTGGTATATTTTGCCCTTAGCAAAATCAAGTTCAAGCTGAAAAATGTACAAGACTTATATTGCATCTGTCTTATAAACACATTATTTGCCATGGGAAGGATTTCCTTTTTAAAATTAAAATCATGGCAATAATGAAATGGAAATTGGAAGGATGACCACCCTTCTTGGGCACATCTGATGCTTCCAACCATGCCAGGGTTTTTTTCCCAAGAAATTTTGAACCAGCTGTGATAATTTTGAATTACTTGTTAATTCATATCAGTTGTGCTAAAAAGATCATTTCTTAAAATCTGCAAATTTCATTGAAATACTTCTTTTGGTAGTGAGGAAACACATTTGCACATGTCACAATGCTCACAGAGCCACCTGCCAGGGTTGCAAAAAGTGTCTTTATTAATGTGATCATAGCACCATCATTTTTATTGCCATGTAATGCCAAATTCACATAGGAAGAGTATTAGAATATTTGTTTTCCCTTTTGTTTGGGGGGACAGGTATTTTGTTTCTCCATAACCATAATTTGGTAAATGAATTATTTTGCATAATTCCAGACTTTGTTACCCATACTTTTTATGGCTAATTCAGAAAGCTAAAATTTGGAAATACTCAGTTATAACAAAATACAAAATAATGTCTGTGATTCCATAAAAAGATTTCATTTACTGCATAGGATTTTATAATTTATCAGATTTTTAACTATTCTAGGTTGACCTGTGGAACATACAAATCCATGTAACTATGATTCATTTTATACTAGGGTTTCACTCACTCGACTGGATATAGTAAAAAAACAAAAGGTGCATGCTACTTAGAACACATACTCATATAAATGATTATGCTGCATAACATTACCCTAAGCTGAAAAGCAGAGGTGATGTATCACTTATTTCAAGTAAATTATTTAGACAATTATCCTATTTCAGTTCCACAGAGAATGATCATTGCCCTTCTAGGAGATACTGGCTGTGTGTTCTTGGGCCAAATAAAGCATTACCTATTGTCTGACATTAGGAAATTGTTAAGCTAGAGTTGTCTGCCTATATTACTTCAATATTGATCACTATGGTTAATAATTATGTGATTTGTCATTAGAAATCTTCATTTAAGACTATAAATCCTCTTTCTCTTTGGAAATAGTGTATTTCTTACCACGGAATGGATATTCAGCATAATTACCTTATTATCATCTCAGCTGTCATTGTTGGCCATGGGTATAATTATTCCTCTATTTCAGCAAAATTTTTGAAGAATGATCATTAATAATAAAGTACATGGTGAATTTAAAGTGACAGTTGTTACAGGTGTATCATTGATATTTATATAATTGCATTTAAAGTTCAAATTGGTGATGGATTACATTGATTAAAGAGAGGGAAGCAGACATAAAAAGAACTAAAAGAGAGCTTTGGAATCAATCCAAAGAGAATATAGTACAAGATGAAAAATGGGCACCAAATAGTTAAAAAGACCAATATACCAAGGCTGTTTGTTGGCTTGAGATAAGATGCTAATCCTTTATAGCCTAATAGGGATCACATATCCTTTCCTAGGAGTTTTATTCTCTGTTGGGCTTTAGTATATGGCTCCCACTTATTATCATTATTATTAATATTATTATTATTAAAGTGAGCCAACCAAGTTGAACTAATTAATTTCTGTCAAATGAATGAAAATCTGATGAGCAGGACTGAGATACTATTTTTCTAATCAATTCAAATTTCTGAAACAGTGAAATATATTAACACAACTCTTGTAAGTATATTAATATAATGCTGCTTGCCCTGCAGGTTGGTGTATAAAAAGCTTTTGACTATGAACATATTAAGCATTTGCATCCTTAATGTGTAAATCATGGATAAAAGATTGAACAATATAATGGCCAAAGCTAAATCTGTGGTAGTTACCCTGGCAAGGAAACTTTCAAGACGACGGAAATTTCTCTTGCTGAATTCAACACCTAATCATCCATTGCCAAGCTAAATTTAGCTAGTGCCAATGGGAAGTAAAGTATTGCATGTCCTCCGTTCCCAGAAAGGGGCACAAAAGTGAAAATGGCCCAACAAGTACATCTTTTGTCCATCAATGTGTTCCCAGACGAGCTCTCCCTTTACTATCTCATACAGATCAAAATCTGCCGTTTTTGAAGGTAATCAGTGGTGGACTCCTCACAGCATCTTTTGGTATCAAAGCGTTTTTTTTCTGCTTTCATCATTAGGAAATCAAATAATTGTTTCACCCCAACCTGTGAAGGATAGTATTTTTAATGGCCCTCTTAGGTTAGAGAAAGAGGACTTCTGGTTTTTTGTTGTTTTGTTCTTCTCAGAGAATACCTTACCTACTAGCAGTTTGTGTTAAGTTTAAAGTTTTCTTGTTTTATTGTATTTGCAAATGTGTTGGGAGAAGTGGGAAATCACTTTTATACATTTTTATCTTTAATACTAACACACCTAATTCTCCTTTAAAGCTTATTACTCTCTGAGAAGATTCAGAATTCCAGGTTATTGGAAGAAAAAACAACCTTTGCTTAGATATTTACAATTTCAGATTATACAGCATACTTTTATATTAAAGAAATGGTGGGCTACATTTATAATATTTTCAAATTTGATCATTGAGTCAAATAATAGATATGGAAAAAAAGCTGGAGAAAGTCCAGAGAATAGTAACTCAGTTGATTGGGTAATATAAAGTGATTTCATGTGGAAATTGACTTTGAAAGTTTGGGGATTTATATTCAAGAAGTGTTAAGCCTTAGAGATGATATAAACTTTGAAAGTATTCACAAAGAGGAAAAATTATCTAATCCTAGATTACTAGTGCAAGGAATTTCTTCTTCAAGTTTGAAAGGACGCATTTTGATAAAATGCTACTCTACCCATTGAGCAGTGAAATGCTTACATGTGTTACTTAAACAAAGACACGGTCTACAGCTGTATTGTCCAGTACTGAAGGCACTAGTCACGTGTGGTTACTGAGTACTTGAAATGTGGCTAGTATGACTAACTGATTTTTAATTGTATTTCATTTTCATTAATTGAATTTTAATTTAAAAACAAATACTTGACTCAGTTACTGGAAAACTTTGAAGCATGTTTGGAACAACTTGAGAATGCAAATCTATTTTTTCAACTGTAAATCTTATAAAATCTAAAGACAGATCCAGGGTTTCCAATTAATATTTAGCATCTGAATTGACATGTGCTATAAGTATAAAATGCACATTGGTTTGAATAAAACAGTCTCATTAATAATGAGATATAAGTAAAAAAATCTCGGTGAATTTTAAATATTGATTACATGTTTAGCTGACAATATTTTTGATACATTGAGTTAAATAAACTAGATTATTAAGAATAGTTTCACCCAATTCTTTTTACTTCTTCTAATTGGCAATTAGAAAATTTTAAATCTCATATGCAGCTCACATTACATTGCTATTGGATAGCACAGGTCTGAACTATGAATTGATTTAAGTGATTAAAACAATTCACAAAATGTGTAGATGAGCCTGGTTTTGTGTTTTATTCAAAGAAAGGATGGCTGCTTCAGTAAATCTTTCTTACTTTTTGAGGTTAATTTCAGCCCACAGCCCATTACCTTCACTTTCTCCATCTCTTTCATCACCTCGTTGGCTTCATAAATGTCCTGCATAAAATATCCTACCACTGCACCCCAGTTGATTGATCCATTTCTGCTGTCCTCATTGAACATCACTAGCCTGAGCCCATCTACCTGAAGGGGCATTCTCCAAGTTAGGACTGTGTGACTTGATTTTTCTCCAAATTGCCTTGAAGGTAGTAGACCTTGATCCTATACCGCAGGAATTTATGGAGTTGCCCTCCTCCTGGGCCAGTTGAGTCTGTGACTGGGTTTATGACTCAGGGCCCACTCCTTGGTTCATTTGATTTATTTTTTCCAGTAACCTAGACCTTCTCTAAGACAGAAGACCTTCCGCAGCTGTGGCCTGCTATCTGGAAAGTGTGTGTCACTGTCTTCCACTGACTTGCACTCTTCCACATGGCTAGACTTGCCTCACTTCTCAGCATTCCAGCTGTGGGTTCAGATCCTTGTGGATTCCAATGCACATTTGCTAAGTAGCAGCCTACCAATCTCCTGTGTATAAAAGCAGCCTTGGATTCCCCACATCTTGGCTTCCCTGCCTGCACCAGCTGATGCTGAAGGCATGTGGACTTGAGACTGCCACTATGTTGCCCCTTTGACCTTGGTACTTGATGCCCAGGTTATCTCCAGGGGAATGGCTCCTCCCCCTGTCACCCCAGTCATTGTGGTGCCCACATTCTAACCAGTTCCTGACTGACTCCATCTGCCTTCTGAGCTGCAAAGACTGAACTGGGAGAAACATCAAGTGAGGGCAGTTAACGTCATGGAGTGCAACTACAATATCTTTTTGTAAAATATCCTTTCATAGGTTTATCAAAGGGAATATGCCATACTAGAATTGTCATCAGTCTACCCCTTAACACTATTTTTAAGCAGAAAAGGCTTTTTTCCAGGATCTCTGAAGCTGCTCCACACAGATAGTCACCTATTTTATCTTTCTATATGGCTAATTCTGCTCAATCCTCAAACGAACCCTGAGAGAATAATCAATGTGAAGTGCTTAGTTGTCAAACTCACAAATGACAAACAAGGCTAGAAGAGGGAAGAGAGCTGGGGACAGAAATGGCAAAATTCACTTTCTGTATGTTCATGTAATGTGTAAAACTTGTGCCTTTCATGAAGTTGAATGTTGTAAAGAAATCTTCCACTTGTCAATGCCAGCCATTTAGGACAATACAGGAAGTCTAAGTCATTATTCTCACCTTAACTTAAGCTGATGGTCTCTTTACAAGACCATGGTCAGCATTATGAGATGTGCTGAATGGATTTGTGGCTTAGGACTCACTATACAAACTGTGAAAGCATTGTGTGATTTTATTTTGGCTATTTAATTATAGCCTCATGTAGTTGTGCTTGCCATTCTTGTGACCCAGTCCCCCCAAATTTGAACTCCATCCAGACTTCTCCAGAGCTATTGCTTCTTATTGAGGGAATCCACTCATCTTAATGTCACCAATGAATTTGACCTCTACCTCCTGCCTCCCTTTCTCCTACAAGGAATGCAAGGACTGTGTTCAGAATCCTGGATGCTTGCTTTTAATTTCTCACCTCTTGATGTTCTATTTAGCTAGTTTTCAGGCCATAATAAGACAATTTTTGGATTTTAAATTGTGCTTTGGATTATTTGAAATATTAATTAAAATTGATATGCATGTTTCTTATTGGATTTTTTATTTTGTTCATGGTGTCAAGCATTCAAAAAGTATTGTCATGTTTAATGAGCACCTACTATGTGCCAGATAAAACTGTAGGCACTGGGGGTTCTGCAGTAAAGCTCACAGACAGAAGTCTTGTCTTTATGGTGCTTCTATTCTAGTGGAGGATACAGGCAATAAACAAGTAAATATATAGTACAGCATCAAGGCATGATGAATGCTATAAAAAATAAAACAGAATGAGAGGATAGAAACAGACATTGGCTGCTATTTTGAATGAAGTGGTCTGGAGTGATCACTCTTAGATGTGGTAACTGGGAAAAGAGTACTCTTGATAAGTCTGGATAAGAAATAGCAAAAAGAAAGACCCTGGAGTGGGAATATCTTTGGTTCACTCAAGAAATAGCAGGAAAGCCTGTGTGGCCAGAGCAGAGTTAAAAAAAAAAGAAAAAGAAAATGAATTTGGCAGATAGGAATGGAGAGGTAGCCAGTAGTAGTAAACAAAGGTTTGTGTCAACCCTGGTGAAAATTTTCTACTTTTTTAATAAAAATGATGGAGCCATTGCTGGATTTGGGAAAAAGAGTAACCAATCTGACTCACATTTTAAAAGAACCATTCTTAGTGCTCTGGGTTGAAAGACTATAGATGGAAATAGATGGAAGCAGGAAAACCAATTAAGAGGCTACTGCAGTCATCCAAGGAGGAAATGATAATGACTTGGAAAAGATGGAAAGCAGTAGATGGTTTGATTTTTTTGTTTTATAAGAATGTTCATAGTGTTAAAACCTTATGTCTGCATTTGGCTTTTGTGTTTGGTGATGCTGTCTCCCAAATTCTGGGACCCAACCGTGTGAAGTTCAATCCTAGCTCCCTCACTTACTATCAATATGATCTTGAATCTATACCTTAATATCTCTGTGACTTGGTTTTTCTCTTCTGTCAAATGGGGTTGATGGACGCACCTCAAAGTTGCATGTTGAATTGTTATCTGTGTAAAACCTTTAGAATTGCCCCTGGCTTATATTCAGCACCATGCTGTTTCATTATGTGTGTTTGTTCTTCAAACAAAGCTAAGGGATTTCTTTCCCCACTAAAAGATATGGTTTTCAGTGACATTTGTTGAATAGTTAAGTAAATGTATTTTATAGATGAAGAAACAAGCTCAACATCTAATGAGAGAGTCAGAACCCAAAACAAAATCTCTGGTTCTAAGACTAGGGCTCTTTCCTGCACATTGTATGGCTGATTTGGGGTTGTCTGATTCCACACAAGGTGATTGACGGATGCTGTGTTCTTCAGTTCCCTGTTAACCTCTCAACTAGATTCTACACATGTCCAGCCAAAGCCCCTTGAGGTTCATTTCATTTTGCTTAACGGAGGTGTGCTGCAGCAGGATGTAAGGATGATGAGAAATAACCTAAAGGACATCATTCCATCCCATCATATTTTTTTCATAGTATTTTACCTTTGCAATCTTGGGTGTCATTACTTCATTTGTTTTTGAATTTCTCTAACATTTTACTTACACAAAATAGTTGAGAATCTAAAAGTAATTTTTAATTCCTTGAAGAAAATTTTCCTCAGAGTTGGAATCTTATAACAATCTAGTGTATTTACTTATCCTTTGATAATATTAATACTCATCCATTTATTTATGTGCATATATGTATGTACATACACATATATACACATGTAAACACATATATATGCACATATATATGGTGAGAAAGAAAGAGATCGTGAAGTCACATTATGGAACTTATTGAAAGATTCAAGATTATTTAGAGCAGGGTTTGAAAACCTCAGCATTTTTTATATTTGGGGCCAATTACTTTTTTGTTGCTGGGGTCTGTCCTGTGCATTGTAGAGTATTTACCTGCATCCTTGGCCTCTACCTATGACATGCTAGTAGTACACACATCCCAATTATAGCAACTCCAAAATGTCTCTAGACATTGCCAAATGTCCCCTGTGGGGGACAAAAATTGTACCCCATTGAGAACCACTGACTTAGAGATTTGGAAATGTGATTTGCTTTTTGGTATGCATGAGACTGTTGATTTTTTTCTTCAAAACATGAGCTGTGTACCTTTATTTCAAAAAGTCTGTTGCATCTTATTATCAAATGGGTATGTTATCAACTCAATATAATTGTCCATATGCCTCTCAAATTCCCCAGACATGAGAATAGAAATACAAATATAATTAGTCTGTTCACATTCAAATGTGAAATAAGATCAGAGTTATAAAAAAAATAAGTTCTTTAGTTAAAATGAGTAGAAACACCACCATAACTAGTCTCTCAATTTTAGTGAACTCCTAATCTACATTTATTTATTTACCATGTACTAATATATTATAAAATTATACAATAAATGCACACTATCTTTCAGAAAATAAAGAGGAAGGAACACTTCCCAACTCATTTTATGAGCCTAGTATTGTTCTGATACCAAAACCAGACAAGGGTAGCAAAAAAAAACGAAAGCTGCAGACTAATCTCTCTCATGAACTTAAATGCAAAAGTTCATTAGACAGTATGGCATTGGAAGAGGGACAGACATGCAGATCAGTGGAACAGAATAGAGGGCCCAGAAATAAACCCACACAAATATGCTCAACCAATTTTTGACAAAAGTGCAAAACCAAATTAATGGGGAAAGAATAGCTTTTTCAACAAATAGTGCTGTAACAATTGTGTATACATTAGCAAAAATATAAATGTCAATCTAAACCTTATACCTTATATAAAAAATGAACCGAAGTTAGAGCATATGTTTACATGTAAAACTAATTTTTTTAATTAAAAAAAAGACAAAAAAACAAAAACACAGCCTAGGCAAGGAGTTCTTAAACTTGACACCAAAAGCATGATCCATAAAAAGAAAAAAAAATGATAAATTGGACCACATCAAAGCAAAAAATCTTTGCTCTGTGAAAGATTCTGTAAGGATGTTGAAAAGACAATCTCAGAATGGGAGCAAGTATTTGAAAACCACATCTCTGAGAAAGAACTAATATCTAGAATGTATAGAGAACTCTTATAACGTAACAGTAAATAAAAAACGCATTAAAAACAATCCAATTTAAAAATGGGGAAAAGGCATGAAAAGACCTTTCACTGAAGAGGCTATGCAGATGACAAATAAACACATGAAAAGATGTTCAACATCAATAGCCATTAGGAAAATGTGAATTAAACCACAACATGATATCACTATACGTCTATCAGGATAGCTGAAATAAAAAATAGTGACAACACCAAATGCTGGAAAGGATGTGGAGAAATTGCATCACTTATACACTGCTGATGGCAATGCATACAGCCACTCAGCCACCCTGGCAAATGATTTGGTAGTTTCTTAAAAACCTAAACATGCATCTACCATTTGAGCCACATATTGCAGTTTGGATATTTATACCAGAGAAATGAAAACTTATGTTCACAAAAAAACCTGTGCCCAAATGTTCCTAGCAGTTTTACTGTAATAGCCAAAATCCATAATTTGGCCAAGTGTCTTTTAACAGGTGAGTGGGTGAACAAACTGGTACTTCATCCCAAGGAATACTTGTCAGCAATCAAGAGAAATGAACTATTGATATATCCAAGAACTTATCTTCAGGAAATTATGCCGAGTGAGAAAGCCAAACTCAAATGGTCAAATGCTTTATGATTCCATTTATATAACATTTTTGAAATGGCAGATTTTTAGAAATGAAGGGCAGAGTAGTGGTTGCCAGGGGTTAGTGATGGGAGAGAATGGGGGATGTGAGGGAGATGGGTGTGGTAAAAAGGCAACATGAGGGATCCTTCTGGTATTGAAACTGTTCAGTCTCTTGACTATGTTAGTGGATATGTGAATCTACATAGGCAATATAATTATATACTTGAGTACAAGTAAAGCTGATGTTCTGGTTTGCTAACGCTGCCGTTTTGCAAAACATCAGAAATGGATTGGCTTTAAAAAGGGGATTTATTTGGATACAAAGTTAGAGTCTTATGGCCATTCAAATGTCCAAACAAAGGCATCAACAGTAGGGTACCTTCTTTGAAGAATACTGATGGTGTCTGGAAAATCTCTGTTAGTTGGGAAAGCATGTGGCTGGTGTCTGCTTGCTCCCAGGTTACATTTCAAAATGGCATTCTCTAAAATGTCTCTGTAAGCTGCAGCTGCACTGAGTTCCTTCTGTGTGTCAGCCCTTTTATATGGCTCCAGTGATTTAATTAAGACCCACCCTGAATAGGTGGATAACACCTCCATGGAAATTATCCAATCAAAGATCTTGCCCAGTTGATTGAGTCACATCTCCATGGAAACAATCAATAGGTTCCAACCTAATCAACAGTAATTGAAAGATTCTGTAAGGATGCTGAAAAGACATCCTTGGCGTTTGGGGGACATCTGAAACCAGCACAGCTGGGGACATCTGAATAAGATTGTGGATCATGTAAATGTCAACATCCTCACTGTGATATTATACTATAAGTTTGCAAAATTTCACCATTGGAAAGAACTGGAAAAAAAAAAAAAAGTACAAGAGTTCTCCATGTATTATTTCCTACAACTACATGTGAATAGTCACTTATCTTGGTAAAAATATAATGAATAAAAATGTTAAAGGATGAGATAGGGGTGAAATAAAAAATATTGTGTAATGTGTTAATCGTGATGGCTTCATATGTCAAAGCTTATTAAATACTTCGGGAAAGATTCGGCATTAACTATAGTGGATATAAATCCATCGTTCAAATAGTTTTCTTGATAACTTCATTTGTTTTCTCACTACCCCTCAGATCTCATTATGTTATTATTTTCTTTAACCTTCTTATGAAGAATTCCTTTTAGAAATAATGGAAATATCTATTGTTCCGATTTGTTAATGCTGCCACTATGCAAAAATACCAGAAACGGATTGGCTTTTATAAAGGGGATTTATTAAGTTACAAGTTTACAGTTCTAAGTGTCCAAACTAAGGCATCAACAAGATGATACCTTCACTGAAGAAAGGCCGATGGCATCCGGAACTCTTCTGTCAGCTGGGAAGGCACACAGTTGGCATCTGCTGGTCCTTTGCTCCTGGTTGTGTTTCAAAATGGCTTTCTCCAAAATGTCTCTGGGCTTCTGTCTTTGCTCTTCTCTCTCAGCTCCTGTGCATCCTTGCTTCTTTCTCCCAGTGCATTCCTCTCTAAGCATATGGGGGTCCTCTCTTAGCTTCTCCAGGGAAAATTCTGGGCTTCATCTCTTAGCTTAGCATCTCCAAACATCCTGTCTACATCTCCAAGCATCTCCAAGCATCAGCTTTCAATGGCCATCTCCAAAATGTCTCTCAGCTTCTCTTGGTGCATTTTGTCCTCTCTACTCTCTGTGCAAGCTCCCTTTAAAGGACTCCAGTGATCTAATTAAGATCCACCCTAAATGGGCAGGGTCCACACTTCTATGGAAATAATTCAATCAGAAGTTCTGCCCTAATCAACAGACTAATCAGTCTGTCCCCACAAGATTGCATTAAAAAAATATGGCTTTTGAGGGAACATAATATATCCAAACTGGCACAACTGTTCTACCATTTTCTTATTTTCTTGAACCTGTGATCTTCAATCTGCCATTTCTTTGCAGAAATCTTTTTGAGGCACTTGTTAATTTTACGTGTGATTTTAAAAGGTAATCCATATTTCTATATCTAGGCACATGTAAAATGCTATACATTGAAACATGCTGAAAACAAGTGAAGGTACCAGGAAGGGCTCCACTGTCTTCCCTTTGCATTGTGGAACTCCACACACCTCTCGAGAAACTTCAAATATGGACGATAAATGACACATGACCCTTAACTTTCCAAGGAGGAAGAGTGACAAATACAAACCATATTTCAACATGAATAGAGTTAAATTCTTTCTCATCTCTTAGATAAAAATATGATTATGAAGAAAATCTCCAAAATTTTCACCCAGAGCACCAAAGAATCTTTTTGCATATCCTCAGTGATCTCCACCCCACTTTGGAGACCACTGGTTTAAAGAATTAAACTCTGTGCATCTATCTGGGAGTGTGTTGCAGGTGGAGAACCAGCTGATGAGAAAACCAACACGGCATGGAGTAGAAGTTAAGCTGATGGCATGCAGCAAGCCCTCTCTGCCTTGCTCGCCATGACACCAGTCCCAGTTACACACTGATTAAGAAATTCCTAGAAATGAAGACACCATCATATACTAAACACGCAAGATAAGCCAGGCCACAGCGCCTTAAATTAAATTTATTCCCCTCCTCCTTTATTAAGTAAACTCTTTATTGAAGTAAAACACATAAACAGGATAGTGCTCATCATAAATAGCTCAATGAAGTTTCAAAAAGAACACACTGATGTAACCAGCCCCCAAATCAAAATGCAGAATATCACCAACACTTGGAGGCCCTCCTTGTGTCCATTTTTCCAACTCTATTCCCTGGAGGACCACTATCTTTCTAACACCAGACATTAGTTGTGCCTATTTGGGGACCTTATATTAATTGAATCATGAAGTAGGTAGTCTGTTGGTTCCAGTTTCATCCATGCTGTTGACTGTGATTGTAGTTCATTCATTCTCATTGCAGCATAGTATTCCTTTGAATTGTTATACCAGTTTATTTCATTGTTGCTGGACATTTTCCTGTCAGTTTTTGGCTATTATGAATTGGGCTGCTATAAATATCCTTGTATTCTCCTCAATTTGTTTTCATTCCAGATTGC
Organism: Choloepus didactylus; assembly: GCF_015220235.1. Taxonomy (NCBI): domain Eukaryota; kingdom Metazoa; phylum Chordata; class Mammalia; order Pilosa; family Megalonychidae; genus Choloepus; species Choloepus didactylus. The sequence continues at coordinate 28,004,970 of NC_051322.1, read as the reverse complement.
CACATTATTTTTCCTCAATCTGTGGTTCTAATTACCCTGGTAAATTCGTGATTCAGAGGGCAAAGTCATTGTTCTGTTCTGGGAGTAGTCGGAGCAGGCTTCCCAGAGAAAGGCGGAGCCCAGAGTTTGGACCTTGCAGGGTGAGTGAGATCTCTTTGAGGGAGAGGCATGTCTTCTAGGCAAAAGTAATATGAAAAGGCATGGAATAGGAATATCAATGGCTAGGGTCCAGCAGATTTATCTAGGAAAAACAGTCATATATTCCTTTTGTAGTTTACTCTTAGGTTCACCAGTTGAGGGGTGGGTAGATGTAAGAATAACACTGAAATAGTCAGGCTTGGTTGTATTTTAAAAACAAACATAAACCTGTGCTAGTCTCAAAAAAAGGAAAAAAAAAAAATATATCCGATGCAGAAGGGAGAACTGATGCAGTGAACAGAGCCCAGCATGATAGCTTTCTTTTTTTTTTTTTTAACCCAGTTCCCACTGTCTTTTTTCTTGCTTTTATATGTATGGGCACGCCTGCAAAGTGTGCAGTGCTGGCAAATATTAAAACCATTCTTTATTCATAAACTAAGAATGTTTGACAACAGAGCCAAGGGAGAGAAAAACAGCCAGACCCATACTGTGCATTTTTGTTTTTTTCTGCTTTTAAAAAAGATCTACCTGCACACTCCTTCTTCCTGCCCCACCTTTCTCTCCAGCTGCTGATTAATCACCTGTCTAAGTATCTGAGGTACTGATTAATTTGTGACCCTGAATGATGGCCAGGGAATTCTACCCATGCCCCCTGTGCTGAAACAGTTCAATAGGTGGAGGAAAACCCATCTTGCTAATTATATTTTTTGGTAACAGGTGAAACTATGTGGCACGATTTCCTCCTCAGACTGTTAGGTCTCTCTGAATGACAACTTTCCCATTTATTAGCTCCACATGCCTTTGGACAATGCATGCGTGTGGGAGAGTTAGAGAATGTACTTGCCATATTGGGATCAGACCTTGTATTAGTGAGCAACTTTCTGACAGACAGGCTGCAGTCTTCATGGTTTCTGCCTCAGTTTTGCTCATAGTTAGGTTTTGCATGCCCAAAGAGCTGAATTCTTAATTGAATATAAACTGCAGTGCAGACGGTAGCTTTTTTATTTATATTAATTTTTTAAAAGGAGTCGATGGAAGGAGGACGTGCCACAGGGAATGGCAAAATCTGGCGAAATGTGCAGATTTTGCTGATAAAGGAGAATAAAAAGTACTGTATTTTAAAAGACTTGTGCTTTCTTTTAATTATCTCCATTCCCTTTACTATTTTGGAAGTCTGAGTGAGTTGCAAGGACACTTGGGGCAGTTGCAGGATGGGGAAAGTAAGAAAGGAACAGGTAAAGTAGAATTACAAGGAAAGGGAAGTGTGAGTGAAAGAGATTTTGGCTACACATGCCTCTTTGCCATGCATCTTTGGGCTCTACTTCAGGATCCTCGCAGGTTTATAAAGTGGAGTCCTGGTGGGATCCATCTCAGCAATTCTCTCCTTCCTTGCTATTATCATGCCACACCTATGTAATGTGGAACTGGGGGATGGAGATAATAGGATGGCTGGCATCTGGCTAATTGCCATTCAGATTGGGTGTTGCCTGACAGTTTAGTGAAAATTGCTTGAAGACTAAGAACTTTCAATGAAACATGATGGACAAAAGCGTCTGAGCACAGAGAAAGAGAGCGAGAGAAGAGATGGTCAGGAAGGAAGGAAATATTTGCCATTTCCTCCCCTCTCCTGTCATCTCTGTCAGTTTATCTCAATAGGAAAGCTTACTCATTTAGTAAATAATTAATAAAGCAAACTCAAATGGTTCAGGAAGAAAGGAAGGAAGGGAGGGAGGAAGGAAGGAAAATGAATAATGCTAGAGGAACAGAGAGACGTTTGTAAGGCTGGGGCTATGTTAATTTGTATTGTGTTCACCCAGAGCCTACCCAGCACTCGTCAGCCAAGAGTCCCTTCTTCAGCTAGTACCCCCAACCTGGTACTAGGATTGAGTGACTTCTACTGAATCAAGAGTTTTCTCTGGCTGGTCACTCCTGGGTCAGGCTTGCTGTATCTCACAATGCATTTGCTACTACAGTTAATAAATCTATGTTAAATTATCTATGGGACATTTCCTTCTTCACCCTCTCCCCCAATAGAAGCTTTCAGATAATACATCTGCATTTTAATTGAGACTATGTTGAAACCATCCCAGCTCACTAAATGGAATAGTTGTAGTTGTAGAAATTTCTGGAGGTGTACGAGTTCGATAATGCCCTTACAGAAGAAATTTGTGGGTAAGCTATGCTTTATGGAACCCCTCATTACATTTTTGACTTTTAGGGTCTAGCCTACCTTCTGACCCATTTCTTTTTATGTGAGGTTTTGCTCCTATAATAAATGCAGTCTCGCAGGTTGTATTCAAAATACTTTTTGTCCTATTAGGATGCGTTGCCTTTTCCTTAATATAGGCAATCCTTCTCTTCATTCTGACATTTCCTAGTAATTTTTAAGGAAAGAGAACCAAAAATGGTTTCTTATATTTTATGGCACCCTCATTATAAGTGCATTACAGTAACAGTTTGGGATTTGTTGCTTCAGTTCGTGTTGTTTTCATGCATAAGTATTGCATTGTGATTGAAACCTGTGAACAAACCATTTGGCCTTACATGCAGCTTTGAAAATAACTATGTACTTTCCTAACAAGTGAATTTCAGGTTCTGGCTTAATTATGCAAACTAAAGGAGACTGTTTAAGAAAAAGAATGTTTTTTCCTTCTGTTTTACTTGATTGTGATCTTCAGACCAAAAGTTCTATTGAGGGACTTACTTCTTTCTAGAAGACAATCCTTTATTCTTTTCCTCACTTCACAAATATACATTCATTTTCTGATGCTCTAGTTTTGAAAATGTTTAAAGAAAAAGCACACTTGGACTATAAGCATTTTTGAGATCTAACAAAATTAATCCTTTCTTGGTGAGTAGAAATTAATAAAATATTTTGGATGAAACCCACTTCCTTTATATGACAATCTCAGTGTCAAGTGGATTTATGTGAGGTTCTTCTTCAACCTTCTAGCATGTCCCTCCAGTAACTTGAAGGCTTTCAGGACTTTTCTGCTAATATTACCATGTATGAGCTTCAGTTTTGGGAAGGTATACAGGATTCTGGGTTGCCCTATTTTGAGGAAGTTATTTGATTTTTAAATTAAATAAAAAAATGGTTTCCCATGGATTGTGTATTAATAAGTGACAGTGACTAAAGGGGACATAGTTCAAATTGGTTGGTAGTTGAGCTCCAGGCTCTCATCCTAAATATTGCCTCTTCAGGCAAAGCAAATTACAGAGTTAAGGTAGCACTCAATAAATATTTGTTGGAGGAATTAATGAATAAATGAATAATTTAGGCAAAATATATCCATCTAGTCCCACAAAAGTATCTCAGTCCTCAATCTTATTCAATTCATGTTGTCTGCAAGCTTACTTTGTATAGAGCAGTAGGGTGGAAATTCTCAAATTTTAAGAAGCTGATGGTTTAGTTGTGAAACTAAAGAGAGATGTAAGGAAATGGCTAAACAGTGATAAGGCAACATATAAGATTAAGGCATGATGCTGAGATACTCAGGGTAAATTGCATCATCCAGGGATAATTAGGTCCAGATAACAACCATGGTAGGTTCTACATTTACCCAGACATACCATTTCTATAACTTCATTTTTATTTTACTCATAAATATTCACAGGCATTTTGTCTAGGTCTAGATGCCATGACAATACTGGACATACCCACCTTAGATAAATCGTTAGACAAAACTACCAAGTTAAGGAATACCACCTCTTGTGTTCTCTTATTTCTTAAGGGCGGTGTCTTTGTACTGCCCAAAGATGACTGAATTATCTACTAAGGTGATCCACCCAGGCTTGACCCTACTCTCTCTCCAAAGTGAACCCCCTCTCTCTTTTACTCAAAACTAGAGTTACCAGATAAAATACAGGATACCATATAATTTGAATTTCAGATTAACAACACGTAACTTTTTATTATAAGTAAATATTGCAAAACTGCAGTAGTTGGGACACTCTTAAACTAAAAAAATTATTGGTGCCCTATATCCTGTATTTTTATTTGCTAAATCTGGCAACCCTGCTCCATGCTTATTCCAATTACCACTTTATTATTGTATATAATTTCACACACCTTGCAGTAGACAGTAGACAGGAGTCAAATCAAAAAAAAAAAATGCATTCAGGTATGAATGCCTGGTAGGTAGACTAAAGTATAATGATTAAATAGGTATATCCATATATTCTCAAGAAAAAAAATGTTTATCCAGAGGTTCAGTCTTCTGGAGGTACAATTTTGATCAGAGATATTTTATGTTTCCCCTTTAATAGAAAATTGGTACCTTCTTCCCCTGTTTGACAGTCAAGATGAGGTTAGCTGTGGTATTAATTCGTTTGCTTTCCATCACTGAAAGCATATGCTGGCACCACATTTACAAATTGGAGGTAAAATTAGTACCAACCTCAGAGGTTTGTTGGGAGGATTAAATAAATAAATATATGTAAGTGCTGAGAACAGGGCCTGGCCTGTAAGCATATGTGTTAGCTATTGCCACCAGCTAAAATTATTCCAATAACATTTACTGTCATGGGCAACACACTTATCATTCCTTATTTACTTACTATTTTCTGAAATGAAAAAGAAGAACACTAGTTTGGGTGTAAGGGAAGAGCTTTTTGTCCCAGGTATGCCACTTATTTGGGGGTAACCTCTGGGTTGGATCTCAACTTTACAATTCATAAAAAGCAGCTGAGCTGCTCAGGGGAAAATGCAGATTTCTACACCTCCCACTAGAAATTTTGGTTCTAGAAGACCGAGAATGTGCTAGAATGAAGAACTTTTTAAAAAGAACAGAAGTGAAGCTGATGCAGGTGGTCCATGCAACACACACTGGGAAATATTGGATTAGATGACCTTGTAATCCCTTCACACTTAGTTCTTAAATTTAGACATCTGTGATTCAAAGTGATAAAGAAAATTATTTTTCTAAAAGTTTAAATATGGCTGTATTAACTCTACGTTGGCAATGCCCCTGGTTGCTTGTTTATTGGGCAACTTAATCTAGAAAGGTTCTTTCATGAATTTTCATCAGTTTTTCAACAAAGCCCTGTTGCAAATGGTGAATTATGCATTAACATATGTTCATGTTAATTTATACTCCCATGACGGATTCTTGGCATGGGATCAATAACTTACAATTATATTTTTAAAAGTTTGTTTATTAATAACATCAAGAAATCAGAATTATCATTTAGAATGATGTGTCATTTGAACCCAATGAGAAAAAGAACAGATTCTGCAGTTCTCAGATATATGCATATTTGCCCAAGGAACAACAAATGAATCTGAAACTAACAAGATAGATGTTTCTTGCTCTTCTCGATTAATAGTCTTTATTGCCCTCATGGGTTGCATAATGTTGGTGCCTTGTCATCAGAAGGGAACATGTGGGTGTTGTTATATTAAGTTTCTCTAATATCTAAATAATTACAGGCTAGCCTATTTGGGTCATGATACTTGAGATAAAAATTATTATTTTGATTAGGCTCTTCTGAAAACTTAACACAATGCCTTATTTATATTTTCATATTGTTCAAAGTTAAGCAAAAGTAATTTTGTCCATATAAGGAAGTAAAAATAACCCTGCTAAGGAGTTCAGTAGTATGTTTCTGTACTTTAAAGTCAGGTTTTGGGAAACCCTGATATAGAAAAAATTCTAATAAAACAAGTGAATTAGAGGGTGGTTATGTGCATGACTGAACACTCCTGCTTTATTACACTTAAAATATGATTTGTCTCAAATAATTGTGTGACCATTTTTAAACTCTATTTTATGTAAGTGGAGGCCCAGCTTTTCTATACTCAGCATGCATTGTATCAATCACTATTATTTATTTGTAGAGAGGTCAGATGCCACATCCAGTATTTGCATTCCTGAATATGGTTGAAGAAAATGAAGTGAATAAGACTGAATCTGTGAATGCTCGTTTTGTACCTGTGGTGATGAGCAGTGGAACCTAAGAGTGCTCACGAGCTTGTATTAAGGCTGCTCTACTTCCATATTAAATATCTTTGCAAGGGCCCCTGGGAGGGAGCAGGGGGGGTGAGGAAAAAGCGAGCACTCTAGCTCTTTTGTACCCGATAGCACCTTCTGATGGAAGGCCAAGGCAAACAGTCCTGTGGTTGTAAGAGGGGTGTTCAGATTTTTTTACTTTTATGGTCAAAGAAATAATGCAGTTTTTTTTTTCTTTATTAGAGATATTAATTTACAGAACAATCATGCGTAAAATACAGTATTCCCATATACCACCTCACCACTAACACCTTGCATTGGTGTGGAACATTTGTTACAATTGATGAGAACACATTTTTAAAATTGTACTATTAACTAAGTTCCATGGTTTAACTTGTGGTTCACTGTTTCTGTAGTGTAGTCCCATGAATTTTTTTTTTTTTTAGTTTTTATTCTGTTACCATATGCACAATCTAACATTTCTCCTTTTAATCATATTCAGAAATATATTTCAGTGCTGTTAATTGCAGTTTTGAAGAGCAAACAGAGCTGATTTTAAATCCTGGCTCTCTGAATCATTACTTAACTTCTCTGTGCCTTTGTTTTTCTTCTTTATAATAAATATTATAATGCTCTCTTCACTGGTTTGCTATGAGGATAAAGTGAAATTATCATAAGGGCTGCAAACAGTGTCTGGCATTTAGGAGGCAATCAATCAACATATAATGTGTATTTCCTTCTACTCTGAGGTAATGGTGATTTCTCTGGGCTACTGATTTGAGATATGTACCCTAAACCTAGTTGTATGTTTAGTCTGTGTGTTATCATTCTGTGACTGTTGGTAGGCTACTTTGCATTGTTAGGTAAATATATACCGTCATCCTTACCAGCATTACTCTCTGCAATAGTAGAAATTATAGCCTCTTTCATGCCCATTTTACCATTTGTATCCACTCCTCTCCCACACATTCATAACAGTCTAATGCAGGAGTCAGCAAACTACAGCCTGTGGGACAAATCCACCCACCCTCCTGTTTTCATAAATAAAATTTATTGGAATATTGCCATGCCCATTCCTTTCCTTTGTGCCTATCCCCTCTTGCACTTCTATAGCAGTATTGCATAGTTGCAATAGAGACCACAAGGCCCATAAAGCCTAAGTGATTTAATACACGACCCTTTGCAGAAAGGTGTACCAACCCCTGGTCTAGTGCCTGATACAGTATAACTGGACTTGACAAAAGTCAGCTGATGAAAAATTGAATACTTGTTGACAAACAGATGCTGAATGACAGGAGATTAGAAAAATGTGACAGTTCTTGACATAGTCATATTTCTTAACTCTTATGCTAAGAACAGGGACAATGAGGACAGAGAAACAATATCACTGAAGAGAAATAATAGAGAGATGGCAGCCACAGGAGATAAGTTTTTCCACTAACTGCTGTTGGATCTTGCTCAAGTTATGGTGTCTCTTTGAGCTCTAATTTTCTTATCTGGGCTTATTTAAATAATTTCTGTTCAAATTATTAAGGTCTGAATGCATGTTGAGCAAACTTATCTTTTCACATTATATAACCCTTATTCTCTTTATGTGGTAATGACTTCCATTAATATACTCTCTACCTGAAGACAGAATTGATGATGCACTTAGTCTTTCCTCATGCTTCAGGGAAAGTGATGTTCTTGGGGGAGAGGCCGGTGTGAGTTAAAGCAAAGAAGTGGAAGCTGTCTTCAGAAAAAAAGTTTGAGGATGCATGAATGCTAATTTAATATGGAACAGAGTTACTAGAGCACCCAGTGGAAATTCTGGAGTAAGAAGAAGAGTGAAGGTCAGAGAAGGGGAAACAGAGCTCAGGATGGAGATGAACCAAGAAGAGAAGATAGAATGGACAAATGGCTTTAAAGGGGGTTATTAAGCATGGTGAATTTAGCTTAATGTTGGAAATACAGTGTTTCCAACAAAATTTCCAACAGTACCTCCTTATAGATGGAAGATCACAGACAGGTCCTGAGGTGCTCAGGGTAGCTAGATTGGAGGACAGGTAGCTGGTAAACTATAATTCAAACAGCCATAGGTCCGGTGAAATGGACACCGGTCTAGGGTTCTGAAGATCTAGATTTTGAGGCCAGACTTTTCTGACTTGTGTCACTGTGGGAAAGCCTCGGTTTCCTCATCTGTAAATTTGGAATATCTTCCCTATACACCTCACAGGACTATTCCAAGAGTTTAATGAAGTAATGTGTCTGAATGTGCTTTGAAAACTATTCAAATGTAAGCCAATATTTTTATTTTAATGATATCTAAATAAACACAGAGGGGCCTGGACTTTTAGTATATATCTAGCAGAGTTGATAAATTTGTGTCTGAGTATGCACATACACACACAGACACAGACACAAACACATACACATGCACACATCTCCGTAGGTAATGTGGAATTAGGGATATAGTAATATATCCTCTGAGGGCTAATCTCTTCGGTAATACAATATTTTCCACTCATTAGATGACAAATAACACCAGAACTTTTCAGAATACTATCTTCAGGTGGTGGTGTTTAAACATCCAAAGCCACAATCCGAACCTTCTTACAAGAGAGCAAAAATAAGTTTTTTTAGACTGGAACACTTTTGGTAACACTGGTGGGCAGGGATAACATTGTTCTGATAGGTGTGTGAAATAAGGCTTTTCTTTTACTGGGTTCCATCTATCTGGATTAACAAAGAACCATGCTACAAATGATTCTGTTCTCTCTGTGATGAAGAAAACCACTGAGAGGTGATATCATGTCTTAAGAATAGAATACTATGTTTACAGCAATTTGTTCTTCCCCTTTTCAACTCTACAGTAACGACATTCATATACTGCATTCAGTCTGCTGAGGAAAGTGGTGAGAAAAATACAAACACAGCCTTTCTTTAAACAAAGGGATTTTGTGTAATAATGCATGAAATGGCGGTTCTTTTGTTACAACAAATGCACACCTAGTGATTCCACTGATGAGCAATTGGTTGGAAATGTTTTATTGGTCATGATTTATGGATGACAAGTTTAAGTAATTATTAAGCTTAATTGCACTTAAATGATGAATTTTTTTTCCCAGTTGTTTCTCTTCAGGGCAAGGATGAAAGCAAGTATGTTAGAAAAACGCAGAGTTCAGTGGTTGCTAAATGAGCTTATTAACATTTACATATGTAACAATTTAAGCCATTAATACGGACATGTTCGAAAGAGCTGACCATCTTATTTCTCAGTTTGCAGAAAATTTCATACAGGCCATTGCTATTTTACTTTTGGCTAAACACACAGCTGTTGAATTTCAATCACAAGTTCAGGTTTTCCTGAGGTTAAGTTTGTTCTATTTGTGGCTAGCAAAAGTATTTTCAAGAAAATGAAATTACTGATACTTAATTTATCTATGGCATGCCAAGAGCACTAAGTCAAGAGAATCCAGGCTCTGACAATTCTGGGAAGGGAGAGCAACTAGTGTGATCCCCAAGGGCTTTGCCTTATTTCCAGAGAATGACTTTTGAGGCAGCCCATTTTACCTCTAATACAAAGGGTCAACAAGGCAGATTTGCCTACCTTTGCAAAGGCCAAGATGAAACACTGGATTTCTAAGCTCTAAAATCTTGTTGTTTCTCCTTATTACAGGTAAGGATGATGTAGATTCTTGTTATGGACTTTATGGCTGAGAGCACAAGTGGTTTAAAATTCTAAGACCAAAATGCTGGTGTAGTGAACTGATTGATCATAGGTTTGGCTGGCCTCTGGCATGGGGAAAAAAATTTTCTCTCTTCTTATCTTCCCTTCATCTCATCAGTTTATCAATACACACTTGTTGCATCAGCCATAATATTCTTATTAAAAAAATTAGACCAAAATGTATTTCATCATAAAATATTTAAAATATAATGCATCAGATGCTATAGGAACTGAAATTCACTCAGTTGACCTATGCAATGAGTGATTAAGATGCACATGAAAATAAAGAAGTCAAAAACTTTGACCAAGTATCTGGGTTTTATACAGAAATCTAGAAAAATCTGTGCCCCAAGTGTCAAAAAAATGAGAATAGGTATAGCAGTGCTTCCAGACTCACAGAGACTGGAGTCTGGCTCAGAAACGGGACCTCAGGAACTGGACAGCCTTTCAAAATCTATCAGCCTGAGCGCTCTGGTTATTGCCTGGCCAGTCAACTGCAGTTGTTCACTGATCCACGCTTGAGGTTTTGCCATTAGGGAGGCACCACATCCCTCCCTTCCCTCTGCTTCTCCACTCATGCTATAGTGAAGTTTTACCTTGTAGATTTGCTTACTTGTAGCTTCTGCTTACTCATAGTTTTTAACACCTCATAGATTCTACTTACTACCTTATGTCTATCAATTGTTCAAATTTCTCTTTACATTTCTGCACAGATTTTTTTAAGAGAAAAGATATGATTGGGGTAATTACCTGTATCTTGGTTAGGCCAAGCTTTCACCAGTTACACTACTGGTCAGTATGTAGATTTGCTAGACTTGGGCCATGTGGCAAATGCTAATCAATAAACTTTTGCCAAGTTGATTTGAACAGTGGACTATGTCCAGCCAGTGCCACAGTGTACACAAGAGGATGCAGGCTTTCTGAGGCTCCACATTCCAGTACAGTGGGTTTCTCAATTGGCCATGACAATCAGGAGTGGACCGAGACTCCAGGTCTCATCTTTGTGCCCAGTTTTCCAAGACAGGAGAAAGGATATTTTCCTAAATTTTGTTGTTTTTCAATGGCAAAGATTAAGTATCTACAAAAATTAATTAATGATCAGGATTGGGACTGGTATCCTCATGTAAGAGAAAGAACAGTCACATTCTTCGTTACTACTGCATTTAAAACAAGCATCTACAGGAAGACCACATTGTCACTTCAAGTCCCACCAGGTTTCTTCAAGGTCCGTTGACATCACCTGTTTCTCAGAGTCTCTGACTCCGATATTATACTCATTTGTGTCAAGGACTGGCAGATATAAGATTTATTCTTTATCTTTAAATCCTGTCTAGAAGAAGAGGCATCTACCTCTAGATTCCTTCTTATCTACCAAAGTCACCTTGTGGATACAAAGATGATAATATCTGCACTAGGCAGACTTCTTATGCTCTGATTCAGGGAAAGCCATACATCTACCTCTTAACTCATTTACCTTTCTGGAAAAGTACCATGGTTAATCTTCATCTCCTCTATTGAATGGAAAATTCCAGGAAAGTTTCATAACAAAACATCTCTAATAGAAAGTTATGGTTAAATCAAAACCTGTCAAAACTTGGCCCTCAACTACGAAGCTACTCATATATTTCTGTGAAAACAAAATAACAATGTACTATATTTTAGATATATTTGTAGTTGATAAAAATGTCATGTGTAGCGCTTCTTTTCTTTCTTGCACCAACTTTGTTAAGTGCATAGTGTCCTGTGCACTTCCCATCATCTCCTTTGAGGGACAAATACACATTTTACCCACACACACCACTTTCTGGATGTGGAGGTTTATAAGGCCAAGAGTAGTTATGTAATTTGTCCAAGCAGTGAGGTGGAGTGGAAAGAGCAAGAGCTTTTGAATGAGTCTGTCTAGTTGTGTGACTTTAGGGTAGTTACTAAAACTCTCTAAGTCAGTCTCGAGTTTTTTCAGATGCAAAGTGAGCATTGCTAATGATAACTGAGAAAAGAGAACGTACGGAAAACTTACCAGGTAGATGGTACTTAGGTGGTGCTCAGTGGATAGGGTTAGAACTTTGGTCTTTATGTTCAGTGATGTTTCAACTCTGCATAGTTTAAGAATTAAAAATACTCTTTTCTTGGAGAAAAGGAGTGACATTACTAAAAACAGTAGAAAAAATACATCTTCACTCTCTTTGTCCAGGAACATTTACTGAGTGTCTAAAAACATGTTCTGCTATGTTTTGGAAAAGTCATGAAATATAAAAACATCAAAGCCTTCCTTTACTTTCCCAGTGGATGAAAAGGCAGGCACGTCCCTCAGCTTCCTGCAACTATGTGATTTGAATTCTTCCCTTTTGTGGAGTGCCATGGAGACATTTAGGTTTTCTAAATCAGTGGATGGGCTGGTATTTAAAAAGATGTCAACCCAGGCCTACCCCGATCACAATGGCAGAATGAGACGTGGCAGGGATCTGCACCCCCACAGAAGCTTTGAACAACCAGCAAGAACTTACATAAACATCTTTCCCAAAGCTCAAGAAAACAGTTAAAGGACTGTAGTAGCAGGCCAATACTGATTCAAGTAAAAGACTATTTAAAAATGGTAGAATCTCCTAGTACCCTTGCTGGCTCCTCCCCCAACCCAATAGGCTTGGTGCAGAGCTTACCCCTGCTCCCAGTGTGGTCCTGGTCCCAATTCTGGAGGGAGCAGAGTAACTATCATGCATATAATGGAAAATTGTATGTCTGGTTCAATCTGTCTGGTGATGGCCTGAGATACTCACCATCCTAGAACTTGCCCCACATGTAGAAGGCAGCTCATGGAACTCTCCTACAGAATGCTATGGGAGAGTAGACAAGTGAGGTTGCCTGTGGCAAAGAATTGTTGGCTGTGGGACATAAAGTGCAGTGCCTAGTAAAATGAGGAAACTGTTTCCAAGGAAAGAGAGGACATTTCAGAACTATGCATGTCAGGAATTCCTAGGGCCACACACTGATGCCTTAGATAAGACACAAGCACAGAAAGGATCTGAGAGGACCCAGGTCTTTGGCCTAGAGCTACTCTCTAAACTCATTGTAAGGATAAGCCCTAAAGAAGAGCACTCACACACACTCACACAGGTCAATCTGCAAAGACTGGAAAAGATATTTTCTCCTCTTCTCCTCCTCTTCCTCCTCTTTTTTTTTTTTTTTTTTTTGGCTAGTGCTTTGGGAATCAAGGAAAGCTCTGTCATCATAATAACTGAATGCAACCTTAAAGAATAGATGCCTCAGAATCTAAACTCCAAGAATGACACCTTAAAATATCAAAATGTTCAGGTTCTAACAAAAGGTTATAAAACATAGAAGAAATAGGAAATGATGGCCCAGGCAAAGGAGAAGATTAAAGCATTAATCTTCATAACCATCAATGAGGAGGACTAGACCTGGGACATACCAGACATGGGGAATTGGGAGTTAATGCACAATGGGTGTAGGGTTTCTGTTTGAGGAGATGTAATGGTAGTTGGTGAGGGTACCAAAATGTGGTGAATGTAGTTAATCCCACTGTATGGTATGCTTGGATGAGAAAGTTTATTTTGCATATGTGTTCCCACAAATAAAAAAAGAAAGAGAGAAGGAAAGACAGGAAGGAAGGGAGGGAGGGAGAGAAAGAAAAAACAACCAAAGAGAAAATGACAATTAAATGTAATACATGATCCTGGATGGGATCTAGCAAGAGAGAAGAAAAGGCACAAAGGGTCATTATTGAGACATATGAAAAAAATTGAAATATAGACTTTAAGCTTTATATCAGTGTTAAATTTCTTAAACTTGACACTGCTTTTAAGGTGCTTACAAGTGAATAACCTTGTTTTTAGGAAATGTACATGGTAATGATTAAGTGATCTAGGAGACGGATGTATACAGCCTACATTCAAATGTTCAGAAAATGGATTGATAAATGGATGGATAGATAAATGAATAGATAGATAAAATGATATGGAAAATGTGGAAAAATGTTAAAATTGGTTGACCTGGGTATCTGGGGGTAGGGGTAGGGTATAGGGATATATTGGAGTTCTCTGTATGGGATTTGAACCAATAATTTTTAACTGTGCTGTAAGTTTGAAAGTATTTCAGAATAAAATGTTAAAAAACATTGAAATGGAAAAATAGACTCTCATTCACAGTATCAACAAAATCTTTGAAATATTTGGGCATAAATTTAGCAAGATGTAAGACCCCTTTAAAGAAAACTTAAAAATTTTCTTAAGGGCATAAATTAAGAGATGAATAAATGAAGCCACATGATGATGTTCCTGGATGAGAAAACTCAACATTTTATAAAATTGTTATTCATTCTCAACTAATGGTCAAATGTAGTTCGATTTCATTCTAAAAATCCTAAGGGTGAATTTGTTCATATATTGGGGGGAAAAGTGTTGGAATATAGCTTCATTGATTGATTGATTCTGAAGTTCATTTGAAAGAATAGCATCAATAAATTTGTCATTATATTTTGAAAAACGCTAAATTACTTCAATGTTCCTGGAAAAGGAGGGCAAGGGTTGAAGCTAGAAATCTATATAGGTCGTCCCAGAAGAAAGGAAACATTAAAATTTGAGAGAGATTGTAAAGAAATAACCACAATTTGGCCTCTAAATATCTTCTACTTTTTACTACCAAGTTTCTATTAATTTCAAAGTCTTTGGGGTGCCCTTCTAAGCATTCTCCCATCTAGTCCAAAATAGTCATGGCTTATAAACAGTGTCCTGTTCTCTGGGCTGTTTCATAGGAAATTCATTTTTTTTTCCCAGGGCTGCCTGTGAAGTGAAGAGGCAAGCAGTTACTTTGTATATTATCAATCCCTGCCAAATTGTTCTGAGATGTGACATACAAACAAGGAAAATCGAGGGCTGGTTTCTCCAACGATGCAGTATCTACTTGGCACCAGGAGAGACAGAAGCCTCTAGAAATTTCTGAAAAGCAGAAATTTTTTGAAAAGTGCTGAAGTTCTATTCCACACCACTTGCCAAAACAACTACTCAATGCCAGATTTAAGTAAAAGAAGTACGAGTCAAAAGATAAACCAGTATTTAAAAAGTAAAGCAATGTATTTGTTACAATATGGCTTTGATTTGGTACTTAAAAATATCAAGTTTATTTCCCTAGAGAGGTGTTTAATATTTTATACTACCTATTCTAAAAATAGACAATTGACATATGTTTCTCTCTGATCCATAGTTCTCTGGCACCAAAAGTTTAATGAGTTTCCCTCTTTTATTTTATTTTGCTTTAACTCTTCTTGGCTTATGAAAATTACTCTATGCTGCCACCTTAGAATACATCACCACTTCCCTTGACACCCCACACTCCCGTCTACCTCTTCTAGAATCTCCTGGTTCATTGCAAACTCGTGTTTTCACTTGCTCTGAGGCTGTGTCTGTGCTAATGTCTCCTATGATGTTCTGGAATAGTCAAAATGGAGCCATGTTTTATTCTTTTTTCTTAATTATAAAAGTTGTGATTTTTTAAAAATAATCATACATAAAATACAGGATTCCTGAACATCACTCCACCAACTATACCTTGCATTGGTGTGGAACATTTGTTACTATTAATGATAACGATTTTTTATAATTGTACTTTTTTTAACAGTAGTTACTTTTTTCAGTTGAAAGATTATTGAAATAGTTCTATCAATTGTCCAGTATTTCCATTAGGTGTATTTTTTCTCCATGTACCACTCCATTATTACCACTTGATATTAATATCACACATTTGTTATAACCCATGAAAGAACATTCTAATACTTGTACTATTAACTGTAGTCCATCATCTACACTAGGGTTCACTGTGCTGTACACACAATATTACCTTTAATTTAATTAATATTAATTAATACTTATCTTTTAATTTTTATTCTAGTAATATATACATCCTTAAGTTTCTTCTTTTAACCACATTTGCCTATATAATTCAGTACTTTTAATTACACTCAGAATAATGTGCTCCATCACCACCATCCATTTCCAAACCTTTACCATCAACCTAATTGGAAATTCTTTACAAGTTGAGCATCAACTCTCCATTCTCTAACCCATTTATCTCCTGGTAACTTATATTCTAGATTCTAACTCTGTGAGTTTACATATTTTAATTAGTTCATAACAGTGAGATCATACAATGTTTGTCATTTTCTGTCTGGCTTCTTTTGCTTAACATAATGTCCTCAAGGTACATCCAAGTTGTCACATGCTTCGGGACTTCATTCCTTCTTGCTTCTGAATAATATTCCATTGTAATTGGCACTTGGGTTGTTTTGATCTTTTGCAGTTGTGAACAATGCAGCTATGAACATCGGTGTGCTTTCAATGTTCTGGGTATATAGTGTCCTGCCTAGTAGCAGGATTGACAGATCATATGGCAAGTATATACTTAGCACCCCAGTTTGCCTCCAAACAGACTTCCACAATGGCTGCACCATTTTACTTTTCCATCAGCAATGAGTGAGCGTTCCCATTTCTACACATCTTCTCCAACACTTGAGGAATTTTCTGTTGTTTTCTTTTTTTAAAAAGTGGCCATTCTAGTATGTGTGAAATGATATATCATTGTGGTTGATGTGCATTTACCAAATATCTTGTGATGTTGAGACCTTTTCATATGCCATTTAGTTATTTGTATTTCCTCTTTAGAAAAATGACTATTCAAAATGACTTTTGCCCATTTTTCATTTGGGTTGTCTTTTTAGTGTTGAGTTGTATGGTTTCTTTATATATTCTAGATATTAAATCCTCATCAGATATGTGGTTTCCAAATATTTTCTTCCATTGAGAAGGTTGCCTTTTCAATTTCTTGACAAAGTTCTTTGAGGCACAAAAGTTTTTAATTTGGGGATGGTCCCGTTTCTCTATTTTGTTTTTTCTTTTATTGCTTGTGCTTTGGATGTAAAGTGTAAGAAACCATTCCTTACCCCAAGTTCATGAAGAAGCTTCCTTACATTTTCTTCTAGATTTTTTTTTTCTTATGGCCCTGGTTCTTATATTTAGGTCTTTGATCTGTTTTGATCTAATTTTTTCTAGATGGTGTGAGGTTTCATTCTTTTGCATATATTCAGTTCTCATAGCCCCATTTGCTGAAGAGACTATTCTGTCTCATTTGAGTGGACTTGTCTGCCTTGTCAAAAATAAATTGGCCATAGATGTAAGGGCCTATTTCTGAACCCTCAATTCAATTCCATTGGTCAAGATATCTGTCTTTATTCCAGTACCATGCTCTTTTGATTGCTGTAGCTTTGCAATATGATTTAAAATCAGGGAGTATGAGTCCTCCTACTTTGTTCTTCTTTTTTAAGATGTTTTGGTTATTCAGGGGCCCGTCCTCTTCCAAATAAATTTGATAATTGGCTTTTCCACTTCTGCAAAGTAGGCTGTTGGAATTTTGATTAGTATTGCATTGAATCCGTAAATTATTTTGCGTAGAATTGACATCTTAACAATATTTAGTCTTCCAATCCATGAACACAGAATGTCCTTCCATTTATTTTGGTCTTCTTTGATTTCTTTTATCAATGTTTTACAGTGTTCTGTGTACAAGTCCTTTACATCCTTGGTTAAATTTATTCCTAGATATTTAATTCTTTTAATTGCTATAGTAAATGGATATTTTTTCTTGATTTCCTCCTCAGCTTGCTCATTCCTAATGTATAGAAATACTACTGATTTTTGTGTGTTGTTTTGTACCCCTCCACTTTGCTGAATTCATTTATTAGCTCTAGTAGCTTTGTTGTTGATTTCTTGGACTTTCATTATATAGGATCATGCCATCTGCAAATAGTGAAAGTTTTACTTCTTCCTCTCCAATTTTGATGCCTTTTATTTCTTTTTCTTGCCTAACTGTTATAGCTAGAATCTCTAGCACAATGTTGAATAGCACTGACAGTGGGCATCCTTGTCTTGTACCAGATCTTAGAGGGAAAGCTTGCAGTCTTTCCCCACTGAGTACAGTGTTAGCTGTGGTCTTCTCATATATGCCCTTTATCATGTTGAGGAAGTTTCCTTCTATTCCAATTTTTTTCTAAGTGTTTTTATGAAGAAAGTAGGCTGAATTTTGTCAGATGCCTTTTCTGTGTCAAATGAGATGATCGTGTGTTTTTCCCCTTTGATTTGTTAATGTGATATATTGCATTAATTGATTTTCTTGTTTTGAACCCCCTTGCATATCTGGGATAAAACCCACTTGATCATGGTGTATAGTTATTTTTATGTGCTATTAGATTCAACTTTCAAGTATTTGGTTGAGAATTTCTGTGTCTACATTCACAAGAGAAATTGGTCTGTAATTTTCCTTTCTTGTATTACCTTTATCTGGCTTTGATATTAGGGTGATGTTGTCCACACATAATGAGTTAGGTAGTTTTCTCTCCTATTCTATTTTTTTGGAAGGTTTTGAGCAGGATTGGTACCTTCTTAGGATGACTGGTAGAATTCACCTGTGAAGCCATCTGGGCTTTTCTTTGTTGGGAGGTTTTTGATGACTGATTCAATCTCTTTACTTGTAATTGGTCTGTTGAGGTCTTGTATTTTTTGTGGAGCCGGTGTAGGTTGTCCATGCATTTCTAGGAATTTTTCCATTTCATCTAAGTTGTCTAATTTATTGGCATATAGCTGTTCATAAGATCTTCTTATGAACCTTTTTATTTCTGTGGGGTCCATATTAATATTCCCCATCTCATTTCTGATTTTATTTATTTGCATCTTTTTTTCTTTGTCAGTCTAGCTAAGGGTTATTCAATTTTATTGATCTTTTCAAAGAACCAACTTTTGGTTTTGTTAATTCCCTCAGTTGTGTTTTTTGTCATTGTTGTTTTTATTCTCAATTTCATTTATTTCCCTGCTCTAATCTTTGTTATTTCTTTCCTTCTGAATGCTTTGGGATTAGGTTGCTGTTCTTTATCTAGTTCCCCCAGGTGTGAAATTAGGTCTGTGATTTCAGCTCTTCCTTCTCTTTTTATGTAGGCATTCAGGTCTATAAATTACCCTCTTCCCTCTTAGTCCTGCCTTCACCATAATTTTTGATATGTTGTGTTCTCATTTTCATTCATCTTGAGATATTTTCTGATTTCCCTTGCAATTTCTTCTTTGACCCACTGATTGTTTAATAGTATGTTGTTTAAATTCCACATATTTGTGAATTTTTCAGTTCTCTGCCTGTTACTGATTTACAGCTTCATTCCCTTATGGTCAGAGAAAGTACTTTGTATGGTTTCAGTCTTTTTCAATTTACTGAGATTTCTTTTGTGATTCAACATTTGGTCTCTCCTGGAGAATGATCCCTCAGTACCTGAAAAGAATGTATTTCCTGCTGTTTGGTGAAATGTTCTACATATGTTGCTTAGGTCTTGTGCATTTATCATATTATTCAAGTTCTCTGCTTCCCTATTGATCTTCTGTCTAGATATTCTATGTATTGATGACAGTGGTGTATTTAAATCTCCAGCTATCATTGTAGAGACATCTATTTCTCCTCTCAGTTTTGCCAGTGTTGTCTCATGTATTTTGGGGCACTGTGTTTAGGTGCATACATATTTATAGTTATTATTTCTTCTTGGAGGATTTCCCCTTTTATTAATATATAGTAGTTTCCTTCTTTGTCTCTTATAATGGTTTTGCATTTAAGGTCTGTTTTGTTTGATATGGGCATAGATACTCAAGCTCTTTTTTTTTTTTTTTTTTTTTTTTTTTTGGTTACTGTTTGCATTCCTACATTTTCTTTCAACCTATTTGTGTCTTTGATTCTAAGGTGAGTCTCTTGTAGTCAGCATATAGAAGGATAATACTTTTCTATCCACTCTGCTAATTTTTGTGTTTTGATTAGGGTATTTAATTTATTAACATTCAGTGTTATTACTGTAAAGGCAGTACTTACCTTCACCATTTTATCTTTTAGTTTTTGTATGTCATATCTTATTGTTTTGTCTCCCTTTGTACCCTTTTAGTAACCCTTACCAATAATCTTCATAATGCACACTACTCCAGGCCTCTCTTTCCTGCCTTTTCCTTTCAGCCTGCAGAACTCCCTTTAGTATTACTTGTAGGGCCAATCTCTTGTTGACAAACTCTCAGTTTTTGTTTATCTGTGACTACAGTGGCACCTTGGTACTCATCATTAATTGGTTCTGGGAGGTGTGATGAGTACCAAAAATGCAAGTACCAAAAATTTTTTTCCCACAAGGAATAATGCAAATAAATTTAATGCATTCCAAAACCAAATTTAAGGCAATAGGTAAAAACTTATGGTTGTAAATCATTACATGAGAAATGAAACATAAAAATTATTACTTGGATTAAATAAAATAAAAACTTCACTTTACCTGTGCCGAAAAGAGTCCATAGCTTAATGGGATGGTAGGAGGAGAGTGGTGAGGAGGAAAAGTTACAAGGAGTGTTGCTTAGAAGGAGAGTACCCCTCCAATAGAACATTGGGCACTTGCACTTCAGATGTTCTTTTTCTTTTCTGTGTTTTTTCAATTGCATCACAGCCTCTGCCACACTCTTTGTCACCTTCACTAAAAACTTGTTCCAATGAGGACTGCTTCTGTCTTCTTTTCAGAATTCCTTGAAAATGTGAAATTCTTTTGGTCATTCAATAAATTCGCATTTCTGTTTGTCAGAGCTTTGTCCAGATGGTACTTGTCCACAAAGTTTTGAACTTCTTCCCATTTTGTACACATTTATTTTATCAAGGAACTGGGGACATCCTCCCTTATCTCCTCCTCACTGGAAGAAATCTCTTCAGTCACTTCTTGTTGCTGCTGCTTCTGTAGTTCCTGCAGCTCCTCAGTGCTGAGCTCTTCGTGATGTTCCTCCAGCTCCTCAACATCAGACTTTATTATTTTTTTTTCTTTTGGTTCTTTACTCTTAATGATGGTGGAGGCCATTGTTCTAGGCATATCATATTCCTTAGCAAGATCAGTAAGGAAAATACCACTTTCATATTGGCCTATTACTTCTTTTTGTTGCTCAATGGTGGTGCGAAGTAATTTTATTTTTAGCTCAGTGCTCTCACTGCTAATTTTCTTAGGACCCATGATGAGAAAAAAAGTGCAAAAATAGACAAAATTACCACAGAATCCAAGATAAGACCACAAGGGGATGTGCACATGGGAAAAGCTACTGCATGACTAATGCATGACCCTTTGCTTTGTCTGGAAAAGGTTGTGAGTCATGAGGCAACCAATGCTTGCATGTTAATTCCCAAACAAATGAAGAGTACCAGTACAAAGTTTTCATATCAGAATACATCAAATACCGAATTCGATCAGTTTCAAAGCAGTTGAGTACCAAGTTACCACTGTATTTTGAACTCTCCCTTATTTTATTTTATTTTTTTAATTCAGTTTTATTGAAATATATTCACCTACCATACAGTCATACATGGTGTACAATCAACTGTTCACAGTACGATCATATAGCTATGCATTCATCACCACAATCTGTTTCTGAACTTTCCCTTATTTTTGAAGGACTGTTTTACTGAATAGAGAATTCTTGGCCAGCAGTTTTTCTCTTTGAGTACCTTAAATGTATCATATCACTGCCTTCTCGCCTCCATGGTTTCTGATGAGAAAGCTGCACTGAGTCTTATTTTGGTTCCTTTGTATGTGTCAAATTGCTTCTCTCTTGCTGCTTTCAGTATTCTCTCTGTATCTTTGGCATTTGACATTCTGATTAGTGTATGTCTCAGGGTTGGTCTGTTAGGATTTCTTCTGTTTGGAATGTGTTGCGCTTCTTGGACATGTACATTTATGTCTTTCATAAGAATTGGGAGATTTTTGGCCACTATTTCCTCAAATATTCTTTCTGCCCCCTTTCCCTTCTCTTCTCCTCTGGGACACCCATGATGCATATGTTTGCATGCTTCATGTTGTCATTCAAATCTCTGAGACCCTTCACAATTTTTCCCATTCTTTTGTCTTATCTGTTCTTCTGTCTGTAACATTTCAATTGTCCTGTATTCTAGCTTGCTGATTCTTTCTTCTGCCTGTTCAAATCTGTTTTTCTATGCCTCTAGTTTATTTTTAAACCCTTCTATTGTGTCTATCTTTCCCATAATTTGTTATGTTTCTTTTTATACTTTCAAATTCTTCTTTATGCTCACCCAGTATCTTCTTAATATTCTTTATGTCTTTAGCCATATTTTCCTTCATCTCCTTGAATTGATTTAGGAAATTTGTTTGTTCCAAATTATGTGTCTCCTCTGAATTTTTAATGTGTTCCTTTGACTAGGCCATATCTTCCTGTTTCTTAATAAGGCTTATATATATTTTTTCTGATATCTAGGCTTCTGATTATCTTGATGAGTTTACTCTGAAGGTCAGTTTCACTCTCTCACCTGCCATTTTGCTGTTGTTTGGCTTTGTTTTAAGGCTCTTCTTTGACATTTGTTCAACTTTTTTTATATCTTTACATTTATCCATGTTTGCTCAGATTTCTTTTCAGCTCTTCTTCATCTGATTCTTGCCCTGGATATATTGTACAATTTTAAGATTGTCATATTTGTGCAATTGTTTCACCCCCAGGAGAAAGCCTCTAGATTTTCCTGGAGGGAAAATTCTGAGAAGAGGGTCACTATGGAGAGGATTTTCCCAAGTCAGTATTTCCCAGCAAAAACAGGGCCAGGGTCCCACTAAAGGGGCCAGAATGGCTTCAGAGAGCCCTGGGAAGAGGATCAGGAAAGACAGCAAAAAGCCTTTTTGACAGCTCCCTGAAGCTGTGCTTTCCTGGGCTGCCCAGCAGATGGCACCCTTCAGAAAACATTCCCTGCAGCCTTAAGGAGGCAGTGTGACTTTAAACCTCCATTGCTTCTGCCCCTGTCAGGGGTAGGGTTGAAACAATGGCTGTTCCTGGCCCTGGGTGGGTTAAAATAAGTAGCTCAGAGCCAGGTCCCAGTGATCCAAATTTGCTAATCAAAAGCCATGATCAGTGCTTGGCTGTACCCAGCTCTGTTCTTGGGTTTTATGTACCCAGCCCATAAAAAAAAAAAAGGATTTTTATGTTCCTTTATGTCTGCAGCAACCAGCCAGGAGCTAGGCTCTGACATGACTGGACACAAGAGGAGGATAGGCACTGGCAGCTGCTGCAGAACAAGCTACTCACAGTGTCTAATCTTCTTTACTGCAGTTTCTAAGCCTCTTCCTCCCACTCTGCCCTGGATACTGATGTTCTTCTGCCCTCTGGAGCCACCTAGTAGTTTTTTCAGACAGTTCCTGCCTGTTTTCTGCTGTTTTGGAAGAAGGAGTGAATACTAGAGCTCCCTAATCTCCCCCCGGAAGTCCTACAGCCATCTTTCCCATGTTTTATTCTTGAACTTAAAATTAAAAGAAGAAAGAAATTAAATTCCCCAAACCAACCCACTAACGTATGCAAATATTACTTTATATGAGCCAATCTCATTTCCATAACAACCTCCATTCTTTCACCTTGCATAATGCAAAAGATAGGGATTCCATTGCAGTTTTCATGGCAGTGACATAGTTTATCCTCACAGATGTCATCACATCAACGGATATATCCTAGTGGCCTCTGTGCTTCTGCATATATATGGAGGAAGGTATCTAAATTCAAAATTCATGCTACCACAAAGTTTCTTCTATAAGAAAAATACTTCTACTGGCTCTTACAAAAATGGTCGACAAAGCATTTTAGGCATGCGCATTATGAGTTGGGATCAGTGAGAGGATTTCATGTCAAAGCTAGATCTATTAATTTTCTTGAGAATTGCTTAAGTTTTTTTAATTGGGTAAGCTATATAGATCACATTTAGCTTCATCAAGATAAGTTCAGGCACTTGATCTCTTGTTCCCAATTGTTGTGTATAGTTGATCTTCAAAGCACAGAATAATATTAACACTATTTGAATTCACATGATCATTCTGTACAAGGTAAGTGGTATTTTTAAGGCAGTTTTGAGAGCTGAGTTTTCTGTTAGGTGCTGTTCAGTGTGGAGACAAAAGCTGAGAAATGTGCATCACTATTAATTGAAGGGACTATGTGGGAAGCCCTTTTTTAAAATGAGTAATTCAGTGAAGGTTAAAGATGTGAGTTTCTCACCCAAAGGGTAGTAGGATAGAGGACAGAGTTGACTATAAACTCGATGCTATCCTCTTGCCTATTCCTGAGAACAACCTTCCCAAACTGGAGACAAACTGTCATGGGCCACTGAGATATAATTCAATAACATAAAATTCACCCTTTTAAAGTGGAAGATTCACTGGTTTTTACTATATTCACAAAGTTGTGGAACCCTCAACACTATCTCCAGAACATTTTCGTCACCCAAGAGAAACCTTGTGCCTGTTTGCAGTCACCTCCATTTACCTCTCCCCAAAACCCCTGGTAACCACTAATCTGCTTTTCTGTCATTTGTTTTTTCTGGACATGTCATAGAAGTGATGTTTTTGTGACTGGCTTCTTTTACTTAGCATTACACTTACAAGGCCATCCCTGTTGTAGCATGTATCAATACTTTATTTCTTTTTATTGCCAAATAATATTCTATTGTATGGCTGGACCACAATTCATTTATCCATCCATCATTTGATGGAAGACTATGTTTAATAGTAAGAAAAAATGCTTTCTGAATTTCTTTTAAAATACTATTTTAAATTATAGTTTCTATTTTTAAAAGCACCAGGCACTGCATTAGTTGTTCTAAATGTATCCTCTTATTCATGTTTCATAACCCTATGATCCAAGTCATGATGAACAAACTGGAAACTAGCATACTAAATCAAGTTTATGGATAAAAGTGATAAATCTGTTGGGAAGACTTATTTAAATT
The DNA here is from genome assembly GCF_015220235.1 of Choloepus didactylus. NCBI lineage: Eukaryota > Metazoa > Chordata > Mammalia > Pilosa > Megalonychidae > Choloepus > Choloepus didactylus. The sequence goes on along the minus strand of NC_051322.1, from coordinate 27,980,355 downwards.
GACTACTACTATCAATTTTGAAAACAAAATTTTAATACCCCAATTCACTGCAGACCTCACCATACCCTTCCTTTTCCTTCATTAGATTAATTTGCAAACTTAGAATACTTGCTTGGCTTCATGAGGAATTTGAGTTTGCAAGAATTGACTGACTTTCTAAGTCATGTTACAGATAAAGAAATTGAGATTCATTCATTCACTGAACAAATATTTATTGAGAGCCCAATGGGCATTGGGTTTGCAGTAGGTGATAAGATTTAGAAAGGCTAATTAACTTGGCCAAGGTCACAAAATTAGTAAAGTGATGATTAAATATTATATTGCATATAGAAAGTGAAATTTTATCTTCAATACATTATTTGCTCTGGATCTTAATTAAAGCAATCCAAGGAAATATTTTAAACTTAAAAAGTGCTTCATTAGTGATCATTTTTTACAGAAGTGATTTATTAAGCATTATTTGTAAACTATAGTTTCTACTTAGCTTATTAAGTGCATCACATTATTTAATTTTGCTGGCAAAGAATCCAAGAACTAAACATGTTGGCTTCCCATGTAAGTTTTGTCCAATCTCATTAACTGTAGCTGGAATATAGATACTGAGCACAATACGTCATTAAATCACTAATAAACTTCAGTTGCTCCTTTACAGCTTTCCCTCATCCCCCACTGTCAATGAGTAATTTATCTTGAGCTTCAATATGCATAAGTTGCCTTTGAAAAGGAGGGACATAGCATTATCAGTCACTGCATGGAAGAGTTATAGCCAGCTTCATCATAGAAGAGAGTAGATGATTACAATCAATAATCAATCAAAGAACCAGTGACAGTAATCATATATCACCTTCCACTGTGGAAGCTTCACTCAAAGCTTAATATCACAAGGTCCAATTTCTGGGTATATTGTGCACTTTGACATTGTCCTGAATCTGCTCCTGTTTTGGAGCAGGCATGAAAAACTGGAACACCCCTACTTGGGTTTTTACAATTTTGAAGAAGATTAGCAACAGTAGACAGAATTGAATGTAAGAGAAGAAAGAACAATTGTTCAGTTCCTACCTGAGAACCTGAGATCTCATTTCGTGTATAGCTAAGGCAGTTATACTGGGTATATTACTGCAGTACAGCTCTCATTAATCAAGAGGAGGCATTTCGTGAAACTCGGCAGAAATTTTATAACTGGATGTTGAAATCATGTCCTGTAAAATATGCAGTCCAATAAGAGGTACAGTCCCTATAAAACCGGAATTAATTTGGGGAAATTGTCTGGGAGGCTTATTGGAAAATGAATGCATTTATAAAACACTAAAACAATTATTAAATTCTAAAACAATCAGTATCAAAAATACAAAGCCATTCTATTTGAAATGAAAGGGAAATGTTCTGGGAAAAATGGTGTTTGAAGATTTTCCAGACTTAGTCATTCAACAACCATTTGTTTGGAGCACTTATGTAGCACCTACTGTGCCCTGGGAAAATGTAGGTCCCTTCCCTTTAAGAACAAGCTGTCCAATATAGGAAAAACAAATCAAAACAAAAAACAGGTGCTTGATCACACAGTATAAAGAGCTTGGTGCAGTAAGAGACTTAGAACAAAGTGCTTTAGGAACACAGAGGCGATAAAAGGGCTTGGGGGATCCTGGAGTCCAAGAGATTTTTTTGGATTGAGGTTTAAAAAAGGAGGGGAGAAAGGTCATTCTAAACACCAGACAGGGCAGGTAGTGTATAGGGGTAGAACCAAAGCGTGTGGCATTTTCAAGCAACAGTGTGAAGATGTGTGTGGTCGGAATGTAGCAGGAGGTACAGGAGAATTGGAGGGAGAAAGAACAGTATGTGGTGGAAGGTAGGAAATAGACTCACAAAGGTATGTTGGTGCTAGAATGTAAAAGACATCCAGATACCAGGGTTTCCAGGAAGGAAAGTTTATAGACCGATTTTGTATTTTGAGAACCCTCTGATCCCACAGGTGGAGAATAGATAGGAATGGGAAGCTGGAGGCAGATGGACCAAGTCGTAGAGTATTGCTCCTAACTTAGGTAAACTCAGCTCAAATTTTTAACTTCATAGGGGGTCTTCTTATAGATATGGACTTCACAAAGGGCTCTCCTCTTATAGATTTAAAGTGAATTGTATCAAACTGGGGACAAGACACCATTTTATCAATGTGAGAAGTTTCAGTAAATGCTCAAGGTTTTAATCATATTAAACCTTGAATGTCCCTTGGGAAGAGGTGATCTCCACTCCCGACCTCAGACAGAAATCCCAATCTAAAAGAAAGACAAGGCACAGATTGCTGTGTTCAATTTAATCACATATTTAAATCTCTTTCAAAAATGTGTTTGGCAACACCCCACATTCTTTCCATCCCCTAGGATATGTTCACTATTTTCCAATCTAGAATGAATGATTTTCTTACAGTTTTTCTCCTTCTTGAATGATTGTTTCAACGTTTTTGAAAACTAAACTTAATTCCCAAGTAGCCTCCTAGATACCTTTAACAGAGAATTTTAGAGGTTTTAAAACTATCTCTTTTCTAAAGTTCTGTTTTACAGACAACCAGGATCTCTCAGAGAACCAGGTTGTATGATGATTATTTTTTTTTTTTATTTTTATGTAGTTTAGACTCAGTACAGAGTCTCTCTGATTTTAATCATCCTTAATGTGACAGAAGATGTCAACAAGAGGGTGCACTTTTAGTGTAGGACTATTGGATTTGATTCTTTTTGTATTAGAGAGTTTAATCATGAACTCGAATTTTTTCCTCCCTCTGAGTTTCTTCGCAGGTCCTTATTTTATCATAGGAAAACCATCTCCAGTCCAAGGGACAAACACAAACTGGAAACAGTAATTTGCCATGCTTTTGCTTCAGTACATAAATCAATAAACGCAGTACTAAATAAAGAAATAGATAAATGGATAAGGTAATATTTAAAATATTCCTCATGATATATTTAGACTTGGGTTGTGTTGAATTTTGAAATTATTAGCTTTCCTGGATTCTAAAATTAGGCTGTTGTAGGGTGGAATTTTGGATATTAGCTTTTTCAAAATGATGTTTTCCATTAAATGTTGCAAAGTAAACATAGCTATGGTTGAGGCTGCTGCCCGGAGGCAAACACATAGTTAGCTGAAATCTGCTTCCTGGTTATAAATATCTCTTGGGATTTCTAATTTGGAGACTTAAAATTACCATCTAGAGCAGGCAGCTAGTGTCCACAGCATGTATACATTTTAAGACCTCCTTTCTCCATCTCTTCCTCCCAAATTATTACAAGCCTGGAAAAAAAAAAAAAAGAAAGGAACTCAAAGAGAATAAGGATATAGTTTCTTAGAGACAAATACTATATGACTTTTCACTGTCTCTCAAGGCAAAGTGTCTATTTCAGCCTTGAGAAATTGTGATTGTGTTTCTTTCTAGTTGTCCTTGATACCAGTCAATGCCTTCAAATGTTTGTCCATGTTCTGTGGGTTCCGCATTTTAATGTCCTGGTTTGCCTCTCTGATGAAGTATAGCTATCATCCCTGCAGACTAGGGTTTTCTGTTTTCTGCCTATACATGCAGGTTTACCCTTTCCCTTTCCTTCCAATAATCCAAATCTTAAACTTTTTTCAGACTCTTGCAATGGCCTCCTGGTTGGTCTTCCTAGCCTGGATTCACTCTGTCCTTCAGTCATCACTGGGCTGTCTTCCTAAAGCAGAACTAAACATTTCATTCCAGCATTTAAACAAGAGTTAGACTTGGCAGTGCTTCCTCCATGCACAGCTTGGCATCAGACCTCCACAAGCGTATCCCAATCTACCTCTCAAGTCTGCTGTCTCAATAGCCTCTCAAGCTTACCTCTGAACATTGGCACACTACTTATGCCCCTGAAATGCAAAAGCTTCCTGCTCCCCTTCTACCTTATTCACACTTTTGAATCAACTTCAACTATTTGAGATTATACTTTTCAAATCCTATTTATTGCTATATCCTCTTCTCTCCCCCATTCATACTTCTTTTTAACTTGTCTAAATCTCATCGCATATTACTTTTCCAATTTAAAAGACACATACCTGTATGTGTACATAGACACACACACACACACACACACACACACACACACACACACACACATATAGTTGATCCTCATTATTGAAGGTAGCTGTTTTACAAAGTTACCATGGACACTGAATTAGTCAATACTGAACCCTTGCTCCTAGAGAATATGCAGGTTTAGTTTCCTACAAGCCTCTGCTCACAACATTTTCATCAGCTGATCTTGTTTTCTATATGCTTCTGTTTAAAGACAGCTTATTTAACATATATTCTTTGTTAGCTTTGAACTCACAGCCAACAGCACTACAGCTCATGCTGGAATGAAGCTTAACTAACATGCACATTTTGTCTGTGAGGTACACCACAGCCTTCTTACACTTAGAGACACCAGACAGCACTTCAGCACTATGCTTGGAGAACAGCAAAATCACCAACAATTTCAAAAACTGCGACACTAAATATACTGTAAAAAGAATACTTGCTTACAGTATGAGAGCTGAAACAAGAAGGCAGAGTATTGCCTTGTTGGACTTCAGCTGACGAAGTGAGAATTGAGCAACTCAAATTCGCCACTCTGTGCATGTCTGAAAAAGAACTGCAAGTATTGATTTGGGGTTACAAATAAATCATAGTGAATAGACCAGTTTGCAAATATGGAATCTCTGGATAATAAAGATCAACCATGAAATCTTTCCTGATGTAACCTGTTCAAACTAAATTTCTTTCTTTTCTATTCTGGCTGTATTTTTTTTTTTTTTTTCTATTATTTACTACCTAATAAGTCCTTCCTCATAATTTGGTTGATTTTATCTGTCTCTTTCCATGCCCCCATTATTACAGCATATTAGAAGGAGCTTCAGGATACCCAGTGAGCCTTCCTCATCTTTGCATCTCCAGTGGCTCTTTCAAAGGGCCCAGCACATAGCACAAGCTTTGCTAGACTAATACCACTCCAGATAGAGGCTTTCTTTACTTCATAGTCTTGATTTTCTTGAAATCATTCTCTAGTAGTTTCTCAGAATCATGTCTTCTTTCCACGTTGCCTATAAACTCCTAATAACAGAAGTACCTCTTCTCCTTTTGTAGTTTCTACAGAGCATTACAAAATACCAAGCATGGCATAGGTTTTTAGTAAAGTGTATGGAATAGATGAATAGCCAACAACGCATGGTGGGTGGTATGGCCTCAGCACTGAGGCTGGTAGCTGGCCTGGGGCTGACAGTCATAGGCGTAAACATTTAAAATTAGCTCCTTGTTCTTTCAGGATGGAAAGGAGACTGATGCTAGCAATTATATGTTAATCAGCAATTTGGGTTTGGATGTTAGAATGGGAAGTGGTGGTGGGATTTTTGCAAGCCTTGTCTCTGATTCAAAATATAGTTTGAGTTTGTTCTTTTATCCAAGAATTTAAACTTGTAATACACATGGAACTGTACAGAGATACTTTAAGTATTAATGAATATCTGGAAGAAGTGTACAGGATTCCTGAATGAAATATTTTCTTCAAAGTCTCAAGAGGAAGTGCAAGGTAAAGCCGGTGAAAAATAAGCTCCATCCAAATTCAGCTACATCCTGGCAAAGGTCAGTGGAGAATTCTGATAATTCCAGTCAAATAGGAATTCCAAAGTCTGCATTAACTTTTTCTGGTTGTGCCCCAAGTTACTCAGTGGTCTTATCTCGATATAGTGGGATTATTTATTCCTGTAACACAGTCCAAGTTTTGTTTATTTTCCTTAAATACACATGTGAGAAAAGTTAATGCCTCTCTGGATTTGAAAACTATTATCATTCCTTTTTACTTGGCATTGCTATGTGAGCCTTTTATGAAATATATCTTTCAACTTTAGTGGCTCCAAGGCATTGGTCTTAAGTACGGTTACTGTTCTTTGTCTGAATGAAAGAATTTTTCACAACAGTTGGATATATACAACTTTGTTCTATTAAGAAAGGGAATTAGGTTTGGTAGGGCTTGAACAAGGCAATTACATTGCAGTGAATTAGTAATAAAAGATTTACAGAATATTGAAAGGCAATCCTTTATCTTAAGAAGAAAGTTTTAGGACTTAATTATTTATGGAAGGCTGTCTTCCTCTTCCAGGGCAGGGATGGTATCATATTTAATTTCTTCTGTCTTTCCGTACCTAGCCCAGGGCCTTGTTCGAATGAATTGGATTAATCGTGATGGCTGCATTAATTCTAAATGAACAAAATAATCACACAGAAAATAAACACATATGAAGACAACTGTGGGTGATAAAAGAAAAATAGGAATTAAGACCCCTGCTATCTTACTGCCTAAGAAGGTTGGCAGTTGGAAATAATACAAGGCAGTGTAAAATCAAATCCTTGCGGAAACCTGTGCACTAGATGGTTCAAGAAGAGCTCTGTGGCTGAAACAACTTTTGCCAAGAGTTGCAAGAAGTATGGGATTTTAAATAACACCGTATGAAAGGAAAGTCATTCCAGAAATGAGAAAAATATAAGTCATGCTGTGTAGAGAAGCAAGAATCTGCTGTATGGGAAGTTTAGAGAAGGCCATCCTGACTGGGAATAACAGATTCAAGTTGAAAATCAGTAGAAGACAGGGTTCCCTGGAAGGTATGATATATCTTGTATTTTGGCTAAAATAAATAGACTTGATCTCAGATGGGACCAATGAGTAGATCTTGATCTCAGATCTCTTTAGGCCTCTACACTTGAAATGTGTGTGATTAGAGATAAGCTTTAAATGTGTGTGATTTAGAGGTAAAGTTTAAATGTCTGTGATTAGAGGTAAGATTCACTTATACTATCCTTTTGAAAATTATCTGAGAATTATTGGAATCATTCTCCTCCATAGACAATATGGTAGCACTTTTTGTAAAATGGGAAAGGAACCAGGGTTGAAGTGTGTGTGTGCGTGTGTGAGTAACCCAGAGAAGGTGTCTGAGCAAACATTTGAGAGATGAGCCTTCTATTACCTGGGGAAAGAGAAATCCAGGCAAAGTCTCAAGGGCCGATTTGCAGAATAAAATAAACAGGAAGAGAGAAAGAGAGATGGGGAAACATAGGAAGAATAGTCCTGAAGTTTGGAGACCTTTTAGACTACTTAAAGACTGTGGAAAAAACTTTACCTTTCAGAGTGAAGGGTTTGGGTCTCAGTGTCTTCTTGTCCCCTTTATAATCCGGCTTGCACACAAGTCCAGGAAAGCAGAGGTATATGGGCAGTAGGAGGAGTGGCGGTGAGGGGGGTGTGGGAGACGGGATGGAATTTCATGTTCCCTGAGAATTTTTTTTTTTCCTTTTCACACTTGTGTTTTGTAGGCTTGCCTTATAGTAAACACCTGCAAAAGGAGGTGAAATTCACTTCACCAGGAAAAGGTGTTTGTCAAGGGGCAAAGTCTACGATGAAAATCATTGACGAAATGTCCTACAAAGTTAGCCAAAAATTTAGAGCCATTAGGGTTTTATCCTGGAAAACAATTGAACAGCAGAAAAGTTTTATAAGTTTTATAAAATTTTACGAAAGAGTGTCAAATTTCTTGAGTAGTGTTTTATTGTCCTAAAAGCCTTCCCAAAGGTTTTGTGTCATTTGGTGCTCATAGCTACCCAGTGAGTCAAGTAAAGCAGATGGCATTAACGCTGCTTTGCAGGAAAAGAAAATGATGGCTCAATGCCTTTAGGAACTTATCTAGGAAAGGTGGTGCACAAGGGGAGGAGCCAAGAGGGAGAGCTGGCACTTAATATTTCTAGTGCAGTGTTCTTCCTGCCATTCTTGGCCACCTTGCTTATAATCCATCCTTGTTCAAAGACCATATGGTCTTCTCCTTCTGCTCTATCAAGCAAGTGCAAGTGAGCTCATAACTGTGAAGAAGAATTTTAATTATATCTCCTCATTACCCTTAACACTGCTGATGATTCTTTTTAGTGCCACAAAAAAAAAAAAAAAAATCCTTGGTGGATTAAAACTTAACCCATATTTTCTACAAAGGTTGGAGATAGCTGTCTTAGGCCAGGTAAGAGAAACTGAACACTAGTCTCAGATCCTCTGCGGTCTAACTCTATTACCTTTAGTAAGTCATATCATTTCTTTGAGTGTTTATTTTTGGAACTAGAGAATCAAGTGCTTGAACAGATAGCACAAAGATCCTTTCTAATCTCAGTATTTTATGAGGTCTGGGCACGAGCTTTGCCCTATTATTGGGGCAGAATGGAGGACTTCTCTTGGCCTTACTCTTGTTAAGTAGACATGACTTGGCCTTTCATCCTTGATATATTGTTAAATGTTGTTAGGTACTCTCAAAATCATTTAACCTGGTCCATCTCAACTTTTTTATATATGAGCCTATGGCTTTAGCCTTTTATTCATATTCCCTGGCCAGTTCTGAATATAGAACATAGATTTGGGGAGATTTGTCTAAAATTCTGTCTTTTGCTTCTGAAAGTATATTTTTTGCCATTATAGAACTGTACCGTTACATTTATTGTAATATTAAAACTATACTTCAAATAAGGATTTATTAGGTCCTGCATTGCTGTAGTCAAGTAGATCCTGAAGTAAAAAGGTAATAATATATACAATCTTTACTATAGAATAATCCATCTCTCTTCTTGGATGCTACCTCTGAATTTGCAAAACTTTAAAATGTATAGTTCTATAGCATTCATCCAATAGTACTGAAAGCATAAATGGGTGTAAGAATTTAACAAGGGCATGTTTAGAGAATGTGATACATGACCCTTTAGCGGTTTAAATGTCAGCAGAAGTAACTGAAATTAAACACAGAACCCAAGTATCTAACTATAAAGATGAAGAATCACCTATTCTGTGATGCCAGACATTGCAGAGTTTCTGTTCTAAAAAAAAGTATCCAACATTCTAACGAATTGAGAGGATGAGGGACTGTATTTTGGAACCCTTGTCTAAAAGGCTGTGGAAAACTGAAGAGCAGTCAGGATGGGAAGAGGATTTTAGATTTGTCATAGGAGGATAATAATGTCAAAACTGTTATGAATGTTTATCTGGGGAAGAAGTAGGGAGACATGAAAAATGCCATAGAATATTTGAATTTCTGACAGAAAGAGTTGAACTTAACCTACCCAATAGTTCCATATATTCAACCTAGATGTTCAGCAAATGGAAGCTGTAGGAGAAAGATTTCACCTCACTATGAGAAGTAATTATTTATTTGTCAGGTCTATCATAAAAAAAAAAAATGGGTACTCTTGAGAGGTTGGGTTCCTTGTCAAGTAGAGGTTGGACAAGCCCTTGACAGGAATGTTTTGGAGCAGTGTGCTTTCCCATAGAAATACTACGTGAGTCATATGAGTAGTTGTAAAATTCCTAGTAGCTAAAATAAGATAAAATAAATAAAATACATGAAATAAAAGAAAAATAAAATACAGGTTAATTGTAATTATCTATTTTATTTAACCCATTATATTAAAAATACTATCATTTTAACATGAAGTCAGTGTGAAAATTATTAAAGGGATATTTTACATTATTTTTTCTCATAAATCTTCCAGGGTCTGTTTTATACTTACAGCACATCTCAACTGGAACTAGCAATATTTCATGTCTTCAGTAGTCACCTGTGGCTAGTTCCTGCTCTATTGGACACTGCAGTTTTAAAATAACCAACCTTGATAACCAACCCTCAAATGCTGTTACTCAAGAAAAGATTCTTATTTAAGCAGCCAGGGGGAAGAATGGACATGATTTGCAGGCAAAGGCACTTTGTGGTCAGGACACAGTCGAGGCTGTCAGGGTAGCTGCTTAGACCTGGGGCTGGAGGAGGAAGGAGGATATGCTATCCCAGATTGCCTTTAACCCATAGAGCAATCTTGTATAAATTACAAAAAGGACCCCCCTCAGGACAGGTAGCCTACAGAAAGACACCCCTGAGTATGGAGGAGAGCCGGGCCGGGAGCCCTCATGGGGCATACATACGCAGCTATGCAACTCTGGCCCTGCCTGGGAGCCAGTTTCTGTAGCAACTGCAGTCTACAGTCTTCAGCAGTGATTTCTCAATGTATGTAGGTTACAGTTGTCTCTCAGAATTCCATGAAAGCCAAGATCCTCTGCCTAGGAAAAAAATGCCAAAAATTCAGAGAGTGGCTGAGGTCCATGGACTACCCCTGACAGCCCTTGCCTGAACCCCTTGAGTCTGTGGACCTGTGATTGATAAACCTGGCCTCGGTAATAGGCCTCGGTAATAGGTGACCACAGTTCTTTCCAAGGCTCTAATTTGGCCCATTTTTTGCAGGGGGCAGGCAGGAAGTTGGAAATACATAAATGTGTTTCTCTCTCCCCTGCCTAAAATAGCTTTCATGGACAGGAATTGAATGCTACCTGTTTTCCTTGTTTATCTTGCCAAGTCATTATTTTTCTCTTAACAATTTGGGGACTTTTTCCTGCTGTCACTGGCACTCCCCAAAATTCTCACCTGTGGAGCGAAGAGCACCTGGTGATAGCTAAATGGAAGCAATGAATGTTTTGACACCAGCCAAGGAACAAGCAGGTCATTTTGGTCTATTTTTAATGTCATCCCCTTGGCATCTCCTTCCAGTTTTTTTCTTGCGGCACCACAAGTCACTCCTCCCCTGCCTGCTTCCTGTTGTGATAAATGCTGATGATCACACAGGTCACATTTTATATCAAGAACAATAGACTCAGCATGCTGGGGCCCCATCTCGCTCCCCCAGGTCTTGCTCTCTGCTCTTCCTTGCATGTCAAGGTTACCAAACAGTGAAAGCCAAGAACACTTGTGGGGTTTTCACCCCCTGTGAGATAAGTTTGCAGGGTGTGTTATTTATTATTGTTGTTTTCAAGTTGTTTTTTTCACCCTCTCTCCTTAAAAGAGAATTTTACTTCCTGAATTGACTGAATATTTCTGGAAAAGTTAAAATCTTGGCAACAGGTAATGGTTTCTTTTCCTGCTTGAGTTATAACCATTATAATCACCCATTTAACCTGATGAAGGTTAGGTTATTGAGAGGGATACCATGCTGTATTATGCCTTTTTGATTGCCACTGTGGCTCATGTTGGAGACAGAACAAATTAAGAGCTGTTTTGAAAACTGTTTTAAGAATGCTTAGCAGTTCAGAGACGTGTGATAGCTGAAGAAGGAAAAGGAAAAAAAATACATTCTAAGACTCCAACAGCACATTCAATCTCAGGGGAAGATAAGATGTTCAATTAGATTGTGCAAGCATGAGCCTCTTTCGTTCAGTCATTTTTATACCTTGGGGAAGAGTGGCTTTTAGGGATTTATTTATCAGGGTCTGTGAGATATTGAGTCCATCTTGAGTCAAGCTGTTCCCTGAGGACTTTAGGAAAGTGGAGACCTAAAGGGTGCTTTTTTAAAATCGCCTTTGGTCCTTTAGCAATGCCTTCCTGTTTCAGAAGTCTGTGACAATGCTGAGTCAAGTAGGGCTTTATACTGCCCAGATACTGTTCCTGCACTGATACCTAGAGATTGGTAAATGGAAACTTTCTTTTGGTCACCTCCGAGTCTATGAGCCAATGACAGTGCAGCCTTTGCAAATGATGCTGACAAGCTCAAGCTACCTCAGCTCCCTCTTGGGTGACTCCATAGAACTTCTGGGTCTATGTTCAGTGTCATAATTAGAAAGATTGATTCATTGGACAATGTTTAATGAATATAGAAATTCTCTTGTACCAGGATAATGGTACAAAGTTACATATATTAGAGGTTTGAGAAAATTAGCATGTGTTACTGTGAGAATTGTCTCTGGAGAGGGAGAAAAAGGCAATCTATAAAGGACTCAATGGGAAGTTTATTAACAGCTTGAGACAGAGGTGTTTTTTAAACTTTCCATCTTATCAGTGGATTGCCATAGTGCCTCTTACCAGTAGATACATAGTGAGTATTGAATTCAGGAATAGAATATAATCACTGCCTATGGTTTACTGAACCATCTCTACTCTTTTGTATATAGTTTCTGACTTCAATGGCCACTTGTAACAAAACAATTCCAATTTTATACTGTGTTAGATGTTATCAGGAACAAGGAAATTGAATAAATATCACCCCACACCTGTCATTTAAGTGTCAGTCAGGTCACCTGTAAATATTGCTCATTTAGCATGTCTGTATGCAGAATATTATATGAGGTCCTGTAAAGGATTCCTAAGAAAGTAAAAAGGAGTGATTCCTCCTCTTATGGGGCTTGCCTTGGAGTGGGGAGAGCCTTAATACAAGCTCTCACACATGCACACGTACATATATGCAGGAAACGTCATTAGATACCTGCAAATCCCAAATGTATGGAAAATAAGAACATGTCAACAAAGTATTTCAGAGATGTACAGTTGAAACAGATGATAGGAATAGAGTTAGTCAGGTTGTGTGGGGCTGTTTCTATCAGAATTGGTAGAAGAGAAACCTAGATGGATAGAGAAGAGAGATCACAGCCATTGGTTTTTAAAAATTGGGGAGGATAATGGATTTATGGACAGCAGCAGAGGCTTGGTTGGCCAGAGCTGATGAAGGAGATCTTCCTGCCTTTCTCATACAATGCTCGACAAGCCTGGATTGGGGGAACCTGTCAGAAAGGTGTGCACCTCTCAGCATGGTAACAGGGTAAAAAGAAAAAAATGTGACAACATGGATGAACCTTGAGGACATCATGTTGAGTGAAATAAGCCAGCCACCAAAGGACAAATATTGTATCATCTCGCTAATATCAAATAATTAAAATAAAAAAATTCATAGAGGCAGAAACTAGAAACCAGGGGCTAGGGGTAGAGAATGGGGAGTTAATACTTAAATTATAGGAGTTTCTATTTAGGGTGATGGAAAAGGTTTTGTAATGGATAGTGGTGTTGGTAGCACCACATTGTGAGTGTAATTAACGGCACTGAATTATATGAACGTGGCAAAAAAGGGGAAATTTTCGATTGTACAAGTGTTACTAGAATACATATTTTTTAAAAAATACATACAATAGCAACACAAACAGGGAACCCTAATGTAAATTAGGAACTACAGTATACAGTGCAATGATAATAATATCATTGTTTCATCAATTGTAACACATGCACTACACTAATGGAAGGGGTTAATGATAGCTGGGGGGCTATATGGGGACTCTGTATTTTCTGCATGGTTTTTCTGCATAGCATTTCAGCAAAAATGTTACACTTCTCTAATTACAAAAAAATCTAGAAATCTGTCCAAACATGGCAGCTAATAGAGATAACCTCATAGCTCTACCGGACTTTCCAGGTCAGTGAAGTTGATTTGGTTTGAGATACTCATTGGTTTGCCTTTGGTGAAATCTTTGTTTACCCAGAATTGAAGTTCCCATCAATAAAATAATTAGATAAACTTGGATTTACTGTGAAATAAAAATTGTCATTGCATTTATGCTGAAGCATCTATAGTCTTGGGCTCTTTTCCAATACATTTAATTGTAGACACAAACTGATTTTATCAGTCCTTCTGGCCATACTGGGATGGATACTTGACCCACGTAGCATTACATTGTGTCAGGACTTTTTATGCTCGTTTTTGTAAGTGAAGATGTTACTGCTATGCCCCGCTCATGCAATTATTGCAAGTTGGAAAGGGCAGGAAAAGAAGATGCTCAGAGATTGCTGTTGGGAACATATTTTAGCTAAATTATTTCACTCCCTCTCTACCTCATTCATTTATACATGCCTGCATTCACAAACTATTTACTGAGTACCTGTTAGTGACAATATACTAGGCAGGTCTACCCTGAGGATGTTTATAGTCAAGGGGAACAAAACCAGTTACATAAAGTAACTGTATATACCACAAAATAACAAGGATTTTGGAAGTCCAGTGAAGGTAAATCTACTCCTAGTTGGAAGCATTAAGGAAGGTTTCATAGAGAAAATGAAGGTTTACAAGACCCATTGAAGATACTGGGATTTAGACTTGTGAAAATAAAGGTACGAGCATTTTAAATTGAAGGAACAGCGTGAACAGAGACACAAAGGCAGGGATTTTGAAAGAATTTGTAGGGGAACCATAAATTAGTTTGACTAGGACAAGGATCAGCCAGCTTTTTTTGGTAAAGGACCAGGCACTAAATATTATATGCTTTGCTGGTTATACTATCTCTGACACAACTACTCAACTTTGCTGTGAAGCGCAAAAGCTGCCATAGGCAATCTATAAACAAATGAGTGTGGCTATGTTCCAATAAAACTTTATTTGCCAAAACAAGCAGCAGACTGGATTTGGTCCACAGACTGTAGATTGCTGATCCCTGGACCAGGGCATGGAGAGCGGGAACAGAAAGAGTAGGCCAGGGAGGGAGACTGGGGGCACAATTTCTAAAGGCTCCTAGCTATTCTAATACTAACATGTTATTTGCTAGCATAGCGCATTATTTTTCATATTTCTGTTTAAAGTGTTTACTCAATTTTACAATAAATTGCCTTTTTTTAAACATAAGAGTTGCTACTTGCCAGGTTTTGCAGGTCACCCTTTCTAACCCACCTGTAATATAGTCCAATACTCCAACAACTTTCGAGAAGCAACTTGACCCAAGGGCTTGAATATAAATAGTAAGTGATCCCATCAAATAATATTAGTAACAGGATGACCAATGATCCATATTTGCCTGGAATAATGGGGTTTCTAGAGCATGGGACTTATGGTGCTAAAATCAGGACAGTCCTGGGCAAACTGTGATGGTTGGTCACTTAAATTAGTGAACATTAGCACCGCAAGTGGGAAGCAAGTACCCACATCAGTTGTAGATTGAAGTTAGATATCCATTGAGAGTGGGAAATTGTACACTAATGATTGTTTCACCAAAGTAACTTCAGGAAGGAGACAGCAGATAAGCTACATAAGGTGGTTTTCAGTTCCAAAACTGGGTTATGGGAGGCAAGGCGTACCGGGTGCACACATTATTGAAACATCACAGAATCCCCAGCTTGGTCCTACAGCTTTGAATGTTCCTGGCATTTGGTTTTGCATAGCATTTCAGCAAAAATGTTTGCACTGAGATAGAATATTCTTGGACTTAAAGCCTAGAAGTTCCACAATTGTGGATAAGATGTAGATTATTTGATCAACTTGCATCCAGTAAAGTCTCTTCTTCATTATTACTCATTTTTATGGAATATTGTTTGAAAAATATATGTTTTAATATTGAGCTTTGAAAAAGTTTTGGGAAGCATCCTTCACTGACCTAACTTTATTTGAATCTGGGTGCTCCTGCACTGCATTCTTCCTCGTCACATTTTCCTTTTTCATTTACAGGAAATCATATCAGGGTGCTGAAATGTGATTAGAGGAAGTGACGATATTGAGCACAATATACAGAAGTTTCTGATTGGGGACTTTGAATGTAGTTTTCATGGCCCTTGCAAACATGAACTTTCAATGGTAAAAATTGACTGAGTAGGTGATAACTCCTGGTTGGATTTTTGAAAAGAATATCTGGATAAAAATGAATTTAAGTCATATTATATACTGTCAACTCCAGCTTTTGGTATCTCACTCATTATGTGACTACTAGAGTCACCCCTGTGCACACTAGAGATAGTGGAAACACTGTAGATATTTAAATAATATTTTCTCCCCACTTTCAGCCAGGTCCTCTGTCAAAAGCCGATGTTTCTATCTTGTGCATCCCTTTTGGAACTCTGCTTGGACGTGTATCTCTTAAGCACAGTGTCTGGTTGCTCATAAGCATCTTTATTCATCCTGCACCCATGTCTTTGTGCCTCTTTCCTCGAGATCCAACAAAACAAGTCCTTGTAGCATGTCTTCCATGTGGTGAATCCATGGTGTTCTGCTTATCCCTGTTACCTTGTTCCCTTCCCCTTTCCTACTGTGATTTTATAGTAGTAAGATAAACTACTGTGGTATTTTGGATCATTTTGCTTCCTTAGGTTGTTCATTTTAATGCATAATGTTTCCTTTGGGTAATAGCGTCTTCTATTTTATCAAGCATTCTTATTAACACTGAGTTGAATTTTCCACTATGAATGATGTGACCTCATATTTAAAATATAATCTAAGGTTTTCATGGCTGGCATTTATTGAATACTTCCTCCTGTGCCAGGCACTGCTGTCATCCTCTTGCATAAATTATTTCAATTAATCTTCATAACAACCCTACTCATTATGGTCTATTATAATTTCCACTTTATAGATGAAAAACTGAGATGCATAGAGCTTAAAATCCTACCCAAGGCATATGCCACTAAAAGGCAGAGCCAGAATTTGAACCCGGGAAGGTTATGTCCACACCCCTAACCACTATACCATGTTTTCTCTCATCTTAAATGCGATTGCTCTGGGCTCTGATCATTCAGATTTCTCAGGGTCCTTGAATAATTGTGATGAATGTTATTTTTCTTCATACCATTTGCAGTAGTAAAGAAATACTAGGCATAAGAGATTTAAATGTGAGCGCTGAATATGTCTTGTCCTGAACTTACTACAAGAAAACACCTTTCTTGGAACCCTAAAGTGGGTATTTAAAAGTAAATGATAGTCCGTATAACTGCTTGTTGAGCTGTACACCAAAAGTTAGCACCTTTCTGTATGTATGTTATATTTTACAATAATGGAAATAGCCAAAGTTGTGGAACTTTGACCCATGACATTCTTTGAAGTTTGTTCTCTAACTACTTGTTAAACCTACCTTGAAAGTTATCACTGTTAAAGTTCATAACAAAAAAATGCATTAAAAAAAAGTAAATGATAGTCCATGAGTTCATGCTGATATAATCAAATAATCAGATATATATAAATGAGGGAGAAGGGACAAATATCCCATTCAGAAGAATTCTAAATGATTTACTCCCTTCTCAATGAAGTGGAGCATAACTTTCTACCCCTAAAGAATGGGTTATTTGTAATGACTTCTTGCCAAAGAGTATTATATAGAAAGTAGAGAAAAGAGTAACTTGATAGTTGAGAAGCATGACAAACACTACCTCAGCCAGATGATCAGGGCCAACATAATAGTAATAATCATGATGATGTCACTTTACCTCTATGGTCTGCCTTCCAAAAGTCCATAGTCTAATCATGAGAAAAATATCAAACAAATGCCAATTCAGGGACAGTTTACAAAATAGTTGAACAGACTCCTCAAAACTGCCAAAGTCATCAACAACAAGGAAAGTCTGAGAAATTGCCAAAGCCAGGAGAAGTCCATAGACTTCTAGGCATGATGACTGAATGTGATGTTATATTCTGAATGGGATTTTGGAACAGAAAAGGGACATTAAATAAAACCAAGGAAATCTGAAAAAAGTATAAACTTTATTTGTGCATTAGTTTAATTATATTATAATGTATCAATATTGGTTGATTCTTTTTGACAAATGTACCATACTAATATAAGATATTAACAGTAGTAGAAGCTGTTTGGGGGGTACATGGGGACTCTCTGGACTATCTAAAAACTTTTATGTAAACCTAAAATTATTCTAAAATTAAAAGCTTAATGTTTAAAAAAATGACTAACAAAGGATAACCTAGAATGGGAGGTGTATATGCAGATGGTGTAAATACATTTGTCTTTGTGAATAAAATACTTCTGCTTTTCAAACTCAGAAACAATAATGCTGTGTGCAGCATAAAACAAGATCAAAGAACAGCGTGTTATGAAATTATCTAACAAGGAGAGAACGTGGTCAGTGGTAGAAGTGCTAGCACTCTGTGCCAATAATGGAGGCCATGACCCAGCAGTTTTATGGGGACTTGGCAGGTGTGTTCTGTTAATTTAAATGTCAGCTCTGTTGGGTACAATCTACTCAGAAGAGAAGAAAAGGTGGCAAAGTTGTATCATACTTCTGAAATATTAATAGTGTCAGTGAACTTCAACTTGACAACAAAACGAGTAGTAATGCATTTAGGAGAGGAATCAGGACACGCAGAAGAAAAAAGAAAACCTCAGTGAAGATTTACCATCGAGTGTAATATTGATAGGATTAACTTGGAAGAAATATTGATGCTTTGGAGTTAAAGTTATGCTACCAAAAACATAAGAATTGACCACATAAAAAGTTTCTCCATTTGCAAAACCTTGAACCTTAAGTTCACAAGGGGGAAAGATGTTCTGACTATATTTCTAGTAGTAAGGCTACTAATTTTTAGCGGCAGGATTTAAATCAAGATAAAGCTACTCATATCAGAAAGTGATAAATTGGAAAAATTTAACAGGTCATATAGTCTTCTCCATTTATCACCACCTTCCTCCCCCATAAACACATACTTTGCAGCATGGCTTAATATTCCTAATAGAAGAGATACTGAACAAAGCACTGCAGTCTACTTTGTTGACCTATCATGGTGCTAGTTATTCAATGGACAGCAAATTTTATCCCAAATGTTTAAGTTTGTATCTTTTTTAATCATATTTTAATTGTAGAATATAGCATATCTACATAGAATAACTTTCCAAATGCCATTACTTAAAAAGCAAATTTGAAAGAATGTTATGGGTTACAGTTCCACAGTATGTGAAATACAACACATACACAAAAAGTGACAACCTTCAAACTATAATCCAACAAGTAATAATCTTGTAATAATCTTCCTCTTATTTATACTAGTATATGTACCTTGGGAGCACTGGGAACTTTGGATTTGGGTCTGGGGTATTGAGACATGTCAGAAAGACAGAAAATGGAAATGATAGTTCCTAGGCCTCTAAGATATTGAGGGCCAGAGGTTTAGAAAAATAAATCATTGAGGCAAAAAATAAGGTAGAAACCAGCCTATCAATAGTAGGACACATTCAGACACAGAGATGACAAAATAATGGTGGGTTGATAGGTAGGTGCATGAAATAGGTATTTGTGTTGAAGGTCAAAGACAGGTAGACTTTGCTCTCCATGTTAGGAGACTGAAGACCTACAGAAGTGAGGAGTGCAACACAACGTGTCCAAAAATCATGCAAGGCACTGGCCATTCAAAAGACCTTGATTCCAAAAAAATAAAGACGAGTCTAATCTGGAAATTTTTACATAATTCCTGCTATCACTCAAAACTATCCTTGAAATGTAGGCATTCCAGGGCCTAAAGTGAAGGTAAGCCTTGAAGGAAGTCCGGGATAGATGGGGAACACCATAGGCTGATCTTGGTTAGAGAAAAATATGGTAGTAAAGAACAAAATTTTTTTAACTCAAGAGTTAAGCAATTTTTTTTAAGGAGACTTAAAATGGAGATGAAGTATTAGTTTATCAAACAACTAGTTGTAGTCAATTTTAAAAACTTCAGAGAAAAGGAAAGCATCTAGTAGCTTCAATGTAACTATATATATATTTATCCAATGGCCTACAAATTTTTTCTAAATACCAATAATGCAGTGAATAATCAAAGCAATTAACTGACTTAAGGCGAAAAATAATCATCCTCATTTATCTTAAGTAATTTAGATATTTTTTATTAATTTATAGATAGTATTTTAGATAATTTTTTACTTGAAATATTCAGAGAATTATATTAATTCCTAAGTATACATATTGTTTTAGTTTCCTAGGCTGCTGAAGCAAATACCATGAAATGGGTCGGGTTAAACAATGGGAATTTGTTTGCTCATGGTTTTGAGGCCGGGAAAATGTCCAAATCAAGCCACTATCAAGGAGATGCTTTCTATCAGAAGACTGTGGCATTCTGGGACTGGCTGCCAGCAATCGTTGGTACCTGACAAGGCAAATAGTGGTGGTGATACGTATCAAAAGTGGTGGGTTCTCTGCCTGATGTGCTCAACTGACCATTTCCTGAGACACCAGGGTTTCAAAGAGAGAAAAAGTTTATCACTAGGTGCAAAGCAGGAGATCAGATGGCCTATCAGCCTAAAAATCTGTCTCCCCAAACTGCAGTAATTCTGATAGTTTTCTAGTATCAAAAGATGGGCAGGTTTTAGAATAATGAGCAAAGTGGCTTAAGATGACAAGGTTAGATATGATCTAATTATTGGGCATATGCATATTGATTGCATGCTTAGTCACAGAATGTATGTAAGAAAATGGCAACCTTACTATGATGATGGGCTTGATTTTTAGTATTATAATGAGGTATAGGTCACTTACAGGTTAAAGTCTAAGCTACTGTGCATGTCAGGCAGGCCCATTTTGATTAGATCCAGCTGTGTCTATCAAGATAGCCTAGGAATTGGGATGGGTTCATTCTTGACTGGCTCAAGGCCCTTCATTAATAAGCAGTAGGGGCTGTCTTTAGTGATTATAAGACTCTGAAGTTGAAAAATAGGATAAGTGTGTATAAAGTGAGGGTCAGTCACAAGGTTTTTACAATCACAAGACAAAGACTATATATTATACAATCATTATCAGAGATCAAGGCCACTGAATTACAGTTCAGAGATTTTTGGGTATTTCTCTCTGTCTAGTCTAATATACAAAAAGTAAAAAGGAATATCTATATAATGATTCGGTAATCATAATCATCCCCTAAACCTTAACTTCTCAGTTTACAGTGTCTCTGGGTCTCTTCCTTCTCTTCTGAATTCGCATTCAGCTTCTTGCTTCCTTGGCTCTCTCTCTCTCTCCCTGTGTCTGGATTTCATTCTTTTATAAAGGCCTCCAGTGATAGGATTAAGACCCATCCTGATTGAGGTGGGCCACACCTTAACTGAAGTAACCTCATCAAAACATCCTACTTGGCAATGGGTTTACAACCACAGAAATGGATTAAATTTAAGAATATGTTTCTCTGGGCTACACACAGCTTCAAATCACCACACCTGTGTAGATGAAGACTCCATGTAAAGAAAAAAGAAATTGGCTAGAGAAAAATAAGCAAAAGTGCATGCATATCTCTACTTTTCAGTAGCAGTATAGATCCTACAAAAAAGATGGTATATACTGAAAAAAAACCTACAATATTTATTTGCGTTTAAGTCTTTAAGTAGAGGAAAATTATATGTAGCTTCATAAGCTGAAGATTAAAATGTTTTGGTTAAAGGTCCAAAAGGAAAAGTCTTTTTGAAATCAATCATAGAGGATTTTGGCACACTTAATTGAGTCTAAAAGGGTAGAAATATCAGATAGTATAGGGTTAAATGACCCAAATTTGAATTGAGGTTTTGAAAAGTTCTCCCGTCCCTTCTGGTTAGAACAAGAAAAAGAATCAAGGAAGAGACACGTAAGCTGCAAACAACTGATGGTGTAATACTGAAGGAAGGCAGAGAGAAAGCCGAACCCTTCACCTCCTGTCCTACCTCTGTTTCCTCTGCTAGGGACAAAAGATCATTGGCTTGATCATGGTAACAAATATTTGTAAAGGCATAGGCAGCACAGGCACTTAAGAGAAGGAGCTGAAGAGTGTGTACGTTTTTAAGCCACCCTGAATGAGTTCAAGTCTGCTTGACCAGGTAACATAAAGAGAAGGGTCCATGAGATCAATGAACCACTGGCACACATGAATTACTGTTCACTAAACATTTATTATGTGCCCGCACTGTGTTAATTTTTGAGAAGACAAAGATGAATGAGTGAGGGACCCTCCCTTCAAGGTATCAGTGCACATGCTGGAGGAAAGTGAAAAACAGTAGATAATAATGGCACATACTATAGTAAGGAGGGCCACTATGGAATCTCAGAGTGGGTTTAAAAGACAGCAAGAGAGGATTAAAAGAAAAGATGCTGTTTGCATGGGTTAAGGATGAGTAGGAGTCTTCCAAATGGACCAGTTGAGAAACCCATTTCAGAAAAGCAATATTTGCAAAGGCAAGTCACATTAGCAGTCACTGGATATCTGAGCAAAGTGCATAGGGTTTTGCTGTTCCATTTAGGAAAATTATTTTACTTCCAAATTTGTTTTCTCTTCTATAAAGTGGGGGTAATAATATAAGCCAGGTCAAAGGGTTGTTGTATTAAATAAGTGCTCCATAAGTGTTACTTGTTATAACCACCAGGATTAATTAGGTATTTTTGATTACAAAGTGGAAATGATCTCCCATTAAAGGAAATGTGGCAGATTTGACCTAGAAGGAAGGATGACTAGGTGAGTTAGTAATTAAAGGAAAGTACAAAAGTTGTGGATTAATGAGACTTTGTCTATTTTGAGAGGACAGGTTTAGTGACATGCCACAGGTTTCCTATCCTTTTGTGATTAATATTTTAATCAGCCTGAATGAGTGCTTATGTAATTTATAGATGACATGAAGCTAGGAGAGGCTGTGATGACTTTGGATGACATTATCCAGCTTCTGCTTGATGTTGATTGACTAGCTGAAACAATTATTTAAATCTGACATGATGAAATTTACATTTGAACATGAATAATATAAAGTCCTGGCTTTGAGTTTACAAAAGATCAGCGACAGAATGGGAAAGGACCTGTATTAGCAGAATCATAGGTGGAAAATCAATTATTGGGAATTTTAGTATTAAGATCAGTGTTGGTCAGCACTAACACAGAATGAAAGTGATTTAGATTGTGTAAATAAAGGTGAAGCATACCTAGAATGGTAGCAGTGATTGTCTCATTCTTCTCTCTTTTGAGGAGACCGCTGAAAGAATTGGGGTGATCTCTATGCTGAACTCTAAGAGGCCTATATAGGCAAATTAGTCCACATGTACAGGATCACTATCAGGATGGTATAGGAACTTCATTTTCTCATTTAAGAAATGGATCTGAAAAGGATAGGACTCAGGGCAAGACAGTTCCTGCCCTTAAACATGTGAACAGTGCTCATGAAGAAAAGGATAAAATTAATTTGCATAGGTTCTGGTGGTAGACACAGGATGAATGAATGAAAAATAAAAGGCAGAATTTAGTCTTGGCATTAGTAAAATCTTTCCAAGTCAGATGGGTTCAAAAGATATAAGGTGGAAGATGATGAATTAGCCAACAATAAAGCCTCCCAAATATGATGTAGATGACCCAGGTGAAGACTTGATAGAAGAAATCAGTTTTCAGGAAGGAATTGGGCTAGGTAACCTTTACGTTTCATCCAACCCTAAGTCTATGATAATTAGTATCATTTTATAAAGAAGAAAAAGAAGCCATAACAAGAAAGTAACTATTTTGGATGTGTACTGAATGTCAGTACTTCATAGTAAGGTTTGGACTGATATAAACCTGAGAGAAGACTTACAATGTTAAAAATGAATGGCTATAGTAAAAATCTTTCCAGGTGCTTGTGCTACAGGGAATTGCAAGCAAAGGTTGAGGACTAATTCAGTTTACCATTTATAAATGATCTGGAAGAATTAATAGCACACACATTGAAGAGAGTAGGTGTTTTCTAATTTAGTCAATATAGAAATAAAAGAAATTGTTGAGCATTTTTTTTTCCTTTTGGGATGCCAATAGAGCCAAATATGCTGAAATAAGAAGGGACTATGTGATCTATTCACTTCCCATCTTCACAGTCTTTAATTCTATAGTAACAACAAACTACAGTGAAAGCTGTGAGCATTATTGGTACTGGTTAGTTGTGATGTACACAGGAAGCAGGATTCAAGGTTGCTTTTCAGTAGAGATTTTGGTTTGGTAATTTGGCTCTAAGGAGACATTGATTAAAAAAAAAAATCATTTAATTATACCAAACTAATGGGTAGCATCTGGTTTTGATTCATTTAATCTTAATGGGAAAGAACAAGCCATTACTTAGAGTGTCTTACAGTCTGTCTTATTTCTAGTATTTTTAGAAATCATGTATTCCTCTTCAAATTGATGTAATATAATTATTCATTAATAATTCTTCTTGATGTCTCTGGAGTCATTTCATTACCCACAGTCATTAAGCATCATTTTGTGAATGTTTGCTATGATATTGAGATATCTATACTCAGTGAGTCATTATATTCATTGGTTTATATTCTTTTAGTGAAGAATATCCAGTGTATTTTGGATGAAATAATTTCATTGAAACATTTTCCAGGAACCTTAGGTCATGAGTCCACGGGGAAGAATAATACAGATATAGCCTCTAGATACTAACTCCTAGACATCCCTCATAGAAAAATTCTGATTTAGCTGAAGGATTCCATTCTACTTCCTGGGCCAGTGGCGTGAAGATTTGTTCACAACTTCCTGGGTCCCAGGTTGTAACATAAAGCAGTTTTCCACAGAATGATTATCATAACATTTTTCCATTTAATGATGGTTTGTATTAGATCAACTCTATTATGGATGGGTTCAACAGCCTTTGTTTAAAAGGCCTGGAAACCCAAAGACCACACAGAATATTGCTTCCTCTGATAATGGCATTCAGGATTTCAAACTATAACCAATTTGTCAAAATAGGAATGCTGGGCCTGCATCATAGGGTGAAATGTTTGTCATGGTAGGTGTTTTTAGTTTCCCAACTGCTAAAACAAATACCACTCAATGGGTTTTGTTTAATAATAGGAATTTTTTGGTTCACCATTTCAGAGACTAGAAGGCTTGTTTCTTCCCTGGGTTAGTATCTTCTGGTTGGCCAGGAACCTTCGGGGTCCTTGGCTTTTCTGTCACATGGCAGCGCGCATGGTGGCGAACTTCTCATTTCTCTTCCGGGTTTAGTGAACTTCAGCTTCTGGCTGCTCCTCGTGGTTTCTCTTTCTGTGTCTAATTTCCTTTGCTTATAAGGACTTCAGCCATATTGGATTAAGGCCCACCCTCATTCAGTTTGGGCACACTTTAATAACATCTTCAAACATCCTATTTACAAAGGAGTTCACAACCACAGGACCAGGGGTTGGAAACTGAACATGCATTTTGTGGGGGACATGATTCAATCCAAAACAGTAGGGATAACTTTTATTAAGTTAGGATCAGTTCTAACTTAAAAATACATTATCAGTTTGGTTGGGTCTCTTTCCCTTAGAGGTTAAATCAGTCTAACAATGTATCTGTATAAATTATGTCCCCATTTCATTGAAAAGAACAGGTATAAATTTTCTTCAAGCAAATCCAGTGTATGAAGGCAGTTTATACAATAGAGATGTTAGTGAGTGACTATTCACACACAAAAGGTTTTTAATTTTACGAAAGGGTGGCACACAAGGTTTCTATAACCAGTGAGCCTGCATGCATTTAAACCAATACTTTAATTATCCAAAGTATCAAGAATAAAACTATTGTGTAAAGTAACATATACTTGTATTAGCTTATTTGTGAACTTTGGTGAAATGAGTGATTTATAAGTGATTGACACAAACCTGGCAGGAAGCCTAGGACTGTGAAATTCAGGAATTTCTGATTCTCAAGGCAATTGACCAACACAGTTTTTGTTTCTATAAGTATAAATATAACTGTTATTTGTAATAATAATAATAATATTGACATAGTACTTTAAAAATACCTTAGGAAGGACAAATCTTATCTTTCACAATTGCATAGAAACTTTAGATTTTTTGAAAGATGGAAAGAATACATTCATTCATTCAACAAATACTTATTAAATTGCATCTTACATACTTGACAATGTTAAAACAATCAATAAAATTAAAAAAAGATCATAAAATAATATAAAAACTAGTTTGTAGTAGTTATGTGTAAAATTACAGTTCTAAGTTCTACATTGTCCATTGTTGAATTTTTAAAAATAATGATTATGTATTACCTTTTTAAGTAGAAGAAAATAGCAATAACCATTAAAATATTTTAATGTTTTGAAAAATAAATGGCCTACTTCTGCCACCTAAAGACAATAATCTTTACTTTTGAAGAATATCAGATTTTTATGCATATGGTTTTGCTTTTTAAATAAAAGCATACTATATATTAATTTTATGTTCTAATATTTTCCTTTAGAATTTTAACTAAGTTTTTTAAATGAGTTATTCTAAACTTTCTTATAAATATTGTTTTAATGATCATAATATTCCTTCATTTAGGCATCACCATTTGTTTAACTATTATTGGAAATTTAGTATTATTAGAAAATTATTATTTGAAAAAATTGTTGGGAAAGAAACACAAACTCTATATCACTGGGGAAACAGTAGATTTTTGCTAGTATCAATAGTGCTTTATTTAGAATAAATTCCCAGAAGCAGAAATATCGGATAATAGTATATTGAGCACTTTGAGAAATCCCCTAAACATAATTGCCTGAGAGCTCTCAACTATTTTCCTTACAGCTGTATGTGCATCTACCCATTCCTTAAAACTTTTACCACTGTATGTGTGCATGTGTAAAAATGCACATATGTGTGGGTATATGTTTTATATGTATGTACACATATACAAATATTTTTCTAACCTATAGGTGAATGGTAGATTAATTTGGGTCATCATAATTGCTAGTGAAATGGACATTTTCCTTTCCATATTTCATATGTGCAGAATCTCAAATCCCTCTGTCCATTTCATATTGTGATTTTATATAAAACTCTAGGATCCAGGTGAGGACAGCAGGACACGAGTCTTTACACCCATTTATCAGAGTGGCTTCTATTATCCAAGGACAGACATCCAGTTACTGGAAGTGGGGAAAAGAGTCCAGATATCCTGACTTCCGAATTAATTATGTCTATTGACATTTTTAATGAAAAATGAAAAAAAGTGAGTATATCTGTAATTTCAGGCCAACTTTTGAGATGGAAGATACATTTTCTAATGATGAATAGGCTAATTATGTTCTCATAAATTAATTGGTGAACACGGTAGTCAGAACTACATGATTTTAGAGCTAGAGGGATCCTCAGCTAATTCAATCCTCTTTTTGATAGTTGAAGAAACTGGGAATCAGAGAGGCAATGTGGTTTGCTTAAGGTCAGATAAAGAATAAATGCAAAACAGGGATCAAAGGTCTTGCCTTCTGGACACTAGCCATTCCATTGCCCCAAGCAAACTGCTTTTTGTTTTGTTTTTTTTCCTTTAACCCAAATGTGAATTCACTCCATTATTAAGAGATGTTGTTTAAAAAATATTATTCTGTCTTCATAAATGTATTGGAGGTAGAAGAATTCCTATAAAAAATATTTTCCCTCCTTTCTCATGCCAGAAGGGATTTAGACAGCCATAAAGCCTAGCATGCAATGCTGACAAAATACAGAAAAGAATCACAATCAAATTAAGTGATCAGAAATGAAAACCAAGATGCTTCAATATGGAATAGTGGAAATCATACACAGCAAACATAAATAAAATAAAAATACCTGTTCCTGCTTGATCTGCTAACTCACCACTTATTCAGGTCACAAATAACTTGTTCTTAGAAAAGAGCCTCAAATTTGATTTATTTCCCTATCCAAGTAAATTTAAAAAGGCTGCCAAAGCTTTCCATTTATATCTCATATATCTTACCATTTTGTGGAAGAGAAAGGGGGAAAAAAAGAGAGAAAAGAGCTTATATTTTTATGAAGCTAATCAGATGAGTGTAGGCGGAGTTAGCTTTTAATTCTTATTTATTATTTTCTAGGAGTTAATATTTCACAGAAAAGAAAATTTAAAATCTTTAGAGGATCATATAAGAATGGCTTGAGGATTTTCTACATCCTAAATTAGTAGTTAATCATTGAATGCCTACTTCCTTCCCCTTTTTATGTTTTCAGGTTCATTTGAACACTAAAGAGAAAGTTTCAACTCACTCATTTATTAGGTTAAGCTAGGGGTCAGTGAAAGTTTTCTATAAGGGCTTAGATAGTAAATATTTTTGGCTTTTCAGGGCATAGGGTCTCTGGGAACTACTCGACTCTCCCTTGTAGTGGAAAGGCAACAATGGAAATATGTAAACAAATGAGTATGGCTGTGTTACAATAAAACTTTATTTGTGGATACTGAAATTTGAATTTTATATAATTTTCACAAATCATAAAATATTGGGGTTTTTGTTTGTTTGTTTTTTCAACCAATAGAAAATGCAAAAACAAACCATTCAACCATTCTTAGTTCCAAGCCTTAAAGAAGGTGGCAGCAAACTTGGTTTGACCTGGGGCCATGTTGGCTGACTCCTGGGTTAAACTGAGTATCCTGATTGCAGGGATTTTGTAGCTTCTCCTAGGGCCCCTTTAATAAACAAGTACTTCTAAAATGTTTTGCTGGAACTAGTGAGACTCACAAATTGTCTCACTGTTCATCCTTCTGTGGAACTGGAAAAAAATGGGAGAGAAAGAAAGAAAAAATAAATGCTCCTTGACTTGCATTCTTCTTAGGTAGTTACAGTTCCTCTTATAAACCTATACATCTTTGTTTGATGCTGTCATTCTTTTAAGATAAACTGTTGTGCATTAATTCTCTTTGAAATTCATCATTCTTTGCCATGGAAATTTTTGGGCATGTGTCTTCTCTTTGTGTATGAAGATGGTGTCTAGAGCATGTGATAGGATGAATTATTGGTTGTGATCAGAAATATTTGCTTATTTTCTTAAATAAACTAATATCAGCATCTTTGTGTAGTACATATAGAGTCACTGGAAGAATGATTCAGATATTGTATTTCTTTTAATAGATTTCTATACACAATTTAATCTATGTCTGCTAAATATCTGGATATGTGGAAACATATGGAAACTTTACATCTAGATATCTACATGTTTGGTGTTATTTAAACACATATATATGAAAAAAATATATATGATTGAAAAACACATTTTTAACCATTAGCATGCCCTAATTTTATAATCAAGTTTTTAAATTGAACTAATCAAATGGTATATGGGGAAAAATATAGCTAATATAAACCATGGATAGTAATTAATATTACTATTTTATTCTTTCATCAATTGTAACAAGCATAACTTCTGCTTATAATAATAGTAAAATTACAAAAAAAGTGCAATCAACAATTATAACAAATGTTCCACACCAATACAAGGTATTGGTGGTGGGATGGTGTATGGAAATCCTGTATTTTGTGCATGATTGTTTTGTAAACCCACAACTTTTCTAATAAAAATTTTCAAAAAAAGAATGTTGAATTTTGTCAAATGCCTTTTTTGCATCATTCAAGATGATCATGTGTTTTTTTTCCCCTCTGATTTATTGATGTGGTATATTACATTAGTTGATTTTCTTGTATTGAACTACCCTTGCATACCTGAATTAAAACCCACTTAGTCATGGTGTATAATTCTTTTAATGTACTGGATTTGATTTGAAAGTATTTTGCTGAGGATTTTTGCATCTATATTTGTTAAAGAGATTGGTCTGTAAATTTCTTTTCTGATAGTATCTTTGGTTTGGGTATTAGGGTAATGTTGCTTCTTAGAATGAGTTAGGTAGCTTTTCCTCCTCTTCAATATATTTTGAAGAGTTTGAGCAGGATTGGTACTAATTCTTTCTTGAATGTTTGGTAGAATTCTCATGTAATCCATCACTATAAGTCCTGAACTTTTTTTTTTTTTTTTTGGGGGGGGGTGTTTTGATGACTTATTCCATCTCTTTACTTGTGATTGGTTTGTTGCGATCTTCTATTTCTTATTGAGTCAATGTTGGTTGTTCATGCTTTTCTAGGAAGTTGTCCATTTCGTCTAAGTTGTCTAGTTTGTTAGCATATAGTTACTCATGGTATCCTCTCATTATCTCCTTTATGTTTTCAGAGTTAGTAGTTGTGTTCCCCCTCCCATTTCTGATTTTATTTATTTGCATCCTCTCTCTTTTTTTCTTTGTCAGCCTAGCTAAAGGTCCATTGATTTTATTGATTTTTCTCAAAGAACCAACTTCTGGTTTTGTTGATTCTCTCTACTGTTTTCATGTTCCCAATTTCATTTATTCCTGCTCTAATTTTTATTAGTTCTTTCCTTCTGTTTGCTTTGGAGTTGGTTTGCTGTTCTTTCTCTAGTTCCTCTAGGTGAACAGTTAAGTTCTCGGTTTTTGCTCTTCCTTCTTTTTTAATATAGGTGTTTAGAGTAATAAGTTTCCCTCTCAGCACTGCCTTTGCTGCATCCCGTAAGTTTTGATATGTTGGGTTCTCATTTTTCTTTGCCTTGAAATATTTACTGATTGTCTTGTAATTTATTCCTTGACACACTGGTTGTTTAAGAGCATGCTGTTTAGCCTCCATATATTGTGAATTTTCCAGCCTTCCACCTGTTACTGATTTCCAGCTTCATTCCATTATGATCTAAGAAAGTGTTTTATATAATTTTAATCCTTTAAATTTATTGAGACTTGCTTTGTGTCCCAACATATAGTCTATCCTTGAGAATGGTCCATGAGCACTTGGGAAAATTGTGTATCCTGTTTTGGAGTGCAATGTTCTGTAAATATAAGTTAAGTCTAGTTCACGTATCACACTACTCAAAATCTCTTTCCTTATTGATCTCTGTCTAGATGTTCATTCTATTGATGAGAGTGATGTATTGAGGTCTCCAACTATTATTGGAGAAGAGTCTACATCTCCCTTCAGTATTGTCAGTGTATTTTGGGCTACTCTGGCTCCATGCATGAATTATTATGACTGTTATGTCTCTTGATGAATTTTCCCTTTTATTAATACATAGTGTTCTTATTTGTCTCTTTTAATTGCTTTACATTTGACATCTGATTTGTCTTATATTAGCGTAGCTACCTCTGCTGTTTTCTGGTTGTTGTTTGTGTGAAATATCTTTTTCCAGTCTTTCACTTTCAACCTATTTTTATACTTGGGTTTAAAGTGTGTCTTTTGTGGACAGCATATAGGTGGGTCCTGTTTTTTAATCCATTCTGCCACTCTATGTCTTTTTATTGGGGAATTTAATCCACTAATATTTAATGTTGTTATTGTAAAGGTGGTATTTTTCTTCTACCATTTTGTCTTTTGGATTTTATATATCATTTATTATTTTTCCTTCTATTTTCACCCTTACTGAC
The DNA here is from genome assembly GCF_015220235.1 of Choloepus didactylus. Taxonomy (NCBI): domain Eukaryota; kingdom Metazoa; phylum Chordata; class Mammalia; order Pilosa; family Megalonychidae; genus Choloepus; species Choloepus didactylus. The sequence continues at coordinate 27,949,616 of NC_051322.1, read as the reverse complement.
AATCTTTATTTCTACATTATTCTCCAAACCTCTCTCTCCTGTCTTTTCCTATCTGCCTTTAGAATTTTTTGTAGAGCCAGTCTTGTGTTCACAAACTCTCTCAGTGTGTGTCTGAAATTTCTTTAAATTCTCCCTCATTTTTGAGGGACAGTTTTTCTGGATATGGAATTCTTGGTTCACAGTTATTCTCTCTCAGTATCTTAAATATGTCATACCACTGCCTTCTTTCCTCCATGGTTTCTGCTGAGTAATCCTTACATAGTCTTATTGAGCTTTCCTTGTATGTCATGGGTCGCTTTGCTCTTGCTGCTTTCAGAATTCTCTTTGTCTTTTATATTTGACAACCTGATTATGTCTTTGAGTAGGTCTATTTGGATCTATTCTCTTTGGGGTAAACTGTGCTTCTTGGCTCTGTAATTTTATATCTGTCATAAGAATTTGGAAATGTTCAGTGATTATTTCCTCCATTATTCTTTCTGCCCCTTTCCCTTCTCCTTCTGTTACACCCATAACACATACTTTTGTGTACTTCATGTTGTCATTCAATTCCCTGAGACCCTGCTCGTACTTTTCCATTCCTTTCTCTATCTGTTCTCTTGTGTGTAGGATTTCAGATGTCATGTCTTCTAGTTCAGTAATCCTTTCTTCTGCCTCTTCAATTCTGCTGTTATATGTCTCCATTGTGTTTTTTCAACTCTTCTATTGTTCCTTTCATTCCCATAATGTCTGCCATTTGTTTTTTCAAGCTTTTGAGTTCTTCTGTAGGGTCACCTAGTGTCTTCCTTATATCCTTCATCTCTGTTGGCAAATTTTCCTTCAACTCATTGATTTGATTTAGAAAATTTGTTTGAACATCTTTAATTAGTTGTTGCAACTCTTGTGTCTCATTTGGAGTGTTAATTTTTTTTCCTTTGTCTGAGCTATATCTTCACGCTTCCTGGTATGACTTGTGAATTTTGCTGTAGTTTGGCATCTGATTTCCATGATTAGTTTATTCTAGAGGTCATTTTCACACTTTAACCTAGGGTTTTATTGTCTGCTGGCTTTGTTCCTATGCATTCTTTGATATTCAGTTCACCTTATTCTAGACCTCTAGCATAGCTTCTGTTTAACTGATCAGAATTTTTATGTCCTGTTTTTCTGATTCTTGCCCTGCCTTTATGGGTTTTTTTGTTTGTTTGTTTTTGTTTTTTGAGGAAGGTCTCCCCAGATTGGATCAACTGCAATCAAATTTTTCGAGACAAGACAGGCCCAGGAATCATGAAGAGGGTGTAATCTGTATCAAGGTTCCAAGGAAGGAGACCCAGCAGGTTGCCAGTCTTTCCTGTGAAGCCTGTTGATTCTGTCCTTTTTCTATCCTCCCAGCAGGTGGCACCATCTGCCTGCAGCTCTCCACCAATGTAAAGTGGTACACTGCCTTTAATTCTCAGCAGACCCTGTCACTTCCAGGGGCATGGCTTAGACAGTCTGAGGCAAAGGGCAGGCTTAAACTGTTTCCATTTTCCAGCCCCTGAGGCCTAAATTCTCTGAATGAGAGCCGCCAATTGTGCTGGGTCCTGTCCTCCTCCCTTTCACCTGATTAGTTACCTTGTCTCTCAGATATTCCTTAACTCCACCCTTGCCTGGAACAGTGCTGACAAGTGAAAAACCTGCTGCTTTCTTTATGCTAAAAAGTAAAAAAAAAAAAAGAAAAAAAAATCCTTTTCAGAGCCAGTCTACAGCCCCCTGGTTCACCAGTCAAGAGCCGGAGTTGGTGCATGGTTCTGTGTGCCTCTTTTCTTGGGGCACAACTTTTTTCTAGTATTCTGTATCCAGCCAACTGCAAATGCCTCTGCTTTGGCATTTATTTTTATTTTTTTTTTCCATTAGCCCCACCTCCTCTCTGCTGCAAAGAAGGCTCTGGGTTCCTTTCATGCTTTCTCTGGGTTTATCTGTGCTTGGAGCTTGTATTCAGCAATCTGAATTTATTAACTAAATCCACAATTGAAATTGGTTGAGCTACCTTCCCTTTCTCCTAGTAGAGACTGCTTCCTTTTCCCCTGGGTAAGTGATTCCAAATCAATCTGCCATGCTATTGGGGAAGGGGTGCCAGCCACCACAGATTGGGAGACTGACTTACAGTTCTGTGCTGTGATCTTGGCCCTTCCACCTGTTCCAGACTGGTGTACAATGTGTGTCAGGCCACAGAAGTCCACAAAACAGTTGAACCAGACAGTTCCTGGCTGTTTACTAACTGCCCTAGAGGATGAACCAAATTCCACACCCCTCTATGCTGCCATCTTGCCCCCACCAAAATTGAGTTTATAGATATTTTTTAGGTGATAAGTGTGCCTGAAAATTCCAATGGGGAAACACTAAGTAAATGGGACTGTTTTTTTTAAGCCTGTAGCCAATGTGAGAATTTGAACACTAACAGTTGATCCAGGTGCTTTCAGTTCAAAAGAGGAAGCTCATCCTTAGAGCTATAATGAAATCTTATGGTGATATTCACTAGCTGGAGGATTTTACATTAAATGAGAAAATGTGTGTAGCCAGTATTTTGTAAATTTAAAAGAACTTATACAAACATTAGAAGTTATCTGTTAGACTTCCCTTAAACCACTAAATTTATTTTTCTCTCTTTTTTTTTTTTTTTTGACGGAGCTATTTCTAAGCCCAGGGATAAGTGTTTTCATCACTAGCTTTCCTCTAGTCGGCTATGGATGCTTTCTATTTTTATTATTTTGCAATTGCTAATCAAGAATATAACTGACTGCTACCTCTAGCCCTGCACTGAAATGCTGTGCAGAAGGCATCGACGTTAACGCTGAAACTCTCAACAGACTGATGTCTCATTAGGGGAATAAAATCATCATGCAATTAATTACAAAATTGTTTGATACTGACCACAAATGTGGCCAGTTAGAATTTTAACCTGGCCCTAAAGGAGAGGAGGGGTTTTGGAAAGGATCATTTGAATAGATGTAAAAATAATAATAATGATAATTTGACATATTCCTCTGAAATGTTCTCTTGGTGATGCAACAGGCATGAATTTTAAGAGGAGATAAAAATGGCATCAGCATCAATGTCTAAGCTAGCTTTACTGACAACTGACATTAGGTAAGTAAATTCCTGAGCCCCATGTTCCTTACTTTATAAATGAAAGGACAATGTTTAGTGTATTCAAACTGCCATTCTTATTTATATTACTTATTTATTTAGACACATAACACTTTATTTCAAAGAATGGAAAACAGCAGATAATAATGACCCTGTCAAGTTTGAAAGGAATCAAAGTGGCCAGACAAATCAATTTGTTTTTCACCTTTCTTTGAACAAAATTACAACTATCAAATTTGCTTCTCCACACACTGCTATGTAAAGGCCTGATTTATATATTGGCATGATTCGAATAAAGGTTAAAAGATGCATATTATCAAGTGTAAGCAAATATGGTGCAAGATTATTTTATATCTAAACAAATTAAGGAACAAGAAAGGGAAAGTTTTAATCATTTTCTTGAACCAAGGGTAGGAAAAGGGAGTTCTTAAGTCAGCATCTCCTTTATGAATCCATTAAAAATTCACATTAAACCTTAAGAGAAAATACTGACATCTGTTGACCAGCTCAATCATCAGTTTGTAAGGAAGAAACTCATCATCTCTCATTTAAGACAAGGTAGCAATCTTCATCACATCCATAGAAATTGAAAAGCATCTGTGTGTGACAGGAAAAGGAAAGAAGGCAAAAAATGGATGGAGTCAAATATCAGAGATCTAAAACTGGGTCTATTTGGATAATCAAGACTACACATAAATATAGGTTTTAATGCCAGTTTCTACAATATGATAAATAGTAATTTCACTTTAATTACAGCCATCATGACTGTAAACTCATTCATTTGCTTGTCTTTCCTTGAATGAAGGTATCAGAAGAATTCAAACCTTCTTAAAATCTTCATGTTGTAAGAATCCATAAGTCTGAAAACATGTACACTATTTTTAAATATTAATTGACACTGAGGACAATTTTCCGAGTTCCTGCTCAAACATTTCTTTCAAAACTGAAGGAGCAGTGTGCTTAAATATTAGTAAAATTTCTGTGGTGTCATCATCTATCACCAGTAGTATGCTTAAAGCTTGCCTTCCGAAGCAGGCATGTGTAAGTAAGGATGGGAAGGCTGACCTTTGGACATAAAGTTCTGGAACCTTACAGGAAAACTGAGTTTAAAGTAAGGTATTCCCTGGTGAATCTGCCTTGAATATAGTGACAATCCTCTTTGTACTTGGATATAAGTAAAACCATCACTTGTCATTAACTAGGGCATGAGCAGTCTCTGTTGCTTTGAAAATTAAGTTAGATTTTTCTCCATACCTATATTAACTCTATGTTTGAAATAGACTTCTTGGAAAATTGCATTGGCTCTTCTTGTTTCCAAAATTTTCATTTAGTTGGTTCCATTTAGCACATCTGATTGGAATCTGCTTTTTGTCCCTTGGCCAAAGCCTCAAATGTAACTCAGTAGGGTTCTATGTCAAAATCCTGAGAACCCTGCCTTATTTTAGTCACTTGAATTGCTCAGATTTTTTTGTTTTACACAAAGAATTCAAGAAATTCATAAAAGGTTTACAAGAGAATAGTTGCTTCATTTATATTCATTTCCATGGTATTATTTGCTTTATATTCATTGTTCTAAGCACTTTCCATGGAGATGAGATGATTTTGAAATATATTCCTGTGCTGAGAATCCCTAGCTCTCTTTTAAGTACATTAGACAAGTAGTTGTCTTTAGATTCAAAATCCCTAAATATGCATTAATAGCCATCTATATTTTTTCCTATATATTTATTTGTGTCATTAAGAAATACTGTATGCCTAATCTCATTCCTTTGCTTTCTGACAGTTGAAACACATTTTGAGAAATTATATGTAGGTTTAAACTATTTCTTCAAATGGTAATTTTAAGAATAGCTAACTTCAGTAAGAGGAGGAAAAAAGCTCTTCTGAGTTGGGATGACTCTTTTTCTCATTGCTCTCTGAGCCTGAAGTATGAAATATTGTTTTTATAATCTTTTTTTGGGTGAAGGGCCTCTTTCAGCATTTGATGAGATACTTAATGTAAGAAAAATGTGCCAGCATACAAATAATTACATAACATGTCAGGGATTCATAGAACCCGTAAAGTCTATTGAGGACCCTGGAAGCCAGGTGGAAAACCACTTTGGAGAATACACTCTCTATGTACAAAGCACAATAGCTTAGGGCATTTTTATATCAAGATAAGTGGCTAGAGGATGGTGATTAGAGAAAGAGATTGCATTTAGCAGAAGCCAATGAATTGCTTTCTCACACTACTTACCAAAGGGAAACAATGTTGAAATTAAAAGACAATGCAAAGTTCTTAGGGGGCTAAGAAAGAGGTCATGCCTGGGAGTAAGCTGGACTTAGTTCAACAAGTTATCCAGCTAAATGGAGGGACTGCAGTCCGGATTCTATGCACTCTGAAAAAAAAAAAAAAAAAAGATTTTTTTTTTTAATTAGAGAATGTGCAGGTTTACAGAAAAGTCATGTAAAAAACAGAGTTCCCATATACACCTCCCCATTGTTGACACATCACATTAGTGTAGTACTTTGGTGAAAGAATATTAAAATAATAGTATTAACCATAGTCCATAGTTTACATTAAGTGTATTTTTCCCATATACCCCCTATTATTAACACCTTGTACTAGTGTTGTACATTTGTTATAATTCATGAAAGAACATTTTATACTTCTACTATTAACCCCAGTCCAATGTCCACAACAGAGTTCACTGTGTTTTAATGTTTTAATCTTCTTGCATTCTAGTAACATACACAACCCCAAATTTCCCTTTCAACCACAGTCACATACTTATTTCAGCACTGATAATTACCCTCACAGTGATGTGCTACCATAACCACTATCTATTTCCAAACCTTTATAATGAACCTAAATAGAAGTTCTGTACAAATTCAGCATCAATTCCTCATTCTCTACTCCCAATCTATCCCCTGGTAAACTCAAATTCTATGAGTTTGCTTATTATAATTAAGTCAACAGTGAGATCATACAATATTTGTCCTTTTGTGTCTGGCTTATTTCACTCAGCATAATATCCTCAAGGTTCATCCATGTTGTCACATGAATCAGGACTTTGTTCCTTTTTATAGCTGAATAATATTCCATCTTATGTATATACCACATTTTCTTTAGCCATTCATCAGTTAATGGACACTTGGTTACTTCCATCTTTTGGCAATTGTGAATAACACTGCTGTGGACATCAGTGTGAAAGTGTCTCTTTGAGTCTCTGTTTCAGTTCTTCTCGGTATATACTTAGAAATGGGACTGTTGCGTCATATGGTAATTTTATATTAGCTTCCTGAGGAACTGCTAAACTGTCTTCCACAGCAGCAGCACCGTTTTACATTCCCACCAGCAGTGAATGAGTGCTCCTATTTCTCCACATCCTTTCCAACACTTGAAATTTTCTGAGTTGTTTGTTTGTTTTTTGATAGTAGCCATTCTAGTGGGTATGAAATGATATCTCACTGTGGCTTTGATTTGTTTTTTCCCTAATAGCTAGTGATGCTGAACATCTATGCATGTATATACTCTTTGGGGACAGGTGTATTCAAGTCTTTTGTCTATTTTTAAATTGGGCTATCCTTTTGTTGTTGAACTGTAGGGTTACTTTATGTATTTGGAAAATTAAATCCTTTACGGGTATGAGACTTCCAAATATTTTCTCCCATTTAGTAGGTTGTGTTCTCATTTTTATGATAAAGTGAAACTTTTTTTTTTTTTGAGGCACAAAAGTTTTTTAATTTTGAGGATGTCCATTTATTTTTTCTTTTGTTGCTTGTGCTCTGGGCATAAAGTTGAAGAAACCACTGCCTACCAGAAGATTCCGAAGATGGCATCTCTACATTTTCTTCAAGGAGTTTAATAGTCATGGTTCTTATATTTAGGTCTTTGATCCATTTTGAGCTAATTTTTGCTTATGGCATGAGTTACGGGTCCTCTTTTATTCTTTTGCATTTAGATATCCAGTTCTCCCAGAACTGTTTGTTGGAGAGAAGAAACCGTCCCAGTTGAAAGGACTTGGCTGCCTTGTCAAAGATTAATTGGCCATAGATGTTAGGGTCTATTTCTGAACTCTCAATGCAATTCCATTGGCAGATATATCTATCTTTGTGCCAGTACCATACTCTTCTGACACTGTAGCTTGGTAATATGCTTTAAAGACAGGAAGTATGAATTCTCCAACTTTGTTCTTCTTTTTCAAAATGTTTTTGGTTATTCTGGTCCTCTTACCCCTCTAAATAAATTTGATAATTGACTTTTCCATTTCTGCAATGTAGGCTACTGGAATTTTGATTGGAATTGCATTGAATCTGTAAATCATTTTGGGTATAACTGACATCTTAATGATAATTTAGTCTTCCAATCCATGACTAAGTTAAGTCTTCTTTGATATCTTTTAGCAATGTTTTGAAGATTTCTGTGTATATAACATTTACATCCTTGGTTAAATTTACTCCCAGATATTCAATTCTTTTAGTTGTTATTGTAAATGGAATTTCTTTCTTGATTTCCTCCTCAGCTTACCCATTACTAGTGTATAGAACCACTACTAATTTTTTGTGGTGTTCTTGTATCCATCCACTTTGCTGAATTCATTTATTAGCTCTAGTAGCTTTGTGGTTAATTACTTGGACTTTATATATATATATATAGGATCATGTCGTCTGCAAATCATAAAAGTTTTACTCCTTCCTTTCCAATTTGGGTGTCTTCTATTATTTTTTTCCTTCTCTAATTGCTCTGTCTAGAACTTCCAGTACAATGTTGAATAATAGTGGTGACAGTGGGCATCCTTGTCTTGTTCAGATCTTAGAAGGAAAGTCTTCCATTTCTCACAACTGAGTACCATGTTAGCTTTGGGTTTTTCATATATGCCCTTTATCATTTGAGGAAGTTTCCTTCTATTCCTCTCTTTCTAAGTGTTTTTATCAAGAAAGGATCCTGAATTTTGTCAAGTGCCTTTTCTGTGTCAATTGAGATGATCATGTGGCTTTTTCCCTTCATTTTGTTAATGTGGTATATTTCATTAATCTATTCTATATCTGTTCTTCTGACTGTATGATTTCAGCTGCCCTGTCTTCTGGGTTACTGAATCTTTCTTCTGCCTCTTAAAATGTGCTATTATATGCCTCTAGTGTATTTTTAATCTCTATTGTGCCATTCATCCCCATAATTTCTATGTTTCTTTTTACACTTAAAAATTCTTCTTAATGCTCATCAATTGTCTTCTTAATTTCCTTTATTTCATTATGCATATTTCTTTCATCTCCTTGAATTGATTTAGGAGATTTGTTTGAACAACTTTGATTAATTGTTCCTACTTCTGAGTCTCCTCTGAAGTTTTATTTTATTCCCTTGACTGAACTACATCTTCCTGCTTCTTAGTATCATTTGTAATTTTTTTGCAGATGTCTAGGCGTCTGATTATCTTGATGAGTTAACTCTACAGGTCCATTTCTCCCTCTTTTCTACTGTTTTATTGTTGATTGACTTTGTGTTAAGGCTCTTCTTTGACACTTGTTCTAACTTTTTCTAGACATTTAGAATAGCCCCTGTTTGATTCTTCAGATTCTTCAGCTCTTCTTCATCTGATTCCTGCCCTGGGTATGTGATATAATTTTTAAGATTGCATACTTTATGCAACTATTTCCCCTCAGGAGAGAGCTTCCTTTCTTCTGTTCCTTCTCTGTGAATCTTGATCTGTTCTGTTTGTTTTTGTGCAGACTTTTCTCCCCAGCTCCTAAGATTTGTTTAAATTCTCTCCATCACTCAGTGGCCAGTTTTTTTCACACTTTTCAGTTCTCAAACTCATCCTATCTTACAAAAGTTCAGTTCAACCACTCCCTTTTTCTCCTGTGAGGCTTTTCTGCCTCCAGTTGCTTACCCATTAGGGCATCCACCCCAGGGAGCCAGATGGAGTCAATCCAGAAAGGTGAGTCACTTCAGAAAGGTCTGTTTTGCCTTTAGGTGGTCCAGCCAACTGAAACTGGATTCAACGTGGGCACAGCAACTCTGTTGTGTTCTTCCCACTGCCCTGGGGGCCATTTTGTGTATAACACTCCTCAGCAGCCTGTGTTCCACCCTGGGGTCTGGAGTCTTAGATTCCTATGCCTGGATATGCTTGGAGTTGTAACTCACTTCTGTGAGTTGCTCTCTGGTCTTTGCCGTGGTGGGAGGGGGTGAGCCCTGCCATCTCTGTGGGACTTCCAAGTTGTGCAGGACCAATTTGTAGGAGGGGAACCAGAGTGAATTGACAGGTCTGAGAGGGAGTTTTCCCTACCTGATGATGTTTTTCTGCTTCTTTGATTCAGTGGTGGGGGAGTCCTTCTCCAGTCTCCACCACCCTCCAGATTTCTAAACAAGTGGGATTTGTCCTTTTATTTGCTAAATCTCTAGGAGGCATTTTCAGGGGAAGTCTTACATTGCTGTGTTAATGACATCACCCTCTGGATTCTATGCGCTTTTAAACATCTCTCAGAATTACACTTTTATTTTCTCAAAACAGATAAAGCCCAGTCCTAAAGCAGTTTCTAGTCTATTTGAGGATGGTCAGATATCACACTGTTGTTATAGAAACTTACTGTGACCCTGAGTTAGGGACGCACAGCATTCATGAGACTGAGGAAGGTAATAAAGGCCCAGGGTCCTAGGGAGTGGCAGCAAAGAGGGAATTTGCAGCCACAAGCTCGCTGTGCATGGCACGGTAAAACTATCTATTTTTGCTCAACAATTGGAATGTGCAGAATTTTGTGTATAACCTGGCTTGGATATATTTGTCAATTATACCATATGCCATAAAAAGGGACAAAGTTATAAATGAACAGAACAATAAAATTATTACAGTACCTAAACCCTGTAATAGCATAACAGGAAAGGGCATGGTTTGTATACAATTAGTTTGAATCCAGAATCTGCCTTTATTGTGATGTGAGTTTAAGAATATTATTAACTTTATATAATACTTAAGACTGTAAGAACTAAGTACTGGTTGTTGGAATTATTATTAGATTTGACACTACGAAATGGCCGATACTCAACTTTTTTTTTTTTTTATCCCATAAAGACCAGTTTCGTAGGGTTCAACCTAATAATACTTGAAGGAGTGGAGAAAGTTCTTACCACCTTATAAATTTGAGATGTTATCTACAAATTTAAAAAATCTAACTGAATATAGTCATCAAATATTTATTGACTAAATATAATGTTATCTATTAATAAAACGATTCTACCAGGTAACAATCTATAGCATTATTATTGTGCTGCAATGTGTGAAAGTGAGCTAACTGGAGGGACAGCCTAGTAGAGTGGCAAGAGAATGGACCAGCAACCTGGCTGCTGGGCTCACATCCTGGCTCCATCACTTATCAGCTGTACAGTTACAGGCTTAGGACCTACTCAACTCCCCTGTGCCTTTAAAACATTTGTGGGGAGTCTGTTGCAGTGATGGAGTAGATTTGTACCTTGAATATGGTGGTGGTTATATGAATCTATACATATGATAAAATGTCATAGAACTATATAGCCACACATAAAAAAAAAAATAGAATCCATGCATGCAAAACTGGTGAAATCTGAGTAAGTTCTGTGTTTAAATGATTGTATTGTACAAATGTCAGTTCCTTGGTTTTGATAATGTGCTATAATTCTGTAAGCTGTTAATGTTGAGGGACACTGGGTGATGGGTAAACAAGACCTTTCTAAGCTATTTTTGCAACTTCTTGTAAGTCTATATTTTTAAAAAAAATTAAAATAAATATACTTACAGTGTGACCCAGCAGTCCTACTCTGATATTTGTCCTACCGAAATTAAAACTTACATTCACACAAAAACATGTACACTAATATTTATAGCAGCTCCAATTATAATTGTCTCAAACTGGAAACTACCCAGGTGTCCTTCAGCAACTGAATGGATAAACAAACCGTGGCCTATCCATACAACGTAAAACTACTTAGCTATTAAAAGCAACAAACCATTGATATAAGCAACAGAAAACAAAAAACAGAGGTGAAATAATGATGGCTCCTTGCAGGCTTGTTGCAATGATTAAACGAGCTTCTGTACACATATTACGTTCTTAGACTATGGCCTGGTTCGTAATGAGTGCACTGTAAGTGTCCACTATTATTATTTCCTTGAAAAAAAATCTATTTTCTTGTTGTTCTAACTTAGACAAATTAGGAAGTTTTTATAATTTTGTGTTTCATGTATTTACTGTATTTCCCTATGTGTGTGAGCTTACACATACACACACACATCTCATTTAGATATGTACACTCTTAAAAACACAGACAAGGTGCTGGAATTCAGCAGTGAACGTGCAAGATGTGGTCTCTGTACCTATGGGACTTCCGTTCTAGATAATATCCAAAAAAACACCTGTTAAACTTTTCAATTAAACATTTTAAATTCCAATTAGATTAGGGTCAAAAGAAACTACACTTACTCTGAATTGTCTTGTGCATTAGAAAAACTAGGATTTTTTTTTTAACATGTACAATTTTGGTGTTGAGACACAGGACTAAAATTTACCATATGTGCTGACTGCTAAGTCAGGCTTTTATGAGGGAGTTGCTATATTTTGGAGAACATGGTTTGAATCATTTATAAGTGTGTGTAATAACAAGCTATATCATAACAGGATTTACTGGACTTTTACTGCCAACTACACAGCCAGGCAGTACATATCCATCAATCTGTACTGCGTGTGAAGTGCTGAACTAGATAAAATAGAAATAGAAGGCATTTGAGTCCAGCCTCAGGAGTAAAGTATACCTGGGTTCAAATCCTAGCATAGTCGCTTGCCACATGTTTGAAATTCTACAAATTATTCAACATTTCCAATCCTCCATTTTCTCACCTGGAAAATGAGCCTAGTAGTAATTATCAACCTTATAGAACTACAGTGAGGTAAAGGGCTTATCACAGGAACAGGCATATATAAAGTGCTAATAAATATTAGCTATTATTTTTAAGTATAGTTTAATTATTTGGGGAAACATGACTTAGGTATTTAATGAGGAAAATACAGTGATATAAAATGGTATAGTCTATACTCTTATAGACATGCTCTTTAAGGGGAGCATCATATATATTTTAGGATACTTGCCATCAAACTTCACAGACGATGTGGCACTTCCTCTCAGTTACATATGTGCAGGTTTCTATTGGCATTCTGTGGAAGAAAACAGATGTCTGTTTAGTAGCTACTAAATTCCTGGCCCTGTGCTAAAAGGAGAACTCCAGGAGCAAAATGTGATCAGGAGAAAATGATAGGAGTGAGGTTGGGTGGAGATGTTGGAGCAGAGTGCTCAGATTGACGTTGACTCTTTATGTTATGGCTGGATAGTTCATTAAAGAAATGCTGACTGTGAAAAAGATTGAGGCAGCATGCACTGCCTAACAGTGCTATTTGGTTCTCCCAACACCCAGAGATTAAATGTAATTTCTATCATGTATACATTCTCTAAACAGCTTAAGTTATAGGGAACAATTTTAATCTCTATAATCTTAAAGTTGTAGCTGAATGCAAAGAAGAGCAAATAAAATGGAAGTAGTATACTTGACCCTGTGCCTGTGAACTAGTGACTCTCTTATTTAAGACAGATACTTCCTTGGTTGTGTGTGTGTGTATTAACAAACACAGACACAAATGTCTCTCTCAATTAAGACAGTTGCAATAGATTTTAAATAAATTATATATTGGCCAATATAATTTAATGCCATTTATTAACCACACTGTATTTAAGTAATTCATACTGCAGGCTCAGCAGAGCTAGCAAACCTCTAATGGTGTGGCAGATAGTTTGAAGCACCCAGAATTATACACATTATGCCTATTGGATGTTCTCTTGTGGTTTGCTCAATGGCTTGAAAACAAACATTAAATGGCATTTAAATAGAAATTCCCACTGGATTGCTTAGGCAGAAGCAGACATTTCTCCCATTTGTATAGAAATATTTAGATCCTGAAAGCAAAAGAGATGTATAGTTTAAAATGTCAATTTGATTTGAAAAGTTTCCATGGTTTGTTGGTTGTGTATAAAATGTTAATGTTAAGCAACTCTACACCATCCCTTAGTATTTCAGGAATAAATGTATTTTAAATATATTGATTCTTGTTACTAAATCAATAATGTGATAACAATTTTGAAGGAATACCAAAAGTTAAAACAAACCTGTTAGCATGATTTTCACATTTGTTGAAACCACCTTGATCTCACATTATGATGTTTAGAACATGAGAAGTTTGAACACTAGTGTAGTTTATTCTCAAAGTACTAAATCCACTGAGATGGGTCCCTGCCATCTGATTTAACATGTGACATAAAAACAGCAGCTGGTAATGATTTGGCAGACAAGCGCTTGAGTTTTTTTTTTTTTTTTTGGAATAATTATTTTGTTGAATTACTTTTCTCCCCTCTGTTTCTTTCTTTAATGTGCACTCCAGTAAAGGTGAACCTCAAAGTGGTTTAGTGCCTTTGTTATATAAAATTGTTATTAGAGAATAAGACTAATCAAAGATTTGCTGGTTAACTATGTTATACTTGGCAACTTTAGAATAGCTTAAGGGTTATGATTTGATTTATAGGATAAGGAAATTTCTGTAAACAAATAATTTTGAAGCAGATTTCTTTCATGCTTTTGTTGACTTTTTGGCTTTTATTTTATAAATCATGTTTAGTTGCAAGTTATGGAAATAAGTTTACCTTGAGCAAGAAATGGACTTTATTAGAAGGAAACTAGGAAATCTGAAAATGAATATAAACTGGAGCACTACCATGAACATGACTCAGGAATAAATGTATTTTAAATATATTGATATATTAATAGCAACTCCAGTGTGTGGATCTCAGTTTAAAATTAAAAACTCCAGGGGGAAGAATTTTATAGAGAAAGAGAGAGAAGGGGTGTTGGGTTGTGTTATAGAGTGGCTCCTACAGATGAGGCAGAATCATGTGTATTTGAGGTAATATCCAGAGAAAAAGGCATAGCTCAAAACTTGACTCATTGATTGGTATATACTCAAAACGGAAGACAAGTATGCTTGTTTCTCCTCTCTCCTACACATTTCCCAGTATTCATTCTAGACTTGCTTAAGACAGTATTTTGAGAACCTCTGAATACCTCACTCAAACTTATCCTGAAAATGACCTTTAACTGCACCCTGGAATTCCACTGCAACATGGCAGCCTTTGATAGGCTTTGAATTACTTCCCAACAAGCATGCCACGTAACTGCAAGCATCTCGTTACTGTCAGAGGTGCTAACCCATTGCTATCTTATCCATGTGGCTACAGGCACAGAATATGTTCAGGAGTGGAGAATGTGGAAGTGTTGCTTTTGAGTCAGAGCCACATGGTGGACTCTGTTTCAAGCCTGGGTAAAGTATCCCATGTTGGGAGCCCCTGGGGGGTTCCATTTGGTTTTTTTCCTCATTGGAAGCATTCCTGAACTCCATCCATTTGTCCGTGGTTACAGCATATAGGGAAGCATGCACAGATTTCATAGGACTGTGGTATCTAAATGATTTAGTGACACACACCCACTGAATTTGCAGAATGGGCAATCCAATGGCAAGATCAAAATTTACATAGTACATATGTTATACGGAATACAGTTATGATTAAAGCTAATACTTTTTTAAAAGGATCTGAAAAGCACTTAACATTTTTTGCAGCAAGAAAAAAAAAATATTTTTTTTTAAACATCAGAAGTCAGATTGTGTAAATAGAAATAATTTGCTCTTTCCAGGCTTTTACAATATAAAATAGCCACTCAGGGCCTTCTGGCAATAAACAGAGACATTAGAGCAAAGCACAAGTGAGCATCAAGATATAAATATCATCCACATCGACAAGTACACTCTGGGAACTTGTGAGACTATGGAATCAGAGGAGGGAAAGTAGGAATTCCTCATCTTAAGTTTTCCATTGCCCTGATTCATTTTTCACCACTCTACTTTTCCAACTCTTGAGGCAGCTTGGCCCTGTCTCTACCTGACAGAATTCTGCCTCCTGGCATGTAGACACAGACTCCAGGGAGACGCTGTTCAGGGCTTCGGGGCCTTCTGTAGGAGAAGCACCTGCCGTGCAGGGCTTTGAGCTGTACTATTACCCACGCGGCTTTGCTTTAAAGGCGCGGCGGGGGCCGGGTCTCGCTCAGGGTGCCGCCGCCGCACCTCCTCCGCTTCTCATGGTGGGGATTTGGTGCAAGGGCAGGCCACGACGCATGTGCACATCTAGAAAGGTCAACTGGAAGAGCAAGCTTTCTTTGGGGAGCGATGTGAGGGTAGGGGGAACTCCTTATATTTGGAATAATTGCAAGTGGAGAAAAATCCTGTCCCCCTAGGGTACATTTTAATAATGCAGGTGACTGATTCACTTAACATCTTCCTGATTTGAACTGTGCATTGCCTGACTTTTTCATTAATAATGAATCCAGGTAAACAAATACTTCACATTAAATGCTTCTTAAAAGTACTTCGTGTCCGCTGCCAGAAAACCTGGCAAAATTGGAAAGGCAAAATTGAACAAGAAACTGTATGCAGAGAAGTGGAAACATCTTTCTACTATGGTGTTGTAAAGGGAACGTTTACTTACGCCTCTATGCGGCCTTAGTAATTAAATAATAAGTGCCTGGGGCTCCATTCGTCTCTATCCTGTGAGCTCATGTATAATGAAAGTAGGGAGCTGGAAGGGTAGCTGGTGTATGTATTCATCCTCAGCCTTCAAGTTGTCTTAACTAATTCATCCCTAGAAAATGTGGTGATTTCTTCTGAAGTAAAACTGACCAAGGAGATAGGTTTCCAGGATTTAAAACTAAGTAGCATTTATGTAATACATGCATTTAAATTGTGTTCCCAAAACAAAAGTGAAATGCAACATCAATAACTACTAACCAAATTGGGTAAAATTGTTTCAAAAACAAAAACCTACATTTCAATTTTCTAAGGATTTATTTTGTTTTGTTTTCATTTTTGCTGCTTGTTCTTCTTTTCAAGGGGTTGAATTGACCTACTGTTTGGATCGTCTTACCATCTCTTTCTATTTAATTTGTTGGGCAAGTCCCACAACTCTTTACAGAGTTGCAGAAAATCAGAAAGTTGCCAAGTTTACAGAAAATCAGGGAATTTTCTAAATTTGGAAAAAGCCCCAAAGATTATTTTGCCCACCACCACCACCCCCCTTTTAATGGATGAAGAAATTAAGACTCTTCTTTAGTGATTTGTGCCAAGTCAGGCTAGTGTCACATTCTAGATTTCCATATTCCCAATCCCAGATCTCTCCTTCCCAGATTGACCATTTCATCCTGGTTTGTATTAGCAGTGAAAGTCCTATGTTCCAGGAAACCCCTCGGACAGATGGTCACCCTATACCCACACTGCTTCTCACAGGTTTCTTCATTCTCTTTCTATCTCCTTTCTGTTCCTGATTTCTTAATAGCCTTTCTGGCATTCAACAACTTGCATGATCAGAAACTTTATTCTTAATGTCCAAGATGCATCTCTACATTTTGCTCCACTCATTTTCTTTTACATTCTTCTTATATTATCAATCATTCATCCATTTATTCATTTAGTAGTAATTTGAATGTCTACAGTGATGTTTATCATTTTTAAATCACATCACCAAATTATAAAAAAAAAAAAAAAAAAAAAAAACGTATATTGATTGCATGCTTCCCAGTTTTTCATCTTCTGTGAAAGGATGGTCTTTCGTTACCCCACTGTTTCTGGCTAACCAGGTATACAAGGACCATGTGAGTGTGGTGGCCTGCATTTGTGAATGTGGAACCAAATACAATGAAATGCATACTTTGGCACTGGGGACTAAACAACATTTGATATGAGAGAATTCATAACAGCTGTGAGATTTCTAAGGCATCATCAGTATTAGCAATGTATCTTGCCAGCAACATACTTTTTCCTTAAGGCCACAGAAACACAGTATTATAACCTTTATCATAAAGCTGATAGGTAGAGCTACAGAATAGTTCTTTAGAACCAAATGTGGAAAAGTCCTGAATTTAGGAATTGAATTATAAAACTGGACTGATTTACATTTAAAAATAAATTGCACTCGAATAAATTCAACCCCCCCAAGTCAATGCAATCATAGATATAATGTAGTTTGAAACTATAAAACTTTCACAATTTTAAACCCTGAAAGTAAGGAATGAATTCTCCTAAACAACTTTGTTGCTTTTTTTTTTTTTGGTCATGGTTCATTGGAAGACACACATTCTGTTCCTTTCTGTCAACATAGTATATTAAAGCTCTTGTTGCCTAATGCATCAGCTAGTAACAAAGAGAACAAAGCTGACTGTGAGGGTAGTATCCAATAACTGTTCATATTTGAATAGACTTCCAAAAAATAAAGCACATTTGAATATGTGTTTAAAAATGTATACTCATAGACACACTGAATTTGGATAGACTATACTTAAAATCTGTGTCAGCTTGAGCAAGTTGTTTAAACTCTCCTTCTCTGGCACTCCGATTTCTCATCTCTAGAGTGGGGATAAGAAGAGTATGGGGTTATTTTAAGGATTAAAGATCACAATTTATTACAGAAACCAGACCCAAGTTAGGCAGCCCATTCTTATGCGGTGTTCTCACTTTTTGCTGTTGTCGCTGATGTCGAGGTGGGGATCTCAAGTTTTTCCTGAATCCTATCTTTCTGGACCAGTTCTATTTTATTCTATTTTACCAGAACCAGCTTCTACCTATATGCATTCTGTAGAGAAACACAGAACTTCTAAATAACTTTGGGGATTTTAAATTACTAAAACAGACCCACACAAATTATGCATGCATTGAATAAGCAAACCCAAGTGACATAGAGGGAAGGTTCTAATGGCTAGAGATGCTTTGTATTACATTTTAAAAGGACCCTTTATTAGGCGAAGCCACGTATGCTGTCACGAGTTTCATTCTGGAAGTAAAATGCTCTATTGTGTGCCCAAATCCTAATGTGTTTGCATATTAGTGGCACAGAAAGTTTTATTTTTTTACTCTTTCCTAAGCTCAATTAAAGATCTGGAATTATATTTTTCTACTGTTCTTTGACCATGTAAATTAGTTTCTTAGTTTCCTTTTTCTGCCCTGTACTTAATAGTGTGGTTTTTAGAAGGATAATGAGAATGATATTAAGTGCCTCAATAACAACAACAAAAACAAAAAACAAAGCAATTTATGGGTTCCAAAGTACTTCACGTGTATTTGCTCATGTGATCATCACAACTATTCTGTGAAATCAAATTTTGGTTGTGGTTTATTGTTTGGGATATACTTTAGGAATACAAGAAAAAAGCTATGTTTGCCCTGTCTACCTGCTTCAGGACACCCTTGGGCTTTGGTGAGTCAGCTATGTCATTGAAGAAATGTAGCAATGTAGCAGAGACAATGACAGAGGTTACACTGTTGGCAATAAATGAATATATAAGAAATGAAAATAATGAAAATTGGCACTCATGCTTTCCATTCAGATGGAAAGTTCACCTTTAGCTTCCTTTTCATGAAGAATGGGTTCTTTCAGTGTCCACTATTTACAGTGGTTCTTCAAGATTTTTTTGAAGGTCTGAGGTTCAAAAATATCAATCACTCATCTTCATGGTAGACAAATTCTGTGAAAAAAATATATATAATGTAGAAAATTAGTTTCCACTTATTAAGTGCCATTATTTATATTCAGACAGAGGAATAATTATGACCTAGAACTTATTTGCAGTGTGAATGCTCCTGCAGAGAATAAATGCAAATGCATGGAACTCCACAATCCAATAATCAAGTGTGAAATTGGGGATGACTCTGGACAAGAGGCAGCTGCCTTGTGGTCTGGAAATTTCCCCAGCCCTTTTGTCACTAATGAAATGGCTGGAGTAGGAATGGAGCTGTGTGTCTTTTACTTCTCCATTGTGAGCTAGACCATATTTGCAGAATAATTATAAAGTATGCACCTACGCAAATACCTCCCAGGACAAGAAATAGAGCATTGCCAGCTACCTAGAACCTAGTGTGTACTTCCTCCGGCCTCATGTTTAGTACCTTTGGTTCATTCCTAAACAAAAGAGTGTAGCTTTGCCTATTTTTTTTAACCGTGTGTGTTATTATCATCATCATCATTTATTATTCCTCATGCTTCTTTCACTCAGAATTGTATTTATGAGATATGTGCGTCCATGTTTTATGTGTAGTGGTAGTCTTTTTTTTTTTGCTGTGTCATATATGTATGAATACATTTATGAATATATTGACCCATTCAACATTTGGAGTTTTCCATTTTAAGACTATTACAAGCGATGCAGCTCTGATCATTTTCTAATATGAATCAAGATGCACCTGAGCAAGAGCTTCTTATAACTCATACTTCGGAGACACATTGCTGACGTATAGAGTATGTGCATCTTCTGCTTTTCCTATTTATGATTATACTACCAAAGAATGGCAGTTCCTGTTACTGCTCATCCTTGCAATCCTCTGACTTGTCAGACTTTTTAATTTCTGCCAATCTGGTGCCTGAGTAATGGTATCTTGAGGTGGTTTTTAGTTTGCATTTTACTAATCACTAGTGAGGGTGAACGCCTTTTTATATGCTTATCAAAAACTTGGGCTACCCCCTTTTTATAGTTCCTTTAAATATTACAGCTATTTTTCCATTTGGTGAACAGCATTATTAACACTATTTGAGAGTTGCTGTGCTCACATTTGCAAAAGGAAGAGTTCAAGCAGAATTTCAAAGCTGAATTCTTAATTTGGTGGTTCAATAGTTATTTTTAACTGTCATATAATTGAAAACCTTTATTCCCTTCAAATTTCTTTTTCTTTTCCAGATAAAGTCTTGACAGTTCTTTTTTTCATCTTCTTTTTCTCCCCTTCTCCCCCCTTAGAAGAAGCAGTATAGGGATTGTAATTTAGAACTTAAAGCAGTTTCTAAGGAGAGGAAGAAGCAAGAATATTGTCTTAGGTCCTAGGCTTTAGAGAATCTCCCCCTTTGCACTGGAAACAGGAATATTCTTGGCAGAGATTACTACTGTTTAAAGTTCTTCGGAGGCCTTCTAACTGGAGTTTAGGAAAGGGAATCATCAGTGGATGCCAGCCTTTATATTAAAAGCAGGTAGTTGGGCAGCAAATGAGCAAGTGTAAAGGAATATAATGACAGGTAATGGGAAAGGAGGTGATTTCACCTACCAGTGCTAAAGATGGCTTTAGAATTATTTATATGCCATCGACTCATTACACCCCTGACTATCACCAAGGATCACCAAGGCAACAAGGATGATTTGTCACATGGATCTCTCAGGCTGTACCTCCATCTTCTGAGGCAATTTTGCCCTTACTTCCAATCTGATTATTTAGACATGGATGGCAGTCTTTAGATGGGACACATGTGATAGCTATTGCCCTCCATACATATCTAACTTGAAACTTAGTCATACAGTTGTGAGGAAGGCAACAAAACTATCCTGTTTTATGTTTCTTGAGCATCATTATGACAGAAATATGGCAAGTCCTGTATTCCTCAGATTCAATAGACTTTGAGCCAAAGATTCAGCCTTATTCCCTAAAAGCAAAGTTGATTTTGTATTTCAAACCACGTGTAAAACCCAGCAGAGGAAATCTGACACATCCTGCACAAGATCATCTAAGGAACTCAAGATATATTTTACAGATTTAGGTTCCAAGATCCCCTGATAGATGCCGTTTTAGTTTATTTAGATTTTTGTTATTGCTGTTGTTTTTATGCATGTGTATGAAATTCTCATCCTTTATAACTCTTAGTATCCATGATATCTTACACTTCCTTTTTGTTTTGTTTCTGTTTTTGGTTCTTCCACTTTCTTCCTTTCAACTGAGTTGCTATTGTTGAGAGGTCTGTGACACTTGCATTATAGAATTATACTCTTAAATTACACTGTAAGACAAAATTACTATGAAAGTGTGCTGTAAAACAAAATTAGAAATCAGGTGATTAAGCAGCTGAACTTTCGGTAATTCAAGTAACTACTTATAAATGTGCAAGTTACCTAGTAATGGATAAGAAAACGTATTCAGATATTTAATGTCAGATTTATTAATTAAATTACTGCCACTCATTTTAGTCTTCCCTCATACCCTTAAAAAAGGAACAAACAGATTATTTTACACTGATAGTAGTCATTATTTTATAAACTGAAATGAAATGTTCCTATTTGCTTCAATGGGTATTTCAGGCTGATTTTCCACTATTTTTGTTTAAAAGATTTCCTTATTAGGATGAAAATATACAAACTCATTATCAAGAAGGCTCTTTTGAAGTATGAAAATAAAGAGTCATAGAATTTCATAGCTGGAATGTTTTTAGAGTTGCATCTAACTCTTGCTTTAAATACGATTTACACCAAATAGCACAATAAACAAAAGCAAAGACTAGACTGGTCTTTTCTCCTTCTCTCTTTAAGAATAATAATAAAAATATATATTTCATTTTGTGCTTTACAGTGTGTGTGCACAGAGTTATTCTTACCACAACCCTGTTAAATTAGGCAGAACAGATAATATCCATATTTTATAAACAAAGAGGCTAAGGTTCACATTTAAAAGCATAATTTGAACTGCAATCTTCAGTCTGTGTGTAGCTGCACGCTACATCTACATATCGATCTGCTCTTAAGGAGTTGGGGGATGGACATACCTGGGAATTTTCAGGGGTTGAAAATGTAAATAAAAATCCTGGAAGTCACTAAATCAGGAAGGCACGACTAACTACAGAAAAGAAAGAAACAGGAGTGTGAGAGATTATCTTGGGAGAAATTATTCAAAATTGCTGATTTATACATAGAATAATCCTGAAAAATTGTACCAAACTAAGAAAGGAGGGGAAAGGTAAGGCAAATTTTGACTGTATCACAGAAAAGAATAATGGATTGATAATAATACACATCGTTGTATCGGACATGTTTTCCTTGTAACCATCATTCACTTATTTTGGGGGAGATGTTACTCTGCTTTTCTTCTGGAGAAACCATGTCTCCTCTACTCTCAGCCTCTGTGCTGCAGGTGGGGCTCAGTTTCCACTCAAGAGTGGGCCATGTGCCCTAGTTCTAAACCTTTCAAGCATCATATTTTCCTGGCTATAATGACCAATTCAAGGATGGCCATACAATCCAGTTAGAATCAAGATACAATGTGATATTTTGAGCCTTCTGGGATATAGACTTGATATTGAGAGCTGGAGATGCTCCTGGTATTTTTTAAGCTGAAGACAGGGCCAGTCTGGGAATGTTGCTATCTCGGGAAGAGACATGGAGAGAAAGAAACCTCATCCTAGGGACCCAGTTTTCGCCCTTGAATTAAGCAACAACTGAAGCCATTCCTACCCCAGAATTTCTAAATTACACAGACCGATAAATTATATTATCTTTTTGCTTAAGACAGTCTGCAGTTTTGTTCTTTTCTTTTTTGTCACTTGAAAATGAAAGTGCTGTTATATTATATAACTTAGTAAGACTCTAGACACCTGGAAGACACTGACCAACGTTGGGTCAGGAGACCCAGAATGGCTCCAGCAGTGGCTGCGTCACTGTCGGTGCCGTTGCCACCAGCATCCTCCTTGCTAATGTAGCAAACTGCATTACACAAGGACCTCAGCTTCAGTTTTCTTGGCCGCTCTGGAGTGGGGGTGCTTACTATCCCCATTTTTCAGATGAGGAGACTGGGCCCTGGCTCTTGTCCACTCTGCCCACACTGGAACTAGGTTTCCAAAAATAGCTCTCAGTAATAAATCTGTTGAATTGAATTCAGGGCTTTTGAACTCATCGTATGTCTCCTTCAGGTTTGTGTTCAATTCCTAAGCTTCCAAAAAAGCCTTCATTGATCTGTTCTCCACTCCCTATTCATTCCATTTTTCTCTCTGTCCTCTGGGCATTTAAAATTTTGGCCATTAATTAAGTCTCTCAGATAGATAGATAGATAGATAGATAGATAGATAGATAGATAGATAGATAGTTTTTTCTTTATTAGAGAAGTTGTGAGCTGTATTAGGGTTCTCTAGGGAAACAGAACCAAGAGGAGATATCTGTAAATACCATGAGATTTTATAAAAGTGTCTCTGGCAACTGTGGGGATGCACGAGTCCAAATTCTGTAGGGCGGGCTGCAAGCTGACAACTCTGATGAAGGTTTTCGATGAATTCCCCAGAAAAAGCTGGCTGGTTGAAGTAGAAATGAAAGTTCTCCCTTCTGACTGCTGAAGTCATCAGTTCTCCTTTTAAAGGCTTCAACTGCTTGGATTAAATGTCTCTCATGGCTGAAGATACTCTCCTTAGTTGATTGTAAATGTGATCAAACATAAATGCAATCAACTTACTGATGTTTTAACTCCACGAAATGTCCTCACAGTAACAGTTAGGCCAGTGCTTGCTTAACCAGACAACTGGGCACCATTACCTAGTTCCAGTTGACACATGAACTTGTGTTGACAAATGGATTTACAGAAGAATCATGCATAAAACACAGGATTCCCATACACCACTACACCAACAACAACTTGCATAGGTGTGGAAATTTGTTACAATTGATGATAGTACACTCTTATAATTGCACTATTAATTAAAGTCCATGATTTTATGTAGGATTCACTGTTCATGTAGTGTAGTTCCATGGATTTTTTTTTAATTTATGTTATTGCATATACAATCTAACATTTCCCGTTTTAATCATATGCAGATATATATTTCAGTGATGTTAACTATGGTCACAATGTTGTGCTACCATCACCACCATTCATTATCAGAAATTTTCCATAATTCCACATAGGAATCTGTACATTTTAAGCCTTAACTTCTCATTCCCTATCCCCACATTATTCCCTGGTAACGATAAATTCTTACTCGATGAGTTTGCTTATTCTAATTGTTTCAAATCAGTGATACCGGACAATATTTGTCCTTTTGTGTTTAGCTTATTTCATTCCAGATGATGTCTTCCAGGTTCATTCCATATTATCTCATGTATCAGGAATTCATTCCTTTTTATGATTTAATTATATTCCATTGTGCATATATACCACATTTTATTTATTCATCAGTTAATGGACAGTTGGGTTACTTCCATCCTTGGGCACTTGTGAATAATGCTGCTTTGAACACTGAAGTGCACATATCTTGTTAAGTTGTTTTAAGTGTGAGTCTTGGAGTCAGAAGGTAAAGTTTTGTGTTGCTGCTCAACAAGGGTTCAATGCATGACTTTGGGCAAGTTATTTAAACCCTCTCCTCAGAAATATGCTGAAAATAATACCTAAGTCACAATATTTCTGTGAAGATTAGATAATAGAGGCAAAGCTTTATAAACTGTGAAGTAACCTATACTGTAAAACATTATTATGTTTTACCTGCTACAGCACCAGAGCTCTGGATGCACTTGGAGTTCAGTAAATATATGTGGAATTGCATTCAATGTAGGAGTGAGTGACAGTCTAAATAAGTAGGAGATGAGAATTTATCCTTGGCTTTGATGGCATTCTCCTACTCCATAAATATCACATTTTCTTCCTTTATCCATTTTTCTTGGTACTTCTCACCTTTCCTGTACTATTTAATATCTCTTTTTTTTCTTTATCCATAAATTTTTTTCAGCAAAGCCGCTGAATATGTCAGATGCTTGCTGGTAACTTTCTGGATTAACAGCCACTGATTCTGAGTTAGAGTTTGCATATTATTCTTAACAGTCACTGGATGCACAGCCTGTCTTTGTAAGTTGCCCTGAATACCTTTCCCAGAGAATGGACTCCTGTATCCAGAAACCACTCAGTTCTCTTAGGATGGTGAATTATCTGTTGGTGTCCTTTGGGACACTTAATATACACCAGGCAGCAACCTACAAACCGAGAGACCTCATCCTATTATCTCCTGCCACATGCAGATTCTTATGATTCCCTTTTACAGTCTATGATGGTTGGGTTCATGTGTCAACTTGGCCAGGTGATGGTACCCAGATATCTGACCAAGCAAGCACTGGCCTAACCGTTACTGCAAGGACGTTTGTGGTTGCTTAATAAACCAGGAGGCTGGTTTGTTAAATCATCAGTCAATTGGCTGCAGCTGTGACTGATGACGTCAATGAAGGGTGTGTCTTCCACAATGAGAGAATGCAGTCAGCTGGATTTAATCCAATCAGTTGAAGACTTTTAAGCAAGACAGATAGAGGACCTTCACTTCTTCTTCGGCTGAACAGCAAAGTGTTTCCTGAGGAGTTCTTCAAAGTTGCCAGTTCACTGCCTGAGGAGTTCATTGAACATCTTCATTGGAGTTGCCAGTCTGCTGCCTGCCCTATGGAATTTGGACTCATGTATACCCACAGTTGCCTGAGACACTTCCATAAATCTTACATTTATAGATATCTCTTGTTGATTCTGTTTCCCTAGAGAACCCTAACTAATACACAGTCCACAAGGATAATGCAATGTAAATAATCTACTAGACAAGGCAACAGCTAGAAAGCTCTGTTAAATTGTCATAAACACATGCACATGTTGGGGCACATGATAAAGTTATCATTTCTGAACTCTAAATATTTTCAGCTTAATTGAAATTCTTCAACCCAATTTCCCCATGTCCAAATTTGCACAGTTTTCCAAAGGTAGCTGGTTAATTAAGGCTGTTTTTAATATCAACCTAATATTACTATCCACAAGTTATTAGAAGATAGCCCCTCTGGAGATCTCCCTTGAACAGGGAGCTGATTTTCAGGTTGGTGTGCACAGGTTATCTCATGCTGATGCTGAGAGTAGCCTGATTGTGAGGCTTAATGACATTTAGAACCTTTAATCTCTCTATGCACTCTACTTATTAAGCTAAGGGAGTTCTTACTGAAGTAGGCAGTGTCTTGAATTATAGCTGCAAACCAATAAGCTAATGCATCTGCATTTGAAGTGACCAGGCCGTTGAAGTGCTGGTCATCAGTTCTAAAGCTTCAAATCAGAGAACAGGACTTGTGCTTGGAATCCTGCCGGCTCTCTTTGCATTTTTACTATCTAATTTTCTATCACTTTGCAAGAGCTAGATAAAAGATGACTCGGGAGAGGACCATTACTTTCCTTGACGGCTTCAATATATCAGAAGGGGGTGTGCTTTCCTGTAAAGTTCCCCAAATGGGGACACTCTTTTATAGCTAACCACCAGCTGTGAAACTGAGACCAGTCAAGAAGTCAGTGAAGAGGAGGAAGTTTTAGGGGTAGCCCTGAGAGAGGAGGGGAAAGAAGAGAATGACAACTCTCCTTCCTTTGAGGTCTTGTACTGCTTAATGAAATTTCTTTCATGGTGGGATGTATGAGATGCATGTGGCATGCTTCCGGGAAGTGTTGTACTAGTATCACTGTCAAGTCTCAATGTATATACTTCCAAACAGTAGCTTTAAGAATATGAGCAGTCAGTGTTATGGCAATCATCATCAAGCATCGAAGAGATGGAGAATTTATTTGGGGTCCTTTTGCATCCACATTTGTAAGCTAACAAATATAATGAAACCTAATATTTTGGTAAGATTCATGAGGTCACAAATTTTTTTTTATCTGTTTTGTTCTCTCCTCCTGCCCCAGTGTCCACAATACATAGCATAAAGAAGAACTTTGTAAATGTATGTTGATCAATTTGCAATGTAACAGTACTGGAGAAGAGAAGCAGTTTTTTGTTTCAGCTCCTGCTTTCTGAACCTCTCAAAAATACTTGGAGTAAAATTTGCAGAAATAAATTTCTTCTTCACCTCAAGCAATTTTTGAGGGCTTGTGGACATTCTACAAAAAAGTAGGAGTTTGTATATTTTTTTAATTTAGAAAATGTTGAGTTATAAAAATTTAGAAGAATTAAATGAAAAATATATATTTCTCCCTTTCAAAGGAGAAATTGCATCATGACTTGTTACCAAATGTTGTCTGAATAATGAGCTTTCCTTGGCAAAGTTTATTACTATAGGTTTGGTTTAGCATGAATATTGTACCTTATGCTTTGAGTGATAATTTAGTATCAAAGTTCTAAGTCACAAAGTTGAATGAAAAGTGGAAAGTAGATCAAATAAATGTTCATGTTAATTGTTTGTTACCGTTCTTCTTTTCTTGATTAGTAATATGTAACTTAGTGAGGAGGGGATTTGAAAAAATATTTTTAACTTGACAAGGTACCTTTAAATATAACTCATCTTGCATAGCAATGCCCCATTTCCATTACCTTAATTTCTCTTTCTTCCTTGTTTTACTCCCTCTCATTTCTGCATTATTCTTTTTAAAGCACATTTTTCATCAAAGGCCGCCTACATTCTATCCTTACTGCCTAGAAGCATATAGTGAATGTCTCAAAATGTGTGTTTCTTAAAGTAGCATTTTCCTGTAGCTGAATAGGCATCTGAAGGTAAAAGGCTAGACAAAGAAATCTGGCTTCATTCGCCTAGCCAAAGTATCTGCTGTACTAAGAGGCTAATTTTCCTCCTTGGATGAATTCTATAATATGAAAGTTGTATAAGACCAGGCAAATACCAGAAAGAAATAAGGAATGTGGCTTCCAGCCCAGTAATTTGGTCTCATTTCTAATCAGGAGAACACTGAATCTGATCTGAGACTTTGTCAGCACACCAGCCCATCTTGGAAAGACTATACATTGGAAGGATGCTTAGGTACAAGTAAGGGCATTAGATCCAGAATTATATATGAAGTTATTAATTTGATCAGAAAAAAAGAGAAGGGTATGGCTGAACCAGTTGAAGCAAAGCCAACTGACCACCGTTTGCAGAGACTCTTAGGAGCCTCTTTGCAACAGGCAATAGACCAGAACATAGATGCTGAGCCAGACAATCTTGGTTCAAATCCCAATTCCTCTCTTTACTACCTGTGTAGGGCTGAGCAGATTATCTGACCTTAGATTTTCTGTGTCTAATAGGGGAAACGATAATATGCCCAACTTTGTAGTGTTTCGTATGATAATTAAATGAATTATATGTAAAATGCCTAGAACTGGGTATGTAATAGCTCATTAAATATAAACTTTTTTTTTTTATTTTACTCTCAGGGGATGGTTCTTATTTGCAAAACAAATAAAAATGAGTTTTAGAAAATTCCGTCAAAGGTTTTTAAAGAGGAGTTTTGGGAAAGCCTGGTTCTTCATCCTAACCTGTGAGGACAATTACTTCCCATCCATGTGACAGTCCCTTTCATGTCTCAGAAAATGTTATGGTCTGATCCAGTATCTTGATGCTGGTGAGCCCAGCTTCATGTAGATACATAATAGATGATTATGAACCTACTAATATTTTGGTTAGTACCTGTTTTAGTTTGCTAATGCTGCTGGGATGCAAAACACCAGAAATGGATTGGCTTTTATAAAAGGGGGTTTACTTGGTTACACAGTTATAGTCTTAACACCATAAAATGTCCAAGGTAACACATCAGCAATCGGGTACCTTCACTGGAGGATGGCCAATGGTGTCTGGAAAACCTCTGTTAGCTGGGAAGGCACGTGGCTGGTGTCTGCTCCAAAGTTCTGGTTTCAAAATGGCTTTCTCCCAGGACATTCTATTCTGCAGTTCCTCAAAAATGTCACTCTTAGTTACACTTGGGATATTTGTCATCTCTCAGTTTCTCTGGAGCAAGAGTCTGCTTTCAACAGCCATCTTCAAACTGTCTTATCTGCAGCTCCTGTGCTTTCTTCAAAGTATCCCTCTTGGCTGTAGCTCCTCTTCAAAAGTTCACTCTCGGCTGCACTGAGTTCCTTCTGTTTGTCAGCTCATTTATATGGCTCCACTGATCAAGGCCCACCCTGAATGCCTCCATGGAAATTATCTCATCAGAGTTATCACCTACAGTTGGGTGGGGCGCATTTCCATGCAAACACTCAAAGAATTACAATCTAATCAACACTGATAAAGTCTGCCCATACAAGATTACATCAGAGATAATGGTGTTTGGGGGACATAATACATTCAAACAGGCACAGTACTTGATCATCTGCCTTGCATAATTGGGTCAGTGTTTGTTCACTATACTGTTTCAGGCATCCCTGAACCCACTTGCACTCACTCTATCCCACCATGTGGCTGCCCTTTCTTGAGGCCCACAGTTATTTCTAGGAAGAAAGGCCAGATAACTCAAAACTGACCCCATGGCCCCCTCCCTGTGGATTAAAGACTTTTACCTATACCTCCCCCTTCCTTAAGCCCCAATCCCATCTAATATTTGAGGACTCCACTGCTAACTTAGCTTCTCAACTCCCAAAGATCTCAAGGCTTTAGGAAAATTAATTTTAAAATGTGGATAAAATTTGCTCTGCTTAATTCATTTATATAAAGAGGACAACATATTTTTTTTTGCAGATTTAAGGTGTTAACTAATGATTGAGACTTCAGAAAATAAACAGAAGGTAAGGGGTGCTCTATTATCTTCTGGACCAACTTTCAGACTAAAAGTTGAAACAACCAGGCAATACACAAGTAAATTAAATTACTTAATTTACTACATTTTAATATATTAAATATTAAATATATATATTTTAATATATTAAATTGCTGAATATACTGACATCAGAAAGTAAAGAGTCCTCTTATTTACTAATATCCTATATAGGGGCCACATTCCAGTTGATCATAATAAATTTGATGAAAATAAATAATGTGGCTTTGCCCCTTCTCACCACTCTAGAATATCACTAGCTCTGCAGTTCCAAAAACTGCTTTCTGGCCACTGTTATATGCCTTGAATTCACCAAAGTAACTCCTCACCCCAAGCAAAGCAGTACTCATGTGGTTATTGTTTCCTTTTGGAATTGAATTGTTTGAATAAATAGGTCTGTTAGCTTTAAATCAATAACTACATCAATTAATACATCAATTAATGAGCAAGTATTTGTAAAATTCCTACTACTTAAGAAAAGGTGTTAAACACCTCTGCAGCAAGATCATTGGCCTAAGATATACTATTTTAATATAAAATTATAATAGAAGAACACCTCTGCAGCAAGATCATTGGCCTAAGATATACTATTTTAATATAAAATTATAATAGAAGAAAGGTTTCTTACAGCATTTAAGCTATTAAAGACATGGCAGATAATTTATTGATCATGTAATAAGGAGAATCTCTTATGTGCATATATACCAGTTGAACAAGTTAGGATTTTTTTAAAAGAAATAATTTTATAAAAGAATATCTATGTGTAGAATCACAAACATATATACAATTTTTTTTAATTTTTAGTATTTAGACACAAATATGTTTAGTATTTAGACACATATAGTCACATACGAATAAAGATCACATCAAATTTAATTCAGCTCTGTCTGCTAGGGTCTTTAGTTCAAATAATGGCATGAAATAAAAGAAAACATAAATGTGTGATTAAAAAAATCAGAAAACATCCATCATAGTAATGAAATCACTTAAGTCTTATCGAAGGGGAATTTGAATCCTATAGGCACCCATATAAAGTGGGAATAACCTCAATGACCTCCTGAGGCTTGGTTCTAAGACGTATCTCTATCAAATGCCTGTCCTCCTATACTTTTCCCCCACAATTACTAGGTATCAGATGCACTGAAGTAAAAGAATGACAAACCATTCACAGATTGTTTTAAGATCACCTGTCACTCTACATGTGTATGTGAGATGTCCTTAGAATATTAAGTCAGCCACTTTTGTTCACAGCAACCTAGCTATCAAATACAATATATTTTAATATCAGTTGACAGTTTATTGAGTACTTGTTATGTGTTAAGCCTTTTGCTAAATACTTTGCATACATTGTCTCTCTTAATCCTATAGAACAAGCATATTTTACACATGCAAATATTGAGATTCAGGGAGTGTATTTGTTTCCTGGCTGCTAAAAAAGATGCCATACAATGAATTGACTTTAAAGGAATTTATTGGCTCACATTTTTGAGACTAGAAGTAAAAAATTGAGGTGCCAGTGAGGTGATGCTTTGTCCCTGAAGACTATGGCCTTCTGGAGCCGACTGCTGGTAACCCTTGGGACTCCATGGCTTTCCCAGTTGCATAGTGATGTCTTCTCTTTTGTTTTCTGGGGTCTGTTGACTTTCAGCTTCTTCCTGTGGCTTTCTTTCATTATTTATGAATTTCTTTTGCTTATAAATGACTCCGGTAATCCAGACTAAAGCCCACCCTGATTCAGTTGGCTATACCTTCCCTAAAAATAACATCTTCCAAAGATCCTATTTACAGTGAGCTCACACCCACAGAAATGGATTAAGATTAAGAACATGTTTTTCTGGGGGGCATAATTCACCCTACCACAGGAAGGTTAAATGACTCAAACAGTGTTACACAGCTAACAAATACAGAGAAGAAAATCCAAACTGAGATCAGCTTAATTTAAAATCACATGGCTAAATAACTCTTTTAGATGAGAGTCTGCCACTTCCCTTAATCACCCCGTGCTTCTGGCTCTGGTTATATTCCTTTATGAATGTTCTCGGTTGAGCTTAGCACCAGCACACAGTAAACACTAAGCATTCAGAATTTCTTCAGTGAGTAGGCTGGTACCTTTTCCAGAGAATGTCCTGAACTGCCGAAGTGTCACTAAGATGGACTCTTTTGCAAAGCACATATTCACTGGGAAGGTGTTTGCTTCATTCCCTAATGCTTAAAGAATGCATTGAAGATCAATTTCATAAAATGTGGCTTTACCATGGGCTTCTTGGAAACTAACATAGCACACAATCCTGCCAGGTAAGGAGTCTGCTTACCAGTTGAACTGGGAATTCGGAAGGAATAAAGACTGTGAAGCTGTTGAAGTACTCTCATCATCTATGTAGCAATGCCTCAAAGCCCAGTGTTTTTGCACGGCTCAGGCAGAAAGGATGAGGATAAATCTCATTTTCAGAAATTGATTGTCACCTGTAACTTTTATTTCAGAAAAAAGTGAAGTTCCATACATAAGACGGATTTAGCACAGAACTGAAATAGCCAAAGGAGGCTTCTGTCCACAGCAGTAAAGATAATTAACAATTATACAAATTAGGATTTTCCTTCTGTTTATTTTTCCATTGAAAAGGCCAGTCATTTATTAGTTTAAAGGAGATCTTTAGATGGGTATCAGCAAGGGAAATGTTGACTAAAGATGGGTCCCAGTTGTGAAATGTTGGGCAAGTGAATTTGAACACTATGGTATTCTTTGATGGACAAATCTGCTTAAATTTAAGCAATTCTCACATCACCCCAGTATCCAATAATTAAAGTTGATAATACAAATGAAAGCAAGTGCTAACTAAGTAATTCCCTAAATAATCTTCTATAAGCATTTAACACTTACAGAGTGGCCAAATTAGAATACCAACCTGGCTGCCCCTAACACAGCATCTGACACATGGTAGATGATCAGTAAATTCTTAATGAATTGAATCTGGATAATTCATTATCAGCAGTAAAGAAAATGATTAAGAGATTCAGCCATTTGCTTCTTGTTTTCACTTATATTCTCAATTGCAATGCCATACTTCTATTTGAACTAAACACTCCTAGTTTTATTATGTTTTATATTTCTATTTTTAACACAGAATGACAATAAGCCTAAATCCCATATGTGGACATTTTACCATTATTATTTTACAGCAGGAACGCACTTTAGTTAAGATGCTTTTAATTCAAGGTATGGTAGAACCATCCTGTTGTAACACTCTGGCCCTTATCATGTCGCAGCAACAGTTATCAATCAATCTGTCTGTCATTTATGCAAACCTAATGAATGATTGCCGCAATTGTAAAGCTTGCGAACTTTATGTCCTTTCTCTTTTACCTTGGAACTCATACAGGGGACTTTCAGGGCAACCATTTTGCTTACAGGATTCTTGCATTTTCAAAGAAACTCTTAAAGACCTAATCGTATTACAGAGAATACATTTTTAATGGGAAATTAAGGCATCTGTGAAAGATGGAACACTTCTGGCTAAGAGGATCCTTTCTGTTGTGCTTAAAACAAGTTATATAGGTAGACTTTCACCTTGATACGGTTTCTCTCATTTGTAAAGCTCATCATCATCTATTCCAATTCTATATCTTGATAGTTTTAATTTTATTATGAAGTAATTTACTAGAAAATTTGTATTGCTTCATTGTGTTTAGGCAATGATGAGAGTTTCCCACTCGACATTCCTATTGCAGCATGGAACAAAAGTGAATGAATTGTCACTTACAGACTCCTATCAATTCTCCACACTCTCTAAAGTCATAGCTGTTTTTATAACCTCATAACATGCCTGATCACTTTAAGTGATATTCTTCAGCTTTATGGAAGGGTCATGATTGGTAGTAGTATTGAAGATTTGCTTTAAGGAAAGTTGTAGCTTTGTTCCCTCTTGACCTCTCTTTGTAAAGATGTCTGTAGGAAGCCACAAAGTAAATGAGAGTTATTTTTAGTCATTAATTCAATAAATGTTTTTGAGTGACTACTAGATGGAAACATGTGCTAAATACCTGGGTTACACTAATGGACAAGAATAAAAAATTATGTCTATTCTCACACATCAGTCTAGTGGGGAAGACAGGTATTATTCATTTAATAATTTATTTAATAATTCATTTAATAACCAATGAATATATAATTACAAACAATGATAATTGCTGTAAAGAAAGATACACTTAAGAGGGGGACCAAACTTTTCTGGTGGTAAGGGAAGAATTCCTTGTGGGTATGATATTTAAGTTTAGACATCAAGGATACAATATAGGGAAGAAAGAGTGCCCCACACAGGTAGAGTATGCAGTGTGTGAAGGCTCTGGGGCAGAAGCTCGATAAAAGAAGACCAGAATGGTGCAAAGACAGATAACAAGAGCTTAGGCCTTTTCCAGACTTGATCTTTATCTTAAAGCCAGTGACAAGCCTTCCAAGGTAAATCGAACAGAATTTTCCTTACTGCTTTTACTAATCAGACACTCACATCTGAGTGACTTATTGGTAAGCTAACATCAGGTGATACAGTGCTTGCCTCATCTTTATGGTGATTCAACAAAACAGAACAGCAATTTGCACAATGACTTTGAAAATCAATGTCCATTTAAGGAATGTAATGTGTTTCTTTTAGTTTTAGTTTAAATGATCTAGTTTTAAAATACTTTGAAAAACATTGTGAATGTTGACCCTGGATGATTCCAGTATGTATGACTGATGAACAAGCTGTGTTCTGAACTTTAAAAATACCTTTTAGCAACTTGCAGGAGGGCCATTAGGACTTGAAGCGGTCAAGAAGACATCTAGAAAAAAAAAATTCTTGCAAATATATGTAGAATGACACTGCAGAGAAAAAATGGGCTATAGATATTTTTCATTAGATAATGATGAGCGATAAAAGAGATTCTAGAAGAAAAATAATCACAGAAACTTATTTCTACCATTATAGAATGAATGCAGAATATTCTATGGCACAAATAACTTAAATATTCCCATGAGTGAAAATCCTCTAAGCTTTTGGGGCCATTTGTTGGATTTCCCTGAAGCCTTTGGATATTTTCCAGGAAGACAATCCAAGTGCAGTATTTAGATGTGTTCTCATTCTGCACATGCATAGTCCTCATTTAATTCTTGCCAGTTTGTGAAGCAGCAAGGGATGAGCCAGCTTGGTGTTTAGTCATGCCTCTTCAGTGGGTTTTGTACAATCCTCTGCTCCGTTCTGCCTAATAACATGCTGCTAATATTTCACTTAATCTTAAATACAGCTCAGAAATAAAAGAACCATATAAACCTTCATCTGTTTATAGTGCCAATCAATTGTAGCCTTCAAGCAATTATTGACTTATTAAGAGCTCTTGTGGAAACAACAGAGAACTTATTAGGGGCTTATATGGGGAATTAAAGCAAATTGTCTAAGTATATTTCTACTGTTGGTAGAACTAACATAAATAAGTTCTGAGATATTGAGCGAAGTCTGCAAATATTATTTGAGAATAGTTTGTAAAAGGAAAAGAGGATTCTTGCTAAGTTTTGTTTTTGATTTATTGATTCAATTTCAGGATTGCAGGTATGCTTCTGGTGAAATTCCAAGTTTTTTTTGCTGGTCTTTTCTATAATAAAATGATATAGTTGTCTGAGAACAAATGAAAGACTGTGCTTTATTAAAGAAAAGTGAAATGTGGAATTCTGTTCTGGGTTCTGTTTATTCTCTATACAAAATACCCACATAATGTATATGTATGTGTATAGGTATATGTGTATGTGTATGTGTAGATATGATCTATTACTTTGGATAAAATGTAAACTTGGTTCAATTTTTCTAATTTAATCTAAAAGTTTACATTATCATACAGAGGGATAGCTCAGGAACTCAGAAGCATTAATCTAACCAAAGCCAAGTTTATGCATTGGGGATGTTCACAATTACTTCTAAAATCAGCAAATTATTAAAGGTTTTTGAGGGCTAAATATGTGCTCTACCAAACACTAGGCATCACAGGGATAAATAAGGTATTTATATATTTTCTGGCCTCTAAAAGTTGACAGTCTGTGTTAAGCAAATAATATTTCTTTAACAAGCTGGAGATAAGTCTTGCGGCTGTGATAGTTAGAATATTTAACCAGTGGTGCAGCTTGGACACTGGCGATCACAATGGCCATGGCCATGGACTAGCCATGTGGTGTCACTGGTCCCTGACTCCTGGTGTCCCCAGGAGCACTGATTGCTGTGCTTAGCACAGAGTAAGTCCTTGATAAATACTTGTGCTTAATTAAGCTCTACAAAGCAAGATACACAGATAGGTCTTTACTATCACTGGGTGACCAAAGAGTTTTTTTTTTTTCCCCTAGTTAAATAAGACTATTAAGCTATTAGAGTAATGGATTATACATTGTCGATTACAAGTAGATAAATGTCTTCAAATAGGTTGTTCCTTTAAAAATCAACAGTGAATCCAATCCAGCCTGCATTTAAAATATTCTGCAGTTATATTACCAAAACACTGAAATTTTAGTAAAACTGCCAACAGAAAATGTTATATTTTTATCTATAGAGACTTCTATCATTGCTTCAAATTAGGTTATTAAAAAAAGATTGATTCTATCAACAAACAAAACCCAGTTGATACCAAACTGCTATGACCTGAGAAGGTTAATGCATCTACACAAATTATTTTGGATTTTGAGATTTTTATTCTTCTTAAAAAGTTATGCATGTTCATTATAGGAAAAAATAATATATTTACATAAAAATAATAAAATGACCCATTTAACTCCCTTGCATATATAAATGCTGATAACGTTTTTCTATGTAGCCTTCAGACATTTAAATATAAATAAAAAATAAATAAAAAACAATATCACTTTACAAATTGCCTTTTTAATACAACATATTAGCAATGTTTTTGTCACAACATAATTTTTATTGGCTGCATGACATTCCATTATGCAGATGAAATAACCTCTCCAGATTTTCACTTTATAAAACAAGATTGAAGTTATCATTCATAGCTTCCCACCTGCATGCTTAGTTACTCCTTAAATTAATGGAAATGAAATTGCTTGGCCAAAGTGTGTATGCATCTTTAAGGGCTTCGTGCATATTTCCAAATTACTCCTTTCAAACAATTAAGCTTCTCTCAGGAAGTTATATGGTAACTGGAAGAATTAGTCATAATCATAGGTTTGTTGGGGAAAAAGAAATGGAAATCTTCACTTTCTTGCTGAGTTTAAAAATATATGTTTCTGTCTTCTATTTTTCCATTTTTATGCCTGCCATTATTTTAATCTGTAGTGATATGAAGGAAAATTGTTTGAAATAAGACAAGAATTCAGCTCCCAATTTCTCCAACTCCTCTTTTCCATTCACATCTGGAATTGATACACTAATAACTAAAAATAGCCAGATCAATAGTTCTCTCAGCCTCTGTGGAAGGGGTTTGTTCAAGAGGAAGGCAAGAGCTTTTCACAGAATCTGTCTTAGGGTTGATTTGATATAATTAATCTGGCTGCTTCCTCTTCTTTTCTTTAAGGTCTTTGGTCAAAGCTAGCTCAAAGAGGACAGAAATGTATATTACACGGAGGTGTTCATTGACTTGTGTGATAAATCAGATTCTGCGAGTTCCTTTCCTTCGGGAATCCACATCCCAAATACTCACTCTGAGAACCACTTCTCCCAGCTAAATTGCAGACACCTGACTGTCAGTCACTTAAGCAGAACAGCCAAAGGAACGAGGTGGTATGCAGAATTAAAACTTGCCTTTGGGTTCCTTGGTAGAAATAAGGACATAGAAATGGGGGAAAGCAGTGTCTTGCATGTTTGACCATTATTTGAATTCCTTAATGAGGTATTAAATGGCAAATTTTATTTCCACTGTCAAGGCTCTGTTTATTCAGGGTGAAGGAAAGATTTTTGTCCTATCTGGATCTAGCCTCCTCAGCCTAATCTTTGGGTACTAATTATTGGCAAATAGGCTTATTCAATCAAAGAATTGATGGTGATAAATTGGCTCAAGCTTCTTCTCTTAAAGTCCATTTTCCAATTTATTGGGTTTCTCAGAATCCAATGGCCAGCCAGTTTTCTAAAAGGCCCAGTCTGAACTTTGTGAAATAGACAAATTGATTGTTCACATGGTGGGTCTGCAGCCTGTCCTCCCAAAAATGCCTTCAGAGCAGGCACCCACTGGTGCCTGGAACACAGATAGTTAGAGACAAGACTTTCTGTTGAAGCCTTTCATCAAGAAATTCCCTCTTAAAATGGAAATGGGCAGAAACTGTTAAGCAGTGATTAACCCTGGAAATGGAAAAGGAATTGAAAAGAAGGTGACTTCGACTTTTCACTTTTATCTTTTGGTCCTTTTTGTTTTAATTTATTTTTTAAAGCCATGATTGAATATTACTTTAACAATTTAAAAAATAATGCATATGTGCAGCTTGAGGTCAATAGATTATTATTCACATAAACATTTTAATCACCTATAGCAGGGTTTCTCAACCTCAGCATTATTGATATTTGAGTTGGTTAATTTTTTTTTTTTTTCCGAGGGACAGGGCAGAGGAGTTGTCCTGTACATTGTAAGATATTCAGCACCATCCTTGGTCTCTACCCATTAGAGGACAATAGAAACAACCACCACCCCTATTTTGACAACAGAACATATGTCCAGACATTGCCAGATGTCCTCTGGGAGAAAAATCACCCCCATTATTGTTGAAATCACTGACCTATAAGGAGAAAGGCACTGATTCATTATTCCACTTTGTATTGAGCATCTGAGGGTATGCGTCCCTGACCTCTTGGGGGGTTAATTTCAGTGCTTGTAGAAGAATTTGGAAAGTCAGAGAACATCTGCACAGCAGCATACTTCAATGCCTGAGGGCAGAGCAGGCTAAATCTTACATGGGGAATAGGCAATTATTGGAAAGGGGTCTCAAAGAACCACTTTAATGTATTATTTTGCCAAGGACTTGCTGTGTTCAAAGGAAAGTTTATTCTAAGTCACAGCCCCAGGAAATCTCTAAAAAAGAAGGCTCTTTGGGTGTAAGGTAAAAGCTTATGTCTTCTAGATGCTTTAGAACAAGAACTGACCCTTGGCCCTTTAAAAATGACTCAGAATGAGAAAGACGTCATCAGTAGAATTACTCAGCTCACCAACATAAGATGCCATTTATTCATTCATGTCTCACATTACTTTGGCTGTTTTTCCAAGCTTGGGATCCCTGAGTCCTCCTCTCAGGTTTGGCAGTTGACCCCTCTCCCATTCATCTCTAAGTATATCTTACTGACTTCCAGGTTCTGACCTCACACTGCCTCTTGGAGGGGAGAAAGATTGGGGCCTCAAGGTCCCTTTCCTGAAACTGCCCTGGTCATACCTTGGCTTTGATTCTTACTCGTCCTGCTCTGTACTAGGTAGGATTCTAGGCCTTCTGCTGTTTAGATAACTTTTGTTGAGACCACTTGAAGGATCAAGGGAAAGAGGGTTTTCTGCTCATAAGGCTTATTGCTATTGGATTCACCACTTACCTCTCCCAGTTCTGGTGTGGGATAATCCTGCCACCATCTCTTGTATCACAACAAGGCATGAACCATCTTCTGAAAGGATAAACAAATTCAAGAACAAAAACTTACAGGCACACAGTTCACTTGCAATTGACTCACAAGTCTTCGCTTAAAATATTGATCATTTCTTTCCAGGGCTTCTTTATTCCATTCCTAAAGAAGGTCAACACCTCCCAGGACTGAAGTTCTTGGGAATGCCCTAGTTTATAGTTGAGCTATATATTGAAATATTTGATGATCACTGTAGATGAACAGTCATTTATTCTTCCAGTGCCCCAAATTTGCCCTGACTTTAGGTGGTAGCACCCTGAACTTCATTATAACAGCTTCCCTGGATCTATGTTAAAATTGTCAAATCAAATTATTTTCTTTATCTCAAGATGGCATAGATTTCTGGGGTAGATTGCTGCAACCACCGAATTCTATATACATGTAAATTTAGCAAGAGCCAGGGAAGACATGGGACCCCAGTGGCACATGCAGGACCAGAGCTTCTGAGTTCCAAATCTCAGCCATAAAAAATATCAGCCAAGAAATGTTTCCCCTTTAATTCTTCTTTGGATTCTTCTCTTAAAGACAACAGATTTAATACCAGCTTTTTGATCCATATTCAGCAATCTTAAAAAGGTCACAACCTGTAGAGACTAGAGCTTTTATGGAATGGAGTATGTTTTATAACTGTTGGCTATTATTTGGATTACTCAGCACTTAAGTTCTTTTTCAAATAGAGCTAGAAGATGCCATTCTCTTGCTCAGTTCACTTATTTAGTATTCACCTAACAGTGACCTTTCCAAGGCAGCCTTCTACC
Source organism: Choloepus didactylus (assembly GCF_015220235.1). Lineage (NCBI taxonomy): Eukaryota > Metazoa > Chordata > Mammalia > Pilosa > Megalonychidae > Choloepus > Choloepus didactylus. The sequence continues at coordinate 27,909,736 of NC_051322.1, read as the reverse complement.
CATAATTTCCAAGTAATGAAACTAACATTTTGCTGCTGTATTATTGACACTCACACATGAAACATTTCTCAAATGCAATGTGTTCATACCAATCTGTGTTGCTACTTCAAATGATGCTCTAAATTAGACCACTTTATTGGTGATTTTAGCAAGGTCCTTAGAGCCCACTGAATCTGCTGAGATCTTGGGAATCATCTTACCTGGTGTGGTAAATTGAATTAGGTACTCCAGTTTAGATATGTTCTTAATCCACATTCCTATGGATGTGAACCCATTGTAAATAGGATCTCTTAAAGATCTTTTTAATTAAGGTGTGACCAAACTGAATGAGTTAGATCTTAATCTGCATTACCAGAGGCTTAATACAAAGAAAGAAACTGAAAGCCAGAGTAGAGACAATCCTGTGGGGAGGAGTCGGCAGCTGAACTCAATGGACACCGGAAATCAGGGGACCCGGAAATCAGCGGACCCAGAAATCAGAGGACCTGAAGAGGAAGGAGAGGATATTGCCTTGTGACAAGAGGCAGGCATACAAGTCAAGGACCCCTAGGGATTGCCGGCAGCCAGCTTCAGAATGTTCTGGACTTTGGGCAGAAAGCATAGACTCCATTTTGGATCTCTCCTAGCTTCAACACCCGTGAGCCAATATATTCCCATTGTTGAAACCAAAACATTGTGTCATATTTGTGCTAGCAGGTCAGGAAAACTAGACGCTCAGTAATTTTCAAAGTATGTTACAGTTCAACAGACTAGCAGCTTTAGCATCGCTTGGAAACTTCTTAGAAATGCAAATTCTCAAGTCAAGGTCCCATGCAAAAACTTTAGGGGAGGGGCCTGGCAATCTATTTTAATAAGTCCTCTAGGTTATTCTGATGCATGCTTACATTTGGGAACCAATGATCTAACCTACATTTTTTTGCAGGTGAGAAACTGAAACCCAGAACAGTAAAGTGACCTGCTGATACACTAGATAGACTAGAACTAGCTAGTGAAGATATCAGAGAGAGAACCAGTTCTAATACTTGTTCAATGATCCTACAGTGCCAGTGAGATACCTTTCTCTATGTATGCAGTGTTGAATTCTTTGATTTTCAACAGCTAACGCCAAATTCTTCCTGAATGGCCACTTTGCAGGCTGAGGTCAACACCCTTCTCTACTTAAGTCCAAATGCCATGAGCTATTCAGGAGACGCTGTGTTTGTTTTCTCCCTGAGCTTTGCTTCCCTTGCTTTAAAACTTCTTGGGTGTTTAGTTGAGCATCTGACCAAGTACATTTAGCCATTCATTAAAAAGCTCTCAGGTCTTCCTTTGCATGAGGGCTTTGTGATTTTTTTTTTTCTATTTTATTTCACCACATGTTCCCTTTTTAAATCTGAAACTCTGTAAGCACCCAGACAGACTTGGTGAAATTCTTTCTATTTTTGCCAGAAAAGTGAAGCTAAATGCAATTCCATCTCCCAAAGTCAATTTGCAGAAGGCGTCTTTGAAACAGCCTATGAAATTGCGAGCAAATGAAGTTTCATCTTGTTGTTAACGAGGTTGCCTTGCCAAATCTGTCAGCACTGGAGCTGACCCTTTTTTGTTATATTGTCTGCTCCAGCTGGTGCCACTGGCTGTTAATCAGAAGTGTTTATACTTTTTCATTCTCGCTTGATTTCCACTAGCTTGCTTGTCTTGGTATTTAGAGTTGGTTCATTACAGAGAATATTGTTGCAGGCCTGTCTTGACATTTCACTGTCAACCGGCAGTAATGGGTCAATATTGCATCTACTACTCTTCACAAAGCAGAAAATATGCGATCACACCAATTAGGGGGTTTAAGCAATTTTTTCTGTTCAACCTTCCTTTTAGCTGCCAAAACTGGTCTAGAATTGAAGGGGAAAGAAAAAGGAATTATTAGAAACCAAACCCTTGGCTTAGGGTGCTAAGAGGATTAGCTTGGTGAAATACCATCATCTTTAGTGGAGCGAAGATCAAAGTCGGGAACCACAAGAACCCACGCAGTCTTTCTGACCATGTGCACATGGCCTCAGATGGAATAATCTTTCCCTTGAAAGCAGTTTGCAGGAACTCAGAGAATATTATCAATTATTTTAAAGTGGAACATTGAACAAATTCTTGGGTGCCTGTTCAGTTCTCCCGTCTCTGTTTCATTCTTATGAATTTATTTGTGGAGTTGAGGAAGGTTGTAAATATTCCAGAGTTTCTGGTCTTGTTTGATTTCGAGCAGCACCAGACCATTTGGTTGTGTTTCCATCCATCAATCTAGCTCTTACTAGTTCTTCTGTGGTTTATTAATATATTTGTGTGTGTGTGTGTCTAAGTCTAAAAAGTCTTGTTAGCTGCATTACAGACAGCATGACACTGGAAAATATGCACAATTTGGAGTCAGTAAAAACTGCAGTCAAATTCCAGCTCTATCACTTTCAGTAGCATCTGTGGCCCTTATGCAAACAAGATGTTTAATTTCTCTGAGCGTATTTATATTGGTAAATTTGGGATAAAAGGTAAAACTAATAAAAAGTTAGTATTGATGAACTGACTTTTTTGATATTTACTATATACTATATGCTGAGTCTAAGAGGACAAATAAGAGAGGCATGCAAGAGGGGTAGGGAAGCACAGAGAAGGGCCAAATAGCTCCATTCAGGAACCCCAATATGGCTTCCTTTTGGAAATGAGGTATTAGCTGAGTTTTGAGAAAGTAGGAGTTCGGTAAGTAAATACATTGAGGGAAGCATTGCAGGCAGAAGATACACCTAAGAGACATGTGGAGGCCTAGGAACGCATGTGTGAATGCAGCATTGTAAATAATTGATAATATGGACCTTATAATGTGTGGTGGGCAAAGAGTAGTGGCCCGTGTGTTACAGAGCTCTGGTTTTATCTTCCTGTGAAGGGTATCACCTGTAGCATTATCAATATGGAATTTCATTGTCAGTGTGTAACTTTGGATGGATCGCTAGGGTAGCAGTGTGGCCAGTGCATTAGAGCAGAGGAATACTGGAGCCTAAGACAGAGGCGACTTCACAATGGTCCAGAAGACAGATTTTCACACCTTCGTTGAATAAAGGACTGTTTTAGGACTGGTAGCAAGTTTAGGGATGTTGAGAGTATAAATAATATAGCAGTTGTAGTTCCTTCTAACACAGGGATCAGCAACCTTTTAATTGTAAAGGGCCAAACAGTGAATAGTTCAGGCTTTGTGGACCAGGTTTTGTCTTTGTGGTGTCTGTCACAACTAGTCAACTCTGCTATTGTGGTATGAAACCAGCAATAGTCATTAGAAAAATGAGTCAGCAGGGCTGTTTTCTAGAAACCCAGATTTGAATTTGAATTTCAAATAATTTTCACATGTCAGCAATACTATTCCTCGTTCACTTTTTTTCAAACATTTGAAAATGTAAAACACATTTTTACCCCCAGGTCATATGGAAATAGGTGGTAGCCAGATTTGGCCCTTATGTTATACATTGCTGACACTGTTCTAAACCATTGTTGCCTTTTTTGATATGTTCTCTGGTAGCTATGCCATTCCTTTTAATCCCCAAAACTTATCATTTCGTTTTCCCCCTGTAATCTTCTATCTCTCTATTATCTTTCACATTCATTTTCATATCTATATAATATTCAAATGTTGATCATAAACATTACTAATCATTCCCCTTTTGATGTACCTGTAGATTGTATTCAGTATTTCAGTATCGAAAACAATGTTTTATGAACATTCATTCATATATATGTATGAATATGTGCACAAATGTATATATGTGTATACATTTGTGTGTGGGGTTGTATATTCTTGTACACAAATGTGAAAGTTACGTGAAAGTGTATACCACAGGACATAGGCTATGAACATCTTCAACTTGCTCAGATGTTGCTAAATTGTTCACTAAAGTGTTTGTATCAATTCATATTTTTTTCTGTCATTCGTAAGAGTTGCCATTACTCTACATTTCAACAGTTGGTTTTCTATGATTTTTTAATATTTTACCATTTATATCATTCATATTATAATGAAAACATAACTGTACAATTTTTGTATTTAAATTGCCTGAAGTATTAGTGAGTTTGATTATTCTTTGTAGACATATTTTTTGCCATGTATTTTTCTGTTTTTATAAATTTTGGTTCATCTTATTTACCCATTTGGCTCTTTTTTCTTATATTTTTGTAGGTGTTATTTATACACTCAGGATATTAATCTTTTGATAGTTCTATGGATTGTAAACATTTCATATTCTGTCCCTTGCCTTTCCCCCACTTTTTAAGGATAGTTTGCAGCCTTATTATTAAATAATTTAATAAAGTCAGATTTCTCAATTGTTTATGAGAATTTTGTGTTTTTTCTCCTAAGATCATTAAATTTTTTCTTGGAAAGTATTTTTCAAGAAATAATATTTTTATAATATTTATAATTTTTTCTTGAAGTTTCAAGGTTTCTTTCTTCACTTTCAGGTTTCAGTTCATCTGGAATAGATTTTTGAGTACAGCGTGAAGTTTAAATCTGATTTTTTTTTCCCTTACATTGTTAATCAACTCAGCTCCATTTATTGAAAAGAAACATATTTTCCCCACAGTTCTGCCATCATATTTACATCATACATCATATTTCCATGTACCTGTCAGTCTGGCTCTGGACATTTTATCTCTTGCATTGGTTATTTGCATGTATATATATGCTGGTACCACACTTTTTGTATTATTATGGCTTTGTTATAAATCTTAATATTTGGGAGGGTAAATATCCCTAACTTTTTTTTTTCCAAAAAGAATTTGGAATTCTTTACCTTTTATTTCTCATAGGAATATTTCAAGCTTCCTCTTGCTTAAATTAATAGATCAATTTGAGGAGAATCAACATCTTACAATACTGAGCCTTCTTATAGATGAAAATTTTATGCATTGCTTCATTCTTAATGTCTTCTTTAATCGCTTTCAATAAAGTTTTATAATTTTAGCAATAAAGTTCTTACACATTGTGGGTTTTAGGTATTTTTTTAACTGGAGAGTTTGATTTTTATTTTTCCTTTAGTTGACGTTTTACAAATTGTGTAGCATAAGTCTCTATTTTCATATTAGACTTTTGCTACTTAAGTGGAAATAACATTCATGGCATGTAAGGTATTCTTTGGATTCGATATGTTAAAAACTCTTGCCCCCAGTGGGTAAACTTGATTTTTGAAATAACCAAAAATTACATAGTGCCAGATTTGTGGAACAAGAGATTCCATTTTGTTTAAAATCAAGGTGGTACAGCACCTTCAGAAAGAGGAGTTTTTCACGTGGGTCATGAACTGCTTCTGAATAGAATTTCAAAGAGGAAGTTCAGAAGTGTTGTGAGTAGTGGCAGAGTTTTTGACTAAGTTTCTGCTTTCTTAAGGGAATAAATCTTACCTACCAATTTAGTAATCTTTTAAAGTATCAGTCTATTATTCTGTATACACTATTGAATGCTTATTTGCATACCAACAATCTCTTAGCATAAATGCTTATGTTTATTAATTAATTTGTGAGCATATCATAGATTCAAAATTTTAACATTTAACTTTCTTAGAAATTTTCAACTTTGCAGTTTGCATGTTTCTTTTTGTTTGCTGGGAAGTGCCTATAGATCTCCTTGTTTACCTGGCTTTGTAAATAACTAATCTCCTGTTAGCTTCCTCCCTTGGTCAGTCCATCAATAATCCAAGCCTATTCAGTTATCTTCCAAGAATCTTGACCTCATCTAATTCTGAAGCCTTTAATTCCAAATTAAAGGAATTTATCATTTCATCTTTTCCCCTCATCCTAATGCTACATGTATCTGAACATTTCTTCCCCAAACTATTGTTGCCTTCTAAGATTCTCAGTTAGCACTGAGTTTCCCAAGACTGCACCTATCCTCAGAAGTTGCCATGACCTTCTCTCCTAGATATTGTCAATAGTCATCCGAAACTTGTAGGATTGCTATAGCACAAATACTCGGTTCTTTGTTCTCTTTGCATGTTTGTATTACCATAAATTTTATGTTTTGTTCTGGTCCATATTTTTCTACCATCTTATGAAAAATTAACTCTAAAACGTCTATATTCCACAGTCATGTAAATACTTAAGTGTTGAACAATGGAATGAACACATTTCTCTGTAGCTTCCACACTCTCTGGTTTTTCTGGTAATAAACTGATGCCTTTATCACTTCTCTCCTGTGCTAACTACCTGCATTTATGTGTTTCCCTTACTTTACATCAATACTAATCATTGCATTTGAGCAAAGAAATTGCAGGTGAGGGAGTTTCACATCTTATTAGCAGTAACTATGCACCTATGAATCTATCCAACATATATTTCACTCTCAGAATGGAAATATTCTCATATTTATGACCTTAAGGGGAAATCTGGTTCCTGATGGTCACAAATATGTTAATTTGAATATGTAAAAATTTGTTGAATGCCCCTTCTGTTACCAGAACACTTTTGTAGGTATTTTGGATAAAATAGAAAAACCTTCATTAATTCAGGGAATGAAGCATTTTTGTAAATCTATATTTCTATGCAATTTATATTTTTAATCATAAAGGGTCTTCTACCTTGTTCCTTATTATGTTTAATTTTCTCAAATGTCTGTGTCTGCTTTACCAGAACAGCAAAGTGTAGTACAAGTGATCTTTAAAAATGAAAATAAGATGCAATTTGCAAAATATTTATTCTAAATTCTCACATTTTCCCCTTCAACATAATGCTAACAATTTGAGTCCTGCCTGGAAGGCATCCGTGACACCTGGTACAGTATACACATTATACCAGACTGAATAACTCAAAAGTTTGAGAAATTTGTGTACACATTACAACAGTAACACTCTTTAATAATGTCTTTATTAAAATAACATGTTCAATAAATAGTTGCCTTTTTATATTAATATTCAGAGGAAATATAGTGAAATATAAAGAGATAACATTTTTTGAAAGTTAAAATGGCTTTTAAAAAAAGATTTAACACAAATTATTTACTTATTTTCCATTATCATGGTTTGTTTTATTTTGACCACCATCACGTGACAAGAAGCAGTTGCCTTACATCCTTCCACATGCCTTTTATCTATCTGTTTAGAATTACTTTGCGTAATTAAGAGGTGTGACTTGTTAGCAAGTTAACTTGGAATGTTGTTAAAGTTGAAAATATTACTGCCTGACACAATGCTTGTTACAGAAGGCAGACAGATTTTTCCTACCAATCTATCTGTGGGTACAAAAAAGTCATGCCTTTATGTTGACGAGTAAAGAGTATTTAATCATGTGGGGTTTGTTTGTTTTGGTGGATTTCTTTTGTTGGATCAGTCTGTACGCAGTGCGTTTCAATCTGGGACCGTCAGGCCACTGATTCAGATTCCCCTAAACAGCTCTTTTGAAGTACGATTCCCTGATACCAACTCTAGACCTGGTCACTCAGATTCTCCAGAGATGGAAACTGAAAAATCTGTATTTAAAATAAAATTACTTTTGGTAAATTAATGCATACCAAAATTTGAAACAGCTGTTTAACTGGAAGGAACTACTTGGTTCTAGTTCCAATTCTAGATGACTCGACTTTGGACCTTGGGTCTCTCACAACTATCTCTGGGTCTCCACTTTCTTGTCCATTAGATAAAGAAGTAGAAATATGTAATTTCTAAATCCCTGCCAGTGCTATAATTCTGTGGTTGTAGCATTTTAAAAGACAGTAAGGAAAAGGAGGATAGGAAAATTTTTGAAATATGAAAATTAGGTAGATAGAAAAGGAATTTCTTCAAATCAACAGGGAAAAAAGGAAAATAAAAGATATTTTTACTTAAAAATTTGCTTCTGATATTATTATTATTATTATTACTATTATTACTACTATTATTTAACAACTATAAAACCCACTGAGAGACCCTGGAAAGATTAACACACACAGACCCATACATACACAAACAGTTTGTATAGTCTCTTAACTTAAACCACAAACAGACAAAATATGTCATATATAAAAAAACAAATGGAAAAAAATTACAATAAGAAGGAGATAAAATCAGGAGGAAGCAATACAAACATTAGGTGTAATGAGAGTTTTTTTTTAATTTAATAAAATGCAAAATCAAAATAGATGCTAAGCATGTTTTACATAAAATATATGCTTTTTCTTTATTAATTTTACTTAGATTGTCTTATTCTTCATTGTTACCTTTCAGATTGTGCACATTTACTAAGAAATTTATAGTTTTGTCTTCTCGTGAATTTAAAAAAACATTTTAAATTATATCAGTGCTTGGTAATGTGGAAAAGGTAAAATAATAATAATAATAAATGGTGGCATCTAAGATGATAAGTAGAAAATTTCTCAATTAATTAGCTCAACACTCCTTCTCACCCACCACTGCCACATTAATTTTATTGAAATGGTGTTTTCATCATGTCACTCACCTGTTCAAGAAGGAAAAGCCTCATTTGGCAATTGAGGCTTTGTATAATTTGTCTTCATTTCATCAATCCAACCAAATGGCTCCTTCCTGCTCAGCTGCCTTCTACAAACCCAGACAGTCCCATCTCATCACTGGATCATCAGCTGGGCGGGGAGCTTCTCAAGAAATAGGGATGAGCTCAATGTCTGAGAGCTAATGTTTGTATTGCTTCCTCCTGATTTTATTTCCTTCTTATTGCAATTTTTTTCAATTTGTTTTTTTATATATGACATATTTTGTCCATTTGTGGTTTAAGTTAAGAGACTATACAAAGTGTTTGTGTATGTATGGGTCTGTGTGTGTTAATCTTTCCAGGGTCTCTCAGTGGGTTTTACAGTTGTTAAATAATAGTAATAATAGTAATAATAATAATAATAATAATAATAATAATATCAGAAGCAAATTTTTAAGTAAAAATATCTTTTATTTTCCTTTTTTCCCTATTGATTTGATGAAATTTCTTTTCTAATTCTCATATTTCAATAATTTTCCTATCCTCCTTTTCCTTACTGTCTTTTAAAATGCTACAGCCATGCAAGAAAACAACCATGATGTAAACAATAGGCAGTTAGGTTTTTTCCACACAGTAGGAAGTCTGGAGGAATGCAGAAGTTGCTGCAATTTTTCAGCAACAGCCTTTTACTCATGTTTGAAAAGTGACCGTTGTAGCTTCCTGTTATTTCTTAGTTCAAAGTAGAAAGAAAAGAGAATGGAAGGAAGATTGTACCGTCTCTGTCTATCCCTTTTTATCAGGAAGGAAAAGGTTTTTCTAGAAGCACCCCTATGCCAGTTTGAATGTATTGTGTCTCCCAAATGCCATTATCTTTGATGTAGTCTTGTGGGGGCAGACGTTTTGGTGCTGATTAGATTTGCTTGGAATGTGCCCCACCCAGCTGTGGGTGATGATTCTGATGGGATACTCCCATGGAGGCATGGCCCCACCCATTCAGTGTGGGCCTTGATCAGTGGAGCCATATAAATGAGCTGACTCAAAGAGAAGGAACTCAGTGCAGCTGTGAGTGACGTTTTGAAGAGGAGCAAGCTTGCTAGAGAGGAACGTCCTGGGAGAAAGCCATTTTGAAACCAGAACTTTGGAGCAGACGCCAGACACGTGCCTTCCCAGCTAACAGAGGTTTTCCGGACGCCATTGGCCATCCTCCAGTGAAGGTACCCGATTACTGATGTGTTACCTTGGACACTTTATGGCCTTAAGACTGTAACTGTGTAACCAAAATAAACCCCCTTTTTATAAAAGCCAATCCGTCTCTGGTGTTTTGCATTCTGCGCATTAGCAAACTAGAACAACCCCTTTATTAACTTCCTCTCATATCTCATGTGCCACTTGTAACTTCAAAGGAAGCTAACTAGTGAAGGATTGGCTCTCTACATCTTCAGTGGGCGCAAAGAGAAGGACATAGGGAATGGGCCAGGGTAGCCATTCAACAGTGCTGTCCATCTTCTGATCACCGTTAACCTCTGCTTTATTACATTTTGCAATGCTGTTATACTTGTAATTTTCTCCATACAATAATGGTATTTTCTGTCTCCTTATTTAGTTTATATATTTTTCCAAGAGCAAAGGCTAGTGTTCCCAGTTTCTATACCTTATACTGATTAGCCCAAAGTGGGCTCTTAAATATTTCTCAACAAATATTTAAGAGACAGCCTTGTCTGTTTTTAGACAATATAGCTTACTGGAAAGAGCTGAAGTTCTGGAATAAAAAAAGTGGAATTTGAGTCATGCATCTCCAATTTTAATAGCTATATTATGGTCAATGGCTTGTCATATAACATCTCTGAGATTCATTCCGTTTTCCATAAAATGGAGAAAATAATAAAACTTACTTTATTAGGTTTGTTTGAGATATGACATAAATTGCATGTGAAAGCATATTATAAACAATTAAACCCTAGGTTGGAAAAATAAGCACCATCCTTAATACAACATTTCTATTATTCTGGAGGAAAAGTAAGCTAAGTAGCAGGTTCACAAGAGGCAGTGGAAGTTTTTCTCCTACTGTTATCTGGCATTTCTTTTAAAGTAGTACAACTAAAGTGGGAAAGAGACAGCAATTACAATTAATAAGGTATTGCATTCGATTTGTTAGGCTTTTACAACTGCTTCTACAGTTGCTAAGATTAACTTGCTGTTTGTTCTGATATTATTGCAGCAGCAACAGCATAAAAAGATGTGGCACTTTAGAAAAAACGTAGAACTCCAGAAAATATAGTCTAATCAGAAGTTCTACTCAACAGAGAATAAGGAACACAGAGTGTGACAAATTTACAATTATATGTGGCCAATAGCATCCAATGATCTTTTGGTTTTCTGATTCAGATAGAAAATGGATCACCCCTTGTCTGATTGCAACTGGATGGTTCTGTTATCCTTACTATAGCTCTTTTACATTGCTACACTTATGACTTGACTTGATTTGACATGTTAGAGAATGAATTTTAACTGAGTAAGGACATCAATGATCAAGGACAATGAAAAGAGTTGCATTTTAATCTAGCACTCAATTGACAGTTGCCTTGTGAAATCTAATCAATAATCTTATGCAACCTTATGGTTTATGGTTTGGTCAGATGCATAGTAGTCCTACCAATTTAAGAAATTGGACAAAATGTTATTCCAATCACTTATATTTAATACTATAAAAATACAATATTTCACCTAAACTAATTAAAAATTCCAGGAAGTATATCAATGTTGTTTATCATAAATGTCTTCCACAAATTCTATTGGTGTCATGTGATTTTCAGGAACAATATTAAAAACCCCTAAGTGCTCACATATGCTTAACAACCTCATAAATTCTTTGGCAGTCTGAAAATGCACTCCTAGAAGACTCTATAAGAAATGGGATATGCATGTGTGGGAATGGTGGGAGAGAGGGGAACTCTTTAGAAAATGAACTGAATCCATTGCACTACAACTCTTGCTTTATTTGTTTTGACTTCTATATCAATGGATTAATATAACAAAACCTTTTTTCTCACTTACTGTCTGAATGTGCCCAAGCATCTCCCCGTGGTCTCTGGCCTCCACGGCAGCCAGAATGTTCAGAACATTCAGACACCTTTAATCTTATGACTTATGCCATTCAACATGGGTTTCCATAATTATCGTGGCAGGTGAATAGTAGGTTGGCAAGTAGAGCATGGGAAACTCGATGTCTGAGCCCAGCTTTGACATACAGCTAAACCAAGTCTTGGCTGCTCCTAACTTCAAGGAGGGTAGGGAAGCACCATCATCTGAAGAGAACTAGATATTCGGGAAATGCAATAATGCCTCTAGAAGGAACATAAATGCCTATCTTAGTGACTTAAATATGTGGCATCCTTTGATAAGTCCCTAACTCACTGATTGTTTATTTGTTTGTTTATTTGTTTATTATTTCACACTTGGGATTCACTTGTTTCCCTTGGAATCCAGATGTATTGAAATTGGATGTCAAACATGAATGTTATTTCTTTGTGTGTTATCATATGAAATCTGACTGGCATTGTTGCAACCCAGCTTAGCCCCCAGGCTGAAGAACACGTGAAGCATGGAGTTAGACATGGGTTTGCTAGGACTTACTTATAGGAGATGATTTGTTCCATGGCAGTGGTGGGCCAGGAAAGACGGAAGTTAGCACTCCGCAAAAGCAGGGGTTGCTAGGGGGTGGTTTATAAGGGTTAGGACAAGGCGGGTGTGAGAACAGAGTTTCAGCAGGGTCTTTTGACACAAGGGGGTGGAGATTTGTTATCAACATTGATCAGGGGAGTTTCAGTGCTTTGTTAGCAATACATTTTTTCCTACAGTGAGGTGGTCTGATGACTTTTAACATCTGTTGTCTGCCCCGGTCAAGTAGGCAGCTATGTAAATCAATATGGAGGGGAGGGGATTGGGCCCTGGGCCCCCACAAGCATTTTCAAGTGGTGCGCAGATTATCTGACTTAAAAGAATAAATTGCAATGGAACCTATTTTGTAAAAATTGATATTAAAAGGCAAAGGTAAAATATAGTTGATAGGATAACCATCCTAGGATGGTAAATTTTTACCTTGTGGGGTTTTAGAGGGTGGAATGAGAAAAAGGAGGGTGGAATGAGAAAAAGGATTTTGAACTTGAGGAACTTGTAATCTCTGTAATTAGCTAAGTTCTTATTTAAATTTCTAGATAACTCATTTCTAAGGAGTTAAATCACTTCATTTCATCAGTAAATCAATGCATTGTAAATGATGCATCATTTAAATATCTGGAGGCATACAGTGTCATACAGATCAGAGTGGTGATCTCCTTGTATTACTGAGCATAGGCTAAATGTTATATCAGAAACCCCCCCAAAAAAAAAAAATTAGTGACAAAACAGTAGAAGTGTTTCTCGGTCATGCCAACTCCGAAGGCACTGGATGGGGTGGGAATCTCTTCAACATGCTTCCTTCATTCAGAGTCTCCATCCTCAGAGACTGTTCCTTTTTTTAAATTTTTTATTTTGAAATACTGTCAAACTTGAGAGTATAGTTCCAGAAATAATACAAACCCCACACAGACAACTCCAATAAACCTCTTCCCCACCAGACACTCAAATCTACCAATTTTCACATTTTCCACATTTAACATATCATTTTACCAATCTACCCATCTATATCTCTGCCTGTCTATTTATCAGTCCATTTTCTGAGCACTTGAGTATAGGTTGTATGGGTTTTATAAGCATGTTCACTTAATATTCCCATGTATATTTCCTAAGAACAAAGATACTCACTTTTTGTGCAGATATCAAGATTAAGAAATTTAACATTGATATAAAGCTTACAGTCTATATTTCATTTTTTCCCTATATCCCAATAATGTCCATTTGAGTCTTTTCTCCTCCCTTGGTAGATCTCATCCAGGATCATGTTTTGCATTTAATTGTTATTGTTTCTTTAGTTGTTCTTTTTTTCTTTTTTTAATTATGGGAACATATATACAATATAAATTTTTCCATCTCAGCTACTCCCAAGCATACCATACAAAGGGATCAGTCCCATTCAGAATATTGTGGTACCCTCATCACCTTCTATTACTAAAACTTTGCTTTCTCCCCAAACAGAAACCCTACACCCATTCTGAATTAACACCTCATTCTCCCTGTCTGGTAGGTCCCAAGTCTAGTTCCCCTCATTGATTGTTATGAAGATTAATGCTTTTATCTTCTCCTTTTCCTGGGGGATCACTTCCTGTTTCTTTGTATGTTTTGTAACCTTTTTTTGAAATCTGGACATTTTGATATTTTAGGGTGTGATTGCTGGAATTTCATCTCTGAAGCGTCTGTCTCTTAGGCTTGTATCCAGCTAGTGATATGACAGAGATTTCCTCGATTGCCAGGACCTAACAACAACAGCAACAAAAGTAAAAAATTAAAACATCTTTCAGTCTTTACAGATGGACCTGTGTGTGTGACTGCTCTTCTTCAGGGCTTTTCCATATAATGAGTTTGGACAATAGCTCCAGATCAAAGTTTAGGGGCCTCTCCATCCTTTGTGTGTGTACATCTTGTTTGACTCTGGGGATTCCCTCCTTTTCATGGTTCTGAAGGCCCCTTTTCCCAAGGAAATCATTTCCTCATGGTCCTGGCCACAGACTGTATGCCCTTTGTCAGCAGTCTCTTGACTTAAGTAGTTCCACTTGTCTTCTCTCCCACAGAGAAAAGAGTTCTGTGAGCTGCCTTCTCACACTGGGCGAGTTCTGGGACAGCAAGTCCCTCAGGCCACCATCAGCCAGATGCACATGCTCTCCCACTATATGCACATGCTCTCCCTCTGGAACTGGGAACAGGGCTTTGTACTTGGAGTACAGGCCAGCTAGGGGAGCAGTCAGCCAGGATACCAGGAGATCCTACTGCTTTTAAGTAACCTTTTTCTTGATTTGGCTCTCAAACTGCTACTACAGTCCTTCACCTGTCTTCTGAAGCTTTGATGTTTCTGACAGGTGTGCTGGTTGTTCAGAGCTTTTGTGGGTGTACAGAGCCCTGAAGTGCCTCATCCTACCATCTTGATCTTTGACACAGAACTTTCAAAGTCACCCTGGGTGTCATTACCCAGATGAATTACAAGTAGGAAAAAGCAGAGAACCATGTGTGTGGTTTTGATGAGCCTGGATGGGCACCCACAGTAAATTGACTGGAATTCAGCAATAACATCACTTCTATCTTCCTGAGTGGATGGAAAATATAGTCTAGTAGTGTGACCAGGAAAAAAGAAAAAAGAGGAAATGCCATTTACTATTTGTATAAATTTAACAAGTTGCTTAAACACTCAGACCCAGTTGTCTAGTCCATAAAGAAATTGACCATAATATTTGTCCTAATGGATTGTGTTAGGATAGGAAAAATGATGCTTTTAAAGCATCTAGGGCAGTGCTTGGCACAAGGTAGATGCTCAAATATAATAGCTATTATTGAATATAGTAAATTAATATATAATATATATTTTTATGCAGTCATTATTCCCAGTGACTCAACAATCTAGTTGAGGAGAAACACTTTAGAGGGAATATTTGATGAATGCCAAAATATTTCATAGGAGATTAAGATCTCTGTGACTAGGAGTCAATTAAAAAGGGATTCCAGAAGAGTTGAGACTCTATCTTTATGGAGAGAAGGATTCAGATAGAGATTTTAGACATGTAGTATTTGATATAGATTATTAAGAGGGAATAACTAGTTCATCTCTTTATATTAAAATATTTTTGCCCCTCATGGAATTTGGGGGAAGATTATGGGAGTAGGATGTGGGGAACAGCAAATTAAGTAAGCATATGGGATTAACTGAAGCCAATGAAAATTTGGCCAAGCTGTCAGAGCTGTGATAAATTCCTAAAAAAGCTTTTGTTTTTGGCTACCTTCTTTGTCAAGCCCTTTTTAAACTTCTGGGAATTGGGCAATGACGGAGTGAATAGTGTTTTATGTGAAAGTATGTTTTCATATGTGTTGAAAAGCTAAAGAGGCTTTTTGCTATATTTGTCAGGATGATCTAGGTTATACTGCACTAATAAGTGAGCACCAAAATCTCCATGACTTAACACGACATAGACCATATACTTGATATGGATCAGAGGGAACTCTGTTCCAAATTGTCACTCAAGAATCCCTGCTAACAGAGGCTCCAGGATCTTGTGATGCTGCCATCTCAATACAGGAATTCCATGGTAACTGTGGCAGGGAAAGAAATGGCCAGTCTGAACTACTTCAGATCAGAAGTGGCATCCATCACTTGTGCACAGGGTCCCTTGCTCAGGACTTGTCACTTGGTCCCTAAGTAAAAAAAAGAGGTTAGGATATCTTCCTGTGTCCAGGATCATGTAAGAGATTCAAGTACAGTAGCACTTGATATCCTACAAAATCTGGGTACCACTTAAAGACTGGATCTCTGAACTCTAATGAGGCAAAGCAAGGTGGTAAGCAATACTTACTCCACCAGTGGCCTACATCTCAAATCTAAACCAGGCAAATCCTTAGGATGAGGAGATAGACTATTCAGTCTTCTCTGAAAGATGGTATTCACATCTTCTCACTTTACCTAGGTTTTTTGTTTATTTTTATTGATACCACTTACATAGGGCTTGCATTTTGCTTGGGATGATAAGGGATGCAAAGAAATTATAAAAAAGCCATCTCTCTCTTAAAAAGTTTATAATATTGACACTGAGGTAATACTTACACTTTAAAATAACTGGATATCAATTCAGTGTGAAATGATGTGCAAGAAATGAAGCAAAAAGCATTGAAAACAAACAAAAACAGATTAGATTCCTGGGTATCAGAGTAATGG
The DNA here is from genome assembly GCF_015220235.1 of Choloepus didactylus. Classification (NCBI taxonomy): domain Eukaryota; kingdom Metazoa; phylum Chordata; class Mammalia; order Pilosa; family Megalonychidae; genus Choloepus; species Choloepus didactylus. Next base: position 27,893,469 of record NC_051322.1, on the reverse strand, counting down.
GGAAAGGTTTCCAGAAGGAGACAAAACTTAAGTCAGGCTTTGAAATTGGATGAGCAGTGGGAAAGACTGATGATATTTTGGAACTGGGCAAGCAATGTGTTGTTTTGGCATTAATATGGGAATGATTGTGACATGCTCCACTGAGGAGTCTATTTGGAGCCTCCAGGTCCTATTGTCAAGAATTTTTTTTTTCCTATATTTTATCAGTAACTTCTTTGTAGAACAAAGTGAATTTTCTGATACTGTATCTCATGATCTTCTTCTTTCTTCTTTTTTCCTTCCCCTGACTCTAGACTTTTGGATCCATATAATACCACATATTACTTTCCTAGGAGTACTGTAACAAATTACTACAAACTTGGTGATTTAAAACAACAGAAACCTTATTTTCTCACAGCTCCAGAGGCCAGAATTCTGAAATCAGCGTGTCAGCAGGGTCATGTTCTCCCTGAAGTATCTAGAAGAGAATCTGTTCTCTCCCTCTTCCAGCTTCTGGTGGCTTCTGATGTTCCTGGGCTTTTAGCAACCTAACTCCAAACTCTGCATCTGTCTTTACAGGGCCTTCTTCTCAATATGTCTTCTCCCCTTATCTCCTCTTCTAAGGAAATTTGTCAATGGAGTTGAGTTCTTCCCTAATCCAAAATGATCTCATTTTGGGATCCTTAACCTAATTACATCTGCAAAGATCCTTTCTCCAAATAAGGTCACATCCATAAGTTCCAACCCACTATAACTGCTTTACATTCTCTTTACCAGATAAAAGTTATAACTTCCAATAGTCTTTTATATGCAGCAGGAGCTCAGTCCCACATGTATGAGTGAACAACTTGTATGTGCAAGGCAAGGAGATTCAGACATAAATACAACACACACCTTGTTTTGAGCACCTAGTAGGTTGGAACCTAGGCACATAAACAAGTGATTTCAGTAAAGGCCGAGAGGGGATGAATTTGGGATACGAGATCACTGACAACTTGGCCTTCCCAAATAGAACAGAAAGGCCTCCTGTAGAAGAGGATACCTAAAGTGAGTCCTTGAGAAGAAGACTTAGATACTTTAAGAGTTGAGTATGAGACCTCTAAGCAGACAGTCTGAGAAAAGACATGAAGCTGTGGAATAGATCAATGGAAGTTAACGTACAGTGATTCCATATTGCTAGTGCATATACAATAGTCAGGTGGGAAAAGGTTAGGAACCTGCCATTGGAGGGCATCAAATGCCAATTTATGGAACTTGAGCCTTTTATAGGGAAAAAAGATGTTATTGCTAGTGTTTCTAGAAAACAGTCACTTTTATCCTTAAACTCTTCACCTGTGAATAATCATAGATAAGCATAAATTCTTGCATTTGCCTGAGGAGAAGGCAATTTCTAAAACTTACAGTGTCAGAAATGTAAAATCAACTCTGCTTTGTGTCTCCATCTGCCCTGTGGTGCATCTACAACTCCCCCAATTTCATTACATTAAATTCTACTACAGGCAGTTGTTCCTCTTTTGACTGAACAGAAATTCCTGTAGCAAGGCCTCAGTCTCCAGCGAGTATTTGAAGCGTGCATCTCGGACTTATAGTCAATGAAACATATTTCAATAAAATATGAATCCAGGCACACACAGATTGAGACATATTACTTGCAAATGTAAATAAATATAAAGGTCTGTTTTTCTGTTTTTTGACAGGAGTGAATATTTGATTCATATGTTTAATATGCTTCGCCTCTTTTGCAGGAGCACAAACTCAGGGAATGCTATTCATCATGTAAGGAAATTTCAGAAGCAAGTTTCTTAGAAATAGGAACTACAGATCAGAAGGGTGAAAGGAAAAGAAACTGAATAGGATCCAAGGGGGAAATTTAGCTGCGTTGACTATTCTATGTGTGTTTAGGGGTTTGGAGGAATCTCGGGGCTGTGACTAAGAAGCAGTGGTCTTGATCTTATTTCAAACTAGCATTTAATTTGCTGGATGGTTTAAGCAAACCACTCACTCCACTTGTAATTAACATTTATTAAGCACCCCCAGGTTTGGCTACTGTGCTGAATTGGGCCTAGGCTCCACTCTGTTGGGTAAAGCCTGGTATTAACCAGGCTAAACTCTTTACCTGGTGCTTACGAGGGCCAACTTTTGCTGACCATATATCCCAGGTTTTCTGGGGCGTCCTGATTCTAAATATTCTTCTCTGTTGCCCCCTGCCCCCTTCACAAACAGCTTTGCTCTAGAACTTTCAGTAGATTATATATCAAACAGGTTGATTACATCTTGCATCTGGAAGGGGCCTGAAAAAAATCTTTGTCAAATTGTGTGTTCTGATTTTTGGATTGGAAAACAAAGGATAAGATACTAGATAATGTAGATGATTCAAATAAACTGAAAACTTTTACTAGAATGTAATCCATCAAACAGAAGCCAAATTCACAGTATGTTGGTACTATTATCATTATATAAAGGAAGAGCGACAGTCTTGTTATTCAGGTTTGAAAGGAAATTTATCTTAAAAAAGGTAAAATAGAAAAATGTGCTATTCCCTAAAAGAGATGTTCATAAGTGTTTGTTTTCCTTACTTTTAAAATACCTTGTATTTTCTGTGATATTTTCTTTGAGGAGACTCAGTTTTTATCCTGAGTAAGACTGATCATAAAACTGTAGGCTTGGAAAGTTTTAGGACATTGAGTTTACACTCTTTGTTTTACTTGAAAGACTAGATACCAAAGTCTCCTGAGTCCAAGTATAGAAGCATTCTTTTCCATAGAAAAATATGCAGTAGACTAATCTTTAAAATTTACATGGACCCCTTTACACCAGAGGTTGGCAGATCATTTCTTAAAGGTCCAGACAATAAATATTTTCTGACTTGCAGGCCATACAGCTCTGTGGCAAGTACCCAACTTTGCCATTGTAGAGCGAAAGCAGCCAGACAATCTGTAAAAAAAAATGGGTGTGGCTATGTTCCAAAAAATCCTTATTTATGGGTCCTCAAATTTGAATTTCATGTAATTTTCATGTCATAGAATATTATTCTTAGCTCATAGGCTGGGCAAAAATAGGCAGCAGGTTGTATTTTCTCCCCAGGATATAGTTTGCCTCTGACTTATACTGTCAAAGAATCAGCTTTCTTTCTCATGTTCTTTTGGTCTGGTTTTAGAATTTTGTACCTTTTTAATAGCAATTTAGGAATATCTGCTTCTGAAGTGATTAGAATAAATATTGCCTAAAATTTGTAGATACATTTTATCAATGGTGTTACTGAGTTTTTTTAATCCTCACTTTTATTTACTCCACTAACCTCCAGTGACTTCCTCCTGACAACCATGTCCAGTACCAGTCACTGTAAGTGTCTGCTGGTTACAGCTCCAGTGTGCATCTCCAAGCTATGAAATTCCTCCCTACCATCTTTCATCTGAATAATTCTTAGGAGATCTTCAAGGTCCCATTCAGTTCTCACACCTCTGAAATCTTCAGAGCCATTCCCTAGCATACTGATAGTACAACATATAGTTTAGAGCTTAATTTTAACATACTCTCACAAGGGCTTTTCCATTAGCAGACTGATAGATACCTTCAGTAATAAATTATTTAATTCTTCAGTTGCCCCTTAATATAAAGCATGTGTCTAAATATACATTGGTGAGTAATAGGTCCCGATTAGCTGAGGTAGGCAGAGATTGCCCTACTCCAAAACTTCTAACTAACCCCTTTTACTACATTCTTAGATTGGCTGTCTTCTATAGCTTCTTTGAAGAGTTTTGAAGAACAGCAGCATGGCTTAGTGAAAAGACAATAAGTATTGCAGTTAGTCAAACCTGGATTGGAATTCTGGTTCTGACACTTACTGGCTGTGTGGCTTACTCTTTAAGCCCAAATTTTCTCATCTGTAAAAGGGGAATAGTGATCTCTATTTTACAAGCCCATAGAATAGTTAAAGCTAAATTATGTGACATGCTATATGGCGTATAATAGGCACTCTGAAATGGTTGTTGTTATTAATCCACTTCCATATATTATACAATAGTATGGAAAAAGAAAGAGTATAAATGATCATATATGTGATTTGGAAAGAAAACTCTGAAGGTAAAGGGATAATGGGAGAGAGCAGGGGAGAAAAAAAGATGCAAGAAGTGTTGCAAACTTTTATCACTATGTTCTTTTTCCCTACGAGATTTCATTCTCACTTGCGGCATTCAGCCATACTTTGGTGTGTTGATGATTCCCAAATGTGTATAATTACTCAAACATTGACTCTGAGATCTAGACTGATATATTCAAGTGTTTAATCAATTTCACTTTAGACATTTCAGAATCATCCTGGTGAAATTTATACTCAACATTCACTCCAAACCTCTTCCTTCTCTAGTGTCTTTAGCTCAGTTAGATGGCACCACTGTGCATTCAGCTATACGATCTAGAAACCTGGGAGTCTTTCTTGCTTCATCCATGTACCTCATGTTTCCCCCCAACAAACCAAGTTAATCACTAAGATCCAGTCCTTTTGTCTTCTAAATATATGTCTCATCTTCATTTAGTGGCATCAACCACATCTACTCTCGCCTTCTCTACAATTCCTTGTCCCTCCATGGCCACAGTGGTTTTGATTTTTTTTATTTTTTTAAGCCAAATCTGGCCATGTCTTTCTCTGCTTAAAACACTTCACTAAAGTTTCATGACTTTTAGGATGAAGTCTGCATTCCTAAGTTTGCCCTACTGACTATTTCACCAACCTCTTCTGATCTCACACTGTTCTTTGCTCTCTCAATTCTAGGTACATTGGTCTCATTTTATTTCTTAAATAGACAATACTTCCTCTATGTCAAGAGCCTTGGCAATTGTGTTTCTCCTTTATTGCATGCCTGCTACTTCCTTAAATGGGTTTGATCTTGGGAAATGTCCTTTTATTTAGAAAAATTACCTCTTAAGTATACATTCTGCCCTAAGTAATCTCTGGCATAGCATCCTGGCTGAGAAGTTGACCAGCCAATTACTGAACACTGTTGTTGATGAGAATCAAAGAATGATTGTGCATGTAACAGTGCCTTGTTTTAGGGTGCTTCCCACTGAATTCCTCGGTGTTTGTTATTTATTGAGTTGCTATTGTTGCCCATACAAAGAATATGAAACAAACGTCTCTGTATCTAGTAAGTGTGGTGAATGCTAAGAGGCTGCACATCTTCCTCCTCTACTTCTAGTCTTCTTGACAGGAAAGATTCTTGTGTGGGCTGTCGTAACTCTCAGCAAACCTCTTCTAGGGAATATCAATAATAAGAGTGCTTTGCATGTTTTTTATTGTTTTCATATACATGTCTCATGGGAAGATGAGAACAAAATTGTGATGTATATAAGGAAGGTTGTTTTTTTATTTTATGGTTAGGAAACTATTTCATTTTATAAACATGTGGTGAGATCTCTATGATAACTTCATAGAACTGATAACCAGTAGACACCAAACTAGGAACCAAGTGACCTGAGAACTGGTCCAGTCCTTTCCTACTTTGTCACTTGAACTGCTCATTCCTTCTTCCCTATTTCCCAATGGGAGCATGAGTTTCCTTAGTTAAATCACTGAATTAGAGGAGGCGGGGCAAGATGGCAGACTGGTGAGCTGTATGTTTTAGTTACTCCTCCAGGAAAGTAGGTAAAAAGCCAGGAACTGCGTGGACTGGACACCACAGAGCAATCTGTCTTTGGGCATACTTCATACAACACTCATGAAAACGTGGAACTGCTGAGATCAGCGAAATCTGTAAGTTTTTGCGGCCAGGGGACCCGCGCCCCTCCCTGCCAGGCTCAGTCCCGGGGGAGGAGGGGCTGTCAGCTCCGGGAAGGAGAAGGGAGAACTGCAGTGGCTGCTCTTATCGGAAACTCATTCTACTGATTCAAACTCCAACCATAGATAGACTGAGACCAGACACCAGAGACTCTGAGAGCAGCCAGCCCAGCAGAGAGGAGACAGGCATAGAAAAAAAACAACACGAAAAACTCCAAAACAAAAGCAGAGGATTTTTGGAGTTCTGGTGAACACAGAAAGGGGAAGGGCGGAGCTCAGGCCTTGAGGCGCATATGCAAATCCCGAAGCAAAGCTGATCTCTCTGCCCTGTGGACCTTTCCTTAATGGCCCTGGTTGCTTTGTCTATTAGCATTTCAATAACCCATTAGATCTCTGAGGAGGGCCCTTTTTTTTTCTTCTTTTTTTTTTTTTTTTAATCCTTTTTTCTTTTTCTAAAACAATTACTCTAAGAAGCCCAATACAGAAAGCTTCAAAGAATTGCAATTTGGGCACGTCAAGTCAAGAGCAGAACTAAGAGAGCTCTGAGACAAAAGGCAATAATCCAGTGGCTGAGAAAATTCACTAAACACCACAACTTCCCAAGAAAAGGGGGGTGTCCGCTCACAGCCACCATCCTGGTGGACAGGAAACACTCCTGCCCATCGCCAGCCCCATAGCCCAGAGCTGCCCCAGACAACCCAGTGTGACGGAAGTGCTTCAAATAACAGGCACACACCACAAAACTGGGCGTGGACATTAGCCTTCCCTGCAACCTCAGCTGAATGTCCCAGAACTGGGAAGGTGGAGCAGTGTGAATTAACAAAGCCCCATTCAGCCATCATTTCAGCAGACTGGGAGCCTCCCTACACAGCCCAGCAGCCCAGAACTGCCCTGGGGGGACGGCACTCACCTGTGACATAGCACAGTCATCCCTCAACAGAGGACCCGGGGTGCACAGCCTGGAAGAGGGGCCCACTTGCAAGTCTCAGGAGCCATACGCCAATACCAAAGACTTGTGGGTCAGTGGCAGAGACAAACTGTGGCAGGACTGAACTGAAGGATTAGACTATTGCAGCAGCTTTAAAACTCTAGGATCATCAGGGAGATTTGATTGTTACGGCCACCCCCCCTCCCCGACTGCCCAGAAACACGCCCCACATACAGGGCAGGCAACACCAACTACACACGCAAGCTTGGTACACCAATTGGGCCCCACAAGACTCACTCCCCCACTCACCAAAAAGGCTAAGCAGGGGAGAACTGGCTTGTGGAGAACAGGTGGCTCGTGGACGCCACCTGCTGGTTAGTTAGAGAAAGTGTACTCCACGAAGCTGTAGATCTGATAAATTAGAGATAAGGACTTCAATAGGCCTACAAACCGTAAAAGAACCCTATCAAGTTCAGCAAATGCCACGAGGCCAAAAACAACAGAAAATTATAAAGCATATGAAAAAACCAAACGATATGGATAACCCAAGCCCAAGCACCCAAATCAAAAGACCAGAAGAGACACAGCACCTAGAGCAGCTACTCAAAGAACTAAAGATGAACAATGAGACCATAGTACGGGATATGAAGGAAATCAAGAAGACCCTAGAAGAGCATAAAGAAGACATTGCAAGACTAAATAAAAAAATGGATGATCTTATGGAAATTAAAGAAACTGTTGACCAAATTAAAAAGATTCTGGACACTCATAGTACACGACTAGAGGAAGTTGAACAACGAATCAGTGACCTGGAAGATGACAGAATGGAAAATGAAAGCATAAAAGAAAGAATGGGGAAAAAAATAGAAAAACTTGAAATGGACCTCAGGGATATGATAGATAATATGAAACGTCCGAATATAAGACTCATTGGTGTCCCAGAAGGGGAAGAAAAGGGTAAAGGTCTAGGAAGAGTATTCAAAGAAATTGTTGGGGAAAACTTCCCAAATCTTCTAAACAACATAAATACACAAATCATAAATGCTCAGCGAACTCCAAATAGAATAAATCCAAAAAAACCCACTCCGAGACATATACTGATCACACTGTCAAACATAGAAGAGAAGGAGCAAGTTCTGAAAGCAGCAAGAGAAAAGCAATTCACCACATACAAAGGAAACAGCATAAGACTAAGTAGTGACTACTCAGCAGCCACCATGGAGGCTAGAAGGCAGTGGCACGATATATTTAAAATTCTGAGTGAGAGGAATTTCCAGCCAAGAATACTTTATCCAGCAAAGCTCTCCTTCAAATTTGAGGGAGAGCTTAAATTTTTCACAGACAAAGAAATGCTGAGAGAATTTGCTAACAAGAGACCTGCCCTACTGGAGATACTAAAGGGAGCCCTACAGACAGAGAAACAAAGACAGGACAGAGAGACTTGGAGAAAGGTTCAGTACTAAAGAGATTCGGTATGGGTACAATAAAGGATATTAATAGAGAGAGGGAAAAATATGGCAAACATAAACCAAAGGATAAGATGGCCGATTCAAGAAATGCCTTCACGGTTTTAACGTTGAATGTAAATGGATTAAACTCCCCAATTAAAAGATATAGATTCGCAGAATGGATCAAAAAAAATGAACCATCAATATGTTGCATACAAGAGACTCATCTTAGACACAGGGACACAAAGAAACTGAAAGTGAAAGGATGGAAAAAAAATATTTCATGCAAGCTACAGCCAAAAGAAAGCAGGTGTAGCAATATTAATCTCAGATAAAATAGACTTCAAATGCAGGGATGTTTTGAGAGACAAAGAAGGCCACTACATACTAATAAAAGGGGCAATTCAGCAAGAAGAAATAACAATCGTAAATGTCTATGCACCCAATCAAGGTGCCACAAAATACATGAGAGAAACACTGGCAAAACTAAAGGAAGCAATTGATGTTTCCACAATAATTGTGGGAGACTTCAACACATCACTCTCTCCTATAGATAGATCAACCAGACAGAAGACCAATAAGTAAATTGAAAACCTAAACAATCTGGTAAATGAATTAGATTTAACAGACATATACAGGACATTACATCCCAAATCACCAGGATACACATACTTTTCTAGTGCTCACGGAACTTTCTCCAGAATAGATCATATGCTGGGACATAAAACAAGCCTCAATAAATTTAAAAAGATTGAAATTATTCAAAGCACATTCTCTGACCACAATGGAATACAATTAGAAGTCAATAACCATCAGAGACTTAGAAAATTCACAAATACCTGGAGGTTAAACAACACACTCCTAAACAACCAGTGGGTTAAAGAAGAAATAGCAAGAGAAATTGCTAAATATATAGAGACGAATGAAAATGAGAACACAACATACCAAAACCTATGGGATGCAGCAAAAGCAGTGCTAAGGGGGAAATTTATAGCACTAAACGCATATATTAAAAAGGAAGAAAGAGCCAAAATCAAAGAACTAATGGATCAACTGAAGAAGCTAGAAAATGAACAGCAAACCAATCCTAAACCAAGTAGAAGAAAAGAAATAACAAGGATTAAAGCAGAAATAAATGACATAGAGAACAAAAAAACAATAGAGAGGATAAATATCACCAAAAGTTGGTTCTTTGAGAAGATCAACAAGATTGACAAGCCCCTAGCTAGACTGACAAAATCAAAAAGAGAGAAGACCCATATAAACAAAATAATGAATGAAAAAGGTGACATAACTGCAGATCCTGAAGAAATTAAAAAAATTATAAGAGGATATTATGAACAACTGTATGGCAACAAACTGGATAATGTAGAAGAAATGGACAATTTCCTGGAAACATATGAACAACCTAAACTGACCAGAGAAGAAATAGAAGACCTCAACCAACCCATCACAAGCAAAGAGATCCAATCAGTCATCAAAAATCTTCCCACAAATAAATGCCCAGGGCCAGATGGCTTCACAGGGGAATTCTACCAAAGTTTCCAGAAAGAACTGACACCAATCTTACTCAAACTCTTTCAAAACATTGAAAAAAATGGAACACTACCTAACTCACTTTATGAAGCTAACATCAATCTAATACCAAAACCAGGCAAAGATGCTACAAAAAAGGAAAACTACCGGCCAATCTCCCTAATGAATATAGATGCAAAAATCCTCAACAAAATACTTGCAAATCGAATCCAAAGACACATTAAAAAAATCATACACCATGACCAAGTGGGGTTCATTCCAGGCATGCAAGGATGGTTCAACATAAGAAAAATAATCAATGTATTACAACACATTAAAAACTCGAAAGGGAAAAATCAATTGATCATCTCAATAGATGCTGAAAAAGCATTTGACAAAATCCAACATCCCTTTTTGATAAAAACACTTCAAAAGGTAGGAATTGAAGGAAACTTCCTCAACATGATAAAGAGCATATATGAAAAACCCACAGCCAGCATAGTACTCAATGGTGAGAGACTGAAAGCCTTCCCTCTAAGTTCAGGAACAAGACAAGGATGCCCGCTGTCACCACTGTTATTCAACATTGTGCTGGAAGTGCTAGCCAGGGCAATCCGGCAAGACAAAGAAATAAAAGGCATCCAAATTGGAAAAGAAGAAGTAAAACTGTCATTGTTTGCAGATGATATGATCTTATATCTAGAAAACCCTGAGAAATCAACGATACACCTACTAGAGCTAATAAACAAATTTAGCAAAGTAGCGGGATACAAGATTAATGCACATAAGTCAGTAATGTTTCTATATTGTAGAAATGAACAAACTGAAGAGACACTCAAGAAAAAGATACCATTTTCAATAGCAACTAAAAAAATCAAGTACCTAGGAATCAACTTAACCAAAGATGTAAAAGACCTATACAAAGAAAACTACATAACTCTACTAAAAGAAATAGAAGGGGACCTTAAAAGATGGAAAAATATTCCATGTTCATGGATAGGAAGGCTAAATGTCATTAAGATGTCAATTCTACCCAAACTCATCTACAGATTCAATGCAATCCCAATCAAAATTCCAACAACCTACTTTGCAGACTTGGAAAAGCTAGTTATCAAATTTATTTGGAAAGGGAAGATGCCTCGAATTGCTAAAGACACTCTAAAAAAGAAAAACGAAGTGGGAGGACTTACACTCCCTGACTTTGAAGCTTATTATAAAGCCACAGTTGCCAAAACAGCATGGTACTGGCACAAAGATAGACATATAGATCAATGGAATCGAATTGAGAATTCGGAGATAGACCCTCAGATCTATGGCCGACTGATCTTTGATAAGGCCCCCAAAGTCACCGAACTGAGCCATAATGGTCTTTTCAACAAATGGGGCTGGGAGAGTTGGATATCCATATCCAAAAGAATGAAAGAGGACCCCTACCTCACCCCCTACACAAAAATTAACTCAAAATGGACCAAAGATCTCAATATAAAAGAAAGTACCATAAAACTCCTAGAAGATAATGTAGGAAAACATCTTCAAGACCTTATATTAGGAGGCCACTTCCTAGACTTTACACCCAAAGCACAAGCAACAAAAGAGAAAATAGATAAATGGGAAATCCTCAAGCTTAGAAGTTTCTGCACCTCAAAAGAATTTCTCAAAAAGGTAAAGAGGCAGCCAACTCAATGGGAAAAAATTTTTGGAAACCATGTATCTGACAAAAGACTGATATCTTGCATATACAAAGAAATCCTACAACTCAATGACAATAGTACAGACAGCCCAATTATAAAATGGGCAAAAGATATGAAAAGACAGTTCTCTGAAGAGGAAATACAAATGGCCAAGAAACACATGAAAAAATGTTCAGCTTCACTAGCTATTAGAGAGATGCAAATTAAGACCACAATGAGATACCATCTAACACCGGTTAGAATGGCTGCCATTAAACAAACAGGAAACTACAAATGCTGGAGGGGATGTGGAGAAATTGGAACTCTTATTCATTGTTGGTGGGACTGTATAATGGTTCAGCCACTCTGGAAGTCAGTCTGGCGATTCCTTAGAAAACTAGATATAGAGCTACCATTCGATCCAGCGATTGCACTTCTCGGTATATACCCGGAAGATCGGAAAGCAGTGACACGAACAGATATCTGCACGCCAATGTTCATAGCAGCATTATTCACAATTGCCAAGAGATGGAAACAACCCAAATGTCCTTTAACAGATGAGTGGATAAATAAAATGTGGTATATACACACGATGGAATACTACGTGGCAGTAAGAAGGAACGATCTCGTGAAACATATGACAACATGGATGAACCTTGAAGACATAATGCTGAGCGAAATAAGCCAGGCACAAAAAGAGAAATATTATATGCTACCACTAATGTGAACTTTGAAAAATGTAAAACAAATGGTTTATAATGTAGAGTGTGGGGGAACTAGCGGTAGAGGGCAGTTAAGGAAGGGGGAACAATAATCCAAGAAGAACAGATAAGCTATTTAACGTTCTGGGGATGCCCAGAAATGACTATGGTCTGTTAATTTCTGATGGATGTAGTAGGAACAAGTTCACTGAAATGTTGCTATATTACGTAACTTTCTTGGGGTAAAGTAGGAACATGTTGGAAGTTAAGCAGTTATCTTAGGTTAGTTGTCTTTTTCTTACTCCCTTGTTATGGTCTCTTTGAAATGTTCTTTTATTGTATGTTTGTTTTCTTTTTAACTTTTTTTTTCATACAGTTGATTTAAAAAAGAAGGGAAAGTTAAAAAAAAAAAGAAAGAAAGAAAAACAAGGAAAAAAAAAAAAGATGTAGTGCCCCCTTGAGGAGCCTGTGGAGAATGCAGGGGTATTCGCCTACCCCACCTCCATGGTTGCTAACATGACCACAGACATAGGGGACTGGTGGTTTGATGGGTTGAGCCCTCTACCGTAAGTTTTACCCTTGGGAAGACGGTTGCTGCAAAGGAGAGGCTAGGCCTCCCTGTATTTGTGCCTAAGAGTCTCCTCCTGAATGCCTCTTTGTTGCTCAGATGTGGCCCTCTCTCTCTGGCTAAGCCAACTTGAAAGGTGAAATCACTGCCCTCCCCCCTACGTGGGATCAGACACCTAGGGAAGTGAATCTCCCTGGCAACGTGGAATATGACTCCCGGGGAGGAATGTAGACCCGGCATCGTGGGATGGAGAACATCTTCTTGACCAAAAGGGGGATGTGAAAGGTAATGAAATAAGCTTCAGTGGCAGAGAGATTCCAAAACGAGCCGAGAGATCACTCTGGTGGGCACTCTTACGCACACTTTAGACAACCTTTTTTAGGTTCTAAAGAATTGGGGTAGCTGGTGGTGGATACCTGAAACTATCAAACTACAACCCAGAACCCATGAATCTCGAAGACAGTTGTATAAAAATGTAGCTTATGAGGGGTGACAATGGGATTGGGAATGCCATAAGGACCAAACTCCACTTTGTCTAGTTTATGGATGGATGAGTAGAAAAGTAGGGGAAGGAAACAAACAGACAAAGGTACCCAGTGTTCTTTTTTACTTCAATTGCTCTTTTTCACTCTATTATTCTTGTTATTTTTGTGTGTGTGCTAATGAAGGTGTCAGGGATTGATTTAGGTGATGAATGTACAACTATGTAATGGTACTGTAAACAATCAAAAGTACAATTTGTTTTGTATGACTGTGTGGTATGTGAATATATCTCAATAAAATGATGATAAAAAAAAATAAATAAATAAATCACTGAATTACATGGTCACATTCTGGTGGAGAAGAGGCTGAGATTCAGCTAAGACCAAACCAAAGGGCCCACACTAGCTTCCATGCTGGTGACTTTACAGCTCCTTCATTGTCATGTTACTTTCAGAGCATATGAAATCCTCATCCTAATTCGGACAGAAATGTTGGAAATGTGTGACTGTGCCAGGAGGTTAAGCTCAGAGCAGATGGATTCCAGACCATTCCAGAAGAGATGATCAAATACCAACACTTTCCAAATTGGTTTCTCTTGCTTCTCTGCCAGCCTTTTACAATCAGAATGTAAAGTTGTAGTGACCCTTGCTCCTATCTTTGACTGCCTAAAGTTCCTATTTATAAAATGTCCTATGTGTTTAAAAACATATAATTTAATGTTAAATTTTTAAAAATACAATAATGATTCTCAATTGGTAAAGAGGACAAACTGTGATAGAATATGAGTTTCAAACTCTGATAAAATACGTTCTCCTTGGAAAGTGACCTAATGAATGTGTGGCATTCATTCAGAACTCTGGGTTCTCCTTCCTCAGCAGATGGGTGTCAATCTCCAAAGATCCGCAAGGAAGGAGATTGCATAACCTCCATCAGCATCCTGCTTTTCTGACAGTAAAGAAAGATACACCTAGTAACCCAGTTGCACCTAAAAATTAGTGAGAAGTTGCTTCCAACAATGTTGATGGCTGTGCCAACAATTTGTCTAAGGTATGCATTTTGGCGTTTACCTTGAGGATAATACTTCAGCCCTGCATTCCATACAGAAACTGAAGTTGTGCCTTCCTTTTTTTTTTTTTTTTTTTTTATTCTTTAAATATGTCAAGGGAAAAAAAAGATGAAAAAGGAAAATTGGCAAACATTTTCCCTGTCAATAATGAAAACAAGACTAGAAAGACAGTCCCAGGGTGAATAAAAACCTTGAATAAAAAGCATGTTATATCTGGAAAGTCTCAAATTTCAACAGCATGATGACATAAGTGTCTCTATAATGTATCTTCAGCTGATGGTATCAGGGGAACATAAGACATTTGAGAAAATAGTAACATAAAAACTAACATTGGGGCATGTCATCCATAATGGCAACTAAGAGAATACTATTTGTGGGCAAAAAGCTCTCCCTCCCTTTTTTCACTCCATCTCTAACTCATCATTGAATTAAAATTAAAGAAAGGGAACTACTTTTTTTTTTTTTAATTTTAGCAGAAAATGTCATGCATATACCAGAGTTCTTTCTATGTGTTCACATCTCTCTTAAAAGCTGGTAACTGCAAATCATGGAAACACTAACTATATTGGAAAATATTAATTCTGAGTAAAAGCACAATTTCCATGAGAAGTGGCTGGTTCTGAAGCTTTGGAAAGGTGCTTCAGAATGGAGCAAAACTGGGAATCACTAAATTTAATGCATGATCCTTGGATGCTGATGGATATATGTCATCTACTGACAGATTTATGTAGCTCTCTCTCTCTATCTTACCATCAGGTCACATCTTTTGAGGGCTCCACTCAATCCTAAACTTTTCTGCCATTTAAATATACTTGAAATTATCTCTTCAAGATCCAAAGAGGTAGTAATGCCCTCTTTTGAAAATGATATTCATAGATATTACATGGAAATAATGGGGCACATTGAGAAGTGGTTAAGTCTGTCCTTTGACTTTAGGACAAAATGATCTCATGGCATGCAAATAAATATCTGCTCACCCTTTAAAGATCCCTCTGTTGGTGTCTTGATATTTTTTGTTTAACCTAGGATCATATTGTATTAAATTTGCTGTCAGAAAGTCACTCTTCACTGCTGCTTGCCAGCTTCAATATGGGCTTATTAACTCTCTCTACAAAAGAGGATGGTGAGTGGGACTTTTCTAATTATCAAGGAATTTTCTTTAAAAAAGTGAAACTGAGGATAACATGGAAAGAGTTTCCTTAAGTTTCTTAAAGAGATCCTTGCTAAGTATCTGTAAAAATGTTACTGAGATAGCAAAAATGTTCAAGGCAGGGTGGGAGAAGCAAACTAGGTGTAAGATATCACTTTTTTATTTTTTAAATATACATTTTTAATTTTGAAATCATTTCAGATTTACAGAAAAGTTGTAAAGATAGATTGAGAGATTCCATAGATCCCTAATCCAATTTTGCCCATTCCTGGAACCTTATAGTGCACTTGTCAACACTAAGAAACTGATACTGGCGCACTACAGTTAAATAAACTCCAGACTTTTATTTGGATTTTTCCAGTTTTTCCTTCTTCTGTTTCTTGATTGAAAACTAAGGTGCCACATTGCATTTAATTGTCATGTTTCCAAGGCTCCTTGGGCCTGTGACAGTTTTGCCTTATTTGTCATGGCCTCAAACAATACTGATCAGATAGGGGTTCCTAGTTTTATTCAGACTGGACTGTTATATTTTAATATCTGAAAAAGAATCATGCTTGCCTACCTAAATGAGATTATTCTTATAACTGAATGTGACCAGAAAACCATAGATGCCAGAGATGTCATCAGAGGGAAATGTAACAGAGCCGGCTAGAGGGCAATGTTTGGAGAGAAATAACCATTTCCTCTGTGGGCTTTGGACCATTTGCATTAGTAGGAGAAAAAGAAATGACAGCCATTCCAAGCACCAGCAAACAAGTATTTAGTATCTCTTAAAACCAGGCATTATGGGGCATCAAAATGGTCCATCTCTCAAGAGTTTATAACTTACTAGAAGATGTAAAACACATAAACTTAAAATATGAAAAACAAATGGATAAATGCTCTGCCATTGGGAGCTAAGTGTTATTTGCCCTTGGCGGAATGTAGAGTATTTGGAAATTTAAAGATAGTGAAAATGTACTCTAGATTGATGTTGGGTTGCAAGAAAACATTGGGCTAATTTATGGAGTTGGGAAAGGTGCTTCAGAATAAGATGTATAAAAGTGATTTGGGGGAGAGAAGACCAGCAAGGTGAATTGATTGGGGTTGAATTAACCAGGCTAGGCTAATGATTTTTTCCATATCCAGTGGGTTGACCTTAGCAGAACTAAACTGGGTGAATATCACAGTCAGTGTCATTGCCTTAGGAAAGAGTGTCTGGCAGAAGGGTAAGGTGTGGGTTAGAGAAACAAAGAGGCTGGAGAGGAGATATTAAGAGGGACCAAAAATGGAGAACAATAAAGTTGAGGGCACTTATCCTGGATGGTCCTGATTTTCTTCTTAATTGAGAAGTCAAAATTATCTGTAGAAGGTGAAATGGGGGATACTGACTGTTTGAAAAGATAATACATGTTAAACAATGCTTATGGCAATGGGACAAGGACTTAGTCAACCAAAATTTAAACACAGAGGCACGGAACCACATTGAGAACCGCTGGAGGTAAAGGAGTATAGTTTGTTGACTCACAACTGTCTTTTGCATTTATGACTCCTAAGGTGAACTGGTTCACTTTTTCCTATAGCTATACCTTAGAGATCTCTTTTTACACATCTTCTTTCTCTAATTTAGTTGTGGGTTTGTGGGGGTAGAGGGAGGGAGCAGGTTGGTTGGTTATTTTATCATCTTGTCTTTGCTTTCTAAACTTGTTCTTTTTTTTTAATTACTAAGAAATATGAGTTAATTTTTTTCCTAAAAAGTTTTCTAAATAAATAAATAAACATAAGTAGCGCCACAGTTCAGCAATGAAGCCTAAAGGGAAGCTTATTTTGCTTACTGTTTGAGGCAGTTTTTGATTGTAGGATTTAGCAGACTTGTTTTTGAAAGGCTGACTGCCAAATCAAACTTCTAATTCATTTGATCAATTTCTATATAGCCTACGGCTTGGCTCAAAGGTATGCCAAAATACCTAATATGAGAAATTTAATTTTATGACAGTAATTCCATGAAGGGTTTTGGCAAGGAATTACAGGGAACTAATTTCAATCGTGCTGTTAAATTTAAGGGTGTGAACGTATTTTACTTTGGAGATCCCCTAGTTATTAAAGTAACAGGACCACTATTATAAATTTGCAAGTGAATATCATCACTAACCTGATTCCTATTAAGGATTTTTTTTTTTTTTTAAATCACTGTCACAGTCTTCATGATTATAGATGAGGTAACATGAGGTAACATGAGGTTGTGCAAAATAAGCCACGTGTTTTTATACAACCCCTTCCCTGGTTGAACACTCATCTTTAAAAACATCTTTGTTGTAGTCATCCAAATATTGCTCTCTCCAACTCCATCCCATTTGTCCCAAGCTCTCTTTTGGATATGTAAAGAATGAATGTCATAGTTACCCCTAAACTTCCTCATCAAATATTGGAAAAATTATTTTATTCATTTCCCAAGTCATCTTTGCAAACTAAACACTACCACTTCCTTCAAACATTTCTCAAACAACATGGCTTCAGTTTCCTTAATATTCTGGTCACCTTCCTTGGAACAATCTTTAATGTCAGTTTCTATGTGAGAGTTCAGTGCTCAGAAATGGTATAATTCTTCAGCTGTGTTCTAATACCCAAATTCTCTGTGCTAAGCTTTCTTGGCACTAGGTATTGTTTTAGCTTCTTTATAGACTTAATTCAGACAGAGCTTTTGGTTAACAAATTCCCTAGATAGCTTTTATTTTAACTGCTGTCATGACTGGGTTCTCTTGGTTTTATTTGATTCTTTTTTTCTAACTCCAAAAGTAAGTCTTTAGACTTAAGCTCTGCTACATTTCAAATTTTTGTTTTTGTCTTTTGCTTTAGTATATTAAGAGATATTCTTGTTGATTTTGTTTTATATGGATGTGCTTGATGATTTTGTTTGGAATGGATATGCTAGCTAAATATAAATATGTATATTTAGTCATCTACTAATTTGACCATGAGCTTTATAAAGATGTTGGATTTGAGTGCAACCGAGGATAGGTCTCTGTCTGTATCACTGTTGTAGCTCTAGACAACTGCTTCTAGATTGATTTCTTTTCTTTTCTTTTTTTGTGTAGTAGTAATATTTGGAGCTCATGGGGTTTGAAACACTTCCCCTTGAATATAGGTGACCATACTCAATTATTAACCAAGAATATTAACCAATATTCTTTCGATGCATCTGTTCAACATTAAAAATCTAATTAACTGTACTTACATTTCACCAATATTGGGCTATAAAAAGAAACATTGTCAAAGGCCTTGCAGAAATAAAAATTTCTGTTATATTTAGATTTGCCTGATCTATTCTTCTACAAATTCTTATCTTTACTAAGGATAAGGAATCTGTGGCATGAAAGCTAATAATAGCACATGATCCATTTATTCCACACCAAGCTGAGACCCACTGTCACACCTTTCTCTCTGACAGATTTCATTTACTGTATAAAGAAACTCTCAGTGAAAACCAGCAGAGGCCCCTGTCTGTAAGATAATGCCTAGGCCTTGTTTATTGAAACTCCCTGTCCTATTATAGAAGGGGAGATGCTGGAACTTGAACACTTGTATTAAATGGCTACTTCCTACTAGAATTGTAGAAGCAACTGGAAGACCATGGAGGGCCTCTCATAATGTGCATGAAGAAAATGTGGTCCACACTGGTTGCTGGATTTGCCAATCAGTCAGATGTCTGACGTAGGATAGGAACTGTCTCCAGTTTCTTGGTTCACTGCTCTTTTGGAAAAGCCCTGGTTTCAGAGAGTGAAGTTATTCTGGCTGTTGTCTAACTTAGCTTTATGATTTTGGGCAAACTCTTCACCCCTTGAGCACTTGCTGTCCTTATCTCTGAATTGAAGAAGTTGGATAGATAACAGCAAAGCTTCCAAGTCTGGCTTTCTGGAAGGACAGAGGAGAGCTATGCTAATTGGAAGAGTGTGACATCTTCAAATTCTTTGTATTGCTGCAGAGGATAGCATACAATTAGGAACTCAGAATCTGGCTCAGTAACTACCAAATGATGATGATGTCTTGACTGGTGTTTAAATTAACCCATCTTCAAGGGTTCAGTAATAAAAGCGGCTTCTTAACCGTATATATCCATAAGCCTGTTTAAGTTTACATATAGAAGATAACCAGCAAAGTTCTTCGGTGAAGAGAATTTCCTTCTCAAAATTTTTGTTGCTGTGATCGTTTAATTTTTATTCTCATTTAAATTGGAGGTTGTTTTTTCTTTGAACATTCTGAATTACTCTTTAGATATAGTAAACTTAAGTTAAATTGGGGTTATTTTAATTCTTTTTTTTTTTTTCTGTGTCTTCATTGCACTATTTCCCCTGTCTTAAGCAGATGATTTGGGATAAAAAAGCAATAGTTATATTATGTGACCTTAGTATGTAAAAGATGAATGAACCATCATTTTCTCTGCTATTATAAGGGAGTATGTAGGAAATTAAGTCAAGAGCTATAAGCAGGCCTGGAATTTATATTGGCCTCTGTGTATATACTGAATGCCAATTACTTATTTTAAATTTCAAAGTAATATTTTCTAATGAGGGAGAATTTCTCCAGATCATTTTCCCGTCTCTTCCCACTCTGCACCCAAACGGTCATCAGATGGAGGCTGGGTGAAGAGCTGGAGAAGCAACTGCTCTGGATGCCAGACTACAATGCCAGCCTTCAGGTTTGTGGTCTTTATAGGGTTATGGCTTGTGGCTGCTGAGGCTACTTTCTCATTTACAGTGTTGGCATTAACTGCTGCTGCTTTTTTCGTTTAACATTGGTTAATGTGTTTAGACGCTCCTCAGGTCCAAACACTGAAAATCCAGCAAAGTGAATTAATTGATTTTCTTCTAAAAGGATTGTCCTGTAGAAACGGATATTGCTACACCATACTGTGAGCTGCTTAACACCCACAGCTGCAATAACTGCACTGGAGATGAACTTGAGTTTGAAAGGGAATTAGAACTCTGTTTCAAAAGACCACCAAAGTAAAAAACGTGCATCAGAGCTTTGGTCTCTGGAGGGCTCGGTGGATGAAAATTAGATGAGGACATTCAGCCTTTCTCTCCTCCGCTTTTCCATTTACTGTCTGCTCCTCATTCCTTTCCACCCAAAGCTTACAACTTCACCCAAATGTGCCTTAGGTGCTTGAGGGTTTTGTCATAGACAGAGCAGTTGAATAAAAAGAGAATGCATTTTTATTTGAAGGAAATTATACTGACCATCTGATCAGCTCGGAGGGAGAATGGACTCTTGAACACTCACTGTTTCATGCAAACTTCTGTTTGTTGGGTTTCTAGGTACTCTTTGGCAATTTATTCCCATCTGGATACAATTCAAAGTGTAAACTTGGATGTTTACAGATCTCTTTGTTTTTGGCCAAGGTTGTCTTGAGCCGATAATTATGATATCAGAGGCATTCTCACACCTTTCTTTTGAAGAGGAACTCATGCCAAATGTTATGAACACAGAGTGGAGGTGAAAAACAGTTTATCCACAATAGTATACCCAATTCCAAACTTACTAATTTTTTTACTCAGAGCCAAATGTATGTAATTTAGTATGGTTTACCCCCAATTTTGTTATTCTTGACTGATAACAAAAATCTGTTTGCATTCCATGAACCCTCATAGAAGAGAGAGAAATTAAAAGTGAATTAGGCAATAAAAAGAAAGAGGTCAGAAACTAGGCATATGTGGAATGCAGAATTTGTTTTCAAAATTGTAAGTTGGATTTTACAAATAACCTATAATCAGGGGTTCAGAATACTTTTAAACTGACTTTCTGCCTCCATTGTGAGTTATCTCCTTCCAATGACCATTCTGTGCAGGATTCTCCTGGAATCTACAGGATTCTAGTAAGAGTTATTTTATTCTCTAGAATAGTGAGTGAGTGGCTCTCAAATTTGAGCTTCTATCAGGATCATCTGGAGGCCTTGTTAAAATTTGAATTTCACCCCCACAGTTGTGGGTCCAGTAGGTTGGGACCTGGGAATTTGCATTTCTAACAAGTTACCAGGTGATGCTATGCTGCTAGTCCAGGGGACACACACTGAGAACCACTGTTCTCTAGCATATTTATCTACAGGGTTGACACCAGCCCAGTGATTCATTTGGAGGACTAGAAGCCTTTTCTTTCTTTCCATCACTGCCCCTTTTTATACCCATTATAAAGACCATTACCGCACCCCTGGTTCCAGATGACAAAATGTGGTCAAAGAAGGAATATTTATTCATGATTACTCTCACATCCACCTATCCAGTATCCTTAGTGACATATTCACAAAGGACATGTGAAGAAACTAGATGCATGAACAAAACCTGAAGGGGCCCATTTTCATCTAAGGTACCCGAAATACTTGTTTCCAACTTCTCTCAGCTTTGAACTCATGGGTAGGCAAACTAGAGCCCCATAGGCCAGTCATTTGTTTTTGTAAATAAAGTTTCATTGGTGAACAGTCACGTTCATCCATTTACATTCATCCGTTTTGTCCAGTATTTGTAGCTAAAAACAAGCATAAAAATTTGGGGGAGTAAGATTGGAGTTGGGAGAGAGGGAAAATACTAGAAGACGTAGAATATTTTAGCCACATGTCATCTTTGTTTCCAAGAGAGGTAACTTCAGACTGAAAGAGAATAACAGCAGAACTTGTCATTCCTTTCAAAACCACATCATTCTTTCATAATAATAAAAAGAGCATTAGGGGGTGAACAATGAAAGCAGATGCATTCTCTTCAGAGATGTGCAGCTGGGAGAGGCTGGAGTTTGGCATTTGCATTATCAGGCGATCTCCCTTCCTTATTGTTTTGTTTCTGAAGAGTGGGGGGAGAGAAGCGCAGGATTATAATCATCCATTTATTGCTTTCTTTGTTTTGTTCTCCCAACAAGCAGCAGACAACCATGTTTTCTTACTTGGTTTAATTTCATTACACAGTTTTTCTGTGACTAAAGCCTTAAGCTAACGATTCATAACGGGATTACATGCATGAGCTTATTTTCCACAATTTTCTAACTAAGGTTACTCAAGGATGCCTCCTTGGATACTGTTCTTTTCCCTTATGTTCTATTTTCTTTTTCCATATTCAGGACTTCACCTTTCAGTTTTTCAGTGCTTCTCTCATCATCCTTCCCATTCCCTCAAACCTTCATCTTAAGAGATTTTCTGCAAGAAAAGGCAGTTTCTTTCTCCCTCTCTCTCTCTCTCTGAGGTGGGATTGCTTTAAGGCTTATCATAATGTCAGCTAGCATTTGAGCATTAATCAGCAATGTACATATGTGTATTGAATACACAGGGAAAGAGATTTATGACAAGAAAGCAAAACAAGGTTTCTTTTGAATCTGCTGCTTTCCCCAGAAACAGAAGGTTATAAGAGAGTATTGACATCACCTCCCCCATCCATGCAATGGATTCAACTTCAAGGGCAAATCATAATTTCTTCTGTGATGAAAGAAATTTAGCATATACCCAGACAGTAAATCACACAGATGAGATCCCTCAATAAAGCATTTTTGCAAAAGCAGTCCATTTACCAAGTGCATCCTCATAAACTGGAGCAAAATTAAATCAATCACAGGCTTACATCCTGTAATTAAAATTCCGTATATGAATTAACTCAAATCTAAATATCCAAATATAAATTAATTCTCCTATTCTGTTTTTGCATTCACCTTCAATGAAAGGGTGAGTAAAATGGTGTCTGTTTTTGTTACATAGTTTAGTCTGGAATGGAAAGACTCATTACCTTTTAGTCATGGTAACTGGAATGGTTTGAGCTTCAACAGTTTTATAACAAAAGTTATGGAAGTTTAGTTATAGGAAAATAACTTTGAATTGGAAATTTTTTTTTCCTCACTGAAAACGAATTGAGGTTTGCCATTTTGTATTCTCTGAGGTTCCCCCTTTTTTTTCCTGGAACACTCTTGTGGGTAGATCCAAGGGTCAGAAGCTAATGGTTTCAGTGGTATTAAAATCATATCCATTGGTTCAGTGACTGATGTACATGTTTATTCATCAGTTGTCTGAGCCTCAAAGAATTTTGGAGCCAGAAGGAACATTAATATTATTAAAGGTATTGTAGGACAGGACCTTGAAAAACTAACCCCAATCAAATAATAAGCATATATCTGTTGAACTTCTGCTATGCAGTGATGACTGTGCTAGGAGGCACAGGAAGTAAACAGCCTGTACAATCTCATTAAGGAAGCAAGACACCCAGAGGCTTGCAACCATGACAAGACAAAGAGATGCATGTGAAGTGCCTATTGGCGTAAACAGATAGTAAACAGTAAGTGATCTCAGAGAAGGAAAAACTTTGAGGTAGGAGATTTTTTTTTTTTTTTTTTGAACGATGTAAAATTTGAGAAATGTTCTAAATTATTTGGATTATGGGAAACAAGCACAGTATAAAAAATATATTTATTCATTTATTCAAGATCCATGGAGTATCCTCTTTGTATTCTTCTCATATTCTCTGCCTCTCCTTTGTTATAATGGAATTTGTGTCCCGCTACTCTCCAGGTCAGTCCTCTACTTGGGTGCTACAATCTTTGACCCTCTTGCCTTTTCCGATGACTTCTGTCCTATAATTTCTCACCCATCTACCCACCCCCCTTTCTAATTTCATTAGTTTCTCCTTCTCTACTCCATCAATATGCTAACATGCTTTGGTGCCTCTATCTTAAGATAAACAGATGGGCAAACAAGAAAACAATCTTCTATCTGTATTTCCTGCCATAGACATTGCCCCAGTACCTGCTCCTGTTTATAGCAAAGCATCCTGAAAGAGCTGTCCTCGCAGGGCCATTTTCCATTCACTCTCAGCCCCTCCAATCAGGGTTTCACCTTCATCACTCCACCAGTCCTGTTCTTCTCAGGGTCATTAATGACCTCCACATGCTAAAAGCCCAATGTCTATTCTCAGTGCCCATGTAGCGTCACATCCCAAGAGCTTTCAATACAGGTGGTGATCACGTTCTTCATTGCTTCCCTTCTGGCTCTTACCTCATTGGTTGCTTCTGTACTTTCTTCTTTGCTAGTTCCTTTCTCTACACCTGACTCCTAAATGTTTGCTGTAAACTGGGCTTGCTTCTGTACTTTGATGGTTAATTTCATGTGCCAACTTGTCTAGGTAATAGATCCAGTTTTTTTGGTCAAGCAAGCATAGGCCTGATTTTTATTTTGAGGGTGTTTCATGGATTTAAATCATTAGTCAGTACACTGCGTCTATGGCTGATTATATGTAAAATCAACAAAGGAGATTGCCTTCAGCAAGGAGAGAAGTCTCATTCAATCAGTTGAAAGCCTTAAAGGGAAAACTGGGACTTCAGCCAGCTAGCTTCTCCTGGGGAATTCATTGAAACCTTCATTGGAGTTCACAAATTGCAGCCTACCCTATCAAATTTGGACTTGCCAATCCCCACAGTCATGTCAACCAATTCCTACAATAATTAAATGTCTTAATATTTACACACACACACACACACACACACACACACATGTATCTCCATATCCTATTGGTTCCATTTCTCTGAAGAACCCTGACTAATATATGGGCCCTCTTCCTTTCTCTGTATACACACTCTCGGAATGATCTTAACCAGTATCATGGTATTAAACGTCATTCAGAAGTTGATGACTGACATGTTTCTCTCTAGCCCTGACTTTTCCTCACAGTTTTTATGTTTTTCAACTACTTACTTGTCATCTCCACATGGATACCTAATAAGCAGGTCAAGCTTTGTCCAAAATAGAATTCTTGATTTTTCTTGACAAGCTTCTTTTCTTCCAGGTGTCAAACAATTGGAAAGTCATAAACTTTTTGTTCTCTTTGATATCTCTCTTCCCTATATCAAATTCATGAACAAATCTCCCCAGCCCTGCCTCCAAATGATACCTCCTCTCTAATCGCTTTCCCCATTTTTATGACTAATTCCCTGGTTCTGTTTACTACTCTTTCTCCTGGAATGTCACCATATTTTTGTCCATTAGTTTCTCTACTTCTATTTTTCATTCCATCCTGTCCACTCCAAAATTTTTTTTCCCACACAACAACCAGAGTGATCTTTATAAAACCTAAATCAGATTTCCACTCTTCTTAAAGCCTTTCAGAGGCTTTTCTTAAAGCCTCCATTGTATCTAAAGTCTGAAGTCCTTACTGAGATTTGCAAGGCCCTATACGATCTTCCGTCATCTCTCAACTTCTCCCATGGAAGATGAGCCATTTATTTCCAGTCCATTCCTCTCATCTTGATCTCTTTCCTGTTACTCAGACACACCAAGCTCTTTTACAGTTCAGGTTTGTGGTGGCTTAGAGGTAGGTACCCAGAAAAACACATTCTCAAACTTAATCCATTCCTGTGGCTGTGAATCCGTTGTTTAAGGGTTCTTAACCTTTTGATGAGGTTACTTCAGTTAAGGTGTGGCCCACCTGGGTCAGGATGGGTCTTAATCCTATTACTGGAGTCCTTTATAAGCAGATTGAAATTCAGATATATATATACAGAAAGCCATGGAAAGCAAAGAGCTGAAGGTCAACAGAACCTGGAAGAGAAGGGAGAGGCCAGGAGAGGCCTCCACGTGCATTGCCATGTGATAGAAGCCCAGGACCAAGGATCACCAGCAGACAGCCCCAGAACACCAGTCTTCATGAAGAAAGCATTGCCTTGGTGATGATTTGGGCTTTTTCCTAGCCTCAAAACTGTGAGCTAATAAATTCTCACCATTTAAACCAACCCATTTCATATTATTTGCTTTTGCAGCCAGAAAATGTGAAAACAAGGGTCTTTCTCTTGTTGGGACAGCTTTTCATGTGCTGTCCTACCTTTAAGTTTAATTTCAAATCTTCCCTAGGAGAGGTCTTTCCTGACTACAGTATCTAAAGTAGAGCCTCAGTTACTCTTTACTGCATCACCCTTTGTACCCTCAACAGTAGTTTTCACAATTTGCAATTACTTTGCAATTTTATGTAACGATTGGCCATCTCTTCCCCCAGGAATAAAGGCCTGCGTGGATGGGGTTTGGTTTGTTTTGGTCATGGTTGTACTCTGAGCATCTAGAGCAGTACCTGGAATGGGGCGAATGGTCCGTTAGTATTGGGGGATGAATGAACATGCCAGCATGGTGCCAGGAGGTGAGATGTGTGAGACAGTCACTGCCCTTGAGTCACTGAGAATCAAATGAGAGACTTACTAATTCTCCTTGGACCTCAGAATTCTTAAAGCTAAAATGAACATAATGTGATCATAATATGTTGACTCCAAAGAGAGGAAGCAACTGGAAGTATTTTATTTTATAAAGTCAGTGCTATTCAGTTGGGTTTCCACATTTTAGCCCTGCAGAGAATCCCCTCTTTCTTTCTGTGAAGAAGAAACCTGGGTCTACTAGCTGCATCTGGAGGGGCAGGGAGAAAAGGCAAGGAAGACATCTCTTGCTTTGATGAAGGAACAGGGGTGATTTTCCTACACAGTTATACTTCTCTGGCCTTTGAGCCAGAGTTTGGAAAGTGTACCTGATCATCCATTTGGCATTAACATTACACATAATCCAGTCACTTTCTCCAGTTTTACTTTAATCAGAGACCCTCCGTGTCCTGGACCAGCCACTCTCAGCTGGCTGCATTTTGGCAGCCTCCCGATGCCCTGCCCATTCTTTGTTTTCTTCTGGCCCTCTTCTTTTCTTTCAGAAAATTTTGGTGCTCTGTATAGTTTGATGGCTCTGCCTGGTAAGGTATTTGAAGTGTCTGTACAATCTGAGCAAATATTTGCCTTTTAACATTTCCATTCCTTATTCTCTATCTCCACATTTGAGGTTGCTCCAATTGTGGAAATGGTTCACATCTTTTTTTTAGCTGTGAAGTCTTCCTAAATTAGAGCATTTCAATTGGTGTGACCTTGAAGACTTTTTTTTCCTTTCCAGAGAGCAGAGTCTTCAAAAATATTTACTTGGTGCTTATGAAAATGTTAACATACTTGGAAATTTTCTTTTATTATGAATGTCCCTATATAGTTGTAACCATTATTAGGAAAATATTATGTGGAAGTATACAAGTTGCCTACCTCCTGTGCCCCTTGCACTGCAAGCAAAGTGTTCTTCTAAACACGTTGCAGCTTTATAGGCCATATTCTGATACATAGTGTTTGTTTTTCCATAAACTAGGCAGCCTGCTGCAAATATGTGCCTGTTACAAACTTGTCTTCATCTGTGTGTGGCCACTTCATGTAGTCAAACTTGGTTAGCACTTGTGGGCTTGTAGGTTGATTACAGCTGGCCAATGTGCCTTTCTTACAAGTGATAATAGCCACATAACCCCAACATGTTTTCTGAAATGAAGCTTCAGAGTCCTGGGGAAATAGGGGGACTCCAGGGGAAGAAACTGGCCCAGGAGTTTTACAGGTAGCAAGAGGAGGAAATCTTGGTGGTTCTTTCTTTGGTAGAGCTGATCTGAGCTATAGCCACTTTGTCTCAGTTTCAGTTTTGCTCCATAGAATGTGCCCTGGAATACAGCTGGGACATCTTATCAAGTGAAAAGCTGAGGCTACACGTGGTGGTATTGACATTAACCTAAGGTGGGAGGCTGTGCAAACTGGATGCCAGGTGCTTGTTGTGAGTCACTGCTAACACAAGAACAATATTCGACCACCCAGATGCTGGGTAAGGATTCATAACACTCTGTGAAACCATTCTTTTTTAATGTCAGTGAACAAGTATATTTAAATTGGTGTAGCCCTGGTGAATATTACTGTGAGGTAAGTGATATTTGTGAGAAATTTTGCCTGCCTGGTTTCAAAATAATTCTGTCTTTTCAAGAACTGGAAGAAATTTGAATTAATCTAACTTTGCAACTCTTCTCAGGAGATCAATAACTGATCTACCAACTAGTCTACTGGTATGTTTTGTTTAGTATTTCTTCTTGCTCTCTCCATAACTTGGTGCCCTTCCTATTTGTTTTAAAGTTCTTTGTTAAAAAGCAGGAAAAAAAAACAAAAAAACAGCCCCGCCCCCCATTTTTTGGTTTTTCCAAACAGGTAAGTTTCTGATACAGTTGCTCCTATTTCTGGATTTTTTTTTTAAGCTGAGAAAACTATCACTAAATACAAACAGAAATGTGAGTATTACCAAATATTGGTAGTGAGGACCCTGTTCCAGATACTGGGACTCACAGATGATGTGAGGGGAGACCACATAGGAAATATTTCTAATTTAACAGGAGGTGACAGGGCATAAGTTAATGAAACTTGTATGAGAATAAAAACCACATATACACCCAACTCTACCTGTAGAAACCTAGCTATGATTGAAGGAGACATATCAGAAGTGCTTGGGAGTCCAGGTATTTCTCCTGTAAAGGGCAGCTACATTGAGATAGCCAAGGGCTATGAGTTATAAGGATCATATTCCTTATAGCTTCAATAATGTAGATGTGACATATTATGAGGCAAAATCTCAGTCTTTCAACTTAGATGTGGGGCTTTGGGTGTGCCATCCTAGGCAAGTGACTATTTTACTGAGCCTCAATTTCCTCGGTTATAAATGGGAATAACAATAGTGTCAATATGAACTTTTAATTAAGCAAATGCTCATAAAATTAGGAAGCATGGAACCTGGCACATGTACAATGCTGTAAGTCAGGGAAATCAATGAAATCAAACGCAAAGCTGCCTAGATGAAGCAAAGTGAAGTTGATGTTTATTAACTTCTGGGAAGTTACAATTTTATCCACCTAGTTAATTCTTACAGTCTCCAGAAAGAAGCAATGAGCAGCTAAGACTTGGGCCAGGGGATGATGGCATTGCAGGATGTGATGCTCCACAGTTATTCCCCTGTTCATGTAGGCTGCCTGCCGTGGTCCTGGCAAGTCACCCACACTTGACTTTCAAAGGCCACTTACTTAATGCTCTGAGTGATCTTTGAGAGATACCCTCAGTAACAATGTTCAAAGAACATCCTGGGGAGCAGTGCCTGAATCTAAAACCATTCTTTGGGTTTATATCATGTGACCTCAGCATGCTAAGTCTTGGGTGTTCATTTTCCATTGATCCTCTCTAGCTCTGTACATGTGAGAAGAGGCCCCTGACACCAAGGTCTCCTTCTCCTGGCACCTACCAAATGTCTTAGTTGGTTAACTTGCAGCACATATTTGAAGGCCTATTTTCCTACCAGAGCTTTGGCCTGAGGCAGGAGACTGTGTTATATTTGTTCTAATAAAATGCTCAAGAAGTAAATGCATTCAAGTTTAGGGCACTATTTTCTAACTGCCATTTCTGTTTGCTAATGTGTAGTTGATATTTAATTGTATGTTTTTATTAAACATCCCTCATGACAACATGATAGCCACAGGCTTGACTAATAGAGAGAGAAACAGAGAAAAAAAGGAAAAGCTTAGGGGATGCATGAATAAATGCAAATTAAAATGGCTGTTTAAACAAGAGGTCTCCAGAAATGGGTAGTTTCCAGAAAAAGGCATCACCCTACCTCATTGGGGGCTTTATCTTGGCTTTCAGCCAATTTAAACTCTAATAAGGTGTTGTTCTCCCTCCCCTACCCCCCCACCTCAGCCTTACTAACTTAAGAAGGAATTAAAACTGAAGGAAAGAAATGCTAACTTTATTTGGGCCTGGCCCTTTTCCTAATCTCACAATCTTGAGTCTGGCCAAATCCCTCAGAATATGCAGACTTCCCAGGGGCTTGGTTTATCAGGTTGCTTGCACTTGGCTTCCAGTCACAGGCTGGATTTTACTAATTTTGTCACCATTGGTCTGAAAGGGAGGTATGTTGGATGACTTGTTTTTCAATTCAATACAAATTATTTTATGCTTTGATATTTGCTGATCTTCTCACCTCAATTGGGAAAATGTCTGACTGTATTGATTGGCCAAATGAAGGACTGAGTGGGGTCAAGTGCCTTTCAGGTGCTTCTTAAATGTCTGTCAATCATCCCTCCTTGGAAAGCTTAGTCTTGTGACAATAGCATTAAGATAGGAAAAAACAGCCTGTGCTCCAGGCCCAATCAGGTCCTCTGTACTTCCAGGGAGTTGTTCCCTCTAGTCCAAGGTTTTTGCACATATAATTTCCATTCAAAGACTCACCCACACCAGCCTCTTTAAACCGAGTAATTCCCGTTGATCATTCCGATGTCAATTTCAGCATCATTCTTTCAGAGAAGTCTTTCCCGTATTTCTAGTCTAGGCTGGTCCTCACCACAACTTTTCAAAGAACTGTGTTCTCTTCTGAGAGCACATAAGTCGATCTGTAAGTGTACATTCTTTAGGATGGTATCATTTTAATTCATTCGCTTCTCTCCAACTATAGTGTAAGCGCCAAGCAAATAGGAACTGTGTCAATCTGTTTCTTATTTAATCCTCAGTACTTAGCACGATGCTTGGCACGTAGCAAGCAATCAAAACTGTGTTGATTCGATGGAGAAAAGAGTCTGAAGCAATACAGGGACACAGTACTTGGATTTTTGTATTGAACAGTGACTGCCAGAGAGAAGCCAGATGCGTGTCAATCCAGAGGCTGCCAGAGAAATTCCTCTGTTATGCCATTTGGTGAGCACCTTGACATCCGCTGCTTCAAAGCAGAAATTCCTGTTCCACACGGAGCTTTCAGCAAACTTAAAGTAAATTAAAATTGAACTCATTAGTCATTTCATTATTGGCTGTTACTCCTTCTTAATGAATGCATCCGCCTTCTTCAGGCTTAAATTTCTGCATCCAGATTGTGAAAGTGTCTGTGGTTTCACACTCCCATTTGTTCTTCTCTTCTGCTAATGATCCTTATAACTGTTTTCTGCTTATTTTAGTAGATTGCCCAATCTCTTTACTAGGTTGTTTATATTTCTAAAAATGTCTGATTGATTGTACTTCTTGCGATCCTGCTAAACTCAATGGTCTTTGTTGCCCTTTTCATCTCTAAAGTTTAACTGAGATGAATTTCAGTTTCATTTCCAGCAACCGTTTCTAAACTGAGGAGTTTTCTTTATTTCTGACTGGGACTCTTTTGAGGGACAATTTTGCTTTTTCAGATACTTTAAAATTAATCATCATTTCTACCAGCAAAAATCCATTAATTAATTTAAAAGATAAATTAATTGATTTTTAAAAAGCGTATTGTCTTAAGGACTTATAATTTCATTTTGTCCGAAATTTTATGTTAGCACTTATCTAGCTTGTCTAGCTAATCTAACCTATCTGTCTGAGTGTCTATCTATCTCTCTCTATATATATGAATATCTTCCTACTACATACACATTTGAGAGCTTAAAAGCTCCCTATTTGTGGCTTATCAGTAGGACTCATTCACTCTGTCTGGAAGCTTCTCCCCCACTAGCCCTTGGAAGGCATTACCAGCACCTGCAGTAAGGTTAGCTCTTAACATGCCCAGACCTTTCTTTTTAAAATCTTTTCCATTGGTGGAAGAACCTGGGCTGAGAATAAGGAGTTGTCATCTTGACTGCCACTAATTATCTGTGTGACCTGGGTCAATTCAGTTCCAGTGCCAGTTTGAATGTATTATGTCCCCCCAAACGCCATTGTCTTTGATGTAATCTTGTGTGGGCAGACCTATCAGTGTTAATTAGGTTGTAATTCTTTGAGTGTTTCCATGGAGATGCACCCCACCCAACTGTGGGTGATGACTGATTGGATAATTTCCATGAAGGTATTGGTCCGCCCATTTAGGGTGGGTCTGAATTAAATTACTGGAGCACTATATAAGATCCGACAAAAGGAGCAAGCTAGTACAGCCAAGAGGGACACTTTGAAGAATGCACTGGAACTGAGAGAGGAGCTTCAGCTTACAGAGACATTTTGGAGACAGCCTTTGAAAGCAGACTTTTGCTCCAGAGAACTGAGAGGACAAATGCCCCAAGAGCAACTAAGAGTGACATTTTTGAGGAGCCTGAAGCCTAGGGAGGAACATCCTGGGAGAAAGCCATTTTGAAACTAGAACCTTGGAGCAGATGCCAGCCACGTGCCTTCCCAGCTAACAGAGGTTTTCCGGACACCATTGGCCATCCTCCAGTGAAGGTACCCGATTGCTGATGTGTTACCTTGGATGCTTCATGGCCTTAAGACTGTAGCTGTGTAACCAAATACACCCCCTTTCATGAAAGCCAATCCATTTCTAGTGTTTTGCATTCCGGCAGCATTAGCAAACTGGAACAGTTCCCCTTTAAGTACCTTAATTTGCCCATCTATAAAATGATATGGCTAAATTAAATGAATTCAAAGATCCCACAAGTGCTTAAGATCCTAAGAAAATTGATGAACTTGTGGTCTTTTAAAAATCAAATGAATTCTTAATTCATTTGCAACAATAATCAGTGGTTTCACTGTCAAATGGGAAGAGGAAATCTGCCTTTAGAAAACTCCACCCCAGGACTCCAGCAAATGGAATAGTCCCTGACTCTCGTCTTGGACTCCAGCAAGTGGAATAGCCCCTGACTCTCCTCCCAGGACATCATGTCTCCCAGCAATAGGAATCCCAGATGTATTGGAAGGGACAATCACAAAGCAGTAACAAATGACATCCAAATAATTAGGCACTAGGTAAAATCAAACTGGGAGTAGGGTGGAGAGAAGAAAGTGCTTTAATGCTAGCACAGCTCCTGAATCACAAAAGGAAGTCTGTGGAAAGATAAACTGAGCCAAGGAGGGCACGCCAGGCTGCCCTGCCCCTGGCAGGCAGGTGGATTTGCCACCCTTTGTCAGGTGCACTATCTTTGGAGATGAAACTATGGTACATGGGGATTCCTTTGTTTGGAGGAGCCGTTCTCCTCAGCACTAAACATCTCATAAAGTGTCTTCCTTAATTTTAGGATGTCCAGAAACTTTCAGAGATAATCTGAACAGTCAGTGAACTGGTATGTTTGCCAGGGCATAAATAGCCTGGTTGTTCTGTGTTTGCCCCAAGTCCATCAGCAGCAATAAATTTTAATCGGTTAGGCACTTTTCAAGCATGCTACTGTTTGCCAAACACTATTTTTGGCAGGCATCTGTAACAAAGCCTAATGCATTATGCGTATTATTTCCACAGTATTTCATTGTATTAGCACATGTAGTATTTGTATGGAATTTTTCTAAGTTCATTACCAAAATATTATCATATTAATGACTCTGGTTTAAAAGTATTAGAGAAAATATTAATAATCATTGATAGTATACATCATATAATGGGGAAATGGGAATAATATATTATTTGAATTTCAGGAAAATATTAACATGTGTATGTGAAAAATAACTTATTAAATACATGCCAAATATGGAAGAAAAAAAAAAACTAAATTACACTGATGGTTCCTTAAAGACTGAATGTTCAATTACAGAATTTTAATGACAATCATTATTACAGATTAAATTATAGTGAGGGATTGGTTTTATTAAACAGCATAATTTAGTGGTGGAGACCTGGAAAATTTCTTTCCCTTCTTTCTTTGATATACTGATCTGCTAAATTATGCTTTCTCACTTCTCCTCCTCTCTCCTTTCCATCTTTCTCTGCAGTGCAGTGGGCATTAGGCCTTTGAAACTTGCTTAACTGTCTTCATCCTTTTGCCTCTAGAATGGGGAAATGATATGCCATGGTAAAATTATCTATCTTGACTGGAAGCTACTCCAGTAATTCAATTCTCCACTGTAGAGTTTAGCTCTATTAAATGTCTCTTGGCATTACTCTTACTATTCTTACACCATGGGGCCATGGAAATTAGTAATACATTATTTTCTCTACTCGACTGGAGATTGTATTATTTCCAGTGGTTCCTAGCACCTTGATTCTTCTTGTTCCTCTAAATACGACAAATACTGTCTAGAGCACTCTTCCCTTTGGAAACTATTTTACAACACAATGGTTTCTCACTGCCAGGAAATGTTACAGCTATGCTTCTTTTCACAGGTTTGATTCAGATAACACCTCTCTCCAAGAAGCTCAAAAATCTCAGCAAGTATTGCTTTCCATGGATTCACAACCGGCCTTTGATGTAGGGTGATTCGTTCTCGCTGCTATGAAACAAATGAACAGCCCTCTCCCTGCACTGGGCTGAGCAATAAGTGACTGAAATAAGTGCCCATTTACCCTCTAGAAATATAAACCAAAAGACATACTATTTGAATAGACAAAATAAAATAAAATGTACCCACTCTGACATAGTAAAAAATTACTCTGATTGAACTTAGAGGAAAAATGTTTCTTATTGTTTAAACAGAGACCTATATTTATGAGTAATTACTTTTTTAATACAATTGAGATATCCATATTCCTGTAGATCATAAGAATTGAGTTTTCATTCCTTCTTTGCTCAATTGTAGAGCCAGTATAAATCTTCCTTAAATATGTCTCCATAGATCTCCTTCCTGACTCATGTTCTGTTCTGACTATGAGAAATCAATGAGACCTTGACCTTGTTACTCTCATATTCCATGTGCTAATTCTTAACTAGACTCAAACTCCCTCTGGGCAAAGACCATTGCTGTCTTAGGAACTCGTAGGAATACTTTAGGCTCAAAGATGGCACCGAGCAAACAATTGATCTGAATTAAATTTTTACTTTGAAATAAAAAAATAATACTGAATTTTAATAAAATTCTTGAGGGATGACTTTCTTTCACATAAATTATATTCTTTGTGATACTTAGAAGGGGGAAGAAAAGTTAGATCAATCAGAAATTGAAAATGCTTACCTACCCAAACTTCTCAAATTAGTGTATTTTATAAATATATGAAAGAAACTTCAGTGTCAAGATAAAAGAGGAATGTTGTATAGATGGATGGAGCCTTATACAAGGTTTAAAGGAGGTGGGGCGGGGGATCAGTGTCTCCAGACAATCTGACATAGTCTCACTGTTGGGTTGTAATTTGAGAAGGGATGCCTGAGCTGAAAAAGTTCAGACAGGAAGACTTTCCACCTGCTGAATTTCATTTTCAAGCTGTTGACCCAGTTAGCACAGGTGCACTGGAATGTTTACTAGGTGATCTTCTCGAGGAAATTTTAGTGATTTCAAGTCAGAAAATACCACATTTACATTCTCCCCATATTTTTCATCTCAAAGAGTGAGAGAAGAAAAGCAGAAGTTCATCATCCTTAGCAACACTCATTAAAACCTTTCTTCCTGAAAGTATAATTCTTAAGTTCCTAATTGTGGTCTCCCACCTCCATCCCCAACACCCTTACCAAGAAAGGTCGTAAATACAATACCTGGTGGCTGGTTGATGGTTTGGAGATATAGGAGAAGAGGAGCAGAAAGACCAGACAGTGGCACAGTCTTTATTCCAAGCTTTTCTCTCCTTGCAAAGTTGAAACAATATCAAAGTATTTAATAACTGTTTCCAAGGGGGAGGTGGAAAATAGTAGAAGCAATGAGTTCCAGGAACTAGAGGTCTGGGGACAAAGAGGGAGAGAAACCTTCTCTGCTAGGATGCATTGTCTGTCCCTTCCTGCTCTAGAAATGGCCAAGGTGCCTATCTTATTTGCCCCGAAAAGGAAAAAGTGTCTTCCCCTTTTTGGCCCCTGCTGTGCTAAAATGGGTTGAGGGTGATGCAGAATAGATTTATGGTGAGGAAAACATTTTACTTTGGTTGTTCTTAACATATATGCTTGTTTGGCTGAATCAGACCATAGGGGAGAGGATGGAAGGAGTCTGTGTGTGGAAATAACTCACAATTATATAGCACAACATGTGTTCCCCAGGATGTCATTTGCTCAGGGATATTTTAGGATCATTATTTGCACCATTTTGGGAAATGTCTGGTACTGTAACCAGGCAGGCAAGCATTACCAGACCCCCTTGGGCTGCATCAATATCAATTCCCAGGGCTTGAATGTACAGCTAGAGGCAGTGAACTGACTGAGTGGCCATGTCCATTGAAAATTTATGTCATTAATAGCATATGGTTGAGAGAGTTACTTGGGAGACTGCTCTGAAAACCATATGCATAGGAGGCTGCATCCCCTTTGATAACTACTTTGTCTTCCATTTAGAAAAAAGCGGGGGAGGTGGTGGTTGGAGAAGTGTTTTGTTGCTACTGCCTTTGTCTGTTTGTATTTGTAAGGAGACCATTTACCCATTGATTTTGTACATGCCCTGTTTCCTTGAGCTATTGTATTTGAGTTTTGCTATCTGGTTGATTAATTTTGACTTAGATTCAAATGGGCACTGGTGATGACAGAAAACTTTTAAATCTGGGTCCATCATTTCAGCCAATAAAACTGGAATATGCGAATCAGTAGGTTTACTATGAGAGAAATCAGGGTAACTCTAAGCCTAAACGGATGCAGAATATCCTAGGGCCATTAAATTGCATTTTCCCATTCATGTGAACTACCTGATTGTGATGGTTAGGTTCATGTGTCAACTTGGCCAAGTGATGGCACCCAAGTGTCTGGTCAAGCAAGCACTGGCCTAACCGTTGCTGCAAGGACGTTTGTGGCTGCTTAATAAACCAGAAGGCTGCTTTGTTAAATCATCAATTGGCTGCAGCTGTGACTGATGACGTCCATGAAGGGCGTGTCTTCCACAATGAGAGAATGCAGTCAGCTGGATTTAATCCAATCAATCAGCTGAAGACTTTCAACCAAGACAGATAGAGGACTTTCACTTCTTCGGCTGACCAGTGAAGTGTTTCCTGAGGAGTTCGTCAAAGTTGCCAGTTTGTTTCCTGAGGAGTTCATCAAACATGTTCATAGAAGTTGCCGGTTTGCTGCCTGAGGAGTGCATTGAACATTTTCATTGGAGTTGCCAGTTTGCTGCCTGCCCTATGGAATTTGGATTTGTGCATACCCACAGTTGTATGAGACACTTTTATAAATCTTATAGATATCTCTTGTTGATTCTGTTTCCCTAGAGAACCCTAACTAATACACTGATCACTCTTCTTGTTTCATCAGCAATTTTTGCTTCCCCAGTATTTGTATTGTGCCCAGGAGGGTACTTTAAAATCTTCTAATTGTCTTTCAGAAATCAGAATGAGATAACTGAATATCAGTACTGGATTTGAAAGTTAGACAACAACAAACAATACTTATGGGAAGTCATGGAGTTAAAGGTTGTCTTCAAAGGATAAAATTTTTACCTCATCCCATTTCAAAGAAAGTAAAATGAAAAGCTAAGTGCATGAAGGGAGTCAAAAGATAAAAAAATCTTACTGGCATTTTTAAATTCTTGACTTTTCTACTGTATATATATATATATCAGGTGACCTATATTAGAACTACAGTGCAGACATATCAGAGCGTTCAGTAAATTCCTGAGAGGGAATGAGTTCTAACAAGGAAAACTTATTTTGGTTTACCATTTTGAGGTCTTAACTGAAATAGCAACACTATTTAAAAATATATGAGGCTTGACTGTAACAGTCCTTTTTAAAAAAAAATCTTAATTATTCAAGAGCTAAAACTTCCAAATGAGTGTTATTGCTCAAAGTATTTACCTTTGGATGCTTGCTGGGTGCTTACAATTTTGGATTTGTTTTCAGGTTTAGTGTACGAGCTACTAAAGAAATAAATAAGTAAATCAAGCAAGCAAGCATTACTTTGGAGCCATGCCTTTGCTTTAGTTTACAGGATGAAATAGTGGAAAGGAGCAAGGGGATTGGATTCAGATGGTCCTGGGTTTGAGACTGGCTCTGCCATTCACTACCTTGTCCAGCTTTGGGCAAGTTACTAACCTCTCTCAGCCTCAGTTTCCTAACTGGGCACGTAGTATCCAGGTATGCATTGTTCTGTTCCTATAGTATAATCATAAATGAGCTTTGTAATCATTCTGAAGTGTCTTTGAAACTTTCATTATATTCGTATCACTTTAATGTCTGCATTTTACATGTTTTTATTTTTTAAAAAACATCTTATTCCATGTATAGTCAAAGATAGTAACTCCTAATATTAACCTTCTATCTGAACATGTAGGACATGTAGAGGGTTTGCCATCTGTGATAAAGCCTCTGGAAAAGTCAGAGCCTTGGTCCTACCTCTTTCAGGCTTATTGCTTGCAGCTGCAGCTTTTCAGTCTTTGCATCTAGACCACACTTGTGCATATTGGGTATTCCTGGCTGTCCAGCTTGCAGCCCAATCACCTGTGTTAGCCACATGACTTCAGTACTGAGGCAAGGTGGTTTTCCTCATTCCTATGATCTAGCTTCCCTGCTAGGAGGCTGGCTGTAGCCCAGGGCCGAGTTGTTGGCAGCCCTGCTTGCTCTCTGGTGATAATTAGGATCACTGGTGTTGCTGATCAAGCATTCTGTGGCAAGTCCAGTTTCACAGGCAGACTTGGAACAGAAGTGGGCTGTCCTGAAATCCTTTGGGTAGGTCTGCAACTCAGTGCTCACTGGACCCTTCCCCCTCCTACTGCCTTCCTATCGTTAACAGCTGCAACAGCCACCGTGGAAGTTCCCGTTCTTGTTCTGTTCACTCTAGATCCTAACTTCCATCAGGCACCAAGGAAGTACTAAGGACATAAGCATGAATTAAACACTGTCCTGTCTTCAACCAGTTCTCAGTTTAGAGGGAAAGATACTACTTGATAGGAGTTTGTAATGTTTTTCAAAGTAGTTTTAGTCTCCATTTATTCCATGACTACTAATCAAACCTCTGCTCTGTGCAGGGATTTTGCTTTGCACTAGTGGGGAACCTGGAGAATATGGTATGATGGTATGTACTGGGAAAGGGGAAACGGCATAAATCAGGCTTTTAAGTAGCTACTAAATACACAAAAGATGGAATAATATTAGATAGAATATTAAACAGAGGTATTAAAAAAGAAAATTGATTCTTAACTAAAAATTCCTGGAAATGTTTATGGCAGAGGTGTTGGTAGGACTAAGCCTTGGACTATGAATAGGAAAGGGCTGTGCAAAGACAAAAGAAAAAGACATTACAGCTTAAGCAAAATGTGTAAGTGAAAGTTTGACGGCAAGGGTATCTCTGGTGTCACTAGGAACTAGTGGGAGTTAGTGGTGTGCTGGAACTGGCTCCTAGCAGCTCGTAAGTCTCATTTGTCCTGTCTCTTCCCAAATAGGTGTTCAGTGACATCACTTTAGTAGCTTGAAAACCGACTTGGTAGAAGCGTTTATACCACAGAAATCAGTAAACACAACAAATAAGGGTTTGTGTGGGGTTTTTTTTCCTACCCAGAGAACTAGTGTTAAATATTACCAGCATATCTTTGATGAGAGTACTCTTTTCCTCCAAGAAGCTCTGCGATGAGATTGCTATTTCTGCTTATTTTTCAGATGAGAACACTGTGGCTCTATTAGGTTAAGTGAGTTGTCTGGAATCATACAGCTAAGTGCAAAGGCAGATCTGGAACCCATGTAAATAACATTCTTCTGTAGGAATTAAATGCCAAAGGGCTTTGTGGTTCTGAATGTTTCTGGGCAGCACAGGAGCCAGGAGGAGGGCATCGGCCCTCGGCTCGTTAGTGGCACTGTCAAAATCTGCTTGTGCCGAGTGTCTGTCCACACACCCACGTGGAGTCTGCATCCTGTGCCCTAGCTTCGGTGTCTATTTCTGACTTTTTACTGGAACTGGAGGAAAGGGTATGTGAAATGAGAGGGAGTAAGCTTGTAAACTAACAACCATAAGTGCAAAAATAAGGACATTTTAAGAGAAAAATTCTATAAAAATTAAATTCAAGAATATGGAATAAAAGAAACAACT
Source organism: Choloepus didactylus (assembly GCF_015220235.1). NCBI lineage: Eukaryota > Metazoa > Chordata > Mammalia > Pilosa > Megalonychidae > Choloepus > Choloepus didactylus. Next base: position 27,853,547 of record NC_051322.1, on the reverse strand, counting down.
TGGGGTCCAGGATACCTTTGACATGCAATTTTGCTAACCTCAAGGCTTCATTATTGTAGAAAGAAGTGGACATTTAGGTACCTCCTCTTAAAGCGTTAATCCTGTTCCAAAAGATTCTGTATCTTTCCCAAGTGTTTCATCTGCTGGGTATGGCCATTTTAATGAAAAAACTAAAAAACAAAAAACCAATGATTGGGTGCCTATTTGTTTCAGTCTGGAGAAACAAACAAATTTTCTTGTTCCAGCATCTTTCTGTGGCAGAGAGAGGATGCTCCACCATCCCAAACAGACGGATCCGAGGAGACCTTGCACCCTCTGTTCTTCCCCTCCCCTCCCCTCTTCATTTCATGCCATTCTGTTCCATTCCTTTCCTTTTCTTTCTTTTTGTTTTCCAGAATATATGGGAAACACAAGCTCACTCTCTGAGAAGAAAGAGGGAAACCAACTGATTCCTCTTAATGCAAACTCCTTGGAGTTGCCAAAATAAAACATTTTCCCACTGACCACTGCAGATGGTTTGGGAAATATATTCATTTCCTTGAAAATGTATACCTGGTATCTCTGTATTCATTGTTTCTAGCAAGAATGGATTTTGAAGCATAGCTTAGAAAAGAGTGGGGTTGGAGAGAGGGGGCGATGAATTCATAAATATAGAGCCAAAGGAAGACTTGTGATTACCAGGCTGGCTGGGTTTTGGATCCTGTTGAAAATGCTTGCTGGTAGTAACCAACTCTTCTAGGCACTTAGAAAAGGGCACTAGTCTACTATGGGGTGGACAGTTAAATATAAATGAATAGCTGGTCATACCACACAGCAGGAGAGCATTGATCCATAAGATCCGCATTGACCCTATAAGCCTTTAGACATGTAATTTTGGCTGTGAGAATCCAATACAGCTTATGGAATAAGCCATTAATGAAATGTTCCTGATGATCAGGGAGAAGAAAGAAAAAACAATTAAGTGTGTCAGTCATACAATGGTTAAGCATTGGAGCTCTGGGATTTGATGCTCATTCTGTCACTATCTGTATAATCTTAAGTAAAAAAAACAACTAAATAAAAAGCCCTCTGAGCTTTATGCACATGGTCAATATTGGGGTATGTAATTGGTGTGAGGATTTTCAAAAAGCTACCATATAGAAGGAACCCAGCACAGTACCTGCCTCTTAGAAAGTGTGTGATAATTGGTAGAGGTTTCTAGAAATTAGTGTTATGAGAATAAAAATGTCCGTCCTCAACATGAGCTGCCTCACCTCCCTCAGTTTTCTCTCTGCCCCTAGACTTCAGCAGTCACACTCTTCTCTCTCTTTCTCCTGCCTTCTTGGGGGTAAAGCCAGGACAACCTTTCCTTCCCCTGAGGAATCTCTCCGCCCAGCAGGAACAACAGCCTCTCCCCTGCTCTTAGAGAAATAGTTAAGGCAGCCACCCTCTCAGGACCACCTTGTTCTGTCCTGTGACCCGGCCATCACTCCCCCTCCCACAGCCTCCCCGTCCCCCTCCGCGGGGCCCTTTCTGCTGCTGTGGAGAAAAATACAGACTTTAGCTGCACAACAAATCTGTGTATAATTCCAGGAGTGCATTAGTAATCTATTGTTTAAAATAAGCAAAGGAGTTTTGACTAAGGATTTACTTACTAGATTAATGAAATGATGTCTTTACAAGGTTGCAAGATACACCAAATGGTCAGTAGAACTTTTCATTTATTCTACAAGTATTTATTTGAGAGTCTGGGATGTAGCAGATGTTCTGGGAGCTGAGGACACAGTGGTAAACAGACTATCATCTAGCTTACAGTCTAGTAGCAAAGATAAACAATAAACACACATGTACACAAGATAATGGCAGGTTTAAAGTACATTTAAACAGCAAAATGACATAATAATGCTTTTCCTCTGTTTCATGTTTATGAAAGAGAAGGGCTCCCCCATGCATTCAAGAATTGAGAAATATACATTTTTAATTTAAAAATGTGAGAATTTTAAAGAATAGTACAAAAAAAAGAACAATATTCCTACCATCCTGGATTAATGAGCATATTTGTTTTCAGTTTTTTAATTTTAATGAAAGAAAAAAGATAGAGATAAAGCTATCTCTGCCGAGGCAACCACTATCCTGCATAATGTATATATACATGTATACATATATTTAAATATACTTGTGAAATTGTATGTATGTACATAACCATTTTCACACATATATATGAACATATATGAACAAGTATATATACATATATTTGAACATATATGTAAATACATGTGAAATTGTATATTTTTCTAATATATGTATATAGATATTTATTGTATATAATATATAAAAAATATGCAACTGATTTTGCATCTTTCTCACATATGTATAAATAATATCATATTGTTTTATTCTGCTTTTCTTTAAACTCAAGTTTCTATTTGAAGCCTATTTATTCCTTTTATCTACAGTATAATATTTCATCAGATAAATACAGTACACTTTATTCATTCCCCAAACAATGTAGAAACACATTTGTATTCATATGAACAGTGTTCAATTACTGCTTCTTGAGTATCTGCCCTGTTCCAGCCCCCAGGTGGTGTGAAATCCAAAAAGGAATCAGACTCAGTAATTAAGGATCAGGAATGGCAAGAAACATAAACACTTGCTCTGATGCTATACAAGGTAGAAACAGGTAAATGGAAAGCATACAGAAGTGGGAGGATAAGTAAAGGTTTTGCCAAAAAGGGAGCACATAAAGTGAGCTCTAAGGAACTAGAAGAGAAGGAAACCCTTGAGCAAAGTTGGGGTGGGAAAGTGCAGTGCGGGAAACGGAGAGTGCTTCAATTGAGTCCCATAAGGAGACTTACGTTACTGCAAAACTAAAAGAGCAGATGAGGCAAGAAGGAGGAGGGCTTTACCTACCAGGCTGAGGCTTAGACCTGTCTCATCAGCCAGTGCAGAGGCGTCCGCCCTGTAATCAGTACCCAACAGGGAAGAGCTCCCAAAAGAAGACGGGAGGGGGCTTAAGGCACACCCTGGAGCAGAATGGAATGTTTTCACGAGCAGCAAGAGGAAAACGTTGCTGTGTGGCAGGGTGGGGATGGGTCTCTCATGCCTCACTGAGAAATGCCTCTCAGATTTCTCCAAATGCAAAGAACAAAATTTGGGCCCCTTCCCAACCCACTTTCTTGTATGAAGAACCCAGAAGGAGTTTTTCCAGACTGTTCATTTATCTGGTTTTTTTGTTTTGTTTTGTTTTGTTTTTTCCCAATATCCTCGCTGGAACTTCTTCAGTTGATTCAAGGAGCCAAACATGCCATGGCCTCTCTTGGACAGAATCAGAGTTGGTTGAGCAAGACTTTAGGAACATGGGATAATGGAAAAAAGTGCTGCTGTCCCTCTGCAGGGCTCTTTCACATGCGCCCTTTGGACAGTTGGCCTCACAGTACTCTGGGCACACTAGGCATGGCTGTTTCATTCCTCTTTTACCCACTCACCGTAGTGAGCCACAGAGAATCAGAGTGCCTTGTGGCAGGTCTGCAATGAACTGTGTGTGTGCATGTGTCGCGGTAGTAGCAGCAGTGGCAGTAACAGTTTTGCTAGAAGGTGATGTGAAAATTTGTAGAGGAACAATTCTTTTAAACATCTTCCTCTCTGGAAGGGATTACTAGGAAACTTGCTATGGGACCAGAGGCAGAGCTTTCAGCTGGCCTGGGATATACAAGTATCTAAAGCTTTCTCCCTTCCGGGAACAAGCCTAGGTGCCAAGGACACAGGAAACAGGAAAATATGAAGAAGGGGAAAGGCATATCAGATTACAAGATCTCATTGTTTCTAGAACATACATGTTTTTCCATAGTTTACTGTCTTTGAATATCACAATCATTGTTGAGCAGGCAGAAGTTATGGCTTCATCATCATTGTGCAAATGCACAAAGCCTTACGGATTGGCTTTGGAGATTGGGAATAAAACCCCAAACACAATAGGGAAGCACTCTTTTTAGAAATTCTGTGTCACAGATGTTCTTAATGGCACAGAGGGTAAAATTGTATGAAAAATCACATATAGTACCAACTCTGATTCAAAATGTGACTAAGAAGAGTCTGAAGGAGTGTAAAGACTGAGTGTAGGACTACTTTACTAATATTTTTGCTTATGTTTTCGTTTTTATGTATGTCCAGAGGGACATGTAATAAAGAATTTATGCTTAAATGAGTCTAAAAGCTCTTTCAATATAAATAAATTCAAAATTCTACTTGAAAAGAAAGTATGTGCCACAGTTCAATTCTTTATTAATGATATATAAAATATCAGTACACTTTAAATAAATGCTGTTTTAAATTTAATTAAATACAATAATAATTATGACACAATCTGATGAATGCTGATATTAACATATGCACAAAGGGCTGTGGAAATATAGACCTTCTGGGAGTTTGGGAAGGTTTGTTAGAAGAGAAGACATAAGATATAGGGAGTTGAATGACAAGTAGGAGTTCCCCAGGTAGAAAGAACATTCCAAGCAATAGTTGAAATTTTGTCTTTCTGATTATTTGCTTCCTTAACTTCTTTCCCATCTTTGAGTTGTGCAGGTCCCTCACCTCAACTGCTATTGGAATGTATGTGCTGATTATTTCTTTATGCCTCTCAACCTAACACTAAGGATATTTAACCAGGTAGCTTTGTCCCTCTTTTTGCCCAGGAGACTATATGCAGCAGCACTTTCTAAAATACTTGCATCTTAATCCATCTCTTTTAAAGTTGAGAGTTTCAAGTTTTTGTATTATCTCTCTTTAGATTGCTGAATTCTTAATTTAGTTTTAAAGGGATGCATTTACATCCTGACTTTTCCTAGCTTACTTATCAGAACTCCTCCTGCTGGATTAATTATTCCTTCATTTTATCAAAGGTTCAGGGAGTAACACCCTTATTTGGAAACCTTCATTGTGTACTAGGTTACACCACAAGGAACACACCCTGTTCCCCCCCACACACACATACATTCAATACAACCGTACATATTAGTTCTTGCTACTGAATTCCATGATAGGTGTTTCATAGGCCTGGAGGAGCATACTTTCTGGTTAAGGAGACAGTGTCTAATTACAAGAGCAAGAATAAAGCAATACAGGGGAGAAACAAAAAACTAATACAAATACTTAACTTTGTGATGTCTGGGGTCAACAGGAAACCATTACCATTGAGTAGGATAATGACAGTGAAGATTTGAGGAGGAAAGAATCACTTATATGCCCCCTTGTCTGCAGTGTAAAAGGTGGAAGCTGTAATTGTGAGGGACCCCAAGCTTTATACTCCAGGCATGAAAGTTTTTGCAATAACTTGAAAATGTGTCATGTTGTTTCAAACTTAGGATTCCTGTTCCAGCAAAGGAGTCTACTCTGCATACTGCACTCAACTGTTTTTTATTGAAAACAATAAGATGCTATAAATATAAACCAACTGGACTTAAGTTCTCTGTGCCTTACAACAGAAATAAATGTGTCCCTGCTGAATTGTGGAACTGAAGTGTTCCTAAAGGTGAATGCGCCATATTGGAAAGTGGCATCTGTACCTTTTCGCATTAACCCATTAATCATGTTCATCTTTAAGCAATCACTCTGCCTTTCTTTAAATTTTCTTTCTTTTTTTAAAAGAGGGGAGATGGGAAGAATATAGACTCAGAACAGTAAATTAAAGTTAATTCAAGCACTGGTTTTGTTGATGAAAAACACAGTCCTGCTTGGTTTATATGAGGCCCAGGGGGCTTGCTAAGCACAGTAGTCATGGGTTAGCATTGCCAGTCAGGCAGTCTTACGAGGAGGTGAAGCCTATCTTATTTAATGCTTTGACAAATTAATAATTGAGCTGTAGTGTTTCTTATCTTCATTGCAAATCGCTTCATCTAAGTAGAATCTTTGAAACCAGAAAGATTAAGTCTCTTTGCAGCTGATCCCTGTGACACTGGACAAATGGACAAATGATTTCTGCAGTGTAATTCTATGTCTTCCTTTGAACCATGGAAGGAATGATGTTGATTTACTTTGCCTATTATTGAAAACCTTAAAAATACAAAAATTCCAATTTTTATTTAGTGTTTAAAATGGACAATAAAATTTACTTTTTCTGCAGATTAAAAAACTTGATGGTTTTTGAAAAGAGATACGCACTTATATTTGAGTAAGTCTATATGTATGTATAATATATAGATATACAGTACGTTTATATGTGAAGTATATTGACAAAATATATGCCAATATATATTATGTGCTATTTTACATGTCTATTATTTACATTGTATATTATATATTGCATATTATATATTATATATATGAAATTACTACCCCTAATTATAAACTTTCATGTGATGATAAAGTGAATTAAGTTGATACAAAGCCACCCAATTCTTTACTATAGACATTTCAAATGGGGTACATTTCTCATAGAGAGTTATCAAAAACTGATTGCAAAACTGCCACATGTGCAGTTGGCTGACCTGGATTCTAATCTTGAGCAGTATCTTAGCCTGGTAACTGTGAGTGAATGTTTTTTTCTGTCTGAATCTCACACTTGCAAAATAGGAGAAATATATCCTATCTCCATCCACGTTTTACAGGGATGTCATTAGGGATCACTGCATATGGCAGAATGTTAGACACCCAAGAGGGAGGTGGTAGAAAGAGGGCACACCCCTATGAGCAATGGAATTTCATCTTCTAAGGGTATTCAACATACAACTTCCACTCTAGACAAATAATTCCCTGCATCATTGCCCTACTTTTGGCGTGTATCTGTGCTATGACTTACCCTGTTTTCTTTGTTCAGAAGTCCCTCTTTCTTACCTCCCATTTACTTAAATCACATTCAAAACTTAAGCTCTCACTCAAGAATGACTTCTTCCTTGAGTCCTTTTCAGATTGTTCTAACAGAGGCATCTGTCAATTCAATTGTCCTAGAGCAAGGCTGCCTCTTCCTTACAGTTGAGCATTTATAAGTTTGCTAATACAATGCAAATATCACTAGGCCAGCCCTGGTGGGTGGGTAGTAGTGACCTGATGGCAGAATTCCATTTTATTTTATCTTGCTTCTTATTTTATATTTCTGGTGCACAGCTTCTACTGGTATAACAAACGTATCCTACACATTGATTTCTACACTTCTCCAGAAGGAATCCCATAGGTCTTCGAGAATGAGGTCCCTGGTGTTCTTGACCTGCAGCCTCCTCTTGCACATCCTCAGGCCATTGCAAGGAGGCATCTTACTCTCACCACTGCTCTCCATAGTGCCTAGTCCCTCACCCACACCCTGTGTCATTCTTGGTCCCCAAAACCACAGAGAGTACTGCCTCTGACTTGAGTCCTCTACTGTCTCTTGTCAGCCAAATAAAACAGCTCTCTACAAATGAGATGTTCAAGGCAGTTTCCAGTGCTACCCTCTAACTTCCAGCCTAACATGGAGACATGCTATAGTCCTCGGCTTGAGGCACATGCCCAGTAGAATCTTTTTGACAAGTGCACAATCTAAATGCAGCCAGGGTCTTTACTTTGATACATATGAGGTCTATATATTTTTTCTTTTTTTCCTGTTTTTAGTCAAAAGCAGCATCATTTATTCCATGGGTTTCCAAAGAACATGGAAGATTGTGTTAGAAAGTGGCATTCTAAGTACAATTCCATCCTTACTACTAGAACAGAAATAAGTCAAAATGTATGTTCCCACACTTGGCGGGTCAGAAATGTCCCCTTCACATCTCTTGCATCAGCTGAGATAGTCACTGTCTTATTGTGACTCTCTTCTGGGGACACATTTAGAAACTCTTTATTCTATGCCCATACAATTCATAGGAGGTGAATTAGCGTTTGTTACTACCCTTGTGCACCAACAGAGAAACTGCAATGTAGAGGAATAAAGTGAGTGACCCAGCATTGCTCAGCAAGATCAAGTCCTTGCTGAGACAAAAACCAAGCTGTTTTCTGAGCGCAGTGCTTGATTCATTGGGCCACGCTTTCTCTGATCTTCCCCACAGTGGATGTGAAGTGAGTGCCAAATGCATTTTCTCAGTCTGCAGGAATTGGCTGCATCCCTTCTCCTCCTGGCTTTTCTTGTCAAGGATCACGGGTGGAAATTATGCTGCTGGACTTCGCCACATGGCAGTGGCTATGTGTCAGTGTGAGCTGGAAGCATTTCCTGGGATTCTAAATTAGAAAGAGTTTCCTGGGGGCCCTCTAGGGAAGGGTCAAGCTTTCCAAAGTGCAGGTGATCACTGTATCATGTTAATAGTCAGGATTTTATTTTAATCAGCAGGATTCCTGAATTCCTCATGGATACCTGCAGTGTGCCTGAAGTGATGTGTTCTTTCACTTCGGTCTGCCTATAGTGCTTCAAACAGATCTGAGCCACTTAGGGCCAGTTTCAGTGTGCTGAAGACAGCTGGGTTGATGTAAATGCCACTGATAAACCAAGAGATGCATGTCCTAATCCCATCTTGGCTGTGAAAGACTGCATTGTAATTATATGTTTATATATCTATTTCTGCATGGGACAGTAACTGCCTCATGGGTGGAGACTGTGTCTTAATCTCTTCCTTTTACTAAGTGTCAAGCTTTTTTCCAGGCTCATAAATATTATGTTTGATGAATCTGATGGTACTAGCTATAATCTGTCACATGTCAATTAACCTCTCTAAGTCTCAACTTTTACAGTGCAAAATGGTAAAAATGGAAGTGGTTTGTCCCCATACTTGTATCATTAGCATTCTATGATTTTACACTTTGGATTCTCTTGGATTAGAAAGAGTTCTGGCTTTGGTTCTTGGTCAATTGAAGGATGAATGTACTCCTCTCCTTTAATAGCATTATAAGGAGGAACACGTGCTCACCATTTATTTCCTATGTTCAGGATATGATTAGTTTGATTTTGGGTTCTCCATTTGAAAGGAAGGTAAAGCTAAGTGCTTTTTGGTGTCACAACAAAAATTATAGGTGAGCTGGGAGTGTTAATGAAGTTGAAGCATCAGTTACTGCTTTGTCTGCCAGCTGCATTGCCTCTCTCATAAGCAGAAAAGGTGCCAAGTTTCAGCCTCAGAGTTCTCATCCAAGTTTCCATTAGTTCTCAAAAGAGCTCCAGATCATGAAGTCACTGGCTTGTTTTTTTGAATAGATTATCAAATAACCAAACTCTTATACAAACATTTTGCATCTTTATATAAAATCTTTTATCCAAACCTGGACACATTATGGATCCCATTCACCATCTTTGGTTCAGAGCCATAAGTGAGCACACCTGGAGGCTAAATTCATTGAGTTTGTGTCAGTGACTCAGAATTTGATCTTATGTTCTCATCTTTTAGTTCTATATTGTCACGATTGCAAAATGCTGATTTGTAATTAATCTGAGATGCGTGATAAGTTTTAAAGGTCATCTCTCACTTCAATCTATACACCTTCAATTCTTCAAAGAAGTGGACCCCCATTCAATGAGAACTAATTGTGGCAGAGATTTTTTTTGTGGGGGTGGGGAAGAGTTATACTTTGTATGTATAGTAGTTGGGATTGGAAAAGGTAAAAGTCATCTGGGCCTTTCATGCTTGAGAAGACTAATTACTGCTTCAGAGTATATCTCTCTTGGCATTTGAAAACCCAAGGTACAGTTTATAGTCTTGAAAATGACTGTCCTATGAGCTGTTTTGACCAGATACCTTTTATCCCTATAGAGGTAAAGTCGGCATTCATTGTTCAGTATAGTCCATTATTTGTCCTTCAAAAGTAGGTGAATGGCTCATTGGAAATTGAAAAAGTATCTTGTTAATAATCTGAAAACACAAAGAAAGTTCTCTGAAATGATGTTTTAGCCTATGGCAATCATCAGCCCTTGATAAATGTCCCAGCATTGTACCAATTGCCAGACAGATTTATCTACCTTTATCTCCAGGACAGGAGGATAAAGCTGGAATAGATGAAACTCAGCAAAATGTTTAGACTACAGTCAGATACTACATTTTTCCATGCAGTCACTACAAATTAATGAGTTGATATTAAGATTTAGAAATAAATCTCTTGTTTTTGAAGTAAATGATAATCCATAATATCATGTTATCCTCCAAGATCCCACATAAAGCCAAGAAATGGGACCAAATAAACTAAAAGTATTACTGCCTAGATGAAACTGCTGATCACCTTCCCTAGGTCAGGCCTACATGCCATTGCATCCAGGGACGCTAAGCTGGAACTCTTAGCCCAGTGATGACAAAACTCACTTGCATTCTCTAACACAAAATTTTTTATTTGTGTTTATGCAGTGTTTCACTGGCTTAAGCTATTTCAAGGTTTAATCTAAAAACTCATCCTGATAAGAACTCACATAGTCAAGAAATAAATGATCCAGGACAAAACAAAGTCCAAAACAGATGTCCTGAACTTTGGCGTACATTAAATAATTTAACTTCTCAATTATATTCCACGTATGCTTTCACTATAGCTCCACAAATATCCTTCTTGTTTTTTTAACTTTTTTATTTTTAAATACTTTCAAATTTACAGGACAGTTACAAAAATGATATTAACCCCATATAGAGAACTCCAACATACTTCTAATCTCCCAGATACTCAGAACTATCAATTTTAATATTCTGCCACATTTGCCATATCATTCTATGTATCGATCAACTGGTTGAGCGATCTTTCTCTCTGCCTGCCTGCCTACCTGTCTGTCTATTTACAAATCCATTTTCTGAACACTTATGCGTAGGTTGTATATATCATGCTGCTTGAACAGTTAATACTGCCATGTATGTTTCCTAAAAACATGGATATCAGTGCATTCATCAAGTTCAAGAAATTTACAATTGATATAAAACTTGTCTGTATTCCAATGTTTTCATATTTCCCAATAATGTCTTTTTGCATCTTTTCTTCTTCTTTGTTAGATCCCATCCAGGATGATGTAGGGTATTGAATTGTCATTGTCTCTTTAGTTGCTTGCTCTTTTTTTTTTTTTTTTAATTGTAGGAACATATATACACAATGAAGTTTCCCATCTCAGCCATCCCCAAGCACACCATTCAGTGGGATTAATCACATTCACTGTGTTACAATTCCCTCACCACCTTCCATTGATAAAACTTTCCTTCTGGAACCCAGTACATTTCTTATTCTGGAATAAAAATTTTAAAATGAAATTACAGTCAAAATAAAAGTGGAGATAGTAAGGGATACGCCAAGCCTTGTGACACTACACCTTCACCCCAACCAGCGTAAGCACTGATACTATGTGCGTACTAAGAAATATACAGAAAATCATAGGATTTTAAGACTGAATGACTTATTGGGCGTATTGGAATGTGCCATTACCATTTTACAGATTAGACTACTGACACCCCAAAAATTAAGCGATTTGCCTGAGTCTAACCATTTTCAGGTTGTGTTGGCAAACCAGAACTTGGGAATGCCATGGGAATTCTTACCTTTTAAGTCTTAGCCAACCAGTCAATGGCTGAGAAAAAGTAGGACTCAGCTCTCCAGACTCCCACCACAGTGCTTTTTCAACTACTTCACATCACACCTTTATTTAATTGGTAAACATGTTATTTGGCTTGGATTTAAAAGTAAAGGTGAAAGAGAGTTTCACCAATTATTTTGCCCCATCTTTCCACATGTTTCTGAGTTAATGCTACTCATTTGCCTAGCAGTAAAGGGAAAGTCCAAAGTATAGGGCTATTGTGTGCATGCTTCCCTCCCAGTCCTCTTTTACCTTTTTCTGAAACGATTCTAAAAGAGAGAATCCATGAAGCAGCTAAGAGATAATCAATTCAAGCCAAACCACCAGGAGAAGGAGGTGAAGCAGGAACAGTGTCTAATTGCCTGCCCCAGGGAGTCAACTGGAACAGTATTGACTATCAAATCACTCTAGTGACTGCTTTGCTCTGGTTCAGATTCAGTGCCTTAGAGAATCAACCTAAAGAAGACCGAAATGAAACTGAGGGGTCACCCCTGGGGTCAAGGTGGGGAAGCTCTGACTGCAATCACATATTAAAGGAGAAAAAAATCCTTACTGCCTGTAGGTCTTTCTTAACTGCCAAATTATGGATTTGTTTGTCTATAGGTTGGTGTCCACTCAAACTAAGGGAGCAAGGTTCTCTCCTTTTACCACTGGGGAAACATTATTTTCACAGACTGGTAGGCACACATAGGAATCCTGTTGCCCTGGGCTGCCCTGCCTCATCAAAATGAATGTGCTTCTAGCTGGAGGTGTCCGCCCTTCCACCCCAGCCCATCCCCAGGATGCCAGTTCTTCTGGAATAGCAGCATCTTTGCCATGTGTTCAGGATTACCTTCCACTGACATCTGCCAAGTTTGACAAGAATGTCTAGGATGCTTCAGCACTGAGCACGTAAGTTTAGCTCTACTCTCTCAGTATTAACATGACAGAAAGGAATACTGATTGATTAACCCACAAGGACAGCAGAAAAGGGAATGGAAACAGTGAGGACAAGAGACAGGAGAGGTCAACAAAATTTAGGAAGCTTAGGAATTAGGCAACAGATACCTTTGATGGTGGGAATACAGAAGGGGACAGAAAACAAGTTGAGTGTAAGGAAGGTTGTACATGGAACATTAGACTTAAAGAATCTTCCCTTACCCTAGAGAGCTAAGCAATTGGACTTCACCTACTCCAGCAAAAGAGAGAATGCTGACTTTCTAGAGAGCTTAAATCAGAGACGAGGATTTGGGTGCCCAGAAACAGCTGAGAGCAGGGATAAATTATGCCAAAACTAAAGGGATTAAGTAAAAAGTTTGTAAACTGAATAGTGGATTCCCCAACCCTCTCCATCCGTTTGGCTCTCCGCGTGTTGGCAGGCAGAATGTTTCTCCACCCTTCCACAGGAGATTGGGAAATTCATCTCTGGAGAAACTGGCCCACCCAGCGGAAAGACTCCCCTTGGCGGGGGTGGGGGGGGGTCCTCCACCAAGAGCCAGAGGGAAGTCTGCAGTTCTCAAGCCCTGTTCCTATGCACGGAATATTCAGGAATGTTTATTCTCTCACTTTTAAATAAAGATGGACATCTAAAGATTGGCAAATACACGTAAAATCTTCTAATATCAGGTAAAGAAAGTAAAACAAGCAAAGAGAAAGGAATCCAAGAGATACAGGGAACAGCAAAATCTTAAGGCAAACAGAATACAAGTTAATATTCTTAGATAAAATATAAAGCAATCATAAAACAAGAATAGGCAGTTATAAAACAAAATGAGAAACTTTCAAATAATAAGGAATGGTGCTCAGAATTTAAAGACTGATATTCCTGATAGCAGAACGCAAACATAGTGGAAGATTGGGAGGATAGCATTGAGGAAATCATTCAAAGTAGATAAAAAGACAAAAAGGTGGAGAATGAGAGAAAAATGTTGTTGTTCTGTAGAAGAGTTTGGAGGATTAATCAGTATCCATTACAAAGAAAATTAGGCAAATGAAAAAAAAAACATTAAAAACATTAAACCTAGGTAAAATAAAAGTTTTTATAAGACAAGATATTTCATCATTTTATATGATGTGACTCTACAATGAACATAGTTACATTAATGTATTAGTGAATATTGTTTTAAGCAAAAATTGTGCTAGAACTTTTGGAAGAAAGTGAGGGGAAGGGTGTGTTTGGGGCAGGGGAAGGTGTTTAAAATATCTATGTATTCACTTTCAATAACAGAAAGTCATTAAATAGTGTTTAGAATTGAAAATTCAAGAAATAAGAATATTATTTCTTATTTCTGTGTCCAGAGATGGTTGTTTTATCATTACATTATCGTTATATCCTTGAAGTTTAATTTGACATGCACTGTGGACATATAATGGCTTGCTGTTAGAACAATTCTTCAAGGAAAGATATAAAAGAAACTTAATCTTGATCCTGAATAAGCCAGAGAAGATTGAATTATTTTGAGTGAAAGGTGTGAGTGGAAGAGAAATTTGGATTCCTTCTGGAGGGGGGAAGACTAAATCTAGAGAGCCATTCCTGATAGCTACAAACTTGAGTCTTCTGTGCAAAGGGAGCTACAGCTCTTTTGAACTCATGCAAATCTGGGGATATACACACACACATACACACACACACACACGCATATACATATATATACGCACACACACACACATATATATACATACATACACAACCCCCCCCACACACACAGTGATAACTTTCAAAGTATGATTTAACAGGTCGTTAGCAAATTTCAAAGAATGTTATGGGTTATAATTCCACACTTTCAGTTATTTCCTTATTGTAAAATATAACATATACAGAATGGTTATAATTTTCAAAGTACAATTTAATGAGCAGATTTCAAACAATGCTATAGGTTACGGTTCCACCATTTCAATTCTTTCCTCCTAGCTGTTCTAATACGCTAGCAACTAAGAAAAAAAATTCTATAGAGATTCAGTATTCATAATCCTTTGTTAAATTCCCTCTTATCTGTTGCTACCCCTTCCTCTAGCTTAATCACTTTCCTGATCTCAGGGATGTCTACGCAGTGACTTAACGTGTTCATGTTGAAAAGGGGTGTTGACATTACGGGGGCTGCATCTGATTGATTTTCTTGAAGAGGCTGTTGCCTTTGGGTTTTGGGACTTATCTAGCATAGGAACACTCTGGAGGATTTAAGTTACTTAAAAATAAACTTAATGAGTGAAACTTTTATAGACCTCAAATAGGGACCTAGGTGTTTCGGGACTACTATTGTTAGCAATTGGCATACTGTGGCCACTGGGGATATCTAGCTGAAGCTTGCATAAGAGTAACCTCCAGGATAGCCTCTCGACTCTATTTGAAATCTCTTAGCCACTGTAACCTTATTTTGTTACCTTTCTTTTCCCCCTTTTGGTCAAGAAGGCATTTTCAAACAAGAGGATATATTTTTAAATCATAGATCTGCTCCAAAAATTAGTATAGTGGTCCAAATGTCTCAAAGCAAAAATATTAGTGACAATGTCTCCTTGCTATTATCATGTGATGTGAATATTAGTTTAAATGAGCCAGAGTCACGGTGTGATTCCATGCAGATGAGTCCCCAATTGGGTTCTGTGCAAATGATTTCCCTCCAACACTGAAGGCACGACAGCTTTGCAGATGCTGCTTCTCCACCATCCTCTCACCAAATTCCTGACCCAAAGAAGGGTGGCTGATCAGTAGACAGTTTTATTACTCTTGTTGGGACATGATGGTAGAATGTTGGTACTTTGGGTTTGGGGCTTCCTGGTAATTGATTGTGCTTGTAAGGCTACAAGGAGGGCCATCTAGTGGTTGGACTGCAGTGTCCCCTTTCCAACTTCCAGCAGGCTGAATGCCATTAGCATTCGGGTTGATGTGCAGTTTTGGCATGGAACAGCCTCTTGTTTCGAACATAATCAAAAGCTGAGGGATGATGGGTTAGAATGTTTGGTTTAGCACCATGATTTATTTACTCTAACAGGGACACTTCTGGGTATGGCTTGCTACTAGGGGAAGAGCTGTGCTTTGCCTTGGAAAAGCTATTTGTTGATGCAACATTAATTGTAAAATAGTTACCTCAGAGAACCCAAATGTAATTACATTAAGTTTAATTACATATCATTAATTATATAAAATATTTAAATTGTTATGTTGAATTGTGCTGCACTAGTTGCTGTACATTTTGCTGGTGTGTGGAGCAGATGTGCTTGAAGAGTTTGGATGTCATCCAGAAGTTAGTGAATTGTAACTGTTTAGATCATCGGAGCCAGATTTATACCATCTATTGAAAAACAATAGCTATGTGTGTTCAGTAATGCAACAATAGCAAGTCTAGGGATGAAGTAGCTTATGCCTAAGTGATAGTTTGGTAATTACAGCTTCCCATAGAACTTTAAAGTTTGATCGACCAAATATAGGGAAATCAAAATCCCAATTTCTTGTGTAAATCAACAACAGCTGAACAAGCATTTCTTGTTTATTTTGCAAGAGAGCCATTCCTTTCCCTTCCTGTGCAAGTGACACTTTATTTGGGATGCTTGAATTATCAAAGGGATTTAGAGTTAAGTCATATGCTTTGTTCCTCAGAAGTTCACTTACTCAAATTAATTCACCATCAGTTTGAAATTGTTTATAAACTTCAGTTACATCAAATTCTCTCACTTGGTTGAAAGCATGGTGACGTTACCAGATAAGGAGAATAGGAAGCTGTCACAGAGAATAGCAATAGATTTTGCACATCAGGCATGTGAATTTAACATCTAGATTTGATATAAGAAAATGTAGCGATTAATCCTAAATTTTGCTAAACAAACAGTGCTACTGGAATTTGTTCTCATAAGGCATTTCCTTTCATATGTATATCCACTTAAAGTAGAGCAAAGCAGAGAAACAGTCATTTCCATAGAAATGTTACAGAAAAGAAAATATGACTCTGGTTCTGCCGATCAAATATGTAGTGCAATTTTAAAGTTAATTTTATTTTTGCCTATGCAAATACTATATACTGTTAATATTTTTGCTCAACCCAACTCATTTTATTTTGACAAATTTCACAAAATTTGGATTGCACAGAATGAATTTGTCTAAAGTATATAACTTGTTGGCACCTGGCCAGACATAAACCATGCTTTATCACTTCCAGTCTTTGGAGAGGATCTATTTTACAAAAATTCATTTTTAGGGTGACCTATGCATATAATTTGAATGGCTAGCATGTAAAAGAAAATAATAAAACAGATAACCCCAAAATATGTTGATGGAAAATCTTTAAAATTATATTTCAGAAAATTGTATATACATATATAGGTATGTGTTTGCTTGTGTGGTGGTATAATCTAATAAGAAAACAATTGAATTCTATATAAATGATGTCGACTGCAACAGAAGGTACAATCTGCATATCAAAATTTGGGGGCCAAGGAGAGGGATTACAATAACATGGTAGGGTATCGAATAGAGCAAATGTCTCTTCCCGCAGAAGATAGGCCTGGCTGAGGGGAGGGACCTTCAGATGACCTCTGTTCAGGAAGGTCTGAAGAAGCTCAGTTTAACTATTCCAGCCAAGCTGCCTTCTCAGGGCTGAAGTTAACTTTGGTGTTGGTAGGAACTGGCTCCAAGTAATTTACCAGCCCCAACCCGGCTCCATATTGGAGTGCCTGACAGATAGGTCTGTTAAAATGTAATCCTAGCCACCTCAGAGTAAATACTCCTGGCAATCCATGGGAACACCATTATTGATGGATGCTGTCTTACCTATTTTGAACTGAAACTTGCCTTCCATCCAGGAGCACAAGTTCTATTTTTTTTTCCCCGAGGCTCTTCTATAAGTTTAATCTGTTGCAAACATTTTCCGGGCTCAGACCTGGCAGGAGACTTCAGGGCCTCTTTGTCTTCAAGGAGCAACAGGGGTGTCAGAGCTCATTGTAGAATCTCCCTTCTTTCCTATGACAGTTTCAGGAAATAAGAACAATTTATCCCTGACAGCTTTAGAAACAAAATCAACTAATTTATGCACTACTTCTCCAGTAATTGGGATCCAGACTTGCTCTGCATAACAGCCGATGGCTTGGGGGGGCCCCCGGCTTACCAACTGCTACCCCTGGAGGAGGAAGAGCCAGTAGGGTGAGCAGATTGTGCCTTTTGAAAAAAAAGAAAGAAAGAAAGAAATTAGAGGTGGTAAAGAGGTGGGAAGACAAAGGAGGAAGCATTTGATAGGTCATCTGTCAGGAGGCCTTGATAGAGGCTGGTAGGAGAACAATGGAAAACCACTTCAAAGTGAACAATGCCATGCTGAGTATGTGCCAGTTTAATCGAACAAAAAAGAAAGAAGACATGTCAGCTATTAAACACATTCATTATGGGGTGTCTTTTTACCTCTTAGTTTTTTCCCACTATTTTTCTTCCCTAAATGGGTGGAAAAAATGAATGAGTCTATCAAAGCAGGAGGGAGGTGTAAGGTTGCCAACTTTCTCAAAAGTGAAGCAAAGATATTTGCATTAATTAAATATTTATTACCGGGATAGAGATTGTGTCGAGAATGGGAAACAGGTAAAATTGTTCATGGGTTCAAACAGTTTCATGTTTAAAATTTCTAGAGAAGAAGGTTTTCTCCTCTGGTGTTTTAATTTCAGTTATCTCCAAAATAAAGCAGGATTAAACCCTTAATTGGTAGTTTAGGATAATAATAAGATGAGAAGATTTCAGATTTTAATGCAGTGATTCTTGGACAGAAATTAAAGGATAAAAGGGGGCCATTTCCACATTTACCCAGGCTACATTTTTGTGATAACTGGAAAAGAGAAAAGTGGCAAAAGAAAAATTTAATTAAGTGCTGTTAATTCATAAAATGATCTCTCATCTTGAAAGTGTCTGATGTGCTAGTCGAAGCTATGAATTTACAGATGAAAGAATGAATATCACACTTTAATAAGAACATAAGACTCTAGGAAATTCCATACACATTTAGAATAATGGAATTCCCAGCCCCAAGTGGACAGGGGAGCAGAGTATGGCTTTTTGTTTGTGAGCTTCACATATAGTGGTGAATTTGGTTAATACTATATTTCCAATGTCTGTTCAGTTCACCAGAGGTTCCTTCTGAAGGTTTATGTTTTTGTAAATGATCTACAGGTCATCTTTCTGCCATTGTTGGTTTGTTTAGTGGAAATAAGGTGTAGAGTTATGACAAATAACTTTGTGCCTAACTCTTTTCCCTTCATCTGTTTGTAGATGCCTTGTGGGCATAGTCCAGGTGTCATCTGTCTTTTGCTTCCCTGAAAATTGGAGAGTAAATGGTGTATATATTGATTGATGGGTTTACTTATTCATTCATTGATTTATTCATTTGGAAATATTTACTGAGTTCTAATTATACCAGGTATGGTTCTTGAGGCTGGACATTTAGCAGAAAACAAATTGCATAAACCCCCACATCCATGGGGCTAGTGGGAGAAACAATTAATAGCAAAAAAATCCAGAATACAGTTAAGGTGGTGAAAGTATTTCAGAGAAAACAGAAAGCATGGTAAGGGAAGAGAGAGTGAGGGGTGTGCTTCTTCAGGTCTGGGGGTCAGGAAAGGCCTCTTGAGGAAGTAATGATGGGGGAGAGACCAAGCAGAGGAAGCAACAGGTGACAAAGCTCTGAGGTGGAGGCATGCTGGGTGTGTTGGAAGAATAACAAGGAGCCAGTGTGTCTACTGTGAATGATCAAGGTGAGAGAATTAGCAGAGGCTAGATCTTGTAAGTCTTATAGGCCCTGGTAAAGACCTTGTACTAGTTGGTTGACCAGATGATTCAACCGCTTTTATTCATTATTGCCCTTTGAATTTTTGAAATTGGTTTCAGGCTGACATCAAGTGAAGTGCATTGCCAAATGAAAGATTTTGGCCCTTCACTGCTGCTATCTAATGTACATGTAACCTATGCAAAGCCCCAAACCATTCCAGAGCTAGGGAGAAGAGAAGATGTGAGGATGGAGTTCCAGAACAAGGTGATGAATGTCAGCATGGAAACGAAGATGGACTTAAGTGGCCAAATCCTTAATGAATTCAGAATGTGTCCAAATGAATTGCTCATTCTTCTATTATGTTCAAATTATTTAAGTGTAAGTTTAAGTGAAATCATTCTTGGAAAATATTTAATTGCCCATTGTTAAGTCTCTTTTCTCTGTATACTCAAAATACTTGAATATTATACCAAAATTATCTCTACATAATTCTAAAGCCTAGCAGACTGTAGACTATTGCCCTAACGTGTATCTATCATATTTTGACTTTCTCTGTAAAATACTGTCATTATTACCGAGAAAGAACTTTGACATCACTTTTTCCCCCATTGTGTTGTCAATGGAAACAGTGATTATAGATTGTAGCAGAGCTTAAATTTTTCATTACCTTAGTGACCCCTGCTGGGGAGGTTTAAAATAATCATTCTTAAATTCAAAGTTGGGGGGTTTCAGCAAAATCGATGCTGGACCTCAAACATTAGTTCTTCATAATCTAGGACAATTGATTATGCAAGTCGATCATCCTTGCAATCACTGAAAGCTGATCACCCACTGGGAGGGAATAATCCCTGTCATCACATGGCTGAGTGTGTGACCGATTCTAAACATGACACGTTTGGAATTAGCACATCCCTCCTGGTTGTCAGCCTCTGCTCCCTCTCATTGTTAGCTCCGTTTCATGTTATTTGCCAAGTGACACTTCTTGATCTCTTTCCAATGTGCCTTTAAAAAAAAAATCAAAGGTGCGAATGATGCCGTTTTCCATCAGAATCTTTTCTTTTTCCATCACAATAGCATTATTCGGTATCATATGTCAACCTTTTTACCATCACATTTGCAGAACTAAACTCTTGAAAAAGGAAGTAAACACCCCACGGAGCAGGGGCCTTGTAGTATTATTTTCATGAATGTTTAATGAGCCAGATGCACTTTTGTGAAATTGTAAACTTCGTGTAGACTCTTGCAGATTTTTAGATTTGCTCCAGCTCTATCCCAAACCTTCTTGTTAGAACAAAACAGTGTCAATAAGCCAAGCTGATTAGTTTCAACTGCCCAATACTTATCTGTACAAAATAAGACAGCAGTGATTCTTCAGTTGTCTTTAAGCTTCAGGATAACAAAGGACTCATACAAGGCATGATATTAGACCATTTGTGATTTGTGAGAACCAATTTAAGCAAATTTAATAACATTTTTTTAAAATGCATATTCATTTTAAATAGTTCTCTTAAATGTGATACATATACCCACCTTAGTTTAAGGCTACTCACTATAAGATGCCAGTGGGTAAACTCTCAGTTAGAATCCAACTCTCTGAATTGTGCAACTAACTGTATTAGTGGGTGGTTTTTCTCCCTCACCCCATGTATCCCAATTCTTATGGAAAATGGGTGAAGGGGGGAGATATGGAATAAGATGATATAAGAATGATATCACTTTATTTCTTTCACCTCCCTCCCTCCCTCCTTCCTTCCTTCCCTTTTAGGCCTAGTTTTGAAGACAACCTTCAATTCAATAACAGTATCACTCAATTTAATGTATTCTGTGTCTAGATACATAATGAAATCTTATTTAGAGTGGGCAATGTGCAGAGAAAATCCCTTACCTCTGAGTGGATAATGCCTTTCATTTTGAATTTCTTCTTTGTCCTGGAAGGAGAAAGAGATACTTGTTATATGATAACCCTATCCCCACATTTTTAAAAAACTAAACTCCAGGCTTTATTTGGATTTCACCAGTTTTTCCACTAATGTCCTATTTCTATTTCAAAATTGAATCCTCTACACTACACTGCATTTAGTTGTCATGTCTCCTTAGTCTCTGGTGACAGTTTCTCAATCCTGCCTTGTTTTTCATGACCTTAACGGTTTGAGGGGAAACTGGTCAGGTATTTTGTAAAATACTCCTCAATTTGAGATTGTCTGATTTTTTTTTTTCAGTTTTAGATTGAGGTTATGTTTTTGGGAAAGAACACCACAGTGGTAAAATACCCTTCTTATCACCTCATATCTGGTAGTTCATAATATTTCACATGACCTATCACTGGTGAAGTTAAACTTCATCACTTAGTTAGGGTAGTGTTTGCCAGGTTTCTATACTCTAAAGTTACTAGTTTTCTCTTTTCATACTTTATTCTTGGGAAGTGAGTCACTAAATCTAGCTTACCCTCAAAGAGTTGGGGAGATAGGCCTGCTTTTGAAACATGGGATATGCAGTCTCCTAGGTGGAAAGAAGTGAATGGGTAAAAACTGTGACTAGATTTGGATCACATTGCTGATCTTCTTTCACTGAAGATTCAAAACATGGAGAAGGGAGTATTGTCTTCTTGAAAGTGGATGGAACAAGATGGGGCAAAATTGTCTACCTTAAGGTTAATCTTTAACATTCATAGCTGGTGGTTGAAAGTAGTGGGTTCTGGGCTTCACAGCAGAGGACTGAGTTCAGCTGCAAGCTCTCTCCTGTGAGAGGCCAGACATGGCTCTTTCACGTGGCTCCCGCCGCTGTCTCCAATGCACGAGCCTTGCTTGTGTCACATTTGCTGGTGTCACATTTGCTGATGTACCATTGGCCAAAGCCCATACCAGGAGGTGAAAACTGGGAAGTGTTATTCATTGGAAATCCTTCATGCAGTAATGTACATAGTTGACAGCAAATAACTAATTATGTTGGGAGTAGAATCCAAGTAAGTCCTACTTCAGTGCACCCTCCCCTGTAATAGGCTGAAGCCAAGAAAGATACTTTTCTTCTACCATGTTTACTGAAGCAGTAAATCCAACTCATATATTTTAGAAAGGTTTTCAGCAACAAGGTTGACACAGAAAGAATTGTCTGTTTAACCTTTTAGTTAATTAGCAAATTCAATGAACCATATACTTTCCTGAGCATTTTACCATTTTAAGGCATTGAAGTAGTAAAGGAGGGCTGAAATAGGAATCAGTGGGCCTGGGTACCACATCTAGCTCTTTGATTAGGTAGGTGGGTAACCTTCAGCAAGTGACTTATCCTTTCCTGGCCTTAGTTTAATTATCTGTAAAATGAGGATGTTCAATGGCCTTTAAAGAATATTCAGCACTAGAAAGTCCTGTGAGATATTCTTTATTTTTATCTCACATCTTTTCTTTCAAACAACTCATCATAAGTCTAGCTAGACCCAAGTATGGAACGGTTAGAGATATCTAGATTGGCAGTTAACAGCAGGGTCCTTCACAACCAGGGGCAGAGTTGGTTCAGGTCCCAACTCTGTCACCTACAAAGTTCGGGGTCTCAAGTTTAACCATTCTGAGCTTCTTTGTGAGTGGTGATAGTAATAGTTACCTCATAGGGTTTTGTGAGGATTAAATTCTCTTAGATGAAGTATTTATTAGTAGGGCGTATGTCACATAGTAAGTGCTTAAAAAATGGTATCTGCCACTATTTTTAGGATGGCAACTATTCATAGTAAGAACGAGTCAGGCAAATGACTGCTTTCACCCCATAATACTGAAATTATATCTTCTACTCATTTGCACTCAGAGTATCTGACTTGCCTCTCAGAAATTTTTGCAAGGTAGACCTAGCTCCTAGGAGATGATTGGTGGGGTTTTTTGGTTCATTTTGCAAATGACTGACCTGTGGTCCAGAGTGTTTTCATGACAAGTCACAGTTCTTAGGTGGTTGCACTGAGGCAGAACTCAAGCTAGACCTGGCCGTTGCCCCATCCCACATCTGACATTAGATCCAAGGGAAGGATTTGGTACTTTTTGTTTTTGTTTTTGTTTTCTCTCTTTCTCTCTCTCTCGGGTTTGTTTTGTCTTAGGAGCTGCTGGGATTTAGGTCACAATAGCTCAGGAGGTGGAGCTGGTCCTGTTTCATTCAAGCAGTGGTCTTCTCCTAGAGATCAACTCCTTCTGTCTTGAATTGAAGTCATTTTGGGCTTATACATTTTATTTTCTTCACTAGATTGTACATACTGTAAGGGTAGAGGCAGCATTTTGGATGTCTTTGTTTTTCCCAAGCACTTAACACAGAAACTTGAACGTAATACATCCTTTAATTTTTTTTTTTTTAATGCAGCCCTAATTGCTCTGAGAAACAGTGAAATTCAACAGCAAGTAAATTCAGTCAACAGTCTGTGATAGACATGACAAAATGCATTTAACTTATGGGATGGGTTTCCATTCTTGTCTCAATACCAAGACTTTAAATTTCTGTCTTTGAATGAATTATGTAATCACAAATATTGCCCATCCTTTCATCTGGGTGGTGTTTATTAGTATCATTTGGGGTAATTCATTAATGCTCAACCTAACTTTGCACCATAATTATGAGAAAGTAAATGTGCATGCATTGAAAAGAAGAAGGAGTTAAGACAAGTATTAAATGCCTGTTCTTGAGCCTGTTCTGAGGATCAAAGTGCATAGAAGAGTCTTTCTTAGTAGACTAGACAGCAGTAAAAATCACAGTGACAGATGCTGTGACACTGTGTTATATACTTCTGCCATCCCTGGTTCTGTGACTGTTCTCTTTCTAATTTCTTTGTGGTTACTGTCAGTATTATTATTGGCTGACTTGAAAATATCCATCCAATTTTCACAACCCAAACTCATCTCTGCTGTTAAAGAAGGAGGAAGTATCTTTCTTTGGAGAGGATGACTGGCAACTTCTCATAAGATTTGATGAAAGAATGAAATGTCTAAGATGGCTCTCTCTTTCGCTCCCCCCCCCCCCCCCGGTTTCCCTCTTTTCTGCTCTCCCTGTCTCCCTCTTTCCCTATCTTTCTCTTTCCGCCACCCCCCAATCTGCAGTCATATTTGCTTTCTGGTAAAATGGAAAAAAATAAACAAAAGCCTCCTTAAAGAAATTGTAACACTGTTGTTTTTGTTTTTTCACATGAAAGGATTCTATTTAAGCACAGGAGCTCCCAGGAAGGCTGGCTTCTAGTTGAGCAAGTATGTCAATACTTTTTCTCCTACAACTTGTAGCCTGGTCAACCACAACTATTTCAGTAGTTAGAATACTGCAGGATTCTGAAAACAAATCAAATGCTTTTTAAAGTCCAGGCTAAGGCTAAATAATGAACAAATGAAACATGTTTACTGCCAGCATTACCTGCCAATGTAAGTGTGTATAAACTAAATGGATATACATAAAAGCATGACAATGATGGAGACGTTGTATCATCACTTGAATGGATTGTGTGTTCTTGGTTATGCTGATCAGCATTTGCCCTTTAGACTGACATCAGAAACTCCACACTCCCTCCCCAAGCCACCAACCTGCCCCAGGCTGCTAGAATCTGTGTGACAGCACTGCAAGATTAATGTTCAGAAGCACACAAAAGGCAGAAAACAAATAGCATTGCTGCCATCTCATTGGTTGGCATCCTCCTGGGATGCTCTGTAATCATTTCTTCAGCTTAGAAATCAGCCTCATGGTCTTTGGAGTAGATTGAAGCTCCATGAGCCCTTTGGGTTTTGTCCCTTCTATTGTTTCTAGCAGTTAAGTTGTTTTGCCATTAATTTTAGTAGGGATACAGGTTTGCTTTTTTGTTGTTTGTTGGTTTTATGTTTTGGGGAAAAAAAAAACAAAGCAGAAGAATGAAAAGAGGACAAACTCAGTTCGTAAGATTTATTAGCGGGTCAGCAGTGTCACAATTTTTTTTTTCCTGCTCTTCATTTAAGAAGTTTAAAAGGAAATTGTTGTCCTTTTAAAAAATGCTCTAAAGCATTAGTGTGAAAAGGATACTAGGAGGGAATCATTATCATCTCCATGTGTTTACAAAGAACTCACATGAATATCATATACACATATTCAGAAAAGTAGTTCTTTAAGAATTCCATGCCACGAAAGATTTAATTAACCTTTTCACTAGGAAACCAATTCTACTCACTGCTTTCATTATCCCCCCTTTCTGTTTCCACCCCATGGCTCTCACACTTTATTCCTTTCCTCCTCCTCTTTTTCCCCACCCCTTTTGTCCATTCTTTCATCAATGATTCTATTGTTAAATTTGCCAGCTGGCTTTGGAGTCACTTATTCCTCACCATTTCCGACAGCCACAAACCTGACTTCCATATTTCAGTTTTGCCATTCCTACTTTTACTGCTTCTTCTATTCCTTCTAAGTTTTTATTTGAAAAATCCATATTGACCCAAGAGTATAAGGTCAGCTGAAAAGTTTGGTAGTCTACAAGAGGTAATGCTTTGAAATATTAGTTTTACCACAGGGCATAACAGTTTCTCTTACATGAATGTATTTGTGGGAATAAAAAGCAGAGGAGAGCTAATCAAACACATACATAAACACACAAACTTATTGAAAAGAGATGTGAAGGAATTTATTGTAATTTTTATAATAGTTTTTCTATTACTCTGTTTTTGTTATGAGTTTTAGATATTAAAGGAGAGGGAATACAGGAAGCCTGACTTCCTGCAAGCACTGGAGAGGATGTTTAAATTATAAGTAAATCAGTATAATTGTTTAATAGTGTGCTGATTCTCAAGCAAACTTTCAGAGTTCTGTTTTTGTTGATTTAGAGCTGTTTCTCCCCTCTTCATTTCCTCCTATCAATTGATAAAAGAGTGAGGATATATATTCATCTAGCCCCGTCCTTGTTATGCCTAGACATGCTGGTTGCTAGGTAACAGAATAGTATGAGGAAAGCAGGGCCCATAGTGTGCATCTCTGATCCAGCAGAAATGCAGAAACCTCCACAGGACAGAAGTCGTATGAATTTCTTTGCGTTTTTGCTGAACCAAACAGAAGTATTATTGCATGACAAAGTACCACTTAGACTTATGGAACTTCCTGGCAGTTTCTGTTTAATCATTGCTGTAAAGAATCCATAAGTCCTGTTTGGTTATTGGTTATTACTACAAAATCATGTGGCATATTTGCTACCCTGAATCAAAATTTTGTTGTCCAGGAACTTTCTAGGTTATTAAAGTTCATCTTGCCATCTTCTTTGAACTGAGATGTTAATTTCTGTTGTCCTGTATTCTAATGGACTTAAACATTTTCATATATTTTGGATGAACAATACTGTACCAACAATACAAATTCAAAATAATCAGACAAAATTGCTCAGAATTCTACCATTTAAAAAAAAAAAACTATTCTTCAAAAACCTCAATTAAAATAAGTTGGTTACATGGAAATATTAGGCCTCGTGACAGGGTCAGAGAGGATGAGATTCAATCAGGAATCATTTCCTGAGTGCTCACTGTGAGTCGGAGTCAGAGCACTGATGTTACAGAAAATAAAACAGCATCCTGGTTTCACAATACAGCCTGGGGAGTGAGGCTCATTGTGCTTAACTGTTAAGGCAGAGAATAACAAGAAGGTTTGGGGAAGACAGAGAAGGAAGCAGCCAACAAGGCCTGGGGGAATCAAGAAAGGCCTCAAGGAGCTGGACCTTAAAGGGTGAAGAGGTTCCCAGTCAGAGAAGGCAAGTGAGCTTCCCTGGCTTTCCCAGTGAACTCGCACCCATCAAAGCAAGTGACTCTCACGTAGGAAAGCCTTCCTGGACTTCGTTTTCCAAATGGTATTCCTTTGTCTTAGGCTCTCTCAGCTCCTTGTTCCTTCCTTTCAGAAAATTTATCTCAGTTTTTAATTATATACTAAACAGTATTATTTAGTGCTTTAATTTAGATTAATATCTTTCTCCATCATTAGACTCTTAGCTCCACCAAAAAAGGGGCATTTCAGTTGTAGTCACATTATCCCCGAGGACCAACCCAGTGCCTTGCACATAGTGAGGCCTTAATCAATGTTTAATGGATAATTGAGTGGACCTACAAATCATGTCTTTTAGATAACTGCCTTTTCTGATTTCATGGTATGGGTGACCTAGCTCTTATCCCCTGTCCTTGGTATTGTCTTATATATGTCTTAGTCTGCTGCCCTTCCCCATCTAAATCGGCCAGATGTATTCTCTAACTGTAGCCGTTTACCTGGTATATAGCATGGAGGAAAGCACTTTTCAATGAATTCTGTAGATGCTTACAGTATAGAAACCCCCCCCAAAAAAAAAAAAATGGCTCTCTTTATCACTGGCCAAATGCCATTCCCCCTTTACTGCTCCTTGGATTAAAGCAACAGAATCTATTACTAATAAATTGCTATCAGAGAGGGAGAGTACTGACATTTACTAAATGCTTACTTTATGTCAGACTTTATGTTAGTCTCTGAACCTTTACTATCACATTTAATTTTCCACCACAACAATATGATTTAGATGTTATTTTAGCCTATATTTTACAGAGAAAGTTACTTGAGGCTCCGGCAAGATAAGTGGTGTTCCTGAGCATGGAGTAAGCAAGTGGCACGACTGGACATCAACGCCAAGTCAGTTGACCCCAAAGCCACTTTCTTTCCATTACCATTACTCCTCCTCCCATCAACCTTTACTAGCTCAGTCTTGAAAATCACTATACCTATAGCAAGTGTTTTCAGAATCTAAATTTGCCAGTTAATTTCCATACCATCAGGGAGGTGACAGGTCCATCAGTTGCAAGCACAACAATATTTTAAAAATACCCATCTATTTGATTACTGCTAATGAAATTCTCTATTCTCAATAGGGAAAGCATTGGGCAAAGTATGTCAGAAGTGGAAAATACATTCTATTCATCAATTTGTTTATTTATTGGTGGGTTGAGCAATCATGCTTAGTTGCCTCCTGGAAGCAGGGAATCATTCTGATTGGTTGTAACCCCCGCCTTTGTCAACATTTATTAAACATTGAGGAGTTGCTGCTGTTTATGACCTAGTCCAGGGACTGTCCTGCTGAATGCACTACAGGGTTAAATTAGAATTGTCTTCTTTTCAGCCCAGGAATGTGAGTAGTGGACAATGTCAGAAGACTTACTGTTCTATTCACCACAGAAAGTAGGGTTAAGTGCCACTTTTGTGTAGCTTCTAATGTGAAAATTTGTCTTTCACAGCTTCAAATTGGTTTATTCCCCTTCTAAAAAAATGCTGCAATTATAGTAACAAAATTTCTGAAGTCTAATTTTATCTCATTTAAATCCGGGGATTTAATAAGTGTTTTCAATATGGTTTATGCTACAAGCTTTGAGAAAATGGTAACTTAATTTGCACTAAAAGCATTTATTTTTATGCAAACCACACCAAACTTACCATTACTAACTGCACAAATAGAGAGGGCAATTTGCTAATGGGGTTCCATTTATGGCAATTTATGGACTACCCAACTTTACCCAATTTACTCAATTAGGCACCTATAAATGCAAACCACTGAATGGAAAATGTTGAATGCATTTTAATTCAATAGAAGAACACATTATCTATATGGATGAAAATAAATAGGAACATCATCTCACAGTGACATTACTTGAGACTAGTATTGGCAACACAAAAGTAAGCAGTTCAACTATATCAAGAACAAATCCTGATACCATGGACCATAATCTAGTAAAGAGTATTAGAGAAAAAAAGTACTAAATATGGAATTGGAGGCAAATGCATTCCAGGTTTAGGAACAAGACGGTGGGATGGGAAGAAGCCTGGCATATTAAAAGAAGTTGAAGAAAGAAAGTAAGCCTGGAGACCCAAGAGCAAGAATTGAGTCTGAAGCTACAGGTGCTGGCCAGATCAGGCAGGGCATTATGGGCATTTATGCATCGTTTTGATCAACAAACACTAACTGGGCAATGAGGTTCAAAGAAGTGAACCAAACCATGAAATCTTTGGAAAACAGACAATTAACAACTAAATGTGTAAGCATAATGAAGAAAACTAAAGCAGAGTGAGGGGGATAAAGCGTGAGTGGGTGGAAGTGTTACTAGTTTGTAGAGAGGATTCAGGGCAGATAACAGTGATACTTGCGCAGAGATCTAAAGAGTAGCCAATGTTGAGAGCTTTAGCTTTGCATTCTAAGAGCAAATGCTTAGTTATTGACAGGTTTTAAGTAGAGAGGTGGCATGATCAGATCACCATTTTGTAAAGATCACCCTGGCCTCAAAGTGGAAAAGAGATGAGAATAGGAAAGAGTTGAAGCAAGGACCAGTAAAGGGGTTATTGCTGTTGCCCAGAAGGAGACGACGGTGGCTGGGGCCACGGCAGTGTAAGGGACAGAGTTAAATGTGGACTGATTCCATCAATGGGGCTGGTTCTTATTTCCATGTGGTTCCAAGTAACAATGTTGTTTTTGAAAAAAGTTCGGAACTAAGAGTAAGAAGAAATTATTTCAAGTCTTTATTTGTTTCATCTCGAGTCATTTGTCTATTGTATGCTTTATCCGTAAAAGAAGGTAATGATTCCTGGGGTTTCTGCATCTTACAGCTTTTGTAAAGAACAGATGTATAAGAAAGACTGAAAGTATGTAAAGTGCCACTCACTGTTATCCTACAGGGGATAGGTTGAACTTTATATATACTGTTTTTCTAGTCTATAGAATATGCTATTTATTCTTGAGTTCCCAGAGTGAACACAGAGATAATGCAAAGAACCCCACAAAATTATTTATATTGTAATAGAGTGTGAATATTATTTAATATTAATTGACATATCAACTGACAAAAAGTCTGAGTTTCAGCAAATTCTACACCATTGCCTATAACCGATGCTAAGTTTAGATGTAGAGCTAAGTGTTCAGATCCATTCCTGGGCCTCAGGCTGCTGAACTTCCCCATAAGAGCTCCCTTTCGAGATTTTCAAAGAAGCCTCAATGGCTGAAAGGGCAGCAAAGAATACATTACCACGTGTTACAGCCCCTCTAGTCTGGAATCCTAGAACCACCTGTTTGCAGAACCCATGGTTCAGAAACTTCTCCCTACTCTCTGATAAGGAACTAGCAAGAATCTTCTATCCCGTGTATAGTTACAGTTTGGAAATCCACACAGCCTCTGGTTGAAAAACAACCAATAAAAGCCTGATATGTAGATGGCAGACTCATTTGAATAAAATTGGACTGTTAACTTGTCTTACATGTTAGGAATCTTTGAATTCTAACTTGATATGAAACATATGTCTTTATCTGTAGCATGCTACTTTGCTTCTAACACTCATGTTGATTTTAATGATGCATAAAGAAACAAAAACAAAAATCAGTTCATTTCTTTGCTTTATCAATTGGCATTCTTCTGACTGCCTCTGCCCTTGTATTAAAACAAGCATTCTGGACAGGTTGGTTTATTAGCTTTATGGCGAGGTTATATTTTTGGATAATTGACCTTTGTTAATCATTGTGTGGCCAAATGAAATAAAGCACACACACTGAAGCAATGAGCAAGATTTGGGGTTACTAAGTCTGATGGAATCACACCTAGTAATTTTAAAATGTGACTGGATGCTACCCACAATTAAAATCTTTCATTATGCTACTTCAAAGCTAATTTCTTTCTTGTTTTTCTGAATAGTTGCTTCCATTAATCTCACTCTAGGTAATGATGGTAATGATACAATTATATGTAATCATTGCCTGAATTCAATATGCAACACATCAGTCCCTTTGTGTGTTGATTGTACAGCTCTCTACAATCTTTGGATTTGGAGAGTTTCCATCATGTCATGCCAAGATCAGATGCAAAAGTCTCTGACATTTTGCATAACATCAGGCAGGATGGGTGTTCCAACTGTTCTTGCAGTTACTGGGTAAACTCATCCATCTATCTGCCTGGTGCCAGTTGAAGCCAGTGATGAAGGCGTGAGGCAGGCTAAGATGGGCATTTGCTATTTATGTAGTTTCCAAAGCACTTAAAATATTCAGAAAAGAAATTAAGATCAGCAACTTTGAAAAAGGCATTCAAGTGTGCAGGTGGCTAGTCTGCTTAAACTACTGAGGACTCAGATCATAATCCAAGATAATTTGTGTCTTGATGCAAGGTGAATATTTATTTCACAAACTTAAAATCTATTTTCCTAACATTGACAGCTGACATTGCTAGTGGTTAGTGCTCAGTATTAGACTGTTCCTCAAAACTAATAGAAATATGCTTCCAGTTCTTCTTCGTGTATTTTTTTATGCTGTCGATGCAATTTTGCTTCTTACGTTCTGAAGACAGATTCTGTTCAAAATGCTTGCTTATTCAACTAATGCTTAATACTGTCTTTATGTTCTGACACAATAGCATTAAACATGTCCATAGATTTTAAGAATTAAATAATATGCTATGCAGGTGGACTCTAGGTACTAGCTTATCTACTATTCCACAATTAAACCTTTTCCTTGCTTCCCACCCCCCCCCCCCAGGATAAATAGCAGAACTTCTTTGGCCTCTAATAAATTTTGAATTGTATTTAAAATTCATTATTTTACCCTTACCTGTTAATTTGATTTATTAATAATTTTTAAAGGGACAGTGTCAGCACAAGTGTTTCATATGGGTTGTGGTGGGTGGGATGACAGCCCCATTAACCCCCAAATCAAAAACAAGCTTTGTTCATTCCTTTTACCACCTGTAAATAAATCACCTACTCTGGTTCTAAAACAAACCTTTTGACCTATTGATATCAGCTACCTAACAACATGTACTTGTTTTGAAGATATCAGATTTAACTTAACCAAATCAGAACTTTTGATTTCCCCCTCTCCAGCCTACTCTTCCTGAGCCTCAATTAGATACTAAAATCTACTGTGGTTCGAGTGAAAAAACAGTCAGAGCTCTCTTGCTTCCTCCCTTTTCCTCACTTCCCCCACCCCAGCCATCTGCAAATCCTAGAGGCTCAGCATCCAAATCACACAGGACCTGTTCCCTTCTCTGATCTCCATCCTACCTTAGTCCAAGCCACCATCATCTCTCCCCTGGACTGCTGAAATAAACTTGTAATTCGTTTTGCTGCTTCTATTTTCCCCTTACAATCTATTCACATAGATATTTTTAAAATAGAAGCTATATCATGCTTTTCCCTGTTGAGAGCTTCTTTTCTAATAGAATCCACAAAAATCGGAGGAAGCCAGCGGTCTAAACTCACCATCTCCTTCAGCATAACTGTCAGATGTGGCCAGGCGTGGGATGTCTGAGAAAGAAATTTTTTGAAAATATTTGGTGACTTTTTGTTTGTTTCTGTATATTGTATGAATACTGATGAATTTTGCCCCTAGGTAAATATAGTTCCAGTATAATTGTTTACTGGAAAGAGTGGAAGTAGTTTAAGCAAGGCTAGTATGAGCTAGGCCCTGGGCTCAGTGAGTTAGGTATATTGTTTCAATCTTCCCCATAACTCTGAAAAGAAAATATTCATATCCTCTTTTTATAGATGAAAAAATGGAGTCTTAGAGTACTTGCCATTTGTCAGATGGTAAAGTGAGAATTTGACTTAATCAGGTCTGTGTTTCTCTAAAGACAAATTCTTTCCAAGACCTTAGGCAGTTTCAGGTGTGCTATCTAAAGGACGCTGCAAATAATAGCAGCACTTTTTGTATAGTTATGATAAAATATATTTAACATTCCTAATACTAAGCTTCCACACTAAGCAACAGTGACTTATTAATCTCCCCAATAAATCCCAAGTATAGAAAAGATTAAGGCGCTGTGCATTTATTTTGATTAAAATAAGTTATGTAAATTTTAATTCAAATTAGGTTCAGCCTCAGGCACCTAGAATATTAATTCAGAATCTAGTCTTATTAGTCCAGATTCAAATGCACAGAGTTTTGGCCAAGGAGGTTGAAGCTAGCACTTTATCTTCATTAGCTATCAATTGGCAAGCATTTATTGAATACCTTCTAAGCATTGGGGAGGGGCCTGGACCTCAAAGAAATTGCCGTCTGTTGGGGCAATATGATTAAATCATATGAAACTATTTGAGAAAGAAGGTAGATAGTCCATAATTAAGAGCTAATTTGCTATAGAAACTCAAGGAAGCAGAAGGCTATTGAAAGCTCTGGGATTCAAGGAAAACTTCATGGAAGACATTCCATGTTGGCTAGCCTTCAAAAAATGTGGAGATTTGGGTAAATGAAGAAGTGAGAAGCAATTCGTAGGCAATGATGAATACAATTAGGAGACCAGCTTGACTAAAGATGTGTGTTGGGAAGTAGTAAATGAGGTTAGAGAAATTCGTTTATCAGATTCAGAGAATGCTTGTAAGTGTGTGCCGTATGTGTGTCTTGTTGCATAGGCTGTAAGCTGAGAAAGGGGAGGAACCCCATGCTATTTCTTCCCCTGGTATCTCCAGCCCAGTGCCTGGCAAGTTGTGGAACTTAAGAAATACGTTGTGGCCCTACACTCTAAGAAGAGGGCAGAGGAGTCTGGATATTATGGGGTACGAAATGGAAAACGTAAATTAGAACATACGAAAACAAATAGCCACATGATTTCAATTATCATTTACCTGCTGATTTTACTGGCTTCGTTTGCATATAAAGATTTTATTTATTTGGGATAAAAGTTCATTCTGTCACTCATGTATATATAATATCAAAGGCAAGGGTTGAACGGACAGTGGTTGAATGATACAAAAGTCACTTTTATTTAGTTTCAGTGTCCTTTATTGTATATCATTTATTCTCTATCAAATAAGTGTTAATGATTGGTTTGCATTTGCATTCCCAAGCACACTTCACCATAAGTGAAGTCAACTCATTGTTGGCTGGAAGAAGAAAAGCAGCCCCAAGTTGAAAGTACATTGCAGATAAAAGTGACACATTCATTCAAACCATCAGTCATTGTGGTAGCCAGCCTCCAAAATGGCCTCCAACAATTCCTGCCTCCTGATATTCACACCCTTGTGTAATTCCCTCTAGTTGAGTGTGGGCTGGACTTTATGACTTGCTTCTAAAGAATAGAATAAGGCAGAAGTAATGGTGTGTGCCTTGGAGACAAAGTCATGAAAAGCAGTTTAGCATCGCTTTCTCCCTATGGATCATACACTCTGGGGGAAGCCAGCTGCCATGTTTTGACTGCCCTGTGGAGAGGCACACATGGCAAGAACTGAAGCTTCCTGCCCAGGGCCACCTGAGCTTGGTGATCCTCTAGCCCAGCCAAGCCTTCAGAGGATGGTAGCTCTAGCGGGCAGCTTGATCAACCTCATTCGAGTTCCCGAGCCAGAAATGCTGTGCTGAGCCACTCCTAGATCCTGAGACTCATAAACTGCATGAGATAATAAGATTTGTTGTTTATGCCTCTGTTTGTGAGTTATTTGTTACTACAGCTTCAATAGATAATTATTATAGTCCTTCAGTGAATCAGTCAATATATTTGAGAACACTGTGGGAAAGGTGTTGATTGCTGGGTGCTATGGGGATATTTAAAGGGAAGACATGCTTCCTGCCCCTCAAGAACTTAAAGTTAAGTGCCGAAAGTAACACATATTTGCAAATACCTACCACATGATGCATAGGAGGAGGATTGCAGGAACAGCAAAGGCTTCATAGAGAAGGTGACTTTTGAGTTGGGTTTTGTAGGAGAAGCATGCTTTGCACAGGTGAAGATGTTGAGGATATCTTGCATAAACTGCTCTATTTTGTGATGATGTTTACAAAATTGCAGAAATGGAGTAGTTGAAAATTCAAGCTAACAATAATTTCAACAACAGCAAGATGTTTTTTAATGAATTTAGCAGTATTTCCATATAGAGTAATTAATTGGATCCCACAAGAAGCAAGTGAGATGGGCAAAGCTGACATGATTTCCCTTTATCAGTGGAGAAGTTAAGCTTCTGAAGGACTCAAAGTTATGCCCCCAGGTCACACAGGTAGTAAGTCGCAAAGGTGATGATGCTGCCTTTTGAAAACAAGTACAAACGATAAATCAATGTATAAAATGAAATAACTTCAGATAATAATAACAGTGCTGGAAGGGGTTAGAGGGAAGTGAAATAATTTCTGTGGAGGTTTTGAACAAAAAGATGTATGTGTGAATGGTGCATTCATCAGAAAGGCTAGTGGTTATCTCCTAAGAGGCTCCTCAGGTAGATGAATTTACTGATGTGAGAAGTCGGGTCCTCAGCTTTGTAAGCTCTCAAACTTGACTTAGCCAGCACACAAGAAGGTCTGTCTTTCAAGGACATACTCTTGTTAGTGAAGTACACAAATAGATTTATTAATTTGCAGTGAGTAATGTCACCGTCATGCACCCTGGAATAGTCTGTTGGCCGGACTAGCACATTCATTCCCAGTAGACAGACAGTCAAAGGAAACCCCATTATATTGATAATAATAAAAAAAGCTACTGATGCCCTTGGAACAGGCCAGAGAGAGTTGACTGTATGAACTTGAGAGACACTCTTTTGCTGGGGGCATGGTGGTGAGATCCTGGAACTGTTTCCTACCTTTAGTAATCACTTTGCCAGGAAGATCAGCCTCCTGGCCAAGACTCAGTCTCCCCCCAGTGAAAGTTTACTTCTATGTACTTCTATGACCCTCTTTTTCCATGCTTCCACTATTGATCAACTTCACCCTGACTCTATCCAGGATAGATTCTTTCTGCACTCGTTTTATTTTATCCTGAGGCTCTTTCTGCCTCTCTGTGGTGTCTTTGCATATAACTGACTTCATATTTGGCATCAATTATATTGGAAAAAGAAAGCGAGGGAGAGAGCTTTTGATTAACTCTCACCTAACTTGTTTTTTATTTGCTTATTTGGGTTTCTAAATGTCAAATCTTTCCTCTATTCCTAAACCCACAGATTAAAAAGTCCTGTGATTGCGGTTTTATTAGAAGTCCCACTGTTGGTGATGGGGACTTGTGGGGATGGATAATAGTTCAACAGGCAATGCCAGTACCATGGGGGGAGCTCAGGCGGGAGGACTTTAGCCCTCACCTCAAGCCATCCAAACAATAAACAATAGCAATATCCTTTGACAGGGCAATGGTTTTTTTCCTCAATCTTACATAAAATGTGAACAAAAGTATCTGTACCAAATATTTTACTGTTTCTGTTCAATGAAAGTTGAGCCAGGTTTCTTACTGTTAGAGAGGAAAGTTACAGGTAAGCAAGGAAGTAAGGCTTTCACTGTGGTATTGGATCAGTGTCAAGATGCCAGTATGAATGTGTGATTAGTTTAATTATATATACAGCTATACAAAGACAGATCGATAATTATGAATATATGTGTATATGTGGGTTGGTGTCTGTACACATATGTCCTGTCTGTCTGAGAGCGACTTAGAGCAGTGACGTGCCAGTAACAATAAGCCCACCCAGTGCCTAGATCTTGGTTCCTTACTACTATCCTCAAAGCAAAGGAACCTGAGCTTTTTGGAGAAATGTCCAATTTAGGATTGGGGAGTAGAAAGTACAAGATGGGCATGGAGCATTTAGTACTGCCAGAAAGCAAGGAAGTGACCAAAAATAAAAGGTTGTCAAAGGGGTACAGTGGCCAACATGAAAGAGTTCCCATGTGCCAGAACTGGAATAATTTGAGCAAGAAGACAAAGAGTATGGTACTGGATTGCAGTCTAAAGTGTAAAATAAATTTACACCAGTCCATACTGCTATAGACAATTGAATAAATAAATAAATGGGAGGAAGAGAGAAAAAGTCTTCCTTCCAGAAGTATTCCAAATAATATAAGTATGGGCTGTACTTACTGAGTCACATCCAGACGATAGAATATGGAAAGAAGAGAAATAGCAACTTCACAGAGGGAAAACCTGGCAGCTACTAGCTTAACCAAAATATCCAGGCTAGCATCACTAGTTATGGGTCATACTGATATAATGTACCCTTGATTTGATGAGATGAATAGGGATGTTGTGGTATTTTTCCCCAACACCCATGTCCCCCATCTAACCATGAGAGAAACATCAGACAAACCCACACTGAGGGGCATTCTACAAAATACATGATCAGTGCTCTTCAAAACTGTTAAGTGCTCTTGAAAACAAAGACTGAGACTTGTCACAGACCAGGAGAAACTGAGGAGAGGATCCCGAACACAGTGCAGCAGCCTAGATTTGATCCTGGGGGTAGAAAGAGGATATTAGTGTTAAAACTGGTGAAATTGGAATAAAATCTAGAGTTTGTGTGTGTGTGTGTATGTGTGTGTGCAACAAAATAATAAAGTAGAAAAGGAAAACCTGGGCCAGGAACATGTGGTTCAATCGCTTCTAGCTATTGAATCCCTTAATATTCTAGGAGTGAGATTAATTATAAAGATATCTTGGAGGAGGTGCTGAATTTAGAACTTATATACACACATGCACTGTTTCTTCTGTTCTTAAACAGTTAGAGAGTTGCAGCCATCTTTGCTATGTGTAAAGTGACCACAGCCACCAGGTGACCACCCAGCTACAAAGAGAAAGAGAAGGCAGAGCTGGGAAAGGGATCCTGCTCAGCTGTGGATCTCAGGGATTTGGCCTGTGACCTTGGGCGAGTCATATTGCTAGGCCTCAATTTCTTTGTAAAATGAGGAGTTAAATTAGAAAATATCTAATTTTTGAATTGCAACATTATATAATTCTATTGACTCTATATGTACAAATGGTAGAATTTTGAGGAATATGGGATACAATCTCTGGGACAGGTGAATGATGTTCTTTCTCACGCTACAGTGACACCTGCTGGAAGAATCAGGTATTTCCTCCCTGCGTTGGGTAGCTTGGAAAATCAGACGTTGTGTGAGAGGAAACCATTTAGACTCAGTTTGGACATCAGCTATAAACTTGGATAAAGCAAGTCAAAAGGAATGACTTTTACAGGTCTCCTTCTTGCTTCTCCTTCTCCTTTCAGGTATTACCTAGCATAGTTCTGACATTGCCATTTAACAGCAATGGCCCTCAATTTCTTTGGTTTTAAAATAAGGATTAAGAATGACTACTTTGCATTGCTTTATGAGAATGAATTGTGCTGTGCAATTCCAAGGATGCAATTTGTTGTGAAATTCTTTATTTGGGTGTAGAACATTTTGGCTAACTTGGTATCCCAATATTTATCAAGTATTAGCTGACAGTAACCTGTTCATGTTGGATGACAGAGCAGGTGAAAGACCAGAATCCCAGCTGCTCATGTCTGTGAACAACCCTTAGTTATGTCAAGAGGATGGGTATATTTTTTTTTCTCTAAAACGAACTTAAAAGATTTTTGGAGATAGTTTTAAAGGAGTACCTTGCTGAACATGATTTATGGTTACGTTCATAAATCAGCAACGTGCAAGTCACTGTCCATTTTTCCCCTGGGGCTGCAGAAGCTGCTGGGAGAGAGCACTGTTCTAGGCATAGCGAGCATCCGATGGGAGCCTGAGTGGAAGATGTTAACCTGGGGACATTTTAAACTTGTGTGGCTTCATGTTGAATAGGTTTCAGAGAAAGTTTCATTGCCAGCCAAGGCTTTACGTAGGCACATGTTTATTGTAAATTGGATTTTCACTTTTGTTTTGCTCAATTATTCCCTCTGTGAATCCTCCCTCCTCTTTGTGGCCATAGGAAGGAGGGATCACCCTCAAGGTGGCCCTGGAACCGAATCCGAATTCTGCAAAACAGTGGTCCAAGGAGGGCTCTGGGCCAATTTACACATTATTTGAAAGTGAGGGGGGAGGGAAGGGAGAGAGAGAGAGAGAGAGAGAGAGAGGGAGGGAGAGAGAGAGAGAGAGAGAGAGAGAGAGAGAGAGAGAGAGCTCTCGCGCTAGCGCTCTCTCTCTCTCTCTCTCTCGCGATCCTCTCTCTCCTCCTCGCTCGCTCTCTCGCGCTCTCTCGCTCTCTCTCTCTCTCTC
Organism: Choloepus didactylus; assembly: GCF_015220235.1. Lineage (NCBI taxonomy): Eukaryota > Metazoa > Chordata > Mammalia > Pilosa > Megalonychidae > Choloepus > Choloepus didactylus. The sequence goes on along the minus strand of NC_051322.1, from coordinate 27,814,495 downwards.
TACTCTCGCTCTCGCCTCTCTCTCGCGCCTCTCTCTCTCTCGCTCGCTCTCTCTCGCGCTATCTCGCTTCGCTCTCTCCTCTCCTCTCTCGCGAGTCTCTCTTCGCTCTCTCCCTGGCGTGCCCCGTCCCTTCCCTCCCTTCCCCCTCCCCTCCACGAACAACTTTTGAAAAGTAATTGAAAATGGGACTGTTACCCCAGAACTCAGGAGCCAGTGATTAGTCTCTGGAAACACCTGGCAGTATAGCCCCTGAACCCATCTTTCCAAATAATATGGGGTTTTCCAGACGCAAAATTAATATTTTGAAATTCTTTTACCTGCTTTTTTACCACATCATTTGACACTCACCAGGATTTATTATTGTGCTCTCACATAGGAGGAGCACAGAGAGGTTTGATTTGTTCAGGTTAGTGATAGAGACAGAGCCCGTCAGGGTCTTTCAATCTTGAGGTAGGTAACCCACCCCCTATCTCAAGAGTGGCTGCATTATTATCAGATATGAAATGTAAAACCATTATTAATGGAATAGTCATGTAGTTACTGTTAAAACTAGTAAACTACTGGGGTTGTATGTGTGTGTTTGCATCCATTGCCTTTTACTCACATGTTCTCATCCCTAAGCTCACAAATTGGTGTTTAAATGTTCTTGGTGATAAGGAATTTAAAAGAACACTTTAAATATTTCTAAGTAGAAATTTTTAAATATTCTCAATAAGGTCAAAATACCATGGGATCAAGTAATCAAGAACCTCTGTTTTGTCTGCAGAATAAAGCTTAAATTCGTTGGACTTTCAAGTCTTCACGGCTGGAAGATTAATGTTACATAACTTAACATATCCCCATGGGGTGATTCCCAAACCTGACAGTGCAGTAGCCCCATCCCACACTCAGAGTTAGGAAGTTATCGAAGCTAAATTTCGAACCAGTTCCCCAAGTATTTCTCATGCAGCAAATCCATGAGCTGACATCTGTGGATCTTGCTTTGCTGTGAAGTGGCTTTCATTGTCATGCCCTCATAACTTGATGTTATTATTGTGCCTGATCTCATCTACCAAAATACTACTTATATTTTAAGACAGAGGCCATATGCCTTGTTATTCATGAAGCTTTGACTAATTCTTTCCAGTGGAATTAATTCTTCCTACCTCATGCTCTTAGAATATGTTTTGGGTGCCTCTGTTCAGCACTAGTTGCATATCTGTGTCTACTTCCCTCAAGGAAGAATGTGTAGCTCCAGTCCCTAATGCCATACCTGGCAGACAGTTCTTGTTAAGGGTTTGCCCAGTGTTGAATCTCATTTTATGGTTAATTTGAGAAGAAAAAGTCTGATGCTATTTTATTCTGGAGATGGACCCAGACTGATCGGGTCTTCCTGTTTCACCTTAGGTCTGAGTTTGGAGTAAGCTATTATGCATTTCATTTAACTCTATCACTCTCCTCCTTGAGTTCTGTTTGAGCTATCTGACAGTCCATTTCTGGGTTGAAGAGAGGGGATGTGGCATACTTGTTCACATAAACAATGGAACAGGAAGCCTTCATAGTCCTGCAGGATCCCACTTTCTGTCCTTTTTTTTGATATACAGATATAACTTTGAAGACCATATTCATTAAATTCTGACAATTATTTTAAAACGTGAACATGTATCATGAAGTAGCTTTTTGTTTTATTTTATATTTGTTTGAAGTTTTTCATCAGAAAGTACCTTCATGCTGCCACCAATACAAGTCCTTCAATGTACAGAATAAGGATTTTGAGTACAGAATTTGAAACTAGATAGTTATAAGCACATTGTTTAAATAGAGAAATTGCAAAGTACCAAACTGAGTACTAAACATAAAGTTGAATATGACATATAATCATTGAGCCAAAAGATTCCATTGAAGAACAGCTGTTTAAACCTTCTGGAAGACATTTTTGGAGGTATGATTGAGGATCTGTTTTGGATGTAACAGACACCTTCTTCTATTTTCCTGTATTTTTCTTCATTATCATCAAAGGGTATCATCTGCTCTTGGTTTTGTGCTTTGATCTGAAGACACACTCTTACAATGAGTTCACCCACCTTAGCTCTGTGAGATTGACTCTAATTTTGGAATAAAGGAAGAAATCAAGATGTAAGTAGCACTCACCAAGTTAAGAAACCTTTGTTGAACTTAATGTCTCATGTTCTGCTTATTCTACTGCTAAAGCAGTTATTCCTTTAATCCAACTAAATCCTATAGGAGTGATAACGCAATTTAAATTTAAGGGCCAGGGTCAGCTGGGAGTTGGTGGCATCTCTGAGCAGCATCAAGATAAAAAATTACTTTAACTGTGGTCCTAGTGTATGCATGTGCTCTTCTGAAAACACTGAACAAAAACAGAATCTTTCCACAGTTTTCCCCTAAGACAGAATTTTAGCAAAGTTCTGTCCAAATCCCAAGGCAAATGGGCATTGGAAACACGTGTATTCTAAGGAAAGAATTCATTTCCTTGCTCTCTAAGACCAACCAAATGATACAAAGACCTCCAGCCTAGCTATGACAGCTGGCTTTGGAATGATCTGAAATGCTCTCAGTGTTCAAAAACACCCAGCATTTTTACTTGACCCAATAATGTTAAACTCCTTGGAAATTGTTTGCTGGGAATTTACTCCTTTAACTTTGGAAAGGATATGAACTTACTTCTGCCTCATTAAAGAATGTATCCATTTCGGAGCTGACCTAATGCAAGAGATAATGCTTAATTGCTTTCAGTGAGGGGAGAGGAGAGTAGTGAGATTTTCTTCCTTTTTTAAAAAATCTTTTCCTGATCTAATAAGGGTCCCAAATCTTCTGAGCACACTGATTATCAGATGATGGTTTACTGTGGTGTTCCTTTTTTCTAACCTCACTGGCAACTCTTGCTTCCTACTCTTCCACTGTCCTCATGGTTCTTGAAAAGATGAAGATCCACTATGTGAAAGATGAGGGTCTTACAAAGGGATGTTTCCAAGGAAGGCAAAGGGAATACAGTGGCATGATCATCCTTAGGATTGACCAAATCATGGAGGTTAGTTAAATGTACTGAAAAAATGGATAAATAAATGACTTAATGAATACGTATTCTTCCCCAACAGTCAACCTCAAAGGAGTAAATAAATTTACAGAATGATGGCATGGTATGAGTGGAGTCTTATAAGAATATATGGAATCAGGAAATGTTAGTTCTAAGACTTTTGTTTTTTTTTTTTTTTTAAGTTCCAAGACTTTATGGGGGAAGGTGTAAAATTTACAGACTAACTTTACATTTGTGAGCCTCAGACCTCTTACAGCCCCAGCTAACTGGAACAATCCCATCCCCCCTCTCTCTAAAGAGAGCCTGAATGAAACTACCCCTCCACCAACTCTGCATAAGAGCATCGGGTTAGGGTGGCATCATGCTGGGGGATCATGTTTTAACATCCCAAGGGGCCTTAGATATCGCTCTGGCACCTGAGGTTTGTTTAATAATTTTCGCTGAAGCAGCTGAGGAAGACATCTGGATCATACACTTGCCCTACCCAAGGTTTGACTGTTAAATTAGCAATGATGACAAGTCAAATGGTATTGCTATAATTACCACATCTACTTTAGAAGGAAGAACGTTAAAATAATTTTTACTCGTCTTCAGATGTTTTTGATCATTCATGAATCTGCTAATCAGAATGTGAATGGTTCAGTGAAAATGGCAAACAAAATGTAGCCTTTCTTTGTTGGTAAATTCCCCAGACCCTGTGTCTAGCCTCAGTGTCCATGGAAAAGATCGTAGCATTTACTGGGTCTGTGGGATAACAGGCAGTAGAAAAGCACATAGGATGTGAATCTTTGCTATTTTGAATCATGGTTCTACTGTGGCATTTTGGATTTTTTTTTCCTGAATCATAAGTCAGCAGACATGAACTCTAGTCCCCAAATCCTCAACTGTCCATTTTTTGTGACTGCTTTATTGAGATATAATTCACATATCACACTATTCATCTATTGAAAGTATACAATTCAGTGTTTTTAGTATATTCACAGAATGGTGTTAATTCCAAAGAGTTATATCTACTTAGATAAATCTATGAATCTGAGTTTCCTCATGTGTAAAATAAGAGTGGGGCAATATACTCCACTCTTCTTTTGAGTGATGAGCCCATGATTTCAAGTCTGTAGTAATCTGTTTATGTAAAAATAGCATATCCTATATAGTGAATGTTTTATAAGTCATGTTTCTCGACCTCTTTCCTCTGTCTCTTCCTCTCCGCCCTCCTTCCTTCCTTCTCTCTCTCTCTCTCTCATAAATACACACAAAGACACATCCAGAATATTCTTACCTCCACACTCTCCCACTCAACTTTCCTGTCATTCCACATATGGTTTGTCGTACCTTCTTTTTTTCCTACCTGAAATCCACCCTCACAGGCCCCTTCTCATGAATGTCTGCGGTATTTTTCTATCATGTATAAAGATTGTCTCATAGATATTGGCTACCTCATATAGTTTTATTGGTGTATGTTGTCCCTGAGCAACACTATAAACTTGCTCCTTTCTATCTTACACATCACTTGACACTTGCACTCTGAATATTTGTGGAGCCTCTTATAAACAATTACCCAGAAATATATTTTGTACCTTAAAATGTAGATGAGTTCTTCCTGTGTCAAATGAGTCAGCTTACCAAGACTCAAGTATTTTGAAGATGGAAGCACGTTAGGAATTGCCAAGGCAGAGAGTAATTGTTGTTATAGCAGCTGCATACCTTAAAGTGTACCGCCATTGCTGTGAATAGCACTTGATATTGATTGACTAGTGTTGCAAGTACACAAATACATATTGCTCTCTGATATGAAGTAATAATTAAACTTGTAAAAGCTCTGTATAACAAATATGTTGTCATGGTAAATTTCATTGGCTGGGGTGTGTTGTATCTGTGAAAACATCTAATCAATGACTAATATTGTTTGGGAGATTTTATAAACAGCACATGATGACTTCTGATGAGGACTTATCTAATACAATAGATGGCAGAAATCCATTTTTTCGGTACAATTAAGTATATCTATATTATATTTTAAAAAATCTTCCCAAGTGTTTTCACATTGACTTGGCTAATATGTTAGAAATTACTTTTTTTTTTTTTTCTTCAACAAAATCTAGTGGTTCTTACTGATGTCCTAGTTACAGTAGCCATGATAGTTGAAATGTTACTTGTCCTGAAAGAGTATAACAATAGCAACTTAGAAAATGGTTGTGTTCTCATTGACTGAGCTAAAAGGCCATATCCTGGAGCTTCCTTCTCTGCCACCTCAGTGGGACAACTATCATTGTATGGAAATTACACATCAGCAGTGGGCGTTTCATTCCTTCCTACCCAATGGACAATGATAAAAATGTAGATGCTAGAGAAAATTGTGGTAATGCAATTATAACAAGCATATTTTCCCCCTCACACCAGGTGACATGTTTTCTGTTAGGATCGGGGGAAAGAAGCTGATCCTCATAAACTATTTCTGAGACAAATGCCTTTTAGAGCTCTCAGTTTGCACAGGATGAAATTGTGTCTCTCTCGTGGTTGCTGCTTGTGCTCTTATTCCCCAGCTCTTCTTCCCCATATGCCTTGAGGCACAAAATTACTATTGATTTCTCTCCCAGATCTTTATTACTTCCTCCACATCCTCACTTTTCCAGCCCAATGCATAATCCTTATTCCTTTGATGTTCCTGCCATGTTGTTATATATATCCTCCAACTCTGCCTGATGCAACTGTCTGCCAACCTCCCGCTTCTGCTCCCAAACCTGCAGAGCCCTTGTAACTCAACTCATTGTCTTCTTTACCATCCTGACTCTTCCTTTCATCATGAACCAGCAAAAAACTAGTCTCAAAGTGTGTTAATCTCTGCAAATCCAAACAACCTTTTAGTATGGTTCCCATACATCTCTTTTTTCTGGATCAGTCCTGTTTTTGCCTGTTATCACAGTGTGATTAATAATATCACCCCCTTTCATTCTCAAATCTGATACCTGGTTCTGTCATAACTCTGATTATATACCTTCTTGTCACCTCTATCTATAGACTCTATCCATAGACTGTTTTTTTTTTTTATAAAAATACGGCATAATTTACTTTCCAACCAGACTAGACCTTACATGGTCCACATGAGTCCTTTTCTAACTACTCCCATCTTTGGCCTTTTGGAGGCATGCAGCCTTCCAAAGGAGCCATCTGCTTCCTGGGGCATTTCTCCTGCCTTCCAGACAAACTCGGTTTCTTATCTGGTTTGCCGCTGCTACAAAGTTATAGTCTTCTTCTTCCCTAGGTTTCCAAGATACTGGGCCATGCTTTCACATGATAGTCATCATTTTCAGCTCATTTTTCCCATAACAGCTTTTCCAAAACTTGCAAATGAACTTTCTACCTTTACTACCTTTTGTCCATGATCATAAGAAGAGTTTTTCCTTCTCTGTGTCTAGGGCATTTACTCTCACTGTGCTCTTCTCTCTTCTGGAATGTTCCATGAATTACTCAAACTGTTATTTTTTTCTTTCTATAATTATAATTTCTCCTTCTCTGCAAGTTCCTTTCCCACATACTTTACATGTGCCATTCCCACATAAAACCAGAGCAAATCATAAACTTCTGTTGGTTCTAGTCTCTCCTTTACCTATTGCCCAATCCTCAGTTTCTCCTTTTTGCTTCTTGGACAGGAACGTCTACCCTTCTCTAGCCCCTGAAATTGAGCTGCCTCTATCACCCCACCGAGTCTATTCTGGAAAATATCATTAGTGACCTTCCAGTTGCCAAGTCTGATGCTCTTTGCACAGGTCTCATTTTCCAGGCTGTCTTTATGGAATTTGACATTGGTCACTCCATTTTTATTTCAAATATAAAATTGGACTTATTTTTTTTGACCCTGTCATTCTCCTTGAAATTACATACAAAGTTACCACAACAATGCCAGGTTTGAATATCAAGAAAGATGTTCAAATGATACAGTCCTGAAGGGGAGCTGAACTTTATGAGTTTCAGCATCTTGATTTTGCCCTGTTTCCTCACTGTCTTTTTGTCAAATCAGTATGTGACCTTGAAATCACTGCACAGTCTCCTTTTTGGAAAATATGCTCAGGTGACATGACCGTTGCCTTGAAACTAAAAGGAAACAAAGATCAATTGAGAACCCTGTACAGACAAAAGAACAAATCTCTGACTCATTCTCATGATCAGAATGTGGGAATAAATGTGAAATTACAATATAGGGTCCAGGTAACTGTGATTGGATTTGGGGGATTTGATCAGACCTCCTGCATTTCCTACTTCTCAATGTAAACTTGGAATCAAGGCAATATATGGGAAATAGTTAGATCAATATTCTCATACTTGGTCTAAGATTAAGTAGTATGCCATTAGTTAAGTCTCTTACCCTTTAAGGGTCACCTTGTAATGCTATCATTCTAACAAAACTAGGTCAAAATTGTTCATAGGTATGAAAGAGCCTTATAAATATAGCATGATAATATTAAGAGTTTCTGTCAAAATACCCATAAAACTCTCAACCCTTGTACGTGATGGAATTCAAATGTAATTATTATATGTAATCTAAAAATGAAGGCAAATATTTTTTCATGGCAGTGTTTAATATCTGTTCTGTGCCCTTATAACAAGGATAGCTCATTTGTTACAAAATGACAACAGCTGGTAATTCATTTATTTATAAATTGGAACCCTGACTTAATAAGTAAATATTTGAGGCTTCCAAAAGCAGCCACAGTAACTTTTCTACACATAGTGATTTTTAAAGGGAATTATATAGAGACTGATTCCAATTATATTTAACGTTTATGAGAGACGTCCTCCTCTTATACTGAGAGTTCAAATTTTATTCAATAAAGATGGTGACTGAAGGCTTCCACTCAAGAGCATGAGCTTTGAGGTGCTATGGTGCTGAAGCCCAGGTTGCAAATGAGATAAATGACATACTCTCCCGATATAAGACAGCACATCATAATCAGCCATTAAATAAGGATTGCACAGGTATCACAGACAGGTTTTCAGTCTTTTTATTTGCCACATACTTAAAGTTCTCTCTTATTCTGTGGATTCAAAATGCCCTAGTGTATATGGCTGCTTGGTTTCACTGATGCCTTTTCAACCTTTGTATCTATTGATGTAGGAGATTTTCAGGATTTGTGTTCAATCTTTTCACTTAGCCTCCCTCATGTCTTTTCTTTGAGCTGAGGGATATGTCACCACCTGGCCATTTCTATCCCAACCTTAATTTATGACCACTCATGCCTCTGGTACCCTCTGTGCATCTCAATATGAAGCTTTGGGGCACTTGGTTCCCAGTTGGTGAAATTATCCTGGGCATTGTGTCCACAGCTGAGTCTCTGGCGTCGTCTCTTAGGATCCCCTTAAGGAATTACGCCATGCAAATTGTGAATATAAAATAACAAGGCTGATTTTCATGCACCATACACAAATACTAGTCTCATTACTTTCTAATCACATTTTATATCTGGACAATTATCATAAATTGCTCAGATACAGACAGCTATCCTAATATGAATTTTGATTCCCCACAACTCCTGGTTTTCAGATTGTTGAAATAAAGGTAGCAACAACCCCAAAATGGATTCCTGGAAAAATGAAGGGAGATGGGTAGATGATTAGAGGAGTGCGAGGAATTCTAATGCTTTGTGAATGTGGTATTTGGGATTTTGTATTTGAAAGGAAGCCAACACAGGTAGAAGGAAATGTCACTGCTGGTGTGAAATCACTTGCTATTCCTCTTTTTCTATCGGCAGATACAACAGTTCGTTTGATACACATGCTAACAGTCTTCACTCAGAAAGGGTGAGGTTTCTGGCCAATGTTTCTCTCTTAAGTAGGCAATTGTTCTGAAAGAGGAAAAGCCTGCATGCGGCAGAGACACACAGGTGCTCTGGAATGTGTCCAGTGGAAAAGGACTAGAGGGGAGTTCTAAAAATGCAGCCATTGTTCCAGGTTTTATCATATTGAGCTGTGTGTTCATGCATTGATTGCTGAGTGTCCTCTAAGCTCCCTTCCAGGCCAGACACTTCATGGCTTTATATTCAAATGCACCATGGAGAGCCTGGGACAACTGGGGAACCAATGGAACAGGAAGGACACCCCATTAGCTGAGCAGTAAAATGTAGGATGCTAAGTCATTACAGAGAGATCTTGTTTAGGGCTTGATAGAAATTGATTCTGATCCCAACACTGGCAGAGCTTACACTGAGAAGCTTGATTTCCTGAATATTCATGCTGTCATTCTTAATATTCATAATCAAACATTACACTGATACCAGTATGGCCTTTCTTCCATATTTTATTTGATATCTTAATCAGTTTGCTTTAAATTAAGCAAATAGCTTCACAAAGTAAAGGTGGGGCCTATGAAGATGGTTGTGTTGGGATGGCTCAGAGTGTGCAACAAGGAACTGAACAAAAGTGAGCTCCAAGACTTGTAACCTGTTTCCATTGCTGTATTTGAGTTTGCCTGACTCTCATTCTTTAAGGGAAACATAGCTCACTCCATTCTATCTTTTTTATTTTTGAATTAATTTTCCTAATTGTAGAGAGAGGCCATTTGGGATATAAAACCACTTTAGTGCCTAGCCAAGAAATTTCTGAAAGCTCTGTCGATGGAGAGGGTGTTGAGGGACTTCAGCAAGTTGATGTCCAATTCTTTCAGCTTCTCTAGGTCAGGTTTTTTCTCTCATGCATGGAGTTTTTAATTTATCATATTCAGATGCATTACAGATTGGGAAGGGAAAAGAACAATGTTTAACCTCCATGTGCATAGGCTCAAAGCTAGACTGGGGGCTGACACCATAGAGTTATATAGTTCAGGGTGATCTAGAAAATCATGGAGACCTATGACCTATTCAAAATGGCACTTTCATTTCTACAAGAAGGAGAGAATAGGGAAGAGAGAACAGAAACCCTAAGGCGGAAAGGACAGTGGGCTTTAAGACACCACTCTGGATACCTGGGAGCCCCTCGAGATCTTGGGCGCTTAATGGACTATGAATATTTTGAAGCACAGTCTGTGGCCTGAGAAAGACATGAAACATGCCTCTAAGGTAGCCCCCGTGCTCTTGATGGCTCTTTCCGCTTCAGCTTCCTGCAGCAAAATGTTTAATTGCATCTGTGATTGAGATGATCAATTTATTGTGTTCAGCCTGGGGCTAGGAAGACGCAGGCCCCTCCTTGAGCAAGTTTTGAATTTCAGGTTATTTGTCATCTCTTAGCCATTATCAGTGATGCTGTTATTGCCATCATTACTGTCAACAGAGGGAAGTGTTAAGCCCATAATTGCACGTGGCACTGTGTTCAGTTCGATAAGGAGGCACTTGGTTCTTGCTGGCCAGATGTGCGTAATCAAAGCACACTTTATGCCAGGGCAGACCAATAATAATACAAGTTCATGCAGAAAGGAAAATTGAAATACTGAGTAGGCAAGCAGGTCTATATGAGGATTGAATTACCTGGATTCTGTTTGAAGATTACAAACAATTACCTGGGCATTTATAGTCTAAGTGTGACCTCTAAACTGCAACTGTGTTTCCTGCACAATCCTAAGTACTTTACATGTGTCATCTTTAATCCATGCAACAGCCTTAGGTGGTAAGTGCTTTTATTATCCCTGACCCACTCAGAAGGCAATTCTAAGGTCACATTGCTAGTAAGAAGTGGCACGAAGATGCTAAACCGGCCTGTCTGACCTTGGAGTCTAAGGCATCAATGCTGTTTAAATTCTTTTGGACCTGGCTGCATAGTTTCAGAGCAAACACACCTATGGAACAGCCTTTGATTGTATCACATTATTATTTGAAAATCTCAGTGAACGTTATATTCATGACTATATAAAACATGGCTGACTAGACAGATTAAGGTGGAAGGAAAGAAAGCAAGAATGAAAGCAAATGATTTAGGATAGTAGGTTAGGAATTAGTTCCATAGCATTGTTTTTTTTTTAATGTTACATTGTTAGAAAACAAACAAAGTGGAAGGGCATTGTATGTTGAACTAAAAGGGATATGTGATCTTGGGAAAAAGACCTATACCATCCGGAGGGTGAGTTGGTGAATTGAGAGGTTCTGATAATTTGGAGAGGTATCTCCCCCATTTGAATTCTGATTATTTGTAGGCACACTTGTCCTTCATCCTAATGCTCCATTACTGACTGTTCATTAAGTTCTGGTTATTCCATTAAAAGAGTCCAATGATTACATGTCAATTAAGCATTCTTTCCAAGTTGATCCAATGTGTGCTGATAATTCTATTCTCCCCCCACCCCACCCTCTCTCTCTCAATGAGAAGCTTTCCTTTGAAATGCCCTTTACTCAAAAAAGATGTTATTAATGAAAGATCTTGTCTTTGACAGTCAAAATAAATTTAATTATTTGTTGTTTTTCATTAGTTTGTTTTGAATCTTGAACAGAACAGTTCAAACCCTCTGAGGTGTATACATTTTATCCAAATCAAACTCATTCCATCTAAAATATGACCATTGCATAGCAAGAAGTTTGGAATAGTGGAAGTATCATTGGATTAGTGGTTCATAGTCCTAGACTCTGGCCTTTCTTTGATATTAAATCATGTTCAGAAGTCATACAATTTCCTCAGGTTTATTTCTTTCTATCTAAAGAATCCCATTGAATTATGTAAGTGATTCTCAAGCCTCACTGTGCATTAGAATTACTTGGAAAGCTTTTACAATATTTATACCCAGGCTCTGCCCCCAGATTCAGCTGATCTGGGTTGTGTCCCACTCTTCTAAATTTTTGAAAATGTTCCCCAGGTGATTATAATGTGCAGCCGGAGCAAAAAACCACTGGAATTCATGATTGCAAATATCCCAGCAACATTTAAACTTCTGCCATTCCTTTGGAAGTGGTCTCTCTGGGGTTTTTGTCATCTTTCATGTGCTAATTCTGGAAACCACATGTGCTTGAGTCACTTTTTTCAAAATCAGATATGGAATTTAACAATCTACCCTGAATTAACTGCAGCTGGCCAGATTCGGTCCCAAGCTTCATGGAAGACACTGGACTGTTTTCCCTAGGTTGACTCAAAGATCATAATTGCTTTGTAGGACGGGGCAGGGGAGGAGACATGTCGTTTGTCCTCTTTGGCTTCAATTGTCCCTTGTTAAGAATAAGTATTATTTTTAGCATAACATTATCTGATTCTGCATTTTCTTATGGCATTTGAACACTTGCATGGACATTACAAACCATTGCATTATAGGCAATGTCTTCTATCAGGGAAGTGTCCTTTTGCATGGAAAAGAATATCTCAAGGCACATTTTGGAGGGCTACTGGGAGCCCTGTGGTCCCCTACCCCTAATTTAAAATAGTGCTCCTAAACTTGAATTGTCTTAGGCTTCCCCATCCATTTATGTAGTGCCTAAGTGGTCATCCATCCCCCAAACCCCCATCCAGTCACCTGCAGACATTCCATCCTGAATCGTTCCTGAGAGAGCTGCCTGTTCTAGGTCAGGTGGCCATGAATGCAATATAGGAGAGAGGGTTAGTGCTCAGGCAGTCTGGTTTCTCTTTGCAGCCTGGCAGCTAACCAGCCATATGACTTGAAGCACGTGACTTACCCTTCAGTTCCTGTTTCCTCATCCATTAAAAGAGTGGGTGGAATAGATATCTCAGAGTCCTTTCTTGCTCAGTGACTTTCTGATCCCTGCTCAGGCCTGGGGAGCAGATGCAGGACTTGGGTCTCCAGCTGTTCTCAGTTCACTGCTTACTTATTCATCCCTCCACAGGGCCCTTTCTGGGCCCCAGCTTGCCTGCTCCATGCCTGCAGGCTCCATGCCTGCTCCTCTTTCCCTTCCTCCGTTACGTATGAAACAAGCAATCTGTCATGTTGGCTATCAGTGGCACCTTGTGAACCCCAGGCTTGCTGGGGTACCACATTCTGAGGCTGTCCATTGGTTTACTTGTCAACCCATGATGGACAATGTGGGGAAGAGGAGTGCTTTTGATTTCACTGTTGGACAGGGGAGAAGCTCTGGAAGACATAATGGGATACAATGATGGCAGCTCTCATTGAAACCTCCGTGGTTTCACACATGGTTTATGATTGAGGGTCGGCAAGATAAATAAGTTTGATGCCCAATTAAGAATAGAATACAATCACCCTACTGATGATATGGCTGTCAGGCAAAGTCTTCACCTGCAAGAGGGATGAAGGGAGGATTTTGTATTGGACTGTCATGGAAAAATATTATCATTTTCCACAAGTCCATGATCCTTATAAAGACTTATCTCCTATCTCCCTATTTCCCTCTTTACATGTGTTTGTGATTTCACTTTCTTTCAGTTTTTCTGAACTTTGACTATTTCAGTTTATCTGTAACCATTTCACATCTCGAAACATTTCTTAATTTTGAAGGTTTCTGATCAGTCTTTAAAGAAGGTTCTAAGGTATTAAAAACAGGGCAGAGTGCCATAGATGGGAATCTAAATAGGATAACAAATTAGAGTCAGAGTATTATAAACCTCCCCCCTTACCCTCACCCCTGCAGTGTGATCTGCCTTTTTATGTGTCAAGCAAGGTGTAAGAAGTAGGGTACCACTTAAATGAAGCCCTCGCTCTGTGAGAACTGACCGCAAGAGGGCTCCAGTGAACAGAAGCCAACAACTGCAGATTGGCCAGGAGTTGTCTAGATTTGTAAACAGAATGAGCAAGACTATTTCACAACCTTTGGTGCAAAGGGGAATGTGATATTTAACGGAACAACTTCCATAAAGCTAAACAAAAATGTTTTATTTTAGGTCCCTAAACTGTATGTCATATATCCTTTAAAACAGCACACATTATAAATCAGAAGCCAGGTTTATGGGGTAGCTTATCATTCATTTAATAGGTACTATTACAGCATTTAAGGCTTGGGTCACTCCTTACCTCTCTCCAGCTTAAATTAAGAGAATTTCCACATCTCATTTGTTCCAGAAAGGAAAGCTCCATCTATGTATGTGCTTACTGTAACCTCCATCCCCGAGTTGAGCCACAATGCTTCTGGCTATTGTCGCAAATCCTAACATTCAAATGCTTAGAAAGCACAAGCAGAGAAACTTCATCCAGAGAATGCAGCAGTCACCGGGGGAGTAATTGAGAGCCTCAAAACTACATTCATGTGTAAGACACCAAACATAGTACATGTCTTCAGGGACCTTTTAACCTGTAACACTGCCCATTTTAGAGTTTCGTTGGTGGTGTTCTTTGATGGATAAAAAATCTAAAAAGACATTCATTTTCCTATCTTTTCAGAAATATGAGATGATTTAAATGTATGCTAAATGGAAGAATGATATGCAAAAGTATGTTCTGTTTGACTCCATTTGTATAGAATTCAACAACAGGCATAGCTAATCTAATGAGTTAAATGGTGAGAGAGCATGTACCATTGGGGGCATCAGTGACTGGAAGAGGGTATGAGGGGGACTTGGGGGTGCTGGTAAGATTCTGTTTCCTGTTTGAGTGCTAATTACACAGATGGTTAACTTTGTGAAGTTTCACTGAACTATATGCCATGACTGGCATTCTTTTCTACATCTGTGTTTTGCTTCAATAAAACATTTGCCAAAAAAAAAAAAAAAGTGCTCAATGAGTCTTGGTTGATTTAATTTGACTGGGGTGTTGGTCAGAAGTATGAAAATTAACTCTATTCTTCTGTTGCTTTAGGGATTTGGGTGAATATAATTGAATAAAATTATGTCCCTGAATAATATTTTTTTCTTGCAAAAATTAAATTAGTTTTAAGGAAGACAGGGCAAGATTTTGTCAGCATTTAAACTAGTGTTGCTACTCTTCTGAAGCTCCTTTACCACTTTTATGCTACGAAGGCCCATTGCAGCTATAGCAATGCAATGAGTGATAGTCTACTATCTGCTGTGGGTTAAGTGGTCTACATGCTATTTTCCTTCAAGTTCTTAAAGTTTCCTAAGGTTCTGCCTCTATGTTGTGTTGTGAAATGGTGAGTATCCTGTCATTGAGCAGAGGTCTGGAAGGGATGCTCTGCAGAGGCTGCTTGTGATGTGGGGAGGTCGAACAAAATAACCTATAACAATCCCTTTAATCCCAAGATTCTGTTTCTTGTAAATTCATTTGTAAAATGACTCACAATAAATAGGTCCCTATCTTGGTGTCTGTTTCTTGTTCAGTAATTTTGTGAAAGGAAGTCGTAGCAGTTATAGAACAATACAGTTGCTCTCAGGACACCTTCCCGAAAATAAAATCAAAAACAGCAAAAAACTTTAAAAGCCTGCTGGGGACCAGGATTGCAATAGATACAAAGTAAGTGCTCAAAGAGAAGAAAGCTTTGTTTCAGCTCTCAGGAAGCATAGCAGCTCAGAGAGGGAATGATATACACATCTAGTTGTCCAACAAATTATCACTGAATCCCTAAGATGTACTAGGCACTTGGCCAGGCACTGTGTGGAGAGTGGTGAGTATAAAGACACATGTGCCATCCTCATAGAATTTATAGTCTAGTGGGGGAGATCAATAGTCATCTAAAGAATACAAAAATAAAATTACTTCAAATTATGAAGGAAGCAACATAGCGTAACAAAATAGAGTCATACCAAAATAGAGAGGTACTGCTTTTTATTGGGGGAGGGAGGGATCAATCAAGAAAGTCTTCTCAGAGGAAATGATATTTAAGCTGAAATGGATGAGGAGGATATCCAGGACAGTAGGTGTCTTGGTGAGCTGAAAGGACAGACGGGAGGCTGACTGTGGCTGGAGCCTCATGAACACAGCTGTGTAAGGCCCAGGATGGGCCAGATCATGCCCCCATGGTGGTTCACATTCAGGATTTAGGGTCCCTGCAGAGGAATGCCAAGCTTTAGATTTCATTGTGAGATGGTCCTATTGGATGATGTGTTGAGGAGAGAAAGGGACAGAAAAGTGACAATGGCAGGACAAATATGACAAGGTGGCTCAGGCAGCTGGAGCAGAGGCCTTGGTGTTCAGTAAACATTCCCTATATATTTTCACCTTGCAGCTGATCAGGAGGGTTCTCAGTGAATTACTTCACAGACTGAAAGGACAAGCCTGGCTCAATCGTGAACTATATAGCTCTATCATCTGTAAAGAACTGACTCTAAAAAGATGAAATGAAAAGATTTTCGAATGGATCTTCACTAAAATTAATGAAGGGGGTTTATCCTCATATTCTTTGCTTATTTGCTATTAAAATTTTGAAATTATTTTCAATATCTCTAAATTAGATTCCTATGTAGATCCAGAGTTTGATGTGTATGGGCATGCCCTGTGATGACACTGCTAACTAATTAGGGTCTAGAAGAACTATCACATGAGGATGGAGAGGGCCTCCCTGAGAAGTGTGAGCCTCTCACACCTAGAGCCAGCATGGTGGTGCCCCTGAACCAACTGCGTAGACTTTATCCTACCAGAAAGCTGCATAGCACATTCCTTTTAAATCTCAGTTGTGGGGATCTTGGAAACAGCCTTTGGTTTCCATCTGGGAAGAACCTGAATTTTGAGTGAGAGATGTAAACAAAGATGTTTCCTAACCATGAAAATAATTTTTATAACCATATTGCTGGTTCTTAGGAAACCATAATGTAACTATAGATCTACTCATGTACACGGATCTCTCCTACAGGATTCTCCCTGCTCTCTGTGCCATTGGCCGAGAGAACACCAGTATCTGACTATAGCAAATGAGTTCCTTTTCCTGGCAGGCAAACACCTTATAGATGAACCACAGGGTCCTCACAGAGGAGGTCCTTCCATCTGAAAGATAACTAATGATATGCACACTTATTCCATTCCAGTCCAAGCTATCCCCACCCCTCACCCTGGCTCTTAATAGGACATATAATCCCTTCCGATTATGTGCAAAGAATCTGGGCTCCAAAGGTGGGCTGGGGCAGAGATGGTCTTGGCAGAGGGCCCCAGCACCACAGCCCCATCTGCATAGGATTATCCACATGAGTAGGTTGCCTCCATTGAAATCAACAGGACCGTATGGCAGTGTTCGAGTCTGAAATGATTTCAAATGGGTTCCTGTGTAGTTACAACTCTGTACTTGCAGTCTTTGTGATTGCAATTTGGAAAGTCGTTCAAGTGAATAATTTAATGTTGGGCTGTTCCTTCTGTTTTCCCTTCAAGCTCACAAAATTCTAGCGATAATGTTATTATGAACAAACTTTGTGCTTAACAGGACAGTAGGGGATTACAGTCCTGTTGACTTCTAGCATAAAAAATTAGGTCTGATTTGACTTTATCAGCTTGGCAATGAGTTTTATGAAAATATCCTAACTGTGCAAAGTCAACGTTTATCTCCCAGATGGTGCCTTACCCGGAGGTAGAGAAGCAGATTTATCTGCGAACATACCACTGGCCGTGGCGCCTGCCGCTCAGGCAAGGCGGCAAGGGCTTCACTAAAGAACAGGATCAGGGTCATTAAGTCCGCTGCAGTCTTTCTCATTCATGCCTCTTAACCTCTGATCTCTCTCCCAAGGATGATGGTCTCCTGGTGGTAGAAATGCTTCAAATCCCTTCTAGGAATTAGGTAAAATGCATTTTGCATTTATTATTATCAAAGTTGTAAATGCACCTGGTTTAAAGAGTTCTAATAGTTCTACAGTGCTTGTTAAATTCTCACACCCCACCCTACCTCAACTCTTCCCTTCTCAGAAGTAACCACCTTGAACTCCTCTAGCTGAGTATTTTAGAGATTTTCTCCATAACTCTAAGTAATATGCTTATATTCCATCTTTTTGATTTTGCCATTTTAGTCACTATCTACTGACTTCCCGCTGTAACAAATATAAAGTTGACTTTCTTTCCCACCCCTTCCCTCATTCATCTTTATCATATACATATATTCTTTCCATCCCCAGAAAGCTGCGTAACACATTGCTTTTGCATCTCAGTTGTGGTGGTCTTGGCAAAAGCCTTTGGTCTCCATCTGGGAAGAACTTGAATTTTGAGTGAGAGATGTAAGCAAAGATGTCTCCTAACCATGAAAATAATCTTTATAACCATATTGCTGGTTCTTAGGAAACCGTAATGTAACTAAGATAAAGTTATATCTTATTTGTTTACAGCAATATTTATTATTTATTCACATTTACTATTTATTCACAATAGTGAATGAGAATAAGTTTTGGTTATTTTTGCTTTCCAGTGCAGTTTTGTTTTCCCTGGGTTTAATATTTGCCTCTTGAATTGTTGTCGTTGTCCTCCTTCTTCTCCTTCTCCTCTTCTCCAGCTCCTTCTTTCATTTTAATATACTTATCATTAATTCAACACTTAATTCTCCATTCCTTGCCTAAATCTCCTCCCAGTCATTTTCCTGAGAAAATTTCACCCAGAGACCCTTGACCTGCTTCAATCTGGACTGCTGTTACCTGGGGCCTCCTTTTACCACCATTTTGAGAATTTCTTATTCCTCCTTTCTATACTGGATCACTGATTTCCTGAATCTCATGTCTTCTTTCTTTGTTGATTCCTTTTTTTTTTTTTTGGCAGCTTATATAATTTAGTAGCTTCCTAAGAATGATTCATGAGAGGTAAAGTTGAAACTGCATATCAGAAAATGTTTCTATTCTACCCTCTCATTTAATTAGTAGTTTAGCTGGATATAGAATTCCTAGTAAGGAAGAAATTTCCTCCAGAATTTCAGGCTATGGTTTTATTGTCTTCTACCTTCCAGGTTTGCTTTTGCGAAATCTGATACATTTTGATACTGGATCCTTTTAGGTTTTCTCTCTGTGTCTCTATCCTACCCACCAGCACCAACACCCCTAACCTGGAAACTTGCGTGCAGGATGTTCCCCTCATCTGCGGTAATCTGACCTCTCGCAATATGCCTTGCTATGGATATTTTTCATGGTGTGTTCAACTTTGCTTAAGTTCCTGTGGTATCCTAGAACTCTATAGCTCTTCTCACCTTGAAACTGTAACTTGAACTTTGTTCCAGGAATCTTCCTAAGGTTTACAAAGAGAACAGCATGAGTGATATTCCCTGTACGTTAGATGAGTATTGCTGTTTGTCTCCCTTTTTCCATTGGAGCTTAAAGTCTTCCTGAAGCCAGGACTATCTTCTCTTTATTTTGTCGCCAACTATCCCCTATATATTGGATCAACATAGATAAACCAGCACAGTGAGCAAACCTGTCTACATATAACTCTTTCTAATCTCCTGGGATGGAGTCTCACCCTTCCTTCAGTCTCAACTACATGAAAGCCTAATCTCTGGAAAGGATCAGAGTATAATCAAAATAAAATTGTTACCTCCCCCAGGTATGTTGCATATGAAACCTCATCTCCATGGCCACATAGAAAGGCTTTCTCACCAAATAAAGGAATGGCAAACTATGAGAGATATTTTGGTTGCCCAGGATCCCCTTTGATCTCTTTAAAATTATTCCCCATATGAAGCCATCTACCAGGCCACAGCAACCCAGTCCCTTATGCTTCCCATGATTGATTACTCAGGCAACACCTGCCCACTGGTGGCCACACTAGTCTGAGGCCAAGGTACCTTTTGCAGGAGGGAGCAAACTCTAGACTGAGGCTCAGGGCTCCTTACCTAGGAGTGCTTGGAAGGCAGTATGTGCCAGTGCAGAGCCCAGCTGAGAGCTGCTGTAGACAGTACATGTCTCATCCCCTGCTGTGCATGACGCTGTCTCTTGAAGTCTCTGTTCTGTATTTGGACTGTCAGGATGCAAAAGACTAGAGAGTGAGTTTTCTCAAAAGCTTAAAGCTCTTGCTGGAACATCAGTTGGGTTAGACAGTAATACAATGCAATTCATATTCCTATGGTAAATCCTCATGGGAAAAAGTTTCACAGATCTTCTCTCCTGTGACTAGTCTTTTCTATACAGGCTGCTGTACATAGAAAGAAGGTGATAGTGTGAACAGGCAGTGGGGAACATCTGAAGGTGTTACCAGGTTATGGGAAAGATGGTGTAAAAGCCATATCTGGGTTGGGGGTGGGAAGGAAGATTGAGTTTGGGGGAGCATGAGTGGCTCATGGGAGAGGACTAGATGCTTTTATCTTACGTGGAAGAAGGACTTGATGTGTTAAACGAGGTAGATGATTTTGACCAAGATGGTATATCCAATATATATCACAGAGGGACAAAAGAGATCCTGAGAGAAAAGAGGCAGTAGAGACAGGAAGTGTAAAATGGAAGTGAGACACATACCTGTTTCTTGACCTTAAGCCTTCCTTTCCTCAGTAGAGATCAGCCTGCCTATGCACCCCTGTCATTTGGATCAGAAGTTCACTGTTGAGTCTAGCACTAGAAACTCTTGATCCACTGCCCAACTCCTTATACACTCTTGTAATAATACTTTCATACTTTACAAAATCTTTACATTTTCTCATTTAATCAGGGGTAACATGTTGAGCCATTAATACCATTCCCATTTCAAAGATAAGTAAATGGAAGGACAGAAAGATAAAGCAATTTGTTCAAGATCATACTAGTAGTGAGTGATCAAATTTTGATCAATGTTGATCATGATAAAAGATCAAGTGTTGAACAATTACTACAGGCAATATGTGAAACAATTTATAAGAGAACAGTCCTGCAGCCCTAGCAGGTGGGTAGAGACACCATACTGATTTACAGAAGAAAGAAGAGAGATTAAGTAACTTGCTAAGGTAATACAGCTGGGAAGTGGCTTAGATTAGGTTTAAATCCAGATATGCTTGCTGCCAGAATCTGCGATCTTAACCACTATTCTATACTTTGCCTCTGTAACCCAGGAGTTCTCTTCTTCCTGGTCTCTAGCGATCATTGCATAGCATTGCCACTTTTCTATCAAACCCTATCTCACTCCACCATGTGCCTTCATTATAGTTGATTTCACTGACACTTCTCACTGCTTCTTTGCTATTTCACATCCATCACTTTTTCAAATTTCGTTTCCCATGTGCCTCACCTGCATGGCCTCCCAACATACTAGATTCTTCAGCATTATTTATTTGTTTGCCTCCTTTCCCTGGTTACTTTGGAAACATTTTAAAGCAGAAATATATATATATATACTTACACACATACATACACACACACACATTTTATGTATTTTATAGTTTTTGCACTGGAACTCCAATCTCCCAATTCCAAATGTCATTCTTTGAACAAAAACTCAGTCTCCAGAGTCAAGAAGACCCAAATTCCAGCCCTGGCTTTGCCACATACTGGCTCAGTGACAATGACCAACTTGCTTGGTCTCTCTGAGTCACAGTTTTCTCATCTATAAAATAGAGATAATGGTAGTAGCCAAATTATAGTTCAGCTATGAGGAATATCTGAGATAATGTGTAGTAAGTATTTAAGGGGGTGAGTAGCAGATTAAAAAATGACTCAATGCCAACTGCTATTAATGTTATCATCATTATTAATAGTAACTATTAAAGGAAAGTGGCTAACTTTGGGAAACTCCCCACACTTGAAGTTTGTCTTACTTAGGAGATCTCTGGGCATCTCCACCTTAGAGGCTAACAAATAAGGGCTCATCCCATATAGCTCAATATGAAAAGTATCTTCATCTATTTTGATAAAAGCCATCCATCCCTGAAATGTGATGTTGGAGACAGTGGGTGTATTATTGCAGCAATAATAGATTTCACAACGAAGAGAACACAGTAAGAAATGGAAATCCAAAGTGATTGACCATGGAGATTAAAAATTCCTATTCTCTACTTTATGGACAGGTGATATCTTCCAGTGTTTTGCTGTCATTAAATCTTGAAAGCAGTGCTTTTCTTTTTTTTTTTGGGGGGGGGGGCACAAACCTGTGGCTGACTGATATTTTTCAGTATAGTCAACAAGCACATCTTTTATTTTTCTGAGACTGCTCTGGGCTAGCAGATGAGCAAGTTTCCGAGGGTTGGGATAAGGACTCAGAAAAATGCCAGAGTTTCGCTTTGAAGCTGACACTGTAATGAATAGCAGAGTTTCAGGATCCTGCAACTTTGATTGCTTTCCTTTCTCCTATTTGCTTTGTTCTTCTCAAGGAAGCAAATGATCCATATTTGTAACATTACTTAATCCTGCAGTTGGACATTAAACATTTATATTAAACTTTAAAACTGCTGAGCTTGTAAGTTTATGACCCACAGGTACTTTTATTTATTTACTTTTAAATTTTAATTTCTCTATGTTGAAATTGCCAAATCCACTGAATTGAAAAGAAAATGAAATCTAGAAGTGTAACCAAATACAGCTGGTTGGGAGAGCACGACGGGTGAATTTTGCTGGTGGTGCTGGCTGGAATGGCAGGGCTGAAGTGTACACATTTGTTATTGGATGCTTTATGGTTCGGTTATGTTGGATTATGGTTTTTAAAATATCTTTGGGTTTTGAAAACCCAGAACAATGTATTCATAACCCATGGCCCATCAGCTTTATTGTTGCTTCCATTTCATAGAGAAAGAATGGTTTTGCATTTGCAATGAATTAGTCGTTTATTTTCCCAGCTCTACCATTTCATTAGAGTCATGCAATTTACTCACGTAATGGTAAATGGTCAGTACTTGGCTCAGACTAGAAAGGTTTCATCTTCAGGGTATTGGTGTGTAGCTATAAAACAGTAAAGCTTTTGTATTGACGAGGACATGATTCCTGAGATTTGTAAGTGCTTTTCCTGTCTAATCACAACGATGTACCCTGCCCCTCTTTTCCTCTCTCTTAATGAATGAAATGGTGAATACTTTTATGCAGAGATCATAAGCTACTGAAAAAGAAGTTTCATGGTTATTGTGATAAAAATTATTTGGTGCCTGTGGCCTTAGAAATAAAATTATTTATCTTATCAGAGGGAGCTAAAAGGGCATGCTACTCAGCATGTCTCACCAAGTATGAAAACTAAAGATGTCTCTGGGAAGTGTTACTGCTTATACATGATACCTTCCAGGGCAAGGAAGTTGCCTTTCTTCTGCTGAGATTGTGATGCATGATAATATAAGGAGCATTGTATTTTTAATGCATCTTCCAGGAATGTTGAGAGGCAATGAAAAGAGACAAGTACCACCTACATGAAAGATGATTTCCTCTACTCTTTGTTAAGATAAATGCACTGTAAATGGGAACACACTGTGGTGTATTGGCAGGCAGGTCATTCGAATCTGTGGATGTAGAGGATTATAATGTTGTGTCTCTGTCGTGTCATTTTATTTTGTACCCTCATGAGCAGTTGCAGGAATGCACAAGCTAATACATCAGTTATGAAAAGGCCCAAATGAGGGCCTATGGATGGATGAGTCTTGGTAGTCGATAGCTGACAGGGCTGAGGGCCCTAAGGATGATTTCATTGACTTGTTGCATCTTTCATGCAAACAAGGATTCGACAGCTGTCAAAAGGGCAGCTTGGTCTCTAGAATCTCCAGGGATCTATGTGAACAGTGTGTATTTGGAGAAGTGATTACAAATATTAATGAGCTCTGAGAACCACAAATCAGAAAGCATGTGCTTCTGAGACCTGACTCACTGTGGGGTCAAATTCAGGAAAATTGGATTTTAAGATATTGCATTTATTTATTTATTTTTCTCTAAGCATAGTCTCTATCTTGAATAAAAGTGTTACTATAAGGAAAATGAAGCTTTTGCACAATAGACGTTAGGGTTTAAGTTACTGGTCTGTTTGTTTGTCTGTTTGCTTTATGCTCATGCTCAAGTCTTTAAGGAGGCCCTGACATCCCTTCATGTTTCCTGCTCCTCTTTAAAAACCCCGACACAGGAAACCCTCCCACCTTTGGTGGGTCACATTTTCGGATTTCAATGCATGTAATTTTCCTTTTGGGGTATTAAAGTTTTGGACTCTGCTAAAATCAGGGAGGAAAAAATGCCCTGCTCTCAGAACGGGAAGGATCGAATGAAGAACTGTGGCCCAAATGGGTTGGATTTAGGGGAGGCCCAAGGGCAGTCCTATTATGAGTCTTCTAATAGTAGAATGTTGGCCATGAAAGGGACTTAGATGTCATCTGTCCAAGCTCCTCCTTTTACAGAGGAGGGAGGAAAAGTAGGTACAGATACAAGGAGAGAATTGCCCAAGTCCACACAACCAGGGTGGGATCATCAGGAGGAGAATTCCAGCTTCTTGGCTTCCATTGTTTATAAATGCCTTTAAGTGTTGTCTTAAAAGCTGAGTAAAATCCACTTATTTCAAGGAATAATTAGTAACAAACAATACCTACAGAACCAAAGAATCTTTGACAGTTTGCTTCAATACATTTTTTTTTTCTTGAACAAAAGACAGCAACTCTCAACTGGGGGTGATTTTGCTCTTCTCCCACCTGGGGACATTGGTGGTGGACAGAGATATTGTTGATTGTCACAACTGGTGGGACAGAGGAGTACTCTGGCATCTAGTGGTAGAGGCCAGGGATGCTGCTAAACTTCCTACAGTGCTCAAGGCAGATCTCCACCACAAAGAAGTTCTGGCCCAAAATGTCAGTAGTGCCTGGGTTGAGAACCACTGATCTAGAGGCATGCCTTTGAGGAGTGCCACAGCATCCATTATTCTCTTTTCCTTTTTTTCTGATTGATCTGCTGTGGTTCTAAGAAGAAACCCAACAAAAAATTGGCTTCTATGGACCCAAATCCCTGTATGTCTCCAAGACTGATGTTTGCCAAAACATCTTGAAATGCATGTGAGATTTTAAAGATGTTTGGAGGTACTGGATTGCAAGCACAGATCCCTTGTGTATCCATTTTCACATATTTAACAACACCCTTCAGCAACAACCTGTCAGGGCGGATGCTGGCTCTTAGCACACAGTATGACTACAGAGGCTCACACTGGAGGAAGTCAGACCTTCTTAGGCAGAGGAACACACATATGTGGGGACAGACCGGGAGGAAAAACGAAATCCTGAAGGGTTGAAGGCTTGCCCCAGCCCTCTCTGCAGAGCCATGCGTTAGGCCTTGGGAATGACCTTCTCGGGTTCAAGTGAACTTTCACAGTTTCTTGAGGGAAATGAGATAATACAACAGCCTTCTGTACCCCAGGAATTAGGACTTTTTAGATCTCATTGGTTTTCTAGAACATTCTGTTTAATCTTCATGCCCTATTGCAAACAAACCACTAGCCTGACAATACCACCCAACAAAGAATAAAATTTGCCAATCTATCATTAAGATAATTGTTATTGATTAGTCTCCTTGTAATTTTCTGCTTTATGTTTTCAGATATTGGTTATAAATCACACCCACAACAGGAACAGAGCCTGTGTTTGTGTCTATTATGTGGTCCTGATTAGGCTGGGCACCGTTTTTCACCTTCCCGATGCAAGTTATTGAGATTGATTAGAGCGCTTTGCTTATCCTATCCTAGACACTGTGTAATTAATGTTTCATTATGTTAATACATGCAAATGTGAGAGTGTGTGTTTGATTGGGAGGTGAGAGAACAAAAAGGATTAAAGAGTTCTCCGAAGTACAAATTAATTTATTGCATTGCTAACTGGCCTCTGAGGAATGAGGGAATAGGCTTCAAAATGAAAGGAAAAAAAATGCACAAGAAGAAAGTGCTGTTGCATGTCTGTTTCTCTCAAAGGTGGCATGATTAGCAGCTAGAAAAAGGATGTTCAGTCATGTGTCAGAGACCTTCTCTATACTGTGGTTTCAGCAGGACACGTGCCTCCCTCTATAAAAAATGGTTTAGGATGTGGAAGCCACAGAGTACTCCTTCTGTACATATACAAACATTCATACATCCACAAACCACATTAGAACCACACTGAAGGATTACAGACATATGCTCTTTCATATGCAATAAATGGTTGACTGTATGATATTATTTGAAGTAGAGCTGGAAGGGAAACTTGCCCTCTAATCATCCACAGATCATCACTCTTAGTTTATTATTGTGTGTTTATTTCTGGTCATCACAGTGATAACTTTATTTCCTAATATATTCCTATATCTTTACTCTGTGATTTACTTGTCTATTTCTCTAGCATTAAACAGTTAATGTTTCTATTACCTGGGTTTGCTATGAGAGCAAACACTGTAATGAGCATTTTCTTTTTTTGTATGTATAGTGATTTTTGTTCTATTGAATTATTTTCTTAAGGTTGCTTTTTAGGGGTGGAATTACTAGAGCCTGAATCTTTTTATGACTTTAGATATGCATAGCTTTCTTCAGTATTCTCACTCCTGATACCTAGGCTGGAGACTCAGTAAATGGTTGCTGAATTTAATTAAGCATAAGACTTTACTAAACTGCAATAACTCTTGAGGTTGCCTCGTTAAGTTGTTTTTAGCTAATCAGACCTTAAGGTGAATAAAAGTTAAAGAATCATTCTTCCTCCACTAGGTGATGCTATTTTGAACACGTTTTTAAAATGGGACGCAGAAGAAAGAAGGGTGTAGAATGACTCAGGCAGGAAGGGCAGGACCGGATGGGATAATAGAGAAGGGAACCCTGAGATCAGTAGGGGCACACTCCATACCCAGAGAAAGGGCTTTGAGAGAGAAAACTGGAGCTGCCAAAACAAGCAAATTGCTTCCTATCTAGTATCTATTTACTCGAGGTATTACAGGCCCATCATGATCAGATATTCTCCACAAACTTTGTTTATTTTGTCTGTTTGCTTTCATTTCTGATGATTATTTGGGAGCGGGGAGTGAGGTGGGATCTGGATAAAATTGGGGGTAAGGATGGGGCATCAACAGCAGGGCTAAAGTAGACTACACCCATTTATTTACATATTATCTGTGGCTGCTTTCACCATTAAAATGGCAGAGTGGAGTAGTTGGCCTACAATGCCAAAAATATTTACTCTCTGACCCTTTACAGAAAAAGAGTTTACAGACCATCTCATATAGAGGAACAAATCTAATAGGCAGAAATGGAGTTTGGAGTCAGACATATTTTGAATTCAAACTCATCCATTCAGTGACTAAGGCAATTGATAATTTGTCATCAGCCTCAGCCTCAGTTTACTCATCTCTAAAATCAACATAATATTAACAATTTGGTTGGGTAGTTGAACATTAAATGATATAACAGGTTTAAGTATTGACTTCCTTGTTCTTCACTTCTATAAAAGAAAAGAAAAGTTCAAAATGTGATTATAGTGTTTTTTATTATCTAGTACTTAACTTTTGACCAAATGAACACCCATTGGTACTGTGTAATTTTTTTTAAAGTATTACATATAAATTACTAATTAATGCTATCAAAAATACTGGGACGATTTTCTGTAAATTCTCTGCTTTTAGTTTGGCTGTGCCAGGCTGTTAGTTGCTGACGTCAGCATTGACTGGAAGGTTTCCTGAACATATTTATCTGTGTCAAAGCATCGAACCCACCACTGTTAAGCGAAAGGGCAAAGAGTTGTGAGTCATTGAATGTGATAGAGCAGGCTGCCCTCCTGTGATCCCAGCTTCCATGCCTCACTCTGCCAGTATTTTTTATGGTTAAAGTCAGTGGAGTTAATAGTGTCTAAGTGGCTGCAGTCCTTTCTACCATGATTTATGTGTCATTTTTCACAATCACTTTGTAGACTGACAGGGTGGTGTGATATCTTTTTAGTCCACAGCCCCCTTCACCCAGACCCTTCACACATTTGATCATTTGGTTTCAGCTCATTTCCAACTACCTGCTACTTTGGCCTACCTGCAGCCAGCCAGCCTTTCCAGTTAATACCAGGAGGTTCTGCAATTCCTTGTGTTACATATAAGCCATGGAAATAAGCATTGCCATTTTCTCCCTACCCAACACAAGTTCCCATTAATGGGAAGCTAACATTTAGAGGAGAATGTGGCAATAATTCTGTTTCATTTAAATTTGACTAATAATCTGAAAGCATGGGAGTATATTATACAGTTCAGAAAAAGAAATGTATATTCTTCATTTCACTGTAATTATTTCTGAAACTACCATAATCTTTATAGTACCTGACAAGATTTAATTATCAGATAAAAATAAACATTCTGAAAAAAAGTATAATTATGAAATCTGTGTCATCTTTAAGACAGCAATAGGGGACCGAACATTCCAGGTTGTCTAGAACAATTCCAGTTTATACATGTAGCCCTGGCATATTTGTAAATTGAGTCCCTTTCAGTCTCAAAAGCATTTGATTTGTATAATAAATTATGTAATTATCCTAGAGATCATTATGCTGGTGATTAGCTTGAAGTTAGCCAAAAGCAAAATGCAGTGTCATAATGAGCCTTCCCTCATATCATTTTTTGTTAAATTTTACTTTATTTTACATTGGTGGCAAAAAACGATTGACACTGTGACGTTCAACAGCAATCCAGTCTAAAAGCTGCTCTTAACACCTTCGCCAACTGTTACTGACTCTGCATGTCAGCAGTGGTGGGATCTTGTGTCCACGTGGGCAACCATGAGCGCCTGGGATCTGCAGACCATGGCCCAGCTGTCTGGTTATGAGCTTCTCCTGGTCCTGCACGCCCATAAGTGAAGGACTACAGCTTGAGACCTGCAGCTAGTGAACCAAACTTTGGACCCAGTGGAAATTACCAAAGGAAGCTCGATATATTCACTCCCTTTCTTTCATTCCCCTTTGGTTCATTGAGCATGTTAAGGATGGCAAGATATTCTCCTTCCCTGAGACTAATGCCAATCAACTCCTTTTTAATTATCTTTCATGTGTCCAGCACTCTGCTAAATGTAGACAGGGAAAGGGATTTAAGCAAATCATTAGGCATAGTTCCTGACTTAGAGAGTAGTAAATAAGGTGTTAATAAATGTGGTATATATAAGTGTGTGTATGTGTGTGTGTGAGTGTGTGGTAGATCAACACAAATTTTCTGGGCTAAATAAAAATTTGACAGGTCTGATAGTTATAAATTCTGATGATCAAATGCCTTGGTTCTTCACAGATTCAATTATGCAGGATAAATGCAGGCTTTTTATGATTCAGGGACAAATTGAGGAGAAAACAAAGCAGCTCAAGTTTTCTAATTTTGTATGCACATGGAGTATCCTGAGGCCTCTTTCTCCACCACCCCGTTCATGGAGACACTCAGGTCTTCACGTTTGTTGAAGCATCGTGGCATTTAAGTCATCCATTCCCAGGCCCCCAGAACCCTTTGCTGCCAATGCTGTATGTGTTTACCACAGCCTTCTCCCAGGACTGATTAACAAAATCCATAATATGATAAGCCATTACACACCAAGTTATTTTAGGTATCACAGAATCATTGCCTTTTCCCTCTTCCTAGCTTAATATTCATGTGACCAAAAGATTTCAGTACCTGAACTGACATGACAGATTTTCTAGTACCACAATAGCCAAGGGAGAACCAGTACCAAATATTTCAGTTACTATTGTGTGTTTATGTCTAGTCCACCTCTAAGCTGGCTTGGCCCTACTTTGCTGTATACTCTACTTTTGATAAACTGCGAGAAAAATAAAGGACACAATTAAGAAGCACAAAGCTGATATGGAAAGAATCCTATATTAGAATTAAGAGAAAAAATAGATGTTATTACTAGAGTCTCTTCTTCTGAGCTGTGTGACTTTGGTCAAGACAGTTAACCTCTCTGAGCCTTTCTCCTTGAATTAACAATGTTTCCCTGACCAAAAAGTTCAAGTAAGGGTGCTATATAATGTCTTAACCACCCTAAATAGGTTTATTATAAAAAAAGAAAAAGAAACAGAGAAAGAGATCGTCCTTTGTTTGTGAATTAGAATATGAACCTTCAAAAAATCTTAATGTAAGCCTGATTCAGCACACACACACACACATACACACACACACACACACACACACACACAGCCCCCCACAAAGAATTAAGGTGGTAAGTAATCCTTAACCCACCTCCAGACCCCCAGTGCAGAAGACAGTGGATCTGACTGTGTGTAAGTGATTTTGATCATTATCAGTTCTTTTTATGTCTACATTATTCATTTCCCTAGCTATGCAATAGGCAGGGTATATTTTTCATGCTGTTTTTAAATGAAGAGAAAAAACTTTAGAAAGAAGCAAGAGAGAACATTTCATCTATTTGATTACATTAAAAGACAGTAACAGGTTTGGCTAATAGGATTTAAAATTTACACTTCTTATGGTTTTAAAAATTGTAGCTCTAATATATATAAGATAAATGAAAATGTTATGTAACAAGGAGTGACCCCTTTTTTGTTGTTGTTCTAGGGATAGTTATTAAGTCCCTGGCTTTTCTGATCTTGAGGTAATACGAGGTTAAAAGAGCTAAAGGCATTAGGAGAGAATCCCATTAGTGGGACAGAACAAGAGAGAAAGCATGTGGATTTTTCTGGGGTCATGGGTTATGGAAAAAATAAAATAGTAAAAGAAATCTCAAAGAGGGCGACAGTACATAAGAAGCCATCAAGATATGAAGTTAATAAAGTCTCTCCAGTTAGTGAATTAGGTTGGTGGAAGAGAACCTTTGAGATGGAAACCTGTGCATTATAGCCAATAAACTTGAGACGTTTTCTGCTCTTGATTTTCCTTTTCATATGACAATTGTGTATAAATTTGCCTGAGTGTTTTATGATAGCACTTGGGACCTTCAATGGAATTACAACTTCTGTCATTCGAGGGGACTTGCTGTTTATTATTTTGATAAACTTTAGGCTTTTACTATTCCTAAATGGTGATGCTGAAGATCATTGCTTTAATTTTGCAGAATTTTTTTTTTTTAATTAGAGAAAATGTGAGAAGAATTTGTTAAAATCAAACAAGATAAATTCGTGAAAAGCAGTTGGTGGAAACATATCAAGGAATGACATAAAAGTGGCTCATCAGTCTCAGGAATCCACAGGGCACCATCAGTACTTAGCTTTTCAGAACTCGGTGTTATACAGATGTCATTTTTAAGCCAATGGCTGACTCTACTATGCCACATGCAGCAGAGTGAGCTAGACTTGCTGGACTTTCTTACAATAAGAAAACAAAAGAAACAGCTTTTTCCCTTTAATTTCTTCATGTAAGACAAAGAAAAGACTTAAGACCTGTTTTCCCCTTCTCTGGGGCTTTTGGCAAATGATGATGTGAGGATTGCATGTGTTTTATATATGACCAGCAACAAGAATACACTTTCCACAGAGTTCCTCAACCACTCTCTGTATTGCAGTTGACAGTTTTGCATACATAAAAGTCCATCCAACCCCTAGTTTGAGAAAAACTGATAAAAAAAAAACACAAAGGAAGAGAGTGCTAGCTCACATTTGACCAAAAAGAGAAGGGGGCTAGGTTGAAACCTGGGGCAGTTTTAGCAGCACATCAAAGTTCCTCTTTTAAGTGTTAATTTTGCATGAGGCCTGGAGAATGATAACCTAGATGTCAGCCTGTGTTACCTTTTGAGCCAGGAAAAAAAAAAAACAACAATTTGCTCCTTATCACATAGCTAAATCAGGCTGTGGTTTAAAGATTAAGCTCTTGAAGAAGCAAACGAATGAGAAAGTTACCCCCCAACCCCCACCCAAACTTGGCCTTCACCATTTTTCTTTACCATTGGATTTAGCCAGACGACACTCCAGCAGCTGCCTGGGGCACAAAATTCTTACCCTATAAAAACCTCAGATCTCAGAAAAGCTTTCTCTGCTTTGTGGAAAGATACTTTGTGCTCAGAATGTCTGATGTGGAGCCTCTTTGTGGCTCACTGAGAGATTTCTGCTGGGGCAATGGCTTCTGTAACTCTGCATCTTCTATGTGTTTTTCTGAATTTTGCTCCCTTTCTTGCAAAGGGGAGAGAAAAAGAATCACTGCGTCAAGAACAAATCGGGTTCAGCAACCTTTCTGCATGAGTATTCGGTGGTGTTGCACTCGGCCAGCCAATGTCCTGACACTAAAATCACTTTTCTTGATGAAATCATGGTAGCCTTCCATGAGTTCACTCCTCTTTAGATATGTAAGAACCAAGCAGGGAGTATGAATTCGAAGGCCATTTGCTTACTTCTGCCATGGTCTCAAGGAAGTCATTTCATGTGGGTAGGGTGCCAGACAGAATACAGGATGTATAGTCAAATTTGAGTTTCAAGTAAACAATAAGTAATGTTTTAGTACAAGTATGTCCCATGCAATATTTATTTATTTGTAAGTATTTGAGTCATACTTCTACTAAAACATTATTTGATGTTTATCTGAAATTAAAATATAACTGATGTCCCTAATTATTATTTGCTAAATCTGGCAACTCTAATGGGGAAGAGACTTGTTCTGCCCCTTTCAATTTTTAATTTAAAAGTAGTGCAAAGATAGGGTCTTTACATTTTAATGATTTTTAATAGATTCCCATAGTAAAATGTGCCTGTTTTCCTTCCTGGTAAGACTTTCTTGGCATTTTCAAATTCAGGATTAAATCCCACAGAACTTAATTCATTTCTGATTTCCTTGTGTTAATAATTAAAAAAAAAAACTTACCTTGACATTGGGTAGCTTCAACTTGGCAAGGGCTGGAATGAACACAGTCGTTTAAAAATATGACCAGGCTTTATGATAATTATTTTTACTATGTCCCTTTTCAAGGTAGAAATAAAGCACCAATATTTCACAAGAACCCCAGTGGTGATTGATACAGGTCCTTTGGTGAGTAGGTACTTTCTCTCTCTGGGCTAGATGAAGTTAAAGTCCTGCATTGGCATGAAGTACATAAGGTGACCCTCGGGCTACAGCAGGGTGAATACTGCTGTGGTTTTGCATACCTGAAGACTAAACTGAACTAAGGGGCAGGTCAGCCAGGCAGGTGCCAAGGGCTCCAATATTTGAAAAAGCTAAAATTTACTGTGGAAATAAAATGTAATAAAACAAAATGCAGTGTGATAAAGAATACAGGGTTTACCAGAAATTTTTTTGACATCTTCTTGTGTGAAGGGCCAAGAATATTCCAAGGAATATTCTGAATGTCCAATTGATCATGGAATTTTTATTTTACTTGATGGAGTAAGGCTCTTTGGGGCCCAACCAGAGTGCTGGGTTTAAGAGAGGGAAGACTAGGTGTTTTCAACAATAGCCCTCTTTCTTGGCCTTTTCCCCACTTTCTTCAGTTTTTCAAAAATAAATGTATGCCAGGTATTAGTAAAATATGTTTTGAAAGAGATGCTCAGTCATTTGCCTTTTTAGATCATCCCTGTAACTTGGTCTTTCCCTACTTAGAAAAATAATCCACCCAAATTACAAGAATTCCCCAAACGTGGCAAATTATAACTATACAGTCAGAGGAACACAGTAACTCCATACTCAATCTAGTCCAGGCCACCAGATGTTTTGGAGCAGCTGTTCTCAAGCTTTAGTGTAAGAAAGAATCCCCTGGAGGATTTCTTAAAGCCCCTGTCATTGGGCTTCATCCCCAGGGTGGCTGATTGGGTAGGGTGTGGGGCAGGGCCTGAGATCGGGCATTTTTAACAAGTTTTCAGGTGGTGCTGTGGTTGCTAGTCTTGGGATCATACTTTGAGAACCAGTGTTTTAGAATTCACATTCAGATATCCTAAACCCAATGAAGTTCGCAAATAATGAGCCACACTCCATCGCAGAGCCTCGAAAGTATAAAATTTTGCTAGGGCTGAAGTTCAGAGTTACAATTGCACCTGTAATTGATGCTTGATTAATTGAACCTAGATTCTATTTCATCATCCGTAGTTATCTGAATTTTCTTCAGTGAAGATCTCTTTGTTTTTCCATAAAGAAATCTATGTAGCAGCATATATTTCTAAGAAAAGATGATGGTGGCAGGGTTTTCTGGGTAGATTATGAGGATTTGGGGATCCGATTAGAACCTCCAAGCATCCCAAAGGGAAAGTTTTTGCAATTTGAAAGAGATAAAATTATGCCTAGCAAGTTCTATGAGGATTTGTATGGATTTGTATAGCATTTATAAACTCAAAATCTTTTCAGGAGCTTCTTTTTACTTCCATGGTACTTTTCATAAATTTCATTTTTACCTTTTATTGCCTTAACCAGAAGCTTTTACATTTTGGGCTTGGTAAGGGATTTCTGACTCCATGGGGAATTATTTTTCACATTTAACAATGTTTGATATTGTAGATAAAATATCATACCTTAAAAAACCCATTATAAGTTAGTCTGCCTCTGTGACTGAATGGTCTTTGAAATTGACAAGAATAAGACAAGGAGAACAAGCACAAAAGGGATTGAAGCTTATGGAAACATCTACTATGTGTTTGACCATTTTGGTGAGTTTCTAAAAAACATTAAGGATCTTTTCTCTCTCAGATACTCCTTTAATATAGACTTGGAAAATCTTTGGCAGTATTATCTCTGATGTTTGTTTATGTCTAAAAGACCTAAAACAAATAAATGTTAATATTTTTCCTTTGGGTAACCCCTAAAATTTAGGTCCTTCCTCATTTCCTCACTAGAAAAACAGAAGTTTTACTAGGTTGCTTTCAGCTTACAAGCTAACATCTTTCAGAAGAAAAATGAAAAGGATTAGTGTCTTCTGATGATCTGATACTTTATTACTTTTTCTCAAGCTGACACACATAAGGAAAGATGTCCTTTAGTTAAGGCATATGTGACTCTGCCTAAGCCCCAAGCACTGTATGACTTCCCCACACTTACATTTAGAGGGAGAGGGGGCTGGGGACTCACTCATTCTTATTGTGCACGCTGGTGTCTGACTCAGTTGTACAAATTTCTTAGTGGACTGGATTTTGGTACATGAAGGTATATTTCTCCAAGATATAATTGTGTTAAGTAATTTTACAGCAGAGCCAAAAGATTTGCTTCATTTATCAAGCATGGCTGAGACCTGTAACTATTTGAGGTTTCAACAGAATGGCCACTAGCATCTTAAAAATAAAACCAAAACAAACAAACAAAATCTTTTCCATTTGGCTTTCTCCTGGATGAAATTCCCACCATTGTCTTTATAATGTAAAATCCTCTGCAAAATTGTCAGGTACCTTGTTTCCTTTTGACCCTCCTGTGTAGTCCTTTGTGTTCTGATGACCACTTTCACCCATTTCCCAGGAGATCTGTGCCCTCAAGGAACCCTCTGAGTGCCCAACTTCCTGTCCCCAACTTTTGAGCACCAGGCTCCAAAGTTATTTCTACCTCTGCTTTGTCTTCTTCAGCTTTATCATCTCTCTAACTTAACTTTCTATCTTTTGTTCCTCTTATATTAAATCACTGTTGTTGATTTCAGATTGATTCTTAGATTTAAAAAAAAAAAAACAATTTTATAAATTATTTCATACTGAGATGTGACTGACTCATGGGCGAATCCCTCCTAGGGTAATTAGTACTCCTGGAGAGGAGGGTTATTAACCTCAATTGAAATCATGGGATGTATTATGGGATATCGCTTAGGCCTATGTGAAATACCTCACAAGGGAGTACCAGAAAGCATATGCCTGAGATGGGGACCATCAGAGTCATGTCTATTACTTCACAACAGACTCGATTTGCTTGGCTCCTTCTATACAAACTAAGTAATGATTCAAGTTACTCAGATTAAGGGGTACCTTTTCCCTAGAATCATTTTAAAAATACAGTCGTTATAAGGAGCACAAAAAGCTCAAATTGCCAGCTAACTGCAAAGTAATTGTATTAAAGAAAAGTTAATCTTTATTCAACTTTCCTAAATTATGCATTCACAGCTCTGGAAACTGTCATAACCTCCCTGTGTCAGATTAAGTGGATTATTTACTTGTGATAATGGGCACAGTATGTTCATTAACATGCTGTCATAAACAGATACGTTAAATATATTATGTGTTCGTGATAAAAATAAGGTGTTCAACATGAGGTTATTATTTAAAATATAGGCCCCAGGAAGAACAGAAAAGCAATAAATGCTTTTTAATATAGTTGCCTGGTCTTGAATTCCAAATTTATTTCTATCTTATTAATGCTATTTGTATGGAAATTGTGGATATTACTCTAGTGAAGGATCTCGGCATCCAAGGTCATTTGTACTTCTTTGTGCTTTCTCATTCTTGGTGTATCTTAAATGAGGTGTTCCCTAGCTCATGTTTCTTTTCTGGTAAAAGAGGAGATCATAAAGACTTGGGGGAGGCATTTATAGCAAAATCAGTTTTTCATCTCAGTATGTTTGGAGCATGATTCATTTGATGGATGCCTTCAACCTATCTCATATTGAACATTTCCAAACTGGATCATTTAGTTCAACTCCTTTATTCTACAGATGAGGTAATTGAGGTTCTGGGGACTTAAGAGACTTGTTTGAGTCACAAATCTTAAGGCAATAAATCCAAGATCAAGAGCTAGATATCTAGACTCCCAATCCAAAGTGCTTTGCACTAAAATAATGTTATAAATATTATTTTAGATTGGTTAGTCAAAAGAGATCTTTGGAGAGGAAGCACTTATTTGACAGGTTGGTATTATTTGGGACTTTGACCAATATCATTTATAGTGGACTTAAATGCTCACTGTTAATTTTGCAATTGACATTAACTTGAACAAAGTTCTTTATGCTTTCTTTGGGTGAGTGGCTTAGTCAGATGAAATGAGTATATGAAAATGAATGATGCAGTTCACTGGGCAAAATTCAACAGAAGGAGCAACTAGGGACTTGTAAATATAAGGTTTAGAAAAACTGGGTATGCAGGAACATGACGGATTGAGAAACAGTGAGAGGCTGTTCAGCTTTATCTTCACTGGAAAATGGGCTATACAAAGCTAGGAATAGTTCTCTTTATTGGAACTGGTATGGGTCAAACCCTTACGAGAGTATTGATCATATATAATTAGATGCCTGCCTTTTAAATGATAGAAAACTCCTGGAAAGTTTCTACAAAATTCAACTAAAATTGTCCCTGTTACAAAAAATTGGGAAGGCTAACAAAGTTAGAATTTGTTTTCCTGAGAAAAATGAAATCTAAAACAGAATTTAAAGGCTATTTTTTATTTTTAAAGAAATGAAATATGGTTTCAAGAGAATAAAGGGCTTTTACAGGGAAATATCCATCTCCTCTGCATTTTCACACAAGATGATTCAGGAGAAAATAAGATTAAACAGCAGCAAGATAATTCAGATTCTACGAATGATTAAACTTTGAAAGCAAGATTCCAAGGAATATTGTAGAATATCTAGCCTCACATA
Organism: Choloepus didactylus; assembly: GCF_015220235.1. Taxonomy (NCBI): domain Eukaryota; kingdom Metazoa; phylum Chordata; class Mammalia; order Pilosa; family Megalonychidae; genus Choloepus; species Choloepus didactylus. Next base: position 27,777,449 of record NC_051322.1, on the reverse strand, counting down.
CGGTTAGAAATGGAATTGGAAGTCATTTGACTTAAATGATTTAGGTATAGTCCTATCTGAGCAAAGGGTGGACCCGGCGACCTCCTGAGACCTCTTCAAGGTCTTTGATTCAATAACCAGGTCTTCTGCCAAATGCTCTGAAAAAAATACATGTTTACTAATTCCATCCCCTCAGGATACTTAAATGATTTTCTGTTCCCTCCCTTGATTTCTTATGTTAACTTATGTTTATGAAAAAAACAAAAACAAACAACAAGCCAACTATAGTATTCACATAGGTTTCCAGGCCCATGAGCAACATTTGAATGGAAATTAAGACACTTGAGCGATTTCTGAATTTAGGTAGTGGCTTTATTGAAATGTTTGTGCAGTTGGGATTTCTTAAAATCCACCTGAGCTTTTTTCCAAGTAACTGTTCAGAGTAGATTTTTTCTTTCATGAAACACTATGTTTAAGTAGATTTAATTTTTTTTGGACTAGATGTTATAGTCAGAACAAAGAGATAGAAATAGTCCCCCAAATCTTAGCTACCATATTGCTAACCTACTTTATAATATCTAATTTTTACTAGTTTTTTTCTGTCTAAATTTTCAACTACCTACTATTCCATGATAATGGACATGCCTAGACTTGTATGAATTCTTCATTTCTCATACTATTTTTGGGAGGGGCAGTTGTTTATTAATTGTGATTATCTCCACTGGACACTTTTTTTCTTTTCTTTAACACAATGTCCCTGATGTTAAGTTTCATCTGTTCTTGGATATTTTTTAAAGGCCCCAGCTTTTTCTGGAAAGTTTGGGAAAGAAAAGGCAGGGAATTTAATCCTAAAACCTATTTGAATAAGTGAACATATTCCCTTACACTTTCTTGTTCCAGGTTTCCAGATTAAGCCGTTCACATCACTGAGCTTCCTGTCAGAACCTTCTGATGCTGTCACCATGCGGGGAGGTAATGTCCTCCTCAACTGCTCTGCAGAGTCCGACCAAGGAGTTCCAGTTATCAAGTGGAAGAAAGATGGCATCCACCTCGCCTTGGGTTTGGATGAAAGGAAGCAGCAGTTTCCAAATGGGTCTCTGTTGATACAAAACATAGTTCACTCCAGGCACCATAAGCCAGATGAGGGACTCTACCAATGCGAAGCATCTTTGGGAGATTCTGGATCAATTATTAGCCGGTCGGCAAAAGTTGCAGTAGCAGGTAAGTGGCTTCTTCATGCTTGTCTTCTCTCTCCTTCTCTAGCTTTTCTTTTTTCTTTTTTTATGGAATATGAAAATAATCTTTGCAAAAAACAATGACTATTTTTAGAAATAGGAAAGATGTAAAGAGATAAATGTCTATACCCTCATGGTCTTGACTTTTCTCCTTGAAATAGTCTTGGAAAACAGCAGAAGGATTTAGATAATCAGCAAAGCATTATGAGATTTTTAAAAACAAAGCCTGGCTCAAGTTGATCCACTGCTTATGTCTAAGGGAAGACTTCATTAATAGATAAATATGAAAGAATTAATTTCCTAATTAATTCCATTTTACAGCTTCACTAATGCTGAACTTCTGCAAAGTTTTTTATTTTATTTTGCCTTTGGAGAATTGAATTTTATATTCATTGTAATGACTTGACTTACAACCTATAGATCTCCAAGTGAGAAATGAAAAAATCCACTAGTACTTATGAATGTTCTGGTGCTTGGTAATGTGTTGACTCAGTAACTGAACAATAAGATGAACATTTTTCCTTTTCCTATGGATACTCTGAAGTGATATAAACCCTGACAAAATAGTATTGAATTTTCTGGACTCCATGGATATTGTGATTTCTGCCCCACTTATTCTGGTTAGAAAACAGCTTATAAGTATTTCTTGCAGTGACCTCTGCAGTGTTATCAGACGCAGAGACATCAGATGTTTACTTGTTTCTATAATGATTTGGCTAAAAGTTGGGTTTTGAATTTTTTTTTTTTTTTTTAAGTTTTGATATGAGGCTTAAAGAAGAAAAATAAACCTGAAACAAAGATTAAGATTTAGCCATTAAATGAATAAACAGATTTGAAGGGCTGCTTTCAAACATAATCTTTGGCTTTCAGTAGGCGGTCATTTGATGTGGATTACCTTTCCCATGGCCGCTTTCATCATACAGCCTGGAAGACTTATGAGAATGCGCGCTCTCATTTTCAGAATATCAGAAACTAGCACAATCAGGCAGAACAGTCACTCCCCCATGCACTCTTCTAGTCTTGGTGCAAGGAAATTGAAATCTGGAAGAAGCAATGTCTTCAGGTGGTGCAGTAAATAGTTAACTCTCACAGATACATAATCACACCGCAAATCCAGCTTCATGCCACTCATTGGGTTCTTTGCTCCATACTCAGTCTCTCTCTCTCTCACCCCCTTCCCCCCTTTCATCAGAGTAGTCAGCCATTCTGGTTTAACCCCGATTGACTTGGTTTTAGTACTTGAAATTCTCCCATCCTAGGAACACGCTCAGCCCCAGGTAGGCTAGAATGGTCTGTCACTGACCAAAGGTATCACTGTGTTTCAGCAATGGCAGACCCCAGCGGGGATAGAGAAAATGCCTTCTGCTCATGAGACAGGTGAGGTAGAATGTGATCATGGAAGCTGAGGCTATAAGCCACCTGGGACCTGTGAGTGATGGGTGTTTGAACTTTGATTGATGAGCATAAAGTATAGAGGAGACTGAAAGTCAATGTTAATTATGATTGATTAAAGGGGCAAGCACTGAGGATTAGGGAAAAGCTGCTTTCTCAGAATGCACTGAATGAAATAGAAAGGGTACAATCTGATTTTCTCTGGTTTGAAATTTTCTGGACTTCCAGATCTCACCAATCAGTTGTCCACAATACCACTGTAGCTCTCCCAAATTGTATTAGTCGGGCTTGCATTTTGATGACGTGTTCTAAAAGGTAGATGCATATGCTCTGTTTTGTCAGAGTGGCCTGATGTTGTAGTTTTGAGATTCCTGATTCTTGACTTACTTTTACTTGTTCTCTGTTTCAATGGAAAAATGAAGAATGATTCTTTCCCTGTGAGATATTAAAATAAAGTGGCTTTGACTTTAGTATTCTGTACAAAGATAGGCTCACGGATTCAGCCACTGAGTTACAATCTAATATTAGATTGTATCATTTCAAAGCAATAAGGCTGTTCACAGCATTTTAAACACTTACCATGCTGTTTGGCAATATAGCATATATCAACGTTATGTCTCTGAGGTTAAGATTGCCAAACCACTGGAATGCACAAGGGGCATATATCTTCCCCATAATAAAGACCACGGACCTGATTTAATCTCTTTTTTAAAGCATTAGCAGTCAATAAACCAGTCACCACTAAAAGGTAACAGTCAGCTTTGTTTGGGTGGAAAAAAATGAAATAAAATAAAAAATAAATAAAACAACCAGCTCTGTCCTCAGATGATACAATGTAGAGCCCCTTTCCATTTTTACTTACTCAAAGTGTTTTATGAGAGAAAGAAAGGTGTCAAATGAAATGTCTTTAATCAGCCTTTTCATACAATGATCTTGCTGTGCACCATTCATCCTATTTTCTAGGAACTTCTCAATTGCTCTTTAAACCCTGAGCTCACACTTGACTGGAGAAAGAAGGAGAGGAGGAAAGATGAACTAAGGGTCCCATCCTGTTGGGGGTTGAGTCATGTCCCTAACAAAAGGCATGTTCCAGGCACAACCCCTGGTCCTGTGGGTGTACACCCATTTGTAGGCAGGGTTTCCTGAACATGTTACTTCCCTTAAGGTGTGGCCCAATTGAATTAGGTCAGTCTTTAATCTGGATTACTGGAGTCCTATATAAGCAGAATGAAATTCAGACATTGAGAGGAAGAAAGCCACGGTAAGAGCAAAACTCCAAAGTCAACAGAACCCAGAGGAGAAAGGAGAAGACATAGCCATGTACAGAAAAGCCAAAGACCAAGGGTCACTGGCGACCAGTCCCAGAATGCCACAGTCTTCGGGGGGAAAGCATTGCCTTACTGACACCTTGATTTTGGACTTCTCCTAGCTTCAAAACGTGGACCAATAAATTCCCGTTGCTTAAGCCTACCCATTGTATGGCATTTGTTTTAGCAGCTGAGAAACAAAAACACTTGTCATCGACCGTCTTGTTAAACGTCTCGATTTGACAGGCTACTGGCTATGGGTGTTTTGGTAATTGTGCATCCTATAAATAAAGAATAAAGTTTCCTCTTCCTCTTGCTGCTGCTGCTACTCCTCATCTTCTTCCTCCTCCTTTTTGAACTAGATAAAATGAAACTTAAATAGATGTGTGCCTATGTAAACATACTCTTGGACTGAGTTAGAATAATTTGCCTTTTGTCTCAATAGTCTACAAAATTAACCGTTAAAATGAGGACTTTGGAATTACAAGACTGTTGAAATATTCATATACCACTTAGAAAAGAAAAGGCATGTGCCATCCTCATTCCTTCCATAACCAAAAGCATTAAGAAGAGCTTGCATCTGGCCAAGCACATCTTTTTTACCCCTGATATTGCCAGCTTTCTAAGCCTCTGGGTTCTCTTCTGTAAAACATCACAATATCTACCTGCCAAGGTTGTGGTAGCTGTTAAATAACATCTACCATGTAGAGCCCTAGTGCAGAGTAGATTCTTACTCAATGAAAGCAGTAGTATAATTAATAATTATTGTTGTTTTTACAATTTTATTACTAGGTGATGAATATTCAAATGTAATGATGCAAAACCTTTTTTGGGGGATGGAAATACAAGGCTGCAAATCCTGAGCCATTGTAAACTTGGTTAAATATCTGCCTTTCCTCAAAAAAAAATGCAAACAACAACAAAAAAAAACCTGTGATAGAGGCACCCAGTTTGATAACCAAAGTATAGGCTAAAGGAAGATAAGTTGTTTTCTACAAACAGAGACTGGAATTCAGATTGTTTAGCTCTGGCCACACATATATTCCTTTATCATTTTGTTTCTCAGTCTAAGGACTAGATTTAAGACACTATGAATAATTTCGCATTCATTCAGTCATGTGTTTTTGATCATTGAAACTCCCTGAAATGTAAACTAAGGGAAAAATCTCAAAAATGTAAACTAAGAGGAGATGATAAAAAAAGAAACTTAATTTTATTTATCCATTTAGTCCCTTCAAACATATCAACTCCTTATGGGAAAACACTATGATTTTCATTTTTCTTCTAAAATAAGAACATCCTGTTATCAGACCTACATACTAAATAATGATATATAATAAATCTCTACTGGAAAATAGAGATATAAGGTTATAAATGGTCTTTCTAGGAGCAAGATTTCAGTTATCTGTTATCTTTGTGAATGGCTTTATAATTCAGGCCAACTTTGAATTTATTTCCTTGAAAATCAAGAAAATAAAAGGCCAAGTAAATTGCATTTACTTGAGTTATTATTTCATTCAGGAGCATATTTTTTTTTCCTTACTACAATAGATGTTTCATGATGCAAATTGTGGCGCTCTGCTTTTAAATAACACATACATTATAATTAAAATTCCCCTGTGCTTAAAAAAAATAATTAGTTACTTGAAGAGTTGTTTCAATGAATTCCTTTCCAGGATGCCTCCCATTTAGATGAGTTATGAAATAATTAGTGAAAGCATATTATGGTGAGAGAAGCTAGAATCTCCTCAGCAGAATGGAGCATTTTGTGAAATAACCTGACCTTTACGCTTTTACTTAAAAGGAAGCAGAAAAAGGAGCTTGTCTTAAGAGAAGGGAGAATAAACCACATTGCCTCAGGGTCACTCAAATGTTATATAAAGGAAACAGCAAGAAAAATGCTCAAATTCCTTCTCTCTACAGGAACAAATATAAGAATCTTGCCTAGAAGGTCAGGTTCATCCTGTGAAGTAGTTTGGAAAATGTATCCCAGGGCCCTTGAATACTCCCAGTTCTATTTTGAGAAGGTTCAGTTGCAAAGCAAAGCTCTTCATTTTAAACTGATTGGGATATTGTTTATTTTCAAGTGATAAGCTGCAAAATAAATTGTTCAGACTCCTTATTCTTAATGATCTTAATTATCTGCATTTAGCTAAACATTCCTATAGTTTTGTGGTTAAAACATGAGAGAAACTATAAGGAAGAAATATGGGGTTATAAGTAACATTATATGTGTGTTTATCTTATAATTTTCCCTTAAATATATTGATTTATAAAACTGGGATAATCACAATATGCTCCAATGCTACTTTCCCTCTCTCCTCCATGCTCTCAACTTAAATAATTGTATTTTAAAGAGTAAGATTTTAGTTGTCTTCTTCCTAAGTAAATTAACTCTGCAAAAAAATTAAAATAAAAATATATCCCTGAAAAATATGCAAAGTGGAAAGACATCTTCTACATTATAAAAATTACAATAGAGAAATTGACAGGGCTTTGTATGGTAGAAACATCAACAAAATAACTTAAAAAAAAAATCTACCCAACCTTTTATTTCCTTCTCTTTGTTATGAATTCTAATTCATGTGACAATGGAAATAGGTAAGTATTCGTTTTAAATTTAATCTGTATCTTAACAGTACTCTTCTTTTATTCAGCCCTTAAGCTAGCCACAGTGTGATTTTGCTGGAAAATGAAAGAGTAAGATCTAAGATAACTGAGAGTAGCCAAAAACTATTTTGAATTCTAGAAGATCCCTTTGGAATACAAAAACTTGATTTTCTTAATAAATGTCAGGCTAACAAAAACTTAGATCATAGTAAGTGAATATGAGGCAGCATAACTGTAAATCTCTGATGAATACATGACGGATAATAAATTTAATGCAGCATTTTTGCTTTTATGTTCCTATCTGTGGTACTGATTTTTTTTCCCTTTTATGTTTTTTTTATATACATGGTAAAATTTGTTATTTAAATTCAGTATTATATAAAGATCTTATAATAAGAAGTCTACTCCACTGGTCATTTCTCCCATAATTTTTAAATATATCTATATTCAGTAGAGCTGAGAGTTAGATTAAATTGGCAACAGTTGGTTGCTAGTGACTAGGCAGCTGCTGGGATTCATGAAGGAGGCACATATTCTTGATGTAGCAAATAATTTGTTAAGGTCCTTGAATCATGAGTTTAACATGAAAAACAACAACAAAACAACAGTGACAAATATTTTTGATAGCAACTAAATAAATCTACAGAGTAGGTCCCAAAGCCATCTCCTCATGTCAAGATAGCTTTTTTTCTTGTTTCGAAGCTGCACTCTCAGTGCTATTTACTGAAAGTTCTTTGGTCCTTTGGAAGCTTCCTATTTAAACAAACAGCCTACTGCCTTAGCCTCAGAGGTAAGAGGTTTTCCATGGAAAAGCTAGGTTTGAAAAACCCCTGTAGCATCTCGGGAGCAACACTTCTAAACATGAGTTTCATCACTGGCTTCTCCCTACATGCCCCCCAGGTGAGAAAAGTGACATACTCTTAACTGGATCCTGGAGCTGCTGAGCTCTGATTTCTCAGGCCAGATAAGCCCCAAGGTTGTGTTTCTCATTGTGGCCTGCCTTACAATCCCAGTGCTAACGAGTGAGAAGGTCTTTTCATTAAAATATTTGGATAGATATTGGTATATCTGGTGGGGAAGGGGATCTCTGTTCTATCTTTTGCATGTGTTTTCCATTATATTCTTGAAATAATTGGATTTATACTATTACAAATATTTTTATGCTAAACTAGTTCATCCAGAGATATTTAGTCGTAAACATAGAACACATACACAGACATTCACACACCTTTCCATTTATCTGGTTCTCCCTATCTAAGCCATTATGTATCAAACCTATTGATGAATGCCACAATAATAAAATCGACTTTTTGATTTATTACCCCTGAACATTATTCTATTGTGTGCATCTTCAAAAAATGTATTTTACACACACATACACGCACACACACGCGAATCAGTTTCATTGTAACCCTGAGGCTTTACCAACCTTAAAAAGAGTTGCTCGTCAGGTTTCATTTGTTCAAATTTTACTTGGAATTTTTCACCATCTAGAAGGTATTTAAGAAAGGATGTTAAAGATTAATAAAGCTGATATGGCTTCAACATTAAATTTCAGTACTGCTTGATTTTAGTGGATTGGATTTTTGTGACCCCTCTTGTAAGGGAATTCATCTCCAAAGGCTGGAACAAGACATAAAAAGTAATTATCCAAGCACTGGTTCTAGGGATAGCTTTTCAGTTTCATAGGGCATTGAGCCCTACATGAGCTGACCTTGTGGCTTTTTCTCTAAGGTTATTTCCAGCTTGGTCCCAACCCAGGAGGTGCCTGGCTTTGTACCATGTAATTGCAGATAAAATAAATGTTATCTTTGACCCCCACCCCCAACCACATTGCATATGCCTGGTATTTGGTTGATTTTATTGAGATATAATTTATATATCATAAAAGTCACCCTTTAAAAGTGTACAATTAAGTAGTTTTTATTTATTCACAAATTGGTGCAACTACTATCACATTTAATTCCAGAACATTTTCATCACCCCGCAAAGAAACCCCATACCCATTAGCTATTGCTCCCCAACCTTCACCAAGCTCCTGGCAACCACTAATCTACTTTCTTTCTCTATTGATTGTTTTTAATGTGAACAGGATTATCTGATTGTCGTGTAAATATTATTATGTAGGTTATTTTTTTTTCACTTAATGATATACCTCAGACATCTTTCCATGTTAATTCTTAGAGATCAGTCTCATCCTTTTCTTTTTAAATGAAATTTTATTGAGCTATACTCACACACCATATAATCCATCCAAAGTATACAATCAAGGTCTCACAATATCATCATATAGTTGTGCATTCATTGCCACAACTCATACATTTTTAATTCCTACATAGAATTTCATGATTTACCATTTATATATTGATAGATATTTGATTTGTTTCCAAAATTTCCCTTTTGCTAATAATGCTTGGATGGATATTATTGTAAATAATATATAATCTTCGGTGTGTACCTTTGACGGTACCTAGAAGTGTAAGTGCTGAGTCAGAGGTTAGGAGCATTTTAATAGATACTGGTAGATTCAAGAATATTTTCTTAGCTTGAATCTAAAATCAGAGTCCTGGATTTGTTTTATTGTCATTGACTGAGCAAATAGAGCCGGCTTCTCTCTAACTTTGAAATTTCACTGGAATCTTTTGCCTTCTGCAGTAAGAGGAGTGATGAGTCGACACTGGTAATGAACAGCCGCAAGCATCTTATATACAACATCCATCAAGATCTCTCCTGTTTCCTTGGGTTCTCTGTCCTGATCTGTGTCTTCTCTGCATTCTAAGAAATGCCTGCTTTCTTTGAAAGGAGGCTTCTAATTGCTGTCACTCCATGGAATGACTTGTGGTTGAGGTTACTCTTAGGTTCAAATGAGAATTTCCCAGGTTCTACATATCAGCTTTTATAGCAGTTTCCTAAACCTGCCATATTCTGGTGCCCATGGCATTACACACGTCAATCTGTGTCAGATTTTCTCATCCATCTGACTAACTCCTGTGTTTTTTTCAGAACTTCCAGGTCGCTCATCTTCAGGATGTTTAACTTGACCCGTAAGCCGGGAGAGGGTCCATCCTCTCTGTGCTCACAGGAACCTGTGCATCCCCTGTCATATGTCATGGCAATGGAGCACATTATGCTATACCCTTATAATACTGCCCCTCACGCATACAACTCCACCACTATACAATAACTTCATGAAGAGACAGATCCTGTCACATCTGTCTCAGTTCCCCTAGGCTGGCAGACTCCTTAGAACCCAGGTAGTTGTATTATGTCATGTGAACGTTAGAGCACGGCCCTCAAAGTCAGATGGGCAGGACGGTGGGTCCTACCTCTAGCTATTCACCAGTTCTATAAACTTGTGCCATCTATGGAAATTGTCTGAGCCTGATTTTCTCGTATATAAAATGAGGCTGAGAGGTAGTGTGTACCTTAAAATATTGTGAATATAATCAAGTAATGTGCTCAGCAGAGGGCTTAAAACTTAGTAAAGGGCTCAAGGCCCCAACAAGCTTTGTGAAAAATGGGGTACTGGTATAGTCCAAAGATTGCCTGAGTACCCTGTGGCAAACAGGAAGAGAGAAGAAGCCCTGAGAAGTAGCCCTCTTTTCCCCTTCAGGGACAAATGTCCCCCTTCCCTGCATGCACGGTGACTCTCTGGCCTGGATCCCATGTGGAGGCTCAGTCACCCCATCCAATGGCCCTGTGCAGACATGTGGGGTCATATATGACTCTTTCAATCTCTTGTCACCAGTACTCTAGCATCAGTACCTCTGACTGAACTAATCAAAATTAATAAAACAATAACTGCACTACAAAGTACTTGAATAACATTCAGGATTTTTATTTTATTCTTTAATGATTTTGAAACACCAAAGCATTTAATTTTCACTTAGAGTCAGCAATAAAGTTCCTCATCACTTTGAAGATATTTTTCTAGACTAACAAACCTTATTGGAACTCTTCCTTCTCTTTCTAAAAAGGTATACCAACAAAAAATTGGCTAATTTCCCCAGGGGGCCTTAAAAATATTGTGAAAATAAGTGGACATTAAAGATAAAAACATATTACTGCAGTTAAGAGATTAATACTAATGATATGTCTTGGATTAATGGCTATGTTTTCATATAAATTTTGATTATTAATAACTAATTTAGAAAATTATTCCCCTTTTATGCCTGTTATCTATTTGCATTAAAAAAAAGCAAGCAGTCATCTGATTTTACCAGAGGGTCTAAATTAATTTCCTCCAACACTAATTTGTCTTTTCTAAGTCTTTTTTTCCCCTAATCTTGTGTAAATATCTACACTACAGCAGTTTCTGTTTTTTGTTTTTTGTTTTTTGTTTTTCATAAAAAGGCTTTTGGAAAAGCTCTTCCTAGAATATATTTTAATGATCAACATTATTTTATTGCCTGTATAGTTATGTAAATAAATAATTTCAGCCTTTTCTCCAACAGAACTCTTATAACCTAACATGCTTTTAGAATATGTGAATAAGATTACAAGAGAATGCTGCCCCAGTAAACCTTTTAGAGTTTCGGAGAGAAAATGTGAGTATAGAGCTTAGAACATGCATGTTAGGCCCAGCGACCATAACAAGGAAGTTTATAAATGAAATAGCATCACAAATGGCAATACAGTTTGGAGGAGGAAAGCAATTTGGTGAAGTGAAAGTTGTTAAATGTTTTAATTTTCTTCTATGCCAGTAAAATCTTGTAAAACAAGGTGACATATTAAATTTTCTATACTACAGTGGCTCCAAGAGCCTGTCAACATTTTCATTATAAACTCTATTTTCAGAGCTTTATAACTCAGCTTTAAGAATCCACTCTGGCCTGACATTTGGAGTGCAAGGTCTTACCTGGGGTACATGTGTTTCACGTGTTTTAAAAATGATGAGTTTATCCATTTCTTAGTTTATAATGGGTAACCTTTTCATACTTGTTTGCTTGGCTGCTGTGCCTTAGAAATTGAAGGCCAAGGACTCACATGTGGTAGGTGGCCAATGGGGAGGAGGGGAGAGGAGTCTACAGATGTGGTCAAGAAAGTTTAGGGCTGCTGCAGTGGAGACTATATATACATATATAAATGCAGTAACGAAAAATTCTCATTCACCTAAGATAAAATCATTCTTTAAAATAAATGAGCAAACTGATAGTGTAATTATTTTTCATTTCTATTTAATTTCAAAAATAATTTATTTGCATTAAAAGGGATTGGTCTGAGCCCCTAATTAGATGATGTTGGTGACTTCTCTGGAGTTTTCTCCCTTAGATAGCCATGAGTTTCCCTCCAGAGGCTGGGGATGGACACACTTCTCCCCTATATTCCAGGAGTAGACAGACAGGCTGGAAATTTCCTCTACATAGAAACACTAGTAAGTAAATGTCCAGAACCTGAAGAGTTTTGGGAGCATTACACTCTGATTGGGAATACAGATGGAGACATTGTATCAGAGAGTTCTCCAACAATGATTTGCCTGTGCTACTCTATTGAGGGATGTAGGAATGTTTTTCATTATCAAAAGTCTCTTGTAATGTTGAAGAGTTTTGTCTTTTTTCCCTCTCTCTGAATCTTTCTAACCACCTCTCTTATATTTTAATTAACTCCTAAGTGTGGTGCTTCTCAAATGTGGATGTATCAGAATCTTCTGGAAAACTTGGTAACAATACAAGGCCGAGGCCCTGTCCCACTTCAGGAAGCTAGACCCCTGTTTTTATCAGCTCCACAGATGATTCTGGAAGCACCAAATTTCAATACGTATATGGTTTCAAATTTATGCTAAACAGCCTCTTGTTTTGTTCCTCTGTGATACCCTTCTATTTTTCATAATGTAGATGTTTATGTTTACTATAGTTGGATCCCTTTTTGATTATCAGATACCCACTACTAGCTATCAGGCCCTCTTTATTAAACTATATTTTAATGACAAAGACTTAGATAAATGGTCATTTTGTCAATTCATGCTGAACATTTCTTAGTTTAGGAAATTTATGTTAACAATTATTCTTTCAAGAATGTCTCATTTTACCACGATTAAAACAACCAGTATACCATGAATATCGGGAATAATAGCAAGAGGTTTAAAAGGATACGTTGTGGGGCACCAGCAAATTATTTTGGAGAGAGCCTGATGAAATACATCTCTGTGGATTGCTGAGGGATGTGGTGATTTGTATTAGAGTTTTCATGGTTTAGAGTTGAAAATTTATTCTGTTTTCAAGTCCTTCCCTTTGGCTGAATAGTTAATACCCAAGGTACTTAATTAGAAAAACTACCATAGGAGGTCCTAATAAGAATACTAGAAATCAAAGGATAAAAGCACTTCTTTAGGGTTGATGTCAGAACTGGCTGTGTTCTCTGCTTAAAGGCAGAGTAACTCAGATTAAACAAGGACCTGCCCTCAAGGAGGTTTCAGTCCAGTAGAGTCTGTGATACATGACAATACTTGTTTGTTTGTTTGTTTTCTTCTTCATCTTAATACTCAGGGGAAGCTGCAACTCCCAAAAGAATATTTTAGCATCTTATCACTAATTTCTTGCCTTTAAAATGTGAGTCATGGTAGTACAGTACACATCTAGCCTCTTCTTGCTTCTTCTGGAGATCTCCTATTTCAACATATGTCCAAAGGTATATGATTTTTTTATTTCCAAGAAGATGAAATTTGGGAGTTGGCTAGTTGCTTGGGTTAGAGTGCTGTGGGCATGTAGTCCCGGAGCAGGATGAACTGTATGGCTATGGATATCGTGGCATGATACCTCAACCCCTTTATGGTTTCAATGGGGATAGTAGGCTCACCACGTCCCCCAGGGACTGCTGGAATGAACAGCAGCAACTGGGAAGAACTTTTAGCAAAAGAAAATAATATTTTGAATGGAGGAGACTGGATTTAAGATCATTGGATCCTAGAAACCTGTGTGTTAAAGTTTGTTTTCAATTAGACAGACACCTGAAACTAGGATCCTCATTTTTCATTTCCTAATATTGAAGACTTTTCATTTTACCTGATGAACACATTAGATCAGTTTTGTTATCTGAGAGTCAGTGCAGCTGGAGTTAAAGTATGCATACACTCTGACCTGAGCTGGCAGCCAAAAGGAGGGGCCATCCTTGTATCTCTCTGTGAATTCCATTTCAAGATAACTTAGTCACCAAATATGATTATCTCCCTAACAATACTTCAGGTACTGACAATAAAATTATCAGAATTGAAAAGGGTAACCCCAAAATAATAAAGAAAAAAAGAAAATGTCAGGGTATATGTAGACAACAAATTGCAACAATTTTTGGAAAACAGAAGTCAGAGGCAGAATGAGAGAAGCAAATCAGTGCCAAAGTAGCTGCAGCCAACTACATTTTCCTGATGGCAATGTCCTGGGATGCTTGTTAAATGTACCCACTTATAATTACCAAATTGATGTGGGGCCTGGGAAACTTTTCTGTAGCCAGAGGTCCAGGTATTTTTGATATTCTGGCAAGTTAGGGAAACTGTGGCCTAGACCAGTGGTTCTCCAAGTGTGTCCTTCATCAGCTGCATCTGCAGCACCTGAAAACTTGTTAGAAGGCAAATTCTTGGGCTCCACCCCAGACCTACAGAATCAGATTCAGGGAGGGGGTAGAGACAAGCAATCTGTTTTAACAAGCCCTTCAGGGGATTCTGATATACACTAAGATTTAAGAACCACAGGTCTAGCACATGCCTGGATGGATTGCAGCTAACGGTGGTACTGATTTCCTGGAAGAATCTTGAAGAAGCTTGAGTACCAAGGAATTCTGCAAGGTAGGAGAGTGGAAAGGGAAGGGAAGAGGGAAGGAAGTAAGGAGGAGGAGGAGGAAGCGTATTAGTGAAATATCAGACAAACAACTGGCTCTCTGCTGCTTAGCTTCTCTACCAGTGTGGTCAGAATGCCCAGCAAACTAGCCACCACTTTCCAAGTAAAAAGGGATAGTCCTTCTCCAAAAACGTGAATGACCTGTTTGGGGAGAACTAGAAGAGCACAGGCCTCTGCATTCTGGCTTTAAGAAGTTCCCAGCACAATGGTGAGCTCCTTGTCTACTGACAAGAAGTTTGCTAAAGCTGCCAAAATGCAATACACCAGAAATGGATTGGCTTTTAAAATGGGAGTTTATTAGTTCAGAAATTTACAGTTCTAAAGCCAGGAGAATGTCCAAATTAAGACATCAAGAGGTAGACACCTTCTCTGAGGAAAGGCTGATGGAGTCTGGGGTTCCTCTGTCACATGGGAAGGCACAAAGCTGACTCCACTGAACCTTCTTTCCCAGGTTTAACTTCCGGTTTCAGTGGCTCTCTCCAAACTGTCTCTGGGCTTCTGTGTCAGCTCCTGTGGGTCCTTGCTTGCTTATCCGGGGGTCAAACTCTGGGTTACATATCTTAGCTCCTCTCTTCGCTTATCTACCTGTTTCTCCCAGGGTGTTTCTGTCCAAGCATCTCTGAGCTCTCTTTGAAATGTCGCTGCCTTTTGTCCTCTCATAGAGGACACCAGTAAAGACTATTAAGACCCAACTTAAATGGGTGGGGTCACATCTCCATGGGAACAACCTAATCAAAAGGTCCCACCCACGATAGGTTTGCCCCCACAAGAGTGGGTTAAAAGAACATAGTCTTTTTTAGGGTACATAACAGATCCAAAGCAGCATGCCCACTCACACTATCAAAGTCTGACAATGACAGTCCCTCTCACCCATGTAGAAAATCTTGGTAAATATTTCTGTTAGTTCATATTCAGATATAAACTTACAATGAAGGCTCACAAAACATTTAAAAGTTTTTGCAATGTGACAGAGAAAGGCAAACAAGCAGAAAAAATAAAATAATCCCAAGATGATTCAGGGAGAAAAATAAAATAATCCCAAGATGATTTAGTACTTCTTTTTTAATAAGTACTAAAGAGTAGTTTAGAGAAATTGTGGAAACTGTTGTGTCCAGAAGTCAATAGCAAGTAGTCCTAAACAGTCTACAGTTGGAAAATAAAATTTTAATATATTTTAGCAGAAATTTTAAAAATTCAATAAAAATGTTGGAAGATTTGTCTTATTAAATAAAAAGATGTGGACAAAATGAAAAGATAGTAGAATCAGGTCAAACGTTCTGGCATCTAGCTAATAGCAAAACTAGGAGAGAAAAGAGATGAAATGGACAGAGGGCATTTTTAAAAAATCAAAATAATTTCTCTGACATGTCTTCTTTTGGAAGAGGCCTGTCAAGGGTTGAGCCAGCTAAAAGCAAAAAGCTTACACTGAATCTATTACAAGATTTAAGCAAATCAAGGACAAATAAAAGTTTCCAGAGAGAAGGACACATAGGCACACAAAACACATGCCAACAGGTCACCGAACTACTCTTAGCAAAATATTTGCCAGGAGGCAATAAAACAATTCTTCTTATTTCTTTGGGAAAATTATTTCCAAACTAGAATTACATAAAGAGCTCAGAAATTTTGTATCTGATACTTTTCTCAGTAAGATACTCAAAGAGCCAAGAAAGAGAAAGTCATTGACCATCAAGAGGGCTGGGACTCTGAGGCGTGGGATGACTCAGAAAGTATGGGGTTGAATTCTATCTTTATTTAAAATATTGATACTTCACTCATCCTGGATTTCTTTTGCATTATTTTTTATTTTTTAAAAATTGCATTATAAGATAGTATTTATCTTGAAATTGAATCTTTTTGATGCCCCTTATGTTTTGTACCTGAGGCGCATGCCCAACTAACCTCATCTCAGTCCTGGCCCTGAGTAGGGTATGAGTTTTCTGTGGCTGCTGTCACAAAGCACCACAAAGTGGGTGACAACACCACAGATATTTATTTTCTCGCAGGTCTGGAGGCCAGAAGTCCTAAATCAAGGTGTCAGCACAGTTGTGCTCTGGAGGATCTAGGGGAGCATTTGTTTCCTGCCTCTTGCAGCTTCTGGAGGCTCCAGTTGTTCTTTGGCTTGTGGCCACATCCCTCCAGTTTCTGCCTCCAGAGCCACGTGGCCTCCTCTTCAGTGACTTCGTTGTGTGTCTATCCTATAAGGACATTTGTCATTGCATTTAGGGCCCACCTGGATGATCCAGGATGATCTTCTCATCTCAAGACCCTTAACTTATTACATCTGCAAAGACCTTTTTTCCAAATAAGGTATAACATTCATAGGTTCTGGGTATTAGGACATGGACATATCTTCTTGTGGGGTAAGGGCATCATAGAGCCCTCTACAAGTACTGAAAGTGGATACAAAGTAAAAGAAAACAATGAAGAAAATCCAAAATGTCAACTGGCCAGTTGACCTAGAGGGCAACCAGTCCAGATTGGAGTACAGGGTCTAGGAATCAGGTCTCCAAGAAAAACGGACTTGCAGATTACATAAAATTTTTGAGGGAGAAAATTAGATTATAAATGCAAATAGTTTTTAAAAAGAAGACAGAAATGTAAATTCCTATAAAAACTAAAATCTACAGCAAAATGAAAAGGTAATTATTATATAATACTTGGTCCATCAGCAAGCACTATTTACATAATCCTGACAATATAAACGGTGTTTTTTAGTTTTAACCTTTTTGAATCAAACTATAGACAATGCACAAGACATTATTAAAGCTATCTTGAGAAGGTAACGGTATTTATGGAAGAAGGTAATTGGTGAAAAGGGAAAGAGAGCTAAAAGCCAATAGTCTCTTCTTAAGTATAAAATTAAGATGAATTATCGGTTGCTGAGAAAACAAGAAATAAGGAGCTAAGGGTATTATATTACTTAAAAATGCCAATGACAACCAATTCAAATAGCAATATAGTGGGAGGAAGGAGTGATAATGTGAGCTGAATCCTCATCTATCATGGTAAGAAGTCACTAAATAATGTATAAAATTAATAGATTGAGAAACACACACTATTTAGAGAGGCAAAAGGAACCACAAGTAGTTTTTAATAGGGAAAACTGTAATTGGGGGGGGGCAGTTAAGAATATAGGAACTCAGTATTTTTTGCATGATTTTTCTGAAAGCCTACAAATTCTCTAATAAAAATACATGTGTACTTAAACAAAAGTTCCCTATGGAACTGAGACAGTCATGTTTAAAGTTAAGCCCTTTTCTTTGGTGTGTTGAACATATGCATACTACTTCACTAAAAAATAAATCACAGAACCTATACAACCATTCCTAGAAGGTATACCAGGATTGACTCTCTATATTATAAATGATATTTATTGAATGCAAAGTGTATTGGAAAACAAGACACGGGACTTAAGAATTTGGGCAAAGGAAGAGAAGTGGAAAAGTATATAAGTAGGATTTCCTTTTTTCTCACTTAAAAGAGACAAACAGAAGGCAAGTAAGAAGTATTGACTGTATCTACACAATTGCAGACTTTTAAGGGCAGCCAAACTGCACTAGAAACATCTCTATGACTTAACTGCCAAGGAGTAGGAGCCCAGAATATTAAAGACAAACTCCTAGACAGTACATTCTAAGAACTAATAATGCACCATCAGTGACTGTGGATTCCAACCACTCTTATATCCTAATATCCAAGGGAGTGCAGAAAAAGTATCTGGGCTCATAAGTGTTTTTCTAGAGATTATGTCTAATGGAAACCATACATGCCCAAGTTTTTATTTTATCTGGTATTATATAATTTCATCTGTGTAACTGATTAAATGATGTTGACTTAGAGTTTTACTCTTGCACACATATTTGATTCATGCAATCAGGGAACTAATATCATTATCACTTGCTCCTGGGAAGGGAACAGAGCAGGAGTGAAAGTGCAAGAACCACCTGGGCTCAAGGAAACTGCGCCAGGATTGCACAGTCTACAGCAAGGAACAGCAGCAGGAGCTGGAGAAACACTTTGAAAAGATCAAACACCCAGATCACCAAACTCAGGAGAACCTGGCCAGAAGCCTCCACCTGGATGTGTATGGTTCAGAAACCTCCGGGCTAAAGCAACTACAGCCTGTCAATAAGGGAACCCAGCTGGCAGTGGTAGAGCCCAGTATTGTCCAGACAAATGCCCTCAAGAGTCTGCTGTTTTCCTGGCCCTAGAGGCAAAATCTGCTATCCGCATCCACCACAGCCAGGCCTGGAGGGTTTGCCCAGGACATTGTGTCCCGCAGTGGTTCCAGCCACCGGATCCACTAACCTCATGCTAGTCCCTAAATCATTCCCTGACTGCACACGGTTCATGTCACCCCAAGAACCCTTTGGGGACCCATCCCTTACCCCCACAACTGGCGGGTGCCAATCAGAGGCTGGCTCTAGAGACAGAAAGACTCCAGCACCAGAATGTGACTGAACTGATAGCACAGCAGGTCCTTGAAATGTCCTGCAGAGCCTTCCTGAGGACCCAGGTGTGTTGATGCTTGCAGCTGTGGCTTGTTGGTCTTCACATCTTTGTGGTTGGTTCACATCATTCCATCATGTGAACACACCATTTATTTATCCTATCTGCCTTTGGTGAACATCCAGCTTGTTTTCACTTGTGCCCACCACAAATGCAGTTTAAATATTCGTTTCCCTGAGGACACTGAGGCTGAGCACTTGTTGCTTATTAATCAGGCATTAAGATTTCCTCAAGTGAAGTATTCATGTTTTTGGTTTTTTGTTTGTTTGTTTTTTGCCCCCCCCCCATTCTTTTTGGCCTGATTTTTTTTTTAATTGGTTTGACTTGATTCTTCTCTTTTTTTGTTAACATGAACTCCCCTTGGCAGTTACCTGTTGCAAACATTTTCTCATATTCTCTGATTTTTCTTTTTACTTTTTTATTCTTGGGATGTCTTTTAATGAATATAATTTAAAATGTTTTTTATTAATTTTAATTTTATATTATCTATTTCAGTATTTCTGAAGTGCTCTGTGGACCATTAAAATGTTTTCCAGTCATTGGTAGACTGATATTTTAGCAAAATGCAATAAAATGAATTTATATAAAATAAACTTTTATGAAAAATAAAGATGATCCAAGTATGAACACTGCATTCTTAAAAGATACAGTAGACGTTAGATTACACTGTCAATGCGTTTGTCATGTTGCGGGCGTTAAGTTCCTAGATTCTTGTCTGCGCCGCTAGGAAGAATTCAAGGGCACTACACAGTTGGAGCAAGCAGGCAGAAAGTTTATCGAGCGCCCACTCAAGAGGGGCTCTCCAAGGCTCACTTGGGTGCTCTCTCTAGAGAAGAGTGGCGAGAGACATGCAACACTATGGGAAGGGTTTGCTTTTATAGTTTTTCTGTTCTTTCTGTACTTTTCTAATAACTATTTTATTACCACCACCACCACCCCCCTTTCCTCCTTTGCTGAAGCCTGATTGTAGATAAGTCACTCAGGCAGGTCGGTTGCACCAGATGCTGTTTACTGCCGTTTTCCTCAGAGACATGCTTCCCCTTGCTGCCTGACCCCTTCCTGGAATTTGCCTTTTGCTCGTAGCCAGCCGCCACCATAATCATAACCCTGCCTCAGCCACATTGCATATGGGTAAAAAGTTTGCAGAATGGTACAACTGCAAAAGGCAGGATTTGAGCAATGATCTAGTTTTATCTATCTATGTTTTTAAATCATTTGTCTTTTTTTTCCTTTCTTGCTTTAGAAACCCTTCCCTACCAGAGTTTGTAAAGATATCTTGTAATATCTTCTAAAAACTTTGTTTTACTTTCCACATTTAGGCAATTAATACACCCAATTGTTTTATATGGTGGAAGAGGTAGGGGTTCAATTTCAGATTTTTTCTTAAGACTGTCCAAGTATCTTCTGATCATCAGTTGACCGGATCCTCCTTTCCCAACTCTTCACAGTGCCAAATAACTTATATCAGATATCAAGATTCCGTTAACGTCTGAGGTGTTTTATGGCTCTATATTCTGTGTCGCTGTTCTATATCCTTACTATAGCACTTAAGTGTCTTGATGTTTGGAGAAGCATATCTTTTCACTTTGTTCTTTTTCAAGTGATTTTTGGCTTTGGTTGGCCCTTTGCTTGTCCATACAGTTCTTAATTGAATTTATACATTTCCTTTAAGAATCATGTTGGGATTTTGATTGGAATTGCTTAAATCTGTACATGTTTTTGGAAAGAATGGATATCTTTACAGTTCTGGGCTTTGAATATGACATTGCTTCATTTTGAGCTTTTAAAATGTCTTTCCACGAAATGATATTATTTTACTGTGAGGGTTTCCATATCTTTCCATAGATTATTCCTAGTGCTTTGTATTTCCTATGGCCTGACATTTTAAGCAGTATTTTTAATTTTGTTTTTTACCTGTTTGTTTTCTATATAGGATGATAGGTAGGTAGGTAGGTAGATAGAATCCAGGAACCTAACTCAATTCTTTATAATTCTAATAACTTATTTTGACATTCTGTGGACTTTACAATTTGAAAATTATTAAAATTCATGGTTGTCATAAAATCATTAATGCAAGTTTTTGGTTATATATGTATCAAAACAAATGGTCAATGGAGGGAAATAAAGGGAAAGAAGTTCTAAGTAATGGAAAGTTTGGAATCCACCAAACCAGGCCATCTCATCTTGATGAGTACTAGTCACCATAGAGAATTGAATTTTATAGTTATTATTTATTGGGTACCTGCTGTATACAAATGTCATATTAACTACTATGAGGGGGGTGGGTCTCTGTCTTCTAGTAGTTCACAGTGTAGCAGGAAGGAAGGAAGCAGTGTCTCTGATCTTGTAGTTGTACAAAAGCCACTGATTTCATTGTCTACCATTCAGATGGCACTCCAGACTCCAGTGTTTGGGGTTTTTTCCCTCCTCCCTTATTGCTCACTTTCTCAAAATATCATGGGAATTTTATTTCTTTCACCTATGATGAAGTATAGTGACTAATTTTAAAGGCCTTTGAGAAGAGGACTTTGTTTCTGCTTGAAGTGCAGCATTCTGGTTTAGCTTTTAAGGCATTACATTTTATGGATATTCACTTTTTTACAAAGATCTCATAACCACAATTGATGTATATGAAAAGAATAAAGTAAACATAGCAGAGCATATTTAAAGTCTGAATGTTTAAAGGGAGTTGGTATGCTGAAGAGAATGACTTCCTTCCTTACAGACTGAATATACAGGAGAAACTGCAGCAATAAAAAACAATGTATGTTTTTTTTTAAAGAAAATAATTATCAAATGATGGAAAGGACCGTTTTTCCATGCATACAGTCAAGGTAAAATGCAGTTGAGTAGAACTAGAAAGGAAGTGACCTCTTTGATTAATGGATTTCTAGAGCTATGTACAAAGGTACTTTGTAAAGGAAAGAACCTCACAAATGAGGTTGTGCCTCAAGAGGGAATCTCTTCAGAGGACCGCTATTTAGATCAACAAGTTCCTTCAAATGCAATGCATTTTAAAGACTCAGAAAGTAATGATACTTTCTCTAGAGTATCATGGAGGTAGATGTTTAGTTTTATTGTGAAAGCTGTGGTAATACAGGTTGGCTTGTAGCATATGCTTTGACTGAGCCTTTCATGGCTTGGAGAGAGGAGTTTATGGTACTCACAAGTCAGGAAAGGAAATTCCATCTTCTGTTTCTTTGTCTCCTTTTCCTCACCTCCTTTATTTCTCATAACAGCTTTACCATAGAGCTAACACTGCTTCTTACTCTGGACACTCGAGTGCCCCAAGTTTATTCCTCAGTCTTTTGCTTTCATCTTACCTTCTGGAACAACATTTTCACCCCTTTTTAGCTAAGCACTTTCATTTAATCCCAAATATATAGACTCCTGTATTCTTGGCAGTCCTGCATTTCTCTTTTCTTCTGCAGTTTATGACTAGCTGGTCTCATGCCTGTGACTTACTGGATTTGGACCAAATGCTCTCTGCTGCTTGACTTCATTTGAGCCTCTCTTGCTCTCCTCCGAGTCAGCATATGAGAGAAATAAACACTTTCAAAGTTTTAATTTTATCCACAATGTTCTGTGAATAGAGAAGTAAATTTCAGAGCAGTTTACAGGAATTTGTTCCTCATTATGCTCCTCTTATAAACTTTTTAATTTTAGAGCCTGACACCCTACCTGGAAGAAGTGGGTGGCAGATTTGTCTAGAAAGGTATATTGTCACTATTTTATTATAGCATGTAACATTGTTGAAAGCCTAAATGTCTTTGGACATATGGTGCCCCATTAGATACAAGAGAGGAAAAACAGGAGACCATACTGATTCCAGTGTGTCAGATGTTTCTAAGAATATGTTGTATATCATAATGAAAAACAGATCTATACTTTCAGAGTTTCAGATTGCAGAGAGAAAGCATAGCTTTAGATTTTATTTTACATTTAAGAAGAAAATCTGATAATTTATGCAGAAATTCAGTTGTATTTATGCAAAGCCACCAATTTCATTGTCCACCATTCAGTTGGCACTCCAGGCTCCAGTGTGTTTTGGGTCAGTTGGACATTCCTACCTGTTCCTCCTATAACTGTTAGAGAAAGTGGTTTTACATCTCTTTAAACTTTTCAGGTATAATAAGCATGTGTTTATCCAGAATCCAAAAATCATTTATTTTTTCTTCTGCCTCTACTTTTACAACACACAAGAAGAATTGAAGTACATGAAAATGTTATTCCCACAGAGCAGCATAGTTTTATGTTCTGTATCCACAGACATAGAGGAGAAAGATTAATGCTAGTAATATGACCTGAGACCTAGCACTACCCTATAATTCTTTCTGAATCTTTATAAAAATTAAATTGTGTGCCTCATAGTGCTGAGTGTATTTTATTATATTTTCTGTAAAGGACACTATAATGTCTAAAAAGATGTTCCTGATGTGATCCTTGCTCTCAGGCATTTGGTAAACAGTCTCTTAGCCAGAGTTCTCATGCCCAACCCTACTAGATGCAGGTATTGCTTGTAATTCCTTAAGATTTCTACTTCAATTTGCATCAGAGATCAATACACAATTTTTAAGTGACTTATTTTCAGACTGACTCAAGACTGATATTGGGGTACACAAAGCAGACTTGGCAAACATTCCCACCCAGCTAATAAAGCAGCAGATTATGCTTAGCTTTTCCAGAAACACTGCAGAGGTTAGTGGTGGAGTCTTTTGCAGAAACTCCAAATGCCTTCTGAGTTGAGAGAAGGCTGTTCTAATTGGTCAAGGAATCGTGTGTGTGTGCATGAGTGCATGTGTACAGAGGTGTGTTTTGGGTGGGGAAAGCAAATGAAAGGGGTGCGTGAATGGGAGAAGAAGATAAATGGAAAGGAAGGTGCAGTGAAAGAAAAAAAAACTATTTACAGTCAAAAACCACTGATATTAAGTGTATTTTTTTTTAGCTTTTTTTTTAATAAATTCAGTTTTATTGAAATACATTCACACACCATACAATCATCCATGATATGCAATCCACTGTCCACAGTATGATAACATAGTTTAAGTGTATTTTTTAAAAAATGTTTTTAATAAAACATTAACTGCTATTGCAAACTAACATGAAATGTCTTTGTATTGTAAAGCTTCCTACATATAGACATTTGTCTAAAGCCATCGAAATCAGAAACCAGCTGCTTTGTGACTACTTGGTACTTGAATTTATAAACATTTAGCAGAACACGGGTCCTCATTCTTCTTATGATCTATTGAGGGGGTTATACTGTTCCACATTAAACTGCATCGGATTACAGGAGTGAAGATTTTGAAATCCTTGAAGTAGTAACTTCCTCACTTTATGAAAAGAAAGATTAGAAACTTGATCAATGGTAAAATACTACCATGGCATTTGTGCTCCTGAGTAGGAACATAACAAGGAAGTAAGATGAAGAGAAGGCAAAGGAAAAGGAGGTTATGTGACTTCCTCAAAATTGTACAGCTACTACCTGTGCAAAATCAGAATTTGAACTCAGGTTGGTTGCATGTCAAGGTCCATGCTCATGACCACCTAGGTTCTATCCATTAATCCCAGCAAAGTTACCCAAATCCCTAATGTTTATCCCACTTTGAAAATACTCCTATGGAGCCCAACTGTCACCCACTAATCAACACTTGAGAAGCAAATGCCATGGTGCCCAGTATAGCTGTTGGAAAGAGTGCTGCAGAATATTCTATTTAGACTAATGGAAGAAAGA
Organism: Choloepus didactylus; assembly: GCF_015220235.1. Classification (NCBI taxonomy): domain Eukaryota; kingdom Metazoa; phylum Chordata; class Mammalia; order Pilosa; family Megalonychidae; genus Choloepus; species Choloepus didactylus. The sequence goes on along the minus strand of NC_051322.1, from coordinate 27,752,851 downwards.
ATCCAAGTTATGATACAACTTGATTCTGGTACTTTGTTTCATCTCTGTTAATAATCAGTAACATACAAACAATGTCAGTTATTTAAAATAATGAGAAAAAAATCATCAATAGAATCAGTGGCTAGTTTGGTTCATTACAAGGATAGAATTTTATTGGTATGAACATTTTGAATTCTAATTGTTATTCAGATAAATATTTTTCATTTCTTGATTGGGAGTTTCTTAAGGACAGGGATGATGTTTTTTATTTCGAATTCTTAATGGCTAACAATATTCCAAGATACACTAATTGTCAATGTTAGTTGAATTAAAGTTTAGCTTAGCTTAAAGAATATTCCTGGACTGTGCTTTTACTGTGACAAATGCTAATAGTTCACTTTCCTGTGGTGTTCAGTAAATTAATAAAATTGGCATTGAGAGTTCTTGATGAGAAAAGAGATCCATGGTTCTACTGAATATCTGTCTATAGCAAAAAGTCTAAATGTTCCCCAGCTAAGTCTGTGATCTAAATTCCTGCAGAATCAAATGCTATATGGTATACAATGTTTTTTTTTTTAATTTTGAAATAAATTCAAAGTTACATGAATAGTTGCAAAAACAATACTAGCCCCATACACAGAATTCCATCATACCCTGACCCCCCTCCCCCGATAGCTCAATCCACCAACTTTAACATGCTGTCACATCACTATTTCTTTCCCTCCCTGTCTATCATCCATCATCTATTGCTCTGTCTTCTGAACATATGAGAGTTAGCTGCACACATCCTTGAACATACACTATAATTCACGTATGTACTTCCCATGAACAAGAACATTCTTTTATGTAATTCCATTAAGTGCAGCTAAGAAGTATAAGAGATTCAACAATGATATAATGCTTACATTCTATATTTCCTTTTCCTTATGTCTCAACTGTGTCCCTTCGAGCCACCTGTCCTCCTCTCTCCAATCCCATCCAAGTTCATCCTTAGCATTCAATTGTCGTCTAGTTAGACTGTCTTTTTTTCTTTTTTCTTTTTTCAGTTGTGGAAACATATATACAGCCTAAATCTTCCCATTCCACCCCCTCCCTAGCATTCCATTAGTGGGATTAATCACATTTAGAATGATGTAGTGTTCTTTCCCACCATCCATTACTAGAAATTTCCCTTCACCTCAAACAGCAACCCTACACTCATTTCTTAACTCCCCATTGCCCCTTCCCCCATTTCTCTTAACCCAAACTCTACTTTTCATCACTATGGTTATATTCTCTGATAATTTCTTTGTGTTTACTGTGGGGCTTAAAATTAACCTCTTAAATCCCTATCAATCTTGTTTTTCTTTGATACCACCTTCACTTCAATAGGGCACATAAATTATGTTCTTATACTCCTTCATTCCCCCACCTTTATATAGTTGTCTAAAATTACATATTTCACATTGAGTTTAAAACCACTGATTTGTCCTTAGAGTTTGTGTATTTTTTATCATGTAGGAAGTAAATAGTGGAGTTATAGTTCAAAAATTATTGACTTCTATTTGTATTCCATTGTGGTTGGAGAATGTTCTTTGAGTATATTCAATTTATTTATTTATTTATTTTAATTTCTTGAGACTTGTTTTATGTCCCAGCTTATGGTCCCTTCTGGAGAAAGATCTGTGATCACTAGAGAAAAATGAGTGTCCTGGTGATTTGGGATATAAGGTACTATACATGTCTGTTAAAATTCTCTGTATCTCTTTCTCCTTTCTTTGTCTCTCTGTTGGTAGGGCTTCCTTTAGAATCTGAAGTAGGGCAGGTCTTTTATTGGCAAAGTCTCTCAGCATTTGTTTGTCTGTGAAAAATTTAAGCTCTCCCTCAAATTTGAACGAGAGTTTTGCCGGATAAAGTATTCTTGGCTGGAAATTTTTCTCTCTCAGAATTTTAAATATGTCATGCCACTGCCTTCTCACCTCCATGGTGGCCGCTGAGTAGTCACTACTTAGTCTTATGTTGTTTTCTTTGTATGTGGTGAATTGCTTTTCTCTTGCAGCTTTCAGAACTTGCTCCTTCTCTTCAGTATTTGACAGTCTGATCAGAATATGTCTTGGGGTGGGTTTATTTGGATTTATTCTATTTGGAGTTCGCTGGGCATTTATGCTTTGTGTGTTTATATTGTGTAAAAGGTTGGGGAAGTTTTCCCCAACAATTTCTTTGAATACTCTTTCTAGACCTTTACCCTTCTCTTCCCCTTCTGGGACACCAATGAGTCTTAAGTTTGGATGTTTTATTTTATCTATCATATCCCTGAGATCCTTTTCAATTTTTTTCAATTTTTTTCTCCATTCTTTCTTTTGTTCTTTCATTTTCTGTTCTGTGGACTTCTAGGACACTGAGATGTTGTTCAGCTTCCTCTAGTCTTGTATTGTGAATATCCAGAGTCTTTTTAATTTGGCCAACAATTTCTTTTATTTCCATAAGATCTTCTATTTTTTTATTTACTCTTGCAATGTCTTCTTTACGCTCTTCTAGGATCTTCTTTATGTCATTTATATCCTGGGCCATGGTCCTCTTCATGTCCTTTAAATCCTTTGCCATGTTTTCATTCTTCGATTGTAGTTTTTGATTAATTGTGCAAGGTACATTGTTTCTTCCGAAATCTTGATTTGTGTGTTTGGAGTTGGATTCTCCATATTGTCTGGTTTTATCATATGCATTAAGATTTTCTGTTGTTTTTGGCCTCTTGGCATTTGTTTTGCTTGATAGGGTTCTTTCAAGTTGTAACAAAAAAAAGGATATCGATCTAATTTTTCAGAGACACAGTTTGGTGATGTACACTTTCTCTAACTAACCAGCAGATGGCGTCTGTGAGTCACCTGTATCCCTCAAGTCAGTTCTCAACCTTTTTCCCACGGTGAGTGGGGAAATGATTCTTGTGGGTTCAGTTGAAGAACTCAGTTTGGGCATGTTGCTGGAGCCATCCACCCTGAATGTGGGGCATGTGTACAGGTGGCCAGGGAGGAAGGGCAGTTCTACTGTTCAAATCTCCCAGGTTCCAGGAGATTCAAGGCCACCACAAGAGTCTAAGCCTTCATTTCAGTTCAGCCCCCGACTCTCTCTCTCTCTGTCCCACAAACCACCAGACTTGGCGTAGCCACCCTGGGTTCTCCAAGCAGGTCCCCCCTCCCAGCCACGATCCTCTAGGAGCTCAGCCGAGGGAATGCCATGCTACATCACCAGTGTGCGCCGTCCCTCAAGGGAAGCCCTGGGCTGCTGGGCTGTGCCGCGGGGCTCTCAGCTCATTTCAGAATGCAGAATGTCTGAGGCTGTCTTTACTGCAACGCCTTGCGGACTGAGAACAGCTGAGGTTTTCTCCACAGAGAGAGAGCGAGGGACAGAAAAACTCCCAGGTTCACTCATCAGCCAGAGATAGCACCCGATTCTCTGGGCTCCCTATCCTGAGACAGATATGTGCCCCGATTCTCCCAAGGTCAGTTGTCACCAAAAGCCTCTGTCTGCTTGTTGAGGATTCACTGTCTGTATTGAGCAGTTAATATTAAAACCTCACTTGGAGCTGGGCTGAGAGAGTGCACGGCGCGGCTTCCGTTTGGGAGGGGCTCTCGGCTCTAGGCTCTCTGCTCTCAGCACGGGTCCGCAGTTTTACTTACAGATTTTATGCTGTGATCTCGGGCATTCCTCCCAATTCAGGTTGGTGGATGATGAGTGGGCAGTCACGTTTGTCTCCCTGCTGTTATTCCGGGTTATTTACTGGTTTTTTGTTCATTGATGAATTGTTCTGGGGGAGACTAAGTCTTCCACTTCTTTCTATGCTGCTATCTTCCCTGAGTCTGACAATGTTTTAAATATGAATCATTAAGCAATAACTTTTTCCAATATTTTTATTTGTGTGGGTGCGTGCAAGACAATGATGGAGTAGAAAAGATAGTTTTCCATTTTTTTTTAACTTAGAAATATTATGCATTCTAAAAAAATAGACATTCCTAATGGGTTTAAACAGCTTGTTATCTTTGCAATTTGTCCTTCATTCATTGACTCAAGGCGTCTTTCCTAGGGTGTAGAGGTAAAGATGACAATGATAACATGTTTGGCAATACACAGATTGCTGTCCCTCTATGTTGAATACTGCGTTGATGGTATGATTAGATGCAGATAGAAATATGTTTGAAAAAACAATCTTTGGTGGCATTTTCATCTCTGAACAGATGTTGCATACTTTTTATGGATCAGTGACAACTCACAAATACCAAAATATACATTATGTTAACATATCTCATTGTATTCGGGGGTATATTCTGTTCCTGAGAGACAGCAAGCAGAACAGATTGGAGTAGAAGCACCAGAGTTTCTTTTCTAATGCATTGGTTAGCTGTTGTTGCATAGCAAACCAGCTCAAAAGTCAGTGGCTTAAAACAACCGTCTATTTGAGTCATGCTTTTTTGAGTCTGTGGGGAAGTTCTTCTGGTCTGGGATGCTGAACAGGCCTCACTTATGGGCCTGTGGTCAGCTGGTGTATTGGCAGGGATGGCTTGTTTATGCTGGCCTTGACTGGAAAGACTGGGGCCTCTCTCTAGGTAGTCTTCTCCTCCAGCAGGCTAGCTTGGGGTTCTTCATGGAGGGGTCACACAGAGGTTGTAGAATTCCAAGAGCAAGGGTCAAAGTGCTCCAGGTCTCTCTTGGGACCTAGGATGGAATTCACAGTGTAGCTTCTGCCACATTCTATGGGTCAAAACCCACCACAAGGCCAACAGAGAATCAAGGAATAGAGAAATGCACTCCACCCTTCAATGAGAGGGGAAGAGGCAACAACCGTTTTTATAATTTACCACAGTTAATGTTGGAATTTTTCAAACCAGCCTTCTCAAGAAGTGGTTTCTTTTGATAGGAACTATAATCACAGCAATAACTGTAACAGCTAACAAGTATGGAGCACTTACTATGTTGCAGACACTGTGCTAAATGCTTTATATGGAATACCTCAATTGATTTTCACAATAACAATATTATGTAGGTATTATTTTCTCTACTTTATTGATGGAGAAATGATGTAAAAGTTGTCCAAAATAAGAATTCCATGGTCAAATAAATTTGGGAAAGGCAAGGTTAAACAGTAATGAGCAGTTTTATCTATATCTACCTATCTATTTTTGTCTGTACAACCCTTCAAGACTTTGGATATACTAATAACTGAATTTTACGGAAAGGAAAGTTATAAGCCATATTTCCCACACTTTGGTCTTAGGAACCCTATTTTTTTAGATGGGGTATCTATTAACATCTTGTATGATAATAGTATGCTATGGAACCTAGTTTAGAAATGCTGTAATATTATACTATGGTTTTGAGCTGGAAGCCAAATCACCCTGATTTTACAGCAAATGTAGCTCTGTTACTGAGAATGTAAAAGCTATCTCATTTTTTTTTACCCTCAGTTTGCTTGTCTGTACAACAAAACATTAACCCTCTAAACATGTAAAAATTAAATACAGGATATCTCTGAATCATCTTAAGTTAATGCGCCAAGTTAATTTGTGTTGCTGTGTTCTAGTCTTGTCTTCTTTTCTCCTTCTTCTCTCATACTGTTTTAGTTTCCTAACTGCTAAAACAAGTGTCATACAATGTGTTGGCTTAAACAACTGGAATTTATTGGCTCACAGTTTTGCAGCCATGAGAAGTCTAAAACTGGGGCATGAACAGGACAATGCTTTCCCCGCAAAGACCGCCTTCTGGGTTTGGCTGCTGGTAATCCTTGGTCCTGGGCTTTTCCGTCTTATAGCAATGCACAAGGCAGTGTCTTCTTTCTCTTCAGGGTTTCATTGACTTCCAGCTTCTGGCTGCTCCCTGGAGCTTCTTCCTCTGTGTCTACTTCCCTTTGCTTGTAAGGACCTCAGCCTTATTAGACTATGGCCCACCCTCATTCCGTTTGGGCACTTAACTAGGAATGCCTTCAGACATCCTGCTTATAAATGGAGTCACACCCGCAGAATTGGGTTAATATTAAGAACATGTTTTTCTGAGATGCATAACTCCAAACCACCACACGTTCCCTTCCTAATTTTCCTTTTTTTTTTTTTTTTTAATTCAATTGACATACATTTCCCTGAGCAGTAACACAGTGGTATCATCTGTGCTGACAGTTGGTAAATAGTACTATAGCATGGCAATAAGATAGCAAGTGAAAGTAATACCTGTGTCAAATTGCTTCTGAATCATTTACTTAGTTGAATTAGAAAGACCGTCCCTGAGCAATATGGATGAGGCAGTAGCTCAGGGAAAGTTATCTCTAGATCTTTAGTGTTTAGTATCTACTATTTAGTTGCTTTTGCCAGGGTAACAGCCTTGAGAAGAGGGGCTCTGGAATCAAGATTAGGTTATTTATGGGAATTTAAATGTCTAGGCCAGGAAGAGGAGGTAAGATCTTGGCATGCAGAGTTTTATTTTAAAAAAGATACACACACACACATATATAAAATTTGCCTTAGAGACACAGTACACTCATTCAAACCATGTACTAACTGGCCTCTTGATGAGTTTGTAAGAGAATAGGTAGTGACATAGTTAACTGAGTAAATGTCAGTATTTTATTTAATCCTCACAACAACCCAATGAGGTAGATACTTTCATCCTAATTTTTATAGATGAAGACTCGGAGACTTAGAGAGGTAAGATTAGTCACAATCACAGAGGGAGTAAGTGGGAAATGGGATTTGTGCTAAGTCTGTTTACCCAGAGGACATAGAACTTATGGAATGGGTAGAATAATAAAGAGAGACACAGTGTGCCCATGAGGCACAGTGCTGAACTACATAAACATACACATCTGCGATGGAATGGCCAGGGTCCCAGGTCAGCATGAGCTGAGCTGTGGCCTTAGTTGTCCCTCCCTATTTTCAAGAATGTACCCACCATTTTCCTGGGTGCAGAGCCTCTTGGCAGGAGGGATAAGATATAAGTGAATGGAGGAGGACAAGTTGCCCAGAGGAATGGAGGGGAGTCCTGACACTTTAGCCCATCCTGACCCAGCTATCCAAAGATAAATCCCTGAAACCTTGGAACTCTGCTGGGAGCCACCTCCAGCTGAGCCTAACCCCAGGAGTAAATGCCTATACTTCTCATCTCACAGGAAAATGCTGATCTCTCTGTACCTCAGCCTGGAGGTGGGATGGAGTTAGAAATTCAGTGGAATTTGAATAAAATTTGAGCCCAGCAGCAGCAGGGGTGGCTGGGTGCTGGGAGAACCAGCCGAGGTATTTGGGAAGCCCCAGCTGATTCTTGGGACACCCACAAATAGTTGAGAAGCAGCTGGAGGCACATTGCAAGGCACCTGGATCCCTCTAGGGAGGGTGAGGGTGTTCACATGTAAGTAACCACAATTGTACTGATGGGCTATGTAGACCCAGGGTATTGAGGTTACATTGAGTGTGTTTTACTCACCTCTTATGCCACCACTAAACCTAAAGTTGTGTTGTTATTGTTTAAAATTTCCATCTATTCTGTTTGAGCTAAGAGACTGAACTTTGCCTGTCTCACTGTTGCTGCTTAGCATAGTTGGCATTCAATAAATGTTCACCAAATGAATGAATCCCATCTTTATTTATATATGTATTCAGACACACCAATTTGGCAAGAGGTATATATTCAGCCAATTTCTAAGCCATGACCTTTAAAGTTTGATTTTAAAGACTGTTAACATTTTTCAGTACCCCAAGGAATCAGATAATCCCTTAATAACCTAAGGATAGAAAATTCCTCTCAAGATGGTAGATTCATATCAGACTATAACCTAAAGCTGACACCCAATAGCCCTACATTTAGCAGTGGCTTTTCTTAGGGACTTGGGAGGAACATTCCTTTTTGATTATTCCAAGATGACACCAATCAAAGGCACTGGGTTCTCTGCCTAATGTGCTCAAATGACCAATTCCAGAGACCCTGGGGTTTCAAAGATAGAAAGAGTTTATTGCTAGGCATGAAGCAGGAGATAAGATGGCCTATTGACCTAAAAATTTGTTTCACTAAACTCCAGTAACTGATGGTTTTATAGTACCACAGGATGGGCAGTTTTTAGGATAATGAGCACAATGGATCAAGATGATGATGTTAGAGATGATCTAATTATTGAGCATGCACAGATTGATGCAGCCTTAATATGATGATGTGTGTGATTTTTAGTATTATAATGCGGTATAGGTCTTTTGTAAGTTAAAGTTTAAGCTACTGCAAATGTCAGGCGGGCCAGTTTTGGCTAGATCCAGCTTATTTATTAAAATAGCTTTGGAATTGGTGTTGGTTAATTCTGGGCTGACTCAAGGCCCTTCATTAATAAGCAACAGGAACTGTCTTTAGTGATCATAAGACTCTAAAGTTGAAAAACAGGATAATGGGATATAAGTGAGGATCAGTCACAAGGTTTTTACACTTACAAGATATAGGCTATATAGTTATTCAATCATTATCAGAGATCAGGGCAGCTGAATTATAGTTCAGAGATTTCAGGTATTTCCCTCTGTCTATTCTAATATACCAGAAAGTAAAAAAGAAACATCTATGTAATGATTAAGCAATTTTAATCATCCCCTAAATCCTGACTTCTCAGTTACAAAGGTGGGAAGATAGACACAGGAACCTGATGAGCCAGTAACTGAATGGAGTGCTGGGTTTGCTTCCTGATGAGCCAGAATTTATTAATTCTGACTGATGTCTTCTTCAGCAACATAGTGACATGCATCCTTCTAAAATATTCTTTGTATCCAAAATGTTCATCTCTCACACCCAGATCCAGAGCTCTATACATTGTACTAATATCTCTGTTCTTCTTTTCGAAGCATTGCAGAAATAAGGAAAGAAATATATTTGTTCATTTACATTTGATCTGCACTTCAGTAACAATAAACAATTTTGAAGTTGTAGATCATTGACTAGGAGCTCACTTGAGTGTGGCCCAATTAAATGCTGATTACAAGTATTGTTGTTAACGTCTCTCCGGGGTTAACGCGGTTCTTCAAGAAGGACAGACAAATGAGACTGAAGTGATGAAGTGGGGGACAGACAAAAATGGTTAGCAGCCAGGTCTGCAAAGCAACATTTATTAGGAAATGGGGGCTCAGGCTTTAAGAATAGTGAATACCACTCAAATCATGAATAGTGATACCACTCAAATCACTTATTTTGAACAGTACTTTAAAGCTAATCAACCTAGGGATGATACTTGCTCATCTTTCCACAATATAGACGAAAAAACTAAGCTTTGCTTCCCAGGAGGGTGAAATACTGGAGCAAATTTCTCCCAACCGCAGCAGAGTAGCTAACTGAGCTGGTAAGAGCCCACGTTCCCCTGGGCCCTATTTTTCCCGGATCATGCGGCCCTGACCGCTGAAGACCATGCCGAGGCTTCTCTCACTCTCCGTTTTGCCTGTTGGACCTGGGTTCCTGGGACAGCCCATAAATCTCCAAATGGCTGGGGTTAAGTGTACCCCAAATCTACTTTTGAAACTAAGCATTCCTTTGGGAGGAAGTCAAGGTTTAGACTCAGAGCGAGAGTTTATCTGCTGAGCTCTCCGGTAACATTTGCCATTTGCATTTGGGCTTATATTTATGATTAGAAAGAACAATGGTGAAGACTGGGCCACTATATTTGACATCCCAGAGGCTCAGGTCACATGTGAGACTACATGAATGACACGTAGGCACGCCCTGTAGGGTCATCCATGGAAGCCTTGGTGAGGAGGAGGGGTGAACGATTGATACCCCCAAACTTCCAAAATGTAACAACAAACACAACTGTTAAACTGTATTGATGTTTCACCATGTGTCAAACTCTGTTAGACACTTTTTGTTTCTTACTTCATTTAATATATCTGACTTTAGGAGTTAGTACTCATTATTTCTATTTAACTTATAAGGAAACTGAGGCTTAATAAGGTGATTAGCTCAATCAGGATCACACTATTGTAAGTGACAGCGTCCATGATTTAAAGCCAGGCTGTTCCTGGCTGAAATCTGTGCTCTTCTTCACTGAGCTAAATTGTCTCCCACTTCCAAAATACTTTCATATAAATTATCCCACTTAATCTTTAAAATGGTGCAGCTGTGTCAAAAGGATCAGAAATGTGTAGACAAAAATAATGAGAATCAGAGAAGTTTGGTGATTTCTCTAAGGTTACATAAGACAAGTTCTAATAGCTAGAAATTAAAACCATTTATTTAAAATTAAGTTCTGATGTTTTCCCATTTGCACAAATTTCTTTCTTTTGAAAATAGATAGAATACACATAAACTTAATTTTTATCAGTATAGAATTTTTCAAATCTAGAGCCTGCTAATAAATGGATATGTGATTTTAAGCAAGTATTTAACTTCCCAAGCCTCTGCTTCTTCATCCCTAAAACAGGGATAGCATGACTAGCTGCCTCGTAGAGATTTTGCGAGGTTTACTTTAAAATGTACGCAAAACTGGCTACCTAAGTGTCCAATGTGTTGTGGGTACACACTGTACATTCTCTTCCTTTCCTTCTCGCCTTGCTTGGGGTGCTTGACTGGGGTGCTTCTAGGACAAATAAAATAAAGGGCAACTTGTGTAACCAAGTACAAAATGTGCTAACAGCTGGTACTGAAATTCATCTTAGGAAGGGAACTTTTCTTGTCAGATATCTTCATAAACCAGCATAGAAGGTGCGACTCTGAAGGCATAGAAGCCAGCAGGAAATCCATCTATATAAAGAGGAGGTTAGATTGTTCTGGATGAGAAAATTATATGCATTTACATTTTGCTCCTAAAAAGGGGGAAGAGAGAAGGATAGAGAAGGTAGGGAGGAGAGAAAAGAACTGGAGTGCTAAGGTGAAGTGAGGACACATAAGCTAAACAACAAGAGAAAATTCTCCCTTGGAAGGTCACGGAGGGACATTTTTAAAAGGCGGAAGTCTATTTTTTCAATTTAAAATTGTTAACACTGATTTGGTTTAAACTCTACTAAAAATTTATCAAATTCCAGTAAAATCTACCACACTCATGAATAAGGAATATGAATGTGTTTTATGTCCTATTTGGATTGCCAGGAGGAAGAACAGAAATACATGGTTGGAAGTAGAAGAGATTACAGGAATATAAATCACCCTAGCCTTCTCAGAGATCTGGGACTCTTGAGCCTGAGACAATTTTCATGGGATCTCAAGATAGGCAGTCCCAGCTGACTAGGATTACACACAATTAAGTGTCCAATGTGTTGTAGGTACACACTGTACATTCTCTTCCTTTCCTTCTCTCCTTGCTTGGGGTAAAAGTCTACTAAAACTCAGTGTACCAAGAGATGATTCTGATTTAAGCATGATTTAGATACATTTAGAGGAGACACTCTGAAGACATTAAGATGCGTGTTTTTAAGAGAATGTCAACTATTGACATTCTCATGAAAGGATATAAGAAGTCTCCTTTCACAAATAATAACTGGGGCTTCTCTTAGATGGTATTGGCTTAAATACATCAGGATCTTGCCCTGCTGAGTCATTTTTGAGTCTCCTTTATTTTTAATCTATAAATTTCTATCACATCACGAGTTCCACTGAGCCCATTGCTCCTGTACAAGAGTACAAACCCAGCCATTTCCCAGAAAGGTGACCCAACTTGGCTGTAATATTAATACATTCATTCATATTACATATTTTTTCAAAGAGAAAGCCGCATATATAAATACAAACAAACATACCTCATTGTTTTAAAATAATGACAGCAATAACCAAAGCAAGCTATTAGTTTAGTAATGGATCACAGATGCTGGAGGCTTTAAAGGAAGGAGAAACATTATTACAACTTTGTCCTCAGGATCTGGCTTTTCATTAAATATCAGTCTGAAATAAATCAATTCCATCATATTCTTTTTGCTGTTGTTTGCCTCTGGACTAGTTTTTTTTTTTTTTTTACAAGATCCATAATAATCTTATAACACTTGATATTTTTTTACCATCTCTATAGCAAACAGGTGTTTATCCTTCTTGCAAAATGCTGCTTTAACATTGTGCAGATTTACAGTTTAATGTGATTTTATGTTTTCCTGTTATGAGTGAAGAATCATCCTATTACACACCTCCCTTCTCAATCTTCCCTGGGTACTTAAGGGAAGTATTTCATTCACTGATCATTTGGTCCAGGCCACCTAGACCCATCCCAATCTCCTTTCATGTGTTAATTCTGACTGATGCCACTTTAAATGGCTCTGGGGCCACGGCTCTGCTGTTGCTATGACCACTAATGCTTTGTGTAGCTAAAACCCAGATGTAGCTTCAGTTCTGATGCCTTCATCTTGCAGTTATTCGCTAGCAAGCTTCTCTTTACGTATGGGATTTCAGAAGTTGTGTGCCTGAATGAGAACTGATAGAATCAATCAATCTCTCTCTCTCTCACACACACATACACACACACGCACACACACATGTGAAAGAGGAGGGTCAGCGTTTAGACACTTATCCACCTAAATGTATTGCTCTGCCTAAAAGGTCTTATTCTTGATTTTTGAATTAGAATATTTGTTCTCTGTTGAACTTGTATTTTCACATGTGAATTTTCCAAATGGTGTGGCTTGGCATTGATCTAAACCATTAGGAAGCACTTTTATAGGAGGCACCCTGGTGGACAACCTGTAATGCTGACTAAATAAGACTCAGGCAAGAGGACTTGAACTTTTTACTCAAAGTAGAAAAGTCTCAAAAGCCTGGATCCAACTATAAATTCACAAATGACAAGAATACAAAGACTTTTAGGTATAAAACCATTTCATAAATGTTATATCATTATTTGAAAAAGAAAAATATCAGTATTGGCATGGTCAGGGAAAGGTGTAAATAGAAGCTCTCTGTTTTAGAAGAGATAAGGATGGAGAACAGCATTCCCAAATCCATAAGGCCAAAGTAATATTACCAAAGTAGTGTCCTCTACCACCCCTTTTTTGGACACCTTGCTTTAACTATGTTGTGAAAATTCTTATGATGACTCTGCTGGTTAAATGAGGGTTTACTTAATTTTGCCCCATTGTTTTATTTACCTCCCCTTTTGGTGGACAATTTCCTCTATTCTTCACTGTTACCCTTTTATTTTCCGAATCTCCTTCTGGCTGGCTGGACCCATGAGATATTAGAGCCTCTTATCTGACCAGTTTGTGGCTCTTCTTCAAGCCGTATGTCTTTGGTGTGAATTTGGTCTTGACTAAAAATATTTCCACTTATTTCCAGTTGATGATTTAGAGTTGTGTGTCCATGAAGAATTATGCCTGGGTAATCCTGGCTTCTAGAGGATGCCACATCTAAGGAGTCAGTAATTGCATTTCAATTGATATCATTTACTGATTACCTCATATCCTAATGGCTTGGGTGCAGCAAGACCCAAAACCAGCTGCCAAAAATGAAAGCCAGGAATCTGATGGCATTCTTGGAACATTCAAAATTTGGTATTCCACAGAAGAGTAATAAAAATATTAATAATAATATCACTTTAAAAATTTGTCAAGGATGTACCCTAAAAATATAGTTAAACAAAATGAACTGGAGCCACCATATATGATCATTTCATAAGAAAAAAAAAGGCATTTTAACAACTAAAAAAGTGAAAGAGGTTTATTCTGAATAAAAGCAAGTTCAATTTTAATTAAAATAAAACAAATTCATTTTATTTAGCTTACAAAACAATCAACAAATTTTCTCAAGTCACCTAGAGCTAACGAAAGCATCAACATGGACCTACTTATAAATATAAAAGTAAACTGACAGATGTGTGGGGTATAGATAGAAAGTCTAAATCAGGAAAGGATCCAAACCAACGTGCAGAGAGGAAATTCTGCTACATGAATGAGTGCTGAGTCAGATGGATGGTGAGCAGGTATGTGAGTTTCAGCATCTGAAATGGAAGATGGCGGGTGACGAAGGGCAGAGCAGCAGGAGGCTGTACCCCAAGTGACCAGCTGAGTAGCTGGTCAATGAATTAACAAATGTGGGAAGTCATAGGATTCAGAGTATAGCCTTCATTTGAGGGGAAATAAAAGTGTATGTTTTGAAAATAGAGGGAAAAAAAAAAAAACTGTTGGCCCCTTTCCCACAAGGGATCGGTATATAAAATACAGTAAATACAGTTAGGCATGTAAACTAGTAAATTGTCATCATTCATAGTCTTTTGCCAGTTTATGAATAAAAATGATGGCCCATGAATATTGTAGTATAAGATTATTTCTTCATTTTACCCATATTCATTTGATGACTATTTTCCTTTCCTTATCATTTTTGATTGTTTTGTGTATGTAATTAAAATACCCTGTTGGGTATTATGAGCAACATTCATTAGTAAGTTGGGTTAACTATAGGGAAGAGCTAGTTAATGTTAAAGGAAGCCGTCATAAAGTGATTCTAGAGAAAATGCCCATGCTGTACAACATTGGCTGGTTTATAAGGAATAAAATTGAGCAAATAATTTTTCCTATATAAATTAATTTTGGAAAAAAAACCACTTTATGTTGAGGAGGTACTGATACTTGCCAAAAAATGCAAAGGAAAACTAATGTTTACATTTGGGTTGCAGGTAAATTTATTTTCATACATTAAATGTAGCTCATGGAATTCTTTTTTATTTTTACATTAGGAAAGAAGTAAACAATTTGAGCACTACAAGCACAATCACATTCTTACTACATAAAAAAGAAAAAAAATCAATCTGGTAAATTACATAAAGAGAACATGTTTCTTTGTAGCTTTTCATTATTTTTACCCAAGATCTGAATAGGCAAGTTTTCTTTTTAATAGACGCTTTTGCTTCACTCCTAGCTCTAGCTTTCTCACATAATTTATACCAATCACACTGTCAATTATCTTTATCTTATCAACAACAGACATTTGGTGAATCAGAGAAAAGAAGAACCAAAAGCCTACAAAAATTCTAAAATTAATCTGCTCTGTGTACTTTCTGAAATTTTAATTTTGAGAAATAAGCAAACCCCATATTATTTCAAATGGCAACTTTTATTAATTTGCAGTTTGTAAATCACATTAAGTTCAAAATCAAGGTCTATGAAATCTGTGGTTTGGTAAGAAAAAATAAACTCAATAATCTGGTTATCAAAAGCAGAATGCTCAAAAATGATTTAGGAGAAAATCACTCAATATTTTAAAGATTGATCGAAAATGATAGATTTCAGTTTAGAGAAATGTTTCTTTTCAATGTAGGGGATTACAAAATGTATTGTTCGTAATTCATCTATTACACTTTTTGATGTTATTTTTCTTATGTATTTTAAGTTAGTTCCACTTAACTTTTTTGTATCTCTTTTATTGGAATTTTTTTCCTTCCCAGTGGATCGATATGTATCCCAAAGAGGGATCATGGAGATTCTAGTTGAGAACTGGACCCAATAAAATTTATCCCAGAGCAAGAAGAATGATTTAATATGGATACTAAGTCAAAGATAGAACGAGATGTTTAAGATAAGTGGTATAAAGTATTACAAATTCTATGAGGATAAATGCTATTATTTTGTTGAAATAATACAGTATTTTAAAAAAAAAACACAAATAATGGAACAATATTTAAAAATTCCAAAGAGATATAGGTAAACATATCTCTGAAAGACATCAAATGAAAAGTAAATGTTTCAGGGTAAATGAAGGGCAAGAAGATAATGGCTAGCAGGAGGGAAGGACAATATATGATGACAAGTTACAGTCATCACTTAAAGATGGCACATGAGATGTTTTCTTACCATCTTGCGTTCATGGTGGGTCCCATATGGGTCACTAACTGTCACTAATCAGGGAACAGGGTGAGTTCCACAGCATCACATGACATAGATTAAGGAAACTGTTTTATAGGGGAAGTGAAAACTTAAAAAGTGAGGGGCCAGTAAGAGGAAAAGGGGACATAGGTTCCCCATTCTTTCGTTTTCCTACAGATGTGCCACAGTCAGGGCAAGTTTGTATTCTAGTGACGGAATACTGTCTGCCACACCTTATCAGCCCCATGAGGCAAGGATGAGGGCAACCTTATCAGTAAACGGACAAAAAACTGGGTGCCAGCCAGTCTGGATTGGCATAGGACCTACATACAGAAATTTGGGGGGATGCCAATAGGCCAGCACCTGGAGACCCTGTGGTCTGCAAGAACTTGCCATCCCCTCTACTAGGGAGAGGAGGCCTGAGGCAGCTGAGCTCCCTGGGATAAGGGAACCACCAGTCCCAGTTAGTTTATTCTCTGGACAATCCAGAATAAACATCAGGGTCCCTTTTGAACTTTTTTGATCTTTGTATCACATATTGCTAGACTAGAATACATGGTCTTCTATGAATGACATCATGAAAAATGCAGTCTTACTGGGGGGCACTGCCTACAAGAAAAGTTCAGAAGAGAAAATAAAGATAAGTAAATAATATTAGTTTAAAAAGTTGTTGAATATTTTCTCCCGACTTAGGATATTATTTTCAGAAATTATAGAAGACTTATGTTGAAAAGCATTTGGAAAAAAAAATAATAATTAGAATGTAAATGCTTTGGAATGCCAAGGAGACTTCTTAGACTTGCTATGGACAGTAGAAAACACGTAGACTTTACAGCAAGTGAGTAAAACGAAGATAGGGTTATATTTGAAAGAGTAATAGACTATGCTTGATCTTCTGGACGGAGAAGAACAGGGGTGAAAAGATTATTTAGGATGCTGTTACAGTGATACTTCAAGTGCTTAGGACCCTGAACTGAGCTGGTGACAGAGTTAGTAAAAATGAATTGAGAGTTGCTTCAAAGAATAGGTCATTAAAATGTGATGACTCAATGGAAATAGATGATAAAGAGACTGATCAAGACTGGGCAACTAGAAGAAAATATAGTTTCAGTTAGGGATGTCAAATGTGGGTATCAGTTGTAGGCCAAAGATGGTAACTGAGTTTGTGGTGTGAAGGTGACATCCAAATGAAGCATGGGACTGGTGCATTTGGCTAAGACTGAGTGGTAAGTTAGATAATTACTAACCTATACTCTGCCTAATTAGTTATTGTACTTAAGACACAAACAAGAAGAGAAACATCATAAAAAGAAACAAAATTAAAATGATGCATTATTAGATAATTGTTATATTCCCAAGAATATATAAAAACAATGTGTAAATATCTTGCAAAGGACAGTGACAACTTCAGGTGGATTTGGTTTAGAAAGTTTTAACTTCAGAATTATATGGAGATAAAGAATAATTCAAGGGCCACAGTGTTTGCAAACTTACAGTAGAGAACAACTTACTACAATACTTATAGTGACCTAATATATAGCAAGTAGAGGAAGATAAACCAACCAATCAATGAAAACAATAATAATAACAACTAATAGTTATTGGGCACTTGCAATGAGCCAAGTGTTTTCTAAGCACTTTACATGTATTCATTTTATTGATTATTGTAAAATCCTATTAGGTAGGTACTATTATTAATCTCATTTTACAGTTGAGGAAACTGGGGCAGAGTGAAAATCAATAACTTGTTCATGAGCACACACCTGTAAAAGAAATGAGAAGTTGTGAGTCAGAAAGAAGAGTGGCAATTCGTAAACCTCAAAACTAGTCATATTTGTAGAGAAAAAAAAATACGCTAAATTGTTACAAACCGCAGTTGAAAAGTTGCACTGAACCTCCGGATCTTAGAGAAGACAGGGACTTGAGCCACAACACAGTCCAAGTCCTCACTCAATGAAAAAATTCCTCTCACAGCTGCTCCGGCAGGTCATCCAGGCTCAGAGGGAATATTCCCAGCAAGAGGTACCTCCGTGCTTCTCCAAGAAGCCAATTCCAAAATTTTACAGAATTTCTCATTATACTGAATTCAGATCTCTATTTGTAAACTTCCACAGGTCTCGTTTTGCTTTGTTAAAGCTGATGTTTGTATAGCTCCTGTGGTGATTCCTCCTGGGTAACTGAGCATTTCAGAGCCTCTTCTTATTCAATCACAACATGTAATGGGTTGAAATTGTGCCAACCAAAAAGCCGTGTTGAAGTCCTTATTTCCAGTACCTGTGAACATGGCCTTATTTGAAAATGTGTTCTTTGCAGATGGAATTAATGATCTCAAAATGAAATCTTTATGGATTTAGGGTGGGGTCTAAATCTAATGACTGGTGTCTTTATCAGAGGAAGGCAAGGGAGATTTGAGACCCAGAGGAGGCCAAGTGAAGTGGAGACAGATTGGAGTTATGCAACCCAAATCCAAGGAAGGCCTGGGGCCACCAGAAGCTCCAAGAGGCAGGGGGTTCCTCCCTAGAGCCATCAGAGAGAGCAGGACCTTGTTGACACCTTGACTTCAGACTTACAGCCTCCAGAATTAGGAGAGAATAAATTTTTGTTGGTCTAAGCCACCTAGTTTTTGGTACTTTGTTCTGGAAGCCTAGGAAACTAGACACAGCAGGTAGGCGTAACCATTCCCATTTCACAGGTGGGCAATCCAAGGGTGAGAAAGTTTAAGTGATATAAGCACAGGAGATTATGACTCTGAGTGTATGGGTAACTGTACACAGGATGGATATTCAATTCCCAGTGCAGCTTCTCCCCAAATTCTATTCTCAACCACCCCGTAGAGCAAAGATAAGCATCTTCCTATTTTCAAATGAGAGGGCCCTAAAAGCTTGGACTTAGTTTTAAAATCAATCCCTATTTATCTCAGGGTTTTTGCTTCTCTAGGCCAAGTATTTTTGGTTTCCTCAATTGCTTCTTGCAAGGCAGTTATCAGATCCCATTTTACTCTAATGGCACTTCCCGGAACTCTCTAGGTTAGCTACACTTAAATGTTAGGTTAGAATTGGAAATAATTTTCTGTATGTTGTATTACATTGAACCATTATCTCCTCTGATCCAAATTCTTTATTTTTACAATTATCGTTGATGGCATTAATTGTTAAAAATAAACTTTTACATTAGGAAATAATGTGTTCTCACTGTGTAATAGTGTTAGACTACAAAAAGGAGTAATAATATAAATGATTATTCCACTGATCAGTTAATACTCTGTATTAATATATCTTCTGATTTATTTTCTATGAATATTTTTTACAATAGTTGCATTTGTACTAGATTGATTTTTGTGAGTTCTGCTTTTCTTCCTTAGCACTGATAACATCAGGATTTTATAGAGACCATAAACTTCTTTGGGTGCATGATTTTAATTGCTAAATGATATTCTATTGATTATTCATCTTCATTTTGTCAGTACTTTAGTATTCATCTTTTTAGAGCAGTCCTAAATTAATTATAAATGATTTGGTGACTAATATTTTTGTAAATATTTCATTTTTTTTCATATTTTAAATTGCTTTTAAGGAAAACTTCAGAAGTGGGATTCTGGCTTGAAAAGTATAAACCCTTTCAAGTCTCTCTCTCTCTCTCTCTTTCTCCCCACCTCTCCTCCTCCTCCCACCCCCCTCATATTTTTATTTGAATTTGGTAAGTCTCTTACACAAAAGAATTTTATAATGCCTTATTTTCCTAGAAACAATTTATGAAAATGACCTTTTAAATCACATGCTTTCCAACTAGGCAACCATTAACATTGCTGTGTAGGTTCTGTTTTTGTTTAACAGTGTTTTTATACCATTGAACTTGGTTCATATTGATTTTCTCATCAGCTAAAACTGCTAATTTTCTTTAAGAGTCTGATCTCTTCCTTTCTATACCTGTGCAATTTTATTTTTAGAAAAATCTGGCTGCAATGTGTTACTTCATTTTCTTCAAGCATTTCCTCTTCAAGTAATTTCATTACTCTATACCTTGTTCAAATTATTCCATCTGCCTGAAAACTCTGTTATCACTAAAAAAATCTTATTATACAACGTCCTTTTCAAAGAGCACCTTCTCTGTGAATCCTTCTTTCAAATCCCAGGTAAATCCCTTCCATCTTTGCTTTTTTTCCTCATTGTATAGATCACCACTGCAGATTTCTTCATGTTGCATTTTAGCTAGTCATGTTTATATCTAGACTGGAGACTCCTTGAAGAATGGAATCACAGGTATTCATCTTCCAATAACAAGCACCTAACATATGGCACATAGAGATGCTTAAGACAAATGTGTTGAATGAATGAATAATATCATCATTTCCTTGAAACCCAACTCTCAGAAACTAGTTTTGACTGATAGAGGCTATCACAGAAGGGAGCTCAGTAGGTCTGAAAGAATAACCAAGCTTTCCTGAATTATCATCATAAATCTTATCTTGAATGTTTCAATGTATTTATCCCAAAATAATGTTGAATGGGGAATAGACTACCCAAAGAGAAAATGAGGAAGAAAATCAGGTTAAAGCCATTTTGTGGAATGTCTGTATACCATGCTAAGTGGGTTGTTATGCCATCAATAGTTTTGAAATGCCGTGGACAAGTATAAAATGCTACATGCCATTTTTTAAGAGGCATTGATGATACTTTCCTGACTCAGTCCTGTTTATGTATTGCCAGAGGCAACAGCATACTTAGAATTCTTATTTATGATAATAGATAGAAAAGAAGAAAAGAAAAGAGGGTGGAAATTAAATGTATCAGATAGGCAGGTTTTCATAAGAACCATTTGTAAAAGGCATGAACTGTGAGTGCCATTCTTAATTTTGTGGTGTTTATTGACTTGATGGATGTGAACGGCTGTTCTGAAATACCGAAAGATATAAAACGGAATGTGAATCTGCCTGGCAACATGGGACACAACTCCCAGGAATGAGCCTGGCCCTGGCATCAAGGGATTGAAAATGGCTTCTTGACCAAAAGGGGGAAAAGAAAGTAACAAATTAAGGTAACAGTGCCTAAAAGATTTCAAATAGAGTCAAGAGGCTCTCCTGCAGGTTTCTCTTATGCAAGCTCCAGCTAGATATCCCACATGGCCACAGTATGCCTAGCCCCAACCAACAGTAGCCCTGAAATACCTAGGTCCTTATCTTAGATCTATAAAAGTTTCACTTATTAACTTTATCTCTCAGAAACGTAAATTCATCAGAGTGTTCCTATGCTCGACAAGGCCTAAAACCCAGAAGCAACATCCTTGTTAAGAGCAACAATCAGATGCAGCCCCCTTCCCCATACTGTCGACACCCCCTTTCAATATGAACAAGTTAAGGTGCTCACTGCCTAGACACCCTTGAAGATTGAGAAAGTGATTAAATGAGAGGAAGGGGTAGCAACAAACAAGATAGGATTTTACAAAGGATTATGTATACTGAATCTTTATATGAATTTTTTTTAGATGCTAGGGTATTAGAATAGCTAGAAGGAAATAACTGAAAAGGTGGAACATAACATTCTTTGAAATTTGCTCTATAGCTACTCGTTAAATTGTAATTTGAAAGTTACCAGCTTTCTATATATGTTTTATATTTTGCAATAAGGAAAGAACAGAAACTGTGGAACTGTAACCATAACATTCTTTGAAATTACCTATATAACTACTTGTTAAATTGTACTTTGAAAGTTATCACCTTTCTATATATATGTTATGTATTACAATAAGGAAATAACTGAAATTGTGGAGTCACCCATAACATTCTTTGAAATTTGCTCTCTAATACTTGTTAAATCATACTTTTAAAGTTGTCACTGTTACTTACGTATGTTAAATTTCACAATAAAAAAAGTGTAAAAAAACTGAATGAGATAAGGATCCCCAAAATAGATGGGAGAGGAAAATCAGTGGATCAAAGACCTACCCAATGTTTTATTTATGTAGCATCTAAGAGTCTATTGTTTTATCATTGCACCATAAACTATCTATACATTCCCACTCTTCACTCACTAACCACAAACCTCAGAACATTTAAGAACGTTTCATACCAAAAAATACAGAACACAGCTGATTTTAAAGGTTAATTAACATGAAAGCCAGCTGTGAAACAAAGGATTGTAGTTGCTTTGAGAACAACATGCGAAAGAATGGGTAGAAATTTTAATCATTCTATCAATAAATCTCCAATTTACATTACTAAATTCTTTACATTACTCTAACATTATCATTGAAAGAATTAGTGACTTGTTACTTAATACCTACCAAGTTAAGAAAATAATCAGGTAAGTGTTAAGTGTACATGGTAGGAGTTACAAAAAAGAGGAGATATTATCTCTACCCCAGAGATATGATCTCTACTGTACTCCTCACCAGGAGATGTCTTTGTTTAGATCCCCAAAATGCTCCCACTGATAAAAACCAGCAAAAATGTCATTTTCCCAGTTTGCATGGAAAAAAATGAATTAATTAATAGCATTTCCCCAATTTTAAATTCTTTGCCTAAATTCTTAAAGTTTTGATATCCAAAAACTTCTATCTAACAATTAGAATTAAATGTAAGATATTACATGAGTTAGCCCAAAATTATCTATCAGGTTATTTTAAGAGTAGTGTATTTGTATCTCGTGATCCCTTCAAAGAGCATAACAACTCATGGGGCCTTGCTCCTGAACTTAAAAGTGACTGTATCAGATGGTGTGGTTAACCTAAGAAGACTGTATTTATCTTTGAACAAGACAGATGACTTGTTACTCTTTTATAATCCATCTGCCAGTTATTAGTGATGCACTTTCCTTGCCTCATATGTTTGTGAGAGAAACTGATTTTCATTTTTTAGAGGAAGATTAACTCGTGAACTTCATTATGTTGCCAATGCAGGAGCAAACATGCTTATTGGGTAAAGAATCTCTTGCTTGGTATATCGACATAATTTGGTTCTTCACCCCAATTGATATTCTATTCTGAAAGGCTACTTAGAGTTTAGCAGTTCTACCCATGCATTTGACATTTGGGAAGCAGACTAAAGGAGTGAGGAGTTCTGGTGATTTTGGTTCCAAAGCTCCAAGTATGTACAAGCCAGGAGCATCTCAGTGGTGGTGCTGATGTTGATCATGAAGTTGATGCTGCTGCTGCTGCTGCTTTTCTGCAGAGAGCAAAAAGGATTAAAATGGCTTTGCTAATGTGTGTGTATATGCATGCATACACACAAACACCTTCACACACTTTCCTCACATTGTATTCTTAGAAAATTTAAACATGTAATTTTTTCTTTAAACAGGAAGATTCTAAATAAAGAATATAATTTTTTCAAGAAATATTTTTATAAGAAACCCACAATTTATATTTTTTTTCACAAAAATTCTAATGCCTGGTGTGTCCTTCCAAAGTTATACTGAATTCACCAGTGTAATTCAGCCCATTCAGATAGGCTACAATGTCTCACAGAAGGAATGAGGTGAGAATAGGATATGCGAAGCCTGGGGCTGGCCAGAAATTCTGACTTGTCCAGATGCAGCATTAAGTTCAGATGAGATCAGTAGCCACATCAAGAGAGTCAAAAAATGTAGACAGAGAAGAGAGATGACACAGATGAGAAGTGCAAACTGGGAAAATGACATTTTGCTGGTTTTTATCAGTGGGAGCATTTTGGGGATCTAAACAAAGACATCTCCTGGTGAGGAGTACAGTAGAGATCATATCTCTGGGGTAGAGATAATATCTCCTCTTTTTTGTAACTCCTACCATGTATACTTAACACCTGCTTATTTTCTTAACTTGGTAGGTATTAAGTAACAAGTCACTAATTCTTTCAATGATAATGTTAGAGTAATAATGTTAAGACACATAGTAACAAATGACTGCTGCTCTTCAGGTCTAGGACCACAGATGCTAGCAGTTGGGAGTTAGGAATTCAGGCTAGAAGACTAGAAAACTAAGGATGGGTAACCTCCCTGGCCAAATCCCATTGTTAGTGAAAAGCTGTAACCTCTGCCTTCTCTGAGTTAGCAATTGGGCAGCTGAACTTAACTAGAGAGAATTCACAAAACCTGCGACCTGTATCTTAAGGGAACCCCAAGGCAGGGAACCCCACTCTGTTTCCCTTGTGAATTTGCTTTTTTTACACTGTGAAATGATTATATTTTCTTCTCTCTTCTCTGAACTCTTTTCTTTATTGTTAAGAAAAGGAAAGCAATCAGGAGAGAATATTCTCATTTCTCAACATCAAGTCTACCAACCCATCTGCATCTATGCTGATGTATTTTACTTTCCTCTTAACCTGGGTGACCAAACCTTGATTACCAGCTCCTCCACTTGGGCTCTAGTTCTCCACTTTTTTGCCAACCAAGTTGCATTTTTCCATCTTCCTCCTGTATCATTCATTTTCCATATATTAACATATTTTGTAATAGCCTCCATTAAAAAGTTCCTTGATCGCACATTTCTCTCTAGTATAGCCCCATTTCTGTACTTCTGTTTATAGAAAACTTGTTTTGAAAAATTTCCTATGTAATTGCTTTCATTCCCTCATTGTTTCCTTTCTTCATCATTTCTTCTGCCATTAATCTCAAGTGATGTTTTCCCCATCCATTGAGATCATTCTCATCAGTCACCTATGACTTGTATCTTGCCAAATCCAAAGGTGTGTCCTCTGTTCTTATTTTATTGAACTTCTGAGAAACCTTTGACCCAGTTGATTATTCCCTCCTTATTGGAATGCTTCTAAATGGTTGTTTATTTGTGCAATTGTTTGCTTATGTATTATCTTTCTCCATCACTAGACTATGAGAGCAAGTACTGTATTGTGCAATCCTTGGTCGTAGTCTTATTTAACTGTTGTTTGAAACAGTACCTGGCAGCCACAGATTTGAGTAGCAGGCATATGAAGTCATAAGCACTGCAGAGTTTATTAATAAGACAAAGATTTTAGAAGTCAAAGACTTCTTTTTGCTACTCTGTCCAGAGCCATAACAGTTTTATCAGTTTAAATGATATTTGAGCCCCACAGGGAGAGGCACTTTGATAATTGAGTTTTGGAATCTGTTCACTTCCATTTGTAATGCAGCCATCTATATGTTCACTGAACTACAGTTAGGGTGAACTCTCCCAGTTGACTCAGGATAAGTAAGTGTATTCACAGAAGCCATTTATCATGATTAACATCTCAAGGAAACACAAGACTAAGTCTCAGCTGCTTTTGAGAAAAAACAAACAAACAAAAAAGACCTATATTCTTGGGCTCATTTGATAGACAACACTCCTTAGATGCAGTGGTCTCTCTTCATGCTGAGATAAGTATCAAAAAGAAGTGGAATGTGCAAGATGTTCAATTACTCCCTCCTCCCTGCTGCCCCCAGCTCATTGCAAAGGGCTCCATCCAGCTATTGACCTAAATTGAGGTCTAGGCTGCAGCCAAGGAATCTATTTTTACCAGAGTAAACTGACATCCAAACTGGGGTGCCTTTTTTTTTTTTTTTTTTTTTTTTACTTTTAATTATTTATCCCCCAGATAATAAGTAAACCAACACACCAGAAATACACCAAAATAATGAGCCCCTCCAAATTCCAACCCTGTTTCTTTCCTTTGAACAAGAAGAAAACAAAATGTTGGGAAAAGCACAAGACAGCTTAGAGAAGGTGGCACATTTGGTTTCCACAAGTTTTAGTGAAAGAGTTTGGCAGTTCAACCACATGGTACTTCTTTTTCTGCAGATAAAAATGTTGACCTTACAGCCCAAAAGTCTGTCAATGGGTGCATGGATAAAAGAAGTGTGGTCTATACATACAGTAGAATAGCATTCAGCCTACAAAGAAATGAAGTACGGATACCATGCTACAACAGGGATGAACCTCCAAAAGTGAAAGAAGTCAGGCACAAAAGGTCACATATTGCATGATTCCATTTACATGAAACATTCAGAGTTGATAAATTCGTAGGGTCAGAAAGCAGATTGGTGGTTCCCAGAAACCGGGGAGAGAATGCTTAAAAAGGTATAGGGTTTTACTTTGGAGTGCTCGAAATGTTTTGGAAATAGATGGAAGTGGTGGTTGCACAACATGGTGAATGTACTAAAGGTATAGGGTTTTACTTTGGAGTGCTCGAAATGTTTTGGAAATAGATGGAAGTGGTGGTTGCACAACATGGTGAATGTACTAAATGCCAGTGAATTGTTCACTTTAAAATAGTTAATTTTATGTAATGTGAATTTCACCCCAATAAATTATGTTTTTTTAAATGTTGGCCTTTAGTATCAAGGCTGTGGAATGGGTTGGTGGTGGTCTGAGATTTTTGAAGTTGTTTTGTTTAAGAAATTCATCTTAATGGAGTTTGAATAAGATGTGTGGTTATATATGTTTAAGCGTAAGATTTGTCCTGGCATTAATGAACAACCTAGGCCATTAAATAAAAATGCTGGGATGTTTAAGGGGTGATTTTCCCAAGAAAATCAGTCAAAACAGGAACAAACTGAACTTGAATAACTAGAACATATAATCATTTATTTGGTTTATTAGTTCTATTCTCTTTTTGTTTTAATTAATTAATCAACATTTATTGAAAACCTATGGACTCTGCTGAATTGTTCTTGAGGGGGCTTCACTTTACTTCATGTATAGAACAGGTATGTTGGGAATATACAGATTTTTAAACAACATATTTGGAATGTGGTCCGTGACCAGAGCATAGTTGTCCCATTTTCCTCCACTTCATGGGCAGTTATCTTTGAAAAGTAAAAATTTTCTAGGACTGGAGGATCTTTTGAATATTAAAGAAATACTCCATCCTTAAGGTTACTTACTATTTTACTCACTAACGTAGGAAATACAGTGGACTCAGACATTTCACAAGCTCTTTTTTTTAATTGAACAGAAACTTTTTATTCTGTTAACCAGAAAATTCAAGGATCAGAACCATAATTTTGATTGTACTTAGTGACAGCAAGCTTTTCACACGTGGTATCCGTGTGTGCTGAGGACAGGCCCGGCAGTGAGGAGAGCACTCTAAGAACCTTCAGGAAGTTTCCGGTATTGGGCTGAATAAAGGGACTAGGGTGGAGAGAAGATGTGGCAACATAAATGTTCCCATCCAGGGAGCAACATGAGTGGCAGAGCAGAGGGAATCTGGGGCTTGTGGAGGTGAATGCCTCTAGATTTTTCCTGCGAATTGTCTTGCCTTGGCAGTAACTGAGAAGCTGGGAGCAAAATGGAATAAGGAGTCCTTGTGGCTAAAACTGGGAATGAAGGAAAGAAAATAGTGTGATTGTTCTCTCTGAAAGGCCAGTTGGTATCTTTCCATCTAAAAGGATTTCTCTGGCCGACTTGATTTATTCTCCAGATGGTTTTGACGCTCCAAAAAGTGGGCCAGTTCCTCATCTTGATGAAAAATATGTCTGTTTTCAATAAAGGGGAAAGGGACAAAATCCTTTTTAAACTTTAGTTCTAGAAGACTCTAAAAGAACCAAATTTTTTTTTCTTTTACTTTCCTCACATCTTGTATGTGATGGCAGATTTATTTCAAAATTGTGAGGGAAAATAAGCAGAGTTTGGAAAGAATGAAGCAGTCTGTTTATTCTGTCCATTCATGAGCAGTGTTGCATTAAGAGCTCTGGACTCAGGCTGTACATCATGGGATGCCCGCGGGATTCGCTGGTGGGAAGTTACGGGAGACATTCTTTTAATTACTTTAACACTGCGTCCATAGCTAGTCTGTTGTGTGTCATCACACATCAAAAGCATTAATCTTGGAGAAAAACATTATAAAGAATTTTTCTAATGCTTGAGCATTGAAAGAAGAAGAAAAACTACAAATCGAGTCTTTTAGAACTACTGACATCTTAGCGATAACAAAACACTTTGTCTCAGAGATGAGCAACATAAGACTAAAAATATTAGAGGACCTGCCCAAACGCTGGACTAGTTGATGATGAAGCCA
This sequence comes from Choloepus didactylus, assembly GCF_015220235.1. Lineage (NCBI taxonomy): Eukaryota > Metazoa > Chordata > Mammalia > Pilosa > Megalonychidae > Choloepus > Choloepus didactylus. The sequence goes on along the minus strand of NC_051322.1, from coordinate 27,725,182 downwards.
ATCCTCAGTCTCTTGACTCGACAGCTAGTACCATGTCCCTCCTGTTACGAAAAGTATAGACAAGTTAGAGAAATAAGAATAAGAAACCAAAATCACCTCCATTTTTCCACTTTCCCCTTAAACATGTGTTTCTTTAAAGTAGTTTAGCTTTTTGACTAAGGGATTTACTGTGTTAATTTTTATAAGAAGTTTCTAAGGGTTGTTCTTTTTGTAAAGGGAGCATGGTGTCGCAATGAGAATGGATTTTGCATTCAGACTGACATAGAATCATATATTAACTTAAACTGTCCAGCTGTGTGATATTGGCCAACTTACCCTTCTTATTTCCTGGCTTCCTCAGTTTTAAAATAGGCATGACTCTACCTAACTCTTACATTTCTTGTAAAGATTAAATTATAGTATGCATGTGTCTGCTAAATTATTGCTTTTATTGTTGATAATAAAATAAAACAACTCATTTGTTTAAAATTTTCCCTAAATTTTGTATTTCATGTAAACTAGATTTTCACATTTCATCTTTGTTTAAAATGCTTGCACTAGTGTGCAGAAAACCTGCATTTTGACATGTGGAAGTAGAGAAGAACAGCTTAGGTTTATTTGCCCTTTTTTGTTCCACTTTTAGTTTTATAAAATTATAATGTATAATATTATAACTTACTTTTTTAAAAATTTGGTGAAAATAGATACCTATAGTACAGTGCTCCAAAGGAGCGCCTCTGCCTTTGAAGTCTTGCAATTTCTGTTAAAGTTTCAACAGTTGAATTCCTGATCCATGCAAAATAGGCTCATAATTGCCATTTTGAAGTTTTTATCACTAGTTTGTAGATGATTTGTACTAAGTTGTACAACACAATAGCAAACGATATTTTGCCCATTCATTCTGGCATAGATCATCTGTTTTCTTTCCAAAAGCATTGGAATGCCATTTATCATAAGAGACAGGTGTTAGCAAGGTGTTGCAAGAGCAGTAAGGGCAAAGAGGCAGAATTAGGTGTCCACATTGCTTCTGCCTAGGAAAACAAGTTCTACTTTGTGCTCAAAGAGAAAATTTAGCTTTGCCTTGCTGTATGGTGGTCCTTATACCTGGAACAACTTCTTCCTTCCAATCTGACAACACGCTCCTTTCTTCACCTGTAAAGCATCCGCAAATCCAAACTCATGCCACATCTTTTCCAGATGATCTCGGTGGCTAGGAAGGTCTTTCCTGGCATCATCCAGACAACAATGTTAGCATGTGTCCTTTCTCAGATTTCCAGAATATGGACCAAAACGTGAGAAAAGTACAAAACCAAACTATACAACCAAATTGTTGTGTTAATTGTATGAAATGATTAACCTGGTATCTCTGAGAGAAAAAAGGATACTGAGATTTTCCGTGTACCATGTCACTGATACCTTCACAGAATATGCCAGAATTTTTAAGATCAAGAATTGCCACGATTTGAACCATTCATCATGGAATGTCATATAATTTTGTATCAGTGAACAGTGATACCTTGAAACATTTTAGGACCTTATCCTTGGGTAATGGTGGGGTCGGAGGGGATGGGTAACATTGAAAATTTGTGGCATATTGTTTCAATTCTTTTTATGGGAAGGTCTTTGCCCTTTGAAGGCAACTTCTTCAACATGTTTGATGAATATATATTATGGTCATTTTGGGTAATGTGTTTTTTCATTTTCTAAAGATGAGGTAATTCTATAACATGATGAATCTGATTTTTTTGTGTGGTTAATCATTTATTTGAATGGCAGTATAACTGTGCTAACCTTTCCAAGGTTTTTCTTTCTTTCTTTCTTTCTTTTTTTTTTTTTAGGCCAGAGTGAATGTGAATATATATGCAATAAAATATATCACTATCAGTGGTCAGTCAAGCACACTCAGCTGGGGTCTGGAAGGAGAGACTATTTAATCTCTGGCTGAGAAGACTTAATGAGTTTATATAGGCCCTTTAAATTCATTTAACTCAAATATTTAGTATTTAAATTCCTTCTAGATGAGAGGTTCCTTGCCCTAATTGATTATCAGAATCACCTAGTGAAAACCTTTATTAGCTACATATTCCTGAGCTCCACCTTTGGAGTCAGGCAGGAAATGACATCTTAAAATGCTTCAGATGATTTTGATACTATTTTCAAATAATAAGAAGCATTATTTTGTGAGCTTGAATTTGGGACATGTAGCCCTAGAGATTTTGTAAGCCATGCCCCTAGAACCTTTTCTAACTGGTAACCCAAAGTAAGTTTAAGTACCTCTAATACTGCAAAATTATTACTTCCCTACCTACTGCATACTGTTTTGAATAGGCCAAACTGCAACAAAGATCCTAATATTGAATGAAAATATGATTCTCTACCCACAGATCTTAATTCTATTATTTGGAGCTATTGAGGATAAATGTATTTCTTAGTTCACACAATAGGTCTTCAACTATTGTAAGGCAGTATCAGCACTCCCTTTTAGTTATTTCTCTTCTGGAAAATATCCAAGTTCTTTCAGTCATTCTTCATGTGACTTTAAAAAAAAATATTTTTAAATACTTGCAAACTTACAGGACAGTTAAAAAAATAATACCCCATCCAGAGAACTTCAACATAGCCCTATCTGCCCAGATATTCAGATCCAGCAATTTTAACATGTTGACACACTTGCCATGTCATTCTGTCTACCTATCCATCCATCCAACCATCCATCCATCCATCTATCTATCCATCCAATTTATCCATCCATACACTCATCCATCTGTCTATGTTTCTGTCTGTCTGCCTGTCTATGTATTTATCAATACATATTCTGAACACTTTAGTGTAACTCGTACACATCATGCTCCTTGAACACTTAATACTGCCATGTACTTTTCCTAAGTACAAGGATATTCATTTATGTAATCACCTTAAGTGCAGTGATTAAGATCAAGAAATTTAACATTGATATAAAGCTCCCAGTCCATATTCCAATTACTTCTTATGTCCCAATGATGTACTTTTGAGCCTTTTCTCCTCCCTTGTTAGATCTGATCCAGTAACATGTATTGCATTCAATTGCCATTGTTTCTTTAGTTGCTCTTTCTTCTTTTTTTGTTTAACAATGACTGTGGGAATATATATACACACATACATAATACATACATACAACATAAACATTCCCATCTCTTCCACTCCTAAGCATACTGGGACCAGTCACATACACAATGTTGCCTTGTCTATTTTGGGGCACCATGGTTAGATGCATATATATTTATTATTGTTATTTCTTCCTGGTGGATTGCCCCTTTTTGGTAATATATGAATTCCTTCTTTGTCTCATAACAGTTTTGCATTTTAAGTCCTCTTTTGTCTGATATTAATATAGCTACTCCAGCTTTTTTTGTCTGGAACATCTTTTTACAAACTTTCACTTTCAACCTATTTGTGTCCTTGAGTCTAAGGTGAGTCTCTTGAAGACAGCATATAGATAGATAATACTTTTTTTTTCCATTTTGCTAATCGGTGTCTTTTGATTGGGGAGTTTAATCCATTAACATTCAACGTTATTACTCTAAAGGCAATGCTTACTTCAACCATTTTATCCTTTGGTTTTTTTTTTTTTTTTTTTTTTTTAAATTTTATTTTGAAATAAATTCAAAGTTATAGGAACAGTTGCAAAAACAATACAAACCCCATACACAGAACTCCAGCATTCCCTGCCCCCCCGATACCCCAATCCACTAACTTTAACATGTTGTCACACCGCTATTTCTTTCCCTCCCTCCTTCCCTCCCTCTCTCCCTCTCTCCCTATCTATCATCCATCATCTATTGCTCTGTCTTCTGAATATGAGAGCTAGCTGCACACATCCTTGAACAAACACTATAATTCACATATACAATTCCCATGAACAAGAACATTCTTTTATGCAATCCCATTAAGCGCAGCTAAGAAGTACAAGAGATTCAACAATGATATAATGCTTACATTCTATATTTCCTTTTCCTTATGTCTCAGCTGTGTCCCTTTGAGCCTCCTGTCCTCCATCCTCAGATCCCATCCAGGGTCATCCTTCGCATTCAATTGTCATCTATTTAGACTGTCTTTTTGTTTTTTTTCCTCAATTGTGGAAACATATATACAGCCTAAATCTTCCCATTCCACCCCCTCCCTAGCATTCCATTAGTGGGATTAATCATATTTAGAATGTTGTAATGCTATCACCTTCCCACCATCCATTACTAGAAATTTCCCTTCACCTCAAACAGCAACCCTACACTCATTTCTTAACTCCCCATTGCCCCTTCCCCCATTTCTCTTGACCCATACTCTACTTTTCATCTCTATGGTCATATTCTCTGATAATTTCTTTGTATTTACTGTGGGGCTTAAAATTAAACTCTTAAATCCATATCAATCTTGTTTTTCTTTGATACCAGCTTAATTTCAATAGGATACATAAACTATGTACCTATTCTCCTCCATTCCCCCACCTTTATATAGTTCTTGTCAAAACTTACATATTTTACATTGAGTTCAAAACCACTCATTTGTCCTTAGAGTTTGTGTATTTTATATCATGTAGGAAGTAAATAGTGGAGTTACAATTCAAAAATTATTGACTTCTATTTGTATTCCATTGTGGTCAGAGACTGTGCTTTGAATATGTTCAGTTTTTTGTTTTTTTGTTTTTTTAATTTATTGAGGCTTGTTTTATGTCTCAGCATATGGTCCATTCTGGAGAAAGATCCATGATCACTAGAGAAAAATGAGTGTCCTGGTGATTTGGGATGTAAGGTTCTACATATGTCTGTTAAAATTCTCTATATCTCTTTCTCCTTTCTGTTTCTCTGTCGGTAGGGCTCCCTTAAGTATCTGAAGTAGGGCAGGTCTTTTATTGGCAAACTCTCTCAGCATTTGTTTCTCTGTGAAAAATTTAAGCTCTCCCTCAAATTTGAAGGAGAGTTTTGCTGGATAAAGTATTCTTGGTTGGAAATTTTTCTCTCTCAGAGTTTTAAATATGTCATGCCACTGCCTTCTCGCCTCCATGGTGGTTGCTGAAGTCTTATGTTGTTTCCTTTGTATGTGGTGAATTGTTTTTCTCTTGCTGCTTTTAGTACTTGCTCCTTCTCTTCACTATTTGACAGTCTGATCAGAATATGTCTTGGAGTGGGTTTATTTGGATTTATTCTATTTGGAGTTTGCTGGGCATTTATGCTTTGTGTATTTATATTGTGTAGAAGGTTTGGGAAGTTTTCTCCCAACAATTTCTTTGAATACTCTTTCTAGACCTTTACCCTTCTCCTCCCCTTCTGGGACACCAATGAGTCTTAACTTTGGACGTTTTATTTTATCTGTCGTATCCCTGAGATCCTTTTCAATTTTTTCAATTTTTTTTTCCCATTCTTTCTTTTGTTCTTTCATTTTCTGTTCTGTGGACCTCCAGGACACTGAGTCATTGTTCAGCTTCCTCTAATCTTGTATTATGAGTATCCAGAGTCTTTTTAATTTGGCCAACAATTTCTTTTATTTCCATAAGATCATCTATTTTTTTATTTACTCTTGCAATTTCTTCTTTATGCTCCTCTAGGGTCTTCTTGTCCCTTTTATCCTGTTCCATGGTCTTCTTCATGTCTTTTATATCCTGTGCCATGTTTTTGTTCCGCGATTGTAATTGTTTGATTAATTGTGCCAAATACTGTGTCTCTTCTGATATTTTGATTTGGATGTTTGGGATCGGGTTCTCCATATCGTCTGGTTTTATCATATGCATTAAGATTTTCTGTTTTTTTTTTGGCCTCTTGGCATTTGCTTTGCTTGATAGGTTTCTTTCAAGTTGTTAAAAAAAAAAAATACCAATCTAATTTTTCAGAAATACAAGTTGGTGGCGTACACTTTCTCCAACTAACCTGCAGGTGGCGTCTGCGAGTCACCTATACCCCTCAAGTTAATTCTCCCTAACTCTGTCTCTGTGGTGTGTGGGGAAATTATTTTTGTGGGGTTCAGTTGGTGAACTCAGTTTGGGTTTGTTGTTGAAGCTGTCCACCCTGAACGTGGTGTGTGTGTCTGGGTGGTCAGGGAGTCAGGGCCGCTTTAATATTCAAATCTCCAAGGTGTTCACGGAGATTCAAGGCTGTTGCAAGACTCTAAGCCTTCATTTCAGTTTTGCCCCAGATTTTCTCTATCGTTGACCCACAAACCACTGGCATTGACATAGCATCCCTGGATTTTCCGAATGGCCCCCCTTCTCAGCTGTGATCTTCCAGGACCTCTGCTGAGGGAAGGCTGTGCTGTGTCACTAGTGTGTGTCGTCCCTCAAGGGAAGCCCCGGGCCACCAGGCCGTGCAGGGGCGCTCCCAGCCTGATGCAAAGATTAGCCTATAATTCTTGACTGGTGTGAGATCTGAATGAAAGGCAGGTGGTAGAGCTGGGCCCCACCCCTTTCCTATTAGAGAAGATAGACGCCTTAGGGGGATTTCATTAGCATTTCAATGGTCTCTCTCTGCCTGTGCCACACCCCTGTCTGTGTCACAGATCTGGGAACTGAAAATGGCTGAGGCTTTCTCCACTGAGTCAAAAAAGGAACAGAGCTAGTCCAAGGCGACCCTCCAGCTCTCCAAGGTCAGTCATCACCCAAAGCCTCTGTCTACTTGTTGAGGATTAGTACCTGTAGTGAGCAGTTCACACTCGCTAATTAAAACCCCAGTTGGAGCTCAGCTGAGCTATATTCGCTTGCTGGGAGAAAGCTTCTCTCTGGCACCACGAGGCTTTGTAGCTCAGGCTGTGGGGGGAGGGGTCTCCCGATTTGGAGCTGCAGTTTTTACTTACAGATTTTATGCTGTGATCTCGGGCATTCCTCCCAGTTCAGGTTGTGTATGATGAGTGGACGGTCATGTTTGTCCCCCTGCAGTTATTCCAGATTATTTACTAGTTGTTTCTGGTTTTTTTTAGTTGTTCCAGGGGGACTACTTAACTTCCACTCCTCTCTATTCTGCTATCTTAGATCCTGTCTGTCCTTCGGTTTTAAATGTCCTATCTCATTTTTTGTCTCTCTTTGTACCCTTTTAGTTACCCTTACTGATAATCTTTATTTCTACACTCTCCAAGCCTGTCTGCTGTCATTTCCTTTCAGTCTGCAGAAATCCCTTTACTTTTTCTTGTTGGGTAGGTCTCTTGTTGATGAACTCTCTCAAATTCTAATTGTCTCTGAATATTTTAAACTCTCCCTCATTTTTTGAAGGATGGTTTTGATGGATAAAGAATTCTTGGCTGGCAGTGTTTCCCTTTCAGTAACTTAAATATATCATACCACTGCCTTCTCACATCCATTGTTTCTGCTGAGAAATTGGCACTTAATCTTATTGCTTCCCTTGCATGTGACAAATCATGTTTCTCTTGATGCTCTCAGAATTCTCTCTCTGTTTTTGGTATTTGACATTCTGATTACACTGTCTCAGAATAGGTCTATTAGGAATTATTTTGCTTGGAATATGTTGCCCTTCGTGGACATTATATTTATATCTTTTATAAGAGTTGGAAAATTTTCACCCATTATTTCCTCAAATATTCTTTCTGCCCTTTTTCCCTTGTTTTCTCCTTCTGGGACTCCCATCACATTTATATTTGTGTGCTTCATGCTGTCATTAAATTCCCCGAAACCTGCTCAAATTCTTACATTATTTTCTCTATCTATTCTTCTGTCTGTAATATTTCAAATGTCCTATATTGCATTTGCTGGTTTTTTCTTTTGCCTGTTCAAATCTGCTGTTGTATGCCTCTAGGCAATTTTTAATCCCTTCTATTTTACTTTTAATTCCCATAAGTTCTGTTATCCTTCTTTTCACACTTTCAAATTCATCTTTATGCTCACCCAGTGTCTTCTTAATATCCTTTATTTTTTATCCATATTTTCCTTCATCTCCTTGATTTGATTTAGGTTATTTGTTTGAATATCTTTGATTAGTAGTTCCAAATTCTGTATCTCCTTCAACTTTTTAATTTGTTCCTTTCACTGGGCCATATTTTTCTTTTCTTTAGTGTGGTTTGTAATTTTTTGCTGATGTCTAGGCATCTGATTATCTTGATGAGTTTACTCTGAAAGTCAGTTTCTCTCTCTTGGCTATGGCTTTGTTGTTGATTGAGTTTGTGCTAAGGCTCTTCTTCATCAGTATTTCCCCACCAAAATAGGATCAGGGACCCATGAAGGGGGCACTGACCAGTTCCAAAGTGCCTTTGGGAAAGGTAAGGAAATACGCCTAAAGTCCTTTTCATCAGCTCCCCAAGTTTGCTCTTTCCTGCTCTGCCCAGCAGATGGTGCTCTTCAGCAAGGTGTCCCTACAGCCCTAAGAAGGCAGTGTGTTTTTAAAGGGTTGCTAGCTCTGTTCCATCAGGCATGGTAGCCCCTGTCTGTGGCAGGCTAAAACAGTGGGACCCAGCAGTCTAAATTCATGGACCATAAGTCATGATCTGCACTCAGCCATCCCCTCCCCCTCGATCTTGGGGAGGAGGGCTTCCATGTCCCTCTCTATCTGCAGCAGTCAGGCTAGCCAGGGCCTGGATCTGAGGCTGCTTGCTTTGAGAGTAGGGGATGGGCTGCAGCAGCCACAGGGATTGAGTTACTCAGTTTTTCACCACAGTGTTTCAGTCTCTTCATCCCACTCTTCCCTGGATGCCAAACAGTGTTCTCCTGGCCTCTAGAGCCCCAGAGCAGTTGTTTTTCTCCAGTCCACTAGCTACCCTTGGAGGAGGAATGAGCCCTGCAGCTCCCTACTCTGCCATCTTCCATGGAAGTTGCCTTGTTCTCTGGTTAATTAGATTTTTAAAAATATTTTCATGATTTGACCACTTCCCAGTCTGATCTGAATGATTATTTACCCGGAAACACAATAGTGAACACCAAGAAATATAACTTTACATTGGGGCCCACATTTTCTTTTCCCACATAAAACTATGCATCAGAGAAGTCTGTCACTCAGTATGCTGTCTGAGTTTTTCATTGTGCAACAACAGATTCAAGAGTGAGCTTACAGTAAGATCAATGCACAATTAGAAAAACCTTCATTCTAGTTGCATTGCTGGAATAACTTTTTAATTGGTGTTAGAACTATTGCTTACCTATCATCTCTAAAGTGAAGAAGATATCATGGCCCATCACTGAAGTCTGTTTAATCTCCAACATTGTACACATCTGTAAATTTGTGAAATGCCCCCAGAGAGATGCGGCAGTATAAATGATTTATATTATTGATTGACTTGGCAAGTGGAAGGGCTGAGCTCAGAAATAAAAAAGGCTATTCTTCCATTACAGTTTCACAATTTGTAGGACCTGTATTCCTCAGATCTCAAGAAATACATAAAGGTTTTGTAGCAGTTAAAATAGCACTTTAAAAAGCCTATGAGAAATTGTGCTCACGAGGCCATGTCTATGTATCTATACATCCAGGCATCCCTTCACCAAATATTTATTGATTGCTACTTTGGGCCAGATACTGTTCTAAATGTTGGGCATATAGTATGGAACATAGTACACAAAAACTCCGCCTTTATGGAGCTTTCCTTCCGGGGTTTTGGGGGAGAAGACCAATAATAAACATAATGATACAAAATATATTTTATGTTAAATAAGATGATAAGGTCAAAATTACTGCATTAAATGCTGTAGTGAGAAATAAAGCAGAAAATTACTGTGGGGATCTAGAGATAGAATTTCACGTATCTATTGTGGCCAGCGAAAATAGAGGATACCTGAGTGAAGATCTGTAGGAAGTAAAGTACAGGTCATAAAGATACCCAGTGGAAGGGCTCTGTCCCTGGCCCTCTTCTTTTTTGCTATCTTCAGACTGTCCATTGGAGATCTCATGCTGTGTCATGACTCTAAGTACCTGTATAAGCTGATGGCTCCCTAATTTAAATCTTCAGTTCAGACCCTTCTCCTTAACTTCAGATTTGTATATTAATTGCCCATACAACATCCCTCTCCCCTTAGATATTCAAATTCATCCTATACAAAACAAAGCTGATATCCTGCTATATTCTCTTCTACATTTTCCCTCATCTTAGGTGATGTCAATTCTATCCTTCTAGTTTCTCATGTCTCTGAAACCTTATTGTCATTATAGTTTCTTTCTTTTTCTAATGACCCCATGTACAATATATTCAAAAATACTGTTAGATACATCTTCAATATATAACCAGACTGTGAGCACTTGTCACCACCTCCACCATCACCATCCCTGTCTGAGCCCTCATTACCTTTAATCTGGATTATTGCAATAGCTTCTTAACTGGCTTCCCTTCTTCCATCCATCCAATATGTTTTTCACTATACAGCAGCCAGGATGATATGGTAAAACTTAAGTCAAATCATATTTCTTCTCCCTTAGCTTTTTTCTTTTAAATTGTAATGATAATTAAAACAAAACAGTCTTATTAACTTAAATTTTCTTTCACAACTTTTTCAGCTTCAATATTAATTAATTTTAAGTTTGGTACTCTGTCTACTACTTAGCATGAGTAGCAAATAGATATCAGATAGTTATTCCACTATCTATCTGATAAATAGATAAATAGAAAATCATAGTTATGATTTTCATAATCACTTCATGGAAAATTTTGCCAAGAATAATTAAAATTTATGTATGGACTGTTGACTTTGCAAGCAGAAGTTAGCCATGGGCCAAGTTGAACATGTTTCATATAGTTTCCTGGGTTTTGGTGTATTTATACAATCTTTCCATTACCTGTGCCTTAAGTAGGGCTAACTCAATTGGTCCCCTGAAAGAAAGATGGTAATCTCAAATATGAAATAGGGCTGTCTTTTTCCCTAGACTTTAAACTTATGCATTGATTATGTGAAATTACTCCTAGATCAGCCTTATGCATAGCCCTCATCCATAGCAAAAAGAGAATATTGTTTAATGATGATATGATTTTGTCATCAAAACTAAGATAAGTATGAATAGAAAGAACATTATCAAATTTAACTATTGCCAGAAAGTGTGTCTCAGCTTTAATTACATGTTAATTAAACTCATTGTCACATATTTTTTTGACATGCCTATAGTCCACATTAATTACCTCCATATAGCAAGTCTACTCTGAGTACACAGGAACACAAATAAGTTCTTCCTGGTTTTTACACTGTTAAGCCAATGTACTCAAACCCAAAGAGCCTTTGGAGAGTTAATGGTTTTTAAAGAGTCTTATGGGATGATTTGTAGCCAACTGTTCTGAAATATTCTAAACCAAAATCATTTCTGCTATACTTTATAGAAGGTTTCCAAATGCAAGTGCCTGCAAGGGTGAGGCAGTTGTGAGATCTGTTATGAAAGAGGACATACCTTGTCCAGTGATACTGGAGACAGTTTTACCTCTGGGCAGAACAAACAGTCAGGTGTGTCAGCTTGCAATTCCAGCATAGAACTCATAAAGGCCCATGTGCCAGATTGGATGCAATGCTGCTTCTGAAGAAAATGGGTCTTTCACCTGCAGCTCTGTGGGGAAGAGCTGAGATTTCACACAGGCGAGGATACATCAACCCCTGTAACTTTTCAAACTCCAACATTGGCCCTCATGCTCTATTCTCTCATGTCATTTGGATTGACCTTCAATCGGCATCAAAAAATGCAAGCTCTCCAGCCCTTCTCAGGAAGTAAGACTTTTAAGTGTGAAGTTCATCCCTAGATTATCTGAATTCCTGATACCTCAAGTGAAAAATGTGATATTTAGGAAAGATTGTAGCAGTGGTTCTCAAAGTGTGTGTTCAGACCAGAAGCATTTAGAGTCCTCTGGGAACGTGCTAGAAATGCAAATTCTCAGGCCCACACCAGACTTAATAAAAAACACTGAGGATGGAACCCAGAATCAGTGTTTTCACCAGTCTTTTGGGTAAGTCTGATGCTGCTAAATTTGAGAACCACTGGTCTCAGGCAATGCTTCACACCTTTTAGAGTGCACAGGTATCCCCTGGAGAGCTCGTCTGGAGTGGGGCTGAATATCTTTACTTACAAGTTCTCAAGGGATGCTAATGCTGTCCCTTCTATACCAAAATATTTGTGAAAAATAAGTTTGGTATAGTATTTATCTGATTTTCTTTTGGAAAATCATTTAGTACTTTAAAACAAACCTCATCAAGACTGTTATTTGAGAAATAAAAAAGAAATATGTTCTCTTAAGTGGTATCATTTTTAACTCTTATCCTATGGTTAGATAAGATATTAAGTTATAATTGGCCACTGCATTCAGTAGACTTTAGAGGGAAATAATAAAAGGTTTTCATTGGAAAATATTGACTCATTCAATTGATTACTGGATCTACTCTAGTCAATAGTATGAATCAATATATGTACATATATGTATATTAATTATTCATGCATTTATACTATATACCTCTACACACACATGTATGTTCATACATACGCATATGTGTCTGTGTAAACACTGGGTGTTCATTTCATCTACTGCCCAGTATTAAAACATTTCTTCCATTATAGAATTCTATGAATCTAAATAATATGCATTAACCATTTCTCAAATTTCTTAGTTTAAATTTGTCCATGGGCAGACAGCTCTTTACACACACTTAAACTGGCAAAGATTCACTGACATAGATGACTAAATTTAGTAAACATACTATGGATGTTTTATAATTAACAAAGTTGGACTAGTGGATTATTTAATACAGTGCCATGCATGGCCAGGGAAGAGCTGACTGTTTCCATAAATCCTAAGAGAGATTTCTGTGAGAAGCACAATTTATCTTACAGTCTTTTTTTCCAAAACAGAAAAATAACTCAATTTTAAAGCACCACTGAGAATGCCATGCCATTTCAAAGTGATTTACCTGCTAGTTTTTTCCCTTGACTTCTAAACTTGTTTTCTTTCAATTCCAAAATGTGTATTTTAAGTGGGGAAAATGTTGCTGATAGACATTTGTTTTCAGAGGTTAAAATAAACCACTGCTGATTTCACTGCATTGGAAATGTATAAGGTAATGTTTTGAGACAATTATTTTTGGGAGGCAGATTTTGTTTTGATTTTTTTTATGATATCCTAACATCCTGTTTTCAAGTTTACAATTCTGACCTTGAAACTGAAATTATGGTTTCGAAATAAATCATCGCTTTAGTGAATTGAAATGTTTACACAGTAAATTTACTAAAAAAATTATCCATTTGCATACACACCACATGCACATACACACGACTCCTTAAAAATTAAATGCATTCCAAACTTAAGTATTTTTTAAAAAATGAATCTGCTTCTAAAGTCCCATTTAATGGCTCAAATTATGCATCTTTATTATTTTATTTTTATTGTTAAAAAGAATATCTTTTTAACTTGGCATAGCATTCAGGAATTTTTCAAAGAGCCTTCAGATAGTCGCTATGGGAAATAATAAAATAAAATCTGCATTTCTTCATTTTTTATATTGTTCATTAAAAATTTTGGATAAGCACTCTCTATTTATACTTGTCCTTAAATTTAACTAAAATTTCCATGAATTTGAAGTTTCAAGTGAAACTGTATTTTGATATAGAAAATGTTTTCCTAGTCTACCAGGAATATGTTTGCTTTCACAGTTATACTGAAGACATAATTTTAAAATATGTCTCTACTTTTTTGCCTTATAAAGTAAGTTATACTGAACATATTTGAATCCATTTCTGGTGATGGATGCATTGGCAGAATTTTTCAAGGGAACATTTGTGTGTATTATTAAGAATAATAACAGTTTTTTAACTATAGACAACTGTAGATAGGTATTGTGCTGCCTGTGTCTACTTTTAAAAATTCAGAACATCAACTTTTTTTCATGGAGTTTTGTCTTTGTCCCTAGTAATAAAAAAAAAGTGACCTATTAATTTTTATGGTAAGAGATAAATGATTTTTATTCTACTGTTTGTTTCAAACCCACAAAGACAGTAATCTTACAATATTTATTCAATTCCTATTATGAATTAGATACTCTTGGGACATAGGAATGAAGCATAAAACATGATTCCTGACCTAAAGGATCTTCACATTTAGAGTGCTGATCATATGACAACATTATATAATAATTCAAAGCAATATGTTTTAGAAATGACATGAGTCAGGAAAACAATTATGAAGGAATTCAGATAATCTAGGGATGAACTAAAATAATTCATAACACTTTGGGAGAAAGTGGTACTTCAGTTAGAATTTGAAGGGAATTTTAGAAGATAGGTGGCATGTAGAGAAATGCAGAGAATGGGTATGAGAGTTCTTGAGTAAGATGGAAGTGAGCTTCCTTTAATAAAAACTGACAAGATTACCTTGGTTGGAGGAGGGGGCATGTGGAGAAACTGAAGGAAAGTAAAATATTGGTGAGGTAGAGTTAGACCACATTGTAGAGTTGAAAGGCAGAAGAACTTGGAAATCTCTTTAACCATATTCTAGTGCCTGTAATAACCTCTTATTTAGCAGGAGAAAAATATGCAAGTGGACCACACCTATCCAGTAATATGTGAAAATAAAATGCCTTTGTTTATAATTGGTGCAAATTCTCTCTTCAATAAGGTGATGAAGTGAATGCATGTGTGCACACATGTCCTCAAGTGTGTGTGTGTGTGTGTTGGAGTCAACATTTATCACAATCAATTGTTGCAGCCATTCAAACAATTAGACATAAGGAATGCAAAGACTGTACATAACCAAGTAACATGAGCTTTGTCTCACTTTGCTCCAGAGACATCTTAATCTCTTATACTAATCAGCAGTGACATGTCACATTATCATGAGTGACAATTACAGACCTCTCATTAGTGGAAATGATTGCCTGACTAGGCAGATTGATGAGCTGATTGGTGTTTCCAAGGAAACTGAGCTCCTCCCCACCAGCCCCCTGCTGACAACAATCCTGAATATTATCAAACATATATTTAAGGCAATTCAGGTAAAGTGTCTTCACTTGGCACAACAAGTAATGATTGCTTGGAAATGTATGCCGAGAGCAAAATCTAACACATCTCTCTGAATTGTAACAGTGCCCATCCTTCTGAGAGCACTGCTTTGTGGAGTGCTTTGCCACCTTTGTTTGCCTGACAGTGCCTGTGATGTTGAGGGTCTGGTTTCTTCATTTTGCTTATACATGGAGAACACAGAGGACACTGTGATTTGCTGAAGACTGCCTGGCAAATTGAAAGTTGAATATCAGACCCAGACCTCATCCCAAATTGTGGACTTCCAATTGCAGGTAGCTGTAACCAAAATGTAGTCCACCTCCTCAGACCACAGGCCCATGGGTGGGCTGTAGCCCTAGAACAGGGGCTGTCAAACTTGAGAAAGAAACAGCTCAAGGCTTGTTAAAGCAGACTGCTGGGCCCTACACCCAAGGTTTCTTGGTACGTTTGGGGTGGGAGGGACCTGATAATTTACATTTCTGTCAGGTTCCCACCTGATGCTGATTCTAAGGCTGCTTGTCTGAGACCAAGAACCAGGCCCTAGAAGAAGGACTGTATGTAGAAGGAATCTTGCCGAAAAGAGCAGCTTTTTGTTGTTCACGTTCTGTTGCCGAGACATTCAGCTTCTAGATCTTCCCCAGAAGCTTGCCTGGAATCCAATCCTACATGATTGTGAAATCTTTATGGCTCTTGCACAAGAACAAAGGCTCTACTTCCTGCTTTGTTTTGACTTTTCCAGTCATGGCTTCCTGGTCTGTCTCTGTGAAGCAGACAGTAGCCTCTAACTGGAGAAATGCTACCCATTGTGTTTTCTCATATTGGTTTTCTGTGTAATCACATTGTGTCTTAATTTCTGATGCAGTCACATTGTGCCTAAATTTTCAGTGGCACCCGTAGGTGTAGAACCATTCTAAATGAAACTTTGGTAAAACTAATCAGCTCTTTTGTCCTTTTGATGGATGGCCCAGCTGTCGAAGATGTAGATGTATTCGGTTCCTAAAGCAACTGTCTTAGAAATGAACTATGCTGATTATTTGACTGAAAGTCATGATCTGAATGGTTCTTTCAATCTTTCTAATCTTAACTTAGGCACAGCCTAAAACAAAATACTAAAAAACTGGCCTATAGCCAGTAGAGCAAATGAAGGCTAAGAAATAAAATATTCTGCTCATCTGAATCATGAAGATTATTCATCTATTTATTAAAAAATATTTACTTAGCTCCTATGTGTCCAACACACTCTTGGTGCTGGGACAGAGCTTGAACTGCAAAACAAACCTGCATTCATGAACTCATATTCTTACAGGGAGACATGATAAACATGTTAACAGGTGAATAAACCAGATGCCTTCAGGTAGTTTAGTGCCATGAAGGAAATAAAGCAGGATAATATGATATACTGACTGGTGGTTTGGGAGATGCTTTAGATAGAGTGATCTGTGCCATTCTCTTTGGGGAGGTGGCATTTGGGCTAAGGCCTGAATGATAAGAAGCCACCCCTCTATATCTTCAAGTGGCAAAGGTGATGGTAAGGGTTGGAGTGATGGCAGAGGAGGAACTTTTAAGAAGAGAATATAGTCAAGTCAAATGCCTTGAGTCAGAAAAATTCAGGCCTTGCTGGCCATGGAAGGGTGTTTGATTTTATTTTAAGTACCCTGGAGAGTCATGAAGTAGAGACATGATCTTTATACCTTAAAAAACTCGCTCTGAGGAGAATGGTTTGTAAGAGAGTAAGACCAGAACAGTTAGGAGGCTACTTCATCACTCCTTTGTTGCAAACATTGACCTTGAACTTGCAGCTGCAGCTTCTTTAACTAAAAGGTAGCTATTTATTTTCCGTGCCGATGCTATATTGCCCGTAGAAGGAAATGTGGCTTGTCTCCTAAATAAAACAGTGTAGAAGGTATTCTGCCTGAGGAAGGAGTTTCTATCTGCTGAGAATTGAGAGTGAATGGGGTGATTGTAGTGAATATGGTGAAAAGTGGTCAGATTCAAGATTTATTCAGGTGGATCTGAAAAGGCTTGTTGAAAAAAAAAAATGGATTTAGGGAGTGTAGTAGATGAATTTGGTGCCCTGTCCAGATCTTCTTTGTTGGCTGGGGAGCTGTCTGTCTAGTTGCTGGAAATGTGAGCTTCCCAGTGCTTACAGATGCTTCTTTGTCAATCACTGATTCCACCTGAGGTCATGTTTGCTTAGCCCTTCCCTCTCTCCCATCCCCTGCCCTCATTTTCTTTCTCCCTAGAGCAGTAATTCTCAAAGTATGTCTTGTACCTACAGCATAATCATCTCCTGGGAACTTGTTAGAACTGTAACTTCTCAGACCCCACCTCAGACTTACTGAACCAGAAACTCTGGAGGTGGGGTCCAGCAATCTTTATTTTAACAAGCCCTGAGGATGATTCTGATGTACACTAAAGTTTGAGAACCACTGCCCTAGAACATTCCCCCAAGAAATCATTGAACAAGAATCTTTGTACCAGGCTCGGTTGCTAGGGAATGCAACCCAAGACAGGGAATGATGGGAAGAACAAGAATTAAAGAGTGATTCCTAGGTTTTTGGTTTCAGCAACTACCTGAGTGAGAGTTTCATTAGCTAAGATGGAAACACTTGGGAAAGAGGAAGTTGGGAGAAACCAAGGAATATATTTAAATGTGGTTAAAATTGAGGTGCTTATTAGATACTCAAGTGGTAATGTCAAGTAGACAATCAGATTTTCAAGCCTGGACTCGGGGGTAAGATTAGGACTGCAGACATAAATTTCAGAGCCTTCAGTCTATGGAAAATAAGACCTAGGAAGAGATTTTAAGGAAGTAAAGTAAGAGGGTAGCAAGATCCTGTAACTTTTGCATGTGCTGGGAATTATCCAAAGTATGTATATGTGGCTTCTTTCTCTAAGACTATGTAAAATCATCCTTTTGGTTCCTGGTGACCATATATAAACAGAAAAAATAATAATTAAATGCATTAGAAATGTGACTTTTCACTGTGTCTAAGCAAAGGGTTAAAGAGATTTTGCTAAGTACTAATTAAAAAATTAAAGGCTGATTTAGCTTTAATGATACATAAGGAATTTTTTCATCTTTTTACCTGCTAAGCAGAGAGTTTCATATGGAAGACGACATTTTTACATACAGATATTTGGATTCCAGCAAAGCAGAATTTGGTGAGATGTTAGGAAGACAGGTCTGATCCATACATCCAAGTATGAAATGTGAACCAAAGAAATACAAAGATTGAAGTTTGAGGATATCCTGGAAATGACAATTTTTGCACAAACATATGTAAAGATGAAAATATTTTCATCATAACAAAGTGCTTCATTATAAGATATATTTTTGTAATTTTTATAGTCATTTAATTAAAACTTAAATTTAAATATGTGCAATAACCATGTGAATATCTTAAACACCATTGCCTCCTTTCTAAAATCATATCTTATTTTTCTTTTTGTCATGAATTTAGTAACAGAAAGTAAATCTCACATGACTTTTAAAAAACAAAAATCATATTCAAAATCTTTTCATCACTCAATGTGTCTTAACACACCACCCACGTTATGCACACGCTGGTCTCAGTTGTGTCAATTCCGAATGATGCCAAATTTAGCCCAGGTGCCGGATGCAGATGGCTGGAGCAGATCTTAAGTATTTTTCAACTATTTAAGGCCTAGCACAGGTGAAGCAGAACGGGAAGCATGTAGGGAAGAAGCAGGGACCCATTGGAGGCTAACATCTTCCAGTGGTGAATTTTCTGTAGGCAACTTAAATCCTTTTTAGAACAGCATTGAAGATGATACAGCATGCTGTGTATGAGCATAGTTCTAAACTCATGAGTATTGACTTGAGTCTGTACCTACCAACTTGTGACTCAGGGCAAGGGAACTGATCTCTGTCTGCCCAATTTTTGTATCTATAAAGTGAGTACTATATCAGATTATTTTGAGGATTAAATGATATAACTGATGTTTAAAGCACTTAGAATGTTGTTTGGAATTTAGGAAGTCCTCTATAGAATGCTCAACCACATACCCACTGCCCCCATCTCTGAGTTACAGGAACACCCAGTTAGACAAACAATCATTAGATGAACCAGTGTCTGTCTGCTAAGAAGGACAAATGTCCGTTAACATTTCATATGCTGTTAATTGGTGCGGAGCAACATATAATTATTTTTCTTCTATCTTTTTCCTTTTTTGGCGAAGGGAATCTTGTCATGTTTGTTCGGTTTCTAACAAGACTCAGCTACATACCTTTGTTTGTTTGTTTTTTCTCTCCATGCTTAAAATATTTGATTTGTGCTTCCACTGAAATGGTAAAGAGAAGAGATTGAAGAAGCCACATTCTTCCTAATCAGGTGAAGAGTAGAACTGGAAACCATTATTTGTCCAAGATTTATTGTCTAATTCTGTTTTAAAACATTTCATTTTAAACTATAAAATAGAAAACTAGCTTTATAGAGAGGCAATATGCTATACTGGGGGAATCTCTGGAATTGTAATTAAGAAATATAGTCTAGATTTCATCTCCTATTCATTAGTCCTTCTATTTGTTCAACATATATTTGTTGAGTACCCTGACATATGCTATTCACCATTCTAGGTGATATGGCAGGAAAAAAAAAATAGTTGCCTACTGGAGCTAGGGTTCTAGTGGCAGTATAGAGAAAACTAACAAATGTGTATATTATCTACCATGTGGTGATGAGTGCTAAGAAAAGTGTGAAATAGGGTAATGGTTCAACACTGATGGGATGTGATTTTTAAAATAAGTAATAAATGGCTGTTTGACCTTACAAGTGCCACTGAACATCTCTGGGTTTTATTTTTTCTCTTGGTAAAAATATCTGTTGTGGGGTGTGTGTGTGTGTGTGTGTGTGTGTGAGAGAGATTGAGAGAGAGAGAGAGAGAGAGAGAGTGAGTGAGTTTGGGGGCATCAGTGGCCATGAGATCTATGACTTGTAAGTACCTTCCAGTTGTAAAATAATTTTAAAAAATTCGATTGTAATATTGGTAATGGATGAAAAGGCAGCAACTGTGACTGCTGTGTGGTACATTGCTAGGAATAAGCCTGCTAGGATTTGAATAACTAGGCACATTTCCAGGAGTGACGATAGGTTCATCATGCTGAAATGTTTGATGGGGCAGGTAAATCAATGAATGAATGGTTAATAATTTTGAAGAGTGGATGAATTTTACGGATGTTGGTCCATTAGTTCTCATAGTTGAAATACACGAGTCGTCCTCTATTTAAAAGTTATCACATGGTTCCCTTGTATTTTTTCCACACACACATACTATTTGTCTCCTACCCCTAGCACTGTCATGTAGTACAGCTGCACATGTACATGTACAAAGCAATATGCAATTGTTTCTCACATTGTTTAACTTACTGTTTGACTCACGGATGCCTACCCTTATTTATATATTGAGGGTATACCATATGCCATGAACCATTCTAAAGATTTAGTTCAGTAAAAGGAGAAGTGGAGCAAATGAATACATACAAATCCAAAGATGAAGAGCAGATCCATGTTGAGTTAAAACTAATAATCCCATTCTCTTTTGAAGATACGCTATATTGCTTGTTTTACTCAAGTTCAGCCTTTGAGAACTTAGAGAAATGTAGGACTTCATCTTGAAGTCTGTCACCCAGGGATGTCTATGAAGGAAGAGGAACCAATTTTTGGCCACCACAAATCTCTGAACAAGAAGCTTTGAGTGAATGGCTCAATATTTGTGTTTATGGGCAGTGCATTCTATGAAGTAACTTTAGAAAATATTATTTGCTCAAAGAAAGAGAAGAATTTGCCTTTAAGGAAAGGCAGTTTTCTGCCTAATACAATGAAAAGACCTGTCCAAGAGGTACTCATCTGTGCTAACATCTGACCTTCTTGACAAGATGTCATGAGAAATGAATTCACTGAGATGCATTCCAGTTCCCTTGGGGAAAGAGAGAAATAGAGAGGACACAGAATAAGGCTTAAAAGCAGCCCTTAGGAGAGCCTGAGAGCAATTTCCAAGAATATTTCCCATGAGTTACCAGGAAAGGCAATGAATTTTAAAGAAGGCTCAGCTGCCCAATGAACTTACGTTGCTTCCTTGAACCCCTCTCTGTGACCTGTAGGTACTCTGAAACAGAGCTTTATATCGACACATTGTTATGTGAAAGATAACAAAATATAATGTAATCATCACTACAGATGATCTCAGCAATTGTCTTTGAATTAAAAAAAAGCCACAATGAAGTAATGTCCCCATCGAGACGGTATTGAGGTTCCAACAGCAGTCCACCTCTGATCTTCCGGGATAGAGTGGAACTCTGGGGTAAATAATTGGAGACCACAAGCCTGCCACCAGCTTCAGAGAGGGCCCCGACCTCCTGAAAACACGGAGGAGGCCTCAGTTACTGCACTCCATTTCCCTGTAAAATGCTGTTTCTCCATCATAGGACATAGTTTAGAGCACCAAAATACGCTCTTACATAGAAGCAATGGAAAATGGCATAGGTAAAGACATTAGTTTCACTTGTCCTTACCTGTATTGGATCAATTTTCAGCAGGTAATAAATTCTTCTACGACTCACATTTCTCACAGGAAGCATGTGTTGAGGAAAATTATCAATAGATTTCTCTTTATGACGTCCAGTGCTTTGGAGTTTTATGAAGAGGCTCTGGATTCACTGAATTAAGCTTTAACTCCTCTGCATCACTCCCTCCACACACACACTAGGAAATGCTTCTGTCAGTCACACATGCAGAGGCTGGGAGCTTTCAGCAGGGGTGTGTCAGAACTGACCCTGTTCTTGTGGGAAAAGTTAGATACAAGGGACTGTAAGTTCGGAAGACAGCTTCAACTGCAGTAAGCAGTGGCTGAGGTGGACCTCTTATTGGGATTGAAACTGTACAGGATGGCTATTAGAGATCAATGCAAAACGTGGATGGCTCAGGCACGTCCACTATGGGTGGACACACAGATCAGTTGGCGGCGGGGAGGTGCACATGTAAAAGTCACCTGTCCAACCTCTTTAGCACGTGAGTGTTACCACATGGAGTCCTGACTTCAGAGATACAGTGTATCCATTTTTATATGGAGCACATTTTAGAACTCATTTTTGTCATTTTTTTTCTATACCCCTTAAATGAAATCTCTTCCCATAACATCCAGCTAGAAATATGGTCTATGTTCTCAATTTTAGTTTGGGTTTGAAAGTTTTACTACCTAGCCTTTTTCTTCCTTTATTGATCTCTGGGTTTCAGACTTATCTTAGAACCTAAGTACCCAGAGGTACTCAGACACACCCTAATTGGGCAAATTCTCTAAGCAAGGCTAAAAATACAGGGTTAAATGTAAGTTACAAGAAACAACAATGATTTCTCCAGTGATGAAATTAACCTAAATCTATCTCTTTAACCTTTGCAAAGAGGGTAATAGCAAAAGAGAAGGAAAGGGAAGGAAGGAAAAGACATAAATGTGAGGCTAAGACAGCTTGATTTGTACTATGTAAATCAATAGAGTAAAAATGTGACCAGCAGAAGAGACAGTAGTGCTTCCTGTCCTGTCTCCTTTCAGTCTTGAATGGTCGGGAATGTAATTCTTAAAGGAACGGTGGAATGGAGCTAGGAGGAGAGTTACCCCATGTATAACTTGGGGAAAAGGCACATGAGACTTAGACGGAACACACTGGTTTGAGGATCTTTAAGCCATCAGTCAGTCAAGAAATATTCCTTGATGTCTATCTTGCTAGGTGCTCAGGGGAATATAGAGTTGTGTATTCTTGTCCACAATTGGCTTATACATATTTGAGTGAGACAAAACAGATACATGTAAAATTTAGAGAACAATTCACTTACAGATACATAAAATGATAAATTATTACAAACTATAAGTTACTCAATAGTTTAGCTAAGAGGAAGACCAGTGGTCATTCAGGGCAAGCTTTAATTCAAAGATTAGACTCAAATTGGGCTCTAAAATTGACTAACATTGAATATGCATAGAGAAGGACATCAAACTTCCTATTATCAAGATATCAAAATGATTCCTTTTGCATGTCTGGAAAATGTGAAGGATAGTCACTGAAGTTGCCGTGGCCACTCTCAGGATTCAACAAACTTATGGCTCAACACTTCTTTTAAGGGGCAGAGTTTGAAGTACAATTGCTTGGTTTCAAATCCTGGTACCCGGACTTGATAGTTGTGATGTTGAACCAGTGTCTCCATTTTCTCGGGGATTATAAAAATAACTATATATATATATATATATAGTGTGTGTGTATATATATATGTATATATGTATGTAATATGTAATAACAATACTTTACTTAATAGGTTTAGGTATATAAAGTGCTGGTTTGTAGAAAAAGCTTGATACATGATGTGACTATTATTGCTATTTCCTTAGTTAGTCCACTGGGCCAGGGTTTATTACCCCAATTACAAAACAGTTTCCTCTGTTTTGCTAGGAGGAGGGAATCTGTGATGGCAGAGATTTCCCCTTGACTTATGCAAGCATTAATTAGCTTTGTGACTTTGAACAAGACACTTGCCACTTTTTCTCATCTATAAAACATTAGTAGGATACAGTAATCTCCAAGATTCTCCCAGTTCTGATATTTAATGAATGCAGCCTCTGGATTGACATTAGTTAGTGTCTGCTGATTATCTTGTCCCATAAATTACCTGGGCATAGTGAAGCAGACAATGCTAGTTTTTATTCTGAGCTTGGGAGGAGAAACAGAGGAAGGTTTACTGACTTGGTTTTCTAATGACATTCATTTTTATTTTTAATTATCATATCAATGTACATCAGTAATTCATTACATTTGGGAAAGGGACACATATCTTGGTGGTTAAAATAATGCATTTTGGAATCATAGAGACATTTTTGATAATTTCCATTAAATATTTTAAATTTTTATTTAGTTTCATTTATAAATATTTTTTTGGTGGCTTTTGACTTTTGTGTAATAGTGGAATGGCCTTCTCTACTCCAAGATTATACAAGAACTCTTGGTTGATTCTAGGAGCTTTATGTATTTATTTATAATTGCACTTATATCTTTTATCCATAGAATTAATATTGTTTCATTGGCTGTGGTCAGGCTCTGACGGTATTAATATCTTTCTGAATGCTACCCAGTTATTCCAACACATTTGTGGGACTATCCATGTTTTCCAATGATTTGAGGTGCACTTATTTTTCCTATGCACTTTGCTAATTTGTGGGCTTTCAATTTAGTTCCATTCATCTTTCTGTATATTCACATTCCAATACTTTGTGTGGCGACTTACAGTGTAATCTCAGGCACATTCCATTACTTTAAGATTCAATTTTCTTATCTTTAAAAGGGCAGCAATAATAGTATGTACCTCATAGACGTTGCAAGCATGGAATAGAATAATGCTTAAAAGAAGTTAGTGTAATATCTGGCTCATTCTAAACTCTCACAAAATATTTGCTATTATTACTGAATCACAAGCATCATTGTATTTTCTTTCTCCTGCTGAATTTCATTTATATTTTGCAATCACTTCCAGTATACTGTGTGTGTGTGTGTGTGTGTGTGTGTGTGTGTGTGCGCGCGCGCGCGTGCACATGCATGCTCCAAGAGGTTTTCAGAAAAAGTCAGGTTGCTTAAACTCTATGTAGTTTTTGAGAATGCTTTCCCAGTCTCTCCTCCTTCAGAGCATTGGAACTGCCAGCAGGAATCTTTATTGTGGACGGTGTGCTTCCCACTGGGTGGCTGCTGCCAACTGCCCTGGGTCATGCCTGCCCCAGTTAATTATGCGTTGCTGTTGCCCCTTGAATGTAAGGTAAAGCATCTCTCCTGTTTAAAACAAGAAATGATTCCCTGCTGGTCCCGTTTCACAAACCCTGCCAACAGTGGGTGGAATTTGCCAGTTCTGTCTCTCTTTCTCTAACTCTACAGGGAAAACTTCAATCATAATCAAGGATAGGAATAGTACCCCTAACTGAGCAGCTGAAATTAAATCTAGTAACTGTGAACCCAGTGTAGGGCACAAAGAGTGTTGGAAAGATCAGGCACAAATTTCACAGGCAATGTAGCACCTTTTGTATCTGCTCCCAAAACAGAATCTCAGGACTTTTTTTTTAGTATTATTAAAGCATCATTGGCAACAGAATATGCCCCTCAGCAGCAAAGCTCATAAAAAGTAGCTTGTATAACCTGATTATTTATTAGAATTTTTTTTTTCCATTTTTTAGGGCAGGAAGTCTGGCATAGAATTTTATAAAAGAACAGGAGCCAAAGGGATATAGACTTCTTATGTGCCAGACAGTGAACTGAACTTTTGATTTCAGCATTCACATTTAAGAGGTTTATCAGAGAAAGCACATGGGCTTCTCAACTTTATTTATTGGATTTGGGAAGTAAACAAGAAAAATACGCAGGCCCAGAAATAAAGATCTGTAAAACACTCCAATGCCCCAGGTCATGAGAGAATACTATTGCTTTTGGGTAAAATAGAACTGGATGCAAATAGAAGGAGATATTACAGTACTTAAATAGTTGTTGGGGTTGGCTTCTTGTTTTTGTTTTTGCATCTTCAAATCAATTTTGGATGACCAGGTAGAATTCTTTTTCACCACCCTCAAGCATGGAAGATTAGGTACTAGGTTAGAGATTTACTTCTGCATTTCAGCTTACACCCTCTGAAGGTATCTCTAACATCGTCTGCCTAAGGCCAGAGCTTTAAGGAAGATTTTCTGTGGAAGTTGAGTAATCAAAGAGTCAAAATTTGGAATCTCTCCCAATTCTTTGGAAGTAAAGTTAATTAATCTGGAAGCACATCATTTGTGTACAAGAAATTCAAGAGAAGTGCAATTAGTTTGGCAATTAGCTTTAACTTTTCAGAAACATTTCTCAAAAATAGGCATTAAAATCTTCTGCCATCATCCTTCCAACCATATTTTTAACTGGCTTATTACAGTGGGTTCTTAAACATGCTGTCTCATTGGTTGACCTTGTCTTATAGAGAAATATCCATTATTGGCTTTTCCAATACAGTAAGGTTTTGCTATATCTACGTTTTCAGTTGTGCTGTACTGTTTTTTCTTAGTGAATGCATAGGATATGTGGTGAACATTACCCGTTACCTAACATCTTGATTGGACAAGGATGAATAATGCTTCCTTGAGAGTTTTTTTTTTTTTTTTTAATTATCTATTCCTTAGAAAACACCTACTTTTATCTGTTGTCCCAATAACTGCAGCCTCACCCACATGAGACTGTTACGGTGTTGTCTTGTTATGGTGAATCTGACAAAATATTTTTAATAAAAGTTGTCCAGGAAATGAGACTTTAACTATTTTACATGTAAATTTTGAATCCTATTGTTTTTTTTCCTACTTTGAAAATGTAGAGTAATTTCTAGAATCAGGTTTGATTTAATGTTATTGGCCACATTCTAAGTCCAAATGATTGTTTAACCAGGTTTTTTTCTTATTAATTAATGACTGCTAGAAATGTCTTTAATTTGTCTTTTTATCTTTTCTACATTAATGACAACATATTTTTTCATAGCTTCAATATTATTTATTTAAATTTCTTACACTTCTAATGAATGAGTTAAAATATTTGTATATTATTACTTAAAAACTGCTAAGAAAATTCTACAAATGATTAAAAGTAATATACATTTATGATCTGCCAAGAGCTTAAAGTCTATAGTGTTTCTCATTAAAATTGAGTTGTCAAAGAATAATCTCAGTGGGTTAAGAATGGAATTTCAAATTTATTTTTATATATCTTGTTCATAGATTATCCTTTATTTTATACCACTTTAGTCAAATGTATTAAGTATTATATACATTTTCTTTAAAATGTCTAAGTCTCAGTCCAGAAAATATCATGTTTGCCAGAAACAGCGAGATTTTCCAAGGCAACAGAGCCCCTCACTTCAGTTGGGCAGTGACTTGGGGCATAACAGGAATACTCCAATAAGCCACTGTCTCCCTCTCTTCCCATTCTCTTGCACTGATTTTGTAATCCCTGGCCCACAGAAACATACTTGGCTAAAAATCTAGTATCAGTTGTTATTATTGTTTCACTTTGGGCTATTCTATTCACTATTTCCTATCAACCCAAAATTCCATTGGTCCTTTTTGCCTTCTCCCCTTTTCCAAACAAATAGCAAATTGAGTTGAGGCAACCTGAAAATGGGCAACGCAAGTTGAATGGTGAAGGTCAATTGAATTCCAATGGACATGTTAGAGGAGGAACAAAAGTTCAACATCCATTCATCCCACATATACTTATTGAGCCCATACTCCTAGCTGGTGCTTATTCCAAGTGCTGGGCACAGAAAGAGATGTAGATAATAAGTGAGGGACAGTGATTATAGAACTGCTGTTTAAACAAATTCTTTTTCTACAATTACAATTTTACAAATAAATTTTAACCACACACAAGATACTCATCTTATTTATAAGCTGGGACAGGTTATACATTACTAACTTACTATGGGTAGAATAATTGGAATATTGGATATATCTTTATGTGCACAAAACATACATACCACACAAACACACATCCTGCTTTGACTATTATAGTTAAAAATAACTGATTGATTTTATTTTTTCATATTTCAATAGCAGCTATGATAATATTACAAACAACCTTAACTGCAAAATTGACATTCAGATTTTTTTTAAAGCACCCCCTCCTCTCTAAAGAGAGAGAGAGAAAGAAGAGTGAATTATAAAGATAAATAGCTAAACTCTTCACTTTATCTTATGAGGCTTACAGTTCTAACAAGAGAAGAAGTCATTCTATTTTTATATCTAGGGTCGCTACTATTGTTTTTATAGTCATACTGTTTCCATGTACTCTCTAGCAATAATTTTTACCTTTCATTTTCACTTAAAAAGCTGAGAGGATTCATAATTATCTTTTATCTATCTGTTTTAAAAATTGCCTTTGCTCAACAAACCAAGAGTAACAAACTTTGAAAGCTTAAAAAAAATAACAAAACAAAAGAAAAAAAAAATCTTTGGGCAACCAGTGTAGTTTTTATAGATGATTTTTTCAAATATTTTATGAAAATAGGCAAATCATCCAATGTGAATAAGTTTTCTCTATTTCTAGTGATTTCTCAGTAGGTCCACAAACATTAAATAGATCCTTGAGGCACATATAAATTTATTTTAAATAAATAACTCAAGACATCAAGCATTTATTTTTTATGTAGTACTTAGATTGGCATTTCTTGAACATTTTATAACCTGTTCTTTTCCTATAAAAATCACATAGTTAAAAACCATATATACATTTAGACAATAAGTATTATGGATGATGGTATTACTGAAAAATAAGCATTTATTAAATGTTTGCTATGAAAATTGCAAGTACTATTACTGTCTCAAGGTAATAGATAAGTAGTTACAGAAATGAGTCAAGATTATGGTGATGGCTTATCTATACTTAAAAATTCTGCCTCTTGAAAAACTCCCTGTTTCTTCTCCAAAGTTTCTGATTTTGCATTCCTGATTTTATTATATCTTTTAGTATTTCCTGGATTTTATCTCAAGTTTTTCATTCCCCCTCTAGGATCAAAGGCAGACGTGAGTCAATGAGACATTAGAACAGAGAGTCTGAGCCTAGGCAAAAGTAGAGACAAATTATAACCTCTCATTCATTCAGTACCCACAGGTCTGTGTCTGGTGCTGGAAAAGCTGAGACAGTTTCTGAAACACCTCTCTAGTTCTTGGAATAATTGGCATTAAGGTTTCGGTGGGCATGACTGAGGGTCAGGATGGGGAAGATAGAGATAGAGGAAGTAACATTTCCCAGCTTTACTAAAAATGTAAACCAAATTCAATTCTGCCTTAATCTACCAATAAGATTTCATGGACTTCTCTCTTTCCATGTTTCACTCTTAGAGAAAAAAAAAAAAAAATGTGTAATTTTTGAAGGTAAGGTTATGAGTCAAGTGCTATCAACATACTTATTAACTAGAATCTTACATATAAAAAAAGTTAATTCACTTGCTAGGCTCAAATGCACCCTAGACATACTGCAGGTAGCTATTAATGCTTTTCTGTTTTTAACTCACTATGAGCTTGAACACAGACTGTCCCTCTAAGTACTTGCTTTTATAGAAGTGGCTTATTACTTACCCATCCCACAAAGCACACTAGCAGGGTTTGGGTCTTTATGTTATTCTAGAAAAGAAATCTTTGCTGTCTTCATATCTGAAGGTGATGCCACTGACCCGTTAATGTTCTGCGTGCCCTCTGAGAAGCCTCTCAAGGACTGAGTGTGTTTCTGTTTGTCAGAGCAGAGATAATTGGCCCCCACAGGAATGAAAGCCATGACCAGGGCTTCCTAAGTGAAATGGCTTCAGAGTTGGGCCTACAGTCTAAGCAGCCTCCAAACTGCGTTGCTGACAGTGGAATCAAGATGTATTTTGCACAAGGAAGCCATCCACCTCCCTGAAACTTGGGTTCCCAGCATCGGGCCATGCTCTGAGGGTCTTTGGCTTGCCTGGCCTTGTGTGGAGTTCTTGTCTGTGACGTGGCCCAGCAACCCCCACCTGCTCTCTGCCCACTTGTCTGCAGTGCCCCCAGTCTCCTGCTCTCTCTCCCTGGGCCATATCCAGTTTCTATTGATCTCTTTTCCTTACCCCAAATTTTCATCTCTTTTTAGAGCAATCCCTGACAAAGTATGGCAGTTCCAGTCATTTGATTTGAATGAGGAGTAAGATTTAGAAAGATTCCTAAAAGAGCAGATTCTTTTGTCATCACTTCTTTTCTCTCTATAATTTCTACAACTCGTAGGTGTAATAGTAGGTAAAATAAGGCCTTATATTTGTGTATTGCTTTTTAAAGTTTTAAAGTGCTCTTTTTAATTAATGACATATTCAGTCATTATTTTGCCAATGAGGATGTGGCCATGATGTGGTTCAAAGACCACACATCCTTTTGGAATCAGATAGTCTCAGGTTCAGTTCTAGATCTAACACCTCTGAGCTTTGATTTTCTCATTTTTAAAATTGAATAATCACTTGTATACCTCACAGAATTATTGCTATTATGATTAGAGAAAATATATAAATCCTCAGTAATGTGTTCAGTAGTGATATTAAAGGGACAGACAGGCAATCTGGCCAGAATAGTTGTGAGGATGGTGACTGAGAACATCACTGACTAAAGACTTAAGGAAGCTTGCTGTAACAATGCACAAAGGTGCTCATTCAACTCAGGATGATTTAAAAAACTTTGCATAAATGAATTGAGCCCATGTTATAAAATCAGTTGCATGCCTTAAATAAGCAGTCCATTTAAACATTACTGTATGTCTGAATGTGCCTATATGAATATGCATACATAAAATATTGATTGCTTATAATTATGAAGACATCTTTTAAAGATATTTGTGGGACTTAAAAATTATTTTGATAGCCACTATTAAAAAAAGTCAATATTTATTATGAATTTAGTAAAACTTTTAAATAAAATTTTTATTTATTAGTCATAACAGTATTTTCCTATGCTTAAAAAACATTAAATGTACTTTGAAAAGCATACTAATAACCTTAAGACAATGATTGGTATGTATATTTAGTCAAGGATTCCTTCCTATAACTCTTAGACACTCACTATCATTACCCCAGAGTTCCTTCACTCACAAATGAAGAGTAATTGCTATATGATGTATTAGTATAAATAAAATGGAATTCTGGTATCAGTTACCAATTCTTTACCTCCAGGCTGTTAGGGTGGGTCTTAGATTTAAGTTAGTGGGTTATGTACTCCATGTTTATGCTGATCCATGTGCTCTACTTTTAGTTTTCCTGCCTTGTAGATAGTTTACTATTTAACTGATTAATGACCATTTTATGTGGGTTACATTTTCATTTTGAAAAAAAAAATATTAAAAAAAAACCCCAGCATATTTGTTCCTAAATAGATTGGATATTTTGGTGAAAGTAAACACTAAATCAGTGCTTTATGGGGTGGAATCTGAGGAGAAAGTGCTTTTAGTAAAATCAGGCAATAGATATATTTGAGTAACATTTTGCTGTCTTTGCTCCCTTTAGAACACATGCTAATGGATGGACTAGAGAAGCATTAATGAGCTCACTCCATTAAATTAGTTTTTTTTTCCTTGTTAAATATCCAAAAGAGAAAGATGGTCCACTTAACAGAGAAAAAAAGTTTTCATTTAGGGCAGTAGAAGCATGATGCATATTTCCCTTCTAATTTAATTTCTAACCATTAAGACTAATTCTATAAATGATCCACTGAAGCACTTGGAGAGATTAGAGAAGTATAAACTGAATGTCGTTTGATTTTGGCTGGCTCGACACCGGGATGCTATAGACCATAATTCGAATTTAATGTCAGTTTTTTATGAGGCCACCAAGATGAAGCCCAGTGACTTCCATGAACAATTATTAAGAAGGCCTTCAAATGGAATATGAGAATTGATTTCTTCTCTGGACATTGTTTCTAGCCAGATACTGCCTCTGCCAGGTCTTCCGTTCACTTCAATTTGGACTTTTGTTTAAATCAGCAACTTTGCTCTCAGAATTTTACCAAAAGGTTGTTTCTAGTCTGTGGGCTGAGGGAAAAGGATTATAGCTCTAATGAGGCAAATCTGTGCAAATGAGAAAATAATAATCTCCTCATAATTAGAACTTCCTTTTTCAGACTAAATGTTGGCTGTGAGTTTTTTAAAAGAAGAAAAATCTTTCATTATTTGGTTAAAAGAATATATGTAAATTAATGCCAACGAGCTTACTGAAAAGGGGGGAATTAAAATGACTTTGGCTTGTTTTCACAAATGTGCATTGTTGGACCCTCTGATTTTCCAGTCAAAACAATTATTGTTTTTTCTATGTAGTTTAGATAGCTGGGACCAATGCATTATCTATTCAAGTTGTGCTTGCTGTTTGCTGCATAAAGTGATTGCTTTCAAGCCTTTCTTTAGAATGCCTTATGGGAGACAGAACTAGCATGCCCTTTAATTAGATGGAAAAATGAAATATAACTTGCTCAAAATTGAAAGGGATACTTGAGAATTGGAATTGGAATTCAGGAATGCCTGCTCCCATGTCTGATATGTACATCATTACAAGCAGCACCAGTAGTTGCAGCAGTGATGGCAACATAAATTGGGAGAAGAAATCATTTTAATGGCAACAACTTTGCTCAGTTTATGAGCAGATTTTATTTGGAACTCAAAACACATAGGATCACATAGATATGGTTGTGATTGGGTGCTCAGACTCCTCATAATGTGGTGACAAATTGCTAATTGAGGAATTCAGTTATTCCAGGGTTCCAGCCTCCTTTTTCTGTCTTCTTCTGGCCCTTTCAGTTCTGATGAGTTCCCTGCCCATCTGGAACCTGATCTCTCTGAGGCCTGAGACCAACAGAGTTCAGAAATCAAGTTGGAGGTTAACAGCTATTTAGAAAACCTTGCTGGAGAGGGCAGTTCCAGGGGGGCAGGTCAAGCTGAAAGGGAGGCCAGTGAAGGTAGGAGATGTAAGCCCTCCTGTGTAGCTCCTGGGGGAGGTGACATCACAGGTAGAGGAAGGCTCTAGGTGAAGAAGGTCACTGGTGGAGAGGACCCTGGAATGAGGCAGCAATGTTTGCTTGCTTGTTAAGGGTTTGGGGAAAGCCAAAGTTGGGAAGCCAAGGACTTTCATAATTAACCTTATCTCTCCTTCCATTTTCAGAAGAGCTTTCCTCTGCATTATCTTGATTGATCATCATGACAAACTACTGAGATAATCTGGGCAAAGGCAGTTTTATTTTCCACATTTTAGAATTGTTAAAAATAACTCGTAGTTGTGATGTGGCTGTCTCAAGTTCACAAAACTTGTTGATGTGAGAGCTTGTCTCATACCCCTGTTGCTAGACACTTTGTTGAGGACTCTGCAGGTTGGTCTGTACTGAACCATCTCACAGAAGAAATGGGAGACCCTTCCCCATCCCTGTTGTCTGTGTGGACTATGATGGGCATGATTGATACAGTTGAACATGCCCAGAAAATGTAATAAAATAAAAACCTTCAAGGCAAAGATTTGGGACATGCTGACAGTTGTTTCTGAGGCTGATGAAACAATATTATTGCACTGCTCTGGTGATTATATATTGTTATAATAGGGGTTGCTGCTCCTGGAGAGAGGGCTTTGAACTCTTCTAAGAGCTCAACTGTTACATGACACTTAAAAAAGACAAAACAAAACATCACCACCCTTTATTAGTTAGTTGACCCCTTCTGGTCACTTCAGATCATAAATGCAAATTAAAAACAAAGTGAATTATTATGTCTCTTTATTATAAGAGCTAATGAAAACAATGTCAGTGGAAAAATTTTAAGTTATCCCAGATAAACTGTCAATCTTACTGACAGCTTATTTGTAGTGTATTAATAATACTTATTGTGAGGTTCAAATATTATAGTTTGGAATTAGAGGTGTGCTGCTTTTTAAATCCCCACAAAATGTCTCCATCCTTCCACAAGTTTCAGCCAAAGCCATCCCCAAATAATCCCACAATTTTAATATAAACTAAGGCTATGAGATGATTCCTTAGTCTATATAGTCAAATTTCCACCTGAGCCTTCCTCCTTCTACATCTCCTACATTTATTTTCCTTCCTTCTTACAGTAAATGGCATATGGAAGGGTAAGACAAAAGCTTGTCATTCATTCAATGTACAACTCTTGAACCCCAGCTATACTGCGGTGGTTACCCAAGTCCTGGAAATAGAGACAAATTGTGGGAAATTTGGAAACACCAGTCAGCAGACATATAGACCAGCTTGCCATGGAGGAACCTAGAATGGAATGTTTTAGGTTATTCCTCTTCATTCTCAATCAACCTAGACTGACACTTTAGCACTTAAACCCTACCCCCCAGCCAACAGGAGCAATATAGTCCTGAACTGGATACAGAGTCTAGCACCTGCAGATTGTTTTACCAAAATTAAGATATATTGTGTCTATGGAGGCCCTTGGGTTCACCAAGGAGAAAATAGGCCAGTCAGCAGAGTGAATAGGGCTAATTTGGCATGGTTTGTTCTTTCTAAGCTACATTGCTGTCTTGTGGGTTATCTGACGATCAAAATTAATAACATACTAAGTACCAAAAGTAGACATATCCTTGCCAGATGGATGATGCTGATGTGAGTGATATGACTTTAAATGAGGGGTAAGGGGCAAGGAGAAGTTTCTCATGAGTATAATATGAATATCTGCTAATGAGCAATTACCCACCCAGTTCAAAATCCTATGCAGCAAGTTGGCAAAATGAGACATTTTTCCATCTAGGGTGCTTTTGAAAGGAAGGTCCATGTAAGAATTTGATCTAAAATTACTTTCTTGTATTTCTCCTCTCTTTTGCCAAGGCTATTCTACTTTCTTTGTTTCCATGGTCAAAATCAATAACCATAGTAATTGTACATTTTTCCTTTGTCAGACAAAAACTCTTAATTCATTGGTTGAGAGATGGAGACAAGGTCCTTATAGATGTCCTATAGAATTAAGACACAGCATGAATTCAGTTAAACTGGCTAAAATTTTTTCAATGGGTCAGGGTGCAAGTGCATTCCTACAGAGTAAAACACAAAATGCTAATAAGTGTTAAAAATATTCAAAGAGATAAGCTGAGTCTTATCTTCTTATCTTATAAACCAATTACTACTAATACAAGCAAATAAGCATTGAATTTATGGCTTAAAAATCATAAAGTCCCATTTAACTTATTTTAAATACTTTTCAGAACAAGTAAATTTTAATACTACAAAGTAATTAAGCTGTCATAGTGACATTTATAATTAAAATTGACTAGATTCAATATCAGTATACTACATAGGTATTTAAATCCAAAATAAAATTGTTTTGAGTTTATAATCAGTTTTTGGTGTATTTCCAGACATCCATGCTTAGGAAATGATGACTTTCCTTTGACCAAATGTTTTTCAGTTTAGTTTCTCCTCTTTTACTTGTGCTTCCCTTACTACCTCTCCTTTTGTGTCCCTCTAGCTGTGACATGTATGCCATTTAATTCTTAACAACAACAAAAAAACACAGTTTGTTTTTGTCTCTGATTTCAAATATGTTTTTCTGATAAAAGCCAGTTGCCGTTATTTCTTACCAGAATCAATAAAAAGTCCCCACAAAACATTTTAAAAATTACCTTCGTAGGTTCATTGCCATCAATGCAACACTGAATATAACTTATTTTAGTTTTCACTAAAGAAAATTTGGTACCATTTCAATCTGTCTGTCTTTCTCTGAAATATAGAGATGAGCTGTGCAAACATTGAACATAATGTTCTCCATGCACTCATAAAAAAGGAAGAAATACATGCAGAAAATACGATAGTGGAGAATCAAAGAGAACTGCAGTCTCAAGTATCATCCTCAGCTATTGATAGAAACTAACTAAATCTGTAGTCAGAAATGCTAGAGTATTAAATAGTCATGCTGTTATTGGTGCTGAAGGCTACTGCTGATTTATTTGGGATGGTAATAAAGCATCGATGACAATGCTCAGGTGTTCACCCCTTATAAACCCTGAAAGGCTCCTGTATCTTTCAGGCTTCTACTGATGTCATTGCTGTCATTTTTTTCAATGAGAAATGAGCCTAAATCTGACTGCATTGTCTTCTGAAGCCCTTCCTCTCCAAATTGAAGCTGAAGGCAAGGAATTAATGCTAACTACGCAGAGGTTAGGTGATCCCAAAGACTCCTCAGGTAATCCTTTGTGGAGTATCTCTCATTTCCATCAGCTTACTGATCAAACTCTGTTGGGAATTGACTCCTGTCCCCCACAAGAGGCATGTTCTGATCCCAACCCCTGGTCCTGTGGGTGTGAACCCATTTGTAAACAGGACCTTTGAAGATGTTATTAGTGAAGGCGTGTCCACACTGGATGAGGGTGGGCCTTATCCAATATGGCTGAAGCCCTTATGAGAAAAGGAAATTGAACCCAGAAAGTGAAGCCACAGGGAACAACCAGAAGCTGAAAGTTAACAGAACTCAAGAGAACAGAGAAGTCACCCTTTGCATTGCCATGTGATGGAAACGCCAGGGAACCCTGAAGTTTGCCAACCAGCCAGAAGATACTGACCCTGGGAGGAAGCAAACTTTCCAGCCTCTGAAACCATGAGCCAGTAAATTCCTGTTGTTAAGTGAACCCATTATATGGTATTTGTTTTAGCAGCTAGGAAACCAATACAGATCATGTGTCCAGAGATGAAGAAATGATACCTCTTAATGGTTTAATAGGATATTTCAGTAGACCACGTGGTTGAAAGGAAGCGTAAATTTGTGCTCATATTCTTACCAGCTTTTCTCAGATTCCATTTTGACAATGGTCTACATTCCTTTTCTTAGTGTTAAACGCCATTTATACCTGTATTACCTATTTATTAGGATTTAGCTTTTATAACTCATTTTACCAAATTTGGCATTTAAATTCATAAATTCTTTACTGGAAGGCTACATCATTCAAATATTTTAAGAAAAACTTAGATGGGACCTTACAGTTTATAATGAATATTTAGATGTAGTTCCTAAAACTGTAGAACTGTGCTTTATAGTGGCAATTACAAATATTATAGGCACTTAATCGCTAGGGTTAACTTGGAGTTTTAATGGCTAACAGAAGGAATGGTCTGGGTCAGTGCTTCTCAAATTTTAATGTGCATATGAATCCCCTGGGGATCTTATTAAGTGCAGATTCTGATTCAGTAGGCTGGGGTGAAGTCTGAGAGTCAGTTCCTAGTAGTGATCAAAAATAGTAATGCAGGAAGACCATGCCTGTGGTCTCAGGATACCCTGGAAATTCAGACCTTCTGTGTAACTGCCTTAACACCTCCTCTGGCTTTTGCTTTTGAACCAACGTCTAAAATACTTGCCTGCCAGATTAATGTTTCTTGTCTCAGACCTAGGGTAGGGTTGCCAGATTTAGCAAACAGACATATAGGGTACCCAATTAAATATGAATTTCACATAAGACCTTTGTAGTGTAAGTATATCTCATGAAATGCTTTAGTCATACACATACTAAAAAAAATTCATTGTTCATTGGAAATTCAAATTTAACTTGAAGTGCAGTATTTTATCTGGCAATCCTACCTGAGAAACGAGTGTGTTGGTATGGATTGGTTTAGAACAGGTTCCCACCCTTGGCACCATTGACATATTGGGCTGGATACTTCTATTTTTGTGGGGTGCTGTCCTATGCATTATAGGAAGTTTAGGAGCAACCCTGGCCTCTACCCATTAGATACCAGCAGCACCCATCCCCTGTCAGGACAACCAAGAATGGCTTTAGACGTTGTCATATATCCTCCTGGGGCAGGAGGTATGTGGGGAGCAAAAATCATCCCCAGTCGAGAACCACTGATCTAAAAGATTGTGTCTATTATGTGTATGTATTTCTGGATGTTTAAAGGGCCAGAATATACCACATTAGGAATGTTTTGATTGGAGAAATACAGTGGAAGTTCCTAAGATAAGTTCAGTGAAAGTTATGAGACTTTCAAAAAATGTACAGGCAAATATTCTTTCCTATTTATCTGTCTATAAATTTGTTTTCATAATCCCCATTGACCCAACACAAAGATCAATTTAGCAAAGTCTATATTAATTGTACTATTTGCTTTGTATTTTACTCCTTTTCTACATCCATGGAATATATAGCTGCCCAGTGTCTATGGGGTTAAGATCAAACTCTCTCCTCCAGCATGCATTGCCTTCCATTACCTCCCTTGCCCGCTCCCACCCCACCCCTTTTACTTTTCCATCATATTTCCTCTTCCATCCACTCCATCACACCATGCCAGTCAAACTCAACAGCTCATAGTTCAACATGTTACCCAAACACTTTACCCTACCTCATAGCCATCCTTTAAAGCATTCCCTAAAAACCACTTCTAAAAAACCTCATTTTATTTCCTGAGCCTTGAAAGAATCTGTCCATTGCATGGCACTTCACTGTCTGTATCTCTCTTGTGGCACTAAGTACTTTCTTCCTTGGATTAGAAATACCTATTGACATGTTATCTTCCATACTCACCTGAGAACATCTAAAGCATAGGTTTCAGGAATGATTCAGCATTGCATCCTACATAGCACCACCTAGGTATCATCCCCCAGATACCCCCACCTTGAAGCCTTTGCAAGTATGTTTCCCTCTGGCATGTTTTGCCCTACATAGCCTGGTGGCCAACTCCCCATCTCTTTTGTTTGAAGTATCAGGCCCAAATATCAAATAGTGCTGAGGTTGAGAATCCCTGCCACCCTATTAAAAATTGCCACACCTTAACCCTCTTCCTGATTTATTTTTTTTCCATAAAAGTTATCACCCACTCTCATATTTTATTTTTACTTATTTCTTATTTCTCATTTTGTTTATTATCTGATTCCCATGGAGCAATTCCAGGCCCATAATAAGTGCACAATAAATGCTTGTTGAATAAATAATATGCTGAAACATCTGAAGGCACTTCCAAAGGAGTTGGTCTTGAAAATATTTGATCCATGGGAATAACAGTAGAATAATTTTGAAAAAGCTAAACTTCGTTAGCTGTAGAACTTCTAACACATACCCAGACACGAACTCATCACCTTATAATCCTATCCTGAGTTGATTTCACACAGAAGGCTTAGGGAGAAAGAGCTGAAAAATTGCTATGATTACAGTTTTGGTGGAGGAGGGTTCTGGAAAATGCTCTGTTGCTTAAACTTCTCTAATACTAGGAGCCAGAAATTCCACAGTTGCTGATGTAACAAATATATTACTTGTTACTAGCTGGGTAGCTCTAGAAATCAAATCAGACCTAAAGGAAAGTGGAAGAAAGGTTATTTCGTAAACCTTTGCTGCTTTTCCCTGTTGCTTCTTTTATTGTCCTCATAAAAGTTGCCTTTGAGGGAAGCCAGTGCCCTCTGCAGCTGTGTCTGTTTGGATGTTAAGGTATCCAGCAATGATTTTTCACAATTGATCTGTCAGGCCAAATATGTCACATTGCTCAACTGTACATGAAATTGATAAGTTTAATATAGGACTTGGGTGTCAACATTACCATAGACTGGTGGTCAAAAAACTTTTTCTGTGAAGGACCAGATAGTGAATATTTCTGGATTTGCAGGCCATGGAGCCTCTGTCCCAGCCTCTCATCTCTGCCAGTTTAGTTCCAAAGCAGTGACAGACAATATGTAAGGGTGTGGTTGAGTTATAATTACGTTTATTTATGGAAACTGAAATTTTGAATTTCTTATAATTTCCATGTGTCATGAAATATTATTCTTTTGTTTTTTGTTTTTTTTTTTTTCCCCTGCCATTTTAAAATTTAAAAACCAGTCTTAGTTTGTGGGCTCTAAAAAAACAGGTGGCAGGCTGCATTTGACCCACGGGCTATAGTTTGCTGACCCCTGCCATGGACTATTTGCTTGAAGCTGATCCTGGGGTCCTCCTCGGCTCTCCTAATGCATGCTGAGCTGGACTAGCATCATGTTAAGTAGATCTGAGGCCAATGCGCATGTGAAATAGA
Organism: Choloepus didactylus; assembly: GCF_015220235.1. Classification (NCBI taxonomy): domain Eukaryota; kingdom Metazoa; phylum Chordata; class Mammalia; order Pilosa; family Megalonychidae; genus Choloepus; species Choloepus didactylus. The sequence continues at coordinate 27,685,760 of NC_051322.1, read as the reverse complement.
AGGCAAGATTTCCAGTCCAAGAACAGCTTGAAAAGACATTGCATACTGACTCGGAGTTTGATCTCCAGTTATGACCTAGAAGATTCCTTGTGCTTTTATCTCAATCCTGTTCTCACTCTGCAATTTTTAGGCCTCATTAAGGCAGATTCTACTATCCTGGTACATCTCTTTTCTTAGCATTTTAGAAAAATTCATCAATGATGTTTTAAAGCCAGTCTTCCTATTTATTTGTAGAAATGGGAGTCAAGTGTGTTATTTTCTATGCTTTGTGCTGCTTAATGCTTTTTATTGTTTTCTCCACCTGTGTCATCTTAGCCACAAAGAAATATTTCCAGCAGAAGATGAAGACATTTAGAGTTTAATACTATGCCATTAAGACTTAAGGATTCTCATCATATAAACTTCCATTTTTGCATCTTATCCACAATGATGGGTAGAATAAAGGATCACTTTCTCTCTGATTTATTTAAAACTTGTAAATAATTTGCTTTCATCTGATACAACCTTTAATGCTTTTATAATACAACCACTGTGGACACCGGGGAGTATGTTTTCCAAGCCCTGATTTTAGGCAATTATCTCAACTACCTGAATTTGTTCCCAAGAATGTTAAAAGCTGGAGCTTCTACAGCTTCATTGTGAAGCTTATTAAGCTGTTAATGATCATAATTGATGTGGTCATCACTTCTCAATCCAGTTTGTCTCAGAATGAGACAGTTTACAGCCTCCATACCAGACCAAACCATCCAAACCATCTGCCCTTAGATATGTTGGGTTTTCTAAGTAGGAGACCTTTCTTTTGCTTCTCTCTGAGGAGAGGAATTTCATGCTGGCAGAGGAAGACTGGGTTTAGACTTTGAAAAGAAATCTCTTAAGATGCGAATAATGTATTTTCAATCAGTAATATTAGTCTACATCACTTGATAATTGGAGTGAATCTCCTGTACCCACTTTATATCACAAAAGATTAAGATCTCTTGCCCCATGTTTTAATTGGGGATTTGAAAATATGTTTCCATCTAAATGCATTAGCAGTGCATGTGGCACTCCCACCCCCTTGTGCTTCCTATTTGAAAAGCCAATCAAATGGTTTCGTTGCCAATTGGTTGGAAGCCTATGCAACTTCCTGGCTGCAGGCTATTAACACCCTGGCCAGTAGTGCTGACAGGAAGATGAAGAGATTAACACCCTCTGATTTCTGTATTAACAACAAAGACAAAACAATATGTGGTGCTGTCGGTGGGTAATACAATTTAAAGACATGATTTCTTTTTCCACAGGTGCATTTTTCTCTGAGCATTAGCAGTTCAGCTTGGTGTGAAAAATAAGGCATCTTCTCGGATGAGTTTCAATCATATTAAAAATACCAGTATTATGGATAAGTTCATGATTTATAAGAGTATTACCATTTCTGTAAATGATAGGACTGATATCAGTTTATTTTTAGATCTAAGTTCTAATAACCAAAATAAAAATGGAAAAGAACAAGTGTGAAAAGTGTTATGTTTTATGAAGGGAATATGCATATATACTTATGATAGTGAGGGGGGAGAGTTTATTTCAGTTCAGTATAAGAAACTCCATTCTGGTTTAGAATGGACAGTCAGATACTTACAGATTAATGGTGAGAAAAACCTGTTAAACATTTCTGTTTTTTATTTTTAAGATAAAATTTAAGCTAAGCTTAAGATAAAACAACTAGAAAAAATGCTTTGCCCAATTAATTCTTCACTGGCTTTAATAATTAACCATATTTCTTTGAAGAGATATGTGTGAGGTAAATGTATGTGGTATATACAGCCATAAGTAACTATAGAGGGATGTATGTATATATTTGACTTGAGTTATGCATATATATGTATCCATACATATATATCTTTTTTCTATATATACACACATGTATTAATCATGTACATATATACACATAAATATATTAGATATAGACATGCAATAAATAAAATTTATAACTAGGAATTGGAAATGATATAAAGAGTATGTACTTTTTATATTTAACACGTTATATGGTTGGATTGATCTCTAGGGCTTCTTCCATCTTTAAAATGATGACTCTAGAATTTATCTTCACATTTCCTTCCATAAAACCACTTTGGGATGCTAGGAATGATGGTAAATGATTATTGGAGAATAAAAAGGTTGCCCAAGGTATATAGATGAAAGATTAATAGTCAATCAACCAATCACCATTGGCCACACATTAACTGTAAAGGTGCTGGGCTGGGCTGAGGAGACTTTATAGGAATAAAAATCTTGTTGTTGAGGAGATCTAATCTGGATAGAGAGGAGTGGAAGCTAGTTAGTCCCCCCTGGAAAAACTAATAAACAACCAGGAACAACTAGTAAATAATCTGGAATAACTGCAGGGGGACAAATGTGACCTTCCACTCATCATACACCAATCTGAATTGGGAGGAATGCCCGAGATTGCAGCATAAAATCTGTAAGTAAAAACTGCAGATCCAAGCTGGGAGTCCCCTCCCCCCACAACCCGAGCTGCAAAGCCTCGCGGTGCTAGAGAACAGCTCTCTCCAAGCAAGTGAATACAGCTCAGCTGAGCTCCAACTGGGGTTTTAATTAACAAATGTGGACTGCTTGATACAAGCTATGAATCCCCAACAAGCAGAGAGAGGCTTTGGTGACAACTGACCTTGGAGAGCCAGAGGGTGGCCACGGAGTGGCCCTAAAAGGGGCTTTCTGTCC